>NW_027362767.1:49795314-52195314 GCF_046119375.1 Phyllobates terribilis | reverse complement strand
CCGCAATATCCATAACAACCCAGCATGGCCCTGGAGCTAAGCTCTACCTGTGGAGAGCTAAACCAACTCTGCTGCATTAACAACAGCTCCAGAGGACCTGCTCCGCAGCGGCGGCTCCCTTTAGCCACATAACACAGGTGGCGTCACAAACTATACATAAAGATTATAAATCCCCTGTAAATAAATCCCCTTTTGATTGACCGCCCTGGGTCACGGACCAGGTCACCGCCACTGTGACATCTCCCCTAGTAATGACCGTCCCGACACCGAGTATCCCACGGCCCACGGGGCGCGTCACAGACATGTCCCCCATCCAGGTCCCCCATATTGCAGACATGCCCCCATCAAGGTCCCCATTATTGCAGACATGTCCCCCATCCAGGTCCCCCATATTGCAGACATGTCCCCCATCCAGGTCCCCCATATTGCAGACATGTCCCCCATCCAGGTCCCCCATATTGCAGACATGTCCCCCATAGTGTTGAGCGAGCACTAAAATACTCGGGTGCTAGAAGCTCGGGCCGAGCTCACCGTGATACTCGGGTGCTCGACCCGAGCAACGAGCCCAATGTTAGTCTATGGGAGACCCGAGCATTTTTGCGGCGGCACCCCCGGCAGTCTGTAGAAAGCCTAAAAAGTGCCTAAAACGATAGTGACACTGCTAAAATGACATGGGGACAGCATGGAGATGGCCCCAGGAAGCATTTCTGACCCCCAGGTCACTGCTGTCAACAACGTGGTCAGAGGTATTAAGCCACTTTTACGGACTCACAGTAAAACGTTCAAAAACTAAACTGAAGCTGTTTTCCTGTGAAATATGTTAAGGAACAGCCTTTCCAGGGTAAAGACTTGTGTATAAGGTAAAATAAATAACCAAAAACAAAAATACTCCTCCACACCTTGGGCTATGTTCACAAGTAGCATTTTTTATGCATTTTTGCACTTTTGTATTGCTTTCAACCGCGACAAATGCATTCACCGGGAAATGTCATTTTAACATTTTACAACCTTATCTGGCCATGTGCTGTGTGACACATGCATACAGTGCTGAAAAGACATGGGAACAGCATGGGGAAGACCCCTGGAAGCATCTCTGACATCCAGGTCACTGCCTAAAAGTGTGCCCATCAGAAGTGATCCTTGCCACATCAGAAGATGCAGACTTGCAACTATCCCCGTGCAAGTCCTTGTCCCAGGGCAGTGTTCAATTGTACCTCCCCCATTACTTGCAATGAAAGCGCAAATATCCAGCCAACCACCCACCCACCCGCAGGCTGCAATACTATACTGCTAGCTTGCACTTGAAATGAGGCCTTTTAGGCTTGTGGAGGCAGACGCCGGCCACCATGTCATGGCTGCGTCGGCGGCCTGGTATCCATACTCAGTCCCCAGTTGCCCGGCGGCCGGGTGTTCACGCTCGGTCCCCAGCCGCCAGTGGGCGGCCGGGTGTCCATACTCTGTCCCCAGCCGCCCCCATTTGTCTCGCTGCACCTTATACACAAGCGCGCTTACCAAAATATTACCTGTGCCCTCCCCAGTGCATTTAGTGGGAAGGACAGCCTAACCACAAACACGTGGACAAGTGAATGTGGCCAGGGATGGTCCATCTTACTGACTGGAATGGAATAAAAAGACAATATCAATGCCCCTTGGAAGAGACGTGGAGGTCACAGTGGAATGAAAAGACAATATCAATGCCCCTTGGAAGAGACGTGGAAGTCCCAGTGAAATAAAAAGACAATATCAATGCCCCTTGGAAGAGACGTGGAGGTCACAGTGGAATAAAAAGACAATGTCAATGCCCCTTGGAAGAGACGTGGAAGTCCCAATGAAATAAAAAGACAATATCAATGACCCTTGGAAGAGACGTGGAGGTCACAGTAGCTTAGAAAGATGATTTTAATGCCCCTTGGAAGAGACTTGGAGTTCAGAGTGGTTTAACAAGACGGTTTTAATGCCCCTTGGAAGAGACGTGGAGGTCACAGTGGAATAAAAAGACAATACCAATGCCCCTTGGAAGAGACGTGGAAGTCCCAGTGGAATAAAAAGACAATATCAATGACCCTTGGAAGAGACGTGGAGGTCACAGTAGCTTAACAAGACAATTTTAATGCCCCTTACAAGAGCCATGCAGTACAGCATATTAAAAACATTATTCCCATTGTTGGGGAGTGGGTCTCCCATAGTCATTGCCTATGCGTTCCAAGCAAAAGCTGCCAAAAATTAGGACGGAGGAACTTGCAATGCTGGCAACAGGGACCACGGTCACCCTGGTGGTATAGTGGTGGTGGAGGCTGAGGATAAGGAGAAGAGCAAAAAACAGCCGAAATGAGGAAGCGTATACCCTTGTGTGGGTGTGAAGCGGTGCATGGGAATACACCTCCTGAAATAACACCGTGGATTTGACTTTATGTTACTCTGCTGTCATTTGGTGGTGATGAGAATTCTGGCCCAATCCAGCCCTTGTTCATTTTGTTAAGGGTCAGCTTGTCCACATTGTCAGTTGACAGACGAGTGCGCTTATCAGATATAATTCCCCCAGCGGCACTAAAAACACGCTCCGATAACACGCTAGCGGCAGGGCAGGCCAGGACCTCCAAGGCGTACAGAGCGAGTTCATTCCAAGTGTCCAGCTTGAATACCCAATAATTAAAAGGCACAGAGGAATCACGGAGGATGCTGGTACGGTCGGCAAGGTACTCCCTCACCATCTTTTGAAACTTTCCACTCCTTGTGAGAGTACCCCGCGCCTCAGGGCCTGTAAGCTGGGCGGGTCTGAGAAAACTGTCCCAGAACGTTGACAGTGTTCCCCTGCCTCTGCTGGATTGGAGTTGCGTCTCTCTCGCCTGTACGCCTTGGTTGGGCAACGAACTGTGACCTCTGCCACTAGAGTGTTCAGATGGGAATTTTTTTAACAGTTCTGCAGCAAGGGCCTTCTGGTACTGCCCCATTTTTGTAGACCTCTCCACCTCAGTAATAAGAGAGTGAAAGTTCTCTTTGTAGCGGGGGTCTAAAAGTGTCACCAACCAGTAATGACTATCACACAACATTTTGACAACGCGAGGGTCACGGTTAAGGCAGCGTAACATAAAGTCAGCCATGCGTGCCAGACTGGTAACGGGCAAGACTTCTGTGTCCTCACCAAGATGATGACTGACCATGCTCTCCTCCTCCTCCTCCTCCTCCTCCCTCCTGTCCACAGGCCACCCACGCTGAACCGACTGTATGACAGTTGTACAGGTACTACCGTCTACAGCACATGATAGAAGCTCCTGTTCTTCCTCCTCCTCCTCCTCTCCCTCATTGTCCCCCAGTGCACGTTGGGATGAGATGAGGCTGGGCTGTGTGTAATCGCCTGCTAGGGCTTCTTGATCCATCTTATCATACTCTGGCTGCAATGCTTCCTCTTTAATTCTCTGCAGAGAGCGTTGCAAAAGACAGACAAGTGGGATGCTGACGCTAATGATGGCGTCATCGCCACTCACCATCTTGATGGACTCCTCAAAGTTTGTCAGGATGGTACATATGTCAGACATCCAGGTCCACTCCTGAGGTCTTATGTGTGGAGTCTGACCTGAATATCGACGGCCTTGTTGCAGCTGGTTCTCCACCACTGCTCTCTTCTGCTCACAAATCCTTTGCAACATGTGGAGGGTAGAGTTCCAATGTGTGGGGACATCACACACCAGTTGGGGTGACGGAAGCTGCAAACGCTGCTGCAACACAGCAAGGGCGGCGTAAGCTGTAGCCGACTTCCGAAAATGAGCTGACAGGCGGCGTACTTTGACGAGCAGATCTGGCAACTCGGGGTACGATTTAAGAAACTGCTGAACCACGAGGTTAAGCACATGACCCAGGCATGGTATGTGTGTGATCTCGCCTCGCCTCAGAGCCGCCACCAGATTACGGCCATTGTCACACACGACCATGCCTGGATGTAGGTTCAGCGGTCTCAGCCACAGATCTGCCTGCTCTTTCACAGCTGTCCACAACTCACAAGCAATGTGAGGTTTATCACCTAAGCTTATGAGTTTCAGCACAGCCTGTTGCCGCTTGGCTGAGGCAATACTGCACTGCTTCCAGCTTGTAACTGATGTGGTGACGTGAGGAGGAGGATGATGCGCAGGAGCTGTACACTGTGGGGGGCAACTCTGACTGACATAGGGCCCGCAATCCTCGGTGTGGGGAGGATGTGTTCCATCCCAAGGTCCGACTGGGTCCCGGCTTCCACTATGTTTACCCAGTGTGCCGTCAGGGAGATGTACCGTCCCTGGCCACAAGCACTTGTCCACGTGTTCGTTGTCAGGTGGACTCTCCCAGTAACTGCATTGTTGAGGGCATGGCAGATGTTTTGGGACACGTGCTTGTGTAGTGCGGGGATGGCACACCGGGCAAAATAGTGTCAGCTGGGGACCGAATACCGAAAGACTGCCACCACCATAAGGTTGCGGAAGGATTCCGTCTCCACCAGCCTAAAAGGCAGCATTTCCAACGCAAGTAGTCGTGAAATGTGCGAATTTAGGACTGTGGGGCGTTGGCTGCGAATTTGCGCTTTCGTTCAAAGCTCTGGGATATGGACAATTGAACGTTGCGGTGGGACATGGACGTTGATGCTGTTACTTGAGAAACTGCCATAACAAGTGAAGACTGAGAGGAGGGGGCATCTTTGCATGCAGTATGGACAGGGGATTGCCTTGCACGCACAACAGGGGGTTCTCTTACACGCACAAGAGCGGAAGAAGCAGTGGTGACACCCGCTGACATCGGTCGTGGACCCTGGGGTTCCCCCCACAAAGTTGGGTGCTTTGCTGACATGTGCCTGATCATGCTGGTGGTGGTCAGGCTGGTAGTTTTGTCACCCCTGCTGATGCTGGCCTGGCAGGTGGTACAAATGGCCTTTTTGGGGTTATCAGCAGAGTCTTTAAAAAAATTCCAGACTCTCGAAGACCTACCAGTTGTACTGGCAACTTCCCTCGTGTTGGTGTTACGGGGAACGGTTGCCCGCCTTCTGTCTGCGGCCACCACACTGCTTCTTCTTGCTGTTGGGGTACTCTGCCTCCCTCCCCTTGTGTGCTGCTGGCCTCGCTCTGCGTGTCCTCCTGCTTAGTTGGGTCAGTTACTAGATCATCCACCACCTCCTCCACTTCCACTTCCGCACCACGGTCCTCCTCCTCACTTCATGGCAATTGTGTCTCGTCATCGTCCACCTTTTGTGACAAATTGCCAGTGTCGCCTAACTGTGGCCGTGGCTGTTCAAATATTTGGGCATCGCTACATGGGATCTCCTCTTCCACCACTTCAAGCGGAGCAGGCGAGGGGCCCAAATATGGAAATGGACCAGTGAACAGCTCTTCAGAGTGTCCAACTGTGGGATCAGTTGCTGTCTGACGATACTCGGCATGATGGGAGGAAGGAGCATCAGGGTGAGGAGGAGTATGAGGTCGAGACTCACGGCTACTAACACTTGACCGTGTGGAAGACAGACCGGAGGTGGTGGTGCCCAGGTAACTGGAAGTATTATCTGCTATCCAATTATTAACCTGTTCACACTGATCAGTTCGCAATAGTGGTGTTGTTGTGTGCTTCCCTAGTAATTCGGTCCAGAACTGGAAGCGAGAAGATGTGGCTGTTGGTTGTGGCACATTTTCACCTTGGCCACGGCCCCGTCCTCTACACGCACCATCACCAGAACGTCCAGTTCCATGTCCCTTGCCACGAGCCTTGCCCATTGTAAATGAAGTAAAATAGCTTACACTCGCACTATCAATGGTAAAGGGGTAATGAAAAGGAGATTAGAACCGTGGAAGAGGAAAACCACAGTTATTGTTTACTGGCCTACACCAGAATCTTTTGAACAGATATATTTGTGTCTGAACAGTCAGCGAGACACTCAAACTGTTTTTTTTTTATGGAAAAAAGGCAAAAAGTGGATAATACAGAGATTTGAACTGTGGAACTGCAAAACCACAGTTCTAGTTATCTGGCCGAAACCAGACTCTTTTAAACAGATATATTTGTGTCTGAACACTCACAGACACACTCAATTTTTTTCTTTTGGGGGGGGGGGGAAATACCAAAAGGTTAATAAGACGGGTATTTGTAAAGTCTGACTGAGGGGAAAAAAAAAAAAAAGTGAATTTAGATGAAAAAAAAAGGATTTTTCCTAGCCCCTGAGACCTGGGGCTAAGTCTAGCAATTTGAGCAGCAGCAGCACACAGGACTGTAATGCAGTGTTTGTTGGTATAACCACTGCGTCTCCTATACAGCCTGCCTGCCTGCCTGTTATCTGGGATGGATATTAGTCCTAAGAAGGACTGTTTGTTTGATTTTGCAGGCTTTAGAGACCCTACACTACCTATTTCGCAGTATAAATCTCTCCCTAGCTCAGCAGCACTCTCCCTACACTGTCTGATCCGGAGCGACTGTGTCCAAGATGGCGGCGCCCGGTTTTAAATACTCGAGGTGACGCTGTGCGGCCAGCCAATCACTGTAATGCCCACAACCAACATAGCTGCGGCATTACAGTGACTGGCTGGCAATCCCTGCATGTTCATTGGCTCTGTAAAGAGCGCCAAACATGCAGGGCGAGACCCGAGCTCCTGCCCGAGTAACCCGAAAATGCTCGGTGCTCGCCGAACATCCCGAGTAGTGAGATGCTCGGGCAAGTACCGAGCAGTGTCGAGCATGCTCGTTCAACACTAGTCCCCCATCCAGGTCCCCATGTTGCAGACATGTCCCCCATCCAGGTCCCCATGTTGCAGACATGTCCCCCATCCAGGTCCCCTTGTTGCAGACATGTCCCCCATCCAGGTCTCCCATATTGCAGACATGTCCCCCATCCAGGTCCCCCATATTGCAGACATGTCCCCCATCCAGGTCTCCCATATTGCAGACATGTCCCCCATCCAGGTCCCCCATATTGCAGACATGTCCCCCATCCAAGTCCCCATATTGCAGACATGTCCCCCATCCAGGTCCCCCATATTGCAGACATGTCCCCCATCCAGGTCCCCCATATTGCAGACCTGTCCCCCATCCAGGTCCCCCATATTGCAGACATGTCCCCCATCCAGGTCTCCCATATTGCAGACATTTCCCCCATCCAGGTCCCCCATATTGCAGACATGTCCCCCCATCCAGGTCCCCCATATTGCAGACATCTCCCCCATCCAGGTCCCCCATATTTCACACATGTCCCCCATCCAGGTCCCCATATTGCAGACATGTCCCCCATCCAGGTCCCCATATTGCAGACATGTCCCCTATCCAGGTCCTCATGTTGCAGACATGTCCCCCAATCCAGGTCCCCATATTGCAGACATGTCCCCCATCCAGGTCACCATATTGCAGACATGTCCCCCATCCAGGTCCTCATGTTGCAGACATGTCCCCCATCCAGGTCCCCATATTGCAGACATGTCCCCCATCCAGGTCATCATATTGCAGACATGTCCCCCATCCAGGTCCTCATGTTGCAGACATGTCCCCTATCCAGGTCCCCATATTGCAGATATGTCCCCCATCCAGGTCCCCATATTGCAGACATGTCCCCCATCCAGGTCCCCATATTGCAGACATGTCCCCCATCCAGGTCCGCCCCCCTTACTGCGCACAGGGTGTCCCCCCCCCTCCCCATACTGCGCACAGATCCCCTGTGCTGTATTTCATGTAGACATGAAAAAAAAATTATTCTCACCTGTCCTCCGTTCCCTCAGCGTCCTTTCTGCACCTGTGGCCCTCAGGCACATAGACTCCGTAACGATCGCGGCTCGCTCCAGCAGCCGCTGACATCAGCGCTGTAGTGCAGTGTATTGCCGAGCAGAGACCGGCTCTCTGCACAGCAATACCAGTGCCAGCCGCCGGCCTATCAGAGTCTAGCAGCCGGAGGGGCCGCGTGTTTGAGACCCCTGCTTTAGACACTGTATAGAGATAATATTTAAGCATTCTATAGTACTACTATATAAGCACAGTATAGAGGACTTATTTGTGTACTGTGTAGCACTACTATTTAGGCACTGTATGTGACGTGCCCCCTGGGCCGTGGGGTACTCGGCAGCCGGGCCTCTGGTTGCTGAGGGGATATCCCGGTAGCTGGCCCGGTCCTTGACCCAGGGCGGTCAGTAAAAAGGGGGGGAATTTCTATTGATATGGGTTTTGGAATAGTGTTCGTGACGCCACCTGTGGAATGCGGCTAAGGGGTGCCACCGCTGCGGAGCAGTCCTCTGGAGCTGGTGTTACGGCAGCAGGGATGGTGTGGCTCTCCACAGGTAGAGCTAGCTCCAGGGCAGCGTGGGGTGTAATGTATGGTGGTGTAGGGGAGAGACTGCAGGGCGGTCCCGGAGGAAATACGGACACTCACAAGGGGGTAAGCTTCAGTACCTTTACTGGTGATGCTGCAGGCACGGTCCAGGGTACTCCGGGCGAAGGGCGCACTTTTGGACTCTCCCCAGTGAGCGGGTATAGGGCCTCCTGATCCGTGGCTTTACTTTCTAAGCTTCTGACCTGCCTGGAGCTAGGCCTAGCTTGGTTACTGTTTCTTTTTGCACCTGCTGACCTGGTGGTAGGGCCTTCTCTTTGGAGATCACTCTCCCTGGACGCTGGGGCCTCCGTGACTCCTAGCCCTGGTACTGCAATCAGCATTTGGTGAACCTGGGACCTGTAGTCTTCAGGGGTTCCGGTGGCTCCTACTGGGTATAAAGGGGTCCCTGTAGGCGCGGACCTGGTGTCCGGTATATATATATCAGGGTGAGCCTGGTATGCTCCTCTGCCCCCTTGCTACTTCTTCCTTCTCCTCTCGCCTTCGGCCACACTCGGGGCCCTCACTAGGCCTTCACACGTGCTGTAGGCCTTGGCTCGCCTAAGCACAGCAGCCAGCTTGCTGCCTCTTCGCTGCTCTCTGGGCGTCAGCACGCTCTCTGCTCAACTCTGAACTCTGTCCCTCTCTGTGTCTGAGAGACTAACTAAACTGAAGCTGAGCTGCCTGGCTCCACACTCCCTTTATATATCCCTAACGGGCTCCCTCTGGTCGTCTGAGGTGGTAGGGTGGAGGTGTGTGAATGTGTGAGGGCCTCTTGTGGAGAAGTCCATCCATGCACCCTTCTGGGATCTGTGTCACCAATGCTTAGCAGGGCGCCACATATGAAGATATTGTTCAAGTACTATATAGTACTACTATGTAGACTCTGTATAGAGGTATTATTCCTGTACTATATAACACTTCTAGTTAGGCATTGCGCAGTGATATTATTTGAATATTATATGGCACTGTTATTTAGCCACTGTATAGAGCTATTAATTGAGTACTATAAAGCACTACTATTTATCAACTGTATAGAGGCATTGAGTACTGTATAGCATTATTAGACACTGTGTAGAGATATTATGTCAGTACTCTATGTAGACACTGTTTAGAGCGACCCCTGAGGCTGCTTTATGCAGCCCGCAGGCACAGACCCCTTGATGATCCTGACCAGGTTCAGGAGGAGCAGTCGACAGCAGCGCTGCATTGCCGCACAGAGACTGTCTCCCTGCACAGCATTTCCAATGCCAGTCGCCGGCCAATCAGAGGCCAGCAGCTGATATTTGCGTGTCGGCGCATCGAGTATGATGTCATTGCCATACGCAGATGTCAGCTGCTGGCCTCTGATTGGCCGGCGGCTGGCATTGGAAATGCTGTGCAGGGAGACAGTCTCTGTGCGGTAATGCAGCGCTGCTGTCGGCGGCTCCTCCTGGACCGGGTTGGGATCGTCAAGGGGTCTGACTCTGTGGTGCCTGCGGGCCACATCTGCAGGAAGGACGCCGAGGGAACGGAGGACAGGTGAGAATCATCTTTTTTTTTTCTATTTTATGTGTGTGAAGAACAGCACAGGGGGCACATAGCCACACGATGGGGACCTGGGCACATAGCCACAGGATGGGGACCTGGATGGGGCACATAGCCACAAGATGGGGACCTGGATGGGGCACATAGCCACAAGATGGGGACCTGGATGGGGCACATAGCCACAGTATGGGGACCTGGATGGGGCACATAGCCACAAGATGGGGACCTGGATGGGGCACATAGCCACAGTATGGGGACCTGGATGGGGCACATAGCCACAAGATGGGGACCTGGATGGGGCACATAGCCACAAGATTGGGCCTGGATGGGGCACATAGCCACAGGATGGGGACCTGGATGGGGCACATAGCCACAGAATGGGGACCTGGATGGGGCACAGAACCACAGGATGGGGACCTGGATGGGGCACATAGCCACAGGATGAGGACCTGGATGGGGCACATAGCCACAGGATGGGGACCTGGATGGGGCACATAGCCACAAGATGGGGACCTGGATGGGGCACAGAGCCACAGGATGGGGACCTGCATGGGGCACATAGCCACAGGATAGGGACCTGCATGGGGCACAGAGCCACAAGATGGGGACCTGGATGGGGCACATAGCCACAGGATGGGGACCTGGATGGGACACACAGCCACAAGATGGGGACCTGGATGGGGCACAGAGCCACAAGATGGAGACCTGGATGGGGCACATAGCCACAGGATGGGGACCTGGATGGGGCACAGAGCCACAAGATGGGGACCTGGATGGGGCACATAGCCACAGGATGGGGACCTGGATGGGGCACATAGCACAGGATGGGGACCTGGATGGGGCACATAGCCACAGGATGGGGACCTGGACGGGGCACAGAGCCACAAGATGGGGACCTGGATGGGGCACAGAACCACAAGATGGGGACTTGGATGTGGCACATAGCCACAAGATGGGGACCTAGATGGGGCACAGAGCCACAAGATGGGGATCTGGATGGGGCACAGAGCCACAGGATGGGGATCTGGATGGGGCACATAGCCACAGGATGGGGACCTGGATGTGGCACATAGCCACAAGATGGGGACCTGGATGGGGCACATAGCCACAAGATGGGGACATGGATGGGGTACATAGCCACAAGATGGGGACCTGGATGGGGCACAGAGCCACAAGATGGGGACCTGGATGGGGCACAGAGCCACAAGATGGGGACCTGGATGGGGCACAGAGCCACAAGATGGGGACCTGGATGGGGCACATAGCCACAAGATGGGGACCTGGATCGGGAACATTGCCACAGAATGAGGACCTGGATGGGGCACATAGCCACAAAATGGGGACCTGGATGAGGCACATTAGTACAAGATGGGGGCAAGGATGGGGAACATTGCCACAAGATGGGGACCTGGATGGGGCACATAGCCACAAGATGGGGACCTGGATCGGGAACATTGCCACAGAATGGGTACCTGGATGGGGCACATAGCCACAAAATGGGGACCTGGATGGGGCACATAGCCACAGGATGGGGACCTGGATGGGGCACATAGCCACAAGATGGAGACCTGGATGGGGCACATAGCCACAAGATGGGAACCTGGATGGGGCACAGAGCCACAAGATGGGGACCTGGATGGGGCACATAGCCACAGGATGGGGACCTGGATGGGGCACATAGCCACAGGATGGGGACCTGGATGGGGCACATAGCCACAGGATGGGGACCTGGATGGGGCACATAGCCACAGGATGGGGACCTGGATGGGGCACATAGCCACAGGATGGGGACCTGGATGGGGCACATAGCCACAGGATGGGGACCTGGATGGGGCACATAGCCACAAGATGGGGACCTGGATGGGGCACATAGCCACAGGATGGGGACCTGGATGGGACGCAGAGCCACAGGATGGGGACCTGGATGGGGCACATAGCCACAGGATGGGGACCTGGATGGCGCACATAGCCACAGGATGGGGACCTGGATGGGGCACATAGCCACAAGATGGGGACCTGGATGGGGCACATAGCCACAAGATGGGGACCTGGATGGGGCACATAGCCACAGGATGGGGACCTGGATGGGGCACATAGCCACAAGATGGGGACCTGGATGGGGCACAGAGCCACATGATTGGGACCTGGATGGGGCACATAGCCACAAGATGGGGACCTGGATCGGGAACATTGCCACAGAATGAGGACCTGGATGGGTCACATAGCCACAAGATTGGGACCTTGATGAGGCACATTAGTACAAGATGGGGGCCAGGATGGGGAACATTGCCACAAGATGGGGACCTGGATGGGGCACATAGCCACAAGATGGGGACCCGGATCCGGAACATTTCCACAGAATGGGGACCTGGATGGGGCACATAGCCACAAAATGGGGACCTGGATGGGGCACATAGCCACAAGATGGGGATCTGGATGGGGCAAATAGCCACAGGGACCTGGATGGGGCACATAGCCACAGGATGGGGACCTGGATGGGGCACATAGCCACAGGATGGGGACCTGGATGGGGTACATAGCCACAGGATGGGGACCTGGATGGGGCACATAGCCACAGGATGGGGACCTGGATGGGGTACATAGCCACCGGATGGGGACCTGGATGGGGCACATTAGTGCAAGATGGGGACTTGGATGGGGAACATTACTACAAGATGTTTGCCATTATTACTATATGATGATAATTGTAAGACAATATTACTGTATGTGGCCAATTTGGGGAAACAAAATTGTAAAAATCAAAAAAATAAAAATAAATCATGAAAAAATATTGGGCAATAAAAATGCTGTTTTATATGTAAACTAAAGTAAACACAAAAAAGTGCACGTTTATTATCGCCACATCCGTAATGACCCAAGCTATAAAAAAATAAACACGGCAAAAATGTTCAAAAGGTGTATACAAAAAAATGGGATCACTAAAATTGTCACATTGAACAAAGAATGCGGCCCCACAAATTCAAATTTTTTCCATGTGCGGCCCATATACCCAGCCGAGTTTGAGACCCCTGGTTTAGAGATTATTTGAAAACTTAGCAAGTTAGCAAAACATAGCAAGTCTATTTAGACACTATATAGAGGTATTACTTGAGTACTACATAGCACTACAATTTAGACAGTTTAGTAGTGCTATATAGTGCATAAATAATACTTATAAAGTTAGTCCCAGTATAGAGGTAATATGTGAGTACTATATATCACTGCTATTTAGGTGCTGTGTTGGAGTAATATTTGAATGCTGACAACTAGTGATGAGCGAGCATACTCGCAAGTACTAGGTACTCGCCCGAGCATCTCAGTACTCGAGATGCTCGGCGTTCGCCGAGTACTTGCAAGATGTTCGGGCGGATGCTCGGGTCCCCTCCCTTCATGTGTGGCGCTCTTTAGAGTGCCAATGAACATGCAGGGATTGTCTGCCACTCACTGTAATGCCGCAGCCATGGTGGTTGTGGCATTACAGTGATTGGCTGGCCGCACAGCGTCATCAGGTCTATATCAGACCTGGCGCCACCATGCTCGTCACAGTCACTCCGGAATCAGGCAGAGTAGGGAGAGATGCTGCTGCTTCAGGGAGAGATTTGCTTGTGTATTAGGTAGTGTAGGGAGAAAAACCGTACATTACACATATCCATCTTAACAAACAGTCCTTCTGAGGACTAATCCATCTGCAGAGATATCAGGCACGCAGGGTGTGTAGGCAGGCAGGCAGTGTATATAGCAGACTGCAGTGCATATAGCACAAGAGGCTCCATTCCATTTCTGCCTTCTGCTACTGTTAGATATTTCTATACAAAGGCCCAGGTCTCAGGGGCCAGGAATACTTTATTTGGATCTTAATCCTCATTATTTTTCTTAAAAAGCAATCCAGAAAACACAGTTTTTTCTGTGCCATTTTCTTGTTGGCATTGCAGAATACAGCCAGGTCCTTTCCATATTACAGCGCAAAAAATCCAGCTATTTAAAACTGTGCTTTCTCCATCACATGGATCACATATACATTTTTAGAAAATACTGCCATTTTTGGCCTCCATTCAAATTTTTTTACTGTGTCAGCGAAGTTTTTGACACCGGTTTGCTGTTCAAAATAGTTATCTACAGGCCAGGTATTTAAAACTGTGTTTTCTCCGTCACACGGATCACATATACTTTTTCAGAAAATACTGCCATTTCTGGCCTCCATGAAAAAAAATTTTCAGTGTGTCAGTGAAGCAATTGACACCAGTTTGCTGTTCAAAATAGTTACCTACAGGACAGGTATTTAAAACTGTGGTTTCTCAGTCACACGGATCACATATTAGTTTGTTCCAAATTCAGTCATTTGTAGTGAGCGTGGAAGATATTGCCCTCCATTTAAAATGGGCAAGGCACGTGGCACGGGATGGGGAACTGGACTTGATGGTGTTGGTGCATGCAGAGGACAAGGCTGTGGGCAAGCTGAAATTGTGCCACAACAAACACCCACATCTTCTCGCCCGACCTTCCTGTCCCAATTCCTAGGGGACCGCAGCACACCACTATTGAACCCAGAGCAGTGTCAAAAGGTTGTTGGTTGGATAGCGGATAATGCTTCCAGTCACTTAGCCGCCACCACCACCCTGTCTTCCACACGGTCAAGTCTCAGTAGCCATGAGTCTGGACCGCATATTCCTCACCCTGATCCTCCTTCCTCCCACCATGCCGAGTGCCCGGACACAACTGATCCCACACTTGGACACTCTGAAGAGCTGTTCACTTTTCCATTTATAGATTCGGGCGGGGCAAGAGGAGATCGCATGTAGCGATGCCCAAATATTTGAGCAGCCACGGTCACACGAAGGCAACGGTGGGAAAGTGTCACAAGAGGTGGACGATGATGAGACACAATTGCCAGAAAGTCAGGAGGAGGACCAGGGTGCGGAAGTGGAAGACGAGGTGGTGGATGATTTAGTAACTGACCCAACCTGGCAGGAGGACATGCAGAGCGAGGACAGCAGCACACAGGGGGAGGGAGGCAGAGCACCCCAACAGGCAGGAAGAAGCAGTGTGGTGGCCGCAGACAGAAGACAGGCAACAGTTCCCCGTAACACCAACACGAAGGAAGTTGCCAGTACAATTGTTAGGTCTTCCCAAGTCTGGTTGTTTTTTAAAGACTCTGCCGATAACCCCAAAAAGGCCATTTGCACCACATGCCAGGCCAGCATCAGCAGGGGTGGCAAAACTAGCAGCCTGACCACCACCAGCATTATGAGGCACATGGCAGCAAAGCACCTGACTTTGTGGGCCGAACTCCAGGGTCCAGGAACAGTTTCTGCGGGTGGCACCATTGCTTCTTCCGCTGCTGTGCATGCAAGCCAATCCCCTGTCCATGGTGCATGCGAAGATGCCTCCTGCCCTGCACCTGTCATTGCACACTCTCAAGTAGCAGCATCAGGAAGCACGTCCACGTCCTTGTCCCAATGCAGCGTTCAGTTGTCCATACCCCAGTCCTTGGAATGCAAGCGCAAATACGCAGCCCATGCCCCACAGGCCTCACTACTAAATTCTCACATGTCAAGACTGCTTGCGATTGAAATGTTGTCTTTTAGGCTCATGGAGACTGAAGCATTCCGCAACCTGATGGCGGCGGCCGTCCCTCGGTACCCGGTCCCCAGCCACCACTATTTCTCCTGGTGTGCCGTCCCTGCATTACACAAGCACGTATCCCAAAACATTAGCCGTGCCCTCAACAACGCAGTTAAAGGGGAAAGTCCACCTGACCACGGACACGTGGACAAGTGGTTGTGGGCAGGGACGGTACATCTCGCTGATGGCACACTGGGTTAACATAGTGGAAGCCGGGACCCAGTCGGACCTTGGGACAGAACACATCCTCCCGATGCCAAGGATTGCGGGCCCTAGGTCAATCAGGGTTGCCCCCACGGTCTACAGCTCCTGCACCTCATCCTCCTCAGCCTCCTCCTCCTCTTCTGCCTCCATCTCCAAAATGACCACATCAGTCACAAGATGGAAGCACTGCAGCACTTCCTCGGCCAAGCGGCAACAGGCTGTGCTGAAGCTAATATGCTTAGGTGACTAACCGCACAATGCTGAAGAGTTGTGGACAGCTCTGAAAGAGCAGGCAGATCTGTGGCCCACACCGCTGAACCTATAGCCTAGCATGGTCGTGTGTGACAATGGCCGGAACCTGGTGGAGGCTCTGAGGCGAGGCGAGCTCACACACGTACCATGCCTGGCCCATGTGCTTAACCTCGTGGTTAAGCGGTTTCTCAAATCCAACCCGGAGCTGCCGGATCTGATTGTTAAAGTACGCCGCCTGTGTGCCCATTTTAGAAAGTCACGTACAGCTTCCCCCGCCCTTGCCGTGTTTCAGCAACGTTTGCAGCTTCCGGCTCACAGACTGGTGTGTGATGTCCCCACGCGTTGGAACTCTACACTGCAGATGTTGGGAAGGATTTGTGAGCAGAAGAGGGCAGTTGTTGAGTACTAGCATCAACAAGGCCGTCAGTATTCAGTTCAGACTCCTCACATAAGACCTTAGGAGTGGACATGGATGTCATACATATGTACCATCCTCCAAAACTTTGAGGACTCCACCAAGATGGTGAGCAGCGATGATGCCATAATTAGTGTCACCATCCCGCTTCTCTGTCTTCTGAAACGCTCTCTGTTCACAATCAAAGAGGATGCATTGCAGGCGGAGCAGGATGTGATGGAGCAAGGAACCAAACAGGGTGATTACACACAGGCCAGCCTCATCTCATCCCAATGTGGATTGGGTGACAATGAGGAAGAGGAGGAGGAGGAAGAACAAGAGCTAGTTGCATGTGCTATAGACAGTACTATCTGCACAGCTGTCATACCGTCTGTTCAGCGTGGATGGCCAGAGGAAAGAGAGGAGGAGGATGAGGAGGAGAGCATGATCAGTCATCCTCTTGGTGAGGACACGGAAGTCTTGCCTGTTACTAGTTTGGCACGCATGGCTGAGTTTATGTTACGCTGCCTTTCCCATGACCCTCGCGTCCTCAAAATTTTGGGTGACAGTCATTACTGGTTGGTGACACTTCTAGACCCACGCTACAAGGAGAACTTTCTACCTCTTATTCCCGAGGCAAACAAGTCTACATAATGGGGCAGTACCAGAAGGCCCTTATTGCGGAACTTTTAAAAAAAAATCCCATCTGAAAATGCTGGCGGCAGAGGGCATACTTTGTTGGACAACCAAGGAGTACAGGCGAGAGAGACACAACTTCAATCCAGCAGAGGCAGGGGAACACTGTCAAAGTTCTGGGAGAATTTTCTCAGCCCCTCCCATCACACAAGCCCTGAGGCATGGGGTATTCTCACAAGGAGTGCAAAGTTTGGGAAGATGCTGAGGGAGTACCTTGCCGACCGTACCAATGTCCTCCATGATTCCTCTGTGCCTTAGAATTATTGAGTATCCAAGCTGGATACGTGGAATGAACTGGCTCTCTACACCTTGGAGGTCCTGGGCTGCGGTGCCGCCAGCGTTTTAGCAGAGCGGGTTTTTAGTGCGGCTGGTGGAATTATAACTGATAAGCGCATCCGCCTGTCAGCTGAAAATGCTAACAGGCTGACTCTTATAAAAATGAACAAGGGCTGGATTGGGCCAGACTTCTCAACACCACCGAATGATAGCAGCGTAACAAAAACTCAAATCCAGTGTCTTTTCTTGGGAGGTGTATTCCCATGCATCTTTTCACACCCAGACATGGGTATACTCTTCCTGATTCTGGCTATTTGCTCTGGTCCTCCTGCTTCTCCTCATCCTCCACCACCATATCACCAGGGTGACCGTGGTCCGTGATGCAACACCCACATAATTTTTTAAATGGTGTTTATGATGCCCGTAAAAAAAAAATTTTATACAGTATGTTCATGTATACCCCCCAGGGGTAAATGTTTGTCAGCCCGTACACTTAGTGCATGGGCAGTACAAGAGGCCCGCTCCTTTCTAATGGGGACTTTTTTTATGAGGCCCTCCTCCACGTCTCTTCCAAGGGGCATTGGAGTGCCTTCCAATTTTTTGCAGCCCTTGCATTCACTGCATAGGCAAACACAATGGGAGACCCACTTCCTAATAATGGGAACATTGTATTCAGGAGGCCCTTTGATCTCCACATCTCTTCCAAGGGGCATTGGAGTGCCTCCAAATTTTTGGCAACCCTTGCATTCACTGCATAGGCAAACACAATGGGAGACCCACTTCCTAATAATGGGAACATTGTTTTCAGGAGGCCCTCCTCTAAGTCTCTTCAAAGGGGTATTGGGGTGCATCCAAATTTTCAAAGTGGTATTGGGGTGGTGCGTCCAAATTTTGGGCAGACCTGCCACTCACTGCATACGCAATAACAGTATAGGAGACCCACTCTTTAGTAATGGGAACAATAAAACATAGCCGACTGGTGGCTCTCTAAGAATAGTGATGGTCGACTGCTGGACCTTTAAGAATAGTAAAGGCCGCCTGATGGCCCTATAAAAATAGGCTTTGTGACTTTCAGAGTCCCTCCTTCATAAATGAAACACGATGTATCTGATGATATCTCACACACCACATTGCCAGATAAGGTTGTAAAATGTTAAAATGACATTTCCTGGTGAATGCATTTGTCACGGTTGAAAGCAATGCAAAAGTGAAAAAACGCATCAAAAACGCTACGTGTGAACATAGCCCAAGGTGTGGAAGAGTATTTTTGTGTTTGGTTATTTATTTTGCTTTATATACAAGTCATTACCCTGGAAAGGATGTTCCTTAACATATTTCCCAGGAAAATCCATTTTGGTTTAGTTTTTATATGTTTTATTGTGAGTCCGTAAAAATGGTATAATACCTCTGACAACGTTGTTGACAGAAGTGACCTGGCAGTCAGAAATGCTTCCAGGGGTCTTCCCCATGCTGTTCCCATGTCATTTGAGCACTGTTCCCATCGATTTGGGCAATTTTTACGCCCTCTGCAGACCGCCGGGGGGAGCCGCCTGAAAAATGCTCGAGTTTCCCATAGACTTACATTGGGCTCGTTGCTCGGTCGAGCACCCGAGTATTCCAATGTGCTCAACCCGAGCAACGAGTACCCAAGTATTTTAGTGCTCACCCATCACTACTGACAACCATTGTTATTTACAACCTGTTTAGAGGTATTATTTAAGTATATTATAGCACTACTATTATGGGACTGTATAAAGGTAATATGGGAGTTCTATATAGCACAGCTATTTAGGCATTGTATAGAGGTAATATTTGAGTTATATATAGTACTACTGTTTAGGTGCTACACATAGGTAATATTTGAGTACTATATAATTCTACCATTTAGGTATTGTACAGAGGTGCTACCCAAGTACTGTATAGCACTGCTATTAAGGACCTGTATAAACTCTATTATTTAGACAGTGTATACAGATATTATTTGAGTACTATATATCTCTACTATTTAGACAGTGTATAGAGGTATTATTTGAGTACTATATATCTCTACTATTTAGACAGTGTATAGAGGTATTATTTGAGTACAATGTAGCTCTGCTATTTAGGCACTGTATAGAGATATTATTTGAGTACTATATGGCTCTGCTATTTAGGCACTGTATAGAGATATTATTTGAGTACTATATGGCTCTGCTATTTAGACAGTGTATAGAGATATTATTTGAGTACTATATGGCTCTGCTATTTAGACAGTGTATAGAGGTATTATTTGAGTACTATATATCACTACTATTTAGACACTGTATAGTACAGGTATTATTTGAGTACTACATAAACAGCTATTTAGGCATTGTATAGAGGCATTACTTAATTGTACGACATGTACTTGTATTTGTGTGCTGTTTGGCACTGCTACGTGTTCATTTTCTAGAAGTATTATGTGGCAACTTTATGGCACTATCATTTAGGCATAGTATGGTACTTTTATTGGTGTGGTATAATGGCTATTTTTTGTAAATCAGAAATTTATTGAGAATTTGAAGTATAACAAATATGAAAAATAATAAATGATACAATGTTTACACAACAATAAATTGTCAAACTAGAACAATTTAACTTCATAGTCATATTGCTTAATAGGATGATGTAAAATCGATTAATGAAAGGTTGTATTTTTTTGACCAAAAAATAACACTGAATAACCTTAATATGATAAAAATTATGTAAGTGATAGAAAGTATTAGAATAGAGTGACAAAGGGAGAGAAGAGAACAAAGACAGAAGGGAGAAAGAAAGAAGAGAAGGGAAGACAGGGAAGCAATAGGAGGGGGGTGGGTCTCTCTCCTGAGGTATTGCAATTCTTAAGAATTTTCGTAACGAATTGATACTGCACCAAGATGTTCATTATAAGGTATCATAATTCAGACTCCATGTGACTGGGTCAATTTAATTTAACCAGGAATCCAAGTCTGGGGTTTCTCTGAACATATCCAAGGAGCCCAAGTATTATAAATCTTATCTGAGGTTCCTGTGACCTGACCTCTTAATTGTTCCATTCTAAAAATATTATTGAGCTCGGATACAAATTCGGAGAGCGATGGTATTTTTTCATTAGATTCCTGGCAGCTGTGAGGAAATGTCTCAGTAGACCTTTTTTAAACCCAGATATTGAGATGTTGCTTAACGATAATAAGGCTACATCTAAAGAAGGTTGTGCCCTGTAGACGGAACGTTTGTTAAACAGATCAAATATTTTGAGCCCAAAACTCTGTATAGTTGAACACGACCACCAAATATATGTGTACGAACCTCTTTCTTCCCAACTTCAACAAGTATCCGGGGTCGTAGGGAACATTGAGTGCATGGTAGAGGACACCTGTACCACCTAGTTAATACCTTGAAGCTCCTCTCCTGTGATACCGAACATAGTGACGATCTGGATGTAAATAAAAGAATTTTGGCACGGTCTTCTGAGTAAAGAGGTCTTCCTAGATCCTCATCCCATTTTGAGAAGAACAAAGGAGGGCCCTGAAGCGCCGTCTGGCTTTCTTGGAACATCTTGTATAGTAGGGAGACAGTGTGATCCGGAGGGCTCTTTGTCAAACACAGGCTCTCAAAGGGGGTGAGTGGTCTAAAAATGTCATTTTGTTTAGATGTTGAGTTAACGAAGATTTTTAATTGTTCGTAGAAGAACCAGGTACCTGTTGGAGGGTTTATACCAGGGAATAAATCTCGCATGTTTCACTCCTGATTGATTTACTGTATATAGTCATGTATAATAGGATGTTTGTCTTTATGTTTGTTTAGAAAAGTTCTTTTATTTAAACCTACAGAAAAAGCAGGGTTGTCGTATACTGGTGTTAAAGGATCGGCTACGGATGATAAATGAAGCAATCTATTTCAGTGTTTAACGAATCGGACCAGATTCCTGGTTAGGAAAGGAAGAGAGTCTCTGTTCCCATCCCTGTTGACCATAGTGTCGCTAATGGGCTGAATTGAGAAAGGGCAGTTTCCATATTTACTCATTTCTTGCTATTTTTTGTGGTGAAATAAATCTAGAATGCATGTGTAGCACCCCGAGGGTTCGGTTGCTACAGAGGTATTGCATCTCACCCAGATGTGCGATATCTCACTTCCAGGTAAGGATGGAGTGTGGCTCAGGACCCTAACACCCACATGCACTACACCACATTTCCGGGGGACAGCTCGACGGTGCTCCCATTAGTTATGCAGGCACGAGTGAGCATGTCCCTGGCTGGAGTGGGGGGAGGGAACACCTAGAGAAGGGAACCCGGTAGTGTGTGCGTGGGGGGAAGTAGATCCTGGGTGCACTCTGTACAGGAGTATAAAGGGAGGCACCATCTTGGAAAGGGAGTGAGTTGAGAGAGGAGAAGACAGGGAGCAGAGCTGCTTTATGGGCTCTGCTCCACAGGCAGGCCCTGTCAGGAGGCCTGAGCCTGGAGGAGGGAAGAAGGAGGAAGAGGAGCAGACTGGGCTCCAGGAAGGACAGAGGGGACCCCAGGGGTGTGGACTGGCTGGTAGCCACCACACGCCCGCCGCTACCTGAGTAGGGGGGTCAGGTCAAGAAGATGGGAACCGGATCCCAAATTAGTGGAGGAGAGAAACTACCCTCAACTAAGAACCGGAGGCTGCGACATTACATGTGGAGCAGCCCCTCACCACACCCGCTAGAAAGGCACCACATAGGACCTGGGAAACGCAGGCCAACGTTTGCCCACCAAGAAGGTCCGAGGCAGCTGGACATAAGCGTGGTCACTAGTGGGGTTGAAGACCAGAGACAGGGGACATAAAGGGGGTCCTGCAAAACACTCCAGAAAGACCTGGGAGTTAACCGAGCCCCTCACCTGGTGAGCACAGCGCGACACAGGCGGCCACCTCTGCAGCGGTGGCCTGGAGCAGTAACCGAGTAACCGTGAGTAAAGACCCTGAACTGCACCACCAAGACTCCGAGTTGTCTTTGTTGCGCTCGTGTACCACCATCACCCCCATCATCTATCCCTGCTGCCCTGAGGCCATACCCCTCCCGTTGGGGGTTATACCACCACGCTGCACATCCTCATACACCTGGCCTCAGTGGACTGTTCTGCAGCGGCGGCTTCAAAGCCGCACTCAACGGGTGGCGTAGTCGATTAAGTTAACATCTACTGCCATAGACCGCCACTTAGTCTGACTCCCTGGGCACGGACCGGATCACCGCCACGAGACTACAACCCTAAAGAGATCCGGCTCCGGGTAAGCTCCCGCGTGCGCAACGCAGCGCGACACAGGCCCAGGGGCGCGTCAACTTTTGGCGCAGTCGGCAGGATTTCGTGCCCGCAACCACCGGGTACTGCGTGCCTGAAAAAGAGACTTTTAAAACTTACCATCCGTGAAGTTTTCCCGCCATCCGGCGCCATCTTCAGCCTTCTTCCCGCCATCCGTGAAGATTCCCGCCATCCGGCGCCATCTTCAGCCTTCTTCCCGCCATCTGTGGAGTTTTCCCGCCATTGGGCGCCATCTTGAGGACGCCGCGCGGGAAGAAGAGGGGCGTGGACTCCGAAAGCGCGCGAGAACTGAAGCCCCGCCTCACGTCCGGACGTTGCGTAAGGTCCTGGAAGGAGCCCAGCAGACGCCGACGTCACTGGAGCGCGACGGAAGGTCCTCGACCCTGATGATCAACTGCGGAGCCGCGGCCTACGGAAGAGGATCATCGCCAGGTAGGCCACGGTCCACCAGGGGGGAGGAGGACACCAGGAACGGACAGCAAGATGGCGGACCGGCAGCAGACTAAGCTGCCCAGCATCGGCAGCGCCCCAGCCGTCGCGGGCCCCGACCAGCACCAGGAGAAGACGCGTGACGCAGGAGCGGTCGCGGGAGCAGGTAAGAGGAGTCTCCCTGTCCCGGACGCTGCCAGCGTCAGCCTGCTCCCGGGCCACCCGGTGGAGCCGCCGATCCCGGGCGCTGCAGACGCAGACCTGCTCCAGACCCCGCAACAAGCCCTGCAGCCGAGCCCTCCAGACCTGGGCACTGCCACCACTAGCCCACGCCCAGGCCCAAAGTCGCACCCCCTGACCCCGGGCGTCATTAACAGTACCACTCAGACCCCGAGTACCAAGAGGGCCCGGATGGGTCTGAACCTGAGAAAGAGAAAGGAGCGTGTGGAGCACACCGTTAATCGTAAACGGTAAAAGAGGAGATGTAAATAGTTACCCGACCGGGTATAAGGACTGTTGTGGGACTGTTTCCACTAAGAGTGTGGTCCCCGTTGGGACAGAAAGAGAACTGTTTCCCTTACCCTCTAACTGTCTGGGGACTGAGAACAGCCACCCCTACCTGGCCGAGGACTGAGAGCGGCCATATCCTGTAAATAATTATGTGTTTCTAGTAATGTATAGGAGTCCTTGGTGGATTTACCGGGAATCCTTTGTACAGTTAGTGGAGCGTAACCCAGGATGGACTAAAAGACTGTTAAGGAATCGGGGCAGGACAGACCCCTACCTGGTTACGTCTCCCTGTTTTAGGAAAATGGACACCTGGTTGCAGAATAAACTGTGACCTGTTATAAAGAGACTTCTTCGTGGATCTGCTGCTAGAAATGTTTTATATGAAAAATTTATATGCTAGAATGTGTTACTATGAAAAAGAGTTCCAGAACAGTACATATGCACTTATACCGTTTAAGAGAGAGCCGTTCCCATAAAGGGAAACTGAATGTTGATACCTGTTATACTTGTTGTTTATGAAAAATTTGCATGTTCTAATGTATACCCTGTCTTTTGCTCAGTTCCAGCCCGCGGACGTGCTGGGTTTTGCCAGGGGGGAATGTAGCACCCCGAGGGTTCGGTTGCTACAGAGGTATTGCATCTCACCCAGATGTGCGATATCTCACTTCCAGGTAAGGATGGAGTGTGGCTCAGGACCCTAACACCCACATGCACTACACCACATTTCCGGGGGACAGCTCGACGGTGCTCCCATTAGTTATGCAGGCACGAGTGAGCATGTCCCTGGCTGGAGTGGGGGGAGGGAACACCTAGAGAAGGGAACCCGGTAGTGTGTGCGTGGGGGGAAGTAGATCCTGGGTGCACTCTGTACAGGAGTATAAAGGGAGGCACCATCTTGGAAAGGGAGTGAGTTGAGAGAGGAGAAGACAGGGAGCAGAGCTGCTTTATGGGCTCTGCTCCACAGGCAGGCCCTGTCAGGAGGCCTGAGCCTGGAGGAGGGAAGAAGGAGGAAGAGGAGCAGACTGGGCTCCAGGAAGGACAGAGGGGACCCCAGGGGTGTGGACTGGCTGGTAGCCACCACACGCCCGCCGCTACCTGAGTAGGGGGGTCAGGTCAAGAAGATGGGAACCGGATCCCAAATTAGTGGAGGAGAGAAACTACCCTCAACTAAGAACCGGAGGCTGCGACATTACATGTGGAGCAGCCCCTCACCACACCCGCTAGAAAGGCACCACATAGGACCTGGGAAACGCAGGCCAACGTTTGCCCACCAAGAAGGTCCGAGGCAGCTGGACATAAGCGTGGTCACTAGTGGGGTTGAAGACTAGAGACAGGGGACATAAAGGGGGTCCTGCAAAACACTCCAGAAAGACCTGGGAGTTAACCGAGCCCCTCACCTGGTGAGCACAGCGCGACACAGGTGGCCACCTCTGCAGCGGTGGCCTGGAGCAGTAACCGAGTAACCGTGAGTAAAGACCCTGAACTGCACCACCAAGACTCCGAGTTGTCTTTGTTGCGCTCGTGTACCACCATCACCCCCATCATCTATCCCTGCTGCCCTGAGGCCATACCCCTCCCGTTGGGGGTTATACCACCACGCTGCACATCCTCATACACCTGGCCTCAGTGGACTGTTCTGCAGCGGCGGCTTCAAAGCCGCACTCAACGGGTGGCGTAGTCGATCAAGTTAACATCTACTGCCATAGACCGCCACTTAGTCTGACTCCCTGGGCACGGACCGGATCACCGCCACGAGACTACAACCCTAAAGAGATCCGGCTCCGGGTAAGCTCCCGCGTGCGCAACGCAGCGCGACACAGGCCCAGGGGCGCGTCACATGTACCTAGTGAGGCACCATTATAGAAGGTGAAATCTGGCAGACCCACTCCTCCTACCTGTTTGGATCTGCTTAATAAGGAGTAAAATAAACGTGAACGATTATGTGACCTGACAAATCTAGTGATCGCCTTTTTGAGTCTGGAGAAAAAAGGAGGCAGAGAGATAAAATAAATAAATAAAGAGGGATTGTGGTATAATGGCTAATTTAATCATCATTTTCTATCTTCCAACCTAATATAACAAAATATCACTTCCTAAGGATAAAAGAAGAAATAAAAAAAAAAAAGTTGCCCCAACATAACTTGGATCCGACTGGTGGATCCGAAGTGGATCCGACTGTTACAGCGAATCACGCCTCACAAGTCACCATAATGTTTTTAGTACCCATAATTGGACAAAGGAAAAGTGGCTGTAAGACTAAACGTCTATTCATTGGGTAAACCTACACAACGGTCAATGCTTGATACAAAATATGGAGAGAGCATTTAGGTTGCCGTAGCAACAACAGCTTTGGAATGTCAACATTTCAGCGGGATGCAAATGATTCCATACATCTATCGGCTCATTATGTAAAATAGATTGGAGAGAAAAATACAAAAAGGTTAGAAATCAGCAGCGGAAATGTTTATTTTGATGTACGATACAGATTTAATTAACCAGCCACAAAGAAAACACGTTCTTATCGTTTATTTTCCTCTTCAAAGTACTTGAAAAATGAAACGTCAATGTACAAATTGAGGTCTGGGTTCAACTGATTATGTGTGAATGTTTTAAGGATGTTTCAGAAGTTAACAATATGTTTGGAAGGAAAATCATACACAGTAATATGGTGCAAGTTGTTTTTCCTGTACCTTGGTGTGATATTGTACCTGTTCTCGATTGTATTATCTGGAGTTAGAAGTGACTTTGGTTGAAGCCATGGTCACATACAATAAACAATAGTCGCACAATTCTTTAAATGTAATTTAGATAGAGCTGAAATATAATTAATTGCCCCCTTTACAATGCCCTCCATTCACACTGTGCGCAGGTGCAGGACTCTCTCTATTCAAGTCTGTGTTACAGGAAGAACCAATCAAGCTTATCCTAGAGGCACCTCCTGACCATTTTTTCCAAATAAATGGGGATTCCAGACGACATAAATGTTTGAGATGGGAAAATCCAAAGCATCTTTATCTTTCATCTAATAATCAATAAGGATTCCAGCCGACAAACCTCCATACACATGTAACATGAAGAAGTAGTGCTGTTGCTTCAAAAGCATCCAGCAACTGTTACAAATAACACAGGAGACAGGAAGTATTGTGCTTCAGAAGCATCCAGCAACTAGATAGTTTAACACAGTCACAGGAGAAGGGGAGTGTTTTAGCAGAGCCCCAGGGGGATTGTGGGGAACTTGTTATTGTAGTCTGGCTGAAGCCGAAGAGAAAGGTGGTGGTGTGTTATCTGGATCTGACAGAAGGCAACTGAACAGGATTCAGATCAGGAGAGAAACTAAACACAGGTCAGATAAACTCCCTGAACTAACCGTGCAGAGTATTATCGGGCAGGAAGATAAGGACTGGAAGGAATTGTGTCAAATTGATGATCTCCCTCATCAAAACCCCCCTCCTCCATCTCCATGTAGGATAAAGAATGCTGTGTACTATTGTGTCCTTGTGAAGGAAAAGCCTATGGTTGTGTATGCATAGAAGTGTGCTGCTAAGAGATCTAATCTATGCTGAATTATGCTACTTTAGAGACTGTAATACTGTGCCTTGTGAAGAAACTACTGTATTGTTACTGGAGCCGGTTGCTCAAGAAACTCAGACTGTACTGTAATGAAGATTGTTGCTGTAATATCCCTGAATTGCACTGGCCATGCTTCAGATTAAATTCCACTGTTAAACTGTTGAAAAATACTCTTGTCAGATGTGTCTGGTCAGCAATTGAATCTATCATGTGCCTGAGAGAAACTGCAGCCTATGGTCGCCCAGAGTAACAGTTCCCCCGGGATTCCAAAGAATTCATGAAACCCGTCTCGCCTTATCCGAACCTAGCGGCGTGCGTGTAACACATGTAACTCTTGTATCCCAGCTATCATGGTTTTTTAAGCTGATGCAACTAACATTGTTCTGTAGCTTTTGCCATATGGTTGTAGCACAGCCCATAAAAATATCCTTATTCTCTCTTTAAGAAATAGCTGTGATCAGAGGAAGAAGAGTAGCAGTCACAATTGCTTAGAATGGAGAGGAAGGCATAGGGACAGATGTCCCAGGTGTCAAATTCTATAGAGGTGCAAAATGTTTAACCCTGTTCCCCATCCTCAATGTCAAATGATCCAGGACCGAACTCTGCACTGAGTTACTTCTTCTTGAAGTGGTGCCCAGGAGCAGTGAGTGACCACCTGGTGGCAGGAAAGATGTCAAAGCTCTCAGTATAATGAAGTGAGCTTTGTCATCTCGGTCACTGCCTATGAAGAGTGCAAAACTCAAAATAAACTCATCTCAGCCACTCTGCTCTGCATAGGCATTTAAAGGGAATCTGTCACCCCCTGGGTGATATCAGACCTCTACTATGGGCATACAGGGTATAGAAAAGTAAATCTATACTTACCTGTATGGCCCATAGTAGAGGTCTGATTGCAGAGAAAAGCGCTTTAATCAATTCTTTTTTCCACAGGCTTGGAGTCCAGGGGACGCCAAGCAATCCCCGCCTATCTGCTTATTATTCCCCTAAATCCCCGCCTCTCTGCTTAATTATCATATCCCATCTCCTCTGCACATCACATGGCCCTGTGAGGTGCACTGTGTTCCCTGACTTCCGGGCATGAGCTAAGCGACGCTCACATAGAGCTCACATAGAGCTCACATAGAGCGCGCTTTACTTCATCCCGGCCCCGTCTACCTGTGCTCTGCGCCGCAGGCTTCTATTGCGCAGGCATCGGGGGAAGTCACTGTCACTTTCCGGTGCTTGCGCAATAGAAACCTGCGGCTCAGAGCACAGGGAGATGGGGCCGGGATGAAGCAAAGCGCGCTCTATGTGAGCTCTATGCGATCGGCGCTTAGCTCATGCCCGGAAGTCAGGGAACACAGTGCACCTCACAGGGCCATGTGACGTGCAGAGGAGGGGGGATATGATAATTAAGCAGAGAGGCGGGGATTTATGGGAATAATAAGCACATAGTCCCCCGGACGCCAAGCCTGTAGAGAAAAAGAATTGATTAAAGTGCTTTTCTCTCCCATTAGACCTCTCCTATGGGCCATACAGGTATGTATAGATTTACTTTTCTATCCCCTATTTGGCCATAGTAGATGGCTTTTATGATTTTTTGATCAAAATAGCGTTAACCAAGTACCCTATGTTATTTACATGTATTATTACTATTTTCTTGCTCTAGGGTATATGCTTATTTTGTTTTCTCTTGGGTTTTGTTTGTGAAATGGCCACAGTCTGAACTTACTCTTACACTTTGCATGTACACCAGCTTATAGTCTGGCTCATTTATTTATTTTAGGGCTATGGCTAAAGTAATAACATATTTACATAAACCATGCCATAAAATTAAAATATTTGTTATATGTATTATGGCAAAATATCATTTTTTTTATTTATTTATTTTTTTCATTTTTTTTGTATGTACTTTTTCTTACTCTAATATTAGGGCTATTCTTAGGGCTAGTGTGATAACATATTTACATTAAAAAAATGTTATTAAAAAGTTAATTATATTGTTCTGTGTATTATGACAATGTATAACTTTTTCATTTTTTTAATATTTTTTTTCTTAATTTAAGGTTAGAGTTAGAATTTGGATTGGGGCTAAGGCTAGAGTGATAACATATTTACATAAAAAATATCTGTCATATTTTATATATTATACCAATGTGTAATTTTTTACTCTATATATACATGTATTTAGAAAAAAAATTAAGGTCAG
The DNA here is from genome assembly GCF_046119375.1 of Phyllobates terribilis. Taxonomy (NCBI): domain Eukaryota; kingdom Metazoa; phylum Chordata; class Amphibia; order Anura; family Dendrobatidae; genus Phyllobates; species Phyllobates terribilis. The sequence continues at coordinate 52,166,065 of NW_027362767.1, read as the reverse complement.
AGGGCAAAGCATAAGGCTGTGTGCCCACGTAGCGTTTTTCAAGCGTATATGCTGCGGAATTTCCGCAGCGTAAACGCTTGAAAAACGCATGTATATCCGCACCCCATGGTCCCCAATGGCATTCCGCAATGTCAATGCCCATGCTGCGGATTTTTCCGCAGCGTATATGCCGCGGTTAAAAATCCGCAGCATGTTCATTAATTTTGCGGAAGCGCAGCGGAATCAATGTGCGGATGGTACCCAAGTCTGGATGAGAGGAGACTCTCATCCAGACCTGGGTACCAAAGAACCTGTAAAAAAAAGAATAAAATAAAGTTTATACTTATCTTCTGATGTTTTCCCTCCGTCGCGCTGTTGTCTGAAGGACCTGCCACGTCATTGAGTCATGTGACCCACCACATGACTCAATGACGTCACCGCAGGTCCTGCACACAACAGCGTGAGCCGCTCAAGCCTCCGGACGGGGCAGAGAATGCATCAGAAGGTGAGTATAAAGTTTATTTTTTTATTTTTTACCATTCTGAACAAGTTGTCAAGCACTTTTCCAAGTGATGCTTGGAGAAGTGCTTGATAACCCGCATGCAGAAATGCATGCAAAGACGCCTCACAAACGCTTCTACCTGGCGGGAAAACCGCATGTAATATCCGCTTGCGATTTTCCCGCCAGGGAGAAGCGTAAAAAATATGCTTCAGGTCCGCAACGTGGGCACATAGCCTAACTACATCAGTTATGGGCGTAAGGCTATGTTCACACGTCATGGTTTTTTCAGTGTTTTTTGATGCATTTTTTTATGCAAATTTTCAGCTGCGTTTTGCAGTACCAGAAAGAAAAGTCTATTAGATTCCAAAAATCTCATGCACACATCATGTTTTTTTGTGTTCAGGATTTTGTGCTTTGCAAAACAGAGCGTGTCACTTGTTTCAGCATGTTTTCAGCGTTTTTTCACCCACTGGAATTAATGGGAGGTGAAAAAAACGCTGAAAAAACGCTCCAAAAACCCAGGTGTCAAGTTTTCCGCATTTTTTGTGACTAAACCAGAATGAGATTTTTTTTTTTTCGCTGAACTTTATGTACATGCATAACAGAGCCAAAAGGACAGTGAAAAAGAAAACCCATCAAAAAAGCAAGGTAACAGCAACAAGGATCCTGAACAACTTCCTGGCAAGAGATCAAGTTTTGCTGCCGAAAATGAACGCTGAAAAACCCATGATGTGTGAACATAGCCTAAGAGGTTCAATGCTAGACTGGTGGAAGGGACTCGAGGAGGGCTTGTAGTCCTTGGGCTAGGGAGCACAAAGTCCTTCCTTTGGTCACGATTTTGGCTACCCACGCTATGCCGGGCCCTGGTACCCAAAGCTCTTTTGTCACATTAGAAGACACCAGTGTAATAAATAGCACAAGGCACATGGTGACCTGTTAAAAATTTTGCACTGGCTTCTAGGAACAGTAAATTTTACACTGTGTTCCAAATTATTATGCAAATAATATTTTCTCAGATTTTCCCAAATTACCTATATGAATTGCAGTCATTGTAATTTTCCAGTCAAATAACTATTAGAGTACAATTGAAAGGTTTTTGTACAAACTGCCTATGATAACAGTATATTTTTACAAAAATAAAAAACTCAAACTGCACTCAAAATGCATGTTCCAAATTATTATGCACTGCAGAGTTTTCAACCTTTTCATTTTAATAAAGAACAAAAAAATGGTCATTTTTGAAATTATAAGCATTAGCCGGTTATTACAAACTGAAATCAAACAGTTTTCAACTCAAAACTTTATTCTAGGTGATGTTACATTTGCACATAGGACCCCTTGTTCGAAAGGAGCTTCTGAACTCTCTCGTCCATTGAATTTGTCAGGTTTTGGATGGTTTCTGCTTCAATTGTTTTGCATGAGGACAGAATACCCTCCCAGAGCTGTTGCTTAGATGTGAACTGCCTCCCGCCATCATAGACACTCTTTTTGATGATGCTCCAGAGGTTGTCAATGGGGTTGAGGTCAGGGGAGCATGGGGGCCACACCATAAGTGTTATGATCTGCTACAAGAACTAAGGAAAGAAAGGGAATCTGTCCCTACAATAAGACTAAGCTGATTCACTACGTTGCAGCGGGCGACCTGTTCCTTGTGAACAGACCCGCCTTCGTCCTCAGCTAGTCTGAATGCAGACCTATAGAATAAAGGGAGGGGTCCCTAAAAGAACTAAGGACTGGGACAAAATTGGACACCTCCTAGCAGATGTTGTAGCGGAGCAAAAAGACAAACAGACAAAAAGCACTTAGAGGTCCAAAGGACCAAACAAACTAGAGAGATAGGTACAAAAGCACCTGGCTAGATAGAGAGTCAAATAACACTGAAGTCCAGCAAAGCCAGAAGGGCGGAGCTGGATTAAATAGGCAGCAGGTCACGTGACCACAAAATAGAAAAAAACTAACAGGAGAGTTCTAACAGTACCCCCTCTTTTATGAGGATCCTCCGGATCCTCCAGGCCCAGGCCTATCAGGAAACCTCCTATGGAATGCTCTGACAAGTCTAGGGGCAGAGACATCATCCGCCCTTACCCAGGAGTTATCCTCGGGACCGAAACCTTTCCAAGCAACGAGATACTGCAATCTCCCTCTATGTCTTCTGGAATTCAGGATACGAGAAATTTCATATTCGCCGTCTTCCACCACCGGTGGAACTGTGACAGTAGCATCCCTATCTGATACATCAGCCTTTTTTAACAAGGAAACATGAAACACAGGATTAATCTTCCAGGAGGTGGGGACCTCCAACCTAACAGCAGACTGATTAACCACCTGAAACTTCGGACCCAATTTTTTAGAGGGAATCCTCAACAGCAGATTCTTTGAGGACAACCAAACCATGTCACCCACCGTAAATAAAACGTCTTTACTAGTGTTGAGCGAACATGCTCGACATTGCTCGGTACTCGCCCGAGCATCACGCTACTCGGGATGTTCGGCGAGCACCGAGCATTTCCGGGTTACTCGGGCGGGAGCTCGGGTCTCCGCCCTGCATGTTTGGCGCTCTTTACAGAGCCAATGAACATGCAGGGATTGCCAGCCAGTCACTGTAATGCTGCAGCCATGTTGGTTGTGGGCATTACAGTGATTGGCTGGCCGCACAGCGTCACCTCGAGTATTTAAAGCCGGGCGCCGCCATCTTGGGCACAGTCGCTCCGGATTAGACAGTGTAGGGACAGCACTGCTGATTTAGGGAGAGATATAAACTGCGAAATATTTAGTGTAGGGTCTGTAAAGGCTGCCAGAACAAACAAACAGTCCTTTTCAGGACTAATATCCATCCCAGATACCAGGCAGGCAGGCTGTATAGGAGACGCAGTGGTTATACCAGCAAACGCTGCATTACAGTCCTGTGTGCTCCTGTTGCTGAAATTGCTGGACTTAGCACCAGGTGTCGGGGGCCAGGAAAAATCCTTTTTTTTTCATCTAAATCCTCCTTTTTTTTCCTTCTTCACACTGTACAAATACCTGTCTTATTAACCTTTTGGTGTGTCCCCCGCCCCCCCCCCCCCCCAAAAAAAAGCGTGTCTCTGATTTTTAAGACACAAATATAACTGTTGAAAATAGTCTGGTGTAGGCTAGAGAAACAGAACTGTTGTTTTGCACTTCCACGGTTCAAACCTCTGTATTATCCATTTTGGGCCATTTGTATCTAAAAAAAAAAAACAGTTTGAGTGTGTCGCTCACTGTTCAGCCGCAAATATCTCTATTTAAAAAAGTGTGGTATACCCCAGTAAACAATAACTGTGGTTTTGCCATCCCACGGTAAAAAATCTCTATTATTCAGCTTTTGGTAGTTTTTTCCGTAAAGAAAAACAGTAGTGTCTCCTGACTGTTGTGACACAAAAATATATCTGTTGAAAATATTCTTGTGTAGGCCCGACATCCCAGTGTGGTTTCGCAGTTCCACGGGTCAAATCGCTGTACTATCCAGTTTTGGGCCTTTGGTATCTAAAAAAAAAAGCAGTATGAGTGTGTCGCTCACTGTTCAGCCACAAATATCTCTATTTAAAAAAGTGTGGTATACCCCAGTAAACAATAACTGTGGTTTTCCTCTTCTATCTATTCTTTATTACTCTTTTTCCATTGATAGTGAAAGTGTAAGCTATTTTACTTCATTTACAATGGGCAAGGCGCGTGGCAAGGGACGTGGAAGTGGACGTTCTGGTGATGGTTCGTGCAGAGGACGGGGCCGTGGCCAAGGTGAAAATGTGCCACAACCAACAGCCACATCTTCTCGCTCCCACTTCTTGACAGAATTACTAGGGAAGCACAGAACAACACCAGTATTGAGAACTAATCAGTGTGAACAGGTTATTAATTGGATAGCAGATAATACTTCCAGTTACCTGGGCACCACCACCTCCAGTCTGTCTTCCACACGGTCAACTCTTAGTAGCCGTGAGTCTCGACCGCATACTCCTCCTCACCCTGATGCTCCTTCCTCCCACCATGCCGAGTGTCGTCAGACAGCAAGTGATCCCACACTTGGACACTATGAAGAGCTGTTCACTGGTCCATTTCCATATTTGGGTCCCTCGCCTGATACGCTTGAAGTGGTGGAAGAGGAGATCCCATGTTGCGATGCCCAAATATTTGAACAGCCACGGCCACAGGAAGTCGACGTTGGCAATCTGTCACAAGAGGTGGACGATGACGAGACACAATTGCCAGGAAGTGAGAAGGAGGATCGTGGTGCGCAAGTGGAAGAGGAGGAGGTGGTGGATGATCTAGTAACTGACCCAACGTGCAAGGAGGACATGCAGAGTGAGGCCAGCAGCACACAGGGGGAGGGAGGCAGAGTACCCCAACAGGCAGGAAGGAGCAGTGTGGTGGCCGCAGACAGAAGGCAGGCAACCGTTCCCCGTAACACCAACACGAGGGACGTTGCCAGTACAAGCGGTAGGTCTTCCAGAGTCTGGAATTTTTTTAAAGACTCTGCTGATAACTAGAGATGAGCGTTGTTCTACTCGAACTGTTCGCCAATCTCAAATTCGAGCTGTTTTGGGCGGTGTTCGAGCCGGTCGGCGAACACGAACAATTTGAGAAAAATTCGGCTGTTCGAGGTTATGTTCGATAACTGTTCGTGCACCAAAATCATAACTGGATTTTTTCTCAGTAATGATGAAAATTAATGTTAATACGCAGTTTGAGTGTACAGCGGGGCGGGGGGAGGGGCAGGGGATGGATCTCTGCAGGAACAATGAAGATCTCCATTTTTTTTTCTCTTTCCCGCATTTGCAGTGGGGAGGTGCAATCTGTCAGCCTATCAGCAGCGCACACACGGAGCGAAGTGCTTTTTTTCACACAAGCAAGGGCATGTGTGATTGGCAGTGTATGTCACATGTCCTTGCCCTATAAGACCAAGCCATTTTCCCCGTCGCCACCATTTTCTCACTGCTGTAGCTGCGTGTTAGACGGCACCGCTGTTGCTGTGTGCGCTATACCTTGTTAATTTCAAGCCAATTTTCGCACAAATATACAGATAGCTTGGGAGTAGGGAATAGTTGTGATTGCAGTCCTTTTAAGGACTAGGTTACAGCATTTCCTACGACTTTTATCAGGCAGGTCTGTGCTCTTAAATAGATAGATTGTGGGAGTAAAGACTAATTGTAATTGGAGTCCTTTTCAGGACTAGGTTACATGAGTTCCTATCAGTTTTTGCCAGGCAGGTCTGTGCCAGTGCTGTGCAAGTTTTTTTCACAGCATTTGGCTGAATCTAGCAAAGCTAATCCTTTTTGGCCTATTGCAGAGTGTGTTAGTCAGTGGAGTAGCCTATCTGTGTTGCAAGATATACCACCTGTGTATAGAATACCAATTTTTTTACTGCACCTAGTGAAGTAAAATCTTTTGGGCATAGCATCATTCTATTAGTCCATCTATACTGACCTCCATCAGGTTGCAAACTGAATATAATTTTTTTCTGCATCTAGCTCTGAAAAAATATTTGGGCTTCTAGCAGTGTGTGGGACTTGGTCTATTAGTCCATCTATACTGACCTCCATCAGGTTGCAAATTAAAAATATTTTTTTTCTTCATTTAGCTCTGAAAAAATATTTGGGCTTCTAGCAGTGTGTGGGACTTGTTCTATTAGTCCTTCTATACTGACCTCCAGCAGGTTGCAAATTGAATATAATTTTTTTCTGCATCTAGCTCTGAAAAAATATTTGGGCTTCTAGCGGTGTGTGGGACTTGGTCTATTAGTCCATCTATACTGACCTCCATCAGGTTGCAAATTAAAAATAATTTTTTTCTGCATCTAGCTCTGAAAAAATATTTGGGCTTCTAGCAGTGTGTGGGACTTGGTCTATTAGTCCATCTATACTGACCTCCATCAGGTTGCAAATTAAAAATAATTTTTTTCTTCATTTATCTCTGAAAAAATATTTGGGCTTCTAGCAGCGTGTGGGACTTGTTCTATTAGTCCATCTATACTGACCTCCATCAGGTTGCAAATTAAAAATAATTTTTTTCTGCATCTAGCTCTGAAAAAATATTTGGGCTTCTAGCAGTGTGTGGGACTTGGTCTATTAGTCCATCTATACTGACCTCCATCAGGTTGCAAATTAAAAATAATTTTTTTCTGCATCTAGCTCTGAAAAAATATTTGGGCTTCTAGCAGTGTGTGGGACTTGGTCTATTAGTCCATCTATACTGACCTCCATCAGGTTGCAAATTGAATAAAAAAATTTTCTGCATCTAGCTCTGAAAAAATATTTGGGCTTCTAGCGGTGTGTGGGACTTGGTCTATTAGTCCATCTATACTGACCTCCATCAGGTTGCAAATTAAAAATAATTTTTTTCTGCATCTAACCCAGCCAATAGTTTTGGCCTAATACCACAGTTTGGCCACTCAGCTCTGCTCGGTTACCATCCATTGTTTTTTGTGCAAACAACTCCAGAGTTGTGAATTAGTTAACCACCAAAATGAGTGGAAAAAGGCCTGCTGCTGGTGGAAAGGGGAATAGGCGTGTTGGGAAGGGGAAAAAAGGTTGTGTCCGTGGGGTAGGTGCAGAAGAAAGACCATCTTCCAGCCAAACTAAAATGTCTACTTCTTTTAGCGGACAATGTGATAAGATCCCTTTCTTATGGCCACGCCAATCGCTACAAATTCCAGATGAGGCACAAAAACAGCAGGTGCTTCAACGGATATCAAGTGCTCCTTTAAGTGGGCTCTCTTCCACATCAACTTCAACATCACAAATACTCCAGTCCTCAAAGGTGTCACCCAAATCGCACTTGCTTCCTCACAGCTCCCAAATCTCCAGCTGCCCGTCTGAGTATGAGGTAGAACAGATGGTTGAGTCTGCAGAGCTGTTTACTCATACTATAGCCTGGGAATCAGAGGTCGACTCCAGCGCTTCTGTGAATCCAGACGAGGAAATGATCTGCACTGATGCCCAGAATCTTTATGAGTCGGATCCAGGACCAGACGCAGAAGGTTCTGACCATAATGTAGACCCTCATTCCCAAACTGTAACTCCTGTTGGTGGAGACAATGAGGAAGACGATGATAAGACTCAAATACCTGATTGGAGCGACAACTTTAGTTTTTTGTCAGGGCAGAAACAGGTTGGCTCTGAGGACGACGGGTGTGATAACGCACAGGGTGATGATGATGAGGTCGGAGATCCCACTTACTGTCAACCCACAGTCAGCCAAGAGATGATGTCAGCAGAGGAGGTGGAGGAAGATGCTAGTGACGACGAGGTCAGGTTGCGCCTTCCTGGACAGAGACGTAGTACTGGAAGCACGTCAACAACTGCATCCTCAAACACAACTCTGCCTCTCACCACAAGTCGTGGTGGCTCTTCAGGTCGCATGGGTGCTAAGCCTTGCATAGCCTGGGCATTTTTTCAGATCGATAAAGATGACCCAACTCGTGTTATCTGTAACATTTGTCAGCAAAAGCTAAGTAGAGGCCAAAAAATACATAGTTTGAGTACTTCATGCATGAACCGGCACATGGACATGAAGCATAAGTTGCAGTGGGAAGCTCAGTGTGCTACAATGCGGTCTAGCCGGCCGGGCCAACCACCGTCTGCCATATCTTGTGCATCCGCGGCCTCTTCATCCTCTGTGACTGGGGGGACAGCAGTCACACCTGTTTTGGGGCGCAGACCTGCCACCTCTTTACCCGCAACAGCCAGCGTGATTGGCAGGTCATCATTTTCTTTGGAGGTGGTAACACCAGCTGGTCTTGAGCGCTGTCCGACATCGATAGCACCACCTTTGGATCAAGGCAACCTAACATGTCCGCCTGCATCTTCCTCACAGACCGGCAGTTTGCCGGGGACACCCTTATCAACCCCGTCTAAGCACAATAGCCAGCCCTCGGTCCCTCAGATGTGGACAAGTAAAAGACCATTTCCTCCTAGCCATGAGAAAGCTAAGAGGTTGAATTTCACCATCTGCAAGCTCTTGGCTACAGAAATGCTGCCTTTCCGCCTGGTGGACACAGAGGATTTTCGAGACCTTATGTCCGTCGCAGTGCCCCAGTACCAGATGCCCAGTCGGCACTACTTCTCAAAGAAAGGTGTGCCTGCGCTCCACCAGCATGTCGCACACAACATCACCGCTTCTTTGAGAAACTCTGTGTGTGACAGGGTGCATTTCACCACAGACACTTGGACGAGTAGGCATGGACAGGGGCGTTACATGTCGCTGACTGGGCACTGGGTAACTATGGTGACAGCAGGACAAGGGGCTGCTGTCCAAGTCTTGCCGTCCCCACGAGTTGTGCGTCAATCCTCTTTATGTCATTTTTCCTCCACTGCTTCTGCCTCCTCAACCTCCTCTCGGTCTTCCACCTGCACCCAAAGCCTGTCTGGTCATGCCACAAGCTTTCTAACTGCGCAGAAGGGATCCTGCACACCTCCTTACTATGCTGGCAGTAGGGCTCAACGTCATCAGGCGGTTTTTACATTGAAATGTCTGGGAAATGTGAGTCACACAGCTGAGGAGTTGTGGTCAGCTCTGGAGAACCAATTTCATGAATGGTTGTCTCCACTGGACCTGAAACCAGGGAAGGCCGTGTGCGACAATGCTGCAAACCTGGGTGCGGCCCTTCGCCGGGGCAATGTCACACACGTGCCTTGTATGGCTCACGTGTTGAACCTGGTTGTCCAGCAATTTTTAGCCCACTATCCCAGACTAGATGGCCTTCTGCAGAGGGCACGGTCGCTGTGTGCTCACTTCCGCCGTTCGCATCCCGCAGCTCAGCGACTTACATCTCTACAGAAGTCGTTGGGCCTGCCACTTCACCGGCTAAAATGCGATGTGCCTACCCGGTGGAATTCAACTCTGCACATGTTGCAGCGACTGTGGCAGCACCGACAAGCCCTGGTGCAATACGTTCTGACGTATAGCCTGGGCCAACGAGATTCAGAGGTGGGGCAAATCACGCTGGAGGAGTGGTCTCAGATCAGGGACCTATGCACCCTTCTGCACAGTTTTGAAATGGCGACGAAGATGTTTAGTGCTGACGATGCCATTATCAGCATGACTATTCCGGTGATTTACATGCTGGAGCACATGTTAAACAGAATTCGGAGTCAGGTGGTGGCACAAGAGGAGGTGGAGGAAGTAGAGGAGGAGGAGTTGTATGCGGAAGGGCTAACATCTGCAAGGTCCAGACGGTCGGCAGCACCAGGGCGGCAGGCATGTGAGGGTGGGGGAGATGATTTTACCAGGGCGCATGGTAGCAGCCAAACTAGTGAGGAAGGTGCAGGAGCCCAGGAAGAAGTGGAGGACGAACTGATGGAAGACTCATCAGATGAGGGAGACCTTGATCACATTTCTGTTGTGCGAGGTTGAGGGGAGAGGACAGAGGAAGGAAGCATGATTGTTACCTCGCCACCAACACAACAGGGACTTGGTGCTCCTGGATGCGCAACACACATGAGTGCCTTCTTGCTGCACTACCTGCAACATGACCCTCGAATTGTGAGAATTAGAAATAATCCTGACTACTGGGTTGCCACACTGTTAGATCCCCGGTACAAAAGTAAATTTGCAGAAATTATTCCTGCCATAGAAAGGGATGCACGCATGCAGGAGTATCAGCAGAGACTGTTGCAGAATCTTACATGTGCTTTTCCACAAAATACCAGTGGTGCACGTAGTGAATCTCACAGTTCCAACTTGCCAACCGTGGTCTGTATGGAATTGTTCAATAAAGGGCCCAAAATTAGGATAACATAGATGGGAGAGGTCTCTATGAATAGGAATTCCTAAGTATTTGATACCCTGTGAGGGCCAGGCAAAGGGAAAGTTGGACTGGATGGAATCCTATATGGATTTAGGGAGGGAGACATCGAGGGCCTCAGACTTCGCTGCATTGATTTTAAAATTTTACCATGTAACAAAGTGATCTATTTCAGCCATAACAGCAGGGATGGATATATGTGATTGAGTGATATATACTAGGACATCATCAGCAAATAGAGAGCACTTGTACTCGGTGCCTCCCACCTCAATCCACCTAATATTGGGGTTATGGCGAATTGATGAGAGCAGGTGCTCCGTCACTAGGATGTATAAGAGAGGGGACAGAGGACATCCCTGCCTTGTCCCATTGGTGATTGTGAAAGGTGATGAAAATGTTCTGACGCACCCCCTGGGCCTTGGGACACCCGGAGCCGGACCCTTTTTGGTGGATGCTGGTGGTTGTAGTCTTCGTGGCGGCGACCCGGTTCCGTGGCTCAGGGCGGTCAAACCAGTGGCGGAACTATTTATGTGGTTTTGATGTTTAAATGTCCGACTACGCCACCCGTGGATTGCGGTCAGAGTGAACCGCCGCTACAGGGCAGACCGCTAAGGCTGGTGTTGTGGGTGCAGCAGAGCGTAGCATAACTCCCCACGGGAGGAGTATAGCCTCAGGGCAGTGTATGCGGAGGATGGGGGTGATGGTGCAGGGCAGCAGCAGTAACGACACGGAGTCAGTGATGCAGTTCAGGGCCTTTACTCACAGTTCTTATTATCCAGACCACGTCTGCAGGTAACGGCTGCCCACGTCGTACTGTGCTCACCAGGTGAGGGGCTCAGACAACTCCCAGATAACTTTGGAGCGCTTCACAGGACCCCCTTTGTGTGTCCTTTGTCTGGCCTTTCTTAACAACACTTCTGTCCGGCTGCCTCGGGCCTCCTCTTGGTAAACTTGGCGCCAGTTTCCCTGACCCTATGTGGTGCCTTCCTAGCGGGTGGAGCAAGGGGCTGCGCCACATAAAATGTCAGAGCCTCCGGTTTCTAGCTGAGGGTCGTTTCCTGCCTCCACTAGTTCGGGGACCGGTCTCCCCCTTTGGCCTGACCCCTCCACGCAGGTGGATTCGGGCGTGCGGTGGCGACTCGCCCGTCCGCACCCCTGGGATCCCTTCATTCCTCGTTCCTGGAGCCTTCTCCGCTCCTCTTCCTTCCTTCTCCCTCTTGCAGGCCTGGGCCTCTGTTACTAGGCCCGCCTCCGGAGCAGAGCTCATGCAGAGCCCCTGCTCCCTGCCACTTCTGCTCAGACTTCTCTGCACTGAACTAAGATGGTGCCCACCTTTTATACTCCCTTCTCAATGCACCCAGGAACTGCTTCCTCCCTGCTCCTGCACTGCAGGGTTCCCCTTCCTCAGTGTTCCCTCCCCCCACTCCAGCCAGGGACAGGGACTGTCGTGCCCATCTCAGGGGCATATTGGTCGCCCTGCCCCACGGCAATGTGGTGTAATGCATGCAGGTGTCGGGTCCTGATCCACACTCCATCCTTATCTGAGAGTGAGATATCACACCTCTGGGTGAGGTGCAATACGTCTGTAGCAACCGAGCCCTCGGTGCTACAGTTCCATTTATCTTCAGCCTAGGTGACGTATTGTGATACAGGGCCGTGATTTTGGCTATAAAAGGGTCCCCTAGACCCCTACCCCAAGCTTTTTAAGAGAATCATATATGGCGTGCCAGGAGACTCTATGGAATGCTTTCTCAGCATCCAACGAGAGTATCTACTTACAAATTTTTAACTGCATCTAGCCCAGGAAATACTTTGTGCCTAGTAGCAGTGTCTGCTAGTCAGCGGATTATCCCGGCTGTTAAGCAAGCTACACCACCTGTAGTTTGGACACTTAATTTTTTCAAAGGAAATGCTTCGGGACCACGGGATACTTAGTGAAGAGCATCAGGAGGCACCCCAAGGCATAGGGGCTGGGACTGGCACTAGGATGCCTTGCGGTGGACAGCCGAGCTCGATCCTTATAAAAGCTTTTTAACTGCAGCAGCTTTAGTGGACGCTACTGGAGCTGGAATTACGCGGCTGCTGGCATGAGACTTGCCCTCCAATAGATCCTTGTAAATGGATTTAAAGTGTATTCATTCAAATTAGAGGGACAATTTAAATTAAAAAGCTTAGAGCTGCCTCCACCACAGGGGGGCTCTCTCGACCCACCAGCGGACAGGCACCAGTATTGGGAGAGGGGGGCTGGCCGTCAGGGTTCACCGCGGCTCTGGCACAAACCCGGCGACACGGAGGTGGCACGGGCAGGAGCGGACTGGCCGTCTCGGCTTCTCACTTTTTGGATTTTAGAAGGGCATGACATGCCTATATCTGTGTCTCCCCCTCCTTTTACTCCTCCACCTCTTTTCTTTTCGCATGACTATATGTACTTGTCACTTTTCCATGTGTTAGTTGTGTCTTCTGAGCAGTTTGTCAGCTTTTGGACACCTTTGAAGGTGGTTTCTATGTGTTTCTATGTGTTTTTGTTTGCCTGCCATTGGTTTTAACGGTGTTCGAAGGTGTTCGACGAACAGTTCGACGAACAGTTCGGCGAACACACGGGTGTTCGACGAACCGAACCGAACTCGAACACTACGGGGGTGGCTCAACACTACTGATAACCCCAAAAAGGCCATATGTTCCACCTGCCATGCCAGCATCAGCAGGGGTGACAAAACTACTAGCCTGACCACCACCAGCATGATCAGGCACATGGCAGCAAAGCACCCGACTTTGTGGGGCGAAACCCAGGGTCCACGACCAGTGTCAGCGGGTGTCACCACTGCTTCTTCCACTGTTGTGCGTGCAATAGAACCCCCTGTTGTGTGTGCAAGGCAATCCCCTGTCCATACTGCATGTAAAGATGCCCCCTCCTCTCAGTCTTCACTTGTTATTGCAGTTTCTCAAGAAACAGCATCAACGTCCACGTCCACGTCCCACCGCAGCGTTCAATTGTCCATATCCCAGACCTTTGAACGAAAGCGGAAATTCGCAGCTAACGCCCCACAGGCCACAGTCCTAAATTCGCACATTTCACGACTGCTTGCGTTGGAAATGCTGCCTTTTAGGCTGGTGGAGACGGAATCCTTCCACAATCTTATGGCGGTGGCCGTCCCTCGGTACTCGGTCCCCAGCCGACACTATTTTGCCCGGTGTGCCATCCCCGCACTACACAAGCACGTGTCCCAAAGCATCTGCCGTGCCCTCAACAACGCAGTTATTGGGAGAGTCCACCTGACAACGGACACGTGGGCAAGTGCTTGTAGCCAGGGACGGTACATCTCTCTGACGGCACACTGGGTAAACATAGTGGAAGCCGGGACCCAGTCGGACCTTGGGACGGAACACATCCTCCCCACACTGAGGATTGCGGGCCCTATGTCAGTCAGAGTTGCCCCCACAGTGTACAGCTCCTGCGCATCCTCCTCCTCCTCCTCATGTTCAGCCTCCATCTCAGATATCACCACATCAGTTACAAGCTGGAAGCATTGCAGTACTGCCTCCACCAAGCGGCAACAGGCTGTGCTGAAACTCATAAGCTTAGGTGATAAACCTCACACTGCTTGTGAGTTGTGGACAGCTGTGAAAGAGCAGGCAGATCTGTGGCTGAGACCGCTGAACCTACATCCCGGCATGGTCGTGTGTGACAATGGCCGTAACCTGGTGGCGGCTCTGAGGCGAGGTGAGATCACACACGTACCATGCCTGGCTCATGTGCTTAACCTCGTGGTTCAGCGGTTTCTTAAATCGTACCCCGAGTTGCCAGATCTGCTCGTGAAAGTACCCCGCCTGTCATCTCATTTTCGCAAGTCGGCTACAGCTTCCACCGCCCTTGCTGTGTTGCAGCAGCGTTTGCAGCTTCCGGCACACCGACTGGTGTGTGATGTCCCCAGACATTGGAACTCTACCCTCTACATGTTGCAAAGGATTTGTGAGCAGAAGAGAGCAGTTGTGGAGTACCAGCTGCAGCAAGGCAGTCGAATTTCAGGTCAGACTCAACACATAAGACCTCAGGAGTGGACCTGGATGTCTGACATATGTACCATCCTGACAAACTTTGAGGAGGCCACCAAGATGGTGAGTGGCGATGACGCCATCATTAGTGTCAGCATCCCACTTGTCTGTCTTTTGCAACGCTCTCTGCAGAGAATTAAAGAGGAGGCATTGCAGCCAGAGTATGATGAGATGGATCAAGAAGCCGTAGCGGGCGATTACACACAGCCCAGCCTCATCTCATCCCAACGTGCATTGGGGGACAATGAGGGAGAGGAGGAGGAGGAGGAGGAAGAACAAGAGCTGCTATCATGCGTTGTAGACGGTAGTATCTGTACAAGTGTCATACTGTCGGTTCAGCGTGGTTGGCCTGAGGACAGGGGGGAGGAGGAGGAGGAGAGCATGGTCAGTCGTCATCTTGGTGAGGACACGGAAATCTTGCCCGTTACCAGTCTGGCACGCATGGCTGACTTTATGTTAAGCTGCCTTAACCGTGACCCTCGCGTTGTCAAAATGTTGGGTGACAGTCATTACTGGTTGGTGACACTTGTAGACCCCCGCTACAAGGAGAACTTTCACTCTCTTATTCCTGAGATGGAGAGGTCTACAAAAATGGGGCAGTACCAGAAGGCCCTTGCTGCAGAACTCTTAAAAAAATTCCCATCTGAACACGCCAGCAGCAGAGGTCACAGTTCGTTGCCCAACCAAGGCGTACAGGCGAGAGAGATTCAACTCCAATCCAGCAGAGGCAGGGGAACACTGTCAACGTTCTGGGACAGTTTTCTGACACCCGCCCAGCTTACAGGCCCTGAGGCGCGGGGTACTCTCACAAGGAGTGGAAAGTTTCAAAAGATGGTGAGGGAGTACCTTGCCGACCGTACCAGCGTCCTCCGTGATTCCTCTGTGCCTTTTAATTATTGGGTATCCAAGCTGGACACTTGGAATGAACTCGCTCTGTACGCCTTGGAGGTCCTGGCCTGCCCTGCCGCTAGCGTGTTATCGGAGCGTGTTTTTAGTGCCGCTGGGGGAATTATAACTGATAAGCGCACTCGCCTGTCAACTGACAATGCTGACAAGCTGACCCTTATCAAAATGAACAAGGGCTGGATTGGGCCAGACTTCTCATCACCACCAAATGACAGCAGAGTAACATAAAGTCAAATCCACTGTGTTATTTCGGGAGGTGTATTCACATGCACCGCTTCACACCCACACATGGGTATACGCTTCCTCCTTTCGGCTGTTTTATCTTCTTCTCCTTATCCTCAGCCTCCACCACCACTATACCACCATGGTGCCAGCATTGCAAGTTCCTCCATCCTTATTTTTGGCAGCTTTTGCTTGCAAGGCATAAGCAAATACTATGGGACACCCACTCCCCAATAATGGGACTTATGTTTGTAATATGCTGTACTGCATGGCTCTTGTAAGGGGCATTGCAAGTTGCTCCGTCCTAATTTTTGGCAGCTTTTGCTTGGAAAGCATAAGCAAATACTATGGGAGACCCACTCCCCAATAATGGGACTTATGTTTGTAATATGCTGTACTGCATGGCTCTTGTAAGGGGCATTGCAAGTTGCTCCGTCCTAATTTTTGGCAGCTTTTGCTTGGAAAGCATAAGCAAATACTATGGTACACCCACTCCCCAATAATGGGACTTATGTTTGTAATATGCTGTACTGCATGGCTCTTGTAAGGGGCATTGCAAGTTGCTCCGTCCTAATTTTTGGCAGCTTTTGCTTGCAAGGCATAAGCAAATACTATGGGACACCCACTCCCCAATAATGGGACTTATCTTTGTAATATGCTGTACTGCATGGCTCTTGTAAGGGGCATTGCAAGTTGCTCCGTCCTAATTTTTGGCAGCTTTTGCTTGGAAAGCATAAGCAAATACCATGGGACACCCACTCCATAATAATGGGACTTATGTTTGTAATATGCTGTACTGCATGGCTCTTGTAAGGGACATTGCAAGTTGCTCCGTCCTAATTTTTGGCAGCTTTTGCTTGGAAAGCATAAGCAAATACTATGGGAGACCCACTCCCCAATAATGGGACTTATGTTTGTAATATGCTGTACTGCATCGCTCTTGTAAGGGGCATTGCAAGTTGCTCCGTCCTAATTTCTGGCAGCTTTTGCTTGGAAAGCATAAGCAAATACTATGGGACACCCACTCCCCAATAATGGGACTTATGTTTGTAATATGCTGTACTGCATGTGATGCTCCCCCTGGGCCGTGTGTACACGTGTGTGGGATACCCGGTGCCGGGTCTCTGGGGTCTGTAGTCTCCGTGGCGGTGACCCGGTCCCGTGGCTGGTCAAACCAGTGGCAGTCTTTCTTAGGTTTTGAGGTTAATTGTCCGACTGCGCCACCCGTGGATTGCGGTCAGGGAGTACCACCGCTGCGAGGCAGACCGCTGAGGCTGGTGTTGTGTGCGCAGCAGAGAATAGGATAACTCCCCATGGGAGGAGTATAGCCTCAGGGCAGTGAGTGTGGATGATGGGGGTGATGGTGCACGAGCGCAGCAGGAACGACTCAGAGTCTTTGCAGTGCAGTTCAGGGTCTGTACTGATGATTATAAGGTAGACCCTCCCGGGAGTACTGGCTAGCATAAGAGGCCTGGTCAGTCTGTGAGCAAGCAGGAGTTCCCCTGGCCAGGTGGAGTTCTAGGCCTCCCCGTCTGTCTGCACTCTTCCTGGCTACCTTGCTGTAAGCGGGTAGAAGTAGCCCACGTCCCTGAGTGTACCGTGTAGCGCTCACCCGTATGGCTGGTGACTTGGGGCCTTCTGTTAGCCTCCGCTCCACGACGGCGGTGCTGGTCCCTTGCTTGTGACTGAGCCTCCGGGCTTCTATGGCCAGAGGACCTGAAATCCCCTGCCGGCTGGTTTCTGCTGCTGGATATATAAGTCCTCACAGCCTCGGACTCCTGTGTCCGGTTCATATTGTCTTCTACCAGGGCGAGCTCTGCTCAGCTTCCAGCCCCTGGTCGTTAGCTCCTAGCTCCTACAGAGCTCCTTGCTGTTACTTTCCTTTGCTCTCACTCTGACTCTGACTGTTCTCTGTTCTCTGACTCACTCAACCCCGCCCCAGATCCAGTTTATAAGGGCAGAATTCTCCCCTCCCAGGACTGGGGCAGGAGGATGTTGCATGTTTAAGGGATCCTGACCAGGAAACCTCCCGCTTGCTCTCCGACGTAATATCTCTATTACTGTGGTGACCAGACCCCTGGGGTGCCACACATGGCTCTTGTAAGGGGCATTGCAGTTCCTCATAATTTTTGGAAAGCCTTCCATTCACTGTTTAGGCCAACAGTGCACAGGAGACCCAGTTGCTATAAATGGAAAAAAAGGTTTAGTTAACGCCCTCTGACCTCCATGTCATTTCCAAGGGGCATTGGAGTGCCTCGAAATTTGTGGTAGGCATTGCACTCACTGTATTCCCTATAACTGTGTAGCCGAACCGCTCCTTTTGTTACAGAAACATATCCTACAAGACATATCTGGTTGACTGGCCTGATATTGATGTGAATGGTCCCTGTTCCTCCTGCTCTTTCTCCTTTGCCACTACCTCATCCATCATTTACCACCTGAAGCTTTGTTTTAACGGGAGTCATAGAACTTGGATAGTAGCAGGAAAACATCCAGCAATCCTCGGAGGAGGTAGGATATGCGCCAAAACGCTGGCCACCTCAGGCCTAGCCGCTACTACATACATGCGCTTGCATTACAACAAAACAAAGCAGATGCTAACTTCTATCATCCTCATCATGCTCCTCACCTTGGCACTCTCAACTCCCCTGATGGAGAAGCCAGGGCCCACCGGAGGAGTCTGATAGTCCGGTGGGCTCGGCCAATGCTGCCCTAAAGCAGGCCAGGCTAAGAAAAGTGTGGGAAAGGTTACCGGGACAAATAGGGGTGGCTAGGGACCGAGTATGGACACCCGGCCACCACCTGGAGGCTGGGGAGCAAGCGGGGACACCCGGCCACCAGGCGGCTGGGGACTGAATATGGATACCAGGCCGCCGACACAGCCATGGCGTGGTGGCCAGATTCCGCCTCCACATGCCTAAAAGGCCCAATTTAAAGTGCAAGCAAGTAGTATGGTATTGCAGCCTGGGGGTGGGTGGGTGGCAGGCTGCATACTTGCGCTTGCATTGCAAGGAATGGGAGAGGCCTGGGACAAGGACTTGAATGGGGATAGTTGCAAGTCTGCAACGACAGGTGCAAGGTGGGAGGCATCTTCGCATGTACCATGAACAGGGGTTTGGCATGCACACACTACAGCGGAATAGGCTCTCCTTCCTACTAAATGCACTGGGGAGGGCACAGGTAATGTTTTGGTATAAACGCTTAATCTTATGTATAAGGCACACCAGGACAAGTAGGGGCGGTTGGGGACTGAGTATGGATACCTCACTGCCGAAGCAGCCATGAGGTAGTGGCCAGCTTTGGCCTCCTCCAAACTAAAAGGTCCCATTTCAAGTGCAAGCTAGCATTATGGAATTGCAGTCTGGGGGTGGGTGGGAGGCAGGCTGCACACTTACACTTGCATTAAAAGAAAACATAGCAGATGTTAACTTCTGTCATCATCATCATGCTCCTCACCTTGGCACTCTCAACTCCACCGATGGAGAAGTCAGGGCCCACCGGAGGAGTCTGTTTCTCTGGTGGGCTGGTCCAATGCTGCCTAAAGCAGGCTGGACTAAGAAAAGTGTGTGGGTGGATGTTCCAAGTAGAAATAGGGGCGGCTGTGGACCGTTTATGGACACCCGACTGCCCCCAGGCGGCTGGGGACCGTGTGTGGACACCCGGCCGCGGGGCGGCTGGGGACCGAGTATGGACACCCGGCCGCCGGGCAGCTGGGGACTGAGTATGGATTCCAGGCCGCCAACACAGCCATGACGTGGTGGCCAGATTCCGCCTCCACATGCCTAAAAGGCCCAATTTCAAGTTCAAGCAAGCAAGCAGTATGGTATTGCAGCCTGGGGGTGGGTGGGTGGCAGGCTGCATACTTGCGCTTGCATTGCAAAGAATGGGGGAGGTACAATTGAACACTGCCCTGGGACTAGAACTTGCATGGGGATAGTTGCAAGTTCTGATGCGGCAAGGATCACTTATGATGGGCACACTTTTAGACAGTGACCTGGGAGTCAGAGATGCTTCCAGGGGTCTTCCCCATGCTGTTCCCATGTCTTTTCAGCACTTTATGCATGTGTCACACAGCACATGGCCAGATAAGGTTGTAAAATGTTAAAATGACATTTCCCGGTGAATGCATTTGTCATAGTTGAAAGCAATACAAAAGTGCAAAAAGGCATAAAAAATGCTACTTGTGAACATAGCCGAAGGTGTGGAGGAGTATTTTTGTTTTTGGTCATTTATTTTAACTTATACACAAGTCTTTTCCCTGGAAAGGATGTTCCTTAACATATTTCACAGGAAAAAAGTTTCACTTTCGTTTTTGAACGTTTTATTGTGAGCCCGTAAAAGTGGCTTAATACCTCTGACCACGTTGTTGACAGCAGTGACCTGGGGGTCAGAAATGCTTTCTAGGGCGATCCCCATGCTGTCCCCATGTCATTTGAGCACTGTCACTATCGTTTTGGGCACTTGTTAGGTTTTAAAAGACTGCCGGGGGTGCCACCGCAAAAATGCTCGAGTCTCCCATAGACTAACATTGAGCTCGTTGCTCGGGTCGAGCACCCGCGTATCACGGCGAGCTCGGCCCGAGCTTCGAGCACCCGAGCATTTCAGTGCTCACTCAACACTAGTCTTTACGTTTCCTGTTAAAATACTTCTTCGACATTTTGTTAGCCTCTTGAAGGTTACAACGTACGTCAGTCCAAACTCTCTCCAAATCACCGGAAAAATTCTTCTCCGGCACAGCCAACACCAATTTGGAGAACAAGCCAAACAACGGATGTCTCCCAGTACAACAAAAAAAAGGAGAACACCCAGCAGAAGAGGATGTATGGTTGTTAAGAGCAAATTCAGCGAGTGGCAGAAACTCAGACCACCCCTCTTGATTGTCTGCCACAAAACAACGCAAAAACTGTTCAACATCCTGGTTCTTTCTTTCTGTCTGTCCATTAGACTCAGGATGATACCCAGATGCAAATGACAAATGGACTCCCAACCTGTCACAAAAAGCACGCCAAAAGCGAGCCACAAACTGAGGTCCTGTCACGGTCTCCACACTTTCCTTGTCTCTAGGTTACTATTGTGTGAAGGCTATCAGTCTGATTTGGGTGTGCTGGGTTGTTTCTGCAATCATCCGTGTTCACTTCCCTTGATTAGTCTTCTACTTACACATGCTAGCTCCTTCACCCAGTGTCAATTGTACACTTGGTATTGCCTGTGTAGGACTGATCTCTCTGTGCTCTGTGCCTGACCCAGTCTGACTATTTTCCCTTACCTGGATTTTGACTATTTGCTTGTTATCTGACTACTCTTTTGTCTGCTCCCTTTGTACTGCGCCATCTTCCTGGACTTGACTTTGGATTGTTTGACCTCCCTATATTTATCTAGTAAGTAGCTCTTACATTATATTTCTTTCAGTAATATTAGTCTCTTCTCTCCTCTTCTGAGACTGTTATTTCTGTAGTGACTCGCGACACATTACAATTGACCGTTCATTTTTTATTTTTTTTTATTTTTCCCACCTATGGATCCGTTACTTACTTTGTGTGTTCAGGTGGCGAATCTGACTCAGTTAGTTCAGGATCTGGCCTTGGAACAACACAAACTGACGTCCTCACAGGCTCAGTTACAAGACCAGATTTCTGGTACGTTTACAGTCCCTCAGAATCTTTCCTCTCCGACCACTGTCATGACTTCTGAACCATCTGACGTATCTTTGAGCCCCCCTGAACCGGCAATAGCACTCCCTGACAAGTTTTCGGGAGAGAAAGATCAGTTCAGAACTTTCAGAGAAAGTTGTAAATTATTGTTTACCTTGCGTCCTCGGTCATCAGGGAGTGAGTCACAGCGGGTGGGAATTATAATGTCACTTCTGCGGGGGGGTCCCCAGACTTGGACATTTTCTCTACCCCCTTTTGCTCCTGAACGTCTTTCTGTGGACGCTTTCTTTGACGCTTTAGGACAGATCTATGACGAACCGGACAGGGTCAAGGTGGCAGAGACAAGGATTATGAACCTGACACAGGGGAACCACACAGCGGAAGACTGCTGTTCTGAGTTTCGTCAGTGGTCTACTGAGGTTCTCTGGAATGACGCGGCTCTCAGGTGCCAATTCCTCAGGTGTCTTTCGGAGCCTTTAAAGGACGCTCTGGCTCTGCATGCTCCACCTAGTTGTTTGGTGGAGGCCATGACTCAGGCTATCCGCATGGATCGGAGGATGCGGGAGAGACGTAAGGTTCAACACGAGGTTCCATTTTTTCCACCGGGCCCGGGTCGTTTACCAGAGGTAGAACCTATGGAGGTTGGAGCTGCCAGCTCAAGGGTTAAGGAGAGGAGACGCCGCCTGGAACTTGGACTTTGTATTGTGGCCAATCTGGACATCTCTTAAAGGATTGCCCAGCACGACCTGCAACGAATAAGCCATCAGGAAACGCCTAGGTCTGGGTGATTGTCGAGGAGGTCACCCAGACTTACAGGTACCCTTTTACTCCTCTGATAAAGTGTTGTTGAATGCTGAACTTCTGTTTCAAAACCAGTGTCTATCAACATTTGCCTTTATTGACTGTGGAGCCGCGGCTAATTTCCTTGATTCGGGACTTGTTCAGAAATTAGAATTAGGGACAGTTAAGTTAGAAGACCCTATTCAAATTATGGCTATTGATAGAACACCGTTGCTAAAAAATCTGGTTCAGTTAGTTACGGTGGAGTTCACACTCAAGGTGGGGTCACTTCATACAGAATTAATCTCCTGTTATGTCCTGGACAATTTACCTGCTGGGATTGTGTTGGGTCTTCCTTGGTTGCGCATGCATAATCCGATCATTGACTGGTATCAGAAAGATATTGTCAAATGGGACCCTCATTGTATTGAAAAATGTCTTAAATCTGTGCATGCTTGCTCCGTTAGTCTGGAGGGTCTTCCGGAATACCTGAAGGACTTCGGAGATGTTTTTTCGGAAGTAGAGTCTGAGATCTTACCTCCTCACCGTCCCTATGACTGTGCTATTAATCTCATTCCTAACTTCAAATTACCCAAAGCTCGCTTGTATAACTTGTCTGGCCCTGAGCGGGCATCCATGAAGGCTTATATTAACGAAAGTTTACGGAAAGGTCATATTTGTCCTTCCTCATCGCCGGTTGCCGCCGGATTCTTTTTTGTTAAAAAAAAAGTTGGAGGTCTCCGTCCCTGCCTCGATTTCCGAGAATTAAACAAGATAACTGTTAAAAATACTTATCCGCTTCCACTTATCCCCGATCTATATAATCAACTTTCGGGGGCCAAATGGTTTTCCAAACTGGATCTTAGAGGGGCATATAACTTGATTCGTATTCGAGAGGGTGATAAGTGGAAGACAGCGTTTTTAACTTCTGAAGGTCTTTTTGAAAATCTCGTCATGCCTTTTGGGCTAACAAATGCACCCGCGGTCTTTCAGAATTTTATGAATGATATTCTCTCTGATTATATTGGGAGATTTATTGTGGTTTATTTAGATGATACTCTAATTTTTTCACCTGATCTAGATATTCATTATAAACATGTCCGTTTGGTTCTGCAAAGGTTAAGAGATAATTGTTTGTTTGCCAAGATTGAAAAATGTACCTTTTCTGTTCAAGAAATATCATTCTTGGGCTTCATTGTGTCAGCCTCTGGGTTTAAGATGGATCCTGGAAAGGTTCAGGCCATCATTGATTGGGTTCAACCCAGCGACCTTAAGGCTCTGCAGCACTTTTTAGGGTTCGCAAATTATTACAGAAAATTTATTAAAGGTTTTTCTCAGATTGTCAAGCCTCTTACGGACCTCACTCGCAAAGGGGCGGAGCTAAAGGTTTGGTCATCAGAAGCAGTCGGAGCTTTTGAAAACTTGAAGAAATGTTTTATGTCTGCTCCTGTACTTGTTCAACCAGACCTCCAGAGGCCGTTCATTGTGGATGTTGATGCTTCCGAGGTTGGGGTGGGGGCTGTATTGTCTCAAGGTCCTAAGACTTTAACTAATCTGCGACCATGTGCCTTTTTCTCTAAGAAATTTTCTCCTGCTGAAAGAAACTATGATGTGGGTAATCGAGAGTTACTTGCTGTCAAATTGGCTTTTGAAGAATGGAGGCATTTTTTGGAAGGAGCCATTCATCTGGTCACCGTGGTGACAGATCACAAGAATCTAGCGTATATCGAATCTGCTAAGCGGTTGACACCTAGACAGGCCAGATGGTCTTTATTTTTTTCAAGATTTAATTTTTCTATTACGTTCAGACCTGGGTCTAAGAACGTGTGGGCGGATGCCCTGTCTCGTAGCCTTGATCCTGTGTCTCCTCCGGAGCCTCCTTCCTCCATTCTTCCTCAGGGTATAGTTGTGGCCATGGTTTCCTCTGAGCTGGAAGCTGAAATTCGTACTGCTCAGTCCTTGGCCCCTTCCAATATTCCTGAATGCAAGTTGTTTGTCCCCGTGTATCTCAGATTACGCCTTTTGCAAGAATTCCATGATTCTGTGTTGAGTGGTCATCCTGGAGTTACTGCCACCCAGAAGGCAGTGGCTAGACTCTTTTGGTGGTCTGCTATGCGTAGGGACATTAAAGATTTTGTGTCTGCTTGTGAAACTTGTGCACGCGCTAAAGTGCAACATTGCCGGCCGGCTGGGGAATTGGCTCCTTTGCCCATTCCAGAAAGACCATGGACTCATTTGTCCATGGATTTCATTTCCGATTTACCTCTGTCTGGGGGGATGACGGCTATTTGGGTGGTAGTCGATCGATTCAGCAAACAAGCTCACTTCGCTCCATTATCTGGGTTACCCAATTCAGAGACTCTCTCCAAACTGTTTATTACTCATGTGGTACGATTGCATGGGATTCCTCTTAATATTGTATCTGATAGGGGAGTACAATTCGTCTCTAGATTTTGGAGGGCTTTCTGCAGAAGGTTAGGGATTGATTTGTCCTTTTCCTTTGCTTATCATCCTGAAACTAATGGTCAGACCGAAAGGACAAATCAGTCTTTGGAACAAATTTTAAGATGTTTTGTCGCCGATCAGCAGGAGAATTGGTCATCCTTTCTTCCTCTGGATGAGTTTGCCTTTAACAGTCGGGTTAATCAGTCCACAGGAACCTCGCCGTTTTTCTGTAATTATGGGTTTCATCCTCATTTTGGTGAGTTCTCCAGGATAAGTTCTGGGTGTCCTGGGGTAGATGTAACCATTCAAAAGTTGGGGGATGTCTGGAGGGAGGTTAAAAAGAATATTGGGGTGGCTCAGCATCGGCAGAAACAAAAGGCCGATAGGAAACGCTCATCGGGTGCCGCCTTCAAGGTGGGGGATAAGGTATGGCTATCCTCTAAGAATATTAGATTGAAGATACCCTCACTGAAGTTGGGTCCTAGATTCATTGGTCCATATGAGATTCTGAAGGTGGTCAATCCGGTTTCCTTCCGATTACGACTACCTCAGTCTATTCGTATTCCTAATGTGTTCCACAAGTCTTTGTTGAAGGAATTTATTCCCCCTGTTCTGTCTCCCTCGTCCCCGCCTCCTCCGGTGTCTATTGAGGGAAGCTTAGAATATGAGGTACAAAAGATGATTGATTCCCGTATGGTCCGGAATTCCCTTCAATATCTTGTACATTGGAAGGGGTATGGACCTGAAGAACGGTCCTGGGTTCTGGCTCATTCTGTGAGGGCTGATCGATTGGTCCAGGCCTTTCATCAGCGGTTTCCTGGGAGACCTGGGGGTCCGGTGGCCCCCCTTGAAGAGGGGGTACTGTCACGGTCTCCACACTTTCCTTGTCTCTAGGTTACTATTGTGTGAAGGCTGTCAGTCTGATTTGGGTGTGCTGGGTTGTTTCTGCAATCATCTGTGTTCACTTCCCTTGATTAGTCTTCTACTTAAGCATGCTAGCTCCTTCACCCAGTGTCAATTGTACACTTGGTATTGCCTGTGTAGGACTGATCTCTCTGTGCTCTGTGCCTGACCCAGTCTGACTATTTTCCCTTACCTGGATTTTGACTATTTGCTTGTTATCTGACTACTCTTTTGTCTGCTCCCTTTGTACTGCGCCATCTTCCTGGACTTGACTTTGGATTGTTTGACCTCCCTATATTTATCTAGTAAGTAGCTCTTACATTATATTTCTTTCAGTAATATTAGTGTCTTCTCTCCTCTTCTGAGACTGTTATTTCTGTAGTGACTCGCGTCACAGGTCCCCTATCAGAAACAATGTCGGTGGGAACGCCATGGAGTCTGACAATTTCCTTAACAAACGCCTTAGCGAGTGTCTTAGCACAGGGTAGTTTAATGAAAGGAACCAAATGACACATCTTGCTAAAACAGTCCACGACCACCCAGATGACAGTGAAACCCTCGGACACAGGAAGGTCAGTAATAAAATCCATTGCCAGATGCGTCCAAGGCGCACTAGGAACCTCCAGAGGGCAAAGCAAACCCGCAGCAGGGGTATGCAAAGCCTTTGACCTAGCACACACCGAACATTGACGCACCCACTTGATGACTTCCTTCTGCCACCCAGGCCACCAAAAACTGCGACTGATAAGTCTCTTAGTCTCAGAAATTCCTGGATGACCTGCCAACCGAGGCTCATGATATTCCACAAACAAATCTTTCTTAAAGGTTCTAGGCACAAACAACCTCCCATGGGGAGTGTTAGATGGGGCATCCTCCTGGGCTTTCAGAATCCCATCTTCCAAAACGGAGTCCAATGCAGCTACCACAACTCCTTCCTGTAAAATTCTCTCCTCCTCCTCGGTACCAACCATGGGAGGAAAACTGCGAGATAAAGCATCGGCTTTAACATTCTTGGTACCAGGGATGTAAGTAACAGAAAAATTAAAGCGAGAAAAAAAAAGTGCCCACCTAGCCTGACGGGCATTCAAGCGCTTGGCAGCATCCAGATAAATCAAATTTTTATGATCAGTGAAAACCTGAACCGGAAATTTAGCACCTTCCAAGAAATGCCGCCATTGTTCAAACCCGAGTTTAATAGCCAGCAATTCCCGATTACCAACATCGTAATTAAGTTCGGTTTCTGAAAATTTTTTCGAAAAAAAAGCACAGGGATGTACTCCACCCTTGTTCTCCTGAGACAAAACCGCACCGACCCCCACCGAAGAAGCATCAACCTCGACCAAAAAAGGCTTGGTCCCATCAGGCTTATAAGGATAGGGGCAGAACTGAATCTCTCCTTGAGATACACAAAAGCTTCAATGGCCTCAGTTGTCCACTGGACCGTATTCGCACCTTTCCTGGTGAGATCGGTCAGCGGCTTAACAATTATAGAAAAATTCTTAATGAATTTCCTGTAATAATTGGCGAAACCCAAAAATCTCTGTATCGATTTCAAACCAATAGGCCTAGGCCATTCCTGCACAGCCTGAACCTTCACAGGGTCCATCTCAAAGCCCTCGCTGGAGACAATGTAGCCCAAAAAACTAATTCTCTGCACAGCGAACTCACATTTCTCCAGCTTAGCAAAAAGTGAATTGTCACTTAATACCTGCAATACCTCACGTACGCTCTGCCAATGAGACTCCAGATCTGGCGAATAAATCAAAATATCATCCAAATACACAACCACATTCTTACCAATCAAGGGTCTCAGGATGTCATTAATAAGGTTCTGAAAAAACGCGGGTGCATTGGTAACACCAAAAGGCATCACCAGATTCTCAAAATGACCTACCGGAGTGTTAATAGCAGTTTTCCATTCATCACCCTCCTTCATTCGTAACAAATTGTATGCCCCCCGGAGATCAATTTTAGAGAACAACTTGGCCCCCACTAACTGGTTAAACAAGTCAGGAATTAACGGCAATGGGTAGGAATTGCGTACGGTAATTTTATTAATTTCGCGAAAGTCCAGACATGGGCGCAAACCGCCGTCCTTTTTTTTTTACAAAAAAAAATCCAACAGCCACTGGTGATTTAGAAGGTCTAATGTGACCAGCAGCCAAGCTCGTCTGTATGTATTCCTCCAAGGCCTTTCTCTCAGGGATAGTCAGATTAAATAAGCGACTCTTGGGAAGAGTAGCTCCAGGAACAAACTCAATGGTGCAATCATAGTCCCTATGAGGAGGTAAAACTTGCGACTCCTCCTCTGAAAAAACCTTCCAAAAATCCTGAATAGGTACAGGTAATTCCCCTTTTTCCACAGCCGCAATGCGACCGTTACAACACTTATCATAGCACTTAGGACTCCATGACTTAATCTCATTAGTAGACCAGTCCAGTAAAGGATTGTGCAGTTTTAACCAAGGCAAACCTAA
This sequence comes from Phyllobates terribilis, assembly GCF_046119375.1. Classification (NCBI taxonomy): domain Eukaryota; kingdom Metazoa; phylum Chordata; class Amphibia; order Anura; family Dendrobatidae; genus Phyllobates; species Phyllobates terribilis. The sequence continues at coordinate 52,138,387 of NW_027362767.1, read as the reverse complement.
AACTACTGGAGAAGGTAAATTATTTAATACCACCAAATCCAAATTTTCCTGGTGAATACCATTGATAGTGAGGGGAAATTCAGCAACCTTGTGAGTAATACATTTCAAAGGAGTGTTGTCAATAGCAATGACAGAAATAGGTGATGACAAAGGTTTGGATTCCAATTTAAGTTTTTCCAAAAACCCCTTATCAATCACATTAAGTGTTGAACCACAATCCACAAATACCTGAAATTCAATCAAATCTTCCTGCAAATAAGGTACTCCCTGAAAGAAATACTCCCTTAGAATTCAAACAAGCAATACGGGCGTAACTGACCTTTTTTTTTCTTTGCTTAAACGAAGCTCACAGTTCTTAATTAAATGGTCAGATTTACCACAGTAAAAACACAATCCCTTGGAAAACGTGCGGTCTCTTTCCTGAGAGTGGAGTGACATCGCCCCAACCTCCATCGGTTCTCCGCCGTCCGAGCAGACCCTCTGAGGATTAGGAGCTGCCATTGCAGGAATTTTCTCATCATTAACCCTGGCACGCAGTCTCCTGTCCACACGTATAGCTAATTGCATGGCCTCTTGCAAGGTCACAGGTGCAGGAAATGCAATCAGCAGATCTTTAACCCTTTCACTTAGAGTGGCAAGAAACAAACATTTTAACGCCGAAACATTCCATTTCACTTCTGAAGAACACCTTCTGAAGTGTGTACAATAATTTTCAACATCACCTGACCCCTGCTTCAAACGTCTCAGTTCTGTCTCAGCAGATGAGACTCGATCAGGATCGTCATACAATAACCACATAGCAGAAAAAAAATCCTCCACTGATCTAAAACACGGATCATTAGGTTGGAGAGAAAAGGCCCACCCTTGTGGTTCCTTGCGCAAAAGTGACATGATAAACCCAATGCACTGTGATTCATTCCCAGAGGACCTGGGTCTCAAACGAAAATATAATAAACAAGCATTTTTAAAGGAAAAAAAATCTTGTTGTTTACCATCAAAAATATCAGGCAGTCCTACCTTTGGTTCCACAAAATGCGCTCCTGGACAGCTACTCACGTGTTGCTGGAGCTCGGCCACCTCTAGAGACAATCCCTGCAGGCGTTGAGCCAACTCTTGAACAGACACCATACTGATCCCCGGATTTCTTTCCAAGTTTTAGTTTTGGCTGGACTTACTGTTATGATCTGCTACAAGAACTAAGGAAAGAAAGGGAATCTGTCCCTACAATAAGACTAAGCTAATTCCCTACGTTGCAGCGGGCGACCTGTTCCTTGTGAACAGACCCGCCTTCGACCTCAGCTAGTCTGAACGCAGACCTATAGAATAAAGGGAGGGGTCCCTAAAAGAACTAAGGACTGGGACAAAATTGGACACCTCCTAGCAGATGTTGTAGCGGAGAAAAAAGACAAACAGACAAAAAGTACTTAGAGGTCCAAAGGACCAAACGAACTAGAGAGATAGGTACAAAAGCACCTGGCTAGATAGAGAGTCAAATAACACTGAAGTCCAGCAAAGCCAGAAGGGCAGAGCTGGATTAAATAGGCAGCAGGTCACGTGACCACAAAATAGAAAAAGACTAACAGGAGAGTTCTAACAATAAGTTTGTCCCTTTTTATGCCCATAGCAGCCAGAGATGCAGATGTGTTATGTGCAGCATGAGACGGTGCATTATCATGCATGAAAATGATCTTGCTGCGGAATGCACGGTTCTTCTTCTTGAACCATGGCAGGAAGTGCTGTTTGAGAAACTCAACATACATTATGGAGTTCATCTTTACCCCTTCAGGGATCCTAAAGGGGCCGACAATCTCTCTACCCATGATTCCAGCCCAAAACATTACTCCACCTCCTCCTTGTTGGCTCCGTAGCCGTGTTTGCATGGGGTGTCCATCAACCAGCCATCCTCCACTCCATCGATCTGGACCATCGAGCGTTGCACGGCACTCATCTGTGAACAAAACAGTTTTGAAGTCAGTCTTCATGTATTGTTTGGCCCACTGGAGCTGTTTCTGCTTGTGTGCAGTGGATAGAGAAGGTCGACAGGATGGCTTACGCACAGCTGCAAACCTCTGAATGACCCTTCATCTTGTTGTTCGGGGGACGTTGGAGGCACCAACAGATTCAAAAACTTGTCTGCTGCTATGACAAGGCTTTTTTGCCGCTGCTCTTTTAATCTGACATAATTGCCTGTAGGAAAGAGTCCTCAATTTTCCCTTATCAGCATGCACACGTGTGTACTGTGAATCAGCTACATACTTCTTGATTGTGCGATGATCAGGATGAAGTGTCTTGGCAATGTTGATTGTAGTCATGCCTTGACCTAAACACTCCACAATTTGTGGCTTCTCAGCAGCCGACACATCCTTTTTCTTTCCCATTTTGGCAGAAAATGTAGGCTGCTTAATAATGTGGGACAGCCTTCTTAAGTAGTCTTGCCTTTCATTGGACACACCTGCCAAACTAATTAGCACAGGTGTCTGCAATTGCTTACAGTGATATAAAGAGCCCTGACACACATCACCATCAATGAGTTTAACTGACAAATAAAAAAAATTCTTCCCTTATCACTCCTAAACACTTTTTGCATAATAATTTGGAGCACAGTGTATACTTCTGTCAAATGCCAGAATTAATTGCCGTAGTTGTGAATAATCAAATCCTCACATTTACATATCGCCGGCTCACGCGTCCAGGTAACAGCCATCATTCACGATCACTCATTTCAGTTCTGATGCATTGTGCCTGTCCCTTTCCAACAAGCTTTAAGTAAGTGCACCTCTTTATAATTTTCTCGTTAGTAATTTTCCCTCCTGCCCATCATATATCCCATTATCTTGGTAATTCACACATGACAGACTGTGTAAAAGGAGGGGAAAAAAACTCCTTTTTTGCTAAATCATTTTCAATTAATTCTTGAAAGATTTAAAGTAATGGTTTATTTATAGCTGAAAGCGACGCTATCTGCAATATTTTCTGTAAAGAGGTGAAGGAATGGATATGCTGTCATTTATTTTCCTTCAGTGGAGCTGGATGAAAGTGCCAAATTCGGCTAAATGATGCTGCCGCTGCTGCTGACAGAGCTGCCAAATGTAAATTCGCTCCTTCAAATGATAAAAGATGAGCCGACCAATAGGCAATAAATGCACTAAATGCCCGTCGTGTACTGACTGAAAAATGAACTTTGAAGTTGAAAAGTTAAGACCTGTTTGGGTCAGTTTTACATGTCGGCATCGCAGAATGTACATGTATAAATTGAAGTCTACTTATAACAAGTCTGTAAAAAAAAAATGTGAAAAGTGTCTGTGATCAGTTGTGATCTACAAAGGCAGTAGGCAAAAAATGCTAAATTTCCCTGCAGCACCCCCACAAGGGAATGGAAATATAGACCTATGGAATTATCAAAAAAAAGTTATTTCTCTCCTTACATTTAGACATGTTGGGATCACGGGAATCAATGATCCTAATCAAGGGCATTCATACCATTTCTTATAATACCTTTGCAAACAGGGATCCGGGTCACAGTTGTCCCATCCGTGTTGCTTTAAGGTACGAAGATATTGTGCAGTAGTCTCCACAGGAGCCATATTAGTAGTAAATTGGGAAACAAACATAATGTCCTATGTGCTAAGATTTGATCCTATATATAGTTGTGTGGGGTGGGGGGGTGCTGGATTTTGATAATTAGTCTGACAACCTTTTGGTTTTATGTATGTCATTGATGGTGATGTCCATCCTACCATGATAGGGAGGAGCCATTGTAGATTCACTTGAGTTTTTAGGTGACCAAGGTGGTCTTCTTCTTGCTTGAGATCTCCTTTGAAGAGGTAGTCCATGATTAGAAAACATGGCTGCTTTCTTCCAAAAAAAAAAACAGTGCCACAACTCTCTACAGCTTGTGTGTGGTACTGCAGCTCAGCCCTATTCACTTCAATTGAGTTGAGCTGCAATCCCACACACAAACTGAACCCAGGTGTGGTGCTATTTTGGAAGAAAGCTGACATGTTTTTTTTAAGCCTGAATAAATCTTTAAAGAATAACATAACTTATTATTTAAGGAGTTAAACAATGTACTTTTGCTTCACAAGTTTATTCACCTATGACTGCATTTTATCGTAGTTTTAGCACTCCCCCATTTATGATTAAATCCATAATTTAGATTATTCTCCAGACTAAACAGTCATTATGCGTCACATTGAGTTTATTAAGCTTTGACAGGGTCTTAAAAATAATGAGGGCTTTTGTAAACAGTAGAGATGAGTGGATCAATTCGGGGAACTTTGGTCAATTGGCCAGGTCAGTAGTTTCTGGGGGCTGGGCACAGCTTTTTATTAGCCAGCGTTGGTGTGACGTCATCATTGTGACGTGTCACAAAGATGACATAACTGATCGGCTAGTCAAAAGCCACATCGGGGATCCAGGAAAATAACAGATTTGGGAGCCGCCCATCTAGTGACCACAGATTACTGACCTGGCTGATGGACTGTAGTCTCATGAATTCGAACGTCCATCTCTAATTTTTATTTTGTTTTTTTTAAACGACCTTGAGCTTGATCTTAAGTCAGGGCAACTTGATAGATGAACGATCTGTAGGAAGATCAATCTTGTGCAAGCCTAGATAGGTCCAACAGGGTTTTCTCTACCATTATTTTGATAGCATCAAGCCATCAGGTTGCTGGTCTTCCTCTTCACATTGTTCCTTCTATTCTTCCAACCATGATGTCCTTCACCAGTGATTGCTGCCTTCGTATGATGTGTCCAAAGTAGCCAAGTCGTAGCTTGGTGATCCTTGCTTCCAGTGACATGTCTGGCTTGATTTGTTCCAAAATTGATTTCTTTGTTCCTCTTGCCATCCATGGTATTGATAACATCGTTCCCCAGCACCGTATTTCGAAAGCATCGATTCTTTTCCTGTCTTGATTCTTTATCGTCCAGGTTTTGCATCCGCCATCTCTAGTAAATAATCTTAATTAAAAATCTCTTAATATTTTTGTATCCAGGTCCTATGCAGATTTACGTGATTCCAAGGTTACAGACTACAAACGCACCCTGTGTAGTCGGATCCTGTAGTCATATTATATTCTGACTACTTTTTTCTTGCTAACCTATCTACTCTCTGTACATAGGAATTAGAGGACAGACTGGTGCAGTGGTGGACACAGACATGAGGGCCCTTTGCAAGAACCATATATGAGCCCTTTGCAGTTCAATGGCTTCTCATAATGCACAATTCCACCTGCATTGGAGGTAGAAGCAGGCCTCCTTACCTCTTGGACCCCTGTGTGGCTGCACAGGTTGCAACAATGGTATGTCCAGGGCTGCCATCAGGGCATTACTGCCCTTAATGGTGTATGGGGCCAGGTGAGCGGGGGGGGCCCGGACTTGGCCCTCCTCTTTTCTGCTCACCAGGCCCTAGCAGCAGGATTCTGCCAGTTCAGTTGAAATCTAGTTCAGGCCGGCAGATGACGCTGCCGCACATGTCGCCGGCATATGACATCACTGTAATGCTCTGGTGAGTCTGTGCTTCAGACGGATGATGGAATGGGTGCCGCGGCCAGGTAAGGAGACACATTTTTTTTTTTTTACCTTTTTTGTAAAGTCGCAATATGGGGGCAGAATGGAGACAAATGGGGGCAGAATGGGGACAGCTGGGGGCAGAATGGAGACAAATGGGGCAGATTGGAAACAAATGGGGCAGAATGGAGACAAATATGGGCAGAATGGAGATGACATCGGGCAGAATGGAAACATGGGGACAGAATGGAGATGACATGAGAATAGAATGGAGACAAATGGGGCAGCATGGAGACATATGGAGGCAGGATGAAGTCACATGGGGCCAGGATTGGAGAACATATGGGGGCAGGATGGAGACAAATAGGGGCAGAATGGAGACATGGGGGCAGGATGGAGACACATGGGAGCAGGATGAAGTCACATAGGGCCAGGATTGGAGAACATATGGGGGCAGGATTGAGACAAATAGGGGCAGGATGAAGTCACATGGGGCCAGGATTGGAGAACATATGGGGACAGGATGGATGCGGTGTTTTATTTTTGAGGATACTGTTTTCAGTGGGAGGGTCCCGTTACTGTACATGGCAACACTATGTCGCTTTTATTCTTTATCTGATGTAGTGTAGAAGTTGGGGAAAAAATAGGGAATTTGCTCTGGAAGCGGTACTCTAGATAACTGTGTTATTTTTTGCAGAGACTAGTCCTGTCTGGAAGAAGTGATGGCAGTCTTTGCTGGATGAAGAAGAAAAGCTAAGATGAAGGATTCAACTAGAGACATCACCAATGAGTCAGTGTATTACCTGTACACTGACACTATACACTATATAGTATAGTATATACAGAGCTCCTGTGTATAATGTCACCGGTGATCACTATATTACCTGTACACTATACACAGTATACAGAGCTCCTGTGTATAATGTCACCAGTGATCACTGTATTACATATACACTATACACAGAGCTCCTGTGTAAAATGTCACCGGTGATCACTGTATTACATATACACTATACACAGAGCTCCTGTGTATAATGTCACCGGTGATCACTGTACTACCTGTACACTATATATAGGGCTTCTGTGTACAATGTCACCAGTGATCACTATATTACATATACACTATACACAGAGCTCCTGTGCACAATGTCACCGGTGATCACTGTATTACATATACACTACACACAGAGCTCCTGTGTACAATGTCACCGGTGATCACTGTATTACCTGTACACTATATACAGAGCTCCTGTGTATAATGTCACCGGTGATCACTGTACTACCTGTACACTATACACTATATACAGAGCTCCTGTGTATAATGTCACCGGTGATCACTGTATTACCTGTACAATGTACACTATATACAGAGCTCCTGTGTATAATGTCACCGGTGATCCCTGTATTACCTGTACAATGACACTATACACTGTATACTATGTACGGAGCCCCTGAGTAAAATGGCACTTATGGTAATATTATATTAGTATTGTGCTTTTTTATTAATGATCAATATGTCGTGGTAATATGTGATCTGGTCATGCTGTGGCAGTATTAGCTCCTTGTATGTTGTATTATTCAGTCACTGTGTGGTGATAATATGTGATCTGGTCATGGTGTAACATATTTGTCCCTTGTATGTGGTATTATTCGGTCATTATGTGGTGGTAATATGTGGCCCAGCCATGATGTGATTTCATTTGTCCCTTGTTCATGGTGTTATTCAGTCACTATGTGGTGGTAATATGTGGTCCGGATATGGTGTGACAGTATTTGTCACTTGTATGTGGTGATATTGGTCATTTTAAAAAGTGTATGTGACACATTCTCTTAAAGAAAAAGAAAAATATACCTAAAAAGAGTATTTGGTATATTAAAAAATGTTTAATAGGTTAGAGTAGAGGAGGGCCTGGCTGAAAGTCTACCTTATAGTGGTGAGAGGCTGAAAAAATGTTTGGGCCAAAACAAAAGCTGATGGCTATGAATGTGATATGGTGTTCGATGGGAACTTGTATTGTGTATTTGGTGAGGACATGGTGCAGAAGTGGAGTTTTTCCAAGAATGGGCGGTGGGGCTGTGGAAGGTACAAGGGGTGGAGGCGGAGCTAGGCTGGAGGCAGAGCTGGTGTAGAGCCTGGGTGGAGTCTCAAGGGGGCCCACAAATTTTTCTAGCATGGGGCCCTGAAATTCCTGATGGCAGCCCTGTATATGTCCACTCCTGAACTGGTGGCAATATTAGACTACACAGAGCTTGTTTGTAGTCTGTTACCATGGAAGAATATAAATCAACATAGGAGCTGTAGACAAAGTGATTGAAAATAGTTAACTAACACCATTTCAAAAGTTATTTTTTTGTTTTTTTATTTGCTATATATTGGAATAATTCAAGACTGGTTACAAAGGATAACCTTCCCTGCCACCACCTATGGACAAAAGTTGCATTGTTTCTGGAAAAAGCTTTTTTTTTTCAATTTCTTTGTAAAATTCCGTTAAAAGCCTTGACATACCATTGTTATTGTTAAGTTCAAGCGGAGTTTAACGGAACATCAATATTAATTTAATTTGTTTAGTAAAGTTCCTTTCTCGTCATTGGATTAAAATCAACAACAGTTGTTTAAATGTGACCTTGCAAATTCATAGCCACTCTTCCTGAAAACAGCGAACAAAAGGGAGATTAATTCATATCATTCCGTACAATTTTTTATTTTTTATTCTCCAATTGTTTGCAGTCTTCTACTGTTGGCCATGCCACGTATTTCGAGCTGCAATGAAAGACATTTTATGTCTTTGGGCTTTGAAGTGTCCTCGTTTAATAATAGCCTATTATTTTTTGCATCTGTTGTGAACTAATTTGACCTTCTCCATTGGAAATTGATTCATGCCTTTTTATAGTTCATCTTTATTTAATATTAGGAAATGGGTTATGCTTTTTTTGTTTTACAACATGTTTGTAGTCAATGTATTTGGAAGGTCATTTATTAGCAGAAAATAAGTTGAATATCTGTGTTATGTAGTATCTTTCCATTATATTTTCTTATATTTGGCGTGTGATACGTCTCGAAACTCGGTGGACGGTGTTGAATAAATAAAGATATCATTTGGCTCGTGCCATGCTTTGTCGACTCTTGTTTACTACAAAGCTGGAGAAATGGCTCAAGGCCATTTACCATGGCAGATGCCTGATGTAGTTTCCAAAGCTGAAGGTATTGTGATCTGAAAAATGACTGCTTGACAGGCAGATACTTGCTTATCAAAATTGTCTGTTTAGGTGACATAAAACCGTCAGGAGGAGAAAAGAAAATGGGAGAACAATTCATATATTCACACTGTGATGTCGGATTTTTGGAATGATCACTCAGATAAAGCCTTCAAGAAAATCAAACTTTGGGACATAGCAAGGAAAAGCTGGCTGCCTTTCTGCCTTTCAAGGGTATTTAGATATGGTCTTCAAACCTAATATTTTCTAGCAAAATGAAAAACCTAAAATGTGATCATTATTATCCTAATCAAAATGATCAGTTGTTCAATTATGTCTACAGTTTGTGTAGTTTTGCAGCTTAGTTACATGAAAGTGAATGGAGCTAAACTGCAATATCACATACAACCGGTAGACCGCCAACCTCCCTGTACACCGCCAACCTCCCTGTACACATTAGACTAGCATCAGCTGAACGCACTGATATCAATGGGTTCAGCTGACAGTCAGATGTATATGGGGGCCCCTGACAGATGATTATTGGGGCAGTTAAGAATCCAGCATGTCTGATTTTTGGACTGCCAATTCTTTAGTTCTTCCTGAGATAAGCCACCACCAGCGAGAAGACAGGAGCGCTCCTGTAATTGGGAGAGATGGTCAAGATAGCTGCTGGCAGAGTGGTCTTCCAAACCATCGTTCATCTGACAGCTATCTAAAATGTATGGGGGCCTTTTTTCCTCTGTCCCAACTGTACATACACAAACTCTCTGCAGAACCTTAATTTATGTGTTTGGTGAAATCGTAAGTAAGAAGATGTATGGGCACCTCTGTGTTGGCCATAAAATTTAGATAAAAGTAGGTGGTTGGTTGAACAGCCATTGAGTGATTCATCATTTTGCCACTGCAGCTGTACACATTTTAGTTCAAATTGGCCAATGCAGTCATTCAGCCTAGCCATACATTTTTTATGAACCTGAATGAAAGATAAAAGATCTTTCTTGGAATGTTCTTTTAAAGAGGACATGTCAGCACAATTTTGTACTGTAAATTACAGACCTGGCTCTGTAAGACAGAGTAAATTGAAACCTTTGGTGAAGAAATTCGCTTTGTGGTTCTTCTTTAATCACCATTTGAAGTTTTCCTATAATTAGATTTTGGTGCACAGGGGCCGGACTGTGCACTGGGTCTTCTTCTCTGTCTGTGATTCGCCTCCGTCAGTCTCCGGTCTGTGAATGATCTGCCTCCTCTGTGTCAAATCTCAGCAGTGACCTGTCATTCACAGACTGGAGGCAGGCGGAGGGGCTGGGGAATCACAGACGGAGAAGAAGACCCAGTGCACAGTCCGGCCCCTGTGCACCGAAATCTAATTATCAGAAAACTTCAAATGGCGATTAAAGAAGAACCACAAAGCGGATTTCTTCACCAAATATATCAATGTAATCTGTATTACAGCGCCATTACAGCTATATCTTTACTTTACACTACAAATCATTTGTGGAGAAAGGATCTTCTTAATGACGAGAATTTGACTATGAGATACAGAATGTAGACTTGGCTGGATTCTTTCCAGCTAATGGCGATATGTTAACGGTTCACTGTGAAATTTAATGCAGTTAATTTTTTATTATGATTGAAATCATCAATTTTCATAACTTTAGTTTTATGTAGATGGACACCTTTAATCTAGACCTCTTTTTTAAGTACAGAGCGGAAAATAAGTATTTGATACACTGCCGATTTTGCAAGTTTTCCCACCTACAAAGAATGGAGAGGTCTATAATTTTTATCGTAGGTACACTTCCAAGAAACAAAATCTTAAAAAAAATCCACAAAATCACATTGTATGATTTTTACATAATTAATTTGCATTTTATTGCATGAAATAAGTATTTGATACAATAGAAAAACAGAACTTAATATTTGGTACAGAAACCTTTGTTTGCAGTTACAGAGGTCAGACGTTTCCTGTAGTTCTGGACCAGGTTTGCACACACTGCAGCAGGGATTTTGGCCCACTCCTCCATACAGATCTTCTCCAGATCTTTCAGGTTTGGGGGCTGTCACTGGGCAACATTGAGTTTCAACTCCCTACAAAGATTTTCATGTGGGTTCAGGTCTGGAGACTGGCTAGACCACTTCAGGATCTTGAGATGCTTCTTACAGAGCCACTCCTTAGTTGCCCTTGCTGTGTGTTTCTGGTCATTGTCATGCTGAAAGACCCAGCCATGATCCATCTTCAATGCTCTTACTGAGGGAAGGAGGTTGTTGGCCAAAATCTCGCAATACATGACCACATCCATCCTCCCTTCATTGCAGTGCAGTCGTGCTGTCCCCTTTGCAGAAAAGCACCCCCAAAGTATGATGTTTCCCCCACTATGCTTCGCAGTTGGGTGTTCTTAGGGTTGTACTCATCCTTCTTCATCCTCCAAACACGGCATGTGGAGTTGATACCAAAAAGTTCTATTTTGGTCTCATCTGACCACATGACCTTCTCCTACGCCTCCTCTGGATCATCCAGATGGTCATTGGCGAACTTCAAATGGGCCTGGACATTTGCTGGCGTGAGCAGGGGGACCTTGCGTGCCCTGCAGGATTTTAATCTATGACGGCGTAGCGTATTGCTAACGGTAATGTTTGAGACTGTGGTCCCAGCTCTCTTCAGGTCATTGACCAGGTCCTCCCGTGTAGTTCTGGGTTCATTGCTGACCTTTCTCAGAATCATCCTTACCCCACGAGGCGAGATCTTGCATGGAGCCCCAGACTGAGGAAGATTAACAGTCATATTGTGTTTCTTCCATTTTCTAATAATTGTGCCAACAAATGTTGCTTTCTCACAATAAAGGTTGTCCTGTAGCCCATCCAAGGCTTCTGCAGGTCTACAATTTTGTCACTGGTGTCCTTAAACAGCTCTTTGGTCTTGGCCATGGTGGAGAGGTTGGAGTGTGATTGATTCAGTGTGTGGGCAGGTGTCTTTTATACAGGTAACACGTTCAAACAAGTGCAATTAATACAGGTAATGAGTGCAGAGTAGGATGGCTTCTCAAAGAAAAAACTAACAGATCTGTGAGAGCCAGAATTCTTGCTGGTTGGTAGGTGATCAAATACTTATTTCATGCAATAAAATGCAATTGAATTATGTAAAAATCATACAATGTGATTTTCTGTTTTTTATGTTTAGATTCTGTCTCTCACAGGTGAAGTGACCTACAGTAAAAATTACAGACCTCTCCATTCTTTGTAGGTGGAAAAATTTGTAAAATCGGCAGTGTATCAAACACTTATTTTCCCCACTATAGGGCCCTAGTAATTAGCTAGTTAAAGGAGGTCCTGCTTTTGAGACATCCCAACAATGAGAAAGTGAGCCACGTAGTCGCTGTCGTATATGATGTCAATATACAGTATATAGGATATTTATTGGCTATTATTCACGTAATACATAAAAGTTCAGGGATTCTGAGTAGTGTTGAGCGAGCACTAAAATTCTCGGGTACTCGAAGCTCGGGCCGAGCTCACCGTGATACTCGGGTGCTCCACCCTAGCAACGAGCCCAATGTTAGTCTATGGGAGATCCGAGCATTTTAGCGGCGGCACCCCCGGCAGTCTGTAGAAAGCCTAAAAAGTGCCCAAAACGATAGTGACAGTGCTCAAAAGACATGGGGGCAGCATGGGGATCGCCCCAGGAAGCAATTATGACCCCCAGGTCACTGCTGTCAACAACGTGGTCAGAGGTATTAAGCCACTTTTACGGGCTCACAATAAAACGTTCAAAAACTAAACTGAAAGTGCTTTCCTGTGAAATATGTTAAGGAATTTCCTTTCCAGGGTAAAGACTTGTGTATAAGGTAAAATAAATAACCCAAAACAAAAATACTCCTCCACACCTTGGGCTATGTTCACAAGTAGGATTTTTCATGCGTTTTTGCACTTTTGTATTGCTTTCAACCCTGACAAATGCATTCACCGGGAAATGTCATTTTAACGTTTTACAACCTTATCTCGCCATGTTCTGTGTGACACATGCATACAGTGCTGAAAAGACATGGGAACAGCACGGGGAAGACCCCTGGAAGCATCTCTGACTCCCAGGTCACTGCCTAATAGTGTGCCCATCAGAAGTGATCCTTGCCGCATCAGAAGATGCAGACTTGCAACTATCCCCGTGCAAGTCCTTGTCCCAGGGCAGTGTTCAATTGTACCTCCCACATTCCTTGCAATTCAAGCGCAAATATGAAGCCAACCACCCACCCACCCGCAGGCTGCAATAACATACTGCTAGCTTTCACTTGAAATGGGGCCTTTTAGTTTGGAGGAGGCCGAAGCTGGCCACTACCTCATGGCTGCTTCGACAGCAAGGTATCCATACTCAGTCCCCAGCCGCCCGGCGGCCGGGTGTCCACGCTCGGTCCCCAGCCACCAGGGGGCAGCCGGGTGTCCATACTCGGTCCCCAGCCGCCCCGCGGCCGGGTGTCCACACACGGTCCCCAGCCGCCTGGGGGCGGTCGGGTGTCCATAAACGGTCCCCAGCCGCCCCTATTTCTCCTGTCACATTCCCCCACACTTTTCTTAGCCTGGCCTGCTTTATGGCAGCATTGGACGAGCCCACCAGAGAACCAGACTCCTCCGGTGGGCCCTGGCTTCTCCATCAGAGGAGTTGAGAGTGCCAAGGTGAGGAGCATGATGATGATGATAGAAGTTAGCATCTGCTTTGTTTTCTTTTAATGCAAGCGTGAGTGTGCAGCCTGCCACCCACCCACCCCCAGGCTTCAATGCCATACTGCTAGCTTGCACTTGAAATGGGGCCTTTTAGTTTGGAGTAGGCCGAAGCTGGCCATTACCTCCTGGCTGCTTCGGCGGCCTGGAATCCATACTCAATCCCCAGCTGCCCGGCGGCCGGGTGTCCACACTCGTCCCCAGCCGCCAGGGGGCGGCCGGGTGTCCATACTCGGTCCCCAGTCGCCCCGCGGCCGGGTGTCCAAACACGGTCCCCAGCCACCTGGGGGCGGCCGGGTGTCCATAAATGGTCCCCAGCTGTCCCTATTTCTCCTGTCACCTTCCCACACACTTTTCTTAGCCTGGCCTGCTTTAGGGCAGCATTGGACGAGCCCACCAGAGAACCAGACTCCTCCGGTGGGTCATGGCTTCTCTATCAGGAGAGTTGAGAGTGCCAAGGTGAGGAGCATGATGATGATGATAGAAGTTAGCATCTGCTTTGTTTTCTTTTAATGCAAGCGTAAGTGTGCAGCCTGCCACCCACCCACCCCCAGGCTGCAATGCCATACTGCTAGCTTGCACTTCAAATGGGGCTTTTTAGTTTGGAGTAGGCCGAAGCTGGCCACTACCTCATGGCTGCTTCGGCGGCCTGGTATCCATACTCAGTCCCCAGCCGCCCAGCGGCCGGGTGTCCACACTCGGTCCCCAGCCGCCCCGCGGCCGGGTGTCCACACACGGTCCCCAGCCGCCTGGGGGCGGTCGGGTGTCCATAAACGGTCCCCAGCCGCCCCTATTTCTCCTGTCACCTTCCCACACACTTTTCTTAGCCTGGCCTGCTTTAGGGCAGCATTGGACGAGCCCACCAGAGAACCAGACTCCTCCGGTGGGCCCTGGCTTCTCTATCAGGGGAGTTGAGAGTGCCAAGGTGAGAAGCATGATGATGATGATAGAAATTAGCATCTGTTTTGTTTTCTTGGAATGCAAGCGCATGTATGTAGTAGCAGCTGGGCCTGAGGTGGTCAGCGTTTTGGCGCATATCCTACCTCCTCCGAGGATTGCTGGATGTTTTTCCTGCTACTATCCCAGTTCTATGACTCCCGTTAAAACAAAGCTTCAGGTGATAAATGATGGATGAGGTGGTGGCAAAGGAGAAAGAGCAGGAGGAACAGGGAACATTCACATCAATATCAGGCCAGTCAACCACACATTGTAGCATCGGCGTCTCTGCCTTCTTCCAGGCAGAGACGCCGTCCCTCTCACCTCCTCGCTCCCCACTCTCCTTCCCAGCCTGCTGTTGGCGCGCGCAGCCCTGTAGCTTCGGCATCTCTGCCTCTTGCCGGGCAGAGACGCCGTCCCTCTCACCTCCTCGCTCCCCGCTCTCCTTCTCAGCCTGCTGTCTGCGCGCGCAGTCCCCCGGGCACTGTGCTTAGGGTGCGCGAGTGCTCCCCCCCCTCTTAAAGGGGCCGCGCGCCGTCCTAAGGAGTCCCCGGCCAATAGCCGAGGGTCCTCCCATATATAGGGCACCTCCTCCAAAATGGAGGTGCCCGAGCAAAGTTGTTGCACAGTTTCTGATCTCAGCTTCAGCCCTCAGGTCCCGCTGCTAGCCTGACTCCTCGTCCTGCCTGCCAGCCTGTTATCTGCCCGTTACCTGCCGAGCCTGTCAGCCTGCTCACCTGGAGCACTCACCTGTTACCTGCCTGTTACCTACCCTGTCCGCTCACCTGGGATCATCCGCCTGTTACCTGCCCTGTCTGTCTGCCCACTCACCTGGGAGCGCCCGCCTGTTTCCTGCCAGCCTGCCTGGAGGCTCTGCAGTCACTTGCTGTGACCACCTGCCTGGTAAACCTAGAGACTACTACCTGCTCTGCTGTCACGTACCGTGACCACCTGTCAGCTACCAGAGACTTCTGCCTGCTTGCCGTGTCCATCCGTCATACCGGTCAGTCCCAGCCATCTGACCCGTGGGAGCCACCTGCTCTCTTATCAGGTCGTCCCCAGAGTAGCATCTGGTCCCTCAGCCCGGATCCTCCCTGGTCATGGTGTCGTTTGCTGCCGTCCGACCAGGGTCGGTTCGGGTTGATACTTAGTCAACCCCCTCTGGGTCCCTCCTTGCACCTCGGCACAGAGGTTCCACCACCCGGACCTGTAACAGTTTGCTCGGGCCATGGAACCCGGTGGCACCCAAGCTCCCTCGCTCTCCGACCTATACCACGAAGTCTCCCATCAGAGATCCCAACAGGAATCCATCCTGAACCACCTGCGGAGTGTCAACTCCCGCCTGGACACACTGACTGCTCCACCAGTAACCACCGCTAGTCGCACGACTCGCACTCCGGCAGCGCCGCTGCCCACCAATACCATGCCATCCTGCCCCGGACCCCGGCTTTCTGCACCTCCTCGTTTCGGAGGCGATCCCGCTCTAGCTTGGGGCTTCATAAACCAGTGCACCCTGCACTTTGAACTCTTGCCTCATCAGTTTATCTCCGACCGGGCCAAAGTGGCATTCATCATGTCCCATCTCACTGGGGAGGCACTGGCATGGCTTAACCCCCTGTGGGAGAAAGGGGACCCCCTGGTGTCCGACCTGTCATCTTTCCTCACTGCTTTCCGGAGAGTCTTCGATAAACCGGGACGTAAGACCTCATCAGCCTCCTCTCTGCTACGTCACCGCCAAGGGAGTCTCACCGTGGACCAATAGGCCATACAGTTCCGCACCCTCGCTTCTGAGCTTGCCTGGGATAGCGAGGCCCTGGTGTCCATCTTCTGGGAGGGCCTTTCCGGTCGGATTAAAGACGAGCTCGCCGGTCGGGACATTCCTACCACCCTGGATGACCTGGTGTCGCTGGCTACCCGGATTGACATTCTGTTTCAAAAGCGCACCAAAGAGACCACCCGTGAGAGAAGGTTTCCCCGCCTTGCTCCTACTTTCCAGAGACCTGTCTCCTCTTCTGTCACTCCCCGGGTGCACTCACCCGAGCCCATGCAGATCGACCAGACCAAGATGGTCAAATCTCGCCAAGAGTCACGCCGAGCCGAGGGGAGCTGCTTCTATTGTGGCAGTAAGGAGCACCTGATCCGCTCCTGCCCGGAGAGGCCGGGAAACTCCAGTGTCTAGGACCGCTCGGAGAGGTCGCCCTAGACAAATGTAAGCCCTCTCCATCCCTGACTTTGTCTGTCTCTATCTCTTGGGGAGAGAACCGTCACTTTGAACTCGCCCACCTGGATTCTGGAGCCACTGGAAACCTAATTTCCCAGTCCCTGGTTGAGAAATACCAGATTCCCACCAAGTCTCTGGCTGAACCATTGTCAGTCGCCTCCGTGGATGGAAGACTCCTTCCGGTGACCATCCTGCTCGTCACGGAACCCATAACCCTGCAGGTGGGAATGCTGCACTCTGAGGTAATCTCCTTCCATGTGCTACCCGGACTCTCCCACTCCCTATTGCTAGGCCTACCTTGGCTCCAGACACATGAACCCGTGTTGAACTGGCAATCCGGTGAAGTACTCCAGTGGGGTCCGGCCTGCCATAAGACCTGCCTGGTTCCGGTTCGTCCGGTTCGCCCACCACCTACCCCAGCTAATTTACCCGGTCTTCCGGCTCCTTACTGGCCCTATGCTGACGTCTTCGGTAAAAAGGAAGACATTGCCACCTCATAGGCCATATGATTGCCCGATCGACCTGGTACCTGTCGCGACTCCACCCCGTGGGCGTATTTATCCGTTGTCTGCGGCTGAAACCTGGGCCATGTCTGAGTACATAGAGGAGAATCTGGCTAGGGGATTCATCTGGAAGTCTACTTCCCCGGCTGGAGCCGGATCCTTCTTTGTCAAAAAAAAGGATGGCTCGCTACGCCCCTGTATTGACTATAGAGGACTCAATCAGATCACGGTTAAAAATAAATACCCCCTGCCACTCATCTCCGAGTTATTTGATCGCCTTAAAGGTGCCAGGATCTTTTCCAAGCTGGATCTACGTGGAGCGTATAACCTGGTCCGTATCCGTCAAGGAGACGAGTGGAAAACAGCATTTAATACCCGGGACGGACACTATGAGTACCGTGTGATGCCCTTCGGCCTCTGCAATGCTCCCGCCGTCTTCCAAGAACTGGTCAACGACATCTTCCGTGACCTTCTTTACTCCTGCGTGGTGGTATACCTGGACGACATCTTGGTCTTCTCTCCGGATCTTCCCACACTCCGGAGGGATGTTCGTCAGGTCCTGCTTAGGCTCAGGCAGAACCACCTCTATGCTAAATACGAGAAGTGCCTTTTTGAGCAGACCTCTCTTCCATTCCTGGGCTATGTTATCTCCCAGACAGGCTTGCGTATGGATCCCGAGAAGCTCTCTGCTGTCCTAAAGTGGCCCTGTCCGGAGGGGTTGAAGGCGATACAGCGATTCCTGGGCTTCGCTAATTACTATCGTCTCTTCATTCCACACTTCTCGTCTCGGACTGCTCCCATATCTGCGCTCACCCGTAAGGGAGCAAATCCCAAGGTATGGCCACCCGAAGCTGAGGAGGCCTTCCTTTCCCTGAAGCAAGCCTTCTCCTCTGCCCCTGTGCTGCACCGTCCGGACTGCAACAAACAGTTCTACCTGGAGGTTGATGCTTCCTCCTCTGGAGCCAGAGTGGTGCTCACCCAAAAGTCTTCATCCGGGAGAATGGTAACCTGCAGCTTTTTCTCCAAAATCTTCTCCTCCTCTGAGCGCAATTACTCCATAGGAGAACGAGAATTGCTAGCCGTCAAATTGGCGCTGGAGGAGTGGCGCTATCTGCTTGAAGGGGCTCTATACCTGGTGATCATCTACACAGATCACAAAAATCTGGCATATCTCCAAAATGCCCAGAGACTTAATCAACGTCAGGCCTGGTGGTCTTTGTTTTTTGCCCACTTCGATTTCATCCTTGATTTCCGCCCGGCGGACAAGAATGTCAAAGCTGATGCCTTGTCCCGATCCTTCCTGTCCTCCGATCAAGAGAAGGAGCCTATGCACATTATCGACCCCTCCAAGGTGATGAATGTGGCCCCCTTGGATTTGACTCGTATTCCACCCGGCAAGACGTTCGTAGCGGTTCCTGACCGTGAGAAAGTTCTTCGCTGGGGTCATTCTTCTAAACTAGCTGGCCATGCCGGCCAAAAGAAGACCTTCCTGCTCATTTCCCGGCATTACTGGTGGTCTACCCTGCGTAAGGATGTGGTAGACTTCGTCTCTGCCTGTTCATCTTGTGGCCGCAACAAAGTTTCCAGACACTTACCAGCAGGTCATCTCCTGCCGCTTCCCATACCTGTTGCCCCATGGCAACACATCGCTATGGACTTCATTACCGATCTCCCTGTTTCTGCCGGGTGTACTGTCATTTGGGTGGTCGCGGACCGCTTTTCTAAAATGGCCCACTTCATTCCCCTGCCTGGTCTCCCATCTGCACCTGAGCTGGCTAAGGACTTTATCCGCCATATCTTCCGTCTCCATGGCCTACCCCTCCACATCGTGTCGGATCGAGGGGTTCAGTTCACCTCACGCTTCTGGAGAGCCACATGTAAACTGCTGGATGTCACCCTGGATTTCTCCTCAGCTTACGACCCTCAGTCCAATGGTCAAGTGGAGCGGATCAATCAGATCCTTACCAGCTACCTCCGGCACTTTGTTAATGCCCACCATTCTGATTGGGTGGACCTCCTTCCTTGGGCCGAATTCTCTTATAATAACCACGAGAGCGAATCCTCTTCCAAGTCCCCGTTCTTTATTGTCTATGGCCAACACCCCCGGATTCCGTTTCCCGTCTCTGCTTCTGTGGACAACCCTGCCGCGGAGTCTCTTGTCAGCGAGTTTTCTACCATTTGGGAGAGTACTAGGTCCGCACTTCTTCAGTCCTCCGAGCGGATGAAGAGATATGCTGATAAGAGACGTCTGGATCCGCCTCAATTCCGTCCGGGAGACAAGGTTTGGCTCTCCTCCAAACATGTGCGGCTCAAGATACCCTCCTACAAGTTAGGTCCTCGCTTCATTGGCCCTTTCGAAATCCGCAAGCAAATTATTCCAGTGGCCTACAAGTTAAAACTCCCGGCCACCTTACTTATTCCCAACTCCTTCCACGTATCTCTCCTCAAACCCGTTGTCTTTAACTCTTTTTCCAACAATCCAGGTACTTCCCCTGCTCCGGTTTCCGCTGAGGACGTCTTTGAGGTAGAGAGTATTCTGGCCACTAAGAGGGTATGAGGGAGAACTTTTTTTCTGGAGGATTGGAAGGGGTTTGGCCCTGAGGAGAGAACTTGGGAACCCAGGGAGAACATCCACGCCCCGCTTCTCCTTGAAAAATTCCTTTCTGGCCTAAAAAAGGGGGGGCGTAAAGGGGGGGGGGGCACTGTAGCATCGGCGTCTCTGCCTTCTTCCAGGCAGAGACGCTGTCCCTCTCACCTCGCTCCCCGCTCTCCTTTCCAGCCTGCTGTCGGTGCGCGCAGCCCTGTAGCTTCGGCGTCTCTGCCTCCTGCCGGGCAGAGACGCCGTCCCTCTCACCACGCTCCCCGCTCTCCTTCTCAGCCTGCTGTCTGCGCGCGCAGTCCCCGGGGCACTGTGCTTAGGGCGCGCACGCGCTCCCCCCCTCTTAAAAGGGCCGCGCGCGCCGTCCTAAGGAGTCCCCGGCCAATAGCCGAGGGTCCTCCCATATATAGGGCACCTCCTCCAAAATGGAGGTGCCGAGCAAAGTTGTTGCACAGTTTCTGATCTCTGCTTCAGCCCTCAGGTCCCGCTGCTAGCCTGACTCCTCGTCCTGCCTGCCAGCCTGTTATCTGCCCGTTACCTGCTGAGCCTGCCAGCCTGCTCACCTGGAGCGCTCACCTGTTACCTGCCTGTTACCTGCCTGCTACCTGCCCTGTCTGCCAGTCCATTCACCTGGGAGCATCCGCCTGTTACCTGCCCTGTCTGTCTGTCCGCTCACCTACCAGAGACTTCTGCCTGCTTGCTGTGTCCATCCGTCATACCGGTCAGTCCCAGCCATCTGACCCGTGGGAGGCACCTGCTCTCTTACAAGGTCGTCCCCAGAGGAGCACCTGGTCCCTCAGCCCGGATCCTCCCTGGTCACGGTGTCGTTTGCAGCCGTCCGACCAGGGTCGGTTCGGGTTGATACTTAGTCACGCCCCTCTGGGTCCCTCCTTGCACCTCGGCACAGAGGTTCCACCACCCGGACCCATAACACACATGTCTTGTAGGATATGTTTCTGTACCAAAAGGAACAGTTCGGCTACACAGTTATAGGGCATACAGTGAGTGCAATGCCTACTAAAAATTTAGAGGCACTCCAATGCCCCTTGGAAGTGACATGGAGGTCAGAGGGCCTTAACTAAACCATTTTTTCCATTTATAGCAACTGGGTCTCCTGTACACTGTTGGCCAAAGCAGTGAATGGAAGGCTTTCCAAAAATTATGAGGAACTGCAATGCCCCTTGAAACAGACGTGGATTACAGCATACTAAAAACCTTCTACCCATTATTGGGGAGTGGGTCTCCCCTAGTGTTCGCCTATGCATTGAAAAGCAAAAGCTGACTAAAATTAGGAGGAAATGCAATTCCCGTTGGAAGAGTCGTGGAGGTTAGAGTTAATTAAAAACAACATTTCAATGCCCCTTGGAAGAGCTGTGGAGTGCAGAGTGGTTTAACAAGACTGTTTTAATGCCCCTTGGAAAAGTGGTGGAGGTCACAGTAGCTTAAAAAGATGGTTTGAATGCCCCTTGGAAAAGTGGTGGAGAGGTCACAGTAGCTTAACAAGATGGTTTTAATGCTCCTTACAAGAGCCATACAGTACAGCATCTTAAAAACATTATTCCCATTATTGGGGAGTGGGTCTCCCATAGTCTTTGCTTATGCCTTCCAAGCAAAAGCTGCCAAAAATTAGGACGGAGGAACTTGCAATGCCCCTTACAAGAGCCATGCAGTACAGCTTATTAAAAACATTATTCCCATTATTGGGGAGGGAGTATGTCTCCCATAGTCTTTGCTTATGCCTTCCAAGCAAAAGCTGCCAAAAATTAGGACGGAGGAACTTGCAATGCCCCTTACAAGAGCCATGCAGTACAGCATATTACAAACATTATTCCCATTATTGGGGAGTGGGTCTCCCATAGTCTTTGCTTATGCCTTCCAAGCAAAAGCTGCCAAAAATTAGAATGGAGGAACTTGCAATGCCCCTTACAAGAGCTATGCAGTACAGCATATTACAAACATTATTCCCATTATTGGGGAGTGGGGCTCCCATAGTCTTTGCTTATGCCTTCCAAGCAAAAGCTGCCAAAAATTAGGACGGAGGAATTTGCAATTCCCCTTACAAGAGCCATGCAGTACAGCATATTACAAACATTATTCCCATTATTGGGGATTGGGTCTCCCATAGTCTTTGCTTATGCCTTCCAAGCAAAAGCTGCCAAAAATTAGGAGGAAATGCAATGCCCGTTCGAAGAGTCGTGGAGGTTAGAGTTAATTAAAAACAACATTTCAATGTCCCTTGGAAGAGCTGTGGAGTTAAGAGTGGTTTAATAAGACGCTTTTAATGCCCCTCGGAAGAGACGTGGAGGTCCCAGTAGCTTAACAAGACAGTTTTAATGCCCCTCGGAAGAGATGTGGAGGTCGCAGTAGCTTAACAAGATGGTTTGAATGCCCCTTGGACAAGTGGTGGAGGTCGCAGTAGCTTAACAAGACGGTTTTAATGCCCCTTACAAGAGCCATACAGTACAGCATCTTAAAAACATTATTCCCATTATTGGGAGTGGTTCTCCCATAGTCTTTGCTTATGCCTTCCAAGCAAAAGCTGCCAAAAATTAGGATGGAGGAACTTTCAATAATGGCAACTCGGACCACGGTCACCCTGGTGGTATAGTGGTGGTGGAGGCTGAGGATAAGGAGAAGAATATAAAACAGCCGAAACGAGGAAGCGTATACCCATGTGTGGGTGTGAAGCGGTGCATGTGAATACACCTCCCAAAATAACACAGTGGATTTGACTTTACGTTACTCTGCTGTCATTTGGTGGTGATGAGAAGTCTGGCCCAATCCAGCCCTTGTTCATTTTGATAAGGGTCAGCTTGTCAGCATTGTCAGTTGACAGGCGAGTGCGCTTATCAGTTATAATTCCCCCAGCGGCACTAAAAACACGCTCCGATAACACGCTAGTGGCAGGGCAGGCCAGGACCTCCAAGGCATACAGAGCGAGTTCATTCCAAGTGTCCAGCTTGGATACCCAATAATTAAAAGGCACAGAGGAATCACGGAGGATGCTGGTACGGTTGGCAAGGTACTCCCTCACCATTTTTGAAACTTTCCACTCCTTGTGAGAGTACCCCGCGCCTCAGGGTCTGAGAAAACTGTCCCAGAATGTTGACAATGTTCCCCTGCCTCTGCTTGATTGGAGTTGCGTCTCTCTCACATGTACGCCTTGGTTGGGCAACGAACTGTGACCTCTGCGGCTAGCGTGTTCAGATGGGAATTTTTTTAACAGTTCTGCAGCAAGGACCTTCTGGTACTGCCCTATTTTGTAGACCTCTCCACCTCAGGAATAAGAGAGTGAAAGTTCTCCTTGTAGTGGGGGTCTAAAAGTGTCACCAACCAGTAATGACTGTCACCCAACATTTTGACAATGTGACGGTCACGGTTAAGGCAGTGTAACATAAAGTCAGCCATGCGTGCCAGACTGGTAACGGGCAAGACTTCCGTGTCCTCACCAAGATGACGACTGACCATGCAATCCTCCTCCTCCTCCCCCCTGTCCTCAGGCCACCCACGCTGAACCGACGGTATGACAGTTGTACAGGTACTACCGTCTACAGCGCATGATACAAGCTCCTGTTCTTCCTCCTCCTCCTCCTCCTCTCCCTTATTGTCCCCCAATGCACGTTGGGATGAGATGAGGCTGGGCTGTGTGTAATTGACCGCTACGGCTTCTTGATCCATCTCATCATACTCTGGCTGTTATGCCTCCTCTTTAATTCTCTGCAGAGAGCGTTGCAAAAGACAGACAAGTGGAATGCTGACGCTAATGATGGCGTCATCGCCACTCACCATGGCATGGCTCGTGTGTGATCTCGCCTCGCCTCAGAACCGCCACCAGGTTACGGCCATTGTCACACACGACCATGCCTGGATGTAGGTTCAGCGGTCTCAGCCACAGATCTGCCTGCTCTTTCACAGCTGTCCACAACTCCCAAGCAGTGTGAGGTTTCTCACCTAAGCTTATGAGTTTCAGCACAGCCTGTTGCCGCTTGGCGGAGGCAGTACTGCAGTGCTTCCAGCTTGTAACTGTTGTGGTGATATCTGAGATGGAGGCTGAACATGAGGAGGAGGAGGAGGATGATGCACAGGAGCTGTACACTGTGGGGGCAACTCTGACTGACATAGGGCCCCCCTCCTCGGTGTGGGGAGGATGTGTTCCGTCCCAAGGTCCAACTGGGTCCAGGCTTCCACTATGTTTATCCAGTGTGCCGTCAGGGAGGTGTCCGTTGTCAGGTGGACTCTCCCAGTAACTGCGTTGTTGAGGGCACGGCAGATGTTTTGGGACACGTGCTTGTATAGTGCACACCAGGCAAAATAGTGTCGGCTGGGGACCGAGTACCGAGGGACGGCCACCGCCATAAGGTTGCGGAAGGATTCCGTCTCCTCCAGCCTAAAAGGCAGCATTTCCAACGCAAGCAGTCGTGAAATGTGTGAATTTAGGACTGTGGCCTGTGGGGCGTTGGCTGCGAATTTGCGCTTTCGTTCAAAGGTCTGGGATATGTACAATTGAACTCTGCGGTGGGACGTGGACGTGGACGTTGATGCTGTTTCTTGAGAAACTGCCATAACAAGTGAACACTGAGAGGAGGAGGCATCTTTGCATGCAGTATGGACAGGGGATTGCCTTGCACATACAACAAGGGGTTCTATTGCACGCACAACAGCGGAAGAAGCAGTGGTGACACCAGCTGACACTGGTCGTGGACCCTGGGGTTCACCCCACAAAGTCGGGTGCTTTGCTGCCATGTGCCTGATCATGCTGGTGGTGGTCAGGCTAGTAGTTTTGTCACCCCTGCTGATGCTGGCATGGCAGGTGATACAAATGGCCTTTTTGGGGTTATCAGCAGAGTCTTTAAAAAAATTCCAGACTCTGGAAGACCTACAGGTTGTACTGGCAACGTCCTTCGTGTTGGTGTTACGGGGAACCTTTGCCCGCCTTCTGTGTGCGGCCACCACACTGCTTCTTCCTGCCTGTTGGGGTACTCTGCCTCCCTCACCCTGTGTGCTGCTGGCCTCGCTCTGCATGTCCTCCTGCCACGTTGGGTCAGTTACTAGATCATCCACCACCTCCTCCTCTTCCACTTGCGTACCACGATCCTCCTCCTCACTTCCTGGCAATTGTGTCTCGTCATCGTCCACCTCTTGTGACAAATTGCCAGCGTCGACTTCCTGTGGCTGTGGCTGTTCAAATATTTGGGCATCACAAGAGTGTGCAAAGCAGTCATCAAAGCAAAAGGTGGCTACTTTGAAGAACCTAGAATATAAGACATATTTTCAGTTGTTTCACACTTTTTTGTTAAGTATATACAGTACAGACCAAAAGTTTGGACACACCTTCTCATTTAAAGATTTGTCTGTATTTTCATGACTATGAAAATTGTACATTCACACTGAAGGCATCAAAACTATGAATTAACACATGTGGAATTATATACTTAACAAAAAAGTGTGAAACAACTGAAAATATGTCTTAGATTCTTGGTTCTTCAAAGTAGCCACCTTTTGCTTTGATGACTGCTTTGCACACTCTTGGCATTCTCTTGATGAGCTTCAAGAGGTAGTCACTGGAAATGGTTTTCACTTCACAGGTGTGCCCTGTCAGGTTTAATAAGTGGGATTTCTTGCCTTATAAATGGGGTTGGGACCATCAGTTGTGTTGTGCAGAAGTCAGGTGGATACACAGCTGATAGTCCTACTGAATAGACTGTTAGAAATTGTATTATGGCAAGAAAAAAGCAGCTAAGTAAAGAAAAACGAGTGGCCATCATTACTTTAAGAAATGAAGGTCAGTCAATGCGAAAAATTGGGCAAACTTTGAAAGTGTCCCCAAATGCTGTTGCAAAAACCATCAAGCGCTACAAAGAAACTGGCTGACATGAGGACCGCCCCAGGAAAGGAAGACCAAGAGTCACCTCTGCTTCTGAGGATAAGTTTATCCGAGTCACCAGCCTCAGAAATCTCAGGTTAACAGCAGCTCAGATTAGAGAACAGGTCAATGCCACACAGAGTTCTAGCAGCAGGCACCTCTCTACAACAACTGTTAAGAGGAGACTTTGTGCAGCAGGCCTTCATGGTAAAATAGCTGCTAGTAAACCACTGCTAAGGACAGGCAACAAGCAGAAGAAACTTGTTTGGGCTAAAGAACACAAGGAATGGACATTAGACCAGTGGAAATCTGTGCTTTGGTCTGATGAGTCCAAATTTGAGATCATTGGTTACAACCACTGTGTCTTTGTGCGACGCCGAAAAGGTGAACGAATGGACTCTACATGCCTGGTTCCCACCGTGAAGCATGAAGGAGGAGGTGTGATGGTGTGGGGGTGCTTTGCTGGTGACACTGTTGGGGATTTATTCAAAATTGAAGGCATACTGAACCAGCATGGCTACCACAGCATCTTGCAGCGGCATGCTATTCCATCCAATTTGCGTTTAGTTGGACCATCATTTATTTTTCAACAGGACAATGACCCCAAACACACCTCCAGGCTGTGTAAGGGCTATTTAACCAAGAAGGAGAGTGATGAGGTGCTACACCAGGTGACCTGGCCTCCACAGTCACCAGACCTGAACCCAATCAAGATGGTTTGGGGTGAGCTGGACTGCAGAGTGAAGGCAAAAGGGCCAACAAGTGCTAAGCAGCTCTGGGAACTCCTTCAAGATTGTTGGAAGACCATTTCCGGTGACTACCTCTTGAAGTTCATCAAGAGAATGCCAAGAGTGTGCAAAGCAGTCATCAAAGCAAAAGGTGGCTAATTCGAAGAACCTAGAATATAAGACATATTTTCAGTTGTTTAACACTTTTTTGTTAAGTATATAATTCCACATTTGTTAATTCATAGTTTTGATGCCTTCAGTGTGAATGTACAAATTTCATAGTCATGAAAATACAGAAAAATCTTTAAATGAGGTGTGTCCAAACTTTTGGTCTGTACTGTAATTCCACATGTATTAATTCATAGTTTTGATGCCTTCAGTGTAAATGTACAATTTTCATAGTCATGAAAATACAGAAAAATCTTTAAATGAGAAGGTGTGTCCAAACTTTTGGTCTGTACTGTAGATCCTGGGAGCACTGGAGTAGGAGTATAAGTATGGGAGCCATCTTAGATCAAGGGGAGTCCCGACAGAGAGTTCCAGTCCAGACGGACTGAGGTGAAGACAGGGAGCAGGGGCTCTGTATGAGCTCTGCTCCACAGTCGGGCCTAGTTAGGAGGCCTGAGAGGAGTGGGAGCAGGAAGGCTCCAGGAACAGAAGGGACCCCAGGGGTACGGGCCGTGCAGCAAGCCACCCGTACGCCCGCCGCTACTAGAAAGTAGGGGGATCAGGCCAGAAAAAGGGAACCGGTCCCTCAACTAGCACAGAGCTACAAGGCCCAACTAGGAAACTGAAGGCTGCAGCACTTCAAGTACCGCAGGCCACAAGTCCACATCAGTACACTAGGAAGGTAGCTGCATAGGACCCAGGGGACGGAACACACGTCGCCCGCCAAGGCCCGAGGATACCAGATAGAAGTGCCACTGGGTGTGAGGTGCAGGGAGCAGGCCAGAGAGAGGATACACAGAATGGGGTCCTGTAAAATGCTCCGGAGTTACCTGAGGGTAGGCCGAACCCCTCACTGCGTGAACACAGGACGCCTTGGGCCTTGCACTGGTGCCTGTAACTGGAACTGCTATAATCGTGAGTAAAGACTCTGGGACTGCACTATCTGACTCCGTGTTATTACTGACTACCTGCACCATAACCACCAACATCTATACACGCTGCCCTGGAGCTACACTCTTCCTGTGGGGAGTTACACTACCTTAGCTGCTATACCACCAGCTTCAGAGGACTGTTCCGCAGCGGTGGTTCCTATTGACCGCATTCCACAGGTGGCGTAGTCGGACATTAAACACCTTTACACATAGACTACCCTTGGTTTGACCGCCCTGGGTCACGGACTGGGTCGCCGCCATGGTGAATACAACCCCCAGCATCTACAGGCCCGGTTCCGGGTACCCCACGGCCCAGGGGGCGCGTCATTTGCGGCTGAACAGTGAGCGACACACTCAAAGTGTTTTTTTTAGGTAAAAATGGCCCAAAAGTGGATAATACAGAGGTTTGAACCATGGAGCTGCAAAACCACACTTCTATTTCTCTGGCCTACACCAGACTATTTTCAACAAATATATTTGTGTCTGAACAATCAGGGAGACACTATTAAATTTTTACGGCAAAAAATGCCAAAAGCAGGATAATAGAGATTTTTTACTGTGGAACGGCAAAACCACAGTTATAATTTACTGGTGTATACTAGACTCTTTTAAACAGATATATTTGTGTCTGAACAATCAGGAGACACTATTACTGTTTTTCTTTACGGCAAAAAATGCCAAAAACAGGATAATACAGAGATTTGACCCTTGGAACTGCAAAACCACAGTTCTATTTCTCGGGCCTACACCAGACTATTTTCAACAGATATATTTGTGTCTGAACAATCAGGAGACACTATTACTGTTTTTCTTTACGGCAAAAAATGCCAAAAGCAGGATAATACAGAGATTTGACCCTTGGAACTGCAAAACCACCGTTCTATTTCTCGGGCCTACACCAGACTATTTTCAACAGATATATTTGTGTCTGAACAATCAGGAGAAAGCTGATACCAAAAGCTGGATAATAGAGATTTTTGACCGTGGAATGGCAAAACCACAGTTATAATTTACTGGTGTATGTATACCAGACTTTTTTAAATATATATATTTGCGGCTGAACAGTGAGCCACACACTCAAACTGTTTTTTTTAGATACAAATGGCCCAAAAGTGGATAATACAGAGGTTTGAACCCTGGAACTGCAAAACCACACTTCTGTTTCTCTGGCCTACACCAGACTATTTTCAACAGATATATTTGTGTCTGAACTGTCACAGACACACTTTTTTTTGGGGGGGGGGAGGGGACACCAAAAGGTTAATAAGATGGGTATTTGTACAGTGTGAAGGAGGAAAAAAAAAGAGGATTTAGATGAAAAAAAAGGATTTTTCCTGGCCCCCGAGACCTGGAGCTAAGTCCAGCGATTTCAGCAACAGGAGCACACAGGACTGTAATGCAGCGTTTGCTGGTATAACCACTGCGTCTCCTATACAGCCTGCCTGCCTGCCTGCCTGATATCTGGGATTGATATTAGTCCTGAGAAGGACTGTTTGTTTGATCTGGCAGCCTTTACAGACCCTACACTAACTATTTTGCAGTATATATCTCTCCCTAAATCAGCAGCGCTGTCCCTACACTGTCTGATCCCAGCCGTCTGTGTCCAAGATGGCGGCGCCCGGTTTTAAATACTCGAGGTGACGCTGTGCGGCCAGCCAATCACTGTAATGCCCGCAAACAACATGGCTGCGGCATTACAGTGACTGGCTGGCAATCCCTGCATGTTCATTGGCTCTGTAAAGAGCGCCAAACATGCAGGGCGGAGACCCGAGCTCCCGCCCGAGTAACCCAGAAATGCTCGGTGCTCGGCGAACATCCCGAGTAGCGTGATGTGACGCGCCCCTGGGCCTGCTGTGTCGCGCAGCGTCTCGCGCACGGGGCTTACTCGGAACCGGATCAGATGAGGGTTGTAGTCTCCGAGTGGCGGGGACCCGGTCCGTGCCCAGGGAGTCAAACTCAGTGTGTGGCAGTCTTGATAGATGTTATTTGAGTGTCGACTACGCCACCCGTTGATTTGCAGCTATGGAGCTGCCGCTGCAGGGCAGACCGCTGAGGCCGGTGTAGAATTGTGCAGCGTGATAGTATAACCCCCAACGGGAGGGGTATGGCCTCAGGGCAGCCGACGTGGAAGATGGGGGTAGCAGGAACCACTCAGAGACGGTGCGGTGTAATTCAGGGTCTTTACTGGTAACAACGATAGACCCTCCCGGAGTACTTGCTAGCGAACGGGGCCTGGTCAGTCCTTGAGCAGATGGGATCTCCCCTGGCCAGGCGGAGTTGTAGGCCTCCCAAACTGACTGTACTCTTCTGGCTACCTTGCTAGAAGCGGATATAAGTAGCCCACGTCCCTGAGTGTACCGTGTGGTGCTCACCCGTATGGCCGGTGACTCGGGGCCTTCTATGGCTTCCGCTCCACGATGGCGGTGCTGGTCCCACGCGTGTGACCGTACCTTCGGGTCTCTGGGCCTGAGGACCTGAAATCCCCTGCCGGTCGGCTTCTGCTGCTGGGTAAGAGTTAGTCCCCACAGCCTCGGACGCCGGGTCTGGTAAGAAAGCTTCTCAGTCAGGGCGAGCTCTGCAGCTGCCAGCCCCTGACTCGTAGTAGTATTGCTCCCACTGAGCTTCTGCTGTTT
Source organism: Phyllobates terribilis (assembly GCF_046119375.1). NCBI lineage: Eukaryota > Metazoa > Chordata > Amphibia > Anura > Dendrobatidae > Phyllobates > Phyllobates terribilis. The sequence goes on along the minus strand of NW_027362767.1, from coordinate 52,108,388 downwards.
CTTCCTATGCTGCTTCTCTTCTCTACTCTCCTTGACTCCTAACCCTGCCTCAGCCCCGGGTTTATATAGGGGAAGTTCTTCCCCTCCCAAGACTGGGCAGGAGGTGTGGCATGCACAGGATCCCTGACCAAAGGACCTCCCACCTGCTCTCAGACATAACATTACATTACTGTGGAAACCAGACCCCTGGGGTGCCACAGATGCTCGGGCGAGTACCGAGCAGTGTCGAGCATGTTCGCTCAACACTAATTCTGAGCTGTAGTTTATTCTAGTTACCATAGTTAATCCTGATTAGAAGGACAAATTTTAATTGGCTCCATATGTATTCATCCTCCATCTAACATGATATTAATAATACTGCTAAACTATTATGGAGCAGAGGGGCTGTTCAAGTATCGTTATCCCCTGACAAATCCTTTAGGTTTCTCCCAAAGGTACTTATAAGTGCAGAATGTGAATATGCGTGAATGTTATATTTGTATTTCCTTTTCAGTTTTGGTTCAGCGCTTTCATATACACAACATTAACCTTAGCTTTGAAATATTCATTGAGATTACTGTGCATAGCCATGAATAATTATGCACAATGGGAGATCATTGGACGGCAGTCAATGCTGTAGATATATCAGTCCGTTTATTCCAATTACTATTTCTTGAAGATTCACATGAAAATAACAGTTGCAAAGCTCAAAATACTTGCATCTAAATATCTATAAGTACCTCGTCAGGATCTAAAACACTGGTCCCGATTCTGCAAAGCTTTTACGTCATTATTTTAGCATAAAAAGTTTGAAAAGTCGCATAAGTTTGGCGCAACTGGTGGTGTGAGAATTTTGGCTTTCTCACACCATTTGTGCCAAGCTCTGGCAAAGTTTGCAGAGGTAGAGCGGGACAGGGGTGTGGCGACTGCCACTCGTCAAATTCATAACGAGCGGCGGTGTTTACAAGGCTACAAATCTTACACCAGCATGGACTGGAGTAGTATTTGTTGCAAGGTGCACAGTGGAACATGCCACTTGTCCAGCACTTCTGATTCATGCCTCTTCATGAATTAGGAGCATCTGACTCTGGCCCATCTGGACAACACCATCGTGATGTTTAGAGCCCAAATTATTTAGCATAACTGTCGTGCTAAATATTCAAGAACGTGATCAAATCCATTTTAAAGATTGGATCAATATTCTCATGGAGGTATCCCATTATTGAACTCCAAAAAAGTGTACCAAGTTTTGTTGGACTAGTTGTTGGCATTTAAAATTTAGCCACCGATCTTCTGTCCACAAATAGCGTCCTCTCTACTGTCAATCTATTCGATTTGGAAAACAAAAACAGTAGGAGCGCCAATGGTGAAGAACCTGAGGTTTGGGGGGGGGGAAATGAAGGGGGAGATGTTGTGACCACTCACCTGGTCCTGTTGTGCAAAGGAGCCCCGCACAACAAGGGAAAACGCTTCCAGGTGGGAGTCTGTAAGATGATCACAACTTAGCAGGAACTGTTGTAGGGAGCTTCTGTCTGCTTCAGCGGTCACATGACCAGGACCGTGTGACCGAAGTGGGCATTCCACAATGACATCACGGCAGGTCCTGTAGTAGGCTAGTTGTAAACAGAGCAGCTTCCACCGCTCTCCACAAGGGAGATTAGCAATCAAGAAAGAAGGAATTCTGCGGTGTTAGTGAAGCGCTAGAACAACTAGACAGTGGATTATAACACACAAACCTTTTATTGTTTAGTACGCTCTCTAATGCCACGACGCGTTTCGATAGCAGACGCTATCTTCCTCAGGTAGAGGAGGAAGATAGCGTCTGCTATCGAAACGCGTCGTGGTTTTAGAGAGCGTACTAAACAATAAAAGGTTTGTGTGTTATAACCTAATCCACTGTCTAGTTGTTCTAGCGCTTCACTAACACCGCAGAATTCCTTCTTTCTTGAATCTATTCGATTTGGCACATTTTCTGACCAGTCTGGTCCAATGTACACAACTTTGAACATGTTGGTATCATTATATTGAAAATAGGTCAAGGTCTCTCAACAATAAGCATTTCTGAGTAATAAGATATAATCAATTTGGGATGTGGCAGCAAGTATTCAATTCCTCTGTAACTCCCCTGTAAAGGAAATGAAGCATTGCATTGTGACAGTTCTGATCAATGAGTTGTCCATGTAATATACAGATGTGCTAGGTCCTCAAGAACTCAAGACGCTCTTTGTAGCCATTCTCTGCATTGGCTTATTGATGGAAGTTTAGAATGAAGGACTCTCTATAATTAACAAGATGATTTAATAGGGTATTTAACATGGGTTTTCTAAATATGACAACCATTTAAGGCAAGGTGAGGATGGGTGGAAATGTCAAGTGAAGGTCATTATTCAAATATGCAGCATTTCCTGGTCACTTGTTAACATCTAGATGGGAATAGAGATGTTATTCCTTAATAAAGTAAAAAATCAAGCTAAGGACTCGCTTTAAATCGAGTTATAACTTTTAGATATTGAATCTGTGAATGCAGTATCTGTGCTATGCATTCATGGTCAACTATGATGTTGATTACAGTACAAGAATACCTTGGCAGATGGTACATTGGACCCACCATCTCCTATCCTCAAGTACCACAACAGAAAATGTTCAAAATGTTGGATCACTTGCTATTAAACATCTTTCATCAGGTGTGTCAATATTAAAGATGAGTGAATCAATTTAATGTGAATCTAATTCAAGGACAGGCCGGAGTACAGCCGCCCCCTCCCCCGCAGGCTTGGACGCAGGCCTGCATGACAATGGGTTGGAGGGAGTGGCTAAGGCTATTAGCATTGGGAGGGGTTTAACGGGAGGTTTAAGTGCCAGGGAGGGGAGGGGCGTCACATTTTCCCGCTCGCAAGGGTGGTGAGTTGTCTCCCCCACATCGTGCTGCGTACCTCATCGCGTCCACGGCGCAGCTGTTTGAGTCCCTGAGGGTGGCTGCAGAGTCGCACCCTGTGGGATGGCTGGAAGAGCAGGTAGCGGCGATCGTTGGAAGGGGAGCGGGGACGGTGGCTGTGTCAGCGCAGCCTGAGTGGAGTTCCCGTCGGGCGCGGCCTCCTGCCAGGCTGTCGCCTGGTTTAGCTCCCCAGACACAGCGCAGGCCCAGGAGCCCCTCCGGGGACCCTCCAGGCCGGGTGACGGTTAGGAAGCGCAGCAGCAGGCCCCGGTCTGGGAGGAATCCGCTTGCCAGCGCGTGTCACGCGGCGGTTAATAGGCCGCAGCCTGCACTCGGGCAGGGGCCTACACACGCCAGTCCTCGCAACACCAGTGACGTCACAGGGGGTCGCATCGGCGATGCTCCGGTCGGGCGGCCTGCCTCCTCAGACACAGTAGACGGCAGGATTATCCATGATGGGCAGCAATCGGGCGGTGATAACAGGCAAGTGTTGTTACCGGCCCTTACAGATGGTCTCTGGACAGCGTTAAATTCAGGACCGGATGCCAATACACAGACCTTGCGGACAGTGGGCAGAACGGACAGGGGATCGGGTGATATTAATAGGTCCCCACATACACAACCTTTTGGTCCTTCTTCGACTCCAGTGCATGTCAGTAACTTTCGGCCTTACAGGGCTGCGTCGGCGGGATCCAGTGCATCGGCGGTGCTCGGGCCTCAAGAGATAGAGGGTCCAACGGGAAGAGTCGGAAGTCTGGATGGACGGCTGGAGTCGAGATTATCGGCTGGGGGGACCACAGTTCCTCCGCAGCCCGGTGAGTTGGGTTCTATGTCTTGTTCGTTATCCCATAATTTTTTATCCCCAGGTTTAAGTGCTAATCGGGGGTCAGTGGCTGGGGGTACAAGTCAAGAACAGGTTGGGGAGAGTGTGAGTGAGGTTTTAGCAAATGTGAGGGAGTTATTGTTGCGTTTGGAAAGGGGTAGTAGTGCTGTTTCGGGTCATTTAGCCGCATGGGTGAGCCCGCAATGGGGCGGGCTGAACAGCTTAGGTAATAGATTTGGGGGCGTGAGCCAATTGCCTGAGCCCGTTTTGGTGTCAGTCCAGACAGAGAAAGAAAAAGAGTGTAGAATTCATTTGGATGATAGGTCTCACGGCGAGGTTTACGTGTGTTTTGAGGGTCCGTTAGGTGCACACCTCAAGAAGGAGGTGAGGGAAAAAATTTGGAAAGATGAGTACGTCGAAATTTTTTCTCTTTTGCCTCTGGTGAAATTTAACCTGGAAAAAAGTAAGAAGGATGATAGTAAGAAGGAGGAGGAGGAAAAGAAAGGGTGGCGCTTAATCCCGCAGACTTTTACTAATTGGCTGCAGGCATTCGCCATTTTGGCGAGCGTAATAGGTGAAAAAGCACCGGAGAATTGCTCTCCCTTGTTTTGCTATATGGATGCTATTGGGGAGGCTCACAGAACTTATGGGGGACAAGCATGGCTTCGTTATGACGAGCAGTTTCGTCAGAGGAAAGCTATTCGTCCTGCCATAAGATGGGATCAGAAGGACATTGGCCTTTGGTTACGGGTGATGGCTCCTTCTAGATTAGGGCATTCCTTTCATGGAGGGGCCGGTTTTGCCGGCCATTTCGGGGGTCAGTCAAGTACGCAGGGGAGCGGAGGCACGTCAGGGCAAGCGGGAACGCAGAAACCGGGCTTATGCTGGCAGTTCAGTGACGGCCAGTGCAAATTTGGGGCTAACTGCAGGTTCAAGCATCTTTGCTCGCACTGCAGTGCATCATCACACGGTGCTGCCAGATGTTTCAAAAAGAAGGCTAAGCCAGGGGCCAACAATTCCCAAGGGGGAGACGCCGGTGAAACTAACCGCGATGCTCCCTTATCTAAGTAGGTTTCCCCATAGGGAAAAATCTGCAGTGTTAGTGTGGCACCCCAGGGGTCTGGTTTCCACAGTAATAGCAATATTACGTCTGTGAGCAGGTGGGAGGTTTCCTGGTCAGACATCCTATGCATGCCACACCTCCTGCCCAGTCCTGGGAGGGGAAGAACTTCCCCTATATAAAACTGGGGCTGAGGCAGGGTTAGGGGAGAGAGAGAAAGAGCAGAGAACACAGACAGAGACACAGTCTGGTCTGTAGTGGAGCAGCTTTAGGAACAAGAAAGATCAGGAGCTCTGTGGGAGCTGTGCTAAAAGAGATCAGGGGCTGGAAGCTGTAGAGCTCGCCCTGATTGAAGAGTTCTTACCGGACCCGGAGTCCGAGGCCGTGGGGACTAATCCATACCCAGCAGCAGAAACCGCCCGGCAGGGGATTTCAGGTCCTCTGGCCAAGAAACCCGAAGGCACGGTCACACGCAAGGGACCAGCACCGCCGTCGTGGAGCGGAAGCTACCAGAAGGCCCCGAGTCACCGGCCATACGGGTGAGCACCACACGGTACACTCAGGGACGTGGGCTACTTTTACCAGCCTCTAGCAAGGTAGCCAGAAGAGTACGATTAGTTGGGGAGGCCTACAACTCCGCCTGGCCAGGGGAGATCCCATCTGCTCGCGGACTGACCAGGCCCCGATCGCTAGCCAGTACTCCGGGAGGGTCTACCTTTGCCACCAGTAAAGACCCTGAACAGCACCGCACCGTCTCTGAGTGTTTTATCATCCACATCCGCTGCCCTGAGGCCATACCCCTCCCGTTGGGGGTTATACCATCTACGCTGCACAACCGTACCACCGGCCTCAGCGGTCTGCCCTGCAGCGGCGGTTTCATAACCGCACTCAACGGGTGGCGTAGTCGAACATTCTAACATCTACTGCTAAATACTGCCACTCAGTTTGACTCCCTGGGCACGGACCGGGTCACCGCCACGAGACTACTACCCCTATCAGATCCGGCTCCGGGTAGGCCCCCGCGTGCGCACGCTACTCAGCACAGGCCCAGGGGCGCGTCAGCTTTTGGCGTAGTCGGCAGGATTACGTGCCCGCAACAGCCGGGTACTGCGTGCCTGAAAAAGAGACTTTTAAACTAACCTGTGGTGAAGATTCCCGCCATCCGGCGCCATCTTCAGCCTTTTTCCCGCCATCCGCGAAGATTCCCGCCATCCGGCGCCATCTTCAGCCTTCTTCCCGCCATCCGTGAAGTTTTCCCGCCATCCGGCGCCATCTTTTGCCTTCTTCCCGCCATCCGTGGAGTTTTCCCGCCGTTGGACGCCATCTTGAAGACGCCGCGCGGGAAGAAGAGGGGTGTGGACTCCGAAAAGCCCGCGAGAACTGAAGCCCCGCCTCACGTCCGGACGTTGCGTAAGGTCCTGGAAGGAGCCCAGCAGACGCCGACGTCACAGGAGCGCGACGGAAGGTCCTCGACCCTGACGATCCACTGCGGAGCCGCGGCCTACGGAAGAGGATCATCGCAAGGTAGGCCACGGTCCACTAGGGGGGAGGAAGATGTCGGATACGGAGGAGAGCTTCACTGCCGCAGCCACCGCCAGCGCCACCGCTGCTGCAGTCATGCCTTTCACTATGCCCTATATCCCGGGGGCAGCCTGGCTACCTCAGTACTCAGGGGAGTCACATACCCTGAATGACTTTAGAGAAAAGCTGGTTAGCCTCTTCCAGGTGTACCCCCTCACAGAAGAGCAAAAAGTGAGCATCCTGGTGGCCCAACTAACCGGGGCAGCCCAAAGGGAGGTAAAGTCCTGGCCACCTGGGAGGAGGACTGTCGCAGGGATATTAACCCGGCTGAAGGACACCTTTGATACCCGCACCTCAGCCGAGATTAAGCTTAGATTCTACGGGTGCAAACAGCGAGCACATGAGAGTATAAGAGACTATGCTTTAAACCTACAAGAGGCCCTGAGAGCCATTAAGCAGACCGACCCTGACGGCGTGGGAAACGAGGACAGGCTGTTGACCGAACAATTTATAGAGGGACTATATTGCAATGCCCACCGAACCCAGTTGCGGGCAATGGCCTTACAGGATCCTCATCTGGACTTTGCACAGTTCAAGGACAGAGCCATCCGGGTGCTCCGAGAACCGGCACCGGGTGGCGTTGTGACCCACAGGCGCCCTACTACCGCTTACCACCAGGAGGCGGCGCCCTTGTCGGCAGGGCCTGTGGGAGCTGATGCGCAGGCTTTGAACAATGACCCGGCTCCAGACCTGCACCATCAGGTCCAAGAGCTAGCTAAAAGCGTTGCCGCGCTAACCCGAACTGTGCAGTCGTTACAGGTTTCTGCTCCAGGGAAGATCCAGCTGGCATCCGGACCGGAGGACATCCCGTGGCGTCGACCAAGGAGGACCCCACCGGCCAGAGGAAGATCCAGCGACCGATACAACGAAGACGGACAACCCATCTGCCGCCGCTGCAATCAACCCGGACATATGGCAAGGTACTGTCCTTTAAACTGGCACAACCTGGGGTAGAGGGCCAACCCCCAGGAATAAGATCACCAGGCCCATCGAACTGGCGTGACAAATACGTGGGAGGACGTCCAGTCTTGCCTGTAGTACTGGATGGCATTCCTATGAGTGCCCTACTTGACACCGGGTCACAGGTCACCACCATCCCGTACGTGCTCTTCAAGCAGTACTGGAATGACTCGGATATAACCCGCTACCCTGACGACGACTTGAGTATCATCGCCAGCAATGGTCAACCCGTGCCACAGATCGGATTCAAAGAGATGACCATTAAAATCGGTAGAGTCGAACTGGCAGCACAGGGACTGATCATTGTAGACATTGACAAGCGCGAGAGTCACCCAAAGATAACGCTAGGAACTAATGTGATTGAAAATTGTCTTGCAGAGGTGATTTTCATTTTACAGCAGGTTGCCAAGAACGCCAGCTCCGGCCAGCAGCGAGTGCTCCAAAAAGAGATCCGGGCACTGATGCGACGGCAACAGGTGGAACTCTCCGGTGGTGAGATTGGAAGCGTGAGAATGTGTGACCCTTTCCCTATTGCCATGCCCCCAAAAAGTGAAATGATGATTTGGTGCCGGGCAGCTATTGGTCTAAGAGGTAGAGACTACCAAGCAATGGTAGAACCCGTCTACTCAGACAGTAGGCCCACCATTCTGACAGCATGGGGGGTGGTTGATGTACGCCATGGGAGGGTGCCCGTTCGCATAATAAACATCGGGAAGAGAGAAGTACACCTGCCCCGGTATGCCACGCTAGCTAAATTGTTCACCATAAACCAGAATTCTGTACAGGCCGTGGAACCCTTGCCTCCATCTCAACCAGAGGAAGGTAATGGCTCTAAGAAAACAATAGAGGACTGGTGTCAGCAACTACATTTGGGTACTGACTCCACTCCCTCACACCAGAAACAGGGAGTCTATCGGGTGGTTCAAGAGTACGAGAGAGTGTTTAATAAACACCCGTTAGACTTCGGGCGAGTAAAGGGGGTAGAACACCACATCCCCACGGGAGACCATCCTCCCATAAAGGAGAGATACCGACCCGTACCCCCTGCACACTACCAACACGCCAAGGGGATGCTTAGAGACATGAAGGAGGCTGGGGTAATCAGGGATAGCTGTAGCCCCTGGGCAGCTCCACTAGTCTTGGTTAAAAAGAAAGACAACACCATGAGGATGTGTGTAGATTACCGGAAAATCAAACGTATCACACACAAAGATGCGTACCCCTTACCAAGGATAGAGGAGTCTTTGGCTGCTTTAAGATCTGCTAACTTCTTCTCTACTTTGGATCTCACTAGCGGGTACTGGCAGGTTCCTGTAGCAGAGGCGGACCGGGAGAAGACCGCATTCACCACCCCGATGGGACTTAGCGAGTTTACCTGCATGCCGTTCGGACTCTGCAACGCACCAGGAACCTTCCAACGGTTGATGGAATGCTGTCTGGGACACCGAAACTTCGAGACGGTCCTGTTATACCTGGACGATGTCATCGTCTACTCCAAGACCTACGAGGACCACCTGAAACACCTGGCAGAAGTGTTCGAAGCCCTGGCAAACTACGGCCTAAAGGTGAAACCCTCCAAGTGTCACCTCCTGAAACCAAAGGTGCAGTACCTGGGACACGTGGTGAGTGCTGACGGAGTGGCTCCCGACCCTGATAAGATCACAGCAATTAAGGAATGGCCAAGCCCCTCCAGCGTAAAGGAAGTGCGGCAGTTCCTCAGGTTGGTAGGCTACTACCGAAGGTTCATTCCCGGTTTCACCAAAAAGGCAGCTCCTATGCAGGACCTCCTGATAGGCCAGTCCAGGAAGGCCAAGAACCAGAAGCCGCCCTTCAGATGGGAGAAGTTGGAAGACGAGTCCTTCCGCCAGCTGAAGATGTCCCTCACGGGGGATGAAATCCTGGCGTACCCTGATTACAGCCAGCCCTTTATCCTCTACACCGACGCAAGTAACATCGGGCTAGGAGCCGTACTGTCCCAGATCCAGAAGGGGAAGGAACGGGTAATTGCTTATGCCAGCCGAAAACTGCGACCCACCGAAAGAAACCCTGAGAATTACAGCTCATTCAAGCTAGAATTCCTGGCAGTGGTGTGGGCAGTTACCGAACGCTTTAAGCACTACCTCGCCTCTTCCCGGTTCACCGTGTACACGGATAACAACCCGTTGACACACCTGGACACAGCAAGACTCGGTGCCCTGGAGCAGAGATGGATGGCCCGCCTGTCCAACTTTGAGTTCACAATCAAATACCGGGCAGGACGCTCCAATACCAACGCGGATGCCTTGTCCAGAATGCCAAACCTACCGGACGTGGGGGAAGATCCAGAGGAACTGGAAGAGGTTGAACTTCCCGCGTTCCACCGGCATGGGACTATCCAGTATTCCCACCGTGTAAGGAGTAAGCAATCCGCTACGTTCAACCCCTTACCTCATTACAACTGGGCGGAAACGCAAGACAGTGACCCCGCCGTCCGACTGGTGAAGGAGATGCTGACTCAGCCAGATGCCCGCCTTGACCCAGACGCTCCGGAGGAGGCCAAGCAACTGTGGATTGAGAAGAGTCGACTGTTCCTTTACAAGGGGAAGTTGTGCCGCAGAATGGTTAACTCCCGGACGCATGAACTGATCTGGCAAGTAGTGGTGCCAAGAAGAGACGCGGCTATGGTGCTGGAGGCATACCACAACGGAGCTGGGCACTTCGGATGGAAGAAGCTGGAGTTCCTGCTGCGTGCGCGGTTCCACTGGGTAGGCATGAGAGGAACCATCGAGAGGTGGTGCAGAGACTGTGGCCCATGCCACCTAAGAAGGAAGGACCGTGCCAGCCAGAAGACTCCCCTGCAGTCCATCGTCACCAGGCAGCCGTTGGAACTGGTAGCCTTGGATCATGTAAAACTGACCCCAGCAGAAGTGGCTACGTCTATGCGTTAACCATCGTGGATCACTACTCCCGGTTCTTGGTTGTCGTCCCCGTCAAGGACTTAACGGCTCAAACAGCAGCTAGAGCCTTCCAGCAGCACTTCTGCCGTCCACACGGATACCCGGAGCAGGTGCTGACGGACCAGGGACCTGCCTTTGAAGCGGAAGTCTTCCAGGAGTTCTGTACTCTGTATGGCTGCCGGAAGATAAGAACAACACCCTATCATCCGCAAACCAATGGGCTCTGCGAGAAAATGAACCAGGTGGTGATAGATCTTCTGAAAACATTGCCCCTGGAGGAACGCAGTCTGTGGCCTGAGAAACTGCCTGATCTGGTGGACCTATACAACCACATCCCGGTAGGTTCTACCAACTGTACCCCGGCTTACCTAATGAGAGCAAGACCTGGTAAGCTTCCTGTTGATCTGGAGATGGGAGTCCTGACACCCGAGGACACTTTACCAGAAGCAGACTGGGACACAGAAAGGCAGCAGCAGTACCGGAAAGTACAGGAGAGCGTGGAGCGAAGTCTCTGTCAAGCTAGAGAAAGACAGGAGAAGACTTATAACCAGTATGCTCCCGCTGTTCCCCTAGTACCTGGAGAGCAGGTCTTGAAGAGGAAGAGACGCCTCCACAAGTTGGACGACCAGTGGGAGAAGGACCCGTACACCGTACTGCCCTCAAGCCATGAGAACCCGAAAGTCTGCATAATCAGTAAGGACGGAGGAGAAACCACAGCCATTGTCTCCCGAGATCACCTGAAGAAGTGTCCCGAACAGCTACGAAGCCCTGAAGAAGAACAAGAAGACCCTCGACCCGCAGAGGAAAGGGAAGATATGGTCAGTACTGTGCTCGGAGACTTCCCTCGGTCTTGGACTCAAGTCAATGGCGCTGTTGTGGTACCCGTCCTCACCTTCCTCCAACCAGCATCCCAAGTGCCTACAGAGAAACAGGTAGAGCTGGAAGAGCAGCCGGTCCAGGAGGCAGAAGACCCCACACAAGCAGACCAGGAGGATCAACCCTCTGCTTATAGTGAGCCTGCCGTGCCCCTAGTGAGCCAAAGAGCCCGTAGACAGCTGACCTGTTTATCTTTGACAGCTCCTACTCCCCGTAGCTCAGGACCAGTCAGTCAGCTCCGTAGGTCCACTAGAGCCACTAGAGGCCAGTTGCCCGTACGTTGGAGGATCTAAGTGTTTAGATTGCTTTATTTGTATTTACCTGTTTATTGTTGCCTGTAAATAATTGTGTATTTTTAGTTATTTTATAGGTGTCGTTTAGGGATTATCCGGAATCCTTTGTACATATGTTTGGAGCGTAACCCAGGAAAGGACTAAGACTGTTAAAGACTCGGGGTAGGGCAGACCCCTACCTGGTTACGGCTCCCGGTCTCTTGGTGAAATGGACACCTTTGTTTTCTTCAAAGACTGCACCCGGTTGCGGACATGCCGTGACCATCCTAATGTGTTTTTCTTTATTGTACTGTTTCTGTTTTTACTTGTTATGTTTTACAAAAATATGTTTAGTCCCGGAGTACTAAATTTCACTAGGGGGGAATGTGGCACCCCAGGGGTCTGGTTTCCACAGTAATAGCAATATTACGTCTGTGAGCAGGTGGGAGGTTTCCTGGTCAGACATCCTATGCATGCCACACCTCCTGCCCAGTCCTGGGAGGGGAAGAACTTCCCCTATATAAAACTGGGGCTGAGGCAGGGTTAGGGGAGAGAGAGAAAGAGCAGAGAACACAGACAGAGACACAGTCTGGTCTGTAGTGGAGCAGCTTTAGGAACAAGAAAGATCAGGAGCTCTGTGGGAGCTGTGCTAAAAGAGATCAGGTGCTGGAAGCTGTAGAGCTCGCCCTGATTGAAGAGTTCTTACCGGACACGGAGTCCGAGGCTGTGGGGACTAATCCATACCCAGCAGCAGAAACCGCCCGGCAGGGGATTTCAGGTCCTCTGGCCAAGAAACCCGAAGGCACGGTCACACGCAAGGGACCAGCACCGCCGTCGTGGAGCGGAAGCTACCAGAAGGCCCCGAGTCACCGGCCATACGGGTGAGCACCACACGGTACACTCAGGGACGTGGGCTACTTTTACCAGCCTCTAGCAAGGTAGCCAGAAGAGTACGATTAGTTGGGGAGGCCTACAACTCCGCCTGGCCAGGGGAGATCCCATCTGCTCGCGGACTGACCAGGCCCCGATCGCTAGCCAGTACTTCGGGAGGGTCTACCTTTGCCACCAGTAAAGACCCTGAACAGCACCGCACCGTCTCTGAGTGTTTTATCATCCACATCCGCTGCCCTGAGGCCATACCCCTCCCGTTGGGGGTTATACCATCTACGCTGCACAACCGTACCACCGGCCTCAGCGGTCTGCCCTGCAGCGGCGGTTTCATAACCGCACTCAACGGGTGGCGTAGTCGAACATTCTAACATCTACTGCTAAATACTGCCACTCAGTTTGACTCCCTGGGCACGGACCGGGTCACCGCCACGAGACTACTACCCCTATCAGATCCGGCTCCGGGTAGGCCCCCGCGTGCGCACGCTACTCAGCACAGGCCCAGGGGCGCGTCATTAGTATCAGGTTTTGCTGACGGTTTTAAAATTCCTCCACCTCCATTCGAGATTCCCCAGGTGTTGAAAAATCTTAGATCAGCAGATCAATATGCGGTGGTGGTTTCTGCTAAGTTACAAAAGGAGGTAGCTTTGGGGCATATGGCGGGTCCGTTTTCCGAGCCTCCTTTTTCGAATTTAGTAGTATCGCCTTTGGGGGTGGTGCCCAAAAAAGAGCCTAATAAGTTTAGGCTCATTCACCATCGTTCCTATCCGCGGGGAAAGTCAGTGAATGATGGGATTGATCCGGAACTATGTTCCGTGGTTTATACATCTTTTGATGAGGCGGCTCGGTAGGTCAGACAGTGTGGTAAAGGGGCATTGCTGGCTAAGACGGATGTGGAATCAGCATTTCAGTTGTTGCCCGTTCATCCTGAAAGTGTTAGGCTGTTGGGTTGTTACTGGGAGGGCGAGTTTTTCGTAGATAGATGTTTGCCCATGGGATGTTCTTTATCGTGCTCCTTGTTTGAGGCTTTCAGCACATTTTTGGAATGGGTCGTACAGGATGTGACAGGGCTCGAATCCATTATACATTACCTGGATGATTTTCGGTGCATCGGTTCAGGCGATTCTTCATGTTGTGAAATTTTGCTGAGAGCGACTCAGTGGGTAGCAGAGCGTTTCGGAGTGCCTTTGCCTCCAGAAAAGACCGAAGGTCCAACTACCACCATTTGTTTTTTAGGAATTGTAATTGATTCAGTGAATTGGGAATTTAGGTTGCCTGAGGAGAAAGAGAAGGCTTTGAAGGAAGAGGTCGCACGGGCTAGGAAGTTAAAGAAGATGACTTTGAGAGAAATGCAGTCTCTTCTTGGGAAACTTAATTTTGCATGTCGCATGATTCCTATGGGAAGAATTTTTTCTCGCCGGTTAGCCAGCGCTACGGCAGGTCTAAAATTGCCGCATCATTACATGCGTTTGTCAGCTGAACACAGAGAAGATTTGGTAGTGTGGGAGAAATTTTTGGAGCAATATAATGGACGCTCATTGCTCATGGAGGAAGTACAGGACAACTGTGCTTTGGAGTTGTACACGGATGCGGCGGGAAGTTCCGCTTTTGGGGCGTACTTTAGAAGTCGATGGTGCGCATCCAGTTGGCCTAAGGAGTGGGTAACATCAGGATTGGTAAAGAACATAGCCCTATTAGAGATTTTTCCCATTTTGGTGGCAATATATTTGTGGAAGGGGGAACTGCAAAATAAGAGGGTGAGGTTTAATTGCGACAACATGGGGGTTGTGTTTGCAATTAATAACATTACAGCATCTTCACATTCCAGTGATTAGGGTTCTACGACAGTTAGTGCTGCTGACTTGCCTTTCCATGAATGCTTATGTGACAGCGTCTCACGTACCGGGAGTCCAGAATGCCATTGCTGACTCACTTTCTCGTTTTCAGTGCTAGCGCTTCTGGCAGTTGGCACCAGAGGTGGCAGACAAGGGGCTGGAGTGCCCTCCGGAGCTTTGGAAGGTGGTATGAAGGCCGCTGAGTCGCTGTTTAGGTGATCGTTGGCGGGGGAACTTGGGAAGCGTATCAGTCTATTTGGCATTTATGGGAAGATCGGTTGCTTAATACAGTCGGGCTTATGGCTCAGGATGACGATCAGTTAGGCGCACTATTGTCATGGATTAGTCAAGGGGCTGGGGAGGGTTGGTCGGTAGCAAAAATCTCTCGGACTATGGCGGCTTTGGCCTTTGGTTTCAAGTTTCATGGTCAGAGAGATTTTACAAAAAGTTTTTTGATCAAACAGGCTGTGAAGGGGTTTCGGAAAGGGAAAGGGCAAGTGGACTCCAGGAGACCGGTTTCATTTGGCATTGTGGAAAAGATTGGGGGGGCGTTACCTTCTGTGTGTTGCTACGGGTTTGAAATCTGTCTTTTTAGATTGGCCTTCTCCCTGGCCTTCTTTGTAGCGTTGAGGTTGGGTGAGATCGTGTCACCGAGCAGGGCAGTGGACGGGGGGCTTTTGTCAGCAGATGTGATTGGTACCTCAGGAGGTGTGGAATTTAGGATCAGGAAATCTAAAACGGACCAGTTGGGAAAAGGGAGGCGTGTAGTTTTGAGAGCAATTGGGAATTCCATTATGTGTCCGCTAAGATGCTTGCAACTGTTTAGGGAGTCCGAACCAAAGCAGGGTGGTCCGTTATTGTGTCATGAGGACGGTTCCTTCTTGTCCAGATATCAGTTCATAGCGGTATTTAGGAAGTGTTTAAATTCATTAGGGTTAAGATACATCACGTTTTGGGTCCCACTCGTTTCAGATTAGAGCAGAAACGGAAGCGGCTGCGGGTGGTCTTAGTGGGGAGACTATACAGCGCATTGGGCGTTGGGAATCGAGGCGTTATCAGAGTTATATCAGGCCTCAGGCTCAGGGTAAAATACAACTTTAATGTTTGATTAACGGCAGGTGTTAATGCGAGAATTGTTCAAGTTTGTTTGTATTTTCTGCAGGTTCCAATTCCGCGTTGGTATGGATTCTGGGACACTCCTACGTGCACTGGGGAGCACTGAGGGCGGATATAAGGCCTGCAGGAAGACAGCTCGGTTTTGACAGAGAAACAGCTGTGATTAGGTGGTTGGGCTTTAGAGGCATGAGTTGGTGCAGAGTGCTGCAGGAGGTACATCACAGTGCGCGTTTAGATAGGTCACCTGACATTTTGGTGTTGCACGTGGGGGGGAACGACCTAGGTTCGCGCCCTTTTAGAGAGTTGATAAGGGATGTTAAACATCATTTGTTGCGTTTGTGGGTGGCATTTCCAGGCTTGTTTATTGTTTGGTCAGAAATTGTTCCTCGAAGATGTTGGCGTAGGGCTAGGTCAGTGGAGAAAATCAATAAAGCCAGGATTAAAGTTAATAGGGCAGTCTCTAGTTTTGTTACTAGGAATGGGGGGATTGCTGTGCGGCACTTTGAGTTAGAGAAAGGAGAGGGTGAATTTTGGTTGGCAGATGGGGTGCATTTGAAGGCAGTAGGTATTGACATGTGGGCTTTGGGGTTACAAGAGGGCATTGAGAGGGCCATAGCTTTTCGTTCGGTGGGGGTCTCGGGCATTTGAGATATTCAAAGCGCCCTCGTTGTGGCGGTTGGGGGTCCTTGAAGTTGGTTTTAAATTGGTATAAGGGGTCCATTTGGGTATGGATTCCTTAATTGGAAAGCGTTGATTGCTGATCTGGTTTTGGGGGTCTCACGGCAGGGAACGTCGGAGCCCGGGAAGTGGAAGTAATTTTTGGAACCCATGTTGGGTTGTGGTGCTCTCGAGCCAGTGGGTATCGGATGGGGGCAAGTTGGTGTTAATTGTTGGTTTATGTTAATCACCAGATCTTTGGAGCTTCAAGGACCCTCCTACCATTGTGGGTTAATTTAATTACTTATCTATGTAATTTTGTTTAAATAAAGGCTGCTGTGGCCAGTTTTTCCCAAAGTATATGGTGTTTTGGTCTTATTTTAGTTAAGTAAAGGAGTTTCATGGGAAGATGGGTATTAATATTAGATGGTTTGGTTAAACGGATCATCGACAATACCAGTGTCATGACAAATTTTAGGAAATGAGCTGGAACCGGCGGATTTCCGCAAGTCACCAAAAAATGAGAGGGTGAGTGGTCCCTTTTTAAAGAAAGTCTCAGGCGGTACATATTAAGACTGAAGAATTTTACTTTCCTTCACACACAGAGGCAAAACATGCACACAGCACCTTCCTGGACTCAACAGTTGTAAGGGACCTAAGGTGGCTGTGATGGCGAGGGAATGCTGAACTCTTTCACCCAGGTCCCAAACGAGTCCCAATCTTCCCATGTAATGATTGTGATGCATGTCACTTAAGCTCTGCTTGTAGTTCTGCTCCAGCTGCAATTTCCTTCAGGGACCGCCACTTGCACATTAAAGGACTTCCACTCCTTTTTATAAAAAACAACTTTACTTTCATCTTCAATGTAGCAGAACATACAGGGAAGGACAGTTGCATTGTCAGGGTTACAATTCTTTAGACAGCACATGTTCTTAGTTTACCATCTCTTTATCCGTCTCTATTGCAACAAGGTCAATGCTAACCTGCAGCAACAGCAAAGAATATGTCCAACAAAGACTTGGCCGCTAGATTTCGAAAACACAAGACCTCGATTCTTGGAAGAGGGTAGTGGACTACTTTTGTACTTACAGACCTATTGGCTTTCTCTTAGTATCATCCCAGGGATCCTCTCGTAAATACTTCTCTGGTTCACTGGATCCACAGTTCTCACTGTTCCCACCTTTGAATGACCTATACTTCTAACTTCAGATATTGTAACTTCACACATCCTCGCTGCAGCTGACTCACCTCACTTGCCTTCTTTCAGCCCACTTGCTTGGTTCTCTGTAACTGGAGACCAAACTTAAGGCCCCGTCACACTAAGCGATGCAGCAGCGATCCCGACAACGATACGACCTGTCAGGGATCGTTGCTGCATCGCTAATACATCGCTGGTGAGCTGTTAAACAGGCAGGCTCACCAGCGATGAGGGGAGCAGCGATATCGTGGAAAGAATCGTTCCACGATGTCCTGCTCCCGTTCCCAGCCTGCTGCTTAAGCAGGAGCAGGCTGGTAACTATGGTAAATATCGGGTTACTAAGTGCGCGTGTGCCCCTAGTAACCCGCTGTTTACCATGGATACCACTCTGCTACGGTGCGCTGGAGCCTCCGCTCACCGTAGCAGAGTGGTATCTATGGTAAACAGCGGGTTACTAAGTGCGCGCGTGCCCCTAGTAACCCGATATTTACCATGGTTACCAGCCAGATCGTTGGTCCCGCTGGTCACACACAGCGATGTGTGCTGGCCAGCGGGAGGCCAACGACCAAAAAATGGTCCAGGACACTTTGCAACGATCAGCGACCTCACAGCAGGGGCCTGATCGTTGCAAAGTGTCACACATAGCGACATCGCTGGTGAGGTCGCTGGTGAGTCACCAAAACCGTGACACAGCAGCGATCTCGCTAGCGATATTGTGGAACCCCAGGGGTCTGGTTACCACAGTAATAGCAATATTACGTCTGTGAGCAGGTGGGAGGTCTCCTGGTCAGGAATCCTAAGCATGCCACACCTCCTGCCCAGTCCTGGGAGGGGAAGAACTTCCCCTATAAAAAACTGGGGCTGAGGTGGGGTTGGAAAAAAAGAACACAGACAGAGACAGAGACATAGTCTGGTCTGGTGTGGAGCAGTTGCAGGGAAAGTGACAACAGGAGCTCTGTAGGAGCAGGAGTGAGTTCCAGAGGCTGGAAGCTAGATAGCTCGCCTTGGCTGAAGAGATCTCACCGGACACGGAGTCCGAGGCTGTGGGGACTGTTCCATACCCAGCAGCAGAAACCGACCGGCAGGGGATTTCAGGTCCTCTGGCCAAGAAACCCGAAGGCACGGTCACACGCAAGGGACCAGCACCGCCGTCGTGGAGCGGAGGCTACCAGAAGGCCCCGAGTCACCGGCCATACGGGTGAGCACCACACAGTACACTCAGGGACGTGGGCTACTTTTACCCGCTTCTAGCAAGGTAGCCAAGAAGAGTACAGTTAGTTGGGGAGGCCTACAACTCCGCCTGGCCAGGGGAGATCCTGTCTGCTCACGAACTGACCAGACCCCGACCGCTAGCCAGTACTCCCGGGAGGGTCTATCTTTGTCACCAGTAAAGACCCTGAACTACACCGCACCGTCTCTGAGTGGTTCCTGGTGCCTGCGTGCAATTCTACCATCCCCATCATCCACGTCCGCTGCCCTGAGGCCATACCCCTCCCGTTGGGGGTTATACTACCCACGCTGCACAACTGTACCACCGGCCTCAGCGGTCTGCCCTGCAGCGGCGGTTTCGTAACCGCATTCAACGGGTGGCGTAGTCGAACAATATCACATCTGCCACTAAACACATCGCCACTTAGTTTGACACCCTGGGCACGGACCGGGTCACCGCCACGAGGACTACTATCCCCAGCAGATCCGGCTCCGGGTATCCCCCTGCGCAGCAGAAGCAGCACAGGCCCAGGGGGCGCGTCAATATCGCTTAGTGTGACGGGGCCTTTACTCTCTACCCAGTGCTTGAGTATGATTTTCTAATGCCTCATTTGATCTCTGCACACTCTCACAGGTTCTGACTTCCATTACTTTGATCTGCTTACTGGGGCCTTTTGTCTCACTATACAGATTTCCCAAACTTTGCATGTGGTCTTATAGGATATACCTTACATAGGTACTGGGTCCCAAGATGGGAAATATAGTTAGTCTTCTCATTCCCTCTAAAGTAAGTTTATGAATCGTTCTTACATTCTGCATCCCATTTCTCTCACAGATTATGTACTTTTGTGTCTTCCCTATCAGGCGTATCTCACAGGGTTTGAAGGCAACTGAATTGACTCTCACAATATAAATCTCTACAATGGAATATGTTACAGCAGGCTTTCCAAAAGGCTTACACTTTGTCATGTCCTTTCTTTGAGAAACCTTTCTATTTTTTATTTGCTCTTCTCACTTGTGTATGGCTTCAGCCACACACTGACACACTACCTGTTTGCAGCTCCTTATATAATCTCCCTATGGTCTTGTGGAAACAGTTACATTATAATTAAATTATATATTGTGTGAGGCAGTGACCGGGATCGTATACGAGGGACGTTATATATTGCCCAGAATGTGAACAGAGACCTATTAAATCCATTGGAGTGCATTGCTGTCACAAACACAGCTGCAGCTACAATGCAGGAATGAAGGTGAGCATTGACCTGGTCAGGCTATCTGGCTAAGGCAGATTAAGTAAAACCCGACAGGGCCTTCATTTCTTGGAGGAGGCTATAGGAAGGCAGTGGGGCGGCCTCCTCCCTCCAACCCGGGTTTTCCAGTGGCTCTGCCACAGGTCCTTTAAATACCCTGAACTAAGGATTAGTGTTGTTCAGTGTTGGGACCTGCTAGGAACATAGCAGGAAAGCTCGGCAGGCCTGTGAGTAGCTGAACCTACGCCTGGGAAGGCTCTGCACCCATCAGGCTCTGAGCGGCCCTGCGCGGCCGTTGCCCACGGCAACCGTTGTTATGGACTTATGTTAACCCGGCTGCGAACCGGAGGACTTTCTGTTTTACCCGTGAGTGCTGAATAAAAGCTGCTTATGTTGGACTTGCTTGGGTCATTGCCTCAGTTACTGCACGGTGTGAACACCACCGCCTTACAATTGTATATATAAATTATATTCTAAATTCAATCTTTTACATTACAGATAAAATCAACAAAGCACACAGCTACACACTGACACACTACCTGTTTGCAGCTCTTTACATAACCTTCCCCTGGTCTTATGGAAATACTTAGTCTGGCATGCATAAATTACACAAAATGAATTACATATAGAGAGAGATTTTCCAGCTCCAAAGTTTGGGTCCCAGATGATTTCAATGGAGTTCAGGTTCAAGTTCAAGTTTGGGTACAGTTCTGGTACCAGAACCGAACTTTGGAATAACGTTCGGTCGGGTACCAGAACCCAAACTTCCATGGGTCCACTCATCCCTAGATAATGTTGAGGCTGCTAAGGAGACAAGGAAGTGATAACCAGTCAGTGCACTTTCTTGGCTGTCTTTGCAGAAACTGCAGAGTGGATTTAAATGAATTTATATGAATTTTGAAATTCAATTAAGGGACCCTTTAAAACTCTGCCTAAACGTGCGCTCCTGCCTGTGTTTAGCATTTCTATTCAGCGAAGAATTGAATATTATGGTGCAGCCGAACTGTAGACATATTTACAACACTACACAGAGCAAAGCTATCAATCCTGGTCTACAGATTCATGAATTTTAATCCAGCCTTCCACTTTCACAGATTTACGGAGTGAAGCCTGCTCTTTGTCGGAGGGATGACTGCGTGAGTCCTCGAGCAGCAGGCCTGGCCTGTGGATAAGACACATACGGTTGTCTGTCTCTTGTCTTTGTTACACCTCACAAACCTGGAATTTTTCATTTGCGGTGGTTTTGTGTAATGGTCCACTTATTACTTATCTTGTGGGTATTTTATTAAGATATCAGCATGAGTCAGGAAGGCAGGATGATACAGAAAGGCTGTTATCACAGCAACGGAAAATCACAGAGACATGAGAAAATTGTTCTCATTAATGACCAAAGGGATAAAAGCATCAATGACAGAATAAATATGAGAGCAGAACACTTTATTTGGATGTTTCAACAGCTCAGGGCACGTCTCAAGTCAGGATTGAAGCAGCAAGCTAGAATCCATGACTGTAGGATTTCTTCTTTGAGAAAATAGCTAATTATTACTCATTTCTACTGCAAAAAAGACCAGCCAGCAATGTGATGAACATTTCACACTTGCAGCTGACAGGGATAATTATCCTACCGGCTTCTACATGTCCACTTCAAGTAAGAGGGAAAGAATATTGCGCAAAACCCTTATTTATTAAAATTCTTTCATAGTTCAACGGAAATCTGCATCCATGGAGATATTAATAATAAGGACGATAACAACAGGATAATGATGAGTATCAAAAGACGATGGGGCGATGCTAATAGCATATCAAGAGAGCACATTAATAAGCAAAAGCTTATGTTAACCCTATATCTATGTTAACTGGTCAACGTCACACCTTGACTAGTAAGCTCAACCGTTTCCAACAGGTTTTCCAACCATCCTTACATTTTTGGACAGTCTGTAAAGATCTTACAGGTTCATTGTAGTTTTCCAGTGTACCTGTAAAAAACATTGGCTTTCTGTGATTTTTTAAATAAGTTCTTTGGAAAAATATAGGCTCGGGATGGCAACTCTTCTTTTTAATACTGATTGTAATTATATTTTCTAGTTTCTAAACTTTTTTCTATATGGTCTTTTCTAGCAATATTGATGACCTTTGGCTTCACCAACTATAGTCATGACCTTTGACTTCTCTAAGTATGATAATCACCTTTTGATGTCTCCAACCATAATAATGTTCTTTGACTTCACCAATCAAAGTTATAATCTTTGGTTTCTTTATTATAGTAATGAGCATTGGCTTCTCCAACCATAGCTAACTATAGATCTTTGGTTGCTCTAATCATAGTAATGACAATTGTCTTCTCCAACCTTAGTCAAGAACTTTGGCTTCTTCTACCACAGCAATGACCTTTGGCTTCACTAACCATAGAAATTAACTTTGACATCTCCTACCACAATGATGACATTAGACTTCAACCATATTAATGAACTATAACTTTTCTAACCATAATAATGAACTTTTGGTTTCTCCAAGAACAGTGATAACCCAAGTGTGACGACACAGCTTTTAATCTTAATTATCCAGATTTGTTAAGCCAGGAGAAATACACTATTATCTTTGTGCTGACTTTTGAATTTATGTGTTTTTCTTGGGTGGGTCAAGAAAGACAGACTAGTATTTGTATAACCCTGAATGTTGACATTTGAGTTGATATTTACTGCAACTTATTGTATGGAGGACAGTGACTCAAGGTTGGGGAACAATGATGTTTGTTAATATGCTAATTATATATTGTACTAGGCCAGCTAGTTTATTCATTTACAGAGCAGGGGGATACAAACTATGCAAATTGATTAAATGCTGAAACAATGAGACATGAGCCCTGCACCTTTCCACCTTGACCTGTGAATGATGACCTGAGCCACAGATGGATGTATATAAAAAGGGATTTCTATAGTGCTGCTAAGAGAATCAGAGAGACTCTTCAGGAGAGCAGCTTGGTAGCATGGCTCCATCCTGAGGGATACAGATTTTGATTCTACAAGATGCCAGCCTCAGGAAACACTGCCCTGGCTGGAAGGATACAGATCTGCTCCATTTACCGTCACTGACCCTATGGAGACATTTGGGGAAACCAGGATTGTGACCCTCCGGTCACCTGGTCCCATGGATATGTTCTGAGATGCTAGGTTGGGACCATCTGGTCGTCTGGTCCCATGGAGACGTTTGGGGAAAGCCAAGATTGTGACCCTCCAGTAATTTGGTCTCATAGATATGCTTGTGTTAACCAGGTTGGGACCATCCAGTCACCTGGAACCCATGCATGCACCCAGAGAAATCCAGGTTGGGACCATCCGATCATCTGGATCCATGGATATGTTTGGAGAAAGCCAGGGTGTGATCTTCGGGTCTCCTGGCCACGTACCTCAATGGACTGTCAGCTTCCTAAGCTTGCTGCTAACTCCTCTCTGTGGGTGCCTGCCAAAAGCGGGGGGCCACTGGTTGAGGTAGTTGGCCCTGGAAGTCCCAAAGTCGCAGTTGCTCTATTCCCAGCGGGCCAGTGAAAGGGTGAGACTGTAATTTTGCACCATCTTGGGTATTTGCTGGGACTGTTCCATATGTTATTGTCTGTTTGGTGGTTCACTAAAGTACTGCCACACTGTTTAACCCTCACCCTGTGTTGTCTGAGTAGTATTATGCCCACGGAAGTCTTCACACTAGGGCTTTTCCAAACAGAGTAATGACCTATGACTTCTCTAACCTTATTCATAACATTTGACTTCTTCAAATATAATTATGTTGTGTGACTGATCTAATAATAGTGATTATCATTGGGTTCTCTAACCATAGTCATGACCCAGTGGCGTAACTAGAGTCCATTGTGCCCCGGTGCAACATTTGGACCGGTGCCTCCCCCTATCTTGGTATATATCCTCCATCCTGGTATATATGTCCCTTATCCTGGGCCCCATTCTGGTATATATATATCCCATCCCGGTATATATATATATATATATATATATCCCCCCTCCTGGTATATATATCCCTTATCCTGGTATATGTCCCTTATCTTGGGCCCCATCCTGATATATATCCCCCGTCCTGGTATATATATCCCTTATCCTGCGCCCAATTCTGGTATATATATATCCCCTATCCTGGTATATATGTGCCTTATCATGGGCCCTATCATGGGCCCTATCCTGGTATACATCCCCCCTCCTGGTAATATGTCCCTTATCCTGGTACCCATCCTGGTAATATGTCCCTTATACTGGTATATGTCCCTTATCCTGGGCCCCATGCTGGTAATATGTCTCTTATCCTGGGCCCCATCCTGTTATATGTCCCCCGTTCTGCCATTGTTGTTTAATGCATAGAAAAAAAAACAATTATATTCACTTTCCCTCTGCTCCCCCGCTGCGCGGCGTCCTCTTCTGAAGCCAACAGCTGACTTCTGCGTGAAAGCGATTGGAGCGCATGGTGACATTGCCATGCACCCCCAGTCATGTGTACGACGACGTCAGCTTCTGGCCTCTGATTGGCCGGCAACATGTACTTTTCGCACGGACCCAACAGGTCTGTGCGCGGCACTACACTCCAACTGGATTTGTGTCCGAAGACGCATATCAATGCTGAAGTTTCTGCAAGCATCAGTGGGCCCCCACCTGCATGGGCCAGGTCACGGTCGCGACCTCAGTGATGGTGGTCGTTACACCCCTGTCATAACCTTTGATGCCTTCTACCATAGTCGTGACTTTTGTTTTTAATCATAGTGATGACTGCTGACTATTGACATAATTCAAAACCAAGTTGCAAGCCAAGAATTTTTGTTTTTACAATAGCTAGAGAGCAAACTGGTTGATGACCGATATCCTAAACCTTTATTTTTAGATTTGATAGATATTGGGAAAACAGATGTGTATTCATTATCTATAACATTATAATTCAGGCAAAATTTTCCTGTTATGTATTAATTTGGTACAAATAACAATGGTGACATAATTAAATTAAGAGGTTAATTTAATTTTTAAAATGTAATAGTAGGCAATTATACATCTCTATGGCCCCGTGCAGCGCTTTCCTGCAAATACTCTAGTTCCAGATCATGAAAAAAACAGGCCTGAGGCAGGATAGAAGTTTCAGGCACTACCCTCTGATTTTCTCCCAGGGCTTTCATTAAATCCCAATAAAAACACATTAGCTCTAAACATTATGATAGTAAATAGATCACAGAAAATCCACAGTATACTAGCACTGCCTATATGACTAAAAGCAAGAAGGTCTCTAATTTATCAATTACAAACATCCCAACTTTAGAAGACAAGAAAGAGGGACACCTACTGCAGCCTGTGAACAGGTTACTGGGATGCAACACGCAGATAGAGATGAGGCAGGACTAACCAACTAAGCTATTTAATTTTCCTACCACGGAAATGAATGTGTACATTACAGAAACAGTCAATTATTCGGGTACAGGGTATCAAGTCACACAATATTAGCAGTAATGGCGATAACAGTTCAACCTCTTAAAAGGACCACTCTAGTTATTTGTTTACATTTCTGCTTGTACCAATTTGTGCCAAAACAATACGACCAGCCCCTCAAATCTCAATTTAATGGACTGAAATGTGAACTGCTTGAGGTGAGAGTAAGAAGTTGTGGACATGCCAACACTTGCTTGGAGTTAGGGCTCTTGCAGATATACATGAAACTAGGTCCAAGCACAGACTACAATGCACAGACTACAATGCACAGACTGCAATGCACAGACTGGTCTCCCAATCTGCACAATCTGACCCGACAGCCTAATAGGCATATATGAGGTTGTCAAGTTTCGGTCGGGTGACCCATGGACAGGGAACGAGTTTCAAGGATGTCTACATGAGCACTGAAGCACTGAGTAGCTTTTCATGAATTTAAAGGAACATCTTTAAATTTTTGCCTAAAATTGAGTTGATTTCCCCTGCAAACAATCTTCGTACTGTAATAACAATATATTTATCAAACCATGCCTTATTCACAATACCTTCATAATACATAAAAATGTGCTGCTCGTTGTGCATTGCAGATAATAGATAATGAAACACTATTCGGTAATGTCCTTCATTATATCATGATAAATTCTAGCAACAATAGAAAAACGTTTTTAGATAAGGATATATAATGCCATTATCTCTTCTGGGAATATTCACAACCCAAAAACTCTGTGTAGATTTTCTATTGTTTAAATCAAACTTCCATTATTTGCCCGGCTTTTAATATCATAAAGCATTCAAATTTGTGAGGTTAATCAAACTGGCTGTATATCAAGTAATAAAACTGCCATGAGCTTAATAGCTGGCATCACAAAGACAGTCACAATGTAACTTTGGTGGTTATCAAACTCCCTCCAGCACTTTCAGATATGCAGTGTTTCTTGATGTGACTTGCAAAGGTCATGCATTTATATTTGCATCAAGCTTCATAGGGAAAATGTTAATTCAGCTAAGATGCTGCGATGGCGTATACCTTCACAGAGGGAAGCACATTTTTTTTACTTTTAAAATACTTCTTATTGGGTATGGACTTTGGGAAGGAAATTCACGTCCCTAATGGGGTCTGCAATAGCGACTGCTGATGTCTTACAGAAGAGACATCAATCATTGATGTGCAGTTGTACAAACAGGAGGTCAGGACTGGAAGAGATTATACAACACTATTCGAAAAATAGAGATCAGGGCAGGTAGCGATCCAAATTTCTTACATATAAGTCTTTCGAAAAAAGTCACATGCAACTTGTTATTAAAAATCCAAGTTTGGAATTTTTGCATTGTCTTGTTAGGTCAATGCAACTCCATTGATAATCATAAAGCTGGAGCGAACTACATTTATCAAGAGTTAGCAAGTCTCAGACAAATCGCGCAAATAAAATCAGGTCTGCAACTTGACCGCATCTATTTTAGAACCTTGATTTGGCTGTAAAACTAATCCAAATCTCAGACATGTTGAATGCATCTTAGTTTGAAAACTATGTTGGAAAAATGATGTGCGACTTGTAACCCGCATCCAAAAATCAAAGTGCATCACAACTCGACCCAATTAATTACAAGATGGTGCAACGTTCAATCTGGATATTTTTGTGGAACAAGTATAGGATTACTGTTAGGTGTCGGTCTGTTGCTGGATTTGAAATGGGTCCAGAGCTTTCTGTTGTCTCCAATTTTGGTCCAGCCAGGGCTGAAGCTGCTCAGCAACATTGTCAGCCCCAATGCCTAGCTGGTCCACGAGAAGTACAGATTGTCTCCTGGGTATTTGTGCCTAGCAATGTTAAACATAGGTTGCAGAGGGAGACAGGGCGGATCGTGATTGGTGGTTTGGCACCTACCTGACCCGGTGACCTGGCACCGCCTGATTGGTCCATGGGTGGCCTCACCAATGGCGCGTCGGTGGGCTGGGCTTAGTCTTTAAAAGGCCCGCCCACAAACATGGCAGCGCGCTCTGATCATTGAGCAGTGATGCTGATGTGTGGACAACTGTGTTCCATGTAGTTTCCATTGGCAGATTTAGTGGAAATAGGCAGGCTAGTGGAAATAGGCAGGTAGCTCCGTCTTGCAGTCTGGCTCTGCCAAAGGGGTCGCCTAACACCCCGAGCAGCCTGCAGATGTCCTGTCCACGGCTATCGCCTGTCAGCCACGTGGAGTAATACCCTGCAGTCCAGTATCACGCCGGCTGGAGACACGTGTACCCGTCGGCGTAGTCATACACGCATCCTGCTAACGGAGATAGTGCGAATTGCTATACCAATTCCAGTGTGCAGAAACACGGAAGGGTTTAACATTTAAGTTGCTTGCTTTCCTTTCCACCCGGAAAGTGTTCAGTAGCAGTCCACCAGGCTGCATCGCGGACCCCGGGGTCGGTTGCGTTCCATTATATTAAAGTTGTTTGCAACCGCCCTCCTAACACTTACAAATTCTGCAAAGTTTAGCTGGTCTCTAACAAAAATAATTTTTGGCCAATATCTCTACACGGGAAGGTTATTTAAGGATTTTGCTTTTTGCCAACTGACATCCAGCATTGATTCATTGGGACAGAAGATAAAAACTCTTCATCTGGATCATCTTATTGACATAGTTTTGTCATAATACTGTATATAAGCTCCTATGACTGACTGGTATCTTCTTACCTTGAGGGATAATGTTGCCTACCGATTTGTGAAGCATGTACTCAAATACTTGGCAGTGCTGCGTCTTACAGAGGTGTGACCGAGAAATTTATGCTCCAGGAATTCTAATCTTTTCGAATAAAATAGAATGTTAGAGCGAAAATACTAAAAAAGACCAGGTCTTAGTTTGGTTTGTAGTATTTTTTTTCTATTTTAACCTCAGCATGGCTATGACTTGTTGTCTAGATTGTTCTTCCCTTCCTGCTCATCTCCTAAACTCATGATATCTAGACCTGCTATTCTTCGGTTTCTTATCATTACTGTATCATTACCTGCTTTCAAATCATCTAACAATATGCATTATGTGAAACAGTCACAGATTTGCACCTTTGGCTATTACTAGTGTTGAGCGAGCATGCTCGACACTGCTCGGTACTTGCCTGAGCATCACGCTACTCGGGATGTTCGGCGAGTACCGAGCATTTCCGGGTTACTCGGGCGGGAGCTCGGGTCTCCGCCCTGCATGTTTGGCGCTCTTTACAGAGCCAATGAACATGCAGGGATTGCCAGCCAGTCACTGTAATGCCACAGCCATGTTGGTTGTGGGCATTACAGTGATTGGCTGGCCGCACAGCGTCACTTCAAGTATTTAAAACCGGGCGCCGCCATCTTGGACACAGACAGCCAGGATCAGACAGTGTAGGGACAGCGCTGCTGATTTAGGGAGAGATATATACTGCAAAATAGTTAGTGTAGGGTCTGTAAAGGCTGCCAAATCAAACAAACAGTCCTTCTCTGGACTAATATCCATACCAGATATCAGGCAGGCAGGCTGTATAGAAGACGCAGTGGTTATACCAGAAAACGCTACATTACAGTCCTGTGTGCTCCTGTTGCTGAAATTTCTAGACTTAGCTCCAGGTCCTGGGGGCCAGGAAAAATCCTTTTTGTGTGTCTGTGACAGTTCAGACACAAATATATCTGTTTAAAAGAGTCTGGTGTAGGCCCGAGAAATAGAAGTGTGGTTTTGCAGTTCCACGGGTCAAATCTCTGTAATATCAACTTTTGGGCCATTTTTACCTAAAAAAAAAACAGTTTGAGTGTGTCGCTCACTGTTCAGCCACAAATATATCTATTTAAAAAAGTCTGGTATACCCCAGTAAATTATAACTGTGGTTTTGCCATCCCATGGTAAAAAATCTCTATTATCCTGCTTTTGGCATTTTTTGCGGTAAAAAAACTGTAATAGTGTCTCCCTGATTGTTCAGACACAAATATATCTGATTAAAATAGTCTGGTGTAGGCCAGAGAAATAGAAGTGTGGCTTTGCAGTTCCACGGCTCAAACCTCTGTATTATCCACTTTTGGGCCATTTTTACCTTAAAAAAAACAGGTTGAGTGTGTCGCTCACTGTTCAGCCGCAAATATATCTATTTCAAAAAGTCTGGTATACACCAGTAAATTATAACTGTGGTTTTGCCGTTCCTCAGTAAAAAAAAAACCTCTATTATCCAGCTTTTGGCATTTTTGCCGTAAAGAAAAACAGTAGTAGTGTCTCCTGATTGTTCAGACACAAATATATCTGTTTAAAATAGTCTGGTATACACCAGTAAATTATAACTGTGGTTTTGCCGTTCCAGGGTAAAAAATCTCTATTATCCTGCTTTTGGCATTTTTTGCGGAAAAAAAAAACTGTAATAGTGTCTCCCTGATTGTTCAGACACAACTATATCTGTTTAAAATAGTCTGGTGTAGGCCAGAGAAATAGAAGTGTGGCTTGCAGTTCCACGGTTCAAACCTCTGTATTATCCACTTTTGGGCCATTTTTACCTAAAAAAAGCAGTTTGAGTGTGTCGCTCACTGTTCAGCCGCAAATATATCTATTTCAAAAAGTCTGGTATACACCAGTAAATTATAACTGTGGTTCTGCTGTTCCACGGTAAAAAATCTCTATTATCCTGCTTTTGCCATTTTTTGCCGTAAGAAAACATTAATAGTGTCTCCTGATTGTTCAGACACAAATATATCTGTTTCAAAGAGTCTGGTATACACCAGTAAATTATAACTGTGGTTTTGCCGTTCCTCGGTAAAAAAAACTCTATTATCCAGCTTTTGGTATTTTTTCCGTAAAGAAAAACAGTAATAGTGTCTCCTGATTGTTCAGACACAAATATATCTGTTTTAAATAGTCTGGTCTACACCAGTAAATTATAACTGTGGTTTTGCAGTTCCACTGCTCAAACCTCTGTATTATCCACTTTTGGGCCATTTTTACCTAAAAAAAACAGTTTGAGTGTGTAGCTCACTGTTCAGCCGCAAATATATCTATTTAAAAAAGTCTGGTATGCGCCAGTAAATTATAACTGTTGTTTTTCCATTCCTCAGTAAAAAAAACTCTATTATCCAGCTTTTGGTATTTTTTCCGTAAAGAAAAACAGTAATTGTCTCCTGATTGTTCAGACACAAATATATCTGTTTAATAGTCTGGTATACACCAGTAAATTATAACTGTGGTTTTGCCGTTCCACGGTAAAAAATCTCTATTATCCAGCTTTTGGTATTTTTTCCTTAAAGAAAAACAGTAATAGTGTCTCCTGATTGTTCAGACACAAATATATCTGTTTAAAAGAGTCTGGTGTAGGCAAGAGAAATAGAAGTGTGGTTTTGCAGTTCCACAGTTCAAACCTCTGTATTATCCACTTTTGGGCCATTTTTAGCTAAAAAAAACCTGTTTGAGTGAGTTGCTCACTGTTCAGCCGAAAATATATCTATTTAAAAAAGTCTGGTATACACCAGTAAATTATAACTGTGGTTTTGCCGTTCCAAGGTAAAAAATCTCTATTATCCTGCTTTTGGCATTTTTTGCCGTAAAGAAAAACAGTAATAGGCTATGTGCCCACAATGCAGAAATGCTCAGGATTTTTTCCTGAGCGTTTCTGCATCTCCCTGGCAGAAAAAAACGCATGCGGATTGTACATGCGGTTTCCTGCCAGGGACATGCGGAAATGAAGCGTTATTCACTGACATTTCCGCATGCGGATTGACAAGTGCTTTCCAAGCAATTAGCATCACTTGGAAAGTGCTTGTGACAACTAGGTCACACTATATAAATCCATGCAAATGGCATGGATTTATATAGTGTGACCCGAGAGAGTGGTTAAAAATAAAAAAATAAACTAATACTTACCTTCCGATGGCCCCGAGACTTGCAGCACTCGTGTGCTGGCTGCCATCAGATTGCGGTACTGAAAAGACCTGCCGTCACATGACTGTGACGTCAGCGCAGGTCTTTCAGTCCTGCGCGATCAGTCAGCAAGCGAAGAGAAGGAGTCCGGGGGCTGTTGGAAGGTGAATATTATCTTTATTTTTTATTTTATTCTTTTTTTAATGGTACCTGGGTGTGGAGGAGACTCTCCTCTCCTCTACACCTGGGTACCATCCGCACATTAGAACGCGCCAATTACGCAAGTACAGATGCAGTCTTGCAGAATTGGCGCATTCTAATGCAAGTCAATGGCGGCGAAAATGCAGCGCTTCCGCAAAATAATTGGTAGTGCTGCGTTTTTTTCCGCAATGATAATCTGCAGCGGAAATTTCCGCAGCATGTGCACAGCAAATGCGGATTATCATTGGGGAACATTGCTGCCCTTCTACCATGCGTTTTTAATGTGTTTCAGCAGCGTTTCCGCAGCTGCAAAAACGCTGCGGAAACGCATTAAGAACGCATCGTGGGCACACAGCCTTAGTGTCTCCTGATTGTTCAGACACAAATATATCTGTTTAAAATAGTCTGGTGTAGGCCTGAGAAATAGAAGTATGGTTTTGCATTTCCACGGTTCAAATCTCTGTATTATCCTGCTTTTGGCATTTTTCCGTAAAGAAAAGCAGTATTAGTGTCTCCTGATTGTTCAGACACAAATATATCTGTTTAAAAGAGTCTGGTGTAGGTGTTATGATCTGCAACATGTACTAAGGAAAGATAGGGGAAAGCTGTCCCTACAGTAAGACTAAGCTGAATCCCTACGGTGTAGCGGGCTGCCTGTTCCTAGTGAACAGACCCGCCTTAGTCCTCGGCTAGTCTGAACGAAGACCTATAGAATTAAGGGAGGGGTCCCTAAAAGGACTAAGGACTGGGACAAAAATGGGACACCTCCTAAACAGAAGTTGTTGCAGAACACAAAAGACAAACTGACAAAAAGAACTAGAGGTCCCAGAGGACCAAGCAAACTAGACAGAGAAAGGCACAGAAGCACCTGGCTAGAGAGACAGTCAAACACTGAAGTCCAGCAAAGCCAGAAGGGCGGAGCTGGAATATAAAGGCAGATGGTCACGTGACCGCAAAACACAAGATAGAAAAAACTAACAGGAGGGTTCTAACAGTACCCCCTCTTTTATGAGGATCCTCCGGACCCTCCAGGCCCAGGCCTATCCAGAAGTCTCCTGTGGAAAGCTTTAACAAGCCTAGGAGCAGAGACATCATCCGTCCTTACCCAGGAGTTGTC
Source organism: Phyllobates terribilis (assembly GCF_046119375.1). Classification (NCBI taxonomy): domain Eukaryota; kingdom Metazoa; phylum Chordata; class Amphibia; order Anura; family Dendrobatidae; genus Phyllobates; species Phyllobates terribilis. The sequence continues at coordinate 52,076,183 of NW_027362767.1, read as the reverse complement.
TTCGGGACCGAAACCCTTCCAGGAGACAAGATACTGTAATCTCCCTCTATGCCATCTAGAATTCAAGATATGCGAAATTTCAAATTCGCCGTCTTCCACCACAGGGGGAACTGTGACAGTGGTGTCCCTATCAGATACGTCAGCCTTTTTCAACAAGGAAACATGAAACACAGGATTAATCTTCCAGGAAGTAGGGACATCCAACCTAACAGCAGACGGGTTAACAACCTGAAGCACTTTAAATGGACCCACAAACTTAGGACCCAGTATTTTGGAGGGAATCCTCAACCGCAGGTTCTTCGAGGACAACCAAACCATGTCACCCACAGTAAACAAAACCTCTTTATGTTTCCTGTCAAAATACTTCTTGGATTTCTTGTTAGCCTCTTGAAGGTTGCAACGTACATTAGTCCAAACTCTCTCCAAATCAACGGAAAAAATCTCCTCCTCCGGCACCGCCGATCCTAATTTGGAGAACGAACCAAAAGACGGATGTCTCCCAGTACAACAAAAAAAAGGAGAACACCCAGCAGAGGAGGATGTATGATTGTTAAGAGCAAATTCTGCGAGAGGCAGAAACTCAGACCACACCTCTTGATTGTCCGCCACAAAACAACGCAAAAACTGTTCAACATCCTGGTTCTTTCTTTCAGTCTGTCCATTAGACTCAGGATGATAACCAGACGAAAATGACAAATGGACTCCCAACCTGTCACAAAAAGCACACCAAAAGCGAGCCACAAACTGAGGTCCTCTATCAGAAACAATATCTGTGGGAACGCCATGGAGTTTGACAATCTCCTTAACAAACGCCTTAGCGAGTGTCTTGGCGCAGGGCAACTTAATGAATGGAACCAAGTGACACATCTTACTAAAATGGTCCACGACCACCCAGATGACAGTAAAACCCTCAGACACAGGAAGATCAGTAATAAAATCCATAGTGAGATGCTTCCAAGGCGCACTAGGAACTTCCAGAGGGCAAAGCAACCCCGCAGCAGGAGTATGTGAAGCCTTTGACCTAGCACACACAGCACACTGACGCACCCACTTGATGACTTCCTTCTGCCATCCAGGCCACCAAAAACTGCGACTGATAAGTCTCTTAGTTTCCGAAATTCCTGGATGACCTGCTAACAGAGACTCATGACACTCCACAAACAAATCTCTCCTAAAGGCTCTAGGCATGAGCAACCTCCCATGGGGAGTGTTAGATAGAGCATCATCTTGAGTTTTCAGAATCCCATTCTCCAAAACGGAGTCCAAAGCCGCCACCACAACTCCTTTCTGTAAAATGCTCTCCTCCTCCTCGGCACCGACCGTAGGAGAGAAGCTGCGAGATAAAGCATCGGCTTTAACATTCTTAGCACCAGGGATATAGGTAACAGAAAAATGAAACCGAGAAAAAAAAAGTGCCCACCTAACTTGACGGGCATTCAAGCGCTTGGCAGCATCCAGATAGATCAAATTCTTATGATCTGTGAAAACCTGAATAGGAAATCTAGCGCCATCCAAAAAATGACGCCAATGTTCAAACAAAAGTTTAAATAGCCAGCAACTCCCAATTTCCAACATCATAATTCAGTTCAGTTTCCGAAAATTTCCTCGAAAAGAAGGCACAAGGATGTACTCCACCCTTATTCTCCTGAGACAAAACTGCTCCGACCCCCACCGATGAAGCATCGACCTCGACCAAAAAAGGCTTGGTCTCATCAGGCTGCATAAGAATAGGGGCAGAACTGAACCTCTCTTTGAGATACTCAAACGCTTCAATGGCCTCAGTAGTCCACTGGGCCGTATTTGCACCTTTCCTGGTGAGATCGGTTAGAGGTTTAACAATTACAGAAAAATTCTTAATGAATTTCCTGTAATAATTGGCAAAACCCAAAAATCTCTGTATAGATTTCAAACCAATAGGCCTAGGCCATTCCTGCACAGCTTGAACCTTCACAGGGTCCATCTCAAAGCCCTTGCTGGAGACAATGTAGCCCAAAAAACTAATTTTCTGCACAGCGAACTCACATTTCTCCAGTTTAGCAAAGAGTGAATTATCACTCAATAACTGCAAAACTTCACGTACACTCTGCCAGTGGGACTCTAGATCTGGTGCATAAATCAAAATGTCTTCCAAATACACAACCACATTCTTACCAATCAAAGGTCTCAGGATGTCATTAATAAGGTTCTGAAAAAAATGCAGGTGCATTGGTAAGACCAAAACGCATCACCAGATTCTCAAAATGACCTACCGGAGTGTTAAAAGCAGTTTTCCATTCATCACCCTCCTTCACTCGTAACAAATTGTATGCCCCCCGGAGATCAGTTTTGGAGAACCACTTGGCTCCCACTAACTGGTTAAACAAGTCAGGAATTAACGGCAATGGGTAGGAATTGCGTACGGTAATCTTATTAATTTCACGAAAATCCAGACATGGACGTAAACCGCCGTCCTTTTTTTTAACAAAGAAGAATCCAACTGCCACAGGCAACTTAGAATGTCTAATGTGACCAGCAGCCAGGCTAGTCTCTATGTACTCCTCCAAAGCCTTTCTTTCAGGGATAGTCAGATTAAACAAGCGACTTTTGGGAAGAGTAGCACCCGGAACAAACTCAATGGCGCAATCATAATCCCTATGAGGAGGTAAAACTTGCGACTCCTCCTCCGAAAAAAACCTCCAAAAATCTTGAATAGGTACAGGTAATTCCCCTTTTTCCACAGCCGCAATGCGACCATTGCAACATTTATCATAGCACTTCGGACTCCAAGACTTGATCACATTAGTAGACCAGTCCAATAAAGGATTGTGCAGTTTTAACCAAGGCAATCCTAGAACAACTGGAGAGGGCAAATTATCCAAAACAACCAAGTCCAAAATTTCTTGGTGAACTCCATTGATAGTGAGAGAAAATGCAGCAGTCTTGTGAGTAATACATTTCAAAGGAGTGTTATCAATTGCAACCACAGAAATAGGTGATGACAAAGGTTTGGATTTCAATTTAAGGTTTTCCAAAAACCCTTTATCAATCACATCAAGTGTTGAACCACAAACTACAAATACCTGAAATTCAATCAAATCTCCCTGCAGAGTAGTACTCCCAGAAAGAAATACTCCTGCAGAGCGTAAACAAGCTATACGGGCGTAACTGACCTTTTTTTTTCTTTACTTAAACGACGCTCACAATACTTAATCAAATGGTCAGCTTTACCACAATAAAGACACAAACCCTCGGCGAATCTCCGGTCTTTTTCCTGAGAGCGGAGTGACATCGCCAAAACCTCCATTGGTTCTCCGCTGTCAGAGCAGATTTTCTGGGAACTAGGACCTGAAGTTACAGGAGTTTTTACATAATTCACCCTGGACCTCAGACTTCTGTCCACACGAACAGCTAACTGCATAGCTTCCTGCAGAGTCTCAGGTGCAGAGAATGCAATTAGCAAATCCTTAACCCTTTCACTCAGACCAGAAAGAAATAAACATCTCAGCGCAGAATCATTCCATTTAACTTCTGAGGCCCATCTACTGAAGTGTGTGCAATAATTTTCAACATCATCTGACCCCTGATCCAAACGTCTAAGTTCTGATTCAGCAGATGAGATTCGATCAGGATCGTCATATAATAGCCCCATAGCAGAAAAAAATTCTTCAACAGACCTTAAACACGGATCATTAGGTTGGAGAGAAAAGGCCCACCCCTGTGGTTCTTTGCGCAAAAGTGACATAATAAAACCAATGCGCTGTGATTCATTCCCAGAGGATCTTGGTCTCAAATGAAAATATAATAAACAAGCATTTTTAAATGGAAAAAAATCTTGCTGTTTACCATAAAAACATCAGGCAGTCCTACCTTGGGTTCGACAAAATGCGCTCCAGAACAGCTACTCACGTGTTGCTGAAGCTCGGCCACCTTCAGAGACAATCCCTGCAGGCGTTGAGCCAACTCCTGGATGGAAACCATACTGATCTCCGAATTTCTTTGCTTTTAGCCTTGGGCTGGACTCACTGTTATGATCTGCAACATGTACTAAGGAAAGATAGGGGAAAGCTGACCCTACAGTAAGACTAAGCTGAATCCCTACGATGTAGCGGGCTGCCTGTTCCTAGTGAACAGACCCGCCTTATTCCTTGGCTAGTCTGAACGAAGACCTATAGAATTAAGGGAGGGGTCCCTAAAAGGACTAAGGAATGGGACAAAAATGGGACACCTCCTAAACAGAAGTTGTTGCAGAACACAAAAGACAAACTGACAAAAAGGACTAGAGGTCCCAGAGGACCAAGCGAACTAGACAGAGAAAGGCACAGAAGCACCTGGCTAGAGAGACAGTCAAACACTGGAGTCCAGCAAAGACAGAAGGGCAGAGCTGGAATATAAAGGCAGATGGTCACGTGACCGCAAAACACAAGATAGAAAAAACTAACAGGAGGGTTCTAACAGTAGGCCCGAGAAATAGTAGTGTGGTTTTGCAGTTCCACGGGTCAAATCTCTGTATTATCCAGCTTTTGGTATTTTTTCTGTAAAGAAAAACATTAATATTGTCTCCTGATTGTTCAGACACAAATATATCTGTTTAAAATAGTCTGGTATACACCAGTAAATTATAACTGTGGTTTTGCCGTTCCACGGTAAAAAACTCTATTATCCTGCTTTTGGCATTTTTTGCCGTAAAGAAAAACATTAATAGTGTCTCCTGATTGTTCAGACACAAATATATCTGTTTAAAAGAGTCTGGTGTAGGCCCGAGAAATAGAAGTGTGGTTTTGCAGTTCCACGGGTCAAATCTCTGTATTATCCAGCTTTTGGTATTTTTTCCATAAAGAAAAATATTAATAGTGTCTCCTGATTGTTCAGACACAAATATATCTGTTTAAAATAGTCTGTTATACACCAGTAAATTATAACTGTGGTTTTGCAGTTCCACGGTAAAAAATCTCTATTATCCTGCTTTTGGCATTTTTTGCCGTAAAGAAAAACAGTAATAGTGTCTCCTGATTGTTCAGACACAAATATATCTGTTTAAAAGAGTCTGGTGTAGGCCAGAGAAATAGAAGTGTGGTTTTGCAGTTCCACGGTTCAAACCTCTGTATTATCCACTTTTGGGCCATTTTTACCATAAAAAAAAACGTTTGAGTGTGTCGCTCACTGTTCAGCCGCAAATATATCTATTTAAAAAAAGTCTGGTACACACAAGGAAATTATAACTGTGGTTTTGCCGTTCCACGGTAAAAAATCTATTATCCAGGTTTTGGTATTTTTTCCGTAAAGAAAAGCAGTAATAGTGTCTCCTGATTGTTCAGACACAAATATATCTGTTAAAAGAGTCTGGTATACACGAGGAAATTTTAACTGTGGTTTTGACGTTCCACGTTAAAAAATCTCTATTATCCAGCTTTTGGTATTTTTTCCGTAAAGAAAAACAGTAATAGTTTCTCCCTGATTGTTCAGATTGTTTAAAAGAGTCGGGTGTAGGCCAGAGAAATAGAACTGTGGTTTTCCTCTTCCACGGTTCTAATCTCCTTTTTGTTACCCTTTTTCCATTGATAGTGCGAGTGTAAGCTATTTTACTTGATTTACAATGGGCAAGGCGCGTGGCAAGGGAAGTGGAACTGGACGTTCTGGTGATGGTGCGTGCAGAGGACCGGGCCGTGGCCAAGGTGAAAATGTGCCACAACCAACAGCCACATCTTCTCACTCCTAGTTCTTGACCAAATTACTAGGGAAGCACAGAACAACACCAGTATTGCGACCTGATCAGTGTGAACAGGTTATTAATTGGATAGCAGATAATACTTCCAGTTACCTGGCCAACACCACCTCCGGTCTGTCTTCCACATGGTCAAATCTTAGTAGCCGTGAGTCTCGACCGCATACTCCTCCTCACCCTGATGCTCCTTCCTCCCACCATGCCGAGTGTCGTCAGACAGCAACTGATCCCACACTTGGACACTCTGAAGAGCTGTTCACTGGTCCATTTCCAGATTTGTGCCCCTCACCTGCTCCGCTTGAAGTGGTGGAAGAGGAGAACCCATGTAGCGATGCCCAAATATTTGAACAGCCACGGCAACAGGAAGTCGACTATGGCAATTTGTCACAAGAGGTGGACGATGACGAGACACAATGGCCAGGAAGTGAGGAGGAGGATCGTGGTGCGCAAGTGGAAGAGGAGGAGGAAGTTGCCAGTACAACCTGTAGGTCTTCCAGAGTCTGGAATTTTTTTAAAGACTCTGCTGATAACCCCAAAAAGGCCATTTGTACCACCTGCCATGCCAGCATCAGCAGGGGTGACAAACTACCAGCCTGACCACCACCAGCATGATCAGGCACATGGCAGCAAAGCACCCAACTTTGTGGGATGAACCCCAGGGTCCACGACCAGTGTCACCACTGCTTTTTCCGCTGTTGTGCGTGCAATAGAACCCCCTGTTGTGTGTGCAAGGCAATCCCCCGTCCATACTGCATGCAAAGATGCCCCCTCCTCTCACTCTTCACTTGTTATGGCAGTTTCTCAAGAAACAGCATCAACGTCCACGTCCCACCGCAGCGTTCAATTGTACATATCCCAGACCTTTGAACGAAAGCGGAAATTCGCAGCTAACGCCCCACAGGCCACAATCCTATATTCGCTCATTTCACGACTGCTTGCGTTGGAAATGCTGCCTTTTAGGCTGGTGGAGACGGAATCCTTCCGCAACCTTATGGCGGTGGCCGTCCCTCGGTACTCGGTCCCCAGTCGACACTATTTTGCCCGGTGTGCCATCCCCGCACTACACAAGCACGTGTCCCAAAACATCTGCCGTGCCCTCAAAAACGCAGTTACTGGGAGAGTCCACCTGACAACGGACACGTGGACAAGTGCTTGTGGCCAGGGACGGTACATCTCCCTGACGGCACACTGGGTAAACATAGTGGAAGCCGGGACCCAGTCGGACCTTGGGACGGAACACATTCTCCCCACACCGAGGATTGCGCGCCCTATGTCAGTCAGAGTTGCCCCCACAGTGTACAGCTCCTGCGCATCATCCTCCTCCTCATGTTCAGCCTTCATCTCAGATATCACCACATCAGTTACAAGCTGGAAGCACTGCAGTACTGCCTCCGCCAAGCGGCAACAGGCTGTGCTGAAACTCATAAGCTTAGGTGAGAAACCTCACACTGCTTGTGAGTTGTAGACAGCTGTGAAAGAGCAGACAGATCTGTGGCTGAGACCGCTGAACCTACATCCAGGCATGGTCGTGTGTGACAATGGCCGTAACCTGGTAGCGGCTCTGAGGCGAGGCAAGATCATACACGTACCATGCCTGGCTCATGTGCTTAAACTCGTGGTTCAGCGGTTTCTTAAATCATACCCCGAGTTTCCAGATCTGCTCGTCAAAGTATGCCGCCTGTCAGCTCATTTTCGCAAGTCGGCTACAGCTTCCGCCGCCCTTGCTGTGTTGCAGCAGCATTTGCAGCTTCCGTCACACCGACTGGTGTGTGATGTCCCCACACGTTGGAACTCTACTCTCCACATGTTTCAAAGGATTTGTGAGCAGAAGAGAGCAGTTGTGGAGTACCAGCTGCAACAAGGCCGTCGATATTCAGGTCAGACTCCACACATAAGACCTCAGGAGTGGACCTGGATGTCTGACATATGTACCATCCTGACAAACTTTGAGGAGTCCACCAAGATGGTGAGTGGCGATGACGCCATCATTAGTGTCAGCATTCCACTTGTCTGTCTTTTGCAACGCTCTCTGCAGAGAATTAAAGAGGAGGCATTGCACCCAGAGCATGATGAGATGGATCAAGAAGCCGTAGCGGTCGATTACACACAGCCCGGCCTCATCTCATCCCAATGTGCATTGGGGGACAATGAGGGAGAGGAGGAGGAAGAACAGGAGCTGGTATCATGCTCTGTAGACGGTAGTACCTGTACAACTGTCATACCGTCGGTTCAGCGTGGGTGGCCTGAGGACAGGGGGGAGGAGGAGAAGGAGGAGGAGAGCATGGTCAGTCGTCATCTTGGTGAGGACACGGAAGTCTTGCCCGTTACCAGTTTGGCACGCATGGCTGACTTTATGTTACGCTGCCTTAACTGTGACCCTCGCGTTATCAAAATGTTGGCTGACAGTCATTACTGGTTGGTGACACTTTTAGACCCCCGCTGCAAGGAGAACTTTCACTCTTATTCCTGAGGAGGAGAGGTCTACAAAAATGGGGCAGTACCAAAAGGCCCTTGCTGCAGAACTGTTAAAAAAATTCCCATCTGAACACGCTAGCGGCAGAGGTCACAGTTCGTTGCCCAACCAAGGCGTACAAGCAAGAGAGACGCAACTCCAATCCAGCAGAGGCAGGGGAACACTGTCAATGTTCTGGGACAGTTATCTCAGACCCTCCCTTCGGACAGACCCTGAGGCGCGGGGTACTCTCACAAGGAGTGGAAAGTTTCAAAAGATAGTGAAGGGGTACCTTGCCGACCGTACCAGCGTCCTCCGTGATTCCTCTGTGCCTTTTAATTATTGGGTATCCAAGCTGGACACTTGGAATGAACTCGCTCTGTACGCCTTGGAGGTCCTGGCCTGCTCTGCCGCTAGCGTGTTTTTAGTGCCGCTGGGGGAATTATAACTGATAAGCGCACTCGCCTGTCAACTGACAATGCTGACAAGCTGACCCTTATCAAAATGAACAAGGGCTGGATTGGGCCAGACTTCTCATCACCACCAAATGACAGCAGAGTAACATAAAGTCAAATCCACTGTGTTATTTCGGGAGGTGTATTCACATGCACCGCTTCACACGCACACATGGGTATATTCTTCCTCATTTTGGCTGTTTTTGCTCTTCTCCTTATCCTCAGCCTCCACCACCACTATACCAAACTGAGTATGGATACCTCGCTGCTGAAGCAGCCATGAGGTAGTGGTCAGCTTCGGCCTCCTCCAAACTAAAAGGCCAAATTTAAAGTGCAAGCAAGCAGTATAATATTGCATCCTGCGGGTGATAGTTGCAAGTCTGCATCTTCTGATGCGGCAAGGATCACTTCTGATGGGCACACTTTTAGGCAGTGACCTGGGAGTCAGAGATGCTTCCAGGGGTCTTCCCCATGCTGTTCCCATGTCTTTTCAGCACTGTATGCATGTGTCACACAGCACATGGCCAGATAACGTTGTAAAATGTTAAAATGACATTTCCCGGTGAATGCATTTGTCACGGTTGAAAGCAATACAAAAGTGCAAAAACGCATGAAAAATGCTACTTGTGAACATAGCCCAAGGTGTGGAGGAGTATTTTTGTTTTTGGTTATTTATTTTACCTTATACACAAGTCTTTACCCTGGAAAGGATGTTCCTTAACATATTTCACAGGAAAACCATTTCGGTTTCGTTTTTGAACGTTTTATTGTGAGCCCGTAAAAGTGGCTTAATACCTCTGACCACGTTGTTGACAGCAGTGACCTGGGGGTCAGAATTGCTTCCTGGGGCGGTCCCCATGCTGCCCCCATGTCTTTTGAGCACTGTCACTATCGTTTTGGGCACTTTTTAGGCTTTCTACAGACTGCCGGGGGTGCTGCCGCAAAAATGCTCGGGTCTCCCATAGACTAACATTCGGCTCGTTGCTCGGGTCGAGCACCCGAGTATCACGGTGAGCTCGGCCCGAGCTTCGAGCACCCGAGCATTTTAGTGCTCGCTCAGCACTAGTTATTACCCTTTGCTTTGCATAGAGTAGAATCTCTGTAGCCCAATCCACCTCTGAAAAGATCCATATGTGAGACATTATAGCCACAAATTAGCCACAAATTCATGACAAAATCTATGCCAGCTTCTGAATTTAATCCAAGAGTTGACCTGTTCATTAAGGCTGGTAATGACTGACTGTTGTCCTGGAGTCCACTGAACCTCATTCTCTTCTCCAAGTAGTGTGAAGGAGTTAGGAGGACCCTTCATACAGTCTCTTAATCCTAACTAGTTTAAAAAACCTTGACAAAACCAACCAATAAAGTATATAGATTACTGAGGGTCTGCAATGATGTTAATTTGCCAAGTATGGTCAATCTCTAGATTAAAGGGGTTGTACCAAGTTTGGTAGTTATCCCCTATCCATTGGACAGGGAGTAACTTCTCGATTGCTGGGGGTCCAACTTCTGGGACTCCTATCGATGCCAAATACTGGAGCTCTGAAGTGCCTCATGTAAATGTAGTGGTGGTCAATCATGCATAGCTCTGCTCTATTCATTCTGAGCGAGAAAGCCAAGGACGAGCTGAAATCTACGCTCAGTTATCTCCATAAGTGTCAATGAGAATGAACGGAGCTGAGGTGCATATGATCGACCACCACTCCATTCACATGAGGCTCTTCAAAGACCCAATTCTTGAGATTGGTGGGGGTTCCAGTGGTCAAACCCCTAGTGATTGCAAGTCATTCCCAATCCTGTAGATAGGGGATAATTTCCCAACTTGGTACAACCCCTTTAAGGTGTGTTCGCAAAGTAACGTAATCAGAAAGATATCAAGTCTGAAATAGATGTTGACCATCTAACTACTCAGTCACAAACCAAGTAATGTATTATGGGATAAGCCAAATTAAAGAGAGGGTTGGTTTGATAGATGGGTAGCCCAATGACAACTTAATTAAAAGATGTCTATTTCATGGTACTCCACCCTAGAAAACCTGGAAGGAAATTTCTACATAGCACTATCACAGGAGAAATGAAGCATTACACAGAAGTCACTGAAAACATTAGGATATCTCTGTAATGCACGGAGGAAATTCCATAAATATGCCTTACAATATTTGTAATTGGTAATTTTGTCTCTCCATTTGTTTTTTGTGAATGTGTGTCTGTTCCATACATGTGGGTTCCGGCTAATAGATGTGGGATCCTTTCTAGTGATGAGCGAGCATACTTGCAAGTACTTGGTACTCACCCGAGCATCTCAGTACTCGAGATGCTTGGAGCTCGCGAGTACTTGCGAGTAGTGTTGAGCCACCCCCGTAGTGTTCGAGTTCGGTTCGGTTCGTCGAACACCCGTGTGTTCGCCGAACTATTCGTCGAACTGTTCGTCGAACACCTTCGAACACCGTTAAAACCAATGGCAGGCAAACAAAAACACATAGAAACACATAGAAAACACCTTCAAAGGTGTCCAAAAGCTGACAAACTGCTCAGAAGACACAACTAACACATGGAAAAGTGACAAGTACATATAGTCATGCGAAAAGAAAAGAGGTGGAGGAGTAAAAGGAGGGGGAGACACAGATATAGGCATGTCATGCCCTTCTAAAATCCAAAAAGTGAGAAGCCGACACGGCCAGTCCGTTCCTGCCTGTGCCACCTCTGTGTCGCCGGGTTTGTGCCAGAGCCGCGGTGGACCCTGACGGCCAGCCCCCCTATCCCAATACTGGTGCCTGTCCGCCGGTGGATCGAGGCCCCCCACGGTGGGGGGGGGGTAACATCTGCAGAAGAAAGACCATCTTCCAGCCAAACTAAGATGTCGACTTCTTTTCGTGGACAATGTGATACGATCCCATTCTTACGGACACGCCCATCGCTACAAATTCTAGATGAGGCACAAAAACAGCAGGTGCTTCAACGGATATCAAGTGCTCCTTCAAGTGGGCTCTCCATCACCTCAATTTCAACATCACAAATACTCCAGTCCTCAGAGGTGTCACCCCATTCGCACTTGCTTCCTCACAGCTCCCAAGTCTCCAGCTGCCCGTCTGAGTATGGGGTAACACAGATGGCTGAGTCTGCCCAGCTGTTTACTCATACTATAGCCTGGGAAACGGAGGTCTGCTCCAGAGCTTCTGTTAATCCAGATGAGGAAATGATCTGATCCGATGCCCAGAATCTTTATAAGTTGGATCCAGGACCAGATGAAGAAGGTTCTGAGCATAATGTAGACCCTTGTTCCCAAACTGTAACTCCTGTTGGTGGAGACAATGATGAAGACGATGATGAGACTCAAATACCTGATTGGAGCGACAACTTGACTTTTCGGTCAGGGCAGGAAGAGGTTGGCTCTGAGGGCGACGGGTGTGATAACACACAGGGTGATGATGACGAGGTTGGAGATCCCACTTACTGTCAACCCACAGTCAGACAGTCGATGAGGTCAGCAGAGGAGGTGGAGGAGGATGTGACTAGCCCTAGGGATGGGGATGACTCGGTACCCGGGCATTTGCCTGGCCTTGGGGATGTCGCGGTGGTCGGCTCCCTGGCCCGTACCCTGGGGTCTCTCTTTAAAAGGGTGGATAATTGTTAATTTTATAAGAGTTCATGACGCCACCTGTGGTATCTGGTGACAAGCACCAGCGCTGCAGCAGTCCACTGAGGCCGGTGATAAGGCAGCTCGATGGTATAGCTCCCCACAGGTGGAGCTAGGTCTCAGGGCAGCGTATGCAGGGGGAATGCAGGACAGGCGAGACCCAGCTGGGTCAGAGCAAGAACGGGAACGGACACGGTAGTCACTTCAGTACCTTTTACTGGTGGAAATTCAGGCACATCCCGGAGCACTGTAGGGTGAAGGGTGCATATCAGGATCCTCCCCAATGAGCGGGTGTAGGGCCTCCTGTTTCTTGCCTCTGCGTAGTAAGTTTCTGACCTGCCTGGAGCTAGGCCTAACTTTGTCTCTGTCCTGCGCTGGCTGACCTTGTGGTAGGGCCTTCTCTTGGAGTTCACGCTCCCAGTATGCGGGGCCTTAGCATCTCCTGGCTCTGTTACATATCAGCACCTTAGCGATCCTGGGACTTGTAGTTCTCCAGGGATTCCGGTTATGCCTTACTGGGTCATAGAGATACCGGTAAGCTCGGATCCTGTGTCCGGTAAATGCTTCGGGGTGAGCTGGTTAAGCTCCTCTGCCCCTTATGTACTAACTCGCCACTCGCCTTCGGCCTACTCGGGCCCTCACTAGGCTATACACACTAACCGCAGCTTGCCGCGCTTCACTGATCTTACGGCACCGGCACACCTTAAGCTCTATCTGGGCTCCCTGAATCTAGCAAGCAGGAGCCTCGTGCTCCACTGCTGAACTATTAACTGCGTTCTCTAGACAAGACTGAGCTCCACTGCAGACTGACCTCTCTTAGGCTTCTCTACTGCAGGAACTCTTCAGAGGAACTGAACTGCCTAGCTCCACCTTCCCTATTTATATCCCTAACGGGCTCCCTCTGCTGGTCTGAGGTGGAAGGTGGAGATGTGTGAATGTTTATGGGGGCCTCTTGTGGAGGATTCCATCAATGCACTCTTGTAGGATCTGTGATACCAAGCGCAGCGGGGCATCACAGATGCTATTGACGACGAGGTTAGGTTGCGCCTTCCTGAACAGAAACGGAGTACTGGAAGCACGTCAACAACTGCATCCTCAACCACAACTCTGCCTCTGACCACAAGTCGTAGTGGCTCTTCAGGTCACATGGGCTCTAAGTCTTGCATAGCCTGGGCATTTATTCAGATCGATAAGGATGACCCAACTCGTGTTATCTGTAATATTTGTCAGCAAAAGCTAAGTAGAGGCCAAAAAATACATAGTTTGAGTATGACGCGCCCCTGGGCCTGTGTCGCACTGCGTTGCGCACGTGGGAGCTTACCCGGAGCCGGATCTCTTGAGGGTTGTAGTCTCGTGGCGGTGACCCGGTCCGTGCCCAGGGAGTCAAACTGAGCGGCGATGTAACAGCGGTAGATGTAGGACGACTACGCCACCCGTTGAATGCAGCTATGGAGCTGCCGCTGCAAGACAGTCCGCTGAGGCCGGTGGATGGATGGTGCAGCGTAGATGGTATAACCCCCAACGGGAGGGGTATGGCCTCAGGGCAGCAGATGTGGATGATGGGGGTAGCAGGAACCACTCAGAGACGGTGCGGTGTAATTCAGGGTCTTTACTGGTAACAACGATAGACCCTCCCGGAGTACTTGCTAGTGAACGGGGCCTGGTCAGTCCTTGAGCAGATGGGATCTCCCCTGGCCAGGCGGAGTTGTAGGCCTCCGAAACTGACTGTACTCTTCTGGCTACCTTGCTAGAAGCGGATATAAGTAGCCCACGTCCCTGAGTGTACCGTGTGGTGCTCACCCGTATGGCCGGTGACTCGGGGCCTTCTAATGGCTTCCGCTCCACGATGGCGGTGCTGGTCCCACGCGTGTGACCGTGCCTTCGGGTTTCTGGGCCTGAGGACCTGAAATCCCCTGCCGGTCGGCTTCTGCTGCTGGGTAAGAGTTAGTCCCCACAGCCTCGGACGCCGGGTCCGGTAAGAAAGCTTCTCAGTCAGGGCGAGCTCTGCAGCTGCCAGCCCCTGACTTGTAGTAGTATTGCTCCCACTGAGCTTCTGCTGTTTCTTCCTGTGACTGTTTCTTGTCTCTACTCTCCTTGACTGACTAACCCTGCTTCAGCCCCGGGTTTCTATAGGGGAAGGTCTTCCCCTCCCAAGACTGGGCAGGAGGTGTGGCATGCACAGGATCCCTGACCAAAGGACCTCCCACCTGCTCTCAGACATAACATTACATTACTGTGGGAAACCAGACCCCTGGGGTGCCACATTCCCCCCTAGTGAAATTTAGTACTCCGGGACTAAACACATTTTAGAAAAACATAACAAGATATAACAATAACAATACAATAAGAAACACATAAAGGTGGTCACGGCATGTCCGTAACCGGGTGCAGTCTTTGAAGAAAGCAAGGTGTCCATTTCACCAAAACAGGGAGACGTAACCAGGTAGGGGTCTGTCCTACCCCGAGTCCTTAACAGTCTCTAGTCCATCCTGGGTTACGCTCCAACTATGTACAAGGATTCCCGGTAAATCCACCAAGGATTCCTAAAAATAACTGGAAACACAAAATTATACACAAGCAACAATACACAGATAAACATAAATAAAACAATTTATACACTTCAAATCCTCCAGCGTGCGGGTAACTGGCCTCTAGTGGCCCTAGTGGACCTACGGAGCTGACTGTCTGGCCCTGAACTACAGGGTGTAGGAGCTGTCAAGGGTAAACTGGGCGGCTGTCTACCGGCTCTTTGTCTCACTAGGGGTACGGCAGGCTCACTATAAGCAGAGGGTTGATCCTCCTGTTCTGCTTGTGTGGAGTCTTCTGCCTCCTGGACCGGCTGTTCTTCCAGCTCTACCTGTTGCTCCGTAGGTGCTTGGGATGCTGGTTGGAGGAAGGTGAGTACGGGTACCACAACTGCACCATTGACTTGAGTCCAAGACCAAGGGAAGTTCCCGAGCACAGTACTGACCATATCTTCCCTTTCCTCTACGGGTCGATGGTCTTCTTGTTCCTCTTCAGGGTTCCTCAGTTGTTCGGGACACTTCTTCAGGTGGTCCCGGGATACAATGGCTGTGGTTTCCCCTCCGTCTTTACTGATGGTACAAACCTTCGGGTTCTCGTGGCTTGAGGGCAGTACGGTGTACGGGTCCTTCTCCCACTGGTCATCCAACTTGTGGAGCCGTCTCTTCCTCTTCAAGACCTGCTCTCCGGGTACCAGGGGAACAGCGGGAGCATACTGGTTGTAAGTTTTCTCTTGTCTTTCCCTAGCCTGACAGAGACTTCGCTCCACGCTCTCCTGTACTCTCCGGTACTGCTGCTGCCTCTCTGTGTCCCAGTCTGTTTCTGGTGAAGTGTCCTCGGGTGTCAGGACTCCCATTTCCAGGTCAACAGGTAACTTACCAGGTCTTGCCCTCATTAGGTAAGCCGGGGTACAGTTGGTGGAACCTACCGGGATGTGGTTGTATAGGTCCACCAGATCGGGCAACTTCTCAGGCCACAGACTGCGTTCTTCCAGGGGCAACGTTTTTAGAAGATCCATTACCACCTGGTTCATTTTCTCACAAAGTCCATTATTTTGCGGATGGTAGGGTGTCGTCCTTATCTTCCGGCAGCCATACAGATTGCAGAATTCCTGGAAGACCTCCGCTTCAAAGGCAGGTCCCTGGTCTGTCAGCACTTGGTCCGGGTACCCGTGTGGACGGCAAAAGTGCTGCTGGAAGGCTCTAGCTGCTGTTTGAGCCGTTAAGTCCTTGACGGGGACGACAACCAGAAACCGGGAGTAATGATCCACGATGGTTAACGCGTAGACGTAGCCACTTCTGCTTGGGGTCAGTTTTACATGATCCAAGGCTACCAGTTCCAACGGTTGCCGGGTGACGATGGACTGCAGGGGAGTCTTCTGGCTGGCACGGTCCTTCCTTCTCAGGTTGCACGGGCCACAGTCTCTGCACCACTTCTCGATGGTTCCCCTCATGCCTACCCAGTGGAACCGCTCGCGCAGCAGGAACTCCAGCTTCTTCCACCCGAAGTGTCCAGCTCCGTCGTGGTATGCCTCCATCACCATGGCTGCGTCTCTTCGTGGCACCACTACTTGCCAGAGTAATTCATGCGTCCGGGAGTTAACCATTCTGCGGCACAACTTCCCTTTGTAAAGGAACAGTCGACTCTTCTCTGCCCATAGTTGTTTGGCTTCCTCCGGAGCGTCTGGTTCAAGGCGAGCCTCCGGCCGAGTCAGCATCTCCTTCACCAGTCGGACGGCAGGGTCGCTGTCTTGCGTTTCCGCCCAGTTGTAGTGGGGTAAGGGGTTCAACGTAGCAGCCTGCTTACTCCTTACCCGGTGGGAATACTGGATAGTCCCATGACGGTGGAACGCAGGGAGTTCAACTTCTTCCAGTCCCTCCGGATCTTCTCCTCCGTCCGGCAGGTTGGGCATCCTGGACAGGGCGTCCGCGTTGGTATTGGAGCGTCCTGCCCGGTATTTGATTGTGAACTCGTAGTTGGACAGACGGGCCATCCACCTCTGCTCCAGGGCACCGAGTCTTGCCGTGTCCAGGTGTGTCAACGGGTTGTTATCCGTGTACACGGTGAACCGGGAAGAAGCGAGGTAATGCTTAAAGCGCTCGGTGACTGCCCATACTACGGCCAGGAACTCTAACTTAAATGAGCTGTAATTCTCGGGGTTCCTTTCGGTGGGTCGCAGTTTTCGGCTGGCATAGGCAATTATTCGTTCCTTCCCCTGCTGGATCTGGGACAGTACGGCTCCTAGCCCGATGTTACTGGCGTCGGTGTAGAGGATAAAGGGCTGGCTATAATCCGGGTACGCCAGGATTTCGTCCCCCGTGAGGGCCATCTTCAGCTGGCGGAAGGACTCTTCTTCCAGCTCCTCCCATTTGAAGGGCGGCTTCTGGTTCTTGGCCTTCCGGGACTGGCCTATCAGGAGGTCCTGCATAGGTGCTGCCTTTTTGGTGAAACCGGGAATAAACCTTCGGTAGTAGCCTACCAACCCGAGGAACTGCCGCACTTCTTTTACGCTGGAGGGGCTTGGCCATTCCTTAATTGCGGTGATCTTATCAGGGTCGGGAGCCACTCCGTCAGCGCTCACCACGTGTCCCAGGTACTGCACCTTTGGTTTCAGGAGGTGACACTTGGAGGGTTTCACCTTTAGGCCGTAACTTGCCAGAGCTTCGAACACTTCCGCCAGGTGTTTCAGGTGGTCCTCATACGTCTTAGAATATACGATGACATCGTCCAGGTACAACAGGACCGTCTCGAAGTTTCTGTGGCCCAGACAACACTCCATTAGTCGTTGGAAGGTTCCCGGTGCGTTGCAGAGTCCGAACGGCATGCAGGTGAACTCGCTAAGTCCCATCGGGGTGGTGAATGCGGTCTTCTCCCGGTCCGCCTCTGCTACAGGAACCTGCCAGTACCCGCTAGTGAGATCCAAGGTAGAGAAGAAGTTAGCAGATCTTAAAGCAGCCAATGACTCCTCTATCCTTGGTAAGGGGTACGCATCCTTGTGTGTGATACCATTGATTTTCCGGTAATCTACACACATCCTCATGGTGTTGTCTTTCTTTCGGACTAAGACTAGTGGAGCTGCCCAGGGGCTACAGCTATCCCTGATCACCCCAGCCTCCTTCATGTCTCTAAGCATCCCCTTGGCGTGTTGGTAGTGGGCAGGGGGTACGGGTCGATACCTCTCTTTTATAGGAGGATGGTCTCCCGTGGGGATGTGGTGTTCTACCCCCTTGACTCGCCTGAAGTCTAACGGGTGTTTACTGAACACTCTCTCGTACTCCTGAACCACCCGATAGACTCCTTGTTTCTGGTGTGCGGGAGTGGAGTCAGTACCCAGATGTAGTTGCTGACACCAGTCCTCCATGTTTTTCTTAGAGCCGTTACCTTCCTCCGGGTGAGATGGAGGCAAGGGTTCCACAGATTGTATAGAATTTTGGTTAATGGTATATAATTTGGCTAGCGTGGCATACCGGGGCAGGTACACTTCCCTCTCCCCGATATTTATTATGCGAACGGGCACCCTCCCATGGCATACATCAACCACCCCCCGTGCTGTCAAAATGGTGGGCCTACTGTCCGAGTAAACTGGTTCTACCATTGCCTGGTAATCACTACCTCTCAGACCAATAGCTGCCCGGCACCAAATCATCATTTCACTTTTTGGGGGCATGGCAATAGGAAAAGGGTCACACATTCTTACGCTACCAATCTCACCGCCGGAGAGTTCCACCTGTTGCCGTCGCATCAGTGCCCGGATCTCTTTCTGGAGCACCCGCTGCTCGCCGGAGCTGGCGTTCTTGGCAACCTGCTGTAAAAGGAAAATCACCTCTACAAGACAATTTTCAATTACATTAGTTCCTAGAGTTATTTTTGGGTGACTCTCATGTTTGTCAATATCTACAATGATCAGTCCCTGTGCTGCCAGTTCGACTCTACCGATTTTGATGGTCATCTCTTTAAATCCGATCTGTGGCACGGGCTGGCCATTGCTGGCGATGATACTCAAGTCGTCGTCAGGGTAGCGGGTAATATCCGAGTCATTCCAGTACTGCTTAAAGAGCACGTACGGGATGGTGGTGACCTGTGACCCGGTGTCCAGTAGGGCACTCATGGGAATGCCATCCAGTACCACAGGCAAGACTGGACGTCCTCCCACATATCTGTCGCGCCAGTTCGATGGGCCTGGTGATCTTTTTCCTGGGGGTTGGCCCTCTACCCCAGGTTGTGCCCGTTTAAAGAACAGTACCTTGCCATATGTCCAGGTTGATTGCAGCGGCGACAGATGGGTCGTCCGTCCTCGCTGTATCGGTCACTGGGTCTTCCTCTGGCCGGTGGGGTCCTCCTTGGTCGACGCCACGGGATGTCCTCCGGTCCGGATGCCAGCTGGATCTTCCCTGGGGTGGAAGCCTGTAAAGACTGCACAGTTCGGGTTAGCGCAGCAACGCTCTTAGCTAGCTCTTGGACCTGATGGTGTAGGTCTGGAGCCGGGTCATTGTCCAAAGCCTGCGCATCAGCTCCCACAGGCCCTGCCGACAAGGGCGCCGCCTCCTGGTGGTAAGTGATAGCAGGGCGCTTGTGGGTCACAACGCCACCCGGTGCCGGTTCTCGGAGCACCCGGATGGCTCTGTCCTTGAACTGTGCAAAGCCCAGATGGGGATCCTGTAAGGCCATTGCCCGCAACTGGGTTCGGTGGGTATTACAATACAGTCCCTCTATAAACTGTTCGGTCAACAGCCTGTCCTCGTTTCCCACTCCATCAGGGTCGGTCTGCTTAATGGCCCTCAGGGCCTCTTGTAGGTTTAGTGCATAGTCCCTTATACTCTCATGCGCTCGCTGCTTGCACCCGTAGAATCTAAGCTTAATCTCGGCTGAGGTGCGGGTATCAAAGGTGTCCTTCAGCCGGGTTAGTATCCCTGCGACAGTCTTCCTCCCAGGTGGCCAGGATTTTACTTCCCTTTTGGCTGCCCCGGTTAGTTGGGCCACCAGGATGCTCACTTTTTGCTCTTCTGTGAGGGGGTACACCTGGAAGAGGCTATCCAGCTTTTCTCTAAAGTCATGCAGGGTATGTGACTCCCCTGAGTACTGGGGTAGCCAAGCTGCTCCCGGGATATAGGGCATGGTGAAGGGCATAACTGCAGCAGCGGTAGCGCTGGCGGGGGTTGAGGCAGTGAAGATCTCCTCCGTATCCGACATCTTCCTCCCCCCTAGTGGACCGTGGCCTACCTTGCGATGATCCTGTTCCGTAGGCCGCGGCTCCGCAGTGGATCGTCAGGGTTGAGGACCTTCCGTCGCGCTCCTGTGACGTCGGAGTCTGCTGGGCTCCTTCCAGGACCTTACGCAACGTCCGGACGTGAGGCGGGGCTTCAGTTCTCACGCGCTTTCGGAGTCCACGCCCCTCTTCTTCCCGCGCGGCGTCCTCAAGATGGCGTCCAATGGCGGGAAAACTCCACGGATGGCGGGAAGAAGGCAGAAGATGGCGCCGGATGGCGGGAAACTTCACCGATGGAGGGAAGAAGGCTGAAGATGGCGCCGGATGGCGGGAATCTTCACCACAGGTAAGTTTGAAAAGTCTCTTTTTCAGGCACGCAGTACCCGGTGGTTGCGGGCACGAAATCCTGCCGACTACGCCAAAGTTGACGCGCCCCTGGGCCTGTGTCGCGCTGCGTTGCGCACGCGGGAGCTTACCCGGAGCCGGATCTCTTGAGGGTTGTAGTCTCGTGGCGGTGACCCGGTCCGTGCCCAGGGAGTCAAACTGAGCGGCGATGTAACAGCGGTAGATGTAGGACGACTACGCCACCCGTTGAATGCAGCTATGGAGCTGCCGCTGCAAGACAGTCCGCTGAGGCCGGTGGATGGATGGTGCAGCGTAGATGGTATAACCCCCAACGGGAGGGGTATGGCCTCAGGGCAGCAGATGTGGATGATGGGGGTAGCAGGAACCACTCAGAGACGGTGCGGTGTAATTCAGGGTCTTTACTGGTAACAACGATAGACCCTCCCGGAGTACTTGCTAGTGAACGGGGCCTGGTCAGTCCTTGAGCAGATGGGATCTCCCCTGGCCAGGCGGAGTTGTAGGCCTCCGAAACTGACTGTACTCTTCTGGCTACCTTGCTAGAAGCGGATATAAGTAGCCCACGTCCCTGAGTGTACCGTGTGGTGCTCACCCGTATGGCCGGTGACTCGGGGCCTTCTAATGGCTTCCGCTCCACGATGGCGGTGCTGGTCCCACGCGTGTGACCGTGCCTTCGGGTTTCTGGGCCTGAGGACCTGAAATCCCCTGCCGGTCGGCTTCTGCTGCTGGGTAAGAGTTAGTCCCCACAGCCTCGGACGCCGGGTCCGGTAAGAAAGCTTCTCAGTCAGGGCGAGCTCTGCAGCTGCCAGCCCCTGACTTGTAGTAGTATTGCTCCCACTGAGCTTCTGCTGTTTCTTCCTGTGACTGTTTCTTGTCTCTACTCTCCTTGACTGACTAACCCTGCTTCAGCCCCGGGTTTATATAGGGGAAGGTCTTCCCCTCCCAAGACTGGGCAGGAGGTGTGGCATGCACAGGATCCCTGACCAAAGGACCTCCCACCTGCTCTCAGACATAACATTACATTACTGTGGGAAACCAGACCCCTGGGGTGCCACAAGTACTTCATGCATGTACCGTCACATGGATATGAAGCATAAGTTGCAGTGGGAAGCTCACTGTGCTACAATGCGGCCTAGCCGGCTGGGCCAACCACCGTCTGCCCCATCTTGTGCATCCGCAGCCTCTTCATCCTCTGTGACTGGGGGGACAGCAGTCACACATGTTTTTGGACGCAGACCTGCCACCTCTTTACCTGCAACAGCCAGTGTGATTGGCAGGTCGTCAGTTCATTGGGAAATGGAAACACCTGCTAGTGTTGAGCGCTCTCCGACATCGAGAGCACCACCTTTGGATCAAGGCAACCTAACATGTCCGCCTGCATCTTCCTCACAGACCGGCAGTTGCCGGGGACACCCTACTCAACACCGTCTAAGCACAACAGCCAGCCCTCGGTCCCTCAGATGTGGAAAAGTAAAAGACCATTTCCTCCTAGCCATGAGAAAGCTAAGAGGTTGAATTTCACCATCTGCAAGCTGTTGGCTACAGAAATGCTGCCTTTCCACCTGGAGGACACAGAGGATTTTCAAGACCTTATGTCCGTCACAGTGTCCCAGTACCAGATGCCCAGTCGGCACTACTTCTCAAAGAAAGGTGTGCCTGCGCTCCACTAGCATGTCGCACACAACATCACCGCTTCTTTGAGAAACTCTGTGTGTGACAAGGTGCACTTCACCACAGACACTTGGACGAGAAGGCATGGACAGGGGCGTTACATGTCGCTGACTGGGCACTGGGTAACTATGGTGACAGCAGGACAAGGGGCTGCTGTCCAAGTCTTACCGTCCCCACGAGTTGTGTGTTAATCCTCTTTATCTCGAACTTCCTCCACTGCTTCTGCCTCCTCAACCTCCTCTCGGTCCTCCACCTGCACCCAAAGCCTGTCTGGTAATGCCACCTGCTTTCTAACTGCGCAGAAGGAATCCTGCACACCTCCTTACTATGCTGGCAGCAGGGCTCAACGCATCAGTGTTTACTTTGAAATGTCTGGGAAATGTGAGTCACACAGCTGAGGAGTTTTGGTCAGCTCTGGAGACCCAGTTTCATGAAAGGTTGTCTCCACTGGACCTGCAACCAGGGAAGGCCATGTGCGACAATGCTGCAAACCTGGGTGCGGCACTTCGCCGGGGCAATGTCACACACGTGCCTTGTATGGCTCACGTGTTGAACCTGGTTGTCCAGCAATTTTTAGCCCACTATCCCGGACTAGATGGCCTTCTGCAGAGTGCACGGTCGCTGTGTGCTCACTTCCGCCGTTCGCATCCCGCAGTTCAACGACTTACATCTCTACAGAAGACGTTGGGCCTGCCAGTTCACCGGCTGAAATGCGATGTGCCGACACGGTGGAATTCAACTCTGCACATGTTGCAGCGACTGTGGCAGCACCGACAAGCCCTGGTGCAATACGTTCTGACGTATAGCCTGGGCCAACGAGATCCAGAGGTGGGGCAAATCACGCTGGAGGAGTGGTCTCAGATCAGGGACCTATGCACCCTTCTGCACAGTCTTGAAATGGCGACGAAGATGTTTAGTGCTGACGATGCCATTATCAGCATGACTATTACGGTGATTTACATGCTGGAGCACATGTTAAACAGAATTCGGAGTCAGGTGGTGGGACAAGACGAGGTGGAGGAAGTAGAGGAGGAGTCGCATGCGGAAGGGATAACATCTCCAAGGTCCAGACGGTTGGCAGCACCAAGGCGGCAGGCATGGGAGGGTGGGGGAGAGGGATTAACCAGGGCGCATGGTAGCAGCCAAACTGTTGAGGAAGGTGCAGGAGCCGAGGAAGAAGTGGAGGACGAACTGGCAATGGGCATGGAAGACTCATCAGATGAGGGAGACCTTGATCACATTTCTGTTGTGCGAGGTTGGAGGGAGAGGGCAGAGGAAGGAAGCATGATTCTTACCTCGCTACCAACACAACAAGGACTTGGTCCTTCTGGATGCGCAAGACACATGAGTGCCTTCTTGCTGCACTACCTGCAACATGACCCCCGGATTGTCAGAATTCGAAGTAATCCCGACTACTGGGTTGCCACACTCTTAGATCCCCGGTACAAAAGTATATTTGCCGAAATAATTCCTGCCATAAAAAGGTATTGACGAATGCAGGAGTATCTGTTGCAGAATCTTACATGTGCTTTTCCACAAAACACCAGTGGTGCACGTAGTGAATCTCACAGTTCTAACTTGCCAACGGTGGGACTGTCGAGTCTTCATCACTCAAACAGTAACAGTAACACAGTATCTGCTGGTAACAGCAATTTTGTGGAATCGTTTCACCACTTTTTTAGACCATCCTTTGCAAGGCCACAGGAGACAAGAAGTCTGACACATAGTCAATGCCTAGAGAGGATGGTACAGGAGAATCTCCAAGTGAACATCGAAGCCATGACTGTGTCACTGGACCCTTGCTCATTTTGGTATTCCAATCTTGAAAAATCGCCGGAGCTCGCCACTCACGCCTTGGAGATCTTGTCATGCCATGCAGCCAGCGTTCTCTCTGAACGTGTGTTCAGTGCTGCTGGTGGTGTGCTGACAGATAAGCGCACGCGGCTGTCCACTGAGAATGTAGACAGACTCACGTTCATAAAGATGATCAAATCATGGATTCGCAAGGACATTTCTACCCCTGTGTCATCCTTGGGAGACTAAAAGCTTGGGGATTTGGTAAAATCACCTCACCAACCGTTTTAAGCAACAGTGGGGCAATTGATGCCACTTAACCCTAGAACGCATGACCATAAAAATCTACACTTTCACATACCTGGGGCCCTTTAGGCCCGTGTGCAAATAACATGGAATAACTCAAACTCAAATGACAAACAACTATATACATGAAGAATACCTAGAGTTTCAAAATTCTACCTAAAGCAATCTTGCAGAAAATAGAAAACAATTAACTGGGCGGGCCTGCAAGGCCACAGGTATGCGTTCTAGGATTAAGTGGTGTCTGTGCCACAATTTTGGGAGTCCCCTTGCTGTGTCTTACGTGACGTTGGCATCGTCAATTCCAGGTGGGTTGGGTCGCACCCCCCCCTTTTAACTGTAAGAAACTACATACACTATGGCTTGGGGTAACACAGATGGTTGAGTCTGAAGAGCTGTTTACTCAGAGGTCTGCTCCAAATCTTCAGTGTCAGCTAGTCAGCGTAGAATTTTTAACTGCATCTAGCCTAGGCAATACTTTGGGCGTAGTAGCCCAGCTGCGAAGCAAGCTGCACCGCCTGTGTATCTAATAAGAATTTTTAAATTAATCTAGCCTAGGCAGACTGTGGGGACCCCCAACCAAACCCAGATGCTCAGCCCCCCTACCGCCCCCCTTTCATGGACAACCCAATAATGTAACTCTTACAACTGGATGGGTGAGGATCGGTCACAGCTTTATTAACTCTTTATACTCATTCCATTAGAAAGGCATTTTATTTCTAAAATAATTCAGCTTGTTGCAGCATGCCCTGGGTCCCCACTCCGGCAAGTTGGCCAACAAGTGTAACTCTCCAACATGTCCTTTCTATTTCCAGGCCACGGAGGATCCAGCGTACTCGTATGCAGGACTCTGACCCCCACCCATCACTCTTAACGCTTGTTCCACTCCGTCCTGGAGTCCTGACAGGAATATGTCCAGTCCAATATCTATTAAGTGAACACCGTCGGGCCGTATGAGGCCTGCTTTATCTCCTTCCAGTTGTCGGTGTCGTATCACTACACCGCCTCTGTCTCTTCTAAATTTTGCCATCCGAATATTTATTACCCGCCTTGTCCATTCGATGGCCGTGATGTCTCGCGCACCTTGCCATACCGCTATCGGCACAATCTCTGACCATACTATAGCTAATTTTGTGAAAAATTCTCTGAAGCGCTCAGTGTCTAGTTTCATTATTGCCATTAGTTATGCGCTCTTGTGATGACCTAGGTTGTTTCCCCCGGCCTGTATAACTAAGATGACCGGACCTCTTGCCTCTCTCCCTACCTTGATTACCTCCATTAGTACCTGTGGCCATAGCAGGCCTCTAATACCTCTCCAATTGAAATATGTGTTATGAAACTCTAATTTCCTCCCGCCTGGGCGGACTTTCGCCCTTTTTTGTGCCCAATATATATACGAGTGGCCTATCACTCACACTGTTGGCTTAGCGTCACCTGTAAAAGAAACAAACCACGTTAGGATAACAAGTCCGGTCTTATGTATCTCGCCAAACACGTGGATCGCCATCTCCCTATCCTCTGAACTTCCGTTTCTGACAGTCCTGCTCTTGCTGCTTCCGTGGCCGCAACTATGCGGAATGAGTGTGTCCCGTAATCTTTGGGGTGGTTCCCTGCCGATGTTATGCATTTATTAAATATAGCTTGGAACAGTTATCTTGAAAATGGCGTTCCATCAATGTGTGATACGAAGAAATTACTTTGTGATCTGATGGTTAGATATGTTTTTACTATTGTTACCCGACTCAGTGTACCGTTTGTGGGTTGTAGAAGTACCCAAGTACCCCTGCCCGCTGGAACCGTTTTCGATTGGTGTATGCGTACACGTATTGCATTATTGGCTATGACTACTTCCTGGTGTAATAAGCGTCCACTGGTGGTAATTTTGGATTGAGGGACTAATTCGCTTATACATAGCGCCCCGAAGAAGGTGATCACAAATGCAGTAGACATTAGTGTTGCTTCAAATTGTGAGTGTCATGTTAATGGTGTTAGGGATAAGATGTGAGAAATCAGTTTTAGTGACACGGGACGGGACGTCTACATTCCTGACTTGGCTGACCCCTTTTCCACCCTTTTATGGATTGTCTGATGATGAATCTTTGTCACATCTCCCCAATTCAGTAGTTGGAAGTGAAATGCTACTCCGGTCAGACACCGCTGCGCTGACGCCCCTGATATGCCCCTCATCATTAGCTGGTGGAGAAATTCTATGGTGACTTGTGATCTGGCTTGTTCACATTGGTCAACCCGTCTGCCTGCTACTAGTCGTGTCCACTCTTCCCATGCCTTACCGTATGCTTGCCACGTTGACGGGGCAACTGACGCTCTGATTAATGGCATCAACTATTCGCCACTAGATCCCATAGGGAGGGTGGGCAACTGTTGCCCGATGGGTGGGCGTTGTGGAAGAGCTCTGTGAAAATCTGCCAATTGAATTGTTATAAAGCGTTAGCAGCAGCTTTATACCCCTCAGCATAGTGGCTAGCGCGGACCCATACATTGTGTTTTAGGCACAGGAATACTAGCCTGCGTAGTAGGCCTAGCACTGGGAGAGACGATGATGCCATCTTATTAATGCAGTGCGCTAGGCTGGTGTTTTGTGTTATGAAGCATATATTTTTGTTAGCCAGGCGTGCGCCCCATATTTCTATTGCTACCACTATTGGGAAAAATTATTTTCAGGGCTAGATGCAGCTAAAAATTATTATTAATTTCAAAGCTGGTGGAGCTTGGTATAGATGGCCTAATACAATGAGTCCCACACACTGCTAGAAGCCCAAATATTTTTTCAGAGGTAGATGCAGATAAAAATTATTTTTAATTTGCAACCTGATGGAGGTCAGTATAGATGGACTAATAGAGAAAGTCCCACACACTGCTAGAAGGCCAAATATTTTTTCAGAGCTAGATGCAGATAAAAATTATATTCAATTTGCAACCTGATGGAGGTCAGTATAGATGGACTAATAGAGAAAGTCCCACACACTGCTAGAAGGCCAAATATTTTTTCAGAGCTAGATGCAGATAAAAATTATATTCAATTTGCAACCTGATGGAGGTCAGTATAGATGGACTAATAGAACAAGTCCCACACACAGCTGGAAGCTCAAATATTTTTTCAGAGGTACTGTAGATGCAGATAAAAATTATTTTTAATTTGCAACCTGATGGAGGTCAGTATAGATGGACTAATAGAGAAAGTCACACACACTGCTAGAAGGCCCAATATTTTTTCAGAGGTAGATGCAGAAAAAAATATATTCAGTTTGCAACCTGATGGAGGTCAGTATAGATGGACTAATACAACAAGTCCCACACACAGCTAGAAGCCCAATATTTTTTCAGAGCTAGATGCAGACAAAAAATTATTTTGAATTTGCAACCTGATGGAGGTCAGTATAGATGGACTAATAGAGAAAGTCCCACACACTGCTAGAAGGCCACATATTTTTTCAGAGGTAGATGCAGAAAAAAATATATTCAGTTTGCAACCTGATGGAGGTCTGTATAGATGGATTAATAGAACAAGTCCCACACACAGCTAGAAGCCCAATATTTTTTCAGAGGTAGATGCAGAAAAATATATATTCAGTTTGCAACCTGATGGAGGTCAGTATAGATGGACTAATACAACAAGTCCCACACACAGCTAGAAGCCCAATATTTTTTCAGAGGTAGATGCAGAAAAAAATATATTCAGTTTGCAACCTGATGGAGGTCTGTGTAGATGGATTAATAGAACAAGTCCCACACACAGCTAGAAGCCCAATATTTTTTCAGAGGTAGATGCAGAAAAAAATATATTCAGTTTGCAACCTGATGGAGGTCAGTATAGATGGACTAATACAACAAGTCCCACACACAGCTAGAAGCCCAATATTTTTTCAGAGCTAGATGCAGAAAAAAATTATATTCAATTTGCAACCTGATGGAGGTCAGTATAGATGGACTAATAGAATGATGCTATGCCCAAAAGATTTTACTTCACTAGGTGCAGTAAAAAAATTGGTATTCTATACACAGGTGGTATATCTTGCAACACAGATAGGCTACTCCACTGACTAACACACTCTGCAATAGGCCAAAAAGGATTAGCTTTGCTAGATTCAGCCAAATGCTGTGAAAAAAACTTGCACAGCACTGGCACAGACCTGCCTGGCAAAAACTGATAGGAACTGATGTAACCTAGTCCTGAAAAGGACTCCAATTACAATTAGTCTTTACTCCCACAACCTATCTATTTAAGAGCACAGACCTGCCTGATAAAAGTCATAGGAAATGCTGTAACCTAGTCCTTAAAAGGACTGCAATCACAACTATTCCCTACTCCCAAGCTATCTGTAGATTTGTGCGAAAATTGGCTTGAAATTAACAAGGTATAGCGCACACAGCAACAGCGGTGCCGTCTAACACGCAGCTGCAGCAGTGAGAAAATGGTGGCGACAGGGAAAATGGCTTGGTCTTATAGGGCAAGGACATGTGACATACACTGCCAATGACACATGCCCTTGCTTGTGTGAAAAACAGCAGTTCGCTCCGTGTGTGCACTGCTGATAGGCTGACAGATTGCACCTCCCCACTGTAAATGCGGGAAAGAGAAAAAAAAAATGGAAATCTTCATTGTTCCTGCAGAGATCCATCCCCTGCCCCTCCCCCCACCCCGCTGTACACTCAAACTGCGTATTAACATTCATTTTCATCATTACTGAGAAAAAATCCAGTTATGATTTTGGTGCACGAACAGTTATCGAACATAACCTCGAACAGCCGAATTTTTCTCAAATTGTTCGTGTTCGCCGAACGGCTCGAACACCGCCCAAAACAGCTCGAATTTGAGATTGGCGAACAGTTCGAGTAGAACAACGCTCATCTCTACTTGCGAGATGCTCGGGCGGATGCTCGGGTCTCCTCCCTGCATGTTTGGCGCTCTTTAGAGTGCCAATAAACATGCAAGGATTGCCTGCCACTCACTGTAATGCCGCAGCCATGTTGGTTGTGGCATTACAGTGATTGGCTGGCCACACAGCGTCATCAGGTCTATATCAGACCTGGCGCCGCCATGCTCGTCAGTCTACTCCTCAATCAGACAGTGTAGGGAGAGGTGCTGCTGAGCTAGGAAGAGATATGCTTGTGTATTAGGTAGTGTAGGGAGAAAACAAGTACATTACACATATCCATCTTAATAAACAGTCCTCCTGAGGACTAATCCATCTGCAGAGATATCAGGCAGGCAGTGTATATAGGCAGGCAGGCAGTGTATATAGCAGACTGCAGTGCATATAGCACAAGAGGCTCCATTCCAATTCTGCCTTCTGCTGCTGTTAGATATTTCTATACAAAGGCCCAGGTCTCAGGGGCCAGAAATACTTTTTTGGATCTTAATTCTCATTATTTGCTTAAAAAACAATCCAGAGAACACCGTTTTTCTGCGCCATTTGGTTGTTGGCACTGCAGAATACAGCCAGGTCCTTTCTATATTACAGCACTAAAAATCCAGCTATACTCCCTGACAGAAGTTACGTCACTTATCCATGTTATGTAAATAAACGCTTATAACCTGACGTTAAATTCATCCATTGGTTTTATAAATTATTCTTTTGAAAGCTGAAACCCTCCCAAATTTAGTTTAGGTTAAGAAAATAAATTGGCATCAATGCTGAAATATTGATCCTTTAATGAACACAGAATGGTCAGATTTTTGCAAGACAAAAGTTTTGTCGCCTCGGTCATATAATGCACCCAATCCTAGTTTACATCCTCACCAGTGCTCAGTAAATAATCGGTTAATTAGTGGGTGTGTATAAAAAGAAACCCAGCACCCCAGACCTTCACTTGAACTGCAACTTGAGCTCTGACAACATGCCAAAAATCCACCCTGCAACCAAAGCCTTGATTATCGAGAGGCTGAAGACCAGATCCACTGCAGAGGTGGCTGGCACCTTTAATGTGTCTCAGCGTCAAGTACAAAGAAGTCAAAAAAGATTTGAAGAGACTGGAGATCTGTTTGAAAAGCCAAGGGCCGGCAGACCCCGCAAGACAACTGCTCAGGAGGAACGTTTGTTGGTTAGAAAATCCAAAGCAAGCCACTCTTCCTCTGCAGCAGAGCTCCAACAAGCCTGGTCACCTCAATTCCTTGTGTCAACTAGAACAGTTTGTAGGATTCTGTCTCGAAATGGCCTCCATGGTCGAATCAGTGCCCAAAAGCCAGCACTAAACAAAAGACAAATAAAAAAATGTGTGGCATTTGCAAAGTCCCACAGCCTGCTGAACAGACGGACGCTGGAAAAGTTGCAGAAGGTGGATTTCTCTGATGAATCTTCAGTAGTATTACACCACAGCCGCCGCAAATAGTGCAGGAGATCTACTGGAGCCCGTATCCAAAATACACCCATAAAACAGTTAACTTTGGTAGTGGAAAGATCATGGTCTGCGGTTACATTCAGTATGGGGGTGTGCGAAACATTTGCAAGGTGGAAGGCAATATCAATAGCTTAAAATATCAAGAAGTATTAGCTACCTCTTACATTCCAAATCATAAAAGGGGTCAAATTCTGCAGCAGGATGGTGCTCCATCTCATACATCCATCTCTACAACAAAGTTCCTTCAGGCAAAAAAGATCAAGGTGCTCAAGGACTGGCCAGCCCAGTCACCAGACATGAACATCATTGAGCATGTTTGGGGTAGGATGAAAGAGGAAGCTTGGAAGACAAAACCAAAGGATCTAGATGAACTATGGGAGGCATGTAAGACTGCATTCTTTGCTATTCCTGATGATTTCATTAATAAATTGTATGAATCATTGTTGAACCGCATGGATGCAGTCCTTCAAGCTCATGGAAGTCACACAAAATATTAAATATGACTCTAATAGCACCACAACTTCATTCACCAATGTTATGCAACGTATATTTGTATTTTAAGATAATTATTTGCTTGAATATCACATTACTTTCTGTGGTCGACAAAACTTTTGTCTTGCCAAAATCTGACCATTCTGTGTTCATTAAATGATCAATATTTCAGCATTGATGCCAATTTACTTTCTTAACATAAACCAAATTTGGGAGGGTTTCAGCTTTCAAAAGAGTAATTTATAAAACCAATGGATGAATTTAACGTCAGGTTATAAGCTTTTATTTACATAACATGGATAAGCGATATAACTTCTGTCAGGGAGTGTATTTAATACTGTGGTTTGTCCGTCACACGGATCACATATAATTGCGCTGAAAATACTGCCATTTTTGGCCTCCATTCAAATTTTTTTCAGTGTGTCAGCAAAGTTTTTGGCACCGGTTTGCTGTTCAAAATAGTTACCTACAGGCCAGGTATTTAAAACTGTGGTTTCTCCATCACACAAGTTACATATAACGTCGCTCCAAATTCAGCCATTTGTATTGAGCGTGGAAGATATTGTCCTTCATTTAAAATGGGCAAGGCGCGTGGCAAAGGACAGGGAACTGGACATGATGGTGATGGTGCATGCAGAGGCCGAGGCCGTGGGCAAGCTGAAATTGTGCCACAGCAAACATCCACATCTTCTCGCCCGACCTTCATGTCTCAATTCCTAGGGGACCGCAGCACACCACTATTGAACCCAGAGCAGTGTCAAAAGGTTGTTGGTTGGATAGCGGATAATGCTTCCAGTCACTTAGCCACCACCACCACCACCACCCTGTCTTCCACACGGTCAAGTCTCAGTAGCCATGAGTCTGGATTGCATATTCCTCACCCTGATCCTCCTTCCTCCCACCATGCCGAGTGCCCGGAGACAACTGATCCCACACTTGGACACTGAACAGCTGTTCACTTTTCCATTTAAAGATTCGGGCCTCTCGCCCGGTCCACTTGAAGTTGGGCAAGAGGAAATCGCATGTAGCGATATCCAAATATTTGAGCAGCCACGGTCACACGAAGGCGATGGTGGGAAAGTGTCACAAGAGGTGGACGATGATGAGACACAATTGCCAGAAAGTCAGGAGGAGGACCAGGGTGTGGAAGTGGAAGACGAGGTGGTGAATGATAGAGTAACTGACCCAACCTGGCAGGAGGACATGCGGAGCGAGGACAGCAGCACACAGGGAAAAGGAGGCAGAGCACCACAACAGGCAGGAAGAATCAGTGTGGTGGCCGCAGGCAGAAGGCAGGCAATAGTTTCCCGTACCACCAATACAAAGGAAGTTGCCAGTACAACTGTTAGGTCTTCCCGAGTCTGGTTGTTTTTTAACCCCTTTACCCCCAAGGGTGGTTTGCACCTTAATGACCAGGCCAATTTTTACAATTCTGACCACTGTCACTTTATGAGGTAATTACTCTGCAATGCTTCAACGGATCCCCCTGATTCTGAGAAGGTTTTTTCGTGACATATTGTACTTCATGATTGTGGTAAAATTTCTTCGATATCACTTGCGTTTATTTGTGAAAAAAATGGAAATTTGGCGAAAATTTTGCAATTTTCAAAATTTTAATTTTTATGCCCTTAAATCAGAGAGATATGTCACACAAAATAGTTAATAAATAACATTTCCCACATGTCTACTTTACATCAGCACAATTTTGGGACCAAAATTTTTTTTGTTAGGGAGCTATAAGGGTTAAAAGTTGACAAGCGATTTCTCATTTTTCCAACAAAATTTACAAAACCATTTTTTTAGGGACCACATCACATTTGAAGTCACTTTGAGAGGTCTTTATGACAGAAAATACCCAAAAGTGACACCATTCTAAAAACTGCACCCCTCAAGGTGCTAAAAACCACATTCAAGAACTTTATTAACCCTTCAGGTGCTTCACAGGAATTTTGGGAATGTGGAAGAAAAAAATGAACATTTAACTTTTTTCACAAAAATGTTACTTTAGACCCAATTTTTTTTATTTTTGCAGGGGTAACAGGAAAAAATGGACCCCAAAATTTGTTGTGCAATTTCCCCTGGGCTCACAGATACCCCATATGTGGGGAAAAACCACTGTTTGGGCGCACGGCAGGGCTCGGAAGGGAAGGAGCGCCATTTGACTTTTTGATTGTAAAATTTGCTTGAATAATTAGCGGACGCCATGTTGCTCTTGGAGAGCCCCTGATGTGCCTAAACATTGGAGCTCCCCCACAAGTGACCCCATTTTGGAAACTAGACCCCCCAAGGCACCTATCTAGATGCATAGTGAGCACTTGGATTTTCCATTCAATTTGTTAGCGGACACCATGTCGCGTTTGGAGAGCCCCTGATGTGCCTAAACAGTGGAGCTCCCCCACAAGTGACCCCATTTTGGAAACTATACCCCTCAAGGATTTTATTAAGGGGTATAGTGAACATTTTGAACCCAGAGGTACGACACAGAATTTGATAACATTAGGTCATCATATTGAATAAGGTGTCATTACTCTTGAGCGCAAGTGCTCGCTACTTGAGTTTGCATCGGGTACTCAGGTATGCACCATGTATCACGGGTGCTCAAGTGAAATGCTCGAGTCCCCGCCCGCATGTTTCACGGTTATTAGACACCCCAAAAAAAACATGCGGGGATCGCTCGTGCATGGCAGGCAATCCCCGCGAGTTTTTTTTGGCCGCGAAGCATATGGGGCGGAGACTCGAGCACCCACGATACTCAGTGCATACCCGAGCACCCGATGCAAACTCAAGTAGCGAGCACTTGCGCTCAACACTAGTCGCCATATCGTCATCTTTTTTTTTTTTCTTTTTTACTTTTGAAAAAAAAACAACCCCAACCCTAACATTAGCACAACCCCAACCCCAGCCCCAGCGTTTATTTTTTACGCCGTTCCTCGTGCGGTATAAGTGATGAGATTACTTTATTCTTCGGGTCGGTGCGATTACAGCGATACCAGAATCATATCGGGTTTTTATGATTGACAGCTGTCACACACTAAAAGACACATATTTTGTAAAATCTAGTTTTTGCATCGCCATATTTTGGCCGACAGTCATGTGATGGCTTGTTTTTTGCGGGATGAGTTGACGTTTTTATTGGTGCCATTTTCAGGCACGTGACATTTTTTGATCGCTTTCTATTCCTATTTTTGGGAGGCAGCATAAACAAAAAACAACAATTCAGGAATTGTGTTTTTTTACATTTTTTTATTCTGCTCCGGGTGTGGTAAAATTGATAAGGTAGCTTTATTCTTCAGGTCAGTACGTTTACAGCGGTACCACATTTATATAGTTTTTTATGTTTTGGCGCTTTTACACAGTAAAAGCTATTTTATAGAAAAAATTTTTCTTTTGCATCGCTTTATTCTGAGAGCTGTAACTTTTTGATTTTTCGGAAGATGGAGCTGTATGGTGGCTTGTTTTTTGCGAGACGAGATGATGTTTTCAGCGGTACCATTTTTATTTATATTCGTCTTTTTGATCGCGTGTTATTCCATTTTTTGTTTGGCGGTATGATGATAAAGCATTGTTTTTTGCTTTGTTTTTTTTTTTTACCGTGTTCACTGAAGGGGTTAACTAGTGGAACAGTTTTATAGGCCAGGTCGTTACGGACGCGGTGATACCAAATATATGTACTTTTATTGTATGTATTTTTTTTCAGAATAATATTTATTGATGGGTACATTATATTTTTATTTTTAGTGGATTTTTTTTAGTATTTTTTTTTTAATATTTTTACAATTTTTTTAAATTTTTTTTTTTACTTTTTGGGAGTTTTTTTACTTTTATACTTTGTCCCACTATAGGACTTTCACTTTTTTTATTCTGATCGCCTGCACAGCATAGGGATGGAGCACCATCCCTTTGCTATTCAGGCAGTCAGCTCTGGACAGGGAGAAGATAGTTTGGAGATGCACTGCGCATGTCCAAACAATCTTCCTGCTGTCCGGTAACCCGGATGTTGTCATGACGACATCGGGTCGTCTTGGCAACTCCCGGGAAGCCACAGCAGACAGCGCTGGAGGCCGGAAGAGGAGGTGAGTATACCGATCACCTCCCCTTGCCACCGCAATGCTGCAATCGACTACGATCGCAGCATTGCGGGGGTTAATGTGCTGGGAGCGGTGCAGTATCGGGTGTCAGCTGTGACAATCAGCTAACACCCGGTGGCGATCGCGCCCGCACAGCCTGTGTGCGCGCGCGATCGCGATGAAGTACTAATACGGGTCAGGCTCTTAAAGCGCAGGGCACTGACGCGTATTAGTACGTCATGGGCTTTAAAGGGGTTAAAGACTCTGCCAATAACCCCAAAAAGGCCATTTGCACCACCTGATAGGTCAGCATCAGCAGGGGTGGCAAAACTAGCAGCCTGACCACCAGCAGCATGATCAGGCCCACGGCAGCAAAGCACCCGACTTTGTGGGCCGAACCCCAGGGTACAGGAACAGTGTCTGCGGGTGGCACCATTGCTTCTTCCACTGTTGTGCATGGAAGCCGATCCCCTGTCCATGGTGCATGCGAAGATGTCCTCCCGACGCCAAGGATTGTGGGCCCTAGGTCAATCAGGGTTGCCCCCACAGTCTACAGCTCCTGCACCTCATCCTCCTCAGCCTCCTCCTCCTGTTCAGCCTCCATCTCCGAAATGACCACATCAGTCACAAGCTGGATGCACTGCAGCACTGCCTCGGCCAAGCTGCAACAGGCTGTGCTGAAGCTAATATGTTTAGGTGACCAACCGCACAATGCTGAAGAGTTGTGGACAGCTCTGAAAGAGCAGGCAGATCTGTGGCTCACACCGCTAAGCCTACAGCCAGGCATGGTCGTGTTGGTCGTGTGTGACAATGGCCGGAACCTGGTCGCGGCTCTGAGGCGAGGCGAGCTCACACACGTACCATGCCTGGCCCATGTGCTTAACCTCGTGGTTCAGCGGTTTCTCAAATCCTACCCGGAGCTGCCGGATCTGTTTGTTAAAGTATGCTGCCTGTGTGCCCATTTTAGAAAGTCACCTACAGCTTCCGCCACCCTAGCTGTGTTTCAGCAGCGTTTGCAGCTTTCGGCTCACAGACTGGTGTGTGATGTCCCCACGCGTTGGAACTCTACACTGCAGATGTTGGGAAGGATTTGTGAGCAGAAGAGGGCAGTTGTTGAGTACCAGCATCAACAAGGCCATCGGTATTCAGTTCAGATTCCACACATAAGACCTCTGGAGTGGACATGGATGTCAGACATATGTACCATCCTCCAAAACTTTGAGGACTCCACCAAGATGGTGAGCTGCGATGACGCCATAATTAGCGTCACCATCCCGTTTCTTTGTCTTCTGAAATGCTCCCTGCTCACAATCAAAGAGGATGCATTGCAGGTGGAGCATGATGAGATGGAGCAAGGAACCATACAGGGTGATGGGCCGTGGGGCACTCGGATCCGGGAAATAGGGAAACGGTGGGGGTAGTAGTGGCAACCCGGTTCCGTGGCTCAGGGTGGTCAGGCCAGTGGTAGTTCGTTATGTGCTGATGATTATGTCCGACTACGCCACCCGTGGATTGCGGTTATTAGGAACCGCCGCTGCAAGCAGACCGCTGGGGCTGATGAGGTGTGCAGCTAGGGTAGTGTGACTCCCCACGGGAAGAGTGCGGCCCCAGGGCAGTATGATGGATGGTGGGCGTGATGGTAGTGAGAGTTCCAGTGCTGATAGTGCTGGAGGAGCAAGGAGCACACAGACAACAGGTTGTAGTCCAGGGTCTTTACTAAAACAGGTAAACTGACCCATAAACAGTCCCGGCTAGGAGGGGACCTGGATGTCTGAGAGCAACGGGGAAATTGGCCCTGGTCAGGGAGAGGGTGTAGGCCTACCGTGCTTTCTGCGCTCCTTCTGGCTATCTCCTCGCTATAGGGTAACAGCCCACGTTTCCAAGCTTTCCGTGTACTCTCGCCTGTATGGCCTGCGACTTGGGTTCCTTTCTGCTAACAGCCTTGTACGGCTTTGCTGGTCCCTTCGGTTGTAACAGGGCCTCCAGGCTTCTTAGGCCAAGGAATATACAGTCCCTTGCGGACTGGTTCTCTGCTGGGGGATGTATAATCCTCCCAGCCTCAGACACCAAAGTCTGGTAAAGTAAGTATTTTATCTGCCAAGACAGGCTCTCTTCGCCTCTTGTCTCTGGCTTGTGGCTCTCCTCCTGCCACACTTCCTCTTAGGTGCAATACAACTGTCTGTCCCTGCTCTGCTCTGGGACAAGTCTCAGTCCTGAGACAGGCCTTCAAGTTCTCTCTAACCCTGCCCCCTGCACCAGCTTTTATATGGGCAGCCTGCTCCCCCTACTGGCCTGAGACAGGAGGTACTGCATGCTAATGTTCCCCTGACTAGAGAACCTCCCCCTTGCTCTCAGACACAGCTTTATTACATTTTGTGGCATCCAGGCCAGGGTGACACATTCCCCCCTAGTAAAATTTAGTACTCCGGGACTAAACAGTAAACAAGGATTATATGCATGACCATAAAACATTAGTATACAAGCGACGCACAGATTGAGTTCTTAAGGTCACAGTGTGGTCTGTGACCGGGTGTCCATATCACCAATACAACGGGGAGCCTTAACCAGGTGGGGGTCTGTCCTACCCCAAGTCCTTTACAGTCTTAGTTCATTCCTGGGTTAGGCTCCGAACGCAGTCCATACAAGGTCCCGGTTATAAAAAGTCCATAACCTTTGAGTCCTTACGATAGCTGCAAGAAACTGAAACACAGAATTACCAAACATGCATGTAACTTTGCAAACAATTCAACATTTGGCAACAGGGTTATTTACAATCTTAGTACACTCTATATTCTCCAGCGAGCAGGTATCTGCCCCTTTGTGCTCCTGGTTGACCTACGTAGCCCACTGTCTGGTGGTGGACCAACCTGGCTTTCCCCACTAGCGTTATTGGTACAGCTACCAGCTGGGTGTACAGGTAGGGCAGGCAGCTGTCTGCGGGTCCTTTGACTTACCGCAAGCATGGCAGGCTCACTGTCAGCAGAGGGTTGACTCTCCTGGGCTGCTGGTACAGGCTCTTCTGCCTCTGGAACCGCTTGCTCCTCTTCACCTTCCGGCTCTGGTGTTGGTTGTTGCTGTGCCGGTTGCAGGAAATGCAGGACGGGTACCACTATGGCATCATTTATGCGAGTCCAGGACTGAGGGAACTCTCCGAGAACGGTGCTGATCATTTCTTCCTTGTCATCTGCGGGTTCAAGGTCACTTTGATCCTCTTCTGCACTACGGAGTTGCTCGGGGCACCTTTTGAGGTGGTCTCTGGAGACGACACTAGTGGTTTCTCCTCCGTCCTTGGTGATTACGCACACCTTTGGGTTGTCGTGGTCAGACTGCAGTATGGTGTAGGGTTCCCTTTCCCACTGGTCGTCCAACTTATGTAGCCTTCTTTTTCTCTTTAGGACTTGCTCACCAGGTTCTAGGGGACCAGCAGGGGCGTGTTGATTGAAGAGTTTTTCTTGCCTCTCTCTCACCTGGGCCAGGCTCTTCTCAACACTCTCCTGTACCTTCTTGTACTGCAGTTGCCTTTCCGTATCCCAGTCCGCATCCGGGGAGGTGTCCTCAGGTATTAGGACTCCCATCTCCAGGTCTACGGGCAGCTTACCTGGTCTAGCTCGCATCAGGTAAGCCGGGGTGCAGTTTGTAGCATTCACCGGGATATTGTTGTATAGGTCTATCAGGTCCGGCAGTTTTTCTGGCCACAGGCTGCGTTCCTCCAGGGGCAACGTCTTCAGGAGATCAATGACTATATTGTTCATTTTCTCACACATCCCGTTGGTTTGTGGATGGTAAGGCGTTGTCCGAATTTTCTTACAGCCATACAGGTTGCAGAACTCCTGGAAGATTTCAGCCTCGAACGCTGGACCCTGGTCTGTCAGGACCTGTTCCGGATACCCATGTGGATGGCAGAAGTATTGCTGGAAGGCTCTGGCCGCTGTTTGGGCTGTCAAGTCCTTTACCGGGACCACCACTAGAAAACGGGAATAGTGGTCCACGATTGTCAGGGCATAGATGTATCCTGACCGGCTGGGAGCCAATTTGACATGGTCCAGAGCTACCAGCTCAAGAGGCTACGTGGTGACGATGGGCCTCAAGGGTGTCTTCTGGCTGGCACGGTCCTTCCTCCTCAGGTGACAAGGGCCACAGTCTCTGCACCATTTTTCTACAGCTCCTCTCATGCCGACCCAAAAGAACCTTCCTCTTAGCAGGAACTCCAGTTTCTTCCAACCGAAGTGTCCCGCTCGGTCATGGTAAGCCCCCAGGACCATAGCTGCATCCCGCCTTGGGACCACGACTTGCCAGGTCAGCTCGTGCGTCCGGTGGTTAACAATCCTTCTGCACAACTTGCCTTCGTA
Source organism: Phyllobates terribilis (assembly GCF_046119375.1). NCBI lineage: Eukaryota > Metazoa > Chordata > Amphibia > Anura > Dendrobatidae > Phyllobates > Phyllobates terribilis. Next base: position 52,036,810 of record NW_027362767.1, on the reverse strand, counting down.
GAGGAACAGCTTGCTCTTTTCCTTCCATAGCTGCTTGGCTTCCTCTGGGGCATCTGGATCTAAGCGGGCGTCTTCCCAGGTCAGCAGATCTTTCACCAGGCGGACTGCAGGGTCACTATCTTGGGTCTCGGCCCAGCTGTGGTGAGGTAGAGGATTGATCATCACAGTTGTTAGATCCTCCTCCTTCACGCGGTGAGAGTATTGAGCGGCTCCATACCGGTAAAACGCGGGGAGTTCTACCTCCTCCAGCTCTTCTGGGTCTTCGTCACCTTCAGGTAAGTGAGGCATCCTTGATAGGGCGTCCGCGTTGGCATTGGTTTTGCCTGCCCGGTACTTGATCACGAAGTCATAGTTGGAGAGACGGGCCATCCACCGCTGTTCCAGGGCACCCAGTCTTGCATTGTCCAGGTGTGTCAACGGGTTGTTGTCCGTGTACACGGTGAATTTTGCGGAGGCCAGGTAATGCTTGAAGCGTTCCGTCACGGCCCACACCACCGCCAACAATTCTAGCTTGAAGGAGCTGTAATTCTCCGGGTCCCTCTCGGTGGGCCTCAGCTTCCGGCTGGCGTATGCGATCACCCTTTCTCTGCCCTGTTGGTTTTGGGACAGTACGGCTCCCAGTCCCACATTACTGGCATCTGTGTGGAGAATGAAAGGCTGGCCATAATCAGGGTAGGCCAGGATCTCGTCCCCTGTGAGGGCCATCTTTAGCTGGCGGAAGGACTCCTCTTCCGGTTTATCCCACTTGAAGGGCGGCTTTTGGCTCCTGGACTTAGACTGTCCGATCAGGAGGTCCTGCATAGGAGCTGCCATCTTGGTAAACCCGGGGATGAATCTTCGGTAGTAGCCTACCAACCCGAGAAACTGTCTCACCTCTTTGATGTTCGAGGGGCTTGGCCAGCTCTTGATTGCCGTGACCTTGTCAGGGTCGGGGGCCACTCCTTCCGTGCTTACCACGTGCCCTAGGTACTGGACCTTTGGTTTCAGCAGGTGACACTTCGATGGTTTCACCTTCAGGCCATAGCCTGCCAGGGCTTCGAACACCTCAGCCAGGTGTTTGAGATGGTCCTCGTAGGTCTTCGAATAGACGATCACGTCGTCCAGGTAAAGGAGGACCGTCTCAAAGTTTCGGTGCCCTAGACAGCATTCCATCAGCCGCTGGAAGGTCCCTGGTGCGTTGCAGAGCCCGAAAGGCATACAGTTGAACTCGCTCAGTCCCATCGGGGTGGTGAAGGCGGTCTTCTCCTTGTCAGCCTCTGCCACAGGAACCTGCCAGTACCCGCTAGTAAGGTCCAAAGTAGAAAAGAAGTTAGCTGATTTTAGTGCGGCTAAAGACTCCTCTATTCTAGGCAGCGGATATGCATCTTTGTGGGTGATACGGTTGATTTGTCTATAGTCGACGCACATTCTCATGGTGCCGTCTTTCTTTTTCACCAGAACCAAGGGGGCTGCCCAGGGGCTACAGCTGTCTCTAGTGACCCCAGCTTCTTTCATTTCTCTTAGCATGCCCTTGGCGTTCTGATAATGTGCAGGGGGCACAGGCCTGTGTCTCTCTTTTATTGGTGGGTGGCTCCCTGTGGGGATGTGGTGTTCTATCCCTTTACTCTGCCGAAGTCTAGCGGGTGCTTACTAAAGACTCTCTCGAACTCCTGTAACACTTGGTAGACTCCTAGTTTTTGGTGCAGGGGAGTGGAGTCAGCACCCACATGGAGTTTCTGGCACCAGTCCTCCTTTTGTTTCTGGGAGCCATTACCCTCTGCCTGTGGAGATGGAGGCAAGGGTTCCACGGCCCTGATAGCTTTGTGTTCGACAACAAACAGTTTGGCGAGTGTAGCATACCTGGGTAGGTGTACTTCCCTCTCCCCAATGTTGAGGATGCGGACGGGCACCCTCCCATGACGGACATCAACCACCCCCCGGGCGGTCAAAATGGTGGGCCTGCTGTCTGAGTACACGGGTTCTACCATGGCTTGGTAGTCTCTACCTCTCAACCCGATTGCAGTCCGACACCAGATCATCATTTCACTTTTGGGAGGCATGGAAATGGGGAATGGGTCACTCAGTCTTACGCTACCGATCTCACCACCAGACAGTTCTACCTGCTGCCGTCTCATCAGGGCTTTTATCTCCTTGTTGAGGACTCTCTGTTGGCTGGAACTAGCATTCACCGCCACCTGTTGTAGAATTACAATTACCTCTGAAAGACAATTTTCAATCACGTTAGTACCAACAGTTATTTTAGGGTGACTTTCACGACGGTCAATGTCCACAATAATCACTCCCTGTGCCGGTAGTTCAACTTTACCAATTTTAATGGTCATCTCCCTGAGCCCCATCTGCGGTACGGGTAAGCCATTACTGGCGATGATGCTCAAGTTACTGTCTGGATACCGTGTGATATCAGCATCAGTCCAATACTGCTTAAAAAGTACTTAAGGGATAGTGGTTACTTGTGACCCAGTATCCAGCAAGGCGCTCATGGGGATACCGTCCAGCACCACGGGTAAAACCGGGCGCCCCCCAACGTACTTATTACGCCAATTGTAAGGGCCTGGTGATCTTATGCCTGGGGGTTGGCCCTCTGCCCCAGGTTGGACCCGTTTAAATTACAGTACCTGGAAATAAGTCCGGGCTGGTTGCATCGACGGCAAATGGGCTGTCCATCCTCTGCTTAGCGGTCTGTGGGCCTCCCTCGGAACGACGGGATCCTCCTCTGTCGACGCCACGGGACATCCTCCGGACTTGAAGCCAGCTCGATGGGTCTTGACGGGTCCACTTGCAACGCCTGGACGGTCCTGGTCAACGCCGTGACCCTCCTGGTCAGCTCCTGGACTTGGTGGTGCAGGTCTTTCGACGGGGCTTGGTTCAGGGCCTGTGCATCAGCCCCCACGGGGTCCATAGAGGAGGGCGCCGCCTCCTGGTGGTAGGTGAGAGCAGGGCGCCGGGGGTTTATACCGCCACTGGTTGCGGGTTCACGGAGCACCGTTATGGCCCTGTCCTTAAATTGAGCAAAGGTCAGGTCAGGGTTCTGGAAGAACATGAGGCGCAGCTGGGTCCTGTGGGCGCTAGACAGCAGACCTTCTATAAACTGTTCTGTTAGTAGCTTATCCGTATCCTGCACGCTGCCAGAGTCAGCTTGTTTGATGGCCCTCAAGGCTTCCTGCAAGTTAGGGCATAGTCTCTGATGCTGTCCTGTGCCCGCTGCTTACATCCATAGAACCTCATTTTAATCTCAGCGGAGGTACGTGTGTCAAAGGTACCCCGCAGCCGGGACAGAATACCCTTCACAGTCCTTTTCTCCTCAGTGGGTCATGATTTTACCTCCCTTTGAGCTGCGCCAGTTAACTGCCCTGTTAGTATGCTGACCTTCTGTTCCTCTGTCAGGGGGTAAACCTGGAACAAACTGTACAGCCTTTCCTTAAAGTCAGTTAGGGCATGGGGCTCCCCTGAGTACTTGGGCAGCCAGGCCGCTCCAGGGATGTAGGGCAGGGAAAAGGGCATCACCGCTGCTGCAGCTGCGTTGGTGGTAGTGGGCGCCTCTGTGTCCGACATCTTCCTCCCCCCTAGTTAAGCGTGGCCTACCTTCCGACGATCCTCTTCTGTAGGCCGCGGCTCCGCTGCTGCTGCTCTGGACGAGGACCTTGCGTCGCGTCCTGATGACGTCAGCGTCGCTCTCTCTCCCTTCCAGGACCTTTGCGCAGCGTCGGTGCTTGGGGCGGAGCTTCGGATCTCGCGCGGTTTGGACGTCCACACCCCTCTTCTTCCCGCACGGCATCCTGAAGATGGCGTCCGATGGCGGGAAAGTGGCTGAAGATGGCGGGAAACGATGGAAGATGGCGGGAGATGGCTGGAAATGGCGGGAAACGGCTCCGGATGGCGGGAAACCTCTTTTCAGGTAAGTGCAAAGTCTTTTCTAGGCACGCAATACCCGTTTGTGGCGGGTTGGTTTCAATCCTGCCGACTACGCCAAAGCTGACTCGCCCCCTTGGCCGTGGGGCACTCGGATCCGGGCAATAGGGAAACGGTGGGGGTAGTAGTGGCAACCCGGTTCCGTAGCTCAGGGTGGTCAGGCCATTGGTAGTCTGTTATGTGCTGATGATTATGTCCGACTACGCCACCCGTGGATTGCGGTTATTAGGAACCGCCGCTGCATGCAGACCGCTGGGGCTGATGAGGTGTGCAGCTAGGGTAGAGTGACTCCCCACGGGAAGAGTACGGCCCCAGGGCAGTATAATGGATGGTGGGCGTGATGGTAGTGAGAGTCCCAGTGCTGATAGTGCTGGAGGAGCAAGGAGCACACAGACAACAGGTTGCAGTCCAGGGTCTTTACTAAAACAGGTAAACTGACCCATAAACAGTCCCGGCTAGGAGGGGACCTGGATGTCTAAGAGCAACGGGGAAATTGGCCCTGGTCAGGGTGAGGGTGTAGGCCTACCGTGCTTTCTGCGCTCCTTCTGGCTATCTCCTCGTTATAGGGTAACAGCCCACGTTTCCGAGCTTTCCGTGTACTCTCGCCTGTATGGCCTGTGACGTGGGTTCCTTTCTGCTCCCAGCCTTGTACGACTTTGCTAGTCCCTTCGGTTGTGGCAGGGCCTCCAGGCTTCTTAGGCCAAAGAATATACAGTCCCTTGCGGACTGGTTCTCTGCTGGGGGATGTATAATCCTCCCAGCCTCAGACACCAAATCTGGCAAAGTAAGTCTTTTATCTGCCAAGACAGGCTCTCTTCGCCTCTTGTCTCTGGCTTGTGGCTCTCCTCCTGCCACACTTCCTCTTAGGTGCAATACAACTGTCTGTCCCTGCTCTGCTCTGGGACAAGTCTCAGTCCTGAGACAGGCCTTCAAGTTCTCTCTAACCCTGCCCCCTGCACCAGCTTTTATAGGGGCAGCCTGCTCCCCCTACTGGCCTGAGACAGGAGGTACTGCATGCTAATGTTCCCCTGACTAGAGAACCTCCCCCTTGCTCTCAGACACAGCTTTATTACATTTTGTGGCATCCAGGCCAGGGTGACACAATTACACACAGCCCAGCCTCCTCTCATCCCAACGTGGATTGGGTGACAATGAGGAAGAGGAGGAGGAGGAAGAACAGGAGCTAGTTTCATGCACTATAGACGGTACTACCTGCACAGCTGTCATACTGTCTGTTCAGCGTGGATGGCCAGAGGACAGAGAGGAGAAGGAGGAGAGCATGGTCAGTCATCCTCTTGGTGAGGACACGGAAGTCTTGCCTGTTAGCAGTCTGGCATGCATGGCTGAGTTTATGTTACGCTGCCTTTCCCATGACCCTCGCATTCTCAAAATTTTGGGCGACAGTCATCACTGGTTGGTGACACTTCTAGACCCACGCTACAAGGAGAACTTTATATCTCTTATTCCTGAGGCGGACAGATCTACAAAAATGGGGCTGTACCAGAAGGCCCTTGTTGCGGAACTATTAAAAAAATTCCCATCTGAAAACGCTGGCGGCAGAGGTCACAGTTCGTTGGACAACCAAGGAGTACAGGCGAGAGAGACACAACTTCAATCCAGCAGAGGCAGGGGAACACTGTCAAAGTTCTGGGAGAATTTTCTCAGCCCCTCCTATCGCACAGGCCCTGAGGCGCAGGGTACTCTCACAAGGAGTGCAAAGTTTGGGAAGATGCTGAGGGAGTACCTTGCCGACCGTACCAACGTCCTCCGTGATTCCTCTGTGCCTTATAATTATTGGGTATCCAAGCTCGATACGTGGAATGAACTGGCTCTCTATGCCTTGGAGAAATTATAACTGATAAGCGCATCCGCCTGTCAACTGAAAATGCTGACAGGCTGACTCTTATAAAAATGCACAAGGGCTGGATTGGGCCAGACTTCTCAACACCACCGAATGATAGCGCACAGAAAAGGACAAGAATTAAAAAAAACGCATCACAGAAAAAACAGCCTTACCAACACTAGATCAGATTACCAAAGCACAAGCAGGATGCGGCAGACCCCCATGATAAAGGCGGGGGCAGCACAGGTGCGAAATACTGATGCGGCAGCCACCCCCTCCATAAATTGGCAGATATGTGAGTGGCTGTGTAGTAATAACATTGCACACAAATGCAGCTTATATAGGACGCCAGTCACACAGATAGGTGTGGTGCACTGTGTCTGGTTTACAGCCTATTAATGGCGCCCATAATTTTAAATCAAGTGGGCTGCCCGGCACTATATATGTGCACCACACAGGACAGATGCCCCAATACACCCACCCAAAAATGAAGGGCCCTGCCGCATCCTGCAAAAAATTGGAAAATGTGCAATAAAAAGATGAAAAATAATGTATAAGATAAATTATTACATGAGGTATTGGTCGATATTTTGGCCAAAATACTCAAGCTCGCAACCCAGGCCAAGGGTCCTCATACTTGCGAGTCCCTACGCTAAAATTAAAAACAGCTCACAGAAAAGGACAAGAATTCAGAAAAACACATCACAGAAAAAAAAGCCTTACCAACACTAGGTCAGATTACCAAAGCACAAGCAGGATGCGGCAGACCCCCATGATAAAGGTGGGGGCACCACAGGTGCGAAATACTGATGCTACAGCCACCCCCTCCATAAATTGGCAGATATGTGAGTGGCTGTGTAGTAATAACATTACAGCCTATTAATGATGCCCATGGAGTCTCTCCTTCATAAATTAAACACGATGTGTCTGATGATATCTCACACACCACATGGCCAGATAAGGTTGTAAAATGTTAAAATGACATTTCCTGGTGAATGCATTTGTCTTGGTTGAAAGCAATGCAAAAGTGAAAAAACGCATCAAAAACGCTACGTGTGAACATAGCCCCAGGTGTGGAGGAGCATTTTTGTTTTTGGTTATTTATTTTCCTTTATATACAAGTCATTACCCTGGAAAGGATGTTCCTTAACATATTTCCCAGGAAAATCCATTTTAGTTTAGTTTTTGTATGTTTTATTGTGAGTCCGTAAAAGTGGTGTAATAGAAATGGTTCCAGGGGTCTTCCCCATGCTGTCCCCATGTCATTTGAGCATTGTTCCCAGGGTTTTGGCAATTTTTAGGAGCTCTGCAGACCGCCGGGGGGAGCCGCCTGAAAAATACTCGAGTTCCCCATAGACTTACATTGGGCTCGTTGCTCGGGTTGAGCACCCCAGTATTCCAATGTGCTCGACCCGAGCATCGAGCACCCGAGATTTTAGTGCTCGCCTATCACTAATCCTTCCTATTAACTCAAAAGGTTCTAATAAGGGAGACATTCCCTAGCAAAGGTAGCCAACAAAGGTCATCAGTGGTTCATAAATGAGAAAATGCTGGTCCAGCTTTTAATGCCATGCCAAATAAGTGCCATAAGCTCAGCATGCACCAAAAGCAGGGTGAAAATGGAAGTTCAACACAACCAGTTGACTCAAGTATTGATAACAAAATAATAAACTAAACACCGTAAACTGATCATTATTTTAATTTATTGTTGCTTATTTTCTTAAATCCTACTTCAAATTATGTCCCAAGGAGAAAAAAAAACTTCTGGCAAGTCAACCATTAAAAGTTTACAAAATATCAACATTCACAGAAAAATATAAATCAGAGATGCATAAATTATTTAAGGGAATGCAGAAATATGCTGAGTTAAAGCAGGTTCCAGACGAAAGTTGCCTGAAGTTAATCATCTCCCAGATGTTAAGATCTTCGTACACCTTTTTATTTTTTAAAAGACCGTTTTTCCTGGGAAGAAAAGGAAACAGGTGATTCTTTCATAAAGAGGAAACACAGTTCTGAAGAAAAAAAAAAAAAAAGTTGAAGTGATTGTTGCTAGGTAATTAGAGTGCGGTGAATTCCGTTTCTCATGTTAGTTCAAGAAATAACATAATAGACACAGCTTAGGGAGAGAGACAATCACTTACAGCCCAATGACTTAACCATTAAAGTGTACAATGGTATTATGTTTGTCCTATGGAATGGCTGGGTGGCTGAGGACTGGATAAAATAGATGAGAACAAAGTCGTAACTTACCTAGGATAAAAATTGGCCCACAGAGTGCTTTCCTTGGATAAGTAAAAGGTCATAAATCACCGTTATTCATTGCAAATTGGGTCCTTGATTTCCTTGGATTAGAATTTGATAGTAAAGAACTTTCTTTAGAAGAGAACCAAGTCCTTTACTTGGATGAGAAACAGGTCACAATTCACTTTTCTTGGCTAAGAATTGGATCACAGGGGACTTTCATTGGATAACTGTTGTGTTGTAAAATACTTTCTACGTAAGAGAATTAAATCATGAAGGACTTTTCTTGGATGAAAATTGAGTCGTGGAGGACATTCCTTGCTTGAGAACTGTTTTATGGTGGAATTTTCTTGCATGAGAAATAAGTCATGAAGGCATTTTCTTGGATAAGAATTGGATCACAGAGCTCTTCTCCTTGATAACTCAGGTCTTGAATCACTTTTCTGGAAAATAAATGCTTCCCTTGAATAAAAATTGGGTATTATCAGTGTGCGTTGTAAGACAAATACTCGGCTTGCAGAGACCAGCGACGTCACTTGCAAGGACGGCACTGGTCTCTGCAAACCAGGTATTCTTACAATGCACACTGACAGTGCGCTTTGTTGTCAGCTCGTTTCTACTAATCTGAGCCAGTGAGAGAGCACACTGTCATTGTGCACATTGCACAGTGCCAGAGCAGGGACTAGCCAAGCTCCAGCAAATTAAGAGTTATCGAAAAGGAAGTTTTAAAGGGAAAAAAAGAGAAAAGCAGTTAGATAGTGTAGTTAGGGAAGAATGGGGAATTTTTACCAGTGCCTACAAGTAGTATTCAACCCCCTGCAGATTTAGCTGGTTTGATAAGATGCAAATAAGTTAGAGCCTTCAAACTGCAAACGAGAGTAGGTTTTATGAACAGAAGCATAAATCTTACAAACCAAAAAGTTATGTTGCTCAGTTGAATTTTATTAAATTTTAAACATAAAAGTGTGGGTCAATTATTATACAACCCCTATGTTTAATATTTTGTGGAATAACCCTTGTTTGCAGTTACAGCTAATAATCGTCTTTTATAAGACCTGATCAGGCCGGCACAGGTCTGTGGAGTTATCTTGGCCCACTCCTCCATGCAGATCTTCTCCAAGTTATCTAGGTTCTTTGGGTGTCTCATGTGGACTTTATTCTTGAGCTCCTTCCACAAGTTTTCAATTGGGTTAAGGTCAGGAGACTGACTAGGCCACTCCAACACCTTGACTTTTTCCCTCTTGAACCAGGCCTTGGTTTTCTTGGCTGTGTGCTTTGGGTCGTTGTCTTGTTGGAAGATGAAATTACGACCCATCTTAAGATCCTTGATGGAGGAGCGGAGGTTCTTGGCCAAAATCTCCAGGTAGGCCGTGCTATCCATCTTCCCATGGATGCGGACCAGATGGCCAGGCCCTTTGGCTGAGAAACAGCCCCACAGCATGATGCTGCCACCACCATGCTTGACTGTAGGGATGGTATTCTTGGGGTCGTATGCAGTGCCATCCAGTCTCCAAACGTCACGTGTGTGGTTGGCACCAAAGATCTCGATCTTGGTCTCATCAGACCATAGAACCTTGAACCAGTCTGTCTCAGAGTCCTCCAAGTGATCATGAGCAAACTGTAGACGAGCCTTGACATGACGCTTTGAAAGTAAAGGTACCATACAGGCTCGTCTAGAACGGAGACCATTGCGGTGGAGTACGTTACTTATGGTATTGACTGAAACCAATGTCCCCACTGCCATGAGATCTTCCCGGAGCTCCTTCCTTGTTGTCCTTGGGTTAGCCTTGACTCTTCGGACAAGCCTGGCCTCGGCACGGGAGGACACTTTCAAAGGCTGTCCAGGCCGTGGAAGGCTAACAGTAGTTCCATAAGCCTTCCACTTACGTATGATGCTCCCAACAGTGGAGACAGGTAGGCCCAACTCCTTGGAAAGGGTTTTGTACCCCTTGCCAGCCTTGTGACCCTCCACGATCTTGTCTCTGATGGCCTTGGAATGCTCCTTTGTCTTTCCCATGTTGACCATGTCTGAATGCTGTTCACAAGTTTGGGGAGGGTCTTAAATAGTCAGAAAAGGCTGGCAAAAGAGATCTTTAATCCACACATGTGAAGCTCATTATTCTTGGTGCCTGAACTACTTCTTAATACTTTAGGGGGACCAAACAGAATTCTTGTGGTTTGAGGGGTTGAATAATAAATGACACTCTGAATTAACTTTTAACGTTTTAAAAAAAAAAAAAAAAAATTTGCTGCAGTGCATTTCCCACTTCCAGGCTGATCTACAGTACAAATGTCACAATGCCAAGTTAATTCCGCATGTGTCAACCAGCTAAACCTGCAGGGGGTTGAATACTACTTGTAGGCACTGTATATTAGAAAACAGATTCGATTATGGCATTAAATAGATAGGGATTTAGGATGGAAATGAATTTGTATTTTGGACCACCCTTTAAATATCTTTCCATAACCACAGGAACTTTTGAATATCATGTCTACCCAAGAGATGACTATCAAGGTACCAGATGCAGCACCTTCCAAGAGAACGAACAATTGAGAGTGTCCACCCCAACTATACAAAAGTCTCAGAGGTTTTATGAGTTAATGTGGATGATGGAGGAAAAGAGAGAAACTAAGTCATGAAATTCATAATAATCTTAACCTTTCACTTCCCACTGACGTGTCATGGTGCATTAGGCTTCATATTTAATGCCAGATGTGAAAAATCCTGACTTTTGTCCCCTCTGCCTTACTTTTTATAGCATGCATTTCTGCATTGGACAGTGTGGTAGCAATACCTAAGCTGTTCTGATGGCCTTTACCCCAGAAGAAGTGTTTGATAAATGGCTGATGTTAATACAGTATGTAATATCTGGTATCTGAATGGGTTAGAAAAATCACAGTTCAGAACGATAATGGAAAAAAATATACACTCCTTGCATTGCTTACCATTCCACTGACTCAGTGTCTAGTTAGTCATTAAATAAGAAAGTGTTATTTCTTGGAAAAATCAACTGATGTAACAACGTAAAGCGGAGTGACCTCCTGTATATATCTCCAGAAGTTCACTACATGATTCATAATGCACATGACTCATAATCCTCCAGAATATATATATACGTAACATGTTTATTTATGGACCATTCCAACTGAATGAAAAGTCTTCATAAAACTGGAAGTCAAAGCAAAGTATTCAGGCCAGGAGGTTTCAGGCATTGAGATCCTCATTTTATACAGTCATATGCATCTTAGATTTTGAGGATCAATAGCTTTTTTTTTTTCCAACATGTACATATTTATTCCAGGTTCTCAGCATGAAGAATATTGATTCAGTCCTTAATTTTAAACATGTAAAGGATAGCGGATTGAGAATAAAAAAACATACCAAAAAATGGTACAGTTTCCCATGGTAGACAAAGAAACTAGATATTTACTTAGGGTTAAAGAAGATATTTAAAAAATGTTGTAAAAAATACTTTGATTTCTCATTGGCAATAGGTGGTGGTCACAAACTGGATTGCAAGTGAAATCAAACATTGGAAGTCTCGAAAAAAAAATTGCATTTCATTGACTTCGAGAAACCTTGGCAGCACATCAGAGTTCCTTCAGACGAGCGAATAATTGGTTTGTGTGCTGTCCTTATGTATAATGGGTGGTATACGGCAGCACACTGACCAGTGCAAGTCAATGTGTTAGTTCACATGGTCATTTTTACACACGGACTGATGATCCGCATTTGTAAAATTGCAACATTCACTACTTTGATCCAATCAGATCATTCGGGGTCCAAAAAAATAAAATGGATTTACTATCCGAATGTCATGTTTTTCACAGATCTGTTATAATTATTAGCATGGGAAATTAAATACATGGGACACTGTATTTCGCCTTTTATCATTTATTAAATTGTTTATGTAAAAAACTGATGCCATACGGATGTCATACAGCTGTAAAAAAAACAGACATACGGATGACAGTGCTGATTTTTCTAAATAAAAAACAGACAATTTTGCATACGCACCCTTGCCTAAATCACTTTGACCTATGCTGATCCAGTTATGGGGATTCTTTTGAATTTTGGAAAAGTTCAAGTGCCTTGCTGAATACCAAACGTGGATTACAAGTTTTCAAAGGAGATGATACTCCATATTAGAACATATGATCATCAAAGAAATGTGTACCTGCTTAGGACACCAGCTTCTAAGTTCAACCACCTCTGGTGGGCCTAGCCTATACATCTTTTATTTGGGGGCACCACAGTTTTGCCATATGTCCGGATTCAGAAACCGCCACTGTTGGTGCCACTGATAACTCATCGCGATGAATAGATCGGTGGGCTGGCTTGTAATAAAAAAATGATTGTTGGTTAGAGACCACCTCTTTAATCAAAGATATAGCTATATAGAAGAAAATGTTGCTGCTAATGAGGGCTCCTGAGAAGGTTTGGACCTGGTTGTCCCTTTTCTATGTGTTTAGTGAACATACACAAAGCTCTTCCATACACAATTATGGCAATATCATCAAACAAATGAGATGAAAATGGCACAGCTAGGAGTAATTGGGGAGGTGTATGTGCTGGATGCTGGGTGCCATTCTTGGTGCCAACAAGACACTCTACTTTGGCTAGGGTATTTAGATACTGAGATGGGGCAGTAAACCGCATCCTTACCCAGTTAATAAAAGCTTTGCTAAGAATAGTTATCATCACATATTTTGCCCTATTGAAGCAGTTGTGCAGGAATTAGGATCAGCCATCAATATCCGGTCGGAGTGGTGTTTGACACCTGGGATGTTCACCGATCAGTGGGAAGTACACAGTGTGGGGAGCCATGGCTGGTCGCAGCTCATTTCAATTCACTTTAACGGGATCTGTACTGTAGTATCCAAGAACGGCCATTTCCCAGTGTAGTCCTGATAAGAGTTGGTCAATGGGGGTGCCAGGTGTCGGACCCTCAATGATCTGATACTGATGACCTATCCTAAGGTCAGGCCATCAGTATATTAGTTCTGGTAAAAGCCTTTCAAGGTGTTTTCAGAAAAAAATATTTATATTTCCAAAATCTACCCTTGTTAGTGCCTTATTCCTTTCAAAGTGACTATTGCGGTTCAGATCCATTACCAGTGTGCTTCTGATCACATTACTGACTGTGTGTAATTTTTCTATAAACCATTTACCGCTCTTCATTAGTCCATCACATCAGAATCCATTTTCAAGAGATATGGACCAGGAGGACGAAATTAAATAACAGCTAAAACACCCATTACACTTCAGCCTGTGAAAGTCATTAGCTACACAAAATGTCATTACTTTAAGAAGCTGAAATTGGAAACTGGAAGTGCCCAGGCAACGCTCACCTCGGAATCCAGCTCATCTGAGCCCTAACGCTCCTAAATGACAGAGCACCAAAGCTGGAGGGATAAAGTGAATAGAAGTTTAAAAGTTTATTTCCAGAGTTGAGAGTTATCCACTTCCCATACGATAGAGAATAACTTATTATTGGTTCGGCCACTATGACCCTCTGAGATCCCAAGGACAGAGGTCCGGAACCACAAGACCAAAGTTTTGCACAACCCTGGTACGCATGCTTGACCTCCACTTCATTGATTATCTATGGCAGGGCCAGCTCCAGGTTTCTGCGGGTCCTGGGGCCACAGAGTTCCAGAGGGCCATTCTTTACTCTCAATTTCTCCTCCTTGCATTCCAAGAGTTATAACTTTATTTTGCTGCCAGCAGAGCTGTATGAGAGTTGTTTTTTGTGATAAGAGCTGTAGTTTTTATCATTATTATTTTTGGGTTTACATGACATTCTGACCTCATTTTCTACAATTCTTTTGCAAATGAACAAAAAAAGCAGAGAATCTGCTATTCTGATATTGACTCGCCCAGGGGGATATGGGCCTTTACCTTCTGTGGGATGTCACGGCAGTCGGCTCCCGGGCCCGTACCCTGGGGTCACTCTTTAAAAAAGGGGGGTTTGTTAACAGTTTGTCTCGTGACGCCACCTGTGGTTCCGGTTATGAGTACCGGCGCTGCGGCAGACCTCTGGAGCAGATGTTAGGGCAGCTGGGTTGGTGCGGCTCTCGACAGGCAGAGCACAGCTCCAGGGCAGTGTAGATTGTAACATACCTGACGGCGTCCTTGCATAGTGGTCCATCTCCCACTGTGCAAGAGCGCGCACTTGATCTCCAGTCCAGAATGTCTCTCTGGCTTCCCTCCATGCTGCCTGTTTGTGTCTGTTTCTTCTGCTTAAGGGCGGCACCCGATCACTTCCTGCTTTTTGTACCTGCTGCAGGCACACCCCTTGTGCGTCCTCAGCCTATTGCTGTCTGTCACCTGGTATTTAACCCAGCTGCTCTAATCAATCCCTGCCTGAGCATTGTGTTTCATTTAGTGTGCTCTTGCACTCTGAATGTGCCAGGTCCCTTCTGTGTTCTCTTGTCTGCCTATCCTGGAGGCTGTATTTCCAGGCCTGTCTGAACACGCTCCTAGCCTGTTCCTCCTGCCCTCTAGGGGCTGCATTCCTAGACCCGCTCCTGTATCTAGTCTGTCCTGTCTGAACACGCTCCTAGCCTGTTCCTTCTAGGGGCCGATTACCTAGACCCGCTCCTGTATCTTGTCTGTCCTGTCTGAACACGCTCCTTGCCTGTTCCTCCCGCCTTCTAGGGGCTGCTACCTAGACCCGCTCCTGTATCTTGCTACTGTGTCTGTTCTTGTCTGTATACTCTTCTAGCCTGTTTCCCGTGTTTCTCTATGTCCGTACCTTTCCTTTTTCTGCACTCGTACCTAACTCCTGCTCGTTGTCACTGTACTCCCGTTTGTGAGTTTGTGGTCCACTCGCTACTTCACTGCAAGTACCCTGTGGGTATCTGGTTCTGCCTTTCCCTTCCTGTCTGTTCCGTGTGAACAGAGCCCTGTCCCCCCTGCTCTGCCTTTGCTCACCGCTCCGGCAGTTCTAGCCTGCTCTGCCTTTGCTCACTGCTCTGGCGGTTCTAGCCTGCTCTGCCTTTGCTCACTGCTCCGGCGGTTCTAGCCTGCTCTGCCTTTGCTCACTGCTCCGGCGGTTCTAGCCTGCTCTGCCTTTGCTCACCGCTCCGGCGGTTCTAGCCTGCTCTGCCTTTGCTCACCGCTCCGGCGGTTCTAGCCTGCTCTGCCTTTGCTCACCGCTCTGGCGGTTCTAGCCTGCTCTGCCTTTGCTCACCGCTCCGGTGGTTCTAGCCTGCTCTGCCTTTGCTCATCGCTCCGGCGGTTCTAGCCTGCTCTGCCTTTGCTCACTGCTCCGGCAGTCTCGCTCTGCTCTGACTCCTTGCTCACTGCTCCGGCAGTCTCGCTCTGCTCTGACTCCTTGCTCACTGCTCCGGCAGTCTCGCTCAGCTCTGACCCTTTGCTCACCTCTCCAGGCGGCCTTGTCCTGCTCTACTCTTGCTCACCACTCCAGGCGGCCTTGTCCTGCTCTACTCTTGCTCACCGCTCCAGGCGGCATTGTCCTGCTCTACTCTTGCTCACTGCTCCAGGCGGCCTCGTCCTGCTCTACTCTTGCTCACCGCTCCAGGCGGTCTCGTCCTGCCCTGCTCTCGCTCACCTCTCTGGGCGGCCTCACTCTGCTGTGTTTGTCCGCCACATCTGTGGTTCTGTTCCTGAGTCCCAGTGTGTACTGGGTCCTATCCTGCCTGTGTTCCTACCTGCTAGTGCCTCCCTGTCTGCACTCTAGCCGTGCTTGCCTGTACCCCCTGCCTGCATACCCGCCTGCCTGCATACCAGTCGTGCCTGCCTATTCCCACCAGTCTGTGTGCCAGCCTAACCAGTCTGTTCCTGTATTCCCCTGTGTGGGTCAACAGCCGTGTCCGGGGTCTGTCCTGGAGTAGCACCTGGTCCCTCTGCTCGGTTCCTCCTTGGTGCACTGGCGTCGTATGCCGTCGTGCGACCCTGGTCGGATCGGGTGAATACCTAGTTACGCCCCTCCAGGCATTCACTCTCCAGCACGGTCCAGTGGAATCACACGCACACGCCGCTCAGCCCGGGCGTGTGCATTACATATATGCAGATGTTGATGCTGGGTGTTGTAGTGCAGGGGCGGTAGAGTGGTGGAAATAACTGACAGAGACAGTGGAGTGCAGTCATCCGTTTACTCACAGTTCTTTTAGGTTCCTCGGGTACACTGTCCAGGTGTCAGCCTCCCGCGTTGCACTGCGTTGGCCAGGCAGGGGTTCAGCACTCCCTCAAGTATATCAGAAGCACTTAATGGGACCCCCTTTCTTTATGTTCCTTCCTTGACCAACTTCCCGTGCTGGGTATTCTCCCTCCTGCCCTGCGCTCCCCCACACAAAGTCCCAATCGGGTACTCTGAGATCCCTCTGGGCAACCTGGAGTTCCCGGACCTACTTGGTGCCCTTCACGCCGGCTTGGGTGAGGTTGTGGTAACTGCACCATGGAAGTGCAGAAGCCTCCGGTTTTCCAGCCGAGACTTGGAGTAACACGGCTGGTCCAGGGACCGGTTCCCTTCCTCCAGCCTGATCCCTCTGACGCTTGGCAGATTCGGGAGTACGGGTGCCGTCCTGCCCTCATTGTACCCCCTTGGATCCCTTCTGTTCCTGGAGCATTCCTCCCTTGCTCCCACTCCTCTCCTGGGCCTCTCTCACTAGGCCCCACTTTGGAGCAAAGCTCCTGAAGAGACTCTGCTCCCCTCCTCTCCTCTTGCTGCTCACTTACTTTCTGCACTGCCACCCTAAAATGGCTACCCCATATATATGTATCTTCTAGTGCTCCCCTAGTCTGCGTCATCCACCCACACCCACTACATGGTTCCCCCTCACTTTGGGTTCCCTCCACTCCAGCCAGGGACAAGGCAGCAGAAGAAGTGCATAATGCCCTTTCAGCCGGCCTGGAGTAGTGTAGTGTTGGATGCAGGTGTTGGGGTCCCGGGCAGTACTCCATCCTTACCTGAGAGAAGGAGATGCCACACCTCTGGGTGAGGTGCAGTACCTCTGTGGCGACTTGAACCCTCAGGGGCGCCACAGTATTTTTTCCCCATTTCGGCTTTCACTGCATGAGATAAATGTTAAAATGTTTTATCAGTTCAGACAGTCATGCATGCAGATACCAAATATGTAGATTTTATTTTAATATTTACATTCCCGGAAAAGGCAGGCGATATGAACTTTTATCCTTTTTTTATTGGCCCTAGGGGATTTCAATTAGGGATCTCTAGTACAATTGATTGCAATACTGTGATATTGCAGAGTATTGTAAAGTTACCTACATCCTATGAGGCCACAGACTGGACTTCATGTAGAAACATGACAGACATGAAGGCCTTCAGCAGGACCCCGACTACCATGACAATGCCAAAGGCACCCAGCAGTCGTTTTGTGGGGGAACAACAGGAGCCGAAAAGGACACCTACCCCGTTTTCCAACCCTTTTAATTGACGCTGTTACAATTGATACCGGCATCTGGGAGATTCAACTGCTGTGACCAGAGCTAGCTCTGATCACAGCAGTTAAACTCAGGTGCTGGCTGCATGGCACAGCCAGCCCCTGTGCTTTACGGATGAGGTTCAATGGACCTGCTCCATATGTGCAGTGTGCACATTCCCATAGATGTATGGCAGATGTGTAGTATATGGTCGCCAGATGGGTGCCCTCTAACCCCCCCTGCTGGCTGCCAGAATCACTGACACCTCTTCTGATTAGTAGACTGACGTGATGTCATGTGTTTGTCATCACAATGACGACGTGCCATGTCTACAACTCAGTAGAGACATCGGGGCTTCCAGTAGTTAGGAGGGCATTTACAGGGCTGCCATCTAGAAATGTGGCCGCCGATCCAGGGTCCTGCAAATTGAATCACTTGTGTCTAAATCCTGGGCAAAGAACACTTGCCTTGGTCAGCCAGGTGCTGATGCCTGTCCTTGAATATAGGACTGTCGAAGAAAGTTAATGGAAGCAAGAAATGAACGTTGATATCAATTAACAAAGAGCAACATATTGAACACAAGGAGAAGTTGATGCTCTAAGTATACTGGAAAATAGTCAATGGTGGAGAAGATGTAGGCTAGTATTTAACCCACCATACTGTCTCTTCATTCAGTCTCATTTCCTGAGATTCCAAACTCACAAAGGGGTTAGCGACTCCCGGGCTACAGTGTAAACTAGTTTACTGTGATCTTCTTCACCCGATTTGATGGATTAAGTTTGGAATGTAATATTTGTAGAGAAATACTGCTTGTTCTTGTAGATTTCTCAGATCATTATTCCAGAACCGCTATACAAACCCCTTAGGTCTCTGCGACCCTGAACTTCTGTTCACTCCACTGTTTACAGTTAGGAGACCTAGAAGATATTACATAAAAGCCAAAGCAAATCACTGTTCTGCCTGAACCAGTTACAGGGAATTCCCAGAAATAATCATTTACCTGAAAAGTCAACCAAAGATCATACAAGCGACCAATTATTCTGAATTAAAGGAACAGTCCAGAATAAGTTTTCACGTTTTAACTCGACTTTGGAGTAATTTAACAAACAATATGCTTTTATTATCTAATATTTTCTTTCCGTTTCCCTTTAAGGACACAGCAATTTTTGTGATTACATTTATTCTTTCTATCTTTTGTCCATAACTTGTTTATTTTTCCAGCGATGGAGCAGTGTGAGGGCTTGTTTTTGAGTGCTGAGCTGTAGTTTTGATACCATTTTGGGGTACATACTATGTTTTGATCACTTTTTATAGCATTTTATTGAAAAGATTAACAGAAAATTGTATGTTTTTTTCTTTACAGCTTTTAGCTGATTAATTAAACAATTTTATGTTTTGACAGATCAGACTTTTTTTTAGGGACAGCAATACCGGATATGCTTAATTTTTTTTCTTTTTTTGCAATTCCTTTATTTTTAATAGTTCTAGAGGGGGCAATTTGAATTTTCTTTTTTTCCTATTTTTAGAAACGTGTTTTTTTTACTTTACTTTGTATTTTTTTACCCATCATTTGTACTATATAATGCAGTACTGTAGAATTGCAGTAAATACTCATGGTCTCCTATGAAGTCATATATATAGTTATGGTCTCCTATGAAGCTCAGCCTGTGGTTGTGAGAACCAAGATGGCACCGGCTTTCAAGGTAACACATTGGCACCCCATGATTGCTTCACAGGGCTGCTGATGGGTGCTGAAATGAGCGCCCCACTGGGACTGTGCCATAATTTTATTTAAAGGCATTTTCTATATAGGGCTGGTCCAGTATTAGAAAATGATGACTGCTTATTTACAGAAACAGCTCCACACCTGTTTTCGAGTTGTATGTGATATTGCAGCACAGCTGCATTAACTTTAATGGAGCTGTTTTCCCATACTAATCCAGACTTGTTTGGTCTCTGGACTTGTCTTCCATCACGCACATTTGGGAAATCATTGGTTGGCAATTGCAAAGGAAGCTGCCAACAGAGGATCTTGATGATTTGCCCAAGTGCATTCAGTGCTGAAGAACTTTCTTCAGACAACCATTAATAATCTCACTGATAGCAGACAAGATGTGTTAGTGCAGGCAGGGATTTCTGTGTCTGGAGCTCATACTCCATACTGAATAAATTGAGATATTTGAAACATTTGGTTTTCAATTTTCCATAATTTTTCATCATTGCACACATACACAAACATGCAGTTGCTAGCGAAAGTCTTCACCCACCTTGGCTTTTTACATATTTCATTACATTACAACCTGTGTTTAAATATATCTGTAATCCGATTTATTTGTGATGCATCAGCACTAAATAGTTTAAGCTGGTGAAGTGAGAAAAATATAGGCATAAAATAAATTTATGGGATCAATTAACTAAAAATTGGCATGGCGCCAAACCAACCCAGCTCATCACCCCAAGAACACCATCCCCACAGTGAAACATGGTGGTGGCAGAATCATGCTGTGGGGATGTATTTCGGCAGCAGGGACAGGGAAAATGGTGAGAGTCGAAGGGAAGATGGATGGTGTGAAATACAGGGATATTGTGGAGCAAAACCTGTTTCAGTCTGTCAGTGATTTGAGACTGGGACGGAGGTTCACCTTCTAACAAGACAATGACCCAAAGCATACTACTAAAGCAACACGCGAGTGGTTTAAGGGGAAACGTGTAAATGTTTTGGAGTGACCTAGTCAAAGCCCAGACCTTAATCCAAAAGAGAATCTGTGGTCAGACTTGAAGATTGCTGTTCACCCGAGGAAACCATCTAACTTGAAGGAGCTCGAGCAATTTTGCCTTGAGGAATGGGCAAAAATGCCAGTGGCAAGATGTGGACAGTGCATAGAGACTTATCCAAAGCGACTTGCAGCTATAATTGCTGCAAAAAGAGGCTCTACAAAGTACTGACTTTTGAGGGTGAATAGTTATGCACACTTAAGTTTTTAGTTATTTTGTCCTATTTGTTGTTTGCTTCACAATAAAAAGAAAACCAAATGTTCACAGTTGTAGGCATGTTCTTTACATGAACTGATGTAAACCCTCAAAAAAAACAGTGAAATTCCAGGTTGTGAGTAGTGTTGAGCCACCCCCGTAGTGTTCGAGTTCGGTTCGGTTCGGTTCGTCGAACACCCGTGTGTTCGCCGAACTGTTCGTCGAACTGTTCGTCGAACACCTTCGAACACCGTTAAAACCAATGGCAGGCAAACAAAAACACATAGAAACACACAGAAAACACCTTCAAAGGTGTCCAAAAGCTGACAAACTGCTCAGAAGACACAACTAACACATGGAAAAGTGACAAGTACATATAGTCATGCGAAAAGAAAAGAGGTGGAGGAGTAAAAGGAGGGGGAGACACAGATATAGGCATGTCATGCCCTTCTAAAATCCAAAAAGTGAGAAGCCGAGACGGCCAGTCCGCTCCTGCCCGTGCCACCTCCGTGTCGCCGGGTTTGTGCCAGAGCCGCGGTGAACCCTGACGGCCAGCCCCCCTCTCCCAATACTGGTGCCTGTCCGCTGGTGGGTCAAGAGAGCCCCCCTGTGGTGGAGGCAGCTCTAAGCTTTTTAATTTAAATTGTCCCTCTAATTTGAATGAATACACTTTAAATCCATTTACAAGGATCTATTGGAGGGCAAGTCTCATGCCAGCAGCCGCGTAATTCCAGCTCCAGTAGCGTCCACTAAAGCTGCTGCAGTTAAAAAGCTTTTATAAGGATCGAGCTCGGCTGTCCACCGCAAGGCATCCTAGTGCCAGTCCCAGCCCCTATGCCTTGGGGTGCCTCCTGATGCTCTTCACTAAGTATCCCGTGGTCCCGAAGCATTTCCTTTGAAAAAATTAAGTGTCCAAACTACAGGTGGTGTAGCTTGCTTAACAGCCGGGATAATCCGCTGACTAGCAGACACTGCTACTAGGCACAAAGTATTTCCTGGGCTAGATGCAGTTAAAAATTTGTAAGTAGATACTCTCGTTGGATGCTGAGAAAGCATTCCATAGAGTCTCCTGGCACGCCATATATGATTCTCTTAAAAAGCTTGGGGTAGGGGTCTAGGGGACCCTTTTATAGCCAAAATCACGGCCCTGTATCACAATACGTCACCTAGGCTGAAGATAAATGGAACTGTAGCACCGAGGGCTCGGTTGCTACAGACGTATTGCACCTCACCCAGAGGTGTGATATCTCACTCTCAGATAAGGATGGAGTGTGGATCAGGACCCGACACCTGCATGCATTACACCACATTGCCGTGGGGCAGGGCGACCAATATGCCCCTGAGATGGGCACGACAGTCCCTGTCCCTGGCTGGAGTGGGGGGAGGGAACACTGAGGAAGGGGAACCCTGCAGTGCAGGAGCAGGGAGGAAGCAGTTCCTGGGTGCATTGAGAAGGGAGTATAAAAGGTGGGCACCATCTTAGTTCAGTGCAGAGAAGTCTGAGCAGAAGTGTCAGGGAGCAGGGGCTCTGCATGAGCTCTGCTCCGGAGGCGGGCCTAGTAACAGAGGCCCAGGCCTGCAAGAGGGAGAAGGAAGGAAGAGGAGCGGAGAAGGCTCCAGGAACGAGGAATGAAGGGATCCCAGGGGTGCGGACGGGCGAGTCGCCACCGCACGCCCGAATCCACCTGCGTGGAGGGGTCAGGCCAAAGGGGGAGACCGGTCCCCGAACTAGTGGAGGCAGGAAACGACCCTCAGCTAGAAACCGGAGGCTCTGACATTTTATGTGGCGCAGCCCCTTGCTCCACCCGCTAGGAAGGCACCACATAGGGTCAGGGAAACTGGCGCCAAGTTTACCAAGAGGAGGCCCGAGGCAGCCGGACAGAAGTGTTGGTAAGAAAGGCCAGACAAAGGACACACAAAGGGGGTCCTGTGAAGCGCTCCAAAGTTATCTGGGAGTTGTCTGAGCCCCTCACCTGGTGAGCACAGTACGACGTGGGCAGCCGTTACCTGCAGACGTGGTCTGGATAATAAGAACTGTGAGTAAAGGCCCTGAACTGCATCACTGACTCCGTGTCGTTACTGCTGCTGCCCTGCACCATCACCCCCATCCTCCGCATACACTGCCCTGAGGCTATACTCCTCCCGTGGGGAGTTATGCTACGCTCTGCTGCACCCACAACACCAGCCTTAGCGGTCTGCCCTGTAGCGGCGGTTCACTCTGACCGCAATCCACGGGTGGCGTAGTCGGACATTTAAACATCAAAACCACATAAATAGTTCCGCCACTGGTTTGACCGCCCTGAGCCACGGAACCGGATCGCCGCCACGAAGACTACAACCACCAGCATCCACCAAAAAGGGTCCGGCTCCGGGTGTCCCAAGGCCCAGGGGGTGCGTCAGAACATTTTCATCACCTTTCACAATCACCAATGGGACAAGGCAGGGATGTCCTCTGTCCCCTCTCTTATACATCCTAGTGACGGAGCACCTGCTCTCATCAATTCGCCATAACCCCAATATTAGGTGGATTGAGGTGGGAGGCACCGAGTACAAGTGTTCTCTATTTGCTGATGATGTCCTAGTATATATCACTCAACCACATATATCCATCCCTGCTGTTATGGCTGAAATAGATCACTTTGTTACATGGTAAAATTTTAAAATCAATGCAGCGAAGTCTGAGGCCCTCGATGTCTCCCTCCCTAAATCCATATAGGATTCCATCCAGTCCAACTTTCCCTTTGCCTGGCCCTCACAGGGTATCAAATACTTAGGAATTCCTATTCATAGAGACCTCTCCCATCTATGTTATCTTAATTTTGGGCCCTTTATTGAACAATTCCATACAGACCACGGTTGGCAAGTTAGAACTGTAAGATTCACTATGTGAACCACTGGTATTTTGTGGAAAAGCACATGTAAGATTCTGCAACAGTCTCTGCTGATACTCCTGCATGCGTGCATCCCTTTCTATGGCAGGAATAATTTCTGCAAATTTACTTTTGTACCGGGGATCTAACAGTGTGGCAACCCAGTAGTCAGGATTATTTCTAATTCTCACAATTCGAGGGTCATGTTGCAGGTAGTGCAGCAAGAAGGCACTCATGTGTGTTGCGCATCCAGGAGCACCAAGTCCCTGTTGTGTTGGTGGCGAGGTAACAATCATGCTTCCTTCCTCTGTCCTCTCCCCTCAACCTCGCACAACAGAAATGTGATCAAGGTCTCCCTCATCTGATGAGTCTTCCATCAGTTCGTCCTCCACTTCTTCCTGGGCTCCTGCACCTTCCTCACTAGTTTGGCTGCTACCATGCGCCCTGGTAAAATCATCTCCCCCACCCTCACATGCCTGCCGCCCTGGTGCTGCCGACCGTCTGGACCTTGCAGATGTTAGCCCTTCCGCATACAACTCCTCCTCCTCTACTTCCTCCACCTCCTCTTGTGCCACCACCTGACTCCGAATTCTGTTTAACATGTGCTCCAGCATGTAAATCACCGGAATAGTCATGCTGATAATGGCATCGTCAGCACTAAACATCTTCGTCGCCATTTCAAAACTGTGCAGAAGGGTGCATAGGTCCCTGATCTGAGACCACTCCTCCAGCGTGATTTGCCCCACCTCTGAATCTCGTTGGCCCAGGCTATACGTCAGAACGTATTGCACCAGGGCTTGTCGGTGCTGCCACAGTCGCTGCAACATGTGCAGAGTTGAATTCCACCGGGTAGGCACATCGCATTTTAGCCGGTGAAGTGGCAGGCCCAACGACTTCTGTAGAGATGTAAGTCGCTGAGCTGCGGGATGCGAACGGCGGAAGTGAGCACACAGCGACCGTGCCCTCTGCAGAAGGCCATCTAGTCTGGGATAGTGGGCTAAAAATTGCTGGACAACCAGGTTCAACACGTGAGCCATACATGGCACGTGTGTGACATTGCCCCGGCGAAGGGCCGCACCCAGGTTTGCAGCATTGTCGCACACGGCCTTCCCTGGTTTCAGGTCCAGTGGAGACAACCATTCATGAAATTGGTTCTCCAGAGCTGACCACAACTCCTCAGCTGTGTGACTCACATTTCCCAGACATTTCAATGTAAAAACCGCCTGATGACGTTGAGCCCTACTGCCAGCATAGTAAGGAGGTGTGCAGGATCCCTTCTGCGCAGTTAGAAAGCTTGTGGCATGACCAGACAGGCTTTGGGTGCAGGTGGAAGACCGAGAGGAGGTTGAGGAGGCAGAAGCAGTGGAGGAAAAATGACATAAAGAGGATTGACGCACAACTCGTGGGGACGGCAAGACTTGGACAGCAGCCCCTTGTCCTGCTGTCACCATAGTTACCCAGTGCCCAGTCAGCGACATGTAACGCCCCTGTCCATGCCTACTCGTCCAAGTGTCTGTGGTGAAATGCACCCTGTCACACACAGAGTTTCTCAAAGAAGCGGTGATGTTGTGTGCGACATGCTGGTGGAGCGCAGGCACACCTTTCTTTGAGAAGTAGTGCCGACTGGGCATCTGGTACTGGGGCACTGCGACGGACATAAGGTCTCGAAAATCCTCTGTGTCCACCAGGCGGAAAGGCAGCATTTCTGTAGCCAAGAGCTTGCAGATGGTGAAATTCAACCTCTTAGCTTTCTCATGGCTAGGAGGAAATGGTCTTTTACTTGTCCACATCTGAGGGACCGAGGGCTGGCTATTGTGCTTAGACGGGGTTGATAAGGGTGTCCCCGGCAAACTGCCGGTCTGTGAGGAAGATGCAGGCGGACATGTTAGGTTGCCTTGATCCAAAGGTGGTGCTATCGATGTCGGACAGCGCTCAAGACCAGCTGGTGTTACCACCTCCAAAGAAAATGATGACCTGCCAATCATGCTGGCTGTTGCGGGTAAAGAGGTGGCAGGTCTGCGCCCCAAAACAGGTGTGACTGCTGTCCCCCCAGTCACAGAGGATGAAGAGGCTGCGGATGCACAAGATATGGCAGACGGTGGTTGGCCCGGCCGGCTAGACCGCATTGTAGCACACTGAGCTTCCCACTGCAACTTATGCTTCATGTCCATGTGCCGGTTCATGCATGAAGTACTCAAACTATGTATTTTTTGGCCTCTACTTAGCTTTTGCTGACAAATGTTACAGATAACAGGAGTTGGGTCATCTTTATCGATCTGAAAAAATGCCCAGGCTATGCAAGGCTTAGCACCCATGCGACCTGAAGAGCCACCACGACTTGTGGTGAGAGGCAGAGTTGTGTTTGAGGATGCAGTTGTTGACGTGCTTCCAGTACTACGTCTCTGTCCAGGAAGGCGCAACCTGACCTCGTCGTCACTAGCATCTTCCTCCACCTCCTCTGCTGACCTCATCTCTTGGCTGACTGTGGGTTGACAGTAAGTGGGATCTCCGACCTCATCATCATCACCCTGTGCGTTATCACACCCGTCGTCCTCAGAGCCAACCTGTTCCTGCCCTGACAAAAAACTAAAGTTGTCGCTCCAATCAGGTATTTGAGTCTTATCATCATCTTCCTCATTGTCTCCACCAACAGGAGTTACAGTTTGGGAATGAGGGTCTACATTATGGTCAGAACCTTCTGCGTCTGGTCCTGGATCCGACTCATAAAGATTCTGGGCATCAGTGCAGATCATTTCCTCGTCTGGATTCACAGAAGCGCTGGAGTCGACCTCTGATTCCCAGGCTATAGTATGAGTAAACAGCTCTGCAGACTCAACCATCTGTTCTACCTCATACTCAGACGGGCAGCTGGAGATTTGGGAGCTGTGAGGAAGCAAGTGCGATTTGGGTGACACCTTTGAGGACTGGAGTATTTGTGATGTTGAAGTTGATGTGGAGGAGAGCCCACTTAAAGGAGCACTTGATATCCGTTGAAGCACCTGCTGTTTTTGTGCCTCATCTGGAATTTGTAGCGATTGGCGTGGCCGTAAGAAAGGGATCTTATCACATTGTCCGCTAAAAGAAGTAGACATTTTAGTTTGGCTGGAAGATGGTCTTTCTTCTGCACCTACCCCACGGACACAACCTTTTTTCCCCTTCCCAACACGCCTATTCCCCTTTCCACCAGCAGCAGGCCTTTTTCCACTCATTTTGGTGGTTAACTAATTCACAACTCTGGAGTTGTTTGCACAAAAAAACAATGGATGGTAACCGAGCAGAGCTGAGTGGCCAAACTGTGGTATTAGGCCAAAACTATTGGCTGGGTTAGATGCAGAAAAAAATTATTTTTAATTTGCAACCTGATGGAGGTCAGTATAGATGGACTAATAGACCAAGTCCCACACACCGCTAGAAGCCCAAATATTTTTTCAGAGCTAGATGCAGAAAATTTTTTTATTCAATTTGCAACCTGATGGAGGTCAGTATAGATGGACTAATAGACCAAGTCCCACACACTGCTAGAAGCCCAAATATTTTTTCAGAGCTAGATGCAGAAAAAAATTATTTTTAATTTGCAACCTGATGGAGGTCAGTATAGATGGACTAATAGACCAAGTCCCACACACTGCTAGAAGCCCAAATATTTTTTCAGAGCTAGATGCAGAAAAAAATTATTTTTAATTTGCAACCTGATGGAGGTCAGTATAGATGGACTAATAGACCAAGTCCCACACACCGCTAGAAGCCCAAATATTTTTTCAGAGCTAGATGCAGAAAAAAATTATATTCAATTTGCAACCTGCTGGAGGTCAGTATAGAAGGACTAATAGAACAAGTCCCACACACTGCTAGAAGCCCAAATATTTTTTCAGAGCTAAATGAAGAAAAAAATTATTTTTAATTTGCAACCTGATGGAGGTCAGTATAGATGGACTAATAGACCAAGTCCCACACACTGCTAGAAGCCCAAATATTTTTTCAGAGCTAGATGCAGAAAAAAATTATTTTTAATTTGCAACCTGATGGAGGTCAGTATAGATGGACTAATAGACCAAGTCCCACACACCGCTAGAAGCCCAAATATTTTTTCAGAGCTAGATGCAGAAAAAAATTATTTTTAATTTGCAACCTGATGGAGGTCAGTATAGATGGACTAATAGACCAAGTCCCACACACCGCTAGAAGCCCAAATATTTTTTCAGAGCTAGATGCAGAAAAAAATTATATTCAATTTGCAACCTGCTGGAGGTCAGTATAGAAGGACTAATAGAACAAGTCCCACACACTGCTAGAAGCCCAAATATTTTTTCAGAGCTAAATGAAGAAAAAAATTATTTTTAATTTGCAACCTGATGGAGGTCAGTATAGATGGACTAATAGACCAAGTCCCACACACTGCTAGAAGCCCAAATATTTTTTCAGAGCTAGATGCAGAAAAAAATTATTTTTAATTTGCAACCTGATGGAGGTCAGTATAGATGGACTAATAGACCAAGTCCCACACACCGCTAGAAGCCCAAATATTTTTTCAGAGCTAGATGCAGAAATTTTTTTTATTCAATTTGCAACCTGATGGAGGTCAGTATAGATGGACTAATAGACCAAGTCCCACACACTGCTAGAAGCCCAAATATTTTTTCAGAGCTAGATGCAGAAAAAAATTATTTTTAATTTGCAACCTGATGGAGGTCAGTATAGATGGACTAATAGACCAAGTCCCACACACTGCTAGAAGCCCAAATATTTTTTCAGAGCTAGATGCAGAAAAAATTATTTTTAATTTGCAACCTGATGGAGGTCAGTATAGATGGACTAATAGAACAAGTCCCACACGCTGCTAGAAGCCCAAATATTTTTTCAGAGCTAGATGCAGAAAAAAATTATATTCAGTTTGCAACCTGATGGAGGTCAGTATAGATGGACTAATAGAATGATGCTATGCCCAAAAGATTTTACTTCACTAGGTGCAGTAAAAAAATTGGTATTCTATACACAGGTGGTATATCTTGCAACACAGATAGGCTACTCCACTGACTAACACACTCTGCAATAGGCCAAAAAGGATTAGCTTTGCTAGATTCAGCCAAATGCTGTGAAAAAAACTTGCACAGCACTGGCACAGACCTGCCTGGCAAAAACTGATAGGAACTGATGTAACCTAGTCCTGAAAAGGACTCCAATTACAATTAGTCTTTACTCCCACAATCTATCTATTTAAGAGCACAGACCTGCCTGATAAAAGTCGTAGGAAATGCTGTAACCTAGTCCTTAAAAGGACTGCAATCACAACTATTCCCTACTCCCAAGCTATCTGTATATTTGTGCGAAAATTGGCTTGAAATTAACAAGGTATAGCGCACACAGCAACAGCGGTGCCGTCTAACATGCAGCTGCAGCAGTGAGAAAATGGTGGCGACGGGGAAAATGGCTTGGTCTTATAGGGCAAGGACATGTGACATACACTGCCAATCACACATGCCCTTGCTTGTGTGAAAAAAAGCACTTCGCTCCGTGTTTGCGCTGCTGATAGGCTGACAGATTGCACCTCCCCACTGCAAATGCGGGAAAGAGAAAAAAAAATGGAGATCTTCATTGTTCCTGCAGAGATCCATCCCCTGCCCCTCCCCCCGCCCCGCTGTACACTCAAACTGCGTATTAACATTAATTTTCATCATTACTGAGAAAAAATCCAGTTATGATTTTGGTGCACGAACAGTTATCGAACATAACCTCGAACAGCCGAATTTTTCTCAAATTGTTCGTGTTCGCCGACCGGCTCGAACACCGCCCAAAACAGCTCGAATTTGAGATTGGCGAACAGTTCGAGTAGAACAACGCTCATCTCTAGTTGTGAGGTAGCGAAACACAAAAAAATGCCAAAGGGGGTGTGACTACTTTCCCAAGCCACTGTTTATACACATATATTGTACATACATACAGTACAGACCAAAAGTTTGGACACACCTTCTCATTTAAAGATTTGTCTGTATTTTCATGACTATGAAAATTGTACATTCACACTGAAGGCATCAAAACTATGAATTAACACATGTGGAATTATATACTTAACAAAAAAGTGTGAAACAACTGAAAATATGTCTTATATTCTAGGTTCTTCAAAGTAGCCACCTTTTGCTTTGATGACTGCTTTGCACACTCTTGGCATTCTCTTGATGAGCTTCAAGAAGTAGTCACCGGAAATGGTTTTCACTTCACAGGTGTGCCCTGTCAGGTTTAATAAATGGGATTTCTTGCCTTATAAATGGGGTCGGTACCATCAGTTGTGTTGTGCAGAAGTCTTGTGGATACACAGCTGATAGTCCTACTGAATAGACTGTTAGAATTTGTATTATGGCAAGAAAAAAGCAGCTAAGTAAAGAAAAACGAGTGGCCATCATTACATTAAGAAATGAAGGTCAGTCAGTCCAAAAAATTGGGCAAACTTTGAAAGTGTCCCCAAGTGCAGTTGCAAAAACCATCAAGTGCTACAAAGAAACTGGCTCACATGAGGACCGCCCCAGGAAAGGAAGACCAAGAGTCACCTCTGCTTCTGAGGATAAGTTTATCCGAGTCACCAGCCTCAGAAATTGCAGGTTAACAGCAGCTCAGATTAGAGACCAGGTCAATGCCACACAGAGTTCTAGCAGCAGACACATCTCTTCAACAACTGTTAAGAGGAGACTTTGTGCAGCAGGCCTTCATGGTAAAATAGCTGCTAGGAAACCACTGCTAGGGACAGGCAACAAGCAGAAGAGACTTGTTTGGGCTCTACATGCCTGGTTCCCACCGTGAAGCATGGAGGAGGAGGTGTGATGGTGTGGGGGTGCTTTGCTGGTGACACTGTTGGGGATTTATTCAAAATTGAAGGCATACTGAACCAGCATGGCTACCATAACATCTTGCAGTGGCATGCTATTCCATCCGGTTTGCGTTTAGTTGCACCATCATTTATTTTTCAACAGGACAATAACCCCAAACACACCTCCAGGCTGTGTAAGGGCTATTTGACCAAGAAAGAGAGTGATGGGGTGCTACGCCTGATGACCTGGCCTCCACAGTCACCAGACCTGAACCCAATCGAGATGGTTTGGGGTGAGCTGGACCGCAGCGTGAAGGTAAAAGGGCCAACAAGTGCTAAGCATCTCTGGGAACTCCTTCAAGATTGTTGGAAGACCATTTCCGGTGACTACCTCTTGAAGCTCATCAAGAGAATGCCAAGAGTGTGCAAAGCAGTCAGCAAAGCAAAAGGTGGTTACTTTGAAGAACCTAGAATATAAGACATATTTTCAGTTGTTTCACACTTTTTTGTTAAGTATATAATTCCACATGTGTTAATTAATAGTTTTGATGCCTTCAGTGTGAATGTACAATTTTCATAGTCATGAAAATACAGACAAATCTTCAAATGAGGTGTGTCCAAACTTTTGGTCTGTACTGTATATACATACACAAAAAATAGACTAGTATATTATTATAGCATATTGCTATATATCATATTTATATAAAAATAACAAACAAAATCATTCTGAGTATTTTAATTCGTAAATTATAAATTATATTTTTTTTCTGCAGTGTAGAAAGCAGAGAAGGAAGCCAGAATAGAAGGAAGGGAAAGAGTTAAATTCTCGCCTTTCTGTTTTTACCATCACTTATAAATGCTGGAGACCTTAAGTCATAGGAGACCCGTTGGCAAAAGAAGCAAACATGTAATATCACAGGATTTTACTGTGCGCTGAGCACAGTGGAGATGCCCCGGCTACTTCGGCCACCAGTTGTGACTCATCCCCGGGCCTCATTTGATTGATCACTTAGATCCTAAATGCTTTTTAGAGGGATCAGCAGGATGTGAAGCCTATTACTGGACAGCCCGGGCGCTGGGAGGCCAGAGGTGGTGGATACCTGCGATGTAGCACAAGCCTCTGTTACCGGTGACACGAGCATAAATCAAAGAAATAAGAAAAATGAAAACTAAGCAAAAGTGATAGATAATTTGAAAATTCATTTTTAGTCAACCGTGAGAGACACAGCAATAGGAAGTCCTACTGTTCTGTTACTGTGTCCCAGAACAAAAGCCCTAAAAACGCACTGGTGAAGAAGTAGCAGTTGACTTGCCCACCAAACTGCAGCTATTAGGGCTTGTGCACATGACCGTAAAAGTTTGATGAGTGCTATCCATCATTTTGACAGATAGCACTCATCCCCATGTTATTCTACAGGGTCGTGAACATGTCCAGAGAGGAAATTTTTTTTTCTTCTCCACATCCAACAAAATCAGATCACACTCTGATCAAACTTTCATCAGAATCTGATCAGAAATGATTAGCATAACCGGACTGATTTTCTCGGGTGAGAGAAAAACAGTCGTCTGACCCTAGCCGTATTGTGGGAACAGGTGAACGAAACACATCAGGGCAAAATGAAGAGGGGTACAAAAACCGTAAAGCAATGTTCACACAAAGTTTTTTGTGGAGTCTTTTGGAGCTGATCCATTCTAAAATTCTCCTCAAACATGACTTATAAAAATGCTTGGAAAACTCTGCCACCTTCTGTTCATTTGAAAAGCTTGCCGAGCCTTTTTTTGTTTTTTTTTTTACTTAAAGAGGTGTTGAAAAACACTTGGAGAAAAAAAAATTGCAGATGGAATCCACTCCAAACTAGGCACTGTCCAATCAAAAGACTGCTAAACTGCTTCGGGGAAAAAAATCTTTCAAACCTCTGTTGGAAAAAAAAATCTCCAAACAGAGAAAGTTTGCTGATGTGATGTCTGCTTGAAAAACGTGTCATTTTTGAACATCCCATAAAACTCCATGTGAATAAAGCCTCAGGTTTACCCCCTTACACTTCCCCAAGTTTCAGCGATTACAGTTCTTTGTCCTCCAAGGTCTCTTTCAGGAAGAGTGCCAGTTGGTAAGTAACTTTGCCACGATTTCACAGATAACAAACTTCAACTTTTCTGGACTAGATTCTCCACTTCATTGTTCTCTCATAGGTCCACTAATTACGGAGCAGTAAGGGGGACTAACCTTATTGTTCTCTGGAC
The DNA here is from genome assembly GCF_046119375.1 of Phyllobates terribilis. Lineage (NCBI taxonomy): Eukaryota > Metazoa > Chordata > Amphibia > Anura > Dendrobatidae > Phyllobates > Phyllobates terribilis. The sequence goes on along the minus strand of NW_027362767.1, from coordinate 52,004,528 downwards.
TGGTCAAACTTGCCAAGACGTAACCCTAGGGATTGATACTCTCAAACTTGTATCCTTAACAACCCTAGTTCAGTCACTCTGCATGTGTAGGGAGATGGAACCAAACATGGAGCCTAAGTCAAGCTAGTCAAGTTGTCTACTGCCTTATTCATTCGGCCTACCAGAAGCGTAACTAGGAGTTTAGAACAGAGGGGCAAGACACACCTAAATGGGACTCCAGTGTAGGTTATCCCGTTTACTGCTACAGACACACTCCCTAATTATAGCGGGTATAGTGGGCACCTCAGCCCGTAACAATGCTCTTAATGAATAAAACCCATAATACAAAGACCAAGTACAATATTACTGCCATATAGTGAGCATATAGTGCAGTACAGAACATATGGGTACAGTTATATATAGTGACTCACAGGCAGTGTTGGACTGGGGTGTCTGGGTCCCACAGGAGGAAATGGCCCTAGGGGCCCACCATACAGCTATAAGCAAATACCTGTTAGCTGTTATCCCTGTTATAGTGGAGCATCGACTGTAAAACACAGGCGGCTCCGGCACATCTACTGTGCACATACTATAACTGGGATGTACAATTACGGTAGTTTGCATTAAAGGTGATCTTTGGTTCAAACACACCGATCCATGAGCTCCACAGGATAGGTGATAACTTATTGATTGCTTGGGTCCGACCATTGGAAACCACACCGATCGGAAGAATGGGGAACTTTTATCCTCATTTTAAAATGGAGCGGCAGGTGGGACGTCTGACCACAGCTCCATTCATTCTCTTTGGGGCTTCCAGAAAAAAACAAGAGCAGACACTGAGAGAATGAATGGATCAGTGGTCAAGGCGCACATGAGCTCCAGTCTAATGGGGATAAATGCTCCACATTCTACCAATCAGTGCGGGTCCCAGCAGTCAGACCCTACCAATCAATAAGTTAAATAAGTGATTACTTGTTTTCACTGGAGAACCCCTGTAAGTGCATCTTGTTCCAAATATTTAATCACTAGTGGAAATAAAGAATCTTCTAATTAATATCAGAGAGAACAAATGACTGCCATACACAACACAATCCACTATACCAACACCAATAATACCATATACAAGGGAGAAATACGGCAACACCATTACTGGACTGCATATTACCACCACATAGTGACTGAATAATACCACATACTGTACACAGGAGAAATACCGCCACACTGTGACCAGACCACATATTACCAGCATATAGAGAACAAATAATTGCACATACAAGGGAAAAATACCGCCACACCATGACCAGATCACATAGTGACTGAATAATACCATATACAAGGGAATAATACCATCACACCATGACCAGACTACATATTACCACCACATAGTGACTGAGTAATACCACATACAAGAGATAAACAGCACCACACCATGTCCTGACCATATATTACACCACATAATACCCGAATATACCACATACAAGGGACAAACACCATGACCAGACCATATAGTGACCGAATAATACCACATACTGGGATAAATACTGCCACACCATGACCGGACCACATATTGATGACATAGTGACCGAATATTACAATACTGATCATTAATAAAAATCACAACACTAACAACACTGTTATTACCACCGGTTACATTATACACAGTAGCTCTGTATACAGTATACAGGTGATAGTGTCCACCAGTAATATTATACACAGGAGCTCTGTATATAGTGTCAGTGTACAGGTAATACAGAGATCACCAGTGACATTATATACAGTAGCTTTGCATATAGTGTCAGTGTACATGGATCACCAGTGACATAAAACACATGACCTCTGTATACAGTGTACAGGTAATATAGGGATCACCAGTGACATTATACACAAGAGCTCTGTATATAGTGTCAGTGTTCAAGTAATTCAGGGATCACCAGTGACATTATACACAGGAGCTCTGTATATAGTATATAGTAGACTAAAAAAAGATAATTAGCTCATATCACCTGATACTCACGGGAATCCCAGGCTCACAGATTAGTGTCCAGCATACACTTGCAAGGATATGAAAAGAAGGTAAAATCCGGTGCCACATGCGATAAATCCTTTTATTCCAAAATTAAAAATCACAACATGTCCCTAGGAGGGGAACAACTGGACGCGTTTCGAGGACACAGCCCCTTATTCGTCAGTATCATGGTTAGAATACCCAGAGTTCCCCTATTATGTAACAATGGCCGTTAAGTGCACACTTAACAATCAATATTGTTGTCTTAGTGCCTTACAAAAAAGTAATAATGCCTCTTGAGCTCACCCTTTACTATAATGCCCAACCCAAGGTATTATTAGGCTCTAAGTTTCCCACATTAGTAATAATGCCCCAAAGCCCCCAAATTGTAATAATGCTCCATAAAGTCCCACAAAAAGTAATAATGTCGCCTGAATCGCCCCCTTCATCCACCTATATATAAATAATGTCCTGGAGTTCCCCCCACATAAAGTAATAATGCCCCCTGAGTCTGGTAGGTGAGTATGCTTTTTTAACCACCCAATCCATTGAGATCGTTTTTTAATAGCCATGAAGAAACCCTTTAATTTAGAAGAGCTGACTAGTCCTCTTGGAAAAAATGAAACAAGGGAATGGTAGACAGATTGGAGGTGTGAGCCATTGAAAGTTAACTTTTAAAGTCCAGTGAGCACTGAAACACAATGTCATCATTGTGTCTAAGCAGCGTAGAAGTTAGATATATATTACAGCACACACCATCCCATAATAGCCATAAATAAGTAAAAACAATGGCTCTCAGGCATCCACGAGACAAGATTAATTTCGTCTCTCTTCTTCCAATATGCATTATATCAAACTTAAAGCTGTCAGAAATCTGTGCTCGTCTGGACTAATAACTCAAAAGACAACATTCTCTTTAACAGACCTGCGCTTTTGTAACAAAATACCCAAAATTGTGAAAATATTGTTTTTCTTCTGAATGAACAGCAGAAGAAAACTATATCTCTTTACCAAAAAAGAAAAATTTCTGCCATTTTCTCCCCGAACCGTTACTGTGTCACGAAAAGGATAACTATCATGAAAACTCTTTGAAAGACCACTTCTTTGAGAAGACCATCCTTTTATCCAGACCAGATGATTTTCTGAACAGATTTTCAGTTCCACCATATTATGATCCGCAGTGGACATCTTCTATAAGTAGATCTCTCCCCTAGAAGACCACTATAATTTTGGATAATCAGGTGTCAGAAAATCCACAATTTAGAATTCAAATCTTCATGTGTCTCCCTTGTTGGCCAGGGGTGCATGAACCAGTGGCTTCACCAATTCTTCAACTCAATGTGAAAAACAAGGCAAGATCTCCAAAAAAAATCTGGTGATCCAAAGTCATGGTTAACCACCTGCCAAATTGTTTGAGTGTGAAAGAAGATTTTAAAAATTTGTTTGCCATTAAGAACCAGAATTTCATAATGGGTTTGCTTGCTATATCTGAAATCTTTTAAGGAAGTGGTTTTGCAGATATAACCTTCATTGAGTTCTACCGATGGCCAGAAACCTGTACTGAGCTGCTTTGCGAAATCTACCAAAGAATAAAAGTATCATAGGACCAATATAATTGAGATTATACATGGATATTACAGACGCAAAAAGTGAACAGGTGCTAAATTTTACATTGGTGGGTGTCCACCAGTCACTAGAATAGGGGGTACTAGTCCGGCATCACCACAAAAGGAGTGAAGGTGGAACAAGCATACTGCCACTCCATCATAGTGATATTACAAAGTGTATTTATTCTAATTCAGAGTTCAATAATAATAATAATAATAATGCAAAGTACTACATCTGGGCAATAAAAATGAAAAAAGCATATACAAAATGGGAGGAATAGAGCTAAGCAACAGTACATGTGAAAAAGACTTAGGTATACTAATAGATCATAGACTGAACATGAGTCAACAGTGTGATGCAGCAGCAAAAAAGGCAAATACAATTCTGGGATGTATTAACAGAAGCATACAGTCTAGATCATGTGAAGTCATTATCGGACTTTACTCCTCTTTGGTCAGACCTCATCTGGAATACTGCGTCCAGTTTTGGGCACCACATTTTAAAAAAGACATCGACAAACTGGAGCAAGTTCAGAGAAGAGCGACCAGAATGGTGACTGGTCTGCAAACCATGTCCTATGAGGGACGGTTGAAGGATTTGGGAATGTTTAGCTTCCAAAAAAGAAGACTGAGAGGAGACTTAATAGCTGTCTACAAATATCTCAAGGGCTGTCACGTTGTAGAGGGATCATCTTTATTCTCATTTGCACAAGGAAAGACTAGAAGCAATGGGATGAAACTGAATGGGAGGAGACACAGATTAGATATTAGAAAAAACTTTTTGACAGTTAGGGTGATCAATGAGTGGAACAGGAGCCACGAGAGGTGGTGAGTTCTCCTTCAATGGAAGTCTTCAAACAGTGGCTGGACAGATATCTGTCTGAGATGATTTAGTGAATCCTGCTTTGAGCAGGGGGTTGGACCAGATGACCCAGGAGGTCCCCTCCAACTCTACCATTCTATGATTCTATGATTCTATGATTCTCATCACCCGAGCCCGTGCCAAAGAGGGGGATGCAACCTTGGACATACTCATATGTCCAAGGTCGGAAAGGGGTTAAGGAGAAGTTTTACTAATTTCCATTAACTCTCAAGCTTCACATTTATCTGTTTCTGGAAGTCCAATTCATTTTTAGACAATAGCGAGGCAAAAAATGAGAAAAAAAATATTGAGATGGTCACTGTCATGGTGAAGACATCATTGTCTTCATCATGACAGCCCCCACTACAACGTTTTTTTCTCATTTTTTACCTCGCTATTGTTTTAATGTGTTGCTCTGCCATCTTTAATGGGTGGAGCAGCAGTCTATATGAGGCATACCACTTTACTACTGCTCTCATCAGAGGAGTGCCTGATCTGCACAGCTCCACCAGCTGAGCAGATTCCATCTATTCTTCCCTGTATCTCATCACCAGGACTTCACCATGGAGGGTTCCTATTTTGTCTTCTAATTAATTTTTAGAGTAATTTGACATTTTTTTCTTAGTCAAAAATTAGGGCTTTAGCGTTTCTCTTTTTTGGGAACTGTGGTTGTCATGCTACATTCAAGAACACAAATAATTTGCTCCTATTCTCCTTCTATCTGGGCCTTTTCTAAAGCTTTCAAGATCCACCTTCTAGAGAACCTTCATTGATCTAACACAATATCCACATTCTGAAGAATCTTCAGTCATCTACCACAATATCCACCTTCTGTTGCCCTTCTACAGTTTGACCACTAGTGGTGGCTATTGTTCACTTTGGTAATTGTGCTGCAATTTCACTCCTTGTCACTGGAGGCTGCTGTTGTGTTCTGCAATTGCCCTTTACTAAGATGGTGGATTCTGAATCTATGGAATCCATCTTGTTTCCTGTTTGGGCCTACTTAAAGCCACATGGACCTCTTACTCATTGCTTGAGTATTGCGTCTAGCTGTTCAAGTCTAGCTCCAGTCTCCAGCTCCTGAACAGTCTTCCCCAGACTGTTCTTACTTATCTGCGGATTGTTTCCTACAACTCTTTGCTAACTCCAAGAACTTCTACCACCCACTTACTGTTTCTGCTTGGTCTCCTTTGGCTACTGGTTTCCAGCAGGGCTACGCCAGTATCGTAACAGTAGAACCTGCAGTGATCTATCACAGTGTCCACCTTCTAGAGAACCGTCATTAATCTACAACAGCATCCACCTCCTTCAGAACCTTCATTGACCTTCCACATTTTGCACTTTCTGTTGAACCTTGATTGATCTTCCAAAGTATCCACCTTCTGAGGACTTTCATTGATCTACCTCAGTATGCTGTTTCTGGAGAACCTTCACTCAAGCTACCACAGTATTCACCTTTTGGAGGAACATCATTTCTCTTCCACAGAATCCATCTTTTGAAGGACCTTCATTTCTCAACCTCCGTATCCACCTTATTATCTACCTTGTGAATAATCTTCATTGATCTACCAAAGTATTCACCTTCTGGAGAACCTTCATTGATATACCACAGTATACACCTTCTGAAAGACCTTCAAGTTATATCGATCCATCACAGTATTCACCTTCTGATATTTCAATCAGGCATCTCTCAATGAGCCCCACCAGTGATGGTCTATAAACTTGGATGATCTTACAAAATGGCCCCATGCTAATGTTAACTGAGGGATAACCAAAAATACATTCACCTCTCTATTAAAATTAATGGTATTTAAAGAAAAGTTATGAATGGTCCTGACCTAGCAGCCATGTATTATGGGTATGAGTCTCAGGCTCTATCATGGATTTGGTTCCCAGATTAATCCGCAACACAGTGTAAGATCCATTGTGCAACAAGTCCTAAAAGCACCCAATGGAGTCCTTTTACTTATAATGGGCTAGTCTGTCAAGATTCCATTTTGATGTTCATGGATTTGGTAGCAAGAATAGCTGAGCCTGATGTCAATGGCTATTTATATGCTTCTAACCTCTGAGCCAGGCATTCAAACAGTAGAAAGGTATCCTGCATGGGGCCACTTATTGCTCCCAAGGCACTCGTTGGAAAACTATGCACTAAAATGATACACAAACAATAGAATATTTAAATGTATAAATAAGAACTAAATAAAAAAAAAAAAAATTTTCAACAAAGTTTCTTGAAATCACAAAGAAATTTCCCAGATATTTTTTGTCATAAAAAGCATAGGAATTGAGCATGAATGCCCATGTATGCAGCTGACATTTAAAAAGGTGACAACAGGAAATTAAAGCCTATCTTAGATAATAGAAATAATTACATTTTTTTCAGTAATGGCAGTTGAATAACAAGATATTAAATCAGCAAGAAAGGCAGGTTGGTTATGTATTTTGAAAATGAAGCAAATGAGTCGAATTGTGATAGAAAATTCAAGTGCAAGAACAAAGCCTGTACAACTGTACATATGAATAACCCCCCAAGAAAACACGGATAAATGTGTTTGAGAAAAACTGTTTTATTACACACAGTCATGACCAAAAGTGTTGAAACCCTTGAATTTGTTCCTAAAGATGAAGTATTTCTCCCAGAAAATTATTTAAATTACACATGTTTTGTTATACACATTTTTATTTCCTTTGTGTGTACTGGAACAACACAAAAAAAATAGAGGACATATTTTCACACAAAACGTAAAAAAATGGTCCGGACAAAATTGTTGGCACCCTCAACTTAATATTTGGTTGGACATCCCATAGATTAAATAACTGCTATTAATCGCTTCCTATAAATTAAATTTTCTCATGGTGCTAGCGGTGATCTCATTGAGGTCACGGCAGTTCATCGGGCTGTTCATACTGAGTTGCCCGTGGGATCAGCAGATTCAATGACCTGCGGTAACCTCATCAAACTGCGTCCCAAGTGCAGCTCATTGTCTTCCTGCATTCATGACTGAACGGTGGCATTTTGCCACCGCTCAGTCATGAAGTCCAGATGTCGCAGAGATGGATTACGACGTGGGACATAGGGTTTATCATATGGATTATCTTCTTGCCGGACAGGTAAGGAATATGGTTATTTTTTATTTTCCCTAATAAATGGGCAAAAGAGGGAGGGAGTGTTTATTTCAATAAAGGAGTCTGTATTATTATTTCAATTAAAGGACTTTATTCTGGGTGGTTTTTTTTAACAATATGACTATGGAGTTAGTAATGGGGGTGTCTTATAGACTCCTCTCCATTACTAACCCCTTGATGACAGCTGCCAATACAAAGTTGACATCTACCCAACAAATATTACCCCACTTGCCAACATACCAGGGAAACTGGGAAGAGCCATTTTTGGGGCCTCTGAGGGCTGATATTATTAGTCTCGAAAGGGGCCAGTATCAATGGCCCCTTCCCTGGCTATTATTATCAGCCCACAGGTGTCTGTTTAGCCTTTGCTGCTTTGCTGGTTAGAATTTATAAGGGGATCCCATCTCAATTTTTTTCTGGGGTCCCCCTGTAATCTAGCCAATAAAGGCTAACCAAACAGCTGTGGACTGTTATTAATAGCCAGGGAACATTTTAGGGCTAATGACCCCTTTCCCTGGCTAGTAATATCAACCCTCAGCGGGCGGCTTTCCTTCTGCTGGTTAGGAAAAATCGGCGAGAGCCCACACAGTTTTTTTATTTAATTCTATATTTTACACACAATGTACACAGCCGTTGCTGAATACAACTATCATTGTCGCCTGCTCTTGCTGATCGCAGGGATAGCAGACGACGATGGTGTGAGCTGTCTTCAGCGCTGGGGAACAGCGCGAACTGTACTGCTGTTTCCCAGGCTATGATACGTGTCACAATGATGACACACATATGTCATTCATGTGTCTTCAGTGTGCACATGTGTAAGACGTTTTGCGGCCCGTGCTGCTGATAAAAAATGGACATGTCAGCGTGTTTGGCCCACAGACACACAGTCTTGTGCACAGAATAGGTCTACCTGTGTAAGTGTCTCCAGTACGTGTGAAAACTGGCACCACACATACCAGAGACACTGACTTGTGAAAGAGACTTAAAGGGGTTGTCTAATACTTTAGATTACCCCCTAATGTATCCCCCCAGAGCCCCTATGCCTTTTTGTAAATACCTTCCATTGCTGATAGCGCCGCTCACAGGCATTATCACTGGCCGCTCACAGGCATCACATGACCCCCGGCTGCAGCTGGCTCTGACATCTGCTGATGTCATGACAAGTGCTGGCAGCAGCCGGGGATCTTTTTCTTCCTGGTTCCAGGTGGATGCCAGGCTGTGGGTGGGGTTACCCCCCCATGTCACACCCGGCATCCACCGCACGCTCTGCCTCTCCCCATTCATTGTTAAAGCACGCGGTGGATACTGGGTGTGACGTGGGGAATAACCCCGCCCACAACCCAGCAGCCACCGCGGGGACCCCAGGGCTGAGTCACGTCTCACTTGTCGTGATGTCAGCGCGGGGTCGCATGATGCCTGTGAGCGGCCAGCGATAGCGCCTCTCACAGGCATTATCTGCAAAAGAAGGTATTTACAAAAAGGCTTAGGGGCCCCGGGGGGATATATTGGGGGATTAATCTAAAGTAGTGCACAACTTCTTTAACAATGTATCTAAACTGGATTTCTTTGGTTCCTTCAAAGTTTTGCACAAAGAAAGCTATAAAAAGAAACAAGTGTTGGGTAAATTATTTATATCCAATACTATTTTCATGGATTCAAAGTACTTTGAGCCCTTCCATTTGGTCTATGTAGTTAAATAATTTATTAATTTTTATTTCTTTCCTGTACATTTTTACATTTGTCATTTTCACTTTTAAAAAGATTTTACAGGAAAAGCGCTAGTAAAACTAAATATAGCTGGACTACAATACCAGCCACAGACCATGAGTGGTGACGTTCCTGAACAGAAAATCTGTGTCTTATATCACAAACCCATTTAATTCCCATTATTATCTTACAATTCAAAGCACAATATTACCATGAACTGGAAGATGTTAGAAGCAGACGGAACACATTCGGGCTCATGAGAACATTTTCTTTTACTTTATAAAATCAATTAATAAGTTTGGTACTGTTACAAACTACATCCTTTGCCTGTCTCTAGCTGCATTGAAATCCTAATTTAATTATTGGGGGTACAGATGATGGCAGTGAATTGGGTCAGCACCTGTGTTGTGCTTAAGGCTGTGTGCGGCAAAAACGCTGCAGAAACGCTTAAAAAACATATGGTATAAGGCCTGCCATGTCCCCCAATGATAATCCGCATGTGCTGTGCACATGCTGCGGAAATTTCCGCTGCGGAAAAAAACGCAGCACTACCAATTATTTTGCGGAAGCGCGGCGTTTTTGTCGCCATTGACTTACATTGAATCGCTTGGAATCCGCATCACTGGATCTGTACATGTGGAATCCATGCGTTTCAATGTGCGGATGAGACCCGGGTCTGGAGGAGAGGAGACTCTCCTCCGGACCCGGGTACCATAGAACTTGTAAAAAAAAAGAATAAAATAAAAAGTAAATGTTAAATTTACCTTCTGATGGCCTCCGCTGCACTTGTCCTCCCTTGCCGGCAGATCGCGGTGGACTGAAGGACATGCCCTGAAGTCATAGTCATGTGACGGCAGGTCCTTCAGTGTACCGCGAGCTGCCGGCAAGCCAGGACGGAGCGAAGCAAGACTCCGGGGGCCATCGGAAGGTAAGTATAGATTTATTTTTTTATTTATAAACATTCTTTACGGTCACACTATATAGATCCATGCCGTTTGCATGGATTTATATAGTGTGACCAAGTTGACATGCACTTTTCAAGTGATGCTAAAATCGCTTGGAAAGCGCTTGTCAACCCGCATGCGGAAATGCATGTGAAGAACGCTTCACTTCCGCATGTCCCTGGCAGGAAAAATGCATGTACAATCCGCATGTACAATACACATGTACAATCCGCAAGTACAATCTGCAAGTACAATCCGCATGTACAATCCGCATGTACAATCCGCATGCGTTTTTTCTGCCAGGTAGATGCAGAAACACTCAGGGAAAAATCCTGAGCATTTCTGCATCGTGGGCACATAGCCTTAATCAGAAAAATCTCGTGCAGCAGATTATCCCCAAAGTTAGTGAGGGGTGCTGAGCTGACTCTTTCACCGCCATCAGCTGTAGTCCAAATGAATACATTCTGATATCAATGCAGCTGAAGGCAGGCAAATAAATTGGGGAAATGACGGAGTTTGGGTTTTTCTTTTACAGGAATGAAGACAAATCCCCTAATATTTTTTGGGGAAAGTTTCATAACTTTCCTTTCTGGACAAAAATGATTAAAAAAATTAAAGTTTTACTATGTTTTCAGTGCCAGTTTCAGTTATCTCCACCAAGCCCATAGACAATGACAAATCCCTAATTGTAAGGATTACTGCGATTGAACGCCCAGTGATCAGCAAGTTGTCACCTCTCTGGAGGATAGGGAATAAATCTTTAATATTCCTTGTGGTTTGCATGTTAACAGATACGAGGATGTAGAGACACAGAGAATGCAGACTCGGTTGATAAATAACTAATTAATTTATTGTACGACTATCGAGAACTCTGACAAAACAGTTCACAATGCAGAGAAATGCCAATTTGTATATCAATAACTCTCTCTCTCTCCCAGAGCCCTGGCCGAATCAGTATGGGCCTCCATCAGCCCGCTTTAGTTTATGATGGTGGTCTCTGCTCCAAGCCCTAACAGGAGTCAGACTAACACTCCTGCTAGGCCGCAACTCCTGCACTGTGGGCCACATACAGTTCTTTCTGTCATCGATCCTCTGCCATCGCCATCAATCCTCTGTGGGAAAACTCATGCTCCTTTCTGCTCACACGATCGAATTTCCATTTCTCCAGTTGAGTCTCCACTCCTTGTGATCTTACCTTCGACTTTCAGGAATTCCTAAACTCTGTAATGACTCAGAGTATCTTACTTCACCCACCTCTGATGATGGCCTTGTAGTTCTGAATACGTTCTCTTAGGGCTTGAGGCTTCATTCTCACAGGTGACTGGTTACAAGTCTGGGCAATGACTGACTTGCTACTCTGATGATGCGCCCCCTGAGGCCTTGGAATACTTGCTAGCCGGCTGGTCGGTGCTGGGGATAAAACGGTGGCAGTGACCCAGTCCGTGACCCAGGGCGGTCAATTAAAGGGAAAGTAAAAGGGAAATAAAGTTTTTAGAGATAATGTTCGTGACGCCACCTGTGGTATGCGGCTATATGGAGCTGCCGCTGCAGTGCAGATCCTCTGGAGCTCTCCACAGGCAGAGTTTAGCTCCGGCGCAGTATATGTACAATTGTGGAGGTAGATGTTGGTGCGCTGTAATGCAGGTGATGGTGCAGATAATGACCAGTCCACAGCTTAACGGCGGTTTCCTCTTATCTTTACTTGCGGTTTGTTAAGCAGACCAGGGCACGGGTACTAGCTGGTAGTAGAGGTCCAGGCGGCCTGGAAGCAAGTTGGGGATCCACTTCGCCAGGTGAAGTTGTAGGCCTTCCCTCTGCGCTAATCTCTTTGGCCCTGCTGCTTGCAGCTATGCTGCGGCCCTCGTCCCTGAGTAAAACGTCTTTTTTCTCACCCGTATGGCAGGTAGCTCGTGCCTCTCTTAAGTGTCACTCCCACATGGCGGTGCTGGGCCCTATGGTGCTGCTATGTCGTCAGGAGTCTGATGGGGCCAGGAGACCTGCAGTCTCCTGCCCTTCGGATTCAGTTGCTGGGCCTTCAGTGCCCCACAACCATGGACTCCGGTGTCTGGTTCACTTACGCTTCTCTCCTCTGGAGTGAGCTTGTACACAGCTTCCTTCCCCAGGTCCTTCCTCGTCGCTCTCCTGTCTCCAACTCCTCTCAACTCACTCTTACTAACCCGCCTCCAGATTCCAGTTTGAAGGAGAGGAGCTCCCCTTGCTGGTCTGGAGCCAGCAAAGTGTTGTATGCTAGTAAACCTGATTAGGGGACCTCTCCTTGCTTCCAGGCATGGCATCACCCTCTGTGAGGGAGGCAATTCCACTGTGGCAACCGGACCCCTGGGGTGCCACACTGACCTCTGTGGCTTTTGTACGTTTCTGCTGCGTCACAGCAGGTCACTTGCCCCCTGTGCATCTAGCTTCTTCACAGTGCTTTCCGATTATATGAGTCACTCCACTCCTCTTAACCCCTTAATAACATCTGACGTACTAATACGCGTCTGTGCCCTGGGACTTAAGAGCCAGACCCGTATTAGTACGTCATCGCGATCGCACACAGGCTGTGCGGGCGCGATCGCCGCCGGGTGTCAGCTGATTGTCACAGCTGACACCCGGTACTATGTGCAGGGAGCGGTCCTGCACCGCTCCCAGCACATTAACCCCCGCGATGCCGCGATCGAAGTCGATCGCGGCATTGCGGGGGCAAGGGGAGGTGATCGGCAATACTCACCTCCTCTTCCGGCTTCCAGCGCAGTCTGCAAAGGCTTCCCGGGTGTTGCCATGACGACCCGATGTCGTCATAACAACATCCGGGTCACCAGAGAGCAGGAAGATTGCTTGGACATGCGCAGTGCATCTCCAAGCAATCTTCACACTGTGCACTTCTGACAGCCTTCATGGCATAGGGATGGTGCTCCATTCCTGTGCCATGCAGGCGATCAGAAAAAAAAAAGTGAAAGTCCCAGAGTGGGACAAAGTAATAAAGTGTATAAACTGTGTGAAAGTGGAAAAAAAAAAAAAAAATGTGCAAAAATATTATAAAAAAATAAAAAAAATAATACACCAAAAATAAAAATATAATGTACCCATCAATAAATATTATTATAAAAAAAATAAAAAAAAAACAATAAAAGTACACATATTTGGTATCGCCGCGTCCGGAACAACCTGACCTATAAAACTGTCCCACTAGTTAACCCCTTCAGTGAACACGGTAAAAAAAAAAAAAAAAAAACGAAGCAAAAAACAATGCTTTATCACCATACCCCCAAACATAAAGTGGAATAACACGCGATCAAAAAGACGCATATAAATAAAAATGATACCGCTGAAAACATCATCTCGTCCCGCAAAAAACAAGCCACCATACACCTCCATCAGCCGAAAATTAAAAAAGTTATAGCTCTCAGAATAAAGCGATACTAAAAAATATTTTTTTCTATAAAATAGCTTTTATTGTGTATAAGCGCCAAAACATAGAAAAATGATACAAATGTGGTACCGCTGTAAACGTACTGACCCGAAGAATAAAGCTACCTCATCAATTTTACCACACGTGGAACAGAATTAAAAAAAAAAAAAAAAAAAAAACAATTCCTGAATTGTTGGTTTTTGTTTATTCTGCCTCCCAAAAATCGGAATAGAAAGCGATCAAAAAATGTCACGTGCCTGAAAATGGCACCAATAACAACGTCAAGTCATCCCGCAAAAAACGAGCCGTCACATGACTGTCTGCCAAAATCTGGAAAAATTATAGCTCTCAAAATATGGCGATGCAAAAACTAGATTTTACAAAAAATGCGTCTTTTAGTGTGTGACAGCTGTCAGTCATAAAAACCCCATATGATTCTGGTATTGCTGTAATCACACCGACCTGAAGAATAAAGTCGTCTAATCACTTATACCGCACAAGGAACGGCGTTAAAAATAAACTCTTGGGTTAGGATTGGGCTAGGGTTAGGGCTGGGTTTGGGGCTAGGGTTGTGCTGGGGCTAGGGTTGTGCTGGGGCTAGGGTTGTGCTGGGGCTAGGGTTGTGCTGGGGCTAGGGTTGTGCTGGGGCTAGGGTTGTGCTAGGGCTAGGGTTGTGCTAGGGCTAGGGCTGGGGTTGGGATTTTTTTCAAAAGTAAGAAAAAAAGATGACGATATGGCGACTAGTGTTGAGAGCAAGTGCTCGCTACTTGAGTTTGCATCGGGTGCTCTGGTATGCATTGAGTATCGTGGGTATTTGAGTGACATGCTCGAGTCTCTGCCCCATATGCTTCGCGGCCAAAAAACTTTACGGGGATTGCCTGCCATGCACGAGCGATCCCCGCATGTTTTTTTTTGGGTGTCTAATAACCGTGAAACATGCGGAGCAGGGACTCGAGCATGTCACTCGAGCACACGCTGTACATGGTGCATACCTGAGTACCCGATGCAAACTCAAGTAGCGAGCACTTGCGCTCAAGAATAATGACAACTTATTCAATATGATGACCTAATGTAAACAAATTCTGTGCCGTACCTCTGGGTTCAAAATGTTCACTATACACCTTAATAAAATCCTTGAGGGGTATAGTTTCCAAAATGGGGACACTTGTGGGGGAGCTCCACTGTTTAGGCACATCACGGGCTCTCCAAACGCGACATGGTGTCCGCTAACAAATTGAATGGAAAATCGGCTCAAATTGTTAGCGGACGCCATGTTGCGTTTGGAGAGCCCCTGTGTGCCCAAATATTGGAGCTCCCCCACAAGTGACCCCATTTTGGAAACTAGACCCCCCAAGGCACCTATCTAGATGCATAGTGAGCACTTGGAATCCCCAGGTGCTTCACAAATTGATTCGTAAAAATGAAAAAGTGAAAAAAAAAACACTTTTTCATTTTTATGAATCAATTTGTGAAGCACCTGGGGTTCCAAGTGCTCACTATGCATCTAGATAGGTGCCTTGGGGGGTCTAGTTTCCAAAATGGGGTCACTTGTGGGGGAGCTCCAATGTTTGGGCACGCAGGGACTCTCTAAATGCAACATGGTATCCGCTAACAAATTGAATGGAAAATCGGCTCAAATTGTTAGCGGACATCACATTGCGTTTGGAGAGCCCCTCTGTGCCCAAACTTTGGAGCTCCCCCACAAGTGACCCCATTTTGGAAACTAGACCCCCCAAGGCACCTTTCTAGATGCATAGTGAGCACTTGGAACCCCCAGGTGCTTCACAAATTGATTCATAATAATGAAAAAGTGAAAAAAAAAACACTTTTTCATTTTTATGAATCAATTTGTGAAGCACCTGGGGTTCCAAGTGCTCACTATGAATCTAGATAGGTGCCTTGGGGGGTCTAGTTTCCAAAATGGGGTCACTTGTGGGGGAGCTCCAATGTTTGGGCACACAGGGACTCTCCAAATGCAACATGATATCCGCTAACAAATTGTCGGCTCAAATTGTTAGCGGATATCATGTTGCATTTGGAGAGTCCCTGTGTGCCCAAACATTGGAGCTCCCCCACAAGTGACCCCATTTTGGAAACTAGACCCCCCAAGGCACCTATCTAGATGAATAGTGAGCACTTGAAACCCCAGGTGCTTCACAAATTGATTCATAAAAATGAAAAAGTGTTTTTTTTTTCACTTTTTCATTATTACGAATCAATTTGTGAAGCACCTGGGGTTTCCAAGTGCTCACTATGCATCTAGAAAGGTGCCTTTGGGGGTCTAGTTTCCAAAATGGGGTCACTTGTGGGGGAACTCCAAAGATTGGGCACAGAGGGGCTCTCCAAACGCAATGTGGTGTCCACTAACAATTTGAGCCAATTTTCCATTCAATTTGTTAGCGGATACCATGTTGCATTTAGAGAGTCCCTGTGTACCCAAACATTGGAGCTCCCCCACAAGTGACCCCATTTTGGAAACTAGACCCCCCAAGGCACCTATCTAGATGCATAGTGAGCAGTTGGAACCCCCAGGTGCTTCACAAATTGATTCGTAACAATGAAAAAGTGTTGTTTTTTTCACTTTTTCATTTTTACGAATCAATTTGTGAAGCACCTGGGGGTTGCAACTGCTCACTATGCATCTAGATAGGTGCCTTGGTGGGTCTAGTTTCCAAAATGGGGTCACTTGTGGGGGAGCTCCAATGTTTGGGCACACAGGGGCTCTCTAAACGCAACATGGTGTCCGCTAATTATTCAAGCAAATTTTACAATCAAAAAGTCAAATGGTGCTCCTTCCCTTCCGAGCCCTACAGTGCGCCCAAACAGTGTTTTTTCCCCAAATATTGGGTATCTGCGTGCCCAGGGGAAATTGCACAACAAATTTTGCGGTCCATTTTTTCTTGTTACCCCTGTGAAAATAAAAAAAATTGGGTCTAAAGTAACATTTGTGAAAAAAGTTAAATGTTCATTTTTTTCTTCCACATTCAAAAAATTCCTATGAAGCACCTGAAGGGTTAATAAAGTTCTTGAATGTGGTTTTGAGCACCTTGAGGGGTGCAGTTTTTAGAATGGTGTCACTTTTGGGTATTTTCTGTCATGAACACCTCTCAAAGTGACTTCAAATGTGATGTGGTCCCTAAAAAAATGGTTTTGTAAATTTTGTTGGAAAAATGAGAAATCGCTGGTCAACTTTTAACCCTTATAGCTCCCTAACAAAAAAAAATTTTGGTTCCAAAATTGTGCTGATATAAAGTAGACATGTGGGAAATGTTATTTATTAACTCTTTTGTGTGACATATCGCTCTGATTTCAGGGCTTAAAAATTCAAATTTTGAAAATTGCAAAATTTTCAAAATTTTCGCCAAATTTCCGTTTTTTTCACAAATAAACGCAAGTGATATCGAAGAAATTTCTCCACAATCATGAAGTACAATATGTCACGAAAAAACAATCTCAGAATCAGGGGGATCTGTTGAAGCGTTCCAGAGTAATTACCTCATAAAGTGACAGTGGTCAGAATTGTAAAAATTGGCCCGGTCATTAACGTGCAAACCACCCGCGGGGCTTAAGGGGTTAAACACTTCTAAAATCCTCCATTACCAGTGCCACATAACACCTGTATTGATAGCTACATTGAAGACAAGTAAGATAGGAAGGACCATAAGTTTAGCATTCAAGATGATGGTTGTGGAAATCCAGAGTTATGGATTTCAAGCGCCACTTAAAAGAAATCCTCAACTCATTGTGGCCAACCTAGGTCTATATCGAAAAATGAAAGTGGGTGGGTACAAAAGGTGGGGAGGTGTAAGTAGTTGTTCTGATTGTCCATATCTTTGTATTTCAAAGAATTCTAGCTTTTCTTATTTTCCTGTGTGAATATATTCAATTACTCTGCCATTTTTACACTCCCTGCACTAACATTTATAAATTTCTCTAAAAACTGTAAACATCTCCTAAATAATAAAAAAAAAATGTTATTGTGGAGAACATCCCGGCTCTGAGTTGTTCTTTAATTATCTTAAACTTCTAATTAGACGCAGTGGAGAAGTTTTAAAACAAAATTTTAACTAATTAAATTCAAGCTCATTAGGTCCATAGGTCCATGAAGACCTCGTTGTGTCCTCTTGAAGGACTTTCCCGCTGACTTTTAATGATGTCGCCATTGGTTATTGTCGGGGAATTATTTCTTGTCACGTTTTTCACATTCAGCTCTATAGATATCACAAAGCGGACTTTACTAACAAGAAAAGTATGTTTTGCTTTTGTAGATGAGGGCTAGATGAGAAATATTAAACTACAGTTTTCTTCTTTTTTATGTTAATTTCTTTATTATAAATGACTGTTTTGTGTAAAGGTCTCAGAAATTTTACCATCAGGGTATTGTAAATAGAGATGAGCGTTGTTCGACTCGAACTGTTCGCCAATCTCAAATTCGAGCTGTTTTGGGCGGTGTTCGAGCCGTTCGGCGAAGACGAACGATTTGAAAAAAATTCGGCTGTTCGAGGTTATGTTCGATAACTGTTTGTGCACCAAAATCATAACTGGATTTTTTCTCAGTAATGATGAAAATTAATGTTAATACGCAGTTTGAGTGTACAGCGGGGCGGGGGGAGGGGCAGGGGATGGATCTCTGCATAAATAATGAAGATCTCCATTTTTTTTCTCTTTCCCGCATTTACAGAGGGGAGGTGCAGTCTGTCTGCCTATCAGCAGCGCACACATGGAGCGAACTGCTTTTTTTCACACAAGCAAGGGCATGTGTCATTGGCAGTGTATGTCACATGTCCTTGCCCTATAAGACCCAGCCATTTTCCCCGTCGCCACCATTTTCTCACTGCTGCAGCTGAGTGTTAGACGGCACCGCTGTTGCTGTGTGCGCTATACTTTAAGTGTTAATTTCAAGCCAATTTTCGCACAAATCTACAGATAGCTTGGGAGTAGGGATAGTTGTGATTGCAGTCCTTTTGAGGACTAGGTTACATCATTTCCTACGACTTATCAGGCAGGTCTGTGCTCTTAAATAGATAGGTTGGGAGTAAAGACTAATTGTAATTGCAGTCATTTTGAGGGCTAGGTTACATCAGTTCCTATCACTTTTATCAGGCAGGTCTGTGCTCTTAAATAGATAGGTTGGGAGTAAAGACTAATTGCAATTGCAGTCCTTTTGAGGGCTAGGTCACATCAGTTCCTATCACTTTTTGCCAGGCAGGTCTGTGCCTGTGCTATGCAAGTTTTTTTAACAGCATTTGGCTAAATCTAGCTAAGCAAATCCTTTTTGGCCTCTTGCAGTGTGTGTTAGTCAGTGGAGTAGCCTATCTGTGTTGCAAGCTACACCACCTGTGAATAGAATACAATTTTTTTTACTACACCTAGCCAAGTAAAACCTTTTGGGCATAGCATCATTCTATTAGTCCATCTATACTAAACTCCACCAGGTTTCAAATTCAAAATAATTTTTATCTGCATCTAGCTCTGAAAAAAGATTTGGGCTTGTAGCAGTGTGTGGGACTTGTTCTATTAGTCCATCTATACTAACCTCCACCAGGTTGCAAATTCAAAATAATTTTTATCTGCATCTAGCTCTGAAAAAATATTTGGGCTTGTAGCAGTGTGTGGGACATGTTCTATTAGTCCATCTATACTAACCTCCACTATGTTGCAAATTCAAAATAATTTTTATCTGCATCTAGCTCTGAAAAAATATTTGGGCTTGTAGCAGTGTGTGGGACTTGTTCTATTAGTCCATCTATACTAACCTCCACCAGGTTGCAAATTCTAAATAATTTTTATCTGCATCTAGCTCTGAAAAAATATTTGGGCTTGTAGCAGTGTGTGGGACTTGTTCTATTAGTCCATCTATACTAACCTCCACCACCTGTGTATGTAATAAAATTGTTTTACTGCATCTAACCCAGCCAATACTTTTGGGCTAATACCACAGTTTGGCAACTCAGCTCTGCTCGGTTCCCATCCATTGTTTTTTGTGCAAACAACTCCAGAGTTGTCAATTAGTTAACCACCAAAATGAGTGGAAAAAGGCCTGCTGCTGGTGGAAAGGGGAATAGGCATGTTGGGAAGGGAAAAAAAGGTTGTGTCCGTGGGGTAGCTGTTAAAGCACCAGTAACATCTGCAGAAGAAAGACCATCTTCCAGCCAAACTAAGATGTCTACTTCTTTTAGCGGACAATGTGATGAGATCCCTTTCTTACGGCCACGCCAATCGCTACAAATTCCAGATGAGGCACAAAAACAGCAGGTGCTTCAACGAATATCAAGTGCTCCTTTAAGTGGGCTCTCCTCCACCTCAACTTCAACATCACAAATACTCCAGTCCTCAGAGGTGTCACCCCAATTGCACTTGCTTCCTCACAGCTCCCAAGTCTCCAGCTGCCCGTCTGAGTATGGGGTAGAACAGATGGTTGAGTCTGCAGAGCTGTTTACTCATACTATAGCCTGGGAATCAGAGGTCGGCTCCAGAGCTTCTGTGAATCCAGACGAGGAAATGATCTGCACTGATGCCCAGAATCTTTATGAGTCGGATCCAGGACCAGACGCAGAAGGTTCTGACCATAATGTAGACCCTCATTCCCAAACTGTAACTCCTGTTATTGGAGACAATGAGGAAGACGATGATGAGACTCAAATACCTGATTGGAGCGACAACTTGAGTTTTTTGTCAGGGCAGGAAGAGGTTGGCTCTGAGGACGATGGGTGTGATAACACACAGGGTGATGATGACGAGGTTGGAGATCACACTTACTGTCAACCCACAGTCAGCCAGTTGATGAGGTCAGCAGAGGAGGTGGAGGAGGATGCTAGTGACGACGAGGTCAGGTTTCACCTTCTTGGACAGAGACGTAGTACTGGAAGCACATCAACAACTGCATCCTCAAACACAACTCTGCCTCTGACCACAAGTCGTGGTGGCTCTTCAGGTCGCATGGGTGCTAAGCCTTGCATAGCCTGGGCATTTTTTCAGATCGATAAGGATGACCCAAATCGTATTATCTGTAACATTTGTCAGCAAAAGCTAAGTAGAGGCCAAAAAATACATCGTTTGAGTACTTCATGCATGAACCGGCACATGGATATGAAGGATAAGTTGCAGTGGGAAGCTCACTGTGCTACAATGCGGCCTAGCCGGCCGGGCCGACCACCGTCTGCCACATCTTGTGCATCCATGGCCTCTTCATCCTCTGTGACTGGGGGGACAGCAGTCACACCTGTTTTGGGACGCAGACCTGCCACCTCTTTACCCGCAACAGCCAGCGTGATTGGAAGGTCATCATTTTCTTTGGAGGTGGAAACACCAGCTGGTGTTCAGCGCTGTCCGACATCGATAGCACCACCTTTGGATCAAGGCAACCTAACATGTCTGCCTGCATCTTCCTCACAGACCGGCAGTTTGCCGGGGACACCCTTCTCAACCCCGTCTAAGCACAACAGCCAGCCCTCGGTCCCTCAGATGTTGACAAGTAAAAGACCATTTCCTCCTAGCCATGAGAAAGCTAAGAGGTTGAATTTCACCATCTGCAAGCTCTTGGCTACAGAAATGCTGCCTTTCCGATGGTGAGCACAGAGGATTTTCGAAACCTTATGTCCCTCGCAGTGCCCCGGTACCAGATGCCGAGTCGGCACTACTTCTCAAAGAAAGGTGTGCCTGCGCTCCACCAGCATGTCGCACACAACATCACCGCTTCTTTGAGAAACTCTGTGTGTGACAGGGTGAATTTCACCACAGACACTTGGACGAGTAGGCATGGACAGGGGAGTTACATGTCGCTGACTGGGCACTGGGTAACTATGGTGACAGCAGGACAAGGGGCTGCTGTCCAAGTCTTGCCGTCCCCACGAGTTGTGCGTCAATCCTCTTTATCTTAAAGTTCCTCCACTGCTTCTACCTCCTCAACCTCCTCTCGGTCCTCCACCTGCACCCAAAGCCTGTCTGGTCATGCCACAAGCTTTCTAACTGCGCAGAAGGGATCCTGCACACCTCCTTACTATGCTGGCAGCAGGGCTCAACGTCATCAGGCAGTTTTTACTTTGAAATGTCTGGGAAATGTGAGTCACACAGCTGAGGAGTTGTGGTCAGCTCTGGAGAACCAGTTTCATGAATGGTTGTCTCCACTGGACCTGAATCCAAGGAAGGCCGTGTGCGACAATGCTGCAAACCTGGGTGCGGCCCTTCGCCGGGGCAATGTCACACACGTGCCTTGTATGGCTCACGTGTTGAACCTGGTTGTCCAGCAATTTTTAGCCCACTATCCCAGACTAGATGGCCTTCTGCAGAGGGCACGGTCGCTGTGTGCTCACTTCCGCCGTTCGCATCCCGCAGCTCAGCGACTTACATCTCTACAGATGTCGTTGGGCCTGCCACTTCACCGGCTAAAATGCGATGTGCCTACCCGGTGGAATTCAACTCTGCACATGTTGCAGCGACTGTGGCAGCACCGACAAGCCCTGGTGCAATATGTTCTGACGTATAGCCTGGGCCAACGAGATCCAGAGGTGGGGCAAATCACGCTGGAGGAGTGGTTTCAGATCAGGGACCTATGCACCCTTCTGCACAGTTTTGAAATGGCGACGAAGATGTTTAGTACTGACGATGCCATTATCAGCATGACTAATCCGTTGATTTACATGCTGGAGCACATGTTAAACAGAATTCGCAGTCAGGTGGTGGCACAAGAGGAGGTGGAGGAAGTAGAGGAGGAGGAGTTGTATGCGGAAGGGCTAACATCTGCAAGGTCCAGACGGTCGGCAGCACCAAGGCGGCAGGCATGTGAGGGTGGGGGAGATGGTTTTACCAGGGTGCATGGTAGCAGCCAAACTAGTGAGGAAGGTGCAGGAGCCCAGGAAGAAGTAGAGGACGAACTGATGGAAGACTCAACAGATGAGGGAGACCTTGATCACATTTCTGTTGTGCGAGGTTGGGGGGAGAGGGCAGAGGAAGGAAGCATGATTGTTACCTCGCCACCAACACAACAGGGACTTGGTGCTCCTGGATGTGCAAGACACATGAGTGCCTTCTTGCTGCACTACCTGCAACATGACCCTCGAATTGTGAGAATTAGAAATA
The DNA here is from genome assembly GCF_046119375.1 of Phyllobates terribilis. Taxonomy (NCBI): domain Eukaryota; kingdom Metazoa; phylum Chordata; class Amphibia; order Anura; family Dendrobatidae; genus Phyllobates; species Phyllobates terribilis. Next base: position 51,981,808 of record NW_027362767.1, on the reverse strand, counting down.
ATCCTGACTACTGGGTTGCCACACTGTTAGATCCCCGGTACAAAAGTACATTTGCAGAAATTATTCCTGCCATAGAAAGGGATGCACGCATGCAGGAGTATCAGCAGAGACTGTTGCAGAATCTTACATGTGCTTTTCCACAAAACACTAGTGGTGCACGTAGTGAATCTCACAGTTCCAACTTGCCAACCGTCGGACCGTCGAGTGTTCAGCACTCAAAACGTAACAGAAACACACTATCTGCTGGTAACATCAATTTTGCGGAATCATTTCACCACTTTTTTAGCCCATCCTTTGCAAGGCCACAGGAGACAAGAAGTCTGACACATAGTCAACGCCTAGAGACGATGGTACAGGAGTATCTCCAAGTAAACATTGAAGCCATGACTGTGTCTTATGCTTAGCGATAGCTAATTAATCCAGGGATTTAATCTGACTGCCAGATTGGAGTCGGGAAGTGAATTTTTCCTCAATGATGTAAATTGGCCTATACCGCATGGGGGTTTTTTGCCTTCCCCTGGATCAACGCTACGGAATAGCTGCAGTGCACAAGAAATAGGCTGAACTGGATGGACGCTTGTCTTTTTTCGTCCTTATAAACTATGTAACTATCACTGGACCTTTGCTCTTTTTGGGCTTACAATCTGGATAAATGGCCGGAGCTCGCCACTTACGCCTTGGAGATCTTGTCATGCCCTGCAGCCAGCGTTCTGTCTGAACGTGTGTTCAGCGCTGCTGGTGGTGTGCTGACAGATAAGCGCACGCGGCTCTCCATTGATAATGTAGACAGACTCACGTTCATAAAAATTAATAAATCATGGATCTGAACGGACTTTTCTACCCCCGTGTCATCCTGGGGAGAGTAAAAGCTTGTTGATTTGTTAAAATCACCTCACCAACCATTTTAAGCTTTCAAATTACTAATCATGTTTATCTGTATCTTGGCTGGAAAATAATTTGGGCCTTGTAGCAGTGTGCAGTACTGATTCTATTAGGCCACCTATACTAAACTCCACCAGATTTAAAATTACTAATCATGTTTATCTGTATCTTGGCTGGAAAATAATTTGGGCCTTGTAGCAGTTTGCAGTACTGATTCTATTAGGCCATCTATACTAAGCTCCACCAGCTTTCAAATTAATAATAATTTTTAGCTGCATCTAGCCTGTAAAATAATTTTGGGGCTCCTAGATGCGCAAGACACATGAGAGCCTTCTTGCTGCACTACCTGCAACATGACCCTCAGATTGTCAGAATTCGAAATAATCCTGACTACTGGGTTGCCACACTCTTAGATCCCCCACACTCTTCGATCAACCTTTTCATTTTAATAAAGAACAAAAAAATGGTCATTTTTGAAATTATAAGCATTAGCAGGTTATTAGAAACTGAAATCAAACAGTTTTCAACTCAAAACTTTATTCTAGGTGATGTTACATTTGCACATAGGACCCCTTGTTCGAAAGGAGCTGCTGAACTCTCTCGTCCATTGAATTTGTCAGGTTTTGGATGGTTTCTGCTTCAATTATTTTGCATGAGGACAGAATACCCTCCCAAAGCTGTTGCTTAGATGTGAACTGCCTCCCGCCATCATAGACACTCCTTTTGATGATGCTCCAGAGATTCTCAATGGGGTTGAGGTCAGGGGAGCATGGGGGTCACACCATAAGTTTGTCCCCTTTTATGCCCATATCAGCCAGAGATGCAGATGTGTTATGTGCAGCATGAGACGGTGCATTATAATGCATGAAAATGATCTTGCTGCGGAATACACGGTTCTTCTTCTTGAACCATGGCAGGAAGTGCTGTTTGAGAAACTCCACATACATTATGGAGTCCATCTTTACCCCTTCAGGGATCCTAAAGGGGCCGACAATCTCTCTCCCCATGATTCCAGCCCAAAACATTACTCCACCTCCTCCTTGTTGGCGCCATAGCCGTGTTTGCATGGGGTGTCCATCAACCAGCCATCCTCCACTCCATCCATCTAGACCATCGAGCGTTGCACGGCACTCATCGGTGAACAAAACAGTTTTGAAGTCAGTCTTCATGTATTGTTTGGCCCACTGGAGCAGTTTCTGCTTGTGTACAGTGGATAGACGAGGTCGACAGGATGGCTTACGCACAGCTGCAAACCTCTGAAGGACCCTGCATCTTGTTGTTCGGGGGACGTTGGAGGCACCAGCAGCTTCAAAAACTTGTCTGCTGCTATGACAAGGCTTTTTTGCTGCTGCTCTTTTAACCTGACGTAGTTGACTGTAGGAAAGAGTCCTCAATTTTCCCTTATCAGCACGCACACGTGTGTACTGTGAATCAGCTACATACTTCTTGATTGTTCGATGATCAGGATGAAGTGTCTTGGCAATGTTGATTGTAGTCATGCCTTGACCAAAACACTCCACAATTTGTTGCTTCTCAGCAGCCGACACATCCTTTTTCTTTCCCATTTTGGCAGAAAATGTAGGCTGCTTAATAATATGGGACAGCCTTCTTAAGTAGTCTTGGCTTTCATTGGACACACCTGCCAAACTAATTAGCACAGGTGTCTGCAATTGCTTACAGTGATATAAAGAGCCCTGACACACATCACCATCAATGAGTTTAACTGACAAACAAAAAAATTCTTACCTTATCACTCCTAAACACTTTTTGCATAATAATTTGGAACACAGTGTACATGTGCTTTTCCACAAAACACCAGTGGTTCACGTAGTGAATTTTACAGTTCTAACTTGCCAACCGTGGTCTGTATGGAGTTGTTCAATAAAGGGCCCAAAATTAAGATAACATAGACGGGAGAGGTCTCTATGAATACGAATTTCTAAGTTTTTGATACCCTGTAAGGGCCAGGCAAAGGGAAAGTTGAACTGGATGGAATCCTGTATGGATTTGGGGAGGGAGACATCGAGGGCCTCAGACTTCGCTGCATTGATTTTAAAATTTGACCATGTAACAAAGTGATCTATTTCAGCCATAACAGCAGGGATTGATATATGTGATTGAGTGATATATACTAGGACATCATCAGCAAATGCAGAGCACTTGTACTTGGTGCCTCCCACCTCAATCCACCTAATATTGGGGTTATGGCGAATTGATGAGAGCAGGTGCTCCGCCACTAGGATGTATAAGAGAGGGGACAGAGTACATCCCTGCCTTGTCCCATTGGTGATTATGAAAGGTGATGAAAATGTTCCATTTATCTTCAGCCTAGGTGACGTATTGCGATACAGGGCCGTGATTTTGCCTATAAAAGGGTCCCCTAGACCCCTACCCCAAGCTTTTTAAGAGAATAATATATGGCATACCAGGAGACTCTATGGAATGCTTTCTCAGCATCCAACGAGAGTATCTAATTACAAATTTTTAACTGCATCTAGCCCAGGATATACTTTGTGCCTAGCAGCAATGTCTGCTAGTCAGCGGATTATCCCAGCTGTTAAGCAAGCTACACCACCTATAGTTTGGACACTTAATTTTTTCAAAGGAAATGGTTCGGGCCCCCGGGACACTCAGTGAAGGGCATCGGGGAGGTACCCCAAAGCTCGATCCTTATAAAAGCTTTTTGACTGCAGCAGCTTTAGTGGACGCTACTGGAGCTGAAATTACCGCGGCTGCTGGCATGAGACTTGCCCTCCAATTGATCCTTGTAAAAGGATTTAAAGTGTACTCATTCAAATTAGAGAGACAATTTAAATTAAAAAGATTAGACCTGCCTCCACCACAGGGGGGCTCGCTTGACCCACCAGCGGACAGGCACCAGTATTGGGAGAGGGGGGCTGGCCGTCAGGGTCCACCGCGGCTCTGGCACAAACCCGGCGACATGGAGGTCGCATGGGCAGGAACGGACTGGCCGTGTCGGCTTCGCACTTTTTGGGTTTTAGAAGGGCATGACATGCCTATATCTGTGTCTCCCCCTCCTTTTACTCCTCCACCTCTTTTCTTTTCACATGACTATATGTACTTGTCACTTTTCCATGTGTTAGTTGTGTCTTCTGAGCAGTTTGTCAGCTTTTGGACACCTTTGAAGTGTTTTCTATGTGTTTTCTATGTGTTTCTATGTGTTTTTGTTTGCCTGCCATTGGTTTTAACGGTGTTCGAAGGTGTTCGACGAACAGTTCGACGAACAGTTCGGCGAACATGCGGGTGTTCGACGAACCGAACCGAACTCGAACACTACGGGGGTGGCTCAACACTAATTGTAAAGCTTATACTATCCGAATTATGTGTTCCTCCAAAGAATCGCCTCTTGCTATTTTACGTGCCTATCACGTATTTAAGTATAATACACTCGGATCATTTGGCTTAAAGGGACCTATATATTCCAAACTGCTTTTGGTCCACTTACCAAACCAATAGGCCCAGGAACTGTTCCAATTCTCATGCTCTAACTTGAGATCCATTCTTTTTTGAGGCTGTGGTTCCTCTTCATTGTATGGAGGACCAAGGCTTGGACTGGCCCACGGGAGAACAGTAGAATCCTCCGGTGGGCCCTACCACCCTCTTATATGAGCAGTACTTGGCACTATATACTTGAATCATGTATAGACAAAGGTGGCATCTTATTCATTTAGCGATCTACCCAGATCATTGTTATATAAATTTGTGATTGAGGATGAAGTCACATTTGCATGAAGCTCAAAAGGGTGGTTCTGGAGTTTGTTACTGGTGGGCCCTTGGCATTGCAGGGACCTAAGAGTGCCATAAAATCGCAACACAATAATGCTATTAATATCAATGCTTTTAGTGGGGTAACTTCAACCTCATGGACACAAATGCAAAATCTCCAAAAGGGCCCCCAACTACGATAGGACTTTAATATTATTTGTTTTCTCATTTGGACTTAAGGGGTCTTTTGGGAACCGCCTAGGCTCTAAGGCTTGGGTGCGATTGCCCCACATGCACCTATTATAGTTACACCCTTGGATGCTTTTCACTGTGTAAAAAATATATTTTGTCAAGAAAATGGTGCCATCTAATACTCAAATAATACTGCCAAAAAATATACATAGTATACAATAAATAACAATGTGCTCAAAAAATACGGCCATGCAGTACTTAAATTATAATACCGTAAAGTACTCAGATAATACCTTCAGAGATTATGAAAAATTAGATGGTGGCCCGATTCTAACGCACCGGGTATTCTAGAATATGTATGTAGTTTATTCTGTCATCCTCATTGGCGTATTTTCGCTTACGACCCATTGGAAGACAGGAAGTGTAAATCGTGATAGCGTACAGTAAAGAAGTATCTGTTCAGCATGCTGTGACTGACAGAACGTGTTCAGTAAACGTGAGTGAACTACTTGGCACTGTGACTGACAGAACTTGTCCAGTAAACGTCACTGAACTACGTGGCACTGTGACTGACAGAACTTGTCCAGTAAATATGAGTGAACTATGTCGCACTGTGACTGACAGAACTTGTTTAGTAAACGTGAGTGAACTACGTGGCACTGTGACTGACAGAACGTGTTCAGTAAACGTGAGAGAACTATGTGGCACTGGGATTGACAGAACTTGTTCAGTAAACGTGAGTGAACTATGTCGCACTGTGACTAACAGAACTTGTTCAGTAAACGTGAGTGAACTACGTGGCACTGAGACTGACAGAACTTGTCCAGTAAACGTGACTGAACTACGTGGCACTGTGACTGACAGAAGGTGTTCAGTAAACGTGAGTGAACTACGTGGCAAAGTGACTGACAGAACTTGTTCAATAAACGTGACGGAACTACGTGACACTGTGACTGACAGAACGTGTTCAGTAAACGTGAGTGAACTACGTGGCACTGTGACTGAAAGAACGTGTTCAGTAAACGTGAGTGAACTATGTGGCACTGTGACTGACAGAACGTGTTCAGTAAACAGGAGTAAACTATGTGGCACTGTGACTGACAGAACATGCCCAGTAAACGTGACTGAACTATGTGGCACTCTGACTGGCAGAACGTGTTAAGTAAACGTGAGTGAACTACGTGGCACTGTGACTGACAGAACTTGCCCAGTAAACGTGACTGAACTATGTGGCACTGTGACTGACAGATTGTGTTCAGTAAACGTGAGTGAACTACGTGGCACTGTGACAGACGGAACTTGTTCAGTAAACGTGAGTGAACTATGTGGCACTGTGACTGACAGAACGTCTTCAGTAAATGTGAGTGAACTATGTGGCACTGTGACTGACAGAACTTGCCCAGTAAACGTGACTGAACTATGTGGCACTGTGACTGTCAGAACGTGTTCAGTAAACATGAGTGAACTATGTGGCACTGTGACTGACAGAACTTGCCCAGTAAACGTGACTGAACTATGTGGCACTGTGACTGACAGAACGTGTTCAGTAAACGTGACTGAACTACGTGGCACTGGGACTGACAGAACTTGTCCAGTAAACGGGACTGAACTACGTGGCACTGGGACTGACAGAACTTGTCCAGTAAACGGGACTGAACTACGTGGCTCTGTGACTGACAGAACTTGTCCAGTAAACGTGACTGAACTATGTGGCACTGGGACTGACAGAACGTGTTCAGTAAACGTGACTGAACTACGTGGCACTGGGACTGACAGAACTTGATCAGTACACGTGAGTGAACTACGTGGCACTGTGACTGACAGAGCTTGATCAGTAAACGTGAGTGAAATCGTGGCACTGTGACTGACAGAACGTGTTCAGTAAACGTGAGTTAACTACGTGGCACTGTGACTGACAGAACTTGTTCAGTAAACGTGACTGAACTACGTGGCACTGTGACTGACAGAACTTGTCCAGTAAACGTGACTGAACTATGTGGCAATGTGACTGACAGAACTTGTTCAGTAAACGTGACTGAACTACGTGGCACTGTGACTGACAGAACTTGTCCAGTAAACGTGACTGAATTACTTGGCACTGTGACTGACAGAACTTGTCCAGTAAACGTGAGTGAGCTACGTGGCACTGTGACTGACAGAACTTGCCCAGTAAACGTGACTGAACTGCGTAGCACTGTGATTGACAGAACGTGTTCAGTAAACGTGAGTGAACTACGTGGCACTGTGACTGACAGAACTTGTTCAGTAAACGTGAGTGACCTATGTGGCACTGTGACTGACAGAACTTGTTCACTAAACGTGACTGAACTATGTGGCACTGTGACTGACAGAACTTGCCCAGTAAACGTGACTGAAACATGTGGCACTGTCACTGACAGAACTTGTTCAGTAGACGTGATTGAACTACGTGACACTGTGACTGACAGAGCTTGTCCAGTAAAGGTTACTGAATTACTTGGCACTGTGACTGACAGAACTTGTTCAGTAAACGTGACTGAACTATGTGGCACTGTGACTGACAGAACTTGTTCAGTAAACGTGACTGAACTACGTGGCACTGTGACTGACAGAACGTGTTCAGTAAACGTGACTGAACTACATGGCACTGTGACTGACAGAACTTGTTCAGTAAACGTAACTGAACTATGTGGCACTGTGACAGACAGAACTTTTTCAGTAAATGTGACTGAGCTACGTGGCACTGTGACTGACAGAACGTGTTCAGTAAACGTGAGTGAACTATGTGGCACTGTCACTGACAAAACGTGTTCAGTAAACGTGACGGAACTACGTGGCACTGTGACTGACAGAACTTGCCCAGTAAACGTGACTGAACTATGTGGCACTGTGACAGACAGAACGTGTTCAGTAAACGTGAGTGAACTATGTGGCACTGTGACAGACAGAACGTGTTTAGTAAACGTGAGTGAACTATGTGTCACTGTGACTGACAGAACTTGCCCAGTAAACGTGACTGAACTATGTGGCACTGTGACTGACAGAATGTGTTCAGTAAATGTAAGTGAACTACGTGCACTGTGACTGACAGAAATTGCCCAGTAAACGTGACTGAACTACGTGGCACTGTGACTGACAGAACTTGTCCAGTTAGCGTGACTGAATTACTTGGCACTGTGACTGACAGAACTTGTCCAGTAAACGTGAGTGAACTACATGGCACTGTGACTGACAGAACTTGCCCAGTAAACGTGACTGAACTATGTGGCACTGTGACTGACAGAACGTGTTCAGTAAACGTGAGTGAACTATGTGGCAATGTGACTGACAGAACTTGTTCAATAAACGTGAGTGAACTACGTGGCACTGAGACTGACAGAACTTGTCCAGTAAACGTGACTGAATTATGTGGCACTGTGACTGACAGACTGTGTTCAGTAAACGTGAGTGAACTACGTGGCACTGAGACTGACAGAACTTGTTCAACAAACGTGACTGAACTACGTGGCACTGTGACTGACAGAACGTGTTCAGTAAAAGTGAGTGAACTACGTGGCACTGTGACTGACAGAACTTGTTCAGTAAACGTGAGTGAACTACGTGGCAAAGTGACTGACAGAACTTGTTCAATAAACGTGACTGAACTACGTGGCACTGTGACTGACAGAACGTGTTCAGTAAACATGAGTGAACTACGTGGCACTGTGACTGACAGAACTTCTTCAGTAAACGTGACTGAACTATGTGGCACTGTGACTGACGGAACTTGTCCAGTAAACGTGAATGAACTAAGTGGCACTGTGACTGACAGAACGTGTTCAGTAAACGTGACTGAACTACGTGGCTCTGTGACTGACAGAACTTATCCAGTAAACGTGACGGAACTACGTGGCACTGTGACTGACAGAACGTGTTCAGTAAACGTGAGTTAACTACGTGGCACTGTGACTGACAGAACTTGTTCAGTAAACGTGACTGAACTACGTGGCACTGTGACTGACAGAACTTGTCCAGTAAACGTGACTGAACTATGTGGCAATGTGACTGACAGAACTTGTTCAGTAAACGTGACTGAACTACGTGGCACTGTGACTGACAGAACTTGTCCAGTAAACGTGACTGAATTACTTGGCACTGTGACTGACAGAACTTGTCCAGTAAACGTGAGTGAGCTACGTGGCACTGTGACTGACAGAACTTGCCCAGTAAACGTGACTGAACTGCGTAGCACTGTGATTGACAGAACGTGTTCAGTAAACGTGAGTGAACTACGTGGCACTGTGACTGACAGAACTTGTTCAGTAAACGTGAGTGACCTATGTGGCACTGTGACTGACAGAACTTGTTCACTAAACGTGACTGAACTATGTGGCACTGTGACTGACAGAACTTGCCCAGTAAACGTGACTGAAACATGTGGCACTGTCACTGACAGAACTTGTTCAGTAGACGTGATTGAACTACGTGGCACTGTGACTGACAGAGCTTGTCCAGTAAAGGTTACTGAATTACTTGGCACTGTGACTGACAGAACTTGTTCAGTAAACGTGACTGAACTATGTGGCACTGTGACTGACAGAACTTGTTCAGTAAACGTGACTGAACTACGTGGCACTGTGACTGACAGAACGTGTTCAGTAAACGTGACTGAACTACATGGCACTGTGACTGACAGAACTTGTTCAGTAAACGTAACTGAACTATGTGGCACTGTGACAGACAGAACTTTTTCAGTAAATGTGACTGAGCTACGTGGCACTGTGACTGACAGAACGTGTTCAGTAAACGTGAGTGAACTATGTGGCACTGTCACTGACAAAACGTGTTCAGTAAACGTGACGGAACTACGTGGCACTGTGACTGACAGAACTTGCCCAGTAAACGTGACTGAACTATGTGGCACTGTGACAGACAGAACGTGTTCAGTAAACGTGAGTGAACTATGTGGCACTGTGACAGACAGAACGTGTTTAGTAAACGTGAGTGAACTATGTGTCACTGTGACTGACAGAACTTGCCCAGTAAACGTGACTGAACTATGTGGCACTGTGACTGACAGAATGTGTTCAGTAAATGTAAGTGAACTGCGTGGCACTGAGACTGACAGAACTTGTCCAGTAAACGTGACTGAATTATGTGGCACTGTGACTGACAGACTGTGTTCAGTAAACGTGAGTGAACTACGTGGCACTGAGACTGACAGAACTTGTTCAACAAACGTGACTGAACTACGTGGCACTGTGACTGACAGAACGTGTTCAGTAAAAGTGAGTGAACTACGTGGCACTGTGACTGACAGAACTTGTTCAGTAAACGTGAGTGAACTACGTGGCAAAGTGACTGACAGAACTTGTTCAATAAACGTGACTGAACTACGTGGCACTGTGACTGACAGAACGTGTTCAGTAAACATGAGTGAACTACGTGGCACTGTGACTGACAGAACTTCTTCAGTAAACGTGACTGAACTATGTGGCACTGTGACTGACGGAACTTGTCCAGTAAACGTGAATGAACTAAGTGGCACTGTGACTGACAGAACGTGTTCAGTAAACGTGACTGAACTACGTGGCTCTGTGACTGACAGAACTTATCCAGTAAACGTGACGGAACTACGTGGCACTGTGACTGACAGAACGTGTTCAGTAAACGTGAGTGAACTACGTGGCAAAGTGACTGACAGAACTTGTTCAATAAACGTGACTGAACTACGTGGCACTGTGACTGACAGAACGTGTTCAGTAAACGTGAGTGAACTATGTGGCACTGTGACTGACAGAACGTGTTCAGTAAACAGGAGTAAACTATGTGGCACTGTGACTGACAGAACATGCCCAGTAAACATGACTGAACTATGTGGCACTCTGACTGGCAGAACGTGTTAAGTAAACGTGAGTGAACTACGTGGCACTGTGACTGACAGAACTTGCCCAGTAAACGTGACTGAACTATGTGGCACTGTGACTGACAGATTGTGTTCAGTAAACGTGAGTGAACTACGTGGCACTGTGACTGACAGAACTTGCCCAGTAAACGTGACTGAACTATGTGGCACTGTGACTGACAGAACTTGCCCAGTAAACGTGACTGAACTATGTGGCACTGTGACTGACAGAACGTCTTCAGTAAACATGAGTGAACTATGTGGCACTGTGACTGACAGAACTTGTCCAGTAAACGTGACTGAACTACGTGGCACTGTGACTGACAGAACTTGTCCAGTAAACGTGACTGAATTACTTGGCACTGTGACTGACAGAACTTGTCCAGCAAATGTGAGTGAACTACATAGCACTGTGACTGACAGAACTTGCCCAGTAAACGTGACTGAACTATGTGGCACTGTGACTGACAGAACGTGTTCAGTAAACGTGACTGAACTCTGTGGCACTGTGACTGACAGAACGTGTTCAGTAAACGTGACTGAACTACGTGGCACTGGGACTTACAGAACTTGTCCAGTAAACAAGACTGAACTACGTGGCTCTGTGACTGACAGAACTTGTCCAGTAAATGTGACTGAACTACGTGGCACTGTGACTGACAGAACTTGATCAGTAAACGTGAGTGAACTACGTGGCACTGTGACTGACAGAACGTGTTCAGTAAACGTGAGTGAACTACGTGGCACTGTGACTGACAGAACTTGTCCAGTTAAAGTGACTGAACTATGTGGCACTGTCACTGACAGAACTTGTTCAGTAGACGTGATTGAACTACGTGGCACTGTGACTGACAGAGCTTGTCCAGTAAAGGTGACTGAATTACTTGGCACTGTGACTGACAGAACTTGTTCAGTAAACGTGACTGAACTATGTGGCACTGTGACTGACAGAACTTGTTCAGTAAACGTGACTGAACTACGTGGCACTGTGACTGACAGAACGTGTTCAGTAAACGTGACTGAACTATGTGGCACTGTGACAGACAGAACTTTTTCTGTAAATGTGACTGAACTACGTGGCACTGTGACTGACAGAACGTGTTCAGTAAACGTGAGTGAACTATGTGGCACTGTCACTGACAAAACGTGTTCAGTAAACGTGACGGAACTACGTGGCACTGTGACTGACAGAACTTGCCCAGTAAACGTGACTGAACTATGTGGCACTGTGACTGACAGAACGTGTTTAGTAAACGTGAGTGAACTATGTGGCACTGTGACTGACAGAACTTGTCCAGTAAACGTGACTGAACTATGTGGCACTGTCCCTGACAGAACTTGTTCAGTAAACGTGAGTGAACTACGTGGCACTGTGACTGACAGAACATGTTCAGTAAACGTGAGTTAACTATGTGGCACTGTGACTGACAGAACGTTTTCAGTAAACAGGAGTGAACTATGTGGCACTGTGACTGACAGAACTTGCCCAGTAAATGTGACTGAACTATGTGGCACTGTGACTGACAGATTGTGTTCAGTGAACGTGAGTGAACTACATGGCACTGTGACAGACGGAACTTGTTCAGTAAACGTGAGTGAACTATGTGGCACTGTGACTGGCAGAACATGTTCAGTAAACGGGAGTGAACTACGTGGCACTATGACTGAATGAACTTGCCCAGTAAACGTGACTGAACTATGTGGCACTGTGACTGTCAGAACGTGTTCAGTAAACGTGAGTGAACGATGTGGCACTGTGACTGACAGAACTTGTTCAGTAAATGTGACTGAACTACGTGCTCTGTGACTGACAGAAATTGCCCAGCAAACGTGACTGAACTACGTGACACTGTGACTGACAGAACTTGCCCAGTAAACGTGACTGAACTATGTGGCACTGTGACTGACAGAACTTGTCCAGTTAACGTGACTGAATTACTTGGCACTGTGACTGACAGAACTTGCCCAGTAAACGTGACTGAACTATGTGGCACTGTGACTGACAGAATGTTTTCAGTAAATGTAAGTGAACTACGTGCACTGTGACTTACAGAAATTGCCCAGTAAACGTGACTGAACTACATGGCACTGTGACTGACAGAACTTGTCCAGTTAACGTGACTGAATTACTTGGCACTGTGACTGACAGAACTTGCCCAGTAAACGTGACTGAACTATGTGGCACTGTGACTGACAGAAAGTGTTCAGTAAACTTGAGTGAACTACGTGGCACTGTTACTGACAGAACTTGCCCAGTAAACGTGACTGAGCTATGTGGCACTGTGACTGACAGACTGTGTTCAGTAAACGTGACTGAACTACGTGGCACTGTGACTGACGGAACTTGTCCAGTAAACGTGACTGAACTACGTGGCACTGTGACTGACAGAACGTGTTCAGTAAACGTGACTGAACTATGTGGCACTGTGACTGACGGAACTTGTCCAGTAAACGTGACTGAACTACGTGGCTCTGTGACTGACAGAACTTGTTCAGTAAACGTGACTGAACTACGTGGCACTGTGACTGACAGAACATGTTCAGTAAACAGGAGTGAACTATGTGGCACTGTGACTGACAGAACTTGCCCAGTAAACGTGACTGAACTATGTGGCACTGTGACTGACAGAACTTGCCCAGTAAACGTGACTGAACTATGTGGCACTGTGACTGACAGAACGTGTTCAGTAAACGTGAGTGAACTATGTGGCACTGTGACTGACAGATTGTGTTCAGTGAACGTGAGTGAACTACATGGCACTGTGACAGACGGAACTTGTTCAGTAAACGTGAGTGAACTATGTGGCACTGTGACTGACAGAACGTGTTCAGTAAAAGTGAGTGAACTATGTGGCACTGTGACTGACAGAACTTGCCCAGTAAACGTGACTGAACTATGTGGCACTGTGACTGTCAGAACGTGTTAAGTAAACGTGAGTGAACGATGTGGCTCTGTGACTGACAGAACTTGTTCAGTAAATGTGACTGAACTACGTGCTCTGTGACTAACAGAAATTGCCCAGCAAACGTGACTGAACTATGTGGCACTGTGACTGACAGAACTTGCCCAGTAAACGTGACTGAACGATGTGGCACTGTGACTGACAGAACGTCTTCAGTAAACATGAGTGAACTATGTGGCACTGTGACTGACAGAACTTGTCCAGTAAACGTGACTGAACTACGTGGCACTGTGACTGACAGAACTTGTCCAGTAAACGTGACTGAATTACTTGGCACTGTGACTGACAGAACTTGTCCAGCAAATGTGAGTGAACTACATAGCACTGTGACTGACAGAACTTGCCCAGTAAACGTGACTGAACTATGTGGCACTGTGACTGACAGAACGTGTTCAGTAAACGTGACTGAACTATGTGGCACTGTGACTGACAGAACGTGTTCAGTAAACGTGACTGAACTATGTGGCACTGTGACTGACAGAACGTGTTCAGTAAAAGTGACTGAACTACGTGGCACTGGGACTTACAGAACTTGTCCAGTAAACAAGACTGAACTACGTGGCTCTGTGACTGACAGAACTTGTCCAGTAAATGTGACTGAACTACGTGGCACTGTGACTGACAGAACTTGATCAGTAAACGTGAGTGAACTACGTGGCACTGTGACTGACAGAACGTGTTCAGTAAACGTGAGTGAACTACGTGGCACTGTGACTGACAGAACTTGTTCAGTAAACGTGACTGAACTACGTGGCACTGTGACTGACAGAACTTGTCCAGTTAACGTGACTGAACTATGTGGCACTGTCACTGACAGAACTTGTTCAGTAAACGTAACTGAACTATGTGGCACTGTGACAGACAGAACTTTTTCAGTAAATGTGACTGAACTACGTGGCACTGTCACTGACAGAACGTGTTCAGTAAACGTGAGTGAACTATGTGGCACTGTCACTGACAAAACGTGTTCAGTAAACGTGACGGAACTACGTGGCACTGTGACTGACAGAACTTGCCCAGTAAACGTGACTGAACTATGTGGCACTGTGACAGACAGAACGTGTTCAGTAAACGTGAGTGAACTATGTGGCACTGTGACTGACAGAACGTGTTTAGTAAACGTGAGTGAACTATGTGGCACTGTGACTGACAGAACTTGTCCAGTAAACGTGACTGAACTATGTGGCACTGTCCCTGACAGAACTTGTTCAGTAAACGTGAGTGAACTACGTGGCACTGTGACTGACAGAACGTGTTCAGTAAACAGGAGTGAACTATGTGGCACTGTGACTGACAGAACTTGCCCAGTAAATGTGACTGAACTATGTGGCACTGTGACAGACAGATTGTGTTCAGTGAACGTGAGTGAACTACATGGCACTGTGACAGACGGAACTTGTTCAGAAAACGTGAGTGAACTATGTGGCACTGTGACTGGCAGAACATGTTCAGTAAACGGGAGTGAACTACGTGGCACTATGACTGAATGAACTTGCCCAGTAAACGTGACTGAACTATGTGGCACTGTGACTGTCAGAACGTGTTCAGTAAACGTGAGTGAACGATGTGGCACTGTGACTGACAGAACTTGTTCAGTAAATGTGACTGAACTACGTGCTCTGTGACTGACAGAAATTGCCCAGCAAACGTGACTGAACTACGTGACACTGTGACTGACAGAACTTGCCCAGTAAACGTGACTGAACTATGTGGCACTGTGACTGACAGAACTTGTCCAGTTAACGTGACTGAATTACTTGGCACTGTGACTGACAGAACTTGCCCAGTAAACGTGACTGAACTATGTGGCACTGTGACTGACAGAATGTGTTCAGTAAATGTAAGTGAACTACGTGCACTGTGACTGACAGAAATTGCCCAGTAAACGTGACTGAACTACATAGCACTGTGACTGACAGAACTTGTCCAGTTAACGTGACTGAATTACCTGGCACTGTGACTGACAGAACTTGCCCAGTAAACGTGACTGAACTATGTGGCACTGTGACTGACAGAACGTGTTTAGTAAATGTGAGTGAACTATGTGGCTCTCTGACTGACAGAAAGTGTTCAGTAAACTTGAGTGAACTACGTGGCACTGTTACTGACAGAACTTGCCCAGTAAACGTGACTGAGCTATGTGGCACTGTGACTGACAGAACTTGTCCAGTAAACATGACTGAATTATGTGGCACTGTGACTGACAGAACGTGTTCAGTAAACGTGACTGAACTACGTGGCACTGTGACTGACGGAACTTGTCTAGTAAACGTGACTGAACTACGTGGCACTGTGACTGACAGAACGTGTTCAGTAAACGTGACTGAACTATGTGGCACTGTGACTGACGGAACTTGTCCAGTAAACGTGACTGAACTACGTGACTCTGTGACTGACAGAACTTGTTCAGTAAACGTGACTGAACTACGTGGCACTGTGACTGACAGAATATGTTCAGTAAACGTGAGTTAACTATGTGGCACTGTGACTGACAGAACTTGTTCAGTAAACGTGAGTGAACTACGTGGCACTGTGACTGACAGAACATGTTCAGTAAACGTGAGTTAACTATGTGGCACTGTGACTGACAGAACGTGTTCAGTAAACAGGAGTGAACTATGTGGCACTGTGACTGACAGAACTTGCCCAGTAAACGTGACTGAACTATGTGGCACTGTGACTGACAGAACTTGCCCAGTAAACGTGACTGAACTATGTGGCACTGTGACTGACAGAACGTGTTCAGTAAACGTGAGTGAACTATGTGGCACTGTGACTGACAGAACTTGCCCAGTAAACATGACAGAAATATGTGGCACTGTGACTGTCAGAACGTGTTAAGTAAACGTGAGTGAACGATGTGGCTCTGTGACTGACAGAACTTGTTCAGTAAATGTGACTGAACTACGTGCTCTGTGACTGACAGAAATTGCCCAGCAAATGTGACTGAACTACGTGGCACTGTGACTGACAGAACTTGTCCAGTTAACGTGACTGAATTACTTGGCACTGTGACTGACAGAACGTGTCCAGTAAACGTGAGTGAACTACATGGCACTGTGACTGACAGAACTTGCCCAGTAAACGTGACTGAACTTTGTGGCACTGTGACTGACAGAACGTGTTCAGTAAACGTGACTGAACTACGTGGCACTGGGACTGACAGAACTTGTCCAGTAAACGGGACTGAACTACGTGGCTCTGTGACTGACAGAACTTGTCCAGTAAATGTGACTGAACTACGTGGCACTGTGACTGACAGAACTTGTTCAGTAAACGTGAGTGAACTACGTGGCACTGTGACTGACAGAACGTGTTCAGTAAACGTGAGTGAACTATGTGGCACTGTTACTGACAGAACTTGCCCAGTAAACGTGACTGAACTACGTGGCACTGTGACTGACAGAACTTGTTCAGTAAACGTGACTGAACTACGTGGCACTGTGACTGACAGAACTTGCCCAGTAAACGTGACTGAACTATGAGGCACTGTGACTGACAGAACGTGTTCAGTAAACGTGAGTGAACTACGTGGCACTGTGACTGACAGAACTTGTTCAGTAAACGTGACTGAACTACGTGGCACTGTGACTGACAGAACTTGCCCAGTAAACGTGACTGAACTACGTGGCACTGTGACTGACAGAACGTGTTCAGTAAACGTGAGTGAACTACGTGGCACTGTGACTGACAGAACTTGTTCAGTAAACGTGAGTGAACTACGTGGCACTGTGACTGACAGAACTTGTTCACTAAACGTGACTGAACTATGTGGCACTGTGACTGACAGAACTTGTTCAGTAAACGTGACTGAATTACGTGGCACTGTGACTGACAGAACTTGCCCAGTAAAAGTGACTGAAATATGTGGCACTGTCACTGACAGAACTTGTTCAGTAGACGTGACTGAACTACGTGGCACTGTGACTGACAGAACTTGTCCAGTAAACGTGACTGAATTACTTGGCACTGTGACTGACAGAACTTGTTCAGTAAACGTGACTGAACTATGTGGCACTGTGACTGACAGAACTTGTTCAGTAAACGTGACTGAACTATGTGGCACTGTGACGGACAGAACTTGTCCAGTAAATGTGACTGAACTACGTGGCACTGTGACTGAGAGAACGTGTTCAGTAATCGTGAGTGAACTATGTGGCACTGTGACTGACAGAACGTGTTCAGTAAACGTGAGTGAACTATGTGGCACTGTGACTGTCAGAACGTGTTCAGTAAACGTGACGGAACTACGGGCAACTGTGACTGACAGAACTTGCCCAGTAAACGTGACTGAACTATGTGGCACTGTGACTGACAGAACATGTTCAGTAAACGTGAGTGAACTATGTGGCCCTGTGACTGACAGAACTTGCCCAGTAAACGTGACTGAACTATGTGGCACTGTGACTGACAGAACTTGTCCAGTAAACGTGACTGAATTACTTGGCACTGTGACAGACAGAACTTGTCCAGTAAACGTGAGTGAACTACATGGCACTGTGACTGACAGAACTTGCCCAGTAAACGTGACTGAACTATTTGGCACTGTGACTGACAGAACGTGTTCAGTAAACATGACTGAACTACGTGGCACTGTGACTGACAGAACTTGTTCAGTAAACGTGAGTGAACTACGTGGCACTGTGACTGACAGAACTTGTTCAGTAAACGTGAGTGAACTACGTGGCAATGTAACTGACAGAAAGTGTTCAGTAAACGTGAGTGAACTACGTGGCACTGTAACTGACAGAACATGTTCAGTAAACGTGACTGAACTACGTGGCACTGTGACTGACAGAACTTGTCCAGTAAACGTGACTGAATTACTTGGCACTGTGACTGACAGAACTTGTTCAGTAAACGAGACTGAACTATGGGGCACTGTGACTGACAGAACTTGTTCAGTAAACGTGACTGAACTACGTGGCACTGTGACTGACAGAACGTGTTCAGTAAACGTGACTGAACTGCAAATGCACTGTGACTGACAGAACTTGTTCAGTAAACGTGAGTGAACTATGTGGCACTGTGACTGACAGAACGTGATCAGTAATCGTGAGTGAACTATGTGGCACTGTGACTGACAGAACTTGTCCAGTAAACGTGAGTGAACTACATGGCACTGTGACTGACAGAACTTGTTCAGTAAATGTGACTGAATTACGTGGCACTGTGACTGACAGAACTTTTTCAGTAAATGTGACTGAATTACGTGGCACTGTGACTGACAGAACTTGTTCAGTAAATGTGATTGAATTACGTGGCACTGTGACTGACAGAACTTGCCCAGTAAACGTGACTGAACTATGTGGCACTGTGACTGACAGAACGTGTTCAGTAAACGTGAGTGAACTACGTGGCACTGTGACTGACAGAACGTGTTCAGTAAACGTGAGTGAACTATGTGGCACTGTGACTGACAGAACGTGTTCAGTAAACGTTAGTGAACTATGTGGCACTGTGACTGACAGAACTTGTTCAGTAAACGTTAGTGAACTATGTGGCACTGTGACTGACAGAACTTGCCCAGTAAACGTGACAGAACTACGTGGCACTGTGACTGACAGAAATTTCCCAGTAAACGTGACAGAACTACGTGGCACTGTGACTGACAGAACTTGCCCAGTAAACGTGACTGAACTATGTGGCACTGTGACTGACAGAACTTGTTCAGTAAATGTGACTGAACTACGTGGCACTGTGAATCACAAAACTTGCCCAGTAAACGTGACTGAACTATGTGGAACTGTCACTGACAGAACGTGTTCAGTAAACGTGATTAAACTACGTGCACTGTGACTGACAGAAGTTGCCCAGTAAACGTGACTGAACTACGTGGCACTGTGAATGACAGAAATTGCCCAGTACACGTGACTGAACTACGAGGCACTGTGACTGACAGAACTTGTCCAGTAAACGTGACTGAATTACGTGGCACTGTGACTGACAGAACTTGTTCAGTAAATGTGACTGAATTACGTGGCACTGTGACAGACAGAACTTGCCCAGTAAACGTGACTGAACTATGTGGCACTGTGACTGACAGAACTTTTTCAGTAAATGTGACTGAATTACGTGGCACTGTGACTGACAGAACTTGCCCAGTAAACGTGACTGAACTATGTGGCACTGTCACTGACAGAACTTGTTCAGTAAATGTGATTGAACTACGTAGCACTGTGACTGACAGAACTTGTCCAGTAAACGTGACTGAATTACTTGTCACTGTGACTGACAGAACTTGTTCAGTAAACGTGAGTAAACTATGTGGCACGGGGACTGACAGAACTTGCCCAGTAAACGTGACTGAACTATGTGGCACTGTGACTGACAGAACTTGTTCAGTAAATGTGACTGAACTACGTGGCACTGTGAATCACAAAACTTGCCCAGTAAACGTGACTGAACTATGTGGAACTGTCACTGACAGAACGTGTTCAGTAAACGTGATTAAACTACGTGCACTGTGACTGACAGAAGTTGCCCAGTAAACGTGACTGAACTACGTGGCACTGTGACTGACAGAAATTGCCCAGTACACGTGACTGAACTACGAGGCACTGTGACTGACAGAACTTGTCCAGTAAACGTGACTGAATTACGTGGCACTGTGACAGACAGAACTTGCCCAGTAAACGTGACTGAACTATGTGGCACTGTGACTGACAGAACGTGTTCAGTAAATGTGACTGAATTACGTGGCACTGTGACTGACAGAACTTGCCCAGTAAACGTGACTGAACTATGTGGCACTGTCACTGACAGAACTTGTTCAGTAAATGTGATTGAACTACGTAGCACTGTGACTGACAGAACTTGTCCAGTAAACGTGACTGAATTACTTGTCACTGTGACTGACAGAACTTGTTCAGTAAACGTGAGTAAACTATGTGGCACGGGGACTGACAGAACTTGTTAAGTAAACGTGACTGAACTACGTGGCACTGTGACTGACAGAACTTGTTCAGTAAATGTGACTGAACTATGTGGCACTGTGACTGACAGAACTTGTTCAGTAAATGTGATTGAACTACGTGGCACTGTGAAAGACAGAACTTGCCCAGTAAATGTGACTGAACTACGTGGCACTGTCACTGACAGAACTTGTTCAGTAAACGTGACTGAACTATGTGGCACTGTCACTGACAGACTTGTTCAGTAAACGTGATTGAACTACGTGGCACTGTGACTGACAGAACGTGTTCAGTAAACGTGAGTGTACTATGTGGCACTGTTACTGACAGAACGTGTTCAGTAACCGTGTGTGAACTATGTGGCACTGTCACTGACAGAACTTGCCCAGTAAACTTGACTGAAATATGTGGCACTGTCACTGACAGAACTTGTTCAGTAAACGTGACTGAATTATTTGGCACTGTGACTGACAGAACTTGTTCAGTAAACGTGACTGAACTATGTGGCACTGTGACTGACAGAACTTGTTCAGTAAACGTGACTGAACTACGTGGCACTGTGACTGACAGAACGTGTTCAGTAAACGTGACTGAAATACATGGCACTGTGACTGACAGAACTTGCCCAGTAAACGTGAATGAACTATGTGGCACTGTCACTGACAGAACTTGCCCAGTAAACTTGACTGAAATACGTGGCACTGTGACTGACAGCACTTGTCCAGTAAACGTGACTGAATTATTTGGCACTGTGACTGACAGAATTTGTTCAGTAAACGTGACTGAACTATGTGGCACTGTGACTGACAGAACTTGTTCAGTAAACGTGACTGAACTACGTGGCACTGTGACTGACAGAACGTGTTCAGTAAATGTGACTGAAAAACATGGCACTGTGACTGACAGAACTTGCCCAGTAAATGTGAATGAACTACGTGGCACTGTGACTGACAGAACGTGATCAGTAAACATGAGTGAACTGTTTGGCTCTCTGACTGAGAGAACGTGTTCAGTAAACTTGAGTGAACTACGTGGCACTGTGACTGACAGAACTTGCCCAGTAAATGTGACTGAACTATGTGGCACTGTGACTGACAGAACTTGTTCAGTAAACGTGAGTGAACTACGTGGCACTGTGACTAACAGAACTTGTTCAGTAAACGTGACTGAACTACGTGGCACTGTGACTGACTGAACGTGTTCTGTAAACGTGAGTGAACTATGTGGCACTGTGACTGACAGAACGTGTTCAGTAAACGTTAGTGAACTATGTGGCACTGTGACTGACAGAACTTGCCCAGTAAACGTGACAGAACTACGTGGCACTGTGACTGACAGAAATTGCCCAGTAAACGTGACAGAACTACGTGGCACTGTGACTGACAGAACTTGTCCAGTAAACGTGACTGAATTACTTGGCACTGTGACTGACAGAACTTGTCCAGTAAACGTGAGTGAACTACATGGCACTGTGACTGACAGAACTTGCCCAGTAAACGTGACTGAACTATGTGGCACTGTGACTGACAGAACGTGTTCAGTAAACGTGAGTGAACTATGTGGCTCTCTGACTGACAGAACGTGTTCAGTAAACTTGAGTGAACTACGTGGCACTGTGACTGTCAGAACTTGCCCAGTAAACGTGACTGAACTATGTGGCACTGTGACTAACAGAACGTGTTTAGTAAACGTGACTAAATTACTTGGCACTGTGACTGACAGAACTTGTTCAGTAAACGTGACTGAACTATGTGGCACTGTGACTGACAGAACTTGTTCAGTAAATGTGACTGAACTACGTGGCACTGTGAATCACAGAACTTGCCCAGTAAACGTGACTGAACTATGTGGCACTGTCACTGAAAGAACGTGTTCAGTAAACGTGATTAAACTACGTGCACTGTGACTGAACTACGTGGCACTGTGACTGACAGAAATTGTCCAGTAAACGTGACTGAATTACTTGGCACTGTGACTGACAGAACGTGTTCAGTAAACGTGACAGAACTACGTGGCACTGTGACTGACAGAACTTGCCCAGTAAACGTGACTGAACTATGTGGCACTGTGACTGACAGAACGTGTTCAGTAAACGTGAGTGAACTACGTGGCACTGTGACTGACAGAACGTGTTCAGTAAACGTGAGTGAACTATGTGGCACTGTGACTGACAGAACGTGTTCAGTAAACGTTAGTGAACTATGTGGCACTGTGACTGACAGAACTTGCCCAGTAAACGTGACAGAACTACGTGGCACTGTGACTGACAGAAATTGCCCAGTAAACGTGACAGAACTACGTGGCACTGTGACTGACAGAACTTGTCCAGTAAACGTGACTGAATTACTTGGCACTGTGACTGACAGAACTTGTCCAGTAAACGTGAGTGAACTACATGGCACTGTGACTGACAGAACTTGCCCAGTAAACGTGACTGAACTATGTGGCACTGTGACTAACAGAACGTGTTCAGTAAACGTGAGTGAACTATGTGGCTCTCTGACTGACAGAACGTGTTCAGTAAGCTTGAGTGAACTACGTGGCACTGTGACTGACAGAACTTGCCCAGTAAACGTGACTGAACTATGTGGCACTGTGACTAACAGAACGTGTTTAGTAAACGTGACTGAATTACTTGGCACTGTGACTGACAGAACTTGTTCAGTAAATGTGACTGAACTACGTGGCACTGTGAATCACAGAACTTGCCCAGTAAACGTGACTGAACTATGTGGCACTGTCTCTGACAGAACGTGTTCAGTAAACGTGATTAAACTACGTGCACTGTGACTGACAGAAGTTGCCCAGTAAACGTGACTGAACTACGTGGCACTGTGACTGACAGAAATTGCCCAGTACACGTGACTGAACTACGTGGCACTGTGACTGACAGAACTTGTCCAGTAAACGTGACTGAATTACGTGGCACTGTGACTGACAGAACTTGTTCAGTAAATGTGACTGAATTACGTGGCACTGTGACAGACAGAACTTGCCCAGTAAACGTGACTGAACTATGTGGCACTGTGACTGACAGAACTTTTTCAGTAAATGTGACTGAATTACGTGGCACTGTGACTGACAGAACTTGCCCAGTAAACGTGACTGAACTATGTGGCACTGTCACTGACAGAACTTGTTCAGTAAATGTGACTGAACTACGCAGCACTGTGACTGACAGAACGTGTTTAGTAAACGTGAGTAAACTACATGGCACTGAGACTGACAGAACTTCTTCAGTAAACGTGACTGAACTACGTGGCACTGTGACTGACAGAACGTGTTCAGTAAACGTGAGTGAACTACGTGGCACTGTGACTGACAGAACTTGTTCAGTAAATGTGACTGAACTACGTGCACTGTGACTGACAGAACGTGTTCAGTAAACTTGAGTGAACTACGTGGCACTGTGACTGACAGAACTTGTTCAGTAAATGTGACTGAATTACTTGGCACTTTGACTGACAGAACTTGTCCAGTAAACGTGAGTGAACTACATGGCACTGTGACTGACAGAACAATGAGGCACTGTGACTGACTGAACTTGTTCATTAAACGTGACTGAACTTCGTGGCACTGTGACTGACAGAACTTGTTCAGTAAACGTGACTGAACTATGTGGCACTGTGACTGACGGAACTTGTCCAGTAAACATGACGGAACTACGTGGCACTGTGACTAACAGAACTTGTTCAGTAAACGTGACTGAACTACATGGCACTGTGACTGACAGAACGTGTTCAGTAAACGTGAGTGAAATATATGGCACTGTGACTGACAGAACTTGTTCAGTAAATGTGACTGAACTATGTGGCACTGTGACTGACAGAACTTGCCCAGTAAAAGTGACTGAACTATGTGGCACTGTGACTGACAGAACGTGTTCAGTAAAGGTGAGTGAACTACGTGCACTGTGACTGACAGAAATTGCCCAGTAAACGTGACTGAACTACATGGCACTGTGACTGACAGAACTTGTCCAGTAAACGTGACTTAATTACTTGGCACTGTGACTGACAGAACGTGTCCAGTAAACGTGAGTGAACTACATGGCACTGTGACTGACAGAACTTGCCCAGTAAACGTGACTGAACTATGTGGCACTGTGACTGACAGAACTTTTTCAGTAAATGTGACTGAATTACGTGGCACTGTGACTGACAGAACTTTTTCAGTAAATGTGACTGAATTACGTGGCACTGTGACTGACAGAACTTGTTCAGTAAATGTGACTGAATTACTTGGCACTGTGACTGACAGAACTTGTTCAGTAAACGTGACTGAACTATGTGGCACTGTGACTAACAGAACTTGTTCAGTAAATGTGACTGAACTACGTGGCACTGTGAATGACAGAACTTGCCCAGTAAACGTGACTGAACTATGTGGCACTGTCACTGACAGAACGTGTTCAGTAAAAGTGAGTGAACTATGTGGCTCTCTGACTGACAGAACGTGTTCAGTAAACTTGAGTGAACTACGTG
Source organism: Phyllobates terribilis (assembly GCF_046119375.1). Classification (NCBI taxonomy): domain Eukaryota; kingdom Metazoa; phylum Chordata; class Amphibia; order Anura; family Dendrobatidae; genus Phyllobates; species Phyllobates terribilis. The sequence goes on along the minus strand of NW_027362767.1, from coordinate 51,956,784 downwards.
GCACTGTGACTGACAGAACTTGCCCAGTAAACGTGACTGAACTATGTGGCACTGTGACTGACAGAACTTGTTCAGTAAACGTGACTGAATTACGTGGAACTGTGACTGACAGATCGTGTTCAGTAAACGTGAGTGAACTATGTGGCACTGTGACAGACAGAACTTGCCAAGTAAACGTGACTGAACTATGTGGCACTGTGACTGACAGAACTTGTTCAGTAAATGTGACTGAATTACGTGGCACTGTGACTGACAGAACTTGTTCAGTAAATGTGACTGAACTACGTGCACTGTGACTGACAGAAATTGCCCAGTAAACGTGACTGAATTACGTGGCACTGTGACTGACAGAACTTGTTCAGTAAATGTGACTGAACTACATGCACTGTGACTGACAGAAATTGCCCAGTAAACGTGACTGAATTACTTGCCACTGTGACTGACAGAACTTGCCCAGTAAACGTGACTGAACTATGTGGCACTGTGACTGACAGAACTTTTTCAGTAAATGTGAATGAATTACGTGGCACTGTGACTGACAGAACTTGTTCACTAAATGTGACTGAATTACGTGGCACTGTGACTGACAGAACTTGCCCAGTAAACGTGACTGAACTATGTGGCACTGTCACTGACAGAACTTGTCCAGTAAACGTGACTGAATTACTTGTCACTGTGACTGACAGAACTTGTTCAGTAAACGTGACTGAACTATGTGGCACTGTGACTGACAGAACGTGCTCAGTAAACTACGTGACACTGGGACTGACAGAACTTGTTCAGTAAACCTGACTGAACTACGTGGCACTGTGACTGACTGAACTTGTTCAGTAAACGTGACTGAACTACGTGGCACTGTGACTGACAGAACTTGTTCAGTAAACGTGAGTGAACTACGTGGAACTGTGACTGACAGAACTTGCCCAGTAAACATGACTGAACTACGTGGCACTGTGACTAACAGAACTTGTTCAGTAAACGTGAGTGAACTATGTGGCACTGTGACTGACAGAACCTGTTCAGTAAACGTGAGTGAACTATGTGGCACTGTGACTGACAGAACTTGCCCAGTAAACATGACTGAACTATGCGGCACTGTGACTGACAGAACTTGTCCAGTAAACATGACTGAACTACGTGGCACTGTGACTGACAGAAGGTGTTCAGTAAACGTGACTGAACTACATGGCTCTGTGACTGACAGAACTTGTCCAGTAAACGTGACTGAACTACGTGGCACTGTGACTGACAAAACTTGTTCAATAAACGTGACTGAACTACGTGGCACTGTGACTGACAGAACGTGTTCAGTAAACGTGAGTGAACTACGTGGCACTGTGACTGACAGAACTTGTTCAGTAAATGTGACTGAACTACGTGCACTGTGACTGACAGAACGTGTTCAGTAAACGTGAGTGAACTACGTGGCACTGTGACTGACAGAACTTGTTCAGTAAATGTGACTGAATTACTTGGCACTGTGACTGACAGAACTTATCCAGTAAACGTGACTGAATTACTTGGCACTGTGACTGACAGAACTTATCCAGTAAACGTGACTGAATTACTTGGCACTGTGACTGACAGAACTTGTTCAGTAAATGTGACTGAACTATGTGGCACTGTGACTGACAGGACGTGTTCAGTAAACGTGAGTAAACTACATGGCACTGTGACTGACAGAACTTTTTCAGTAAATGTGACTGAACTACGTGGCACTGTGACTGACAGAACTTGTTCAGTAAACGTGACTGAACTATGTGGCACTGTGACTGACAGAACTTGTCCAGTAAACATGACTGAACTACGTGGCACTGTGACTGACAGAAGGTGTTCAGTAAACGTGACTGAACTACATGGCTCTGTGACTGACAGAACTTGTCCAGTAAACGTGACTGAACTACGTGGCACTGTGACTGACAAAACTTGTTCAATAAACGTGACTGAACTACGTGGCACTGTGACTGACAGAACGTGTTCAGTAAACGTGAGTGAACTACGTGGCACTGTGACTGACAGAACTTGTCCAGTAAATGTGACTGAACTACGTGGCACTGTGACTGACAGAACTTGTTCAGTAAACGTGAGTGAACTACGTGGCACTGTGACTGACAGAGCTTGCCCAGTAAACGTGACTGAACTATGTGGCACTGTGACTGACAGAACATGTTCAGTAAACGTGAGTGAACTACGTGCACTATGACTGACACAACTTGTTCAGTAAACGTTATTGAACTATGTGGCACTGTGACTGACAGAACTTGCCCAGTAAACGTGCCTGAACTTCGTGGCACTGTGACTGACAGAACTTGTTCAGTAAACGTTACTATACTATGTGGCACTGTGACTGACAGAACTTGTCCAGTAAACGTGACTGAACTACGTGGCACTGTGACTGACAGAACGTGTTCAGTAAACGTGACTGAACTACGTGGCACTGTGACTGACAGAACTTGTTGAATAAACGTGACTGAACTACGTGGCACTGTGACTGACAGAACGTGTTCAGTAAACGTGAGTGAACTACGTGGCACTGTGACTGACAGAACTTGTTCAGTAAATGTGACTGAACTACGTGGCACTGTGACTGACAGAACTTGTTCAGTAAACGTGAGTGAACTTCCTGGCACTGTGACTGACAGAAAGTGTTCAGTAAACGTGAGTGAACTATATGGCACTGTGACTGACAGAACGTGTTCAGTAAACATGAGTGAGCTATGTGGCACTGTGACTGACAGAACATGTTCAGTAAACGTGAGTGAACTATGTGGCACTGTGACTGACAGAACTTGCCCAGTAAACGTGATTAAACTACGTGCACTGTGACTGACAGAAGTTGCCCAGTAAACGTGACTGAACTACGTGGCACTGTGACTGACAGAAATTGCCCAGTACACGTGACTGAACTACGTGGCACTGTGACTGACAGAACTTGTCCAGTAAACGTGACTGAATTACGTGGCACTGTGACTGACAGAACTTGTTCAGTAAATGTGACTGAATTACGTGGCACTGTGACAGACAGAACTTGCCCAGTAAACGTGACTGAACTATGTGGCACTGTGACTGACAGAACTTTTTCAGTAAATGTGACTGAATTACGTGGCACTGTGACTGACAGAACTTGCCCAGTAAACGTGACTGAACTATGTGGCACTGTCACTGACAGAACTTGTTCAGTAAATGTGACTGAACTACGCAGCACTGTGACTAACAGAACGTGTTTAGTAAACGTGAGTAAACTACATGGCACTGAGACTGACAGAACTTCTTCAGTAAACGTGACTGAACTACGTGGCACTGTGACTGACAGAACGTGTTCAGTAAACGTGAGTGAACTACGTGGCACTGTGACTGACAGAACTTGTTCAGTAAATGTGACTGAACTACGTGCACTGTGACTGACAGAACGTGTTCAGTAAACTTGAGTGAACTACGTGGCACTGTGACTGACAGAACTTGTTCAGTAAATGTGACTGAATTACTTGGCACTTTGACTGACAGAACTTGTCCAGTAAACGTGAGTGAACAACATGGCACTGTGACTGACAGAACAATGAGGCACTGTGACTGACAGAACTTTTTCAGTAAATGTGACTGAATTACGTGGCACTGTGACTGACAGAATTTGTTCAGTAAACGTGACTGAACTACGTGGCACTGTGACTGACTGAACTTGTTCAGTAAACGTGACTGAACTTCGTGGCACTGTGACTGACAGAACTTGTTCAGTAAACGTGACTGAACTATGTGGCACTGTGACTGACGGAACTTGTCCAGTAAACATGACGGAACTACGTGGCACTGTGACTGACAGAACTTGTTCAGTAAACGTGACTGAACTACATGGCACTGTGACTGACAGAACGTGTTCAGTAAACGTGAGTGAAATATATGGCACTGTGACTGACAGAACTTGTTCAGTAAATGTGACTGAACTATGTGGCACTGTGACTGACAGAACTTGCCCAGTAAAAGTGACTGAACTATGTGGCACTGTGACTGACAGAACGTGTTCAGTAAAGGTGAGTGAACTACGTGCACTGTGACTGACAGAAATTGCCCAGTAAACGTGACTGAACTACGTGGCACTGTGACTGACAGAACTTGTCCAGTAAACGTGACTTAATTACTTGGCACTGTGACTGACAGAACGTGTCCAGTAAACGTGAGTGAACTACATGGCACTGTGACTGACAGAACTTGCCCAGTAAACGTGACTGAACTATGTGGCACTGTCACTGACAGAACTTTTTCAGTAAATGTGACTGAATTACGTGGCACTGTGACTGACAGAACTTTTTCAGTAAATGTGACTGAATTACGTGGCACTGTGACTGACAGAACTTGTTCAGTAAATGTGACTGAATTACTTGGCACTGTGACTGTCAGAACTTGTTCAGTAAACGTGACTGAACTATGTGGCACTGTGACTAACAGAACTTGTTCAGTAAATGTGACTGAACTACGTGGCACTGTGAATGACAGAACTTGCCCAGTAAACGTGACTGAACTATGTGGCACTGTCAGTGACAGAACGTGTTCAGTAAAAGTGAGTGAACTATGTGGCTCTCTGACTGACAGAACGTGTTCAGTAAACTTGAGTGAACTACGTGGCACTGTGACTGACAGAACTTGCCCAGTAAACGTGACTGAACTATGTGGCACTGTGACTGACAGAACTTGTTCAGTAAACATGACTGAATTACGTGGAACTGTGACTGACAGATCGTGTTCAGTAAACGTGAGTGAACTATGTGGCACTGTGACAGACAGAACTTGCCCAGTAAACGTGACTGAACTATGTGGCACTGTGACTGACAGAACTTGTTCAGTAAATGTGACTGAATTACGTGGCACTGTGACTGACAGAACTTGTTCAGTAAATGTGACTGAACTACGTGCACTGTGACTGACAGAAATTGCCCAGTAAACGTGACTGAATTACGTGGCACTGTGACTGACAGAACTTGTTCAGTAAATGTGACTGAACTACGTGCACTGTGACTGACAGAAATTGCCCAGTAAACGTGACTGAATTACTTGCCACTGTGACTGACAGAACTTGCCCAGTAAACGTGACTGAACTATGTGGCACTGTGACTGACAGAACTTTTTCAGTAAATGTGAATGAATTACGTGGCACTGTGACTGACAGAACTTGTTCACTAAATGTGACTGAATTACGTGGCACTGTGACTGACAGAACTTGCCCAGTAAACGTGACTGAACTATGTGGCACTGTCACTGACAGAACTTGTCCAGTAAACGTGACTGAATTACTTGTCACTGTGACTGACAGAACTTGTTCAGTAAACGTGACTGAACTATGTGGCACTGTGACTGACAGAACGTGCTCAGTAAACTACGTGACACTGGGACTGACAGAACTTGTTCAGTAAACCTGACTGAACTACGTGGCACTGTGACTGACTGAACTTGTTCAGTAAACGTGACTGAACTACGTGGCACTGTGACTGACAGAACATGTTCAGTAAACGTGAGTGAACTACGTGGAACTGTGACTGACAGAACTTGCCCAGTAAACATGACTGAACTACGTGGCACTGTGACTAACAGAACTTGTTCAGTAAACGTGAGTGAACTATGTGGCACTGTGACTGACAGAACCTGTTCAGTAAACGTGAGTGAACTATCTGGCACTGTGACTGACAGAACTTGCCCAGTAAACATGACTGAACTATGCGGCACTGTGACTGACAGAACTTGTCCAGTAAACATGACTGAACTACGTGGCACTGTGACTGACAGAAGGTGTTCAGTAAACGTGACTGAACTACATGGCTCTGTGACTGACAGAACTTGTCCAGTAAACCTGACTGAACTACGTGGCACTGTGACTGACAAAACTTGTTCAATAAACGTGACTGAACTACGTGGCACTGTGACTGACAGAACGTGTTCAGTAAACGTGAGTGAACTACGTGGCACTGTGACTGACAGAACTTGTTCAGTAAATGTGACTGAATTACGTGCACTGTGACTGACAGAACGTGTTCAGTAAACGTGAGTGAACTACGTGGCACTGTGACTGACAGAACTTGTTCAGTAAATGTGACTGAATTACTTGGCACTGTGACTGACAGAACTTATCCAGTAAACGTGACTGAATTACTTGGCACTGTGACTGACAGAACTTATCCAGTAAACGTGACTGAATTACTTGTCACTGTGACTGACAGAACTTGTTCAGTAAACGTGACTGAACTATGTGGCACTGTGACTGACAGGACGTGTTCAGTAAACGTGAGTAAACTACATGGCACTGTGACTGACAGAACTTTTTCAGTAAATGTGACTGAACTACGTGGCACTGTGACTGACAGAACTTGTTCAGTAAACGTGACTGAACTATGTGGCACTGTGACTGACAGAACTTGTCCAGTAAACATGACTGAACTACGTGGCACTGTGACTGACAGAAGGTGTTCAGTAAACGTGACTGAACTACATGGCTCTGTGACTGACAGAACTTGTCCAGTAAACGTGACTGAACTACGTGGCACTGTGACTGACAAAACTTGTTCAATAAACGTGACTGAACTACGTGGCACTGTGACTGACAGAACGTGTTCAGTAAACGTGAGTGAACTACGTGGCACTGTGACTGACAGAACTTGTCCAGTAAATGTGACTGAACTACGTGGCACTGTGACTGACAGAACTTGTTCAGTAAACGTGAGTGAACTACGTGGCACTGTGACTGACAGAGCTTGCCCAGTAAACGTGACTGAACTATGTGGCACTGTGACTGACAGAACATGTTCAGTAAACGTGAGTGAACTACGTGCACTTTGACTGACACAACTTGTTCAGTAAACGTGATTGAACTATGTGGCACTGTGACTGACAGAACTTGCCCAGTAAACGTGCCTGAACTTCGTGGCACTGTGACTGACAGAACTTGTTCAGTAAACGTTACTAAACTATGTGGCACTGTGACTGACAGAACTTGTCCAGTAAACGTGACTGAACTACGTGGCACTGTGACTGACAGAACGTGTTCAGTAAACGTGACTGAACTACATGGCTCTGTGACTGACAGAACTTGTCCAGTAAACGTGACTGAACTACGTGGCACTGTGACTGACAGAACTTGTTGAATAAACGTGACTGAACTACGTGGCACTGTGACTGACAGAACGTGTTCAGTAAACGTGAGTGAACTACGTGGCACTGTGACTGACAGAACTTGTTCAGTAAATGTGACTGAACTACGTGGCACTGTGACTGACAGAACTTGTTCAGTAAACGTGAGTGAACTTCCTGGCACTGTGACTGACAGAAAGTGTTCAGTAAACGTGAGTGAACTATATGGCACTGTGACTGACAGAACGTGTTCAGTAAACATGAGTGAGCTATGTGGCACTGTGACTGACAGAACATGTTCAGTAAACGTGAGTGAACTATGTGGCACTGTGACTGACAGAACTTGCCCAGTAAACGTGACTGAAATATGTGGCACTGTGACTGACAGAACATGTTCAGTAAACGTGAGTGAACTACTTGGCACTGTGACTGACAGAACTTGCCCAGTAAACGTGACTGAACTATGTGGCACTGTGACTGTCAGAACGTGTTCAGTAAACGTCAGTGAACTACGTGCACTGTGACTGACAGAACTTGCCCAGTAAACGTGACTGAAGTACGTGGCACTGTGACTGACAGAACTTGTCCAGTAAATGTGACTGAAGTACTTAGCACTCTGACTGACAGAACTTGTCCAGTAAATGTGACTGAATTACTTAGCACTGTGACTGACAGAACTTGCCCAGTAAACGTGAATGAACTATGTGGCACTGTGACTGACAGAAGGTGTTCAGTAAACGTGAGTGAACTACGTGGCACTGTGACTGACAGAACGTGTTCAGTAAACGTGACTGAACTACGTGGCACTGTGACTGACAGAACGTGTTCAGTAAAAGTGAGTGAACTATGTGGCACTGTGACTGACAGAACCTGTTCAGTAAACGTGACTGAACTATCTGGCATTGTGACTGACAGAAGTTGCCCACTAAACATGACTGAACTATGCGGCACTGTGACTGACAGAACGTGTTCAGTAAACGCGAGTGAACGATGTGGCACTGTGACTGACAGAACGTGTTCAGTAAACGTGAGTGAGCTATGTGGCACTGTGACTGACAGAACTTGCCCAGTAAACGTGACTGAATTACTTGGCACTGTGACTGACAGAACTTGTCCAGTAAACGTGAGTGAACTACATGGCACTGTGACTGACAGAACTTGCCCAGTAAACGTGAGTGAAATACGTGGCACTGTGACTGACAGAACTTGCCCAGTAAACGTGACTGAACTATGTGGCACTGTGACTGACAGAACGTGTTCAGTAAACAGGAGTGAACTATGTGGCACTGTGACTGACAGAACTTGCCCAGTAAACGTGACTGAGCTATGTGGCACTCTGACTGACAGAACGTGTTCAGTAAACGTGAGTGAACTACGTGGCACTGTGACTGACAGAACTTGCCCAGTAAACGTGACTGAACTATGTGGCACTGTGACTGACAGATTGTGTTCAGTAAACGTGAGTGAACTACGTGGCACTGTGACAGACGGAACTTGTTCAGTAAACATGAGTGAGCTATGTGGCACTGTGACTGACAGAACGTGTTCAAGAAACGTGAGTTTACTATGTGGCACTGTGACTGACAGAACTTGTCCAGTAAACGTGAGTGAACTACATGGCACTGTGACTGACAGAACTTGTTCACTAAACGTGAGTGAACTATGTGGCACTGTGACCGACAGAACTTGCCCAGTAAACGTGAGTGAACTATGTGGCACTGTGACTGACAGAACTTTCCCAGTAAACGTGACTGAACTCTGTGGCACTGTGACTGACAGAACTTGTTCAGTAAACGTGAGTGAACTATGTGGCACTGTGATTGACAGAACTTGTTCAGTAAACGTGAGTGAACTATGTGGCACTGTGATTGACAGAAATTGCCCAGTAAACGTGACTGAACTATGTGGCACTGTGACTGACAGAACTTGCCCAGTAAACGTGACTGAACTATGTGGTACTGTGACTGTCACGCTGTCTCTGTATACTGGAGGTAGGGGGCCTAAGCTGACCCTAAGCTGGGGCCCTGACTAATCCCTCAACCTGGAGGTACTGTTAAAGGTACAGAGGTCCAGGCCGCCAGCGTAACCCCTACCTCCTGAGGATCCCTGCACCTAAGTAATCTAGTCCTGAGAAGGACCCCGATCACAACAAAAGGGGACAAGTAATAATATGCCCACACACAGTACTTAGACGAACGAGACAGTACAAGGGAAAAACCAAAACCACCTTGCATACAAAAACTACACAACTACAACAGAGGGAACACCAACGGGAAAGGAGATAAATGATAAAGCGAGGAAGGGAAAAAACTCTCCGAATACACTTATCTCTGAAACTCCAAATACCACGATCCGCTCTGTTAGTCTGCATGAAATGCTTTCACCGACACTTCCCTAACAGACCAGCAGGCATTTGAAGGAGTCTCACTACAGCAGCATTGATTGCAGCTGGGCGAGGCTGGACCTCGTCTAGCACAGAGAGAGAGAGAATTAACTCCCTCACTGCCGAAAAACACAAAGCACCAAAAAGTCAGCTGCGAGAAGTCAGGCTGTGTAATCGTGATGATCTTCGTGGCGACACACCCGTGACAGTGACTGACAGAATGTGTTCAGTAAACGTGACTGAACTACGTGGCACTGGGACTGACAGAACTTGTCCAGTAAACGTGACTGAACTACGTGGCTCTGTGACTGACAGAACTTGTCCAGTAAACGTGACTGAACTATGTGGCACTGTGACTGACAGAACTTGTTCAGTAAACGTGAGTGAACTACGTGGCACTGTGACTGACAGAACGTGTTCAGTAAACGTGAGTGAACTACGTGGCACTGTGACTGACAGAACTTGTAAAGTAAACGTGACTGAACTACGTGGCACTGTGACTGACAGAACTTGTCCAGTAAACGTGACTGAACTACGTGGCACTGTGACTGACAGAACTTGTCCAGTAAACGTGACTGAATTACTTGGCACTGTGACTGACAGAACTTGTCCAGTAAACGTGAGTGAACTACGTGGCACTGTGACTGACAGAACTTGCCCAGTAAACGTGACTGAACTACGTGGCACTGTGACTGACAGAACGTGTTCAGTAAACGTGAGTGAACTACGTGGCACTGTGACTGACAGAACTTGTTCAGTAAACGTGAGTGCCCTATGTGGCACTGTGACTGACAGAACTTGTCCAGTAAACGTGAGTGAACTACGTGGCACTGTGACTGACAGAACTTGTCCAGTAAACGTGACTGAATTACTTGGCACTGTGACTGACAGAACTTGTCCAGTAAACGTGAGTGAACTAGATGGCACTGTGACTGACAGAACTTGCCCAGTAAAAGTGACTGAACCACGTGGCACTGTGACTGACAGAACTTGTTCAGTAAACGTGACTGAATTACTTGGCACTGTGACTGACAGAACTTGTCCAGTAAACGTGACTGAACTATGTGGCACTGTGACGGACAGAACTTGTTCAGTAAATGTGACTGAACTATGTGGCACTGTGACTGACAGAACGTGTTCAGTAAATGTGAGTGAACTATGTGGCACGGTGACTGACAGAACGTGTACAGTAAACGTGAGTGAACTATGTGGCACTGTGACTGACAGAACGTGTTCAGTAAACGTGAGTGAACTATGTGGCACTGTGACTGACAGAACATGTTCAGTAAACGTGAGTGAACTATGTGGCACTGTGACTGACAGAACTTGCCCAGTAAACGTGACTGAACTATGTGGCACTGTGACTGACAGAACGTGTTCAGTAAACGTGAGTGAACTACGTGCAATGTGACTGACAGAAATTGCCCAGTAAACGTGACTGAAATATGTGGCACTGTCAGTGACAGAACTTGTTCAGTAAACATGACTGAACTACGTGCCACTGTGACTGACATAACTTGTCCAGTAAACGTGACTGAATTACTTGGCACTGTGACTGACAGAACTTGTTCAGTAAACGTGACTGAACTATGTGGCACTGTGACTGACAGAACTTGTTCAGTAAACGTGACTGAACTAAGTGGCACTGTGACTGACAGAACGTGTTCAGTAAACGTGAGTGAACTACATGGCACTGTGACTGACAGAACTTGCCCAGTAAACGTGACTGAACTATGTGGCACTGTGACTGACAGAAATTTTTCAGTAAATGTGACTGAATTACGTGGCACTGTGGCCGACAGTACTTGTTCAGTAAATGTGACTGAATTGCGTGGCACTGTGACTGACAGAACTTGTCCAGTAAACGTGAGTGAACTACATGGCACTGTGACTGACAGAACTTGCCCAGTAAACGTGACTGAACTACGTGGCACTGTGACTGACAGAACTTGCCCAGTAAACGTGACTGAACTATGTGGCACTGTGACTGACAGAACGTGTTCAGTAAGCGTGAGTGAACTATGTAGCACTGTGACTGACAGAACTTGTTCAGTAAATGTGACTCAACTACGTGGCACTGTGACTGACAGAACTTGTCCAGTAAACGTGACTGAATTACTTGGCACTGTGACGGACAGAACTTGTCCAGTAAACGTGAGTGAACTACATGGCACTGTGACTGACAGAACTTGCCCAGTAAACGTGACTGAACTATGTGGCACTGTGACTGACAGAACCTGTTCAGTAAACGTGAGTGAACTACGTGCACTGTGACTAACAGAACTTGTTCAGTAAACGTGACTGAACTATGTGGCATTGTGACTGACAGAATTTGTTCAGTAAACGTGACTGAACTACGTGGCACTGTGACTGACAGAACCTGTTCAGTAAACGTGACTGAACTATGTGGCACTGTGACGGACAGAACTTGTTCAGTAAATGTGACTAAACTACGTGGCACTGTGACTGACAGAACGTGTTCAGTAAACTTGAGTGAACTATGTGGCACTGTGACTGACAGAACGTGTTCAGTAAACGTGAGTGAACTATGTGGCACTGTGACTGACAGAACGTGTTCAGTAAACTTGAGTGAACTATGTGGCACTGTGACTGACAGAATGTGTTCAGTAAGCGTGATGGAACTACGTGGCACTATGACTGACAGAACTTGCCCATTAAACGTGACTGAACTATGTGGCACTGTGACTGACAGAATGTGTTCAGTAAACATGAGTGAACTACGTGGCACTGTGACTGACAGAACTTGTTCAGTAAACGTGAGTGAACTATGTGGCACTGTGACTGACAGAACGTGTTCAGTAAACGTGAGTGAACTATGTGGCACTGTGACTGACAGAACGTGTTCAGTAAACGTGAGAAAACTATGTGGCACTGTGACTGACAGAACTTACCCAGTAAACGTGACTGAACTATGTGGCACTGTGACTGACAGAACGTGTTCAGTAAAAGTGAGTGAACTACGTGCACTGTGACTGACAGAAATTGCCCAGTATACGTGACTGAACTACGTGCACTGTGACTGACAGAAATTGCCCAGTAAACGTGACTGAATTACTTGGCACTGTGACTGACAGAACTTGTCCAGTAAACGTGAGTGAACTACATGGCACTGTGACTGACAGAACTTCCCAGTAAACGTGACTGAACTATGTGGCACTGTGACTGACAGAACTTGTTCAGTAAACGTGACTGAACTATGTGGCACTATGACTGACAGAACTTGTTCAGTAAACGTGACTGAACTAAGTGGCACTGTGACTGACAGAACGTGTTCAGTAAACGTGAGTGAACTACATGGCACTGTGACTGACAGAACTTGCCCAGTAAACGTGACTGAACTATGTGGCACTGTGACTGACAGAACTTTTTCAGTAAATGTGACTGAATTACGTGGCACTGTGGCCGACAGTACTTGTTCAGTAAATGTGACTGAATTGCGTGGCACTGTGACTGACAGAACTTGTCCAGTAAACGTGAGTGAACTACATGGCACTGTGACTGACAGAACTTGCCCAGTAAACGTGACTGAACTACGTGGCACTGTGACTGACAGAACTTGCCCAGTAAATGTGACTGAACTATGTGGCACTGTGACTGACAGAACGTGTTCAGTAAGCGTGAGTGAACTATGTAGCACTGTGACTGACAGAACTTGTTCAGTAAATGTGACTCAACTACGTGGCACTGTGACTGACAGAACTTGTCCAGTAAACGTGACTGAATTACTTGGCACTGTGACGGACAGAACTTGTCCAGTAAACGTGAGTGAACTACATGGCACTGTGACTGACAGAACTTGCCCAGTAAACGTGACTGAACTATGTGGCACTGTGACTGACAGAACCTGTTCAGTAAACGTGAGTGAACTACGTGCACTGTGACTAACAGAACTTGTTCAGTAAACGTGACTGAACTATGTGGCATTGTGACTGACAGAATTTGTTCAGTAAACGTGACTGAACTACGTGGCACTGTGACTGACAGAACCTGTTCAGTAAACGTGACTGAACTATGTGGCACTGTGACGGACAGAACTTGTTCAGTAAATGTGACTAAACTACGTGGCACTGTGACTGACAGAACGTGTTCAGTAAACTTGAGTGAACTATGTGGCACTGTGACTGACAGAACGTGTTCAGTAAACGTGAGTGAACTATGTGGCACTGTGACTGACAGAACGTGTTCAGTAAACTTGAGTGAACTATGTGGCACTGTGACTGACAGAATGTGTTCAGTAAGCGTGATGGAACTACGTGGCACTGTGACTGACAGAACTTGCCCATTAAACGTGACTGAACTATGTGGCACTGTGACTGACAGAATGTGTTCAGTAAACATGAGTGAACTACGTGGCACTGTGACTGACAGAACTTGTTCAGTAAACGTGAGTGAACTATGTGGCACTGTGACTGACAGAACGTGTTCAGTAAACGTGAGTGAACTATGTGGCACTGTGACTGACAGAACGTGTTCAGTAAACGTGAGAAAACTATGTGGCACTGTGACTGACAGAACTTACCCAGTAAACGTGACTGAACTATGTGGCACTGTGACTGACAGAACGTGTTCAGTAAAAGTGAGTGAACTACGTGCACTGTGACTGACAGAAATTGCCCAGTATACGTGACTGAACTACGTGCACTGTGACTGACAGAAATTGCCCAGTAAACGTGACTGAATTACTTGGCACTGTGACTGACAGAACTTGTCCAGTAAACGTGAGTGAACTACATGGCACTGTGACTGACAGAACTTCCCAGTAAACGTGACTGAACTATGTGGCACTGTGACTGACAGAACTTTTTCAGTAAATGTGACTGAATTACGTGGCACTATGACCGACAGAACTTGTTCAGTAAATGTGACTGAATTACCTGGCACTGTGACTGACAGAACTTGCCCAGTAAACGTGACTGAACTATGTGGCATTGTCACTGACAGAACGTGTTCAGTAAACGTGAGTGAACTACGTGGCACTGTGAATGACAGAACTTGCCCAGTAAACGTGACTGAACTATGTGGCATTGTCACTGACAGAACGTGTTCAGTAAACGTGAGTGAACTACGTGGCACTATGACTGACAGAACGTGTTCAGTAAACGTGATTGAACTATGTGGCACTGTGACTGACAGAACTTGTTCAGTAAACGTGACTGAACTATGTGGCACTGTGACTGACAGAACTTGTTCAGTAAACGTGACTGAACTAAGTGGCACTGTGACTGACAGAACGTGTTCAGTAAATGTGACTGAACTACATGGCACTGTGACTGACAGAACTTGTTCAGTAAACGTAACTGAACTATGTGTCTCTGTGACGGACAGAACTTGTTCAGTAAATGTAACTGAACTACGTGGCACTGTGACTGACAGAACTTGTTCAGTAAATGTGACTGAACTACGTGGCACTGTGACTGACAGAACGTGTTCAGTAAACGTGAGTGAATTATGTGGAACTGTGACTGACAGAACGTGTTCAGTAAACGTGACAGAACTACGTGGCACTGTGACTGACAGAACTTGCCCAGTAAACGTGACTGAACTATGTGGCACTGTGACTGACATAACGTGTTCAGTAAACGTGAGTGAACTACGTGGCACTGTGACTGATAGAACTTGTTCAGTAAACGTGACTGAACTACGTGGCACTGTGACTGACAGAACGTGTTCAGTAAACGTTAGTGAACTATGTGGCACTGTGACTGACAGAACGTGTTCAGTAAACGTTAGAAAACTATGTAGCACTGTGACTGACAGAACTTGCCCAGTAAACGTGACTGAACTATGTGGCTGTGACTGACAGAACGTGTTCAGTAAACGTGAGTGAACTACGTGCACTGTGACTGACAGAAATTGCCCAGTAAACATGACTGAACTACGTGCACTGTGACTGACAGAAATTGCCCAGTAAACGTGACTGAATTACTTGGCACTGTGACTGACAGAACTTCTCCAGTAAACGTGAGTGAACTACATGGCACTGTGACTGACAGAACTTGCCCAGTAAACGTGACTGAACTATGTGGCACTGTGACTGACAGAACTTTTTCAGTAAATGTGACTGAATTATGTGGCACTGTGACTGACAGAACTTGCCCAGTAAACGTGACTGAACTATGTGGCACTGTCACTGACAGAACTTGTTCAGTAAACGTAACTGAACTATGTGGCACTGTGACGGACAGAACTTGTTCAGTAAATGTGACTGAACTACGTGGCACTGTGACTGACAGAACGTGTTCAGTAAATGTGACTGAACTATGTGGCATTGTCACTGACAGAACGTGTTCAGTAAACGTGAGTGAACTACGTGGCACTGTGACTGACAGAACGTGTTCAGTAAACGTGATTGAACTATGTGGCACTGTGACTGACAGAACTTGTTCAGTAAACGTGACTGAACTATGTGGCACTGTGACTGACAGAACTTGTTCAGTAAACGTGACTGAACTATGTGGCACTGTGACTGACAGAACGTGTTCAGTAAACGTGAGTAAACTACTTGGCACTGGGACTGACAAAACTTGTTCAGTAAACGTGACTGAACTACGTGGCACTGTGACTGACAGAACTTGTTCAGTAAACGTGACTGAACTATGTGACACTGTGACTGACAGAACTTGTTCAGTAAATGTGACTTAACTACGTGGCACTGTGAATGACAGAACTTGCCCAGTAAACATGACTGAACTATGTGGCATTGTCACTGACAGAACGTGTTCAGTAAACGTGAGTGAACTACGTGGCACTGTGACTGACAGAACGTGTTCAGTAAACGTGATTGAACTATGTGGCACTGTGACTGACAGAACTTGTTCAGTAAACGTGACTGAACTATGTGGCACTGTGACTGACAGAACTTGTTCAGTAAACGTGACTGAACTAAGTGGCACTGTGACTGACAGAACGTGTTCAGTAAATGTGACTGAACTACATGGCACTGTGACTGACAGAACTTGTTCAGTAAACGTAACTGAACTATGAATCTCTGTGACGGACAGAACTTGTTCAGTAAATGTGACTGAACTACGTGGCACTGTGACTGACAGAACTTGTTCAGTAAATGTGACTGAACTACGTGGCACTGTGACTGACAGAACGTGTTCAGTAAACGTGAGTGAATTATGTGGAACTGTGACTGACAGAACGTGTTCAGTAAACGTGACAGAACTACGTGGCACTGTGACTGACAGAACTTGCCCAATAAACGTGACTGAACTATGTGGCACTGTGACTGACATAACGTGTTCAGTAAACGTGAGTGAACTACGTGGCACTGTGACTGATAGAACTTGTTCAGTAAACGTGACTGAACTACGTGGCACTGTGACTGACAGAACGTGTTCAGTAAACGTTAGTGAACTATGTGGCACTGTGACTGACAGAACGTGTTCAGTAAACGTTAGAAAACTATGTAGCACTGTGACTGACAGAACTTGCCCAGTAAACGTGACTGAACTATGTGGCTGTGACTGACAGAACGTGTTCAGTAAACGTGAGTGAACTACGTGCACTGTGACTGACAGAAATTGCCCAGTAAACATGACTGAACTACGTGCACTGTGACTGACAGAAATTGCCCAGTAAACGTGACTGAATTACTTGGCACTGTGACTGACAGAACTTCTCCAGTAAACGTGAGTGAACTACATGGCACTGTGACTGACAGAACTTGCCCAGTAAACGTGACTGAACTATGTGGCACTGTGACTGACAGAACTTTTTCAGTAAATGTGACTGAATTATGTGGCACTGTGACTGACAGAACTTGCCCAGTAAACGTGACTGAACTATGTGGCACTGTCACTGACAGAACTTGTTCAGTAAACGTAACTGAACTATGTGGCACTGTGACGGACAGAACTTGTTCAGTAAATGTTACTGAACTACTTGGCACTGTGACTGACAGAACGTGTTCAGTAAACGTGACTGAACTATGTGGAACTTTGACTGACAGAACTTGCCCAGTAAACGTGACTGAACTATGTGGCACTGTGACTGACAGAACTTTTTCAGTAAACGTGAGTGAACTACGTGGCATTGTGACTGACAGAACTTGTTCAGTAAACGTGACTGAACTACGTGGCACTGTGACTGACAGAACTTTTTCAGTAAATGTGACTGAATTATGTGGCACTGTGACTGACAGAACTTGCCCAGTAAACGTGACTGAACTATGTGGCACTGTCACTGACAGAACTTGTTCAGTAAACGTAACTGAACTATGTGGCACTGTGACTGACAGAACTTGCCCAGTAAACGTGACTGATTTATGTGGCACTGTGACTGACATAACGTGTTCAGTAAACGTGAGTGAACTACGTGGCATTGTGACTGACAGAACTTGTTCAGTAAACGTGACTGAACTACGTGGCACTGTGACTGACAGAACAAGTTCAGTAAACGTGAGTGAACTATGTGGCACTGTGACTGACAGAATGTGTTCAGTAAACGTTAGAAAACTATGTGGCACTGTGACTGACAGAACTTGCCCAGTAAACGTGACTGAACTATGTGGCACTGTGACTGACAGAACGTGTTCAGTAAACGTGAGTGAACTACGTGCACTGTGACTGACAGAAATTGCCCAGTAATCGTGACTGAACTACGTGCACTGTGACTGACAGAAATTGCCCAGTAAACGTGACTGAACTACGTGGCACTGTGACTGACAGAACTTGTCCAGTAAACGTGAGTGAACTACATGGCACTGTGACTGACAGAACTTGCCCAGTAAACGTGACTGAACTATGTGGCACTGTGACTGATAGAACTTTTTCAGTAAATGTGACTGAATTACGTGGCACTGTGACCGACATAACTTGTTCAGTAAATGTGACTGAATTACGTGGCACTGTGACAGACAGAACTTGCCCAATAAACGTGACTGAACTATGTGGCACTGTCACTGACAGAACTTGTTCATTAAATGTGACTGAACTACGTGGCACTGTGACTGACAGAACTTGTCCAGTAAACGTGACTGAATTACTTGGCACTGTGACTGATAGAACTTGTTCAGTAAACGTGACTGAACTATGTGGCACTGTGACTGACAGAACGTGTTCAGTAAACATGAGTAAACTACGTGGCACTGGGACTGACAGAACTTGTTCAGTAAACGTGACTGAACTACTTGGCACTGTGACTGACAGAACTTGTTCGGTAAACGTGACTGAACTATGTGGCACTGTGAATGACAGAACTTGCCCAGTAAACGTGACTGAACTATGTGGCACTGTCACTGACAGAACGTGTTCAGTAAACGTGAGTGAACTGCGCGGCACTGTGACTGACAGAACGTGTTCAGTAAATGTGAGTGAACTATGTGGCACTGTGACTGACAGAACGTGTTCAGTAAACGTGAGTGAACTATGTGGCACTGTGACTGACAGAACGTGTTCAGTACATTTGAGTGAACTATGTGGCACTGTGACTGACAGAATGTGTTCAGTAAACGTGATGGAACTACGTGCCACTGTGACTGACAGAACTTGCCCATTAAACGTGACTGAACTATGTGGCACTGTGACTGACAGAATGTGTTCAGTAAACATGAGTGAACTACGTGGCACTGTGACTGACAGAACTTGTTCAGTAAACGTGAGTGAACTATGTGGCACTGTGACTGACAGAACGTGTTCAGTAAACGTGAGTGAACTATGTGGCACTGTGACTGACAGAACGTGTTCAGTAAACGTGAGAAAACTATGTGGCACTGTGACTGACAGAACTTACCCAGTAAACGTGACTGAACTATGTGGCACTGTGACTGACAGAACGTGTTCAGTAAAAGTGAGTGAACTACGTGCACTGTGACTGACAGAAATTGCCCAGTATACGTGACTGAACTACGTGCACTGTGACTGACAGAAATTGCCCAGTAAACGTGACTGAATTACTTGGCACTGTGACTGACAGAACTTGTCCAGTAAACGTGAGTGAACTACATGGCACTGTGACTGACAGAACTTCCCAGTAAACGTGACTGAACTATGTGGCACTGTGACTGACAGAACTTTTTCAGTAAATGTGACTGAATTACGTGGCACTATGACCGACAGAACTTGTTCAGTAAATGTGACTGAATTACCTGGCACTGTGACTGACAGAACTTGCCCAGTAAACGTGACTGAACTATGTGGCACTGTCACTGACAGAACTTGTTCAGTAAATGTGACTGAACAACGTGGCACTGTGACTGACAGAACTTGTCCAGTAAACGTGACTGAATTACTTGGCACTGTGACTGACAGAACTTGTTCAGTAAACGTGACTGAACTATGTGGCACTGTGACTGACAGAACGTGTTCAGTAAACGTGAGTAAACTACTTGGCATTGGGACTGACAGAACTTGTTCAGTAAACGTGATTGAACTACGAGGCACTGTGACTGACAGAACTTGTTCAGTAAACGTGACTGAACTATGTGGCACTGTGACTGACAGAACTTATTCAGTAAATGTGACTTAACTACGTGGCACTATGAATGACAGAACTTGCCCAGTAAACGTGACTGAACTATGTGGCATTGTCACTGACAGAACTTGTTCAGTAAACGTGAGTGAACTACGTGGCACTGTGACTGACAGAACGTGTTCAGTAAACGTGAGTGAACTATGTGGCACTGTGACTGACAGAACTTGTTCAGTAAACGTGACTGAACTATGTGGCACTGTGACTGACAGAACTTGTTCAGTAAACGTGACTGAACTACGTGGCACTGTGACTGACAGAACGTGTTCAGTAAACGTGACTGAACTACATGGCACTGTGACTGACAGAACTTGTTCAGTAAACGTAACTGAACTATGTGTCTCTGTGACGGACAGAACTTGTTCAGTAAATGTGACTGAACTACGTGGCACTGTGACTGACAGAACTTGTTCAGTAAATGTGACTGAACTACGTGGCACTGTGACTGACAGAACGCGTTCAGTAAACGTGAGTGAATTATGTGGAACTGTGACTGACAGAACGTGTTCAGTAAACATGACAGAACTACGTGGCACTGTGACTGACAGAACTTGCCCAGTAAACGTGACTGAACTATGTGGCACTGTGACTGACATAACGTGTTCAGTAAACGTGAGTGAACTACGTGGCACTGTGACTGATAGAACTTGTTCAGTAAACGTGACTGAACTACGTGGCACTGTGACTGACAGAACGTGTTCAGTAAACGTGAGTGAACTATGTGGCACTGTGACTGACAGAACGTGTTCAGTAAACGTTAGAAAACTATGTAGCACTGTGAATGACAGAACTTGCCCAGTAAACGTGACTGAACTATGTGGCACTGTGACTGACAGAACGTGTTCAGTAAACGTGAGTGAACTACGTGCACTGTGACTGACAGAAATTGCCCAGTAAACGTGACTGAACTACGTGCACTTTGACTGACAGAAATTGCCCAGTAAACATGACTGAATTACTTGGCACTGTGACTGACAGAACTTCTCCAGTAAACGTGAGTGAACTACATGGCACTGTGTCTGACAGAACTTGCCCAGTAAACGTGACGGAACTATGTGGCACTGTGACTGACAGAACTTTTTCAGTAAATGTGACTGAATTACGTGGCACTGTGACTGACAGAACTTGCCCAGTAAACGTGACTGAACTATGTGGCACTGTCACTGACAGAACTTGTTCAGTAAACGTAACTGAACTATGTGGCACTGTGACGGACAGAACTTGTTCAGTAAATGTGACTGAACTACGTGGCACTGTGACTGACAGAACGTGTTCAGTAAACGTGAGTGAACTATGTGGAACTGTGACTGACAGAACGTATTCAGTAAACGTGACGGAACTACATGGCACTGTGACTAACAGAACTTGCCCAGTAAACGTGACTGAACTATGTGGCACTGTGACTGACATAACGTGTTCAGTAAACGTGAGTGAACTACGTGGCACTGTGACTGACAGAACTTGTTCAGTAAACGTGACTGAACTACGTGGCACTGTGACTGACAGAACGTGTTCAGAAAACGTCAGTGAACTATGTGGCACTGTGACTGACAGAACGTGTTCAGTAAACGTTAGAAAACTATGTGGCACTGTGACTGACAGAACTTGCACAGTAAACGTGACTGAACTATGTGGCACTGTGACTGACAAAATGTGTTCAGTAAACGTGAGTGAACTACGTGCACTGTGACTGACAGAAATGGCCCAGTAAACGTGACTGAACTACGTGCACTGTGACTGACAGAAATTGCCCAGTAAACGTGACTGAATTACTTGGCACTGTGACTGACAGAACTTGTCCAGTAAACGTGAGTGAACTACATGGCACTGTGACTGACAGAACTTGCCCAGTAAACGTGACTGAACTATGTGGCACTGTGACTGACAGAACTTTTTCAGTAAATGTGACTGAATTACGTGGCACTGTGACCGACAGAACTTGTTCAGTAAATGTGACTGAATTACGTGGCACTGTGACTGACAGAACTTGCCCAGTAAACGTGACTGAACTATGTGGCACTGTGACTGACAGAACGTGTTCAGTAAACGTGAGTGAACTACGTGCACTGTGACTGACAGAAATTGCCCAGTATACGTGACTGAACTACGTGCACTGTGACTGACAGAAATTGCCCAGTAAACGTGACTGAATTACTTGGCACTGTGACTGACAGAACTTGTCCAGTAAACGTGAGTGAACTACATGGCACTGTGACTGACAGAACTTCCCAGTAAACGTGACTGAACTATGTGGCACTGTGACTGACAGAACTTTTTCAGTAAATGTGACTGAATTACGTGGCACTGTGACTGACAGAACTTGTTCAGTAAATGTGACTGAATTACGTGGCACTGTGACTGACAGAACTTGCCCAGTAAACGTGACTGAACTATGTGGCACTGTCACTGACAGAACTTGTTCAGTAAATGTGACTGAACTACATGGCACTATGACTGCCAGAACTTGTCCAGTAAACGTGACTGAATTACTTGGCACTGTGACTGACAGAACTTGTTCAGTAAACGTGACTGTACTATGTGGCACTGTGACTGACAGAACGTGTTCAGTAAACGTGAGTAAACTACGTGGCACTGGGACTGACAGAACTTGTTCAGTAAACGTGACTGAACTACGTGGCACTGTGACTGACAGAACTTGTTCAGTAAACGTGACTGAACTATGTGGCACTGTGACTGACAGAAAATGTTCAGTAAATGTGACTTAACTACGTGGCACTGTGAATGACAGAACTTGCCCAGTAAACGTGACTGAACTATGTGGCATTGTCACTGACAGAACGTGTTCAGTAAACGTGAGTGAACTACGTGGCACTGTGACTGACAGAACGTGTTCAGTAAACGTGAGTGAACTATGTGGCACTGTGACTGACAGAACTTGTTCAGTAAACGTGACTCAACTATGTGGCACTGTGACTGACAGAACTTGTTCAGTAAATCTGACTGAACTACGTGGCACTGTGACTGACAGAACGTGTTCAGTAAACGTGACTGAACTACATGGCACTGTGACTGACAGAACTTGTTCACTAAACGTAACTGAACTATGTGTCTCTGTGACGGACAGAACTTGTTCAGTAAATGTGACTGAACTACGTGGCACTGTGACCGACAGAACTTGTTCAGTAAATGTGACTGAATTACGTGGCACTGTGACTGACAGAACTTGCCCAGTAAACGTGACTGAACTATGTGGCACTGTCACTGACAGAACTTGTTCAGTAAACGTAACTGAACTATGTGGCACTGTGACGGACAGAACTTGTTCAGTAAATGTGACTGAACTACGTGGCACTGTGACTGACAAAACGTGTTCAGTAAACGTGAGTGAACTATGTGGAACTGTGACTGACAGAACGTATTCAGTAAACGTGACGGAACTACGTGGCACTGTGACTGACAGAACTTGCCCAGTAAACGTGACTGATTTATGTGGCACTGTGACTGACATAACGTGTTCAGTAAACGTGAGTGAACTACGTGGCACTGTGACTGACAGAATTTGTTCAGTAAACGTGACTGAACTACGTGGCACTGTGACTGACAGAACGTGTTCAGTAAACGTGAGTGAACTATGTGGCACTGTGACTGTCAGAATGTGTTCAGTAAACGTTAGAAAACTATGTGGCACTGTGACTGACAGAACTTGCCCAGTAAACGTGACTGAACTATGTGGCACTGTGACTGACAGAACGTGTTCAGTAAACGTGAGTGAACTACGTGCACTGTGACTGACAGAAATTGCCCAGTAAACGTGACTGAACTACGTGCACTGTGACTGACAGAAATTGCCCAGTAAACGTGACTGAACTACGTGGCACTGTGACTGACAGAACTTGTCCAGTAAACGTGAGTGAACTACATGGCACTGTGACTGACAGAACTTGCCCAGTTAACGTGACTGAACTATGTGGCACTGTGACTGACAGAACTTTTTCAGTAAATGTGACTGAATTACGTGGCACTGTGACCGACAGAACTTGTTCAGTAAATGTGACTGAATTACGTGGCACTGTGACTGACAGAACTTGCCCAATAAACGTGACTGAACTATGTGGCACTGTCACTGACAGAACTTGTTCATTAAATGTGACTGAACTACGTGGCACTGTCACTGACAGAACTTGTCCAGTAAACGTGACTGAATTACTTGGCACTGTGACTGACAGAACTTGTTCAGTAAACGTGACTGAACTATGTGGCACTGTGACTGACAGAACGTGTTCAGTAAACATGAGTAAACTACGTGGCACTGGGACTGACAGAACTTGTTCAGTAAACGTGACTGAACTACTTGGCACTGTGACTGATAGAACTTGTTCAGTAAACGTGACTGAACTATGTGGCACTGTGAATGACAGAACTTGCCCAGTAAACGTGACTGAACTATGTGGCACTGTCACTGACAGAACGTGTTCAGTAAACGTGAGTGAACTGCGCGGCACTGTGACTGACAGAACGTGTTCAGTAAATGTGAGTGAACTATGTGGCACTGTGACTGACAGAACTTGCCCAGTAAACGTGACTGAACTATGTGGCACTGTGAGTGACAGAATGTGTTCAGTAAACGTGAGTGAACTACGTGGCACTGTGACTGACAGAACTTGCCCAGTAAACGTGACTGAACTATGTGGCACTGTGACTGACAGAAAGTGTTCAGTAAACGTGAGTGAACTATGTTGCACTGTGACTGACAGAACATGTTCAGTAAACGTGAGTGAACTATGTGGCACTGTGACTGACAGAACGTGTTCAGTAAACGTGAGTGAACTACGTGGCACTGTGACTGACAGAACATGTTCAGTAAACGTGAGTGAACTATGTGGAACTGTGACTGACAGAACGTGTTCAGTAAACGTGAGTGAGCTACGTGGCACTGTGACTGACAGAACTTGCCCAGTAAACGTGACTGAACTATGTCGCACTGTGACTGACAGAACGTGTTCAGTAAACGTGAGTGAACAATGTGGCACTGTGACTGACAATACTTGCTCAGTAAATGTGACTCAACTACGTGGCACTGTGACTGACAGAACTTGTCCAGTAAACGTGAGTGAACTACATGGCAATGTGACTGACAGAACTTGCCCAGTAAACGTGAGTGAACTATGTGGCACTGTGACTGAAAGATCGTGTTCAGTAAACGTGACTCAACTACGTGGCACTGTGACTGGCAGAACTTGTCCAGTAAACGTGACTGAATTACTTGACACTGTGACTGACAGAACTTGTCCAGTCAACGTGAGTGAACTACATGGCACTGTGACTGACAGAACTTGCCCAGTAAACGTGACTGAACTACGTGGCACTGTGACTGACAGAACTTGCCCAGTAAACGTGATTGAACTATGTGGCACTGTCACTGACAGAACGTGTTCAGTAAACGTGACTGAACTGCGTGGCACTGTGACTGACAGAACGTGTTCAGTAAATGTGGGTGAACTATGTGGCACTGTGACTGACAGAACTTGCCCAGTCAACGTGACTGAACTATGTGGCACTGTGACTGACAGAACGTGTTCAGTAAACTTGAATGAATTACGTGGCACTGTGACTGACAGAACTTGCCCAGTAAACGTGACTGATCTATGTGGCACTGTGACTGACAGAAAGTGTTCAGTAAATGTGACTGATCTATGTGGCACTGTGACTGACAGAACGTGTTCAGTAAACGTGAGTGAACTACGTGGCACTGTGACTGACAGAACGTGTTCAGTAAACGTGAGTGAGCTACGTTGGCACTGTGACTGACAGAACTTGCCCAGTAAACGTGACTGAACTATGTCGCACTGTGACTGACAGTACTTGTTCAGTAAATGTGACTCAACTACGTGGCACTGTGACTGACAGAACTTGTCCAGTAAACGTGAGTGAACCACATGGCACTGTGACTGACAGAACTTGCCCAGTAAACGTGAGTGAACTATGTGGCACTGTGACTGACAGAACGTGTTCAGTAAACGTGACTCAACTACGTGGCACTGTGACTGGCAGAACTTGTCCAGTAAACGTGACTGAATTACTTGACACTGTGACTGACAGAACTTGTCCAGTAAACGTGAGTGAACTACGTGGCACTGTGACTGACAGAACTTGCCCAGCAAACGTGACTGAACTATGTGGCACTGTGACTGACAGAACGTGTTCAGTAAGCGTGAGTGAACTATGTGGCACTGTGACTGACAGAACTTGTTCATTAAATGTGACTCAACTACGTGGCACTGTGACTGACAGAACTTGTCCAGCAAACGTGACTGAATTACTTGGCACTGTGACGGACAGAACTTGTCCAGTAAACGTGAGTGAACTACATGGCACTGTGATTGACATAACTTGCCCAGTAAACGTGACTGAACTATGTGGCACTGTGACTGACAGAACTTGTTCAGTAAACGTGAGTGAACTACGTGCACTGTGACTAACAGAACTTGTTCAGTAAACGTGACTGAACTATGTGGCACTGTGACTGACAGAATTTGTTCAGTAAACGTGACTGAACTACGTTGCACTGTGACTGACAGAACCTGTTCAGTAAACGTGACAGAACTATGTGGCACTGTGACTGACAGAAATTGTCCAGTAAACGTGACTGAACTACGTGGCACTGTGACTGACAGAACTTGTCCAGTAAATGTGAGTGAACTACGTGGCACTGTGACTGACAAAACTTGTTCAGTAAACGTGACTTAACTACGTGGCACTGTCACTGACAGAACTTGTTCAGTAAACGTGACTGAAATACGTGGCACTGTGACTGACAGAACTT
The DNA here is from genome assembly GCF_046119375.1 of Phyllobates terribilis. Classification (NCBI taxonomy): domain Eukaryota; kingdom Metazoa; phylum Chordata; class Amphibia; order Anura; family Dendrobatidae; genus Phyllobates; species Phyllobates terribilis. The sequence goes on along the minus strand of NW_027362767.1, from coordinate 51,930,010 downwards.
GTCCAGTATACATGACTGCATTACTTGGCACTGTGACTGACAGAACTTGTTCAGTAAACGTGACTGAACTATGTGGCACTGTGACTGACGGAACGTGTTCAGTAAACGTGAGTAAACTACGTGGCACTGTGACTGACAGAACTTGTTCCGTAAACGTGACTGAACTACGTGGCACTGTGACTGACAGAACTTGTTCAGTAAACGTGACTGTACTATGTGGCACTGTGACTGACAGAACGTGTTCAGTAAACGTGACTGAACTACATTGCACTGTGACTGACAGAACTTGTTCAGTAAACGTAACTGAACTATGTGGCACTGTGACGGACAGAACTTGTTCAGTAAATGTGACTGAACTTCGTGGCACCGTGACTGACAGAACGTGTTCAGTAAACGTGAGTGAACTATGTGGCACTGTGACTGACAGAACGTGTTCAGTAAACGTGAATGAACTGTGTGGCACTCTGACTGACAGAACGTGTTCAGTAAACGTGATGGAACTACGTGGCACTGTGACTGACAGAACTTGCCCAGTAAATGTGACTGAACTATATGGCACTGTGACTGACAGACCGTGTTCAGTAAACATGAGTGAACTACGTGGCAGTGTGACTGACAGAACTTGTTCAGTAAATGTGACTGAACTACGTGGCACTGTGACTGACAGAACGTGTTCAGTAAACGTGAGTGAACTATGTGGCACTGTGACTGACAGAACGTGTTCAGTAAACGTGAGCGAACTATGTGGCACTGTGACTGACAGAACGTGTTCAATAAACGTGAGTAAACTACGTGCACTGTGACTGACCGAAATTGCCGAGTAAACGTGACTGAACTACGTGGCACTGTGACTGACAGAACTTGTCCAGTAAACGTGACTGAATTACTTGGCACTGTGACTGACAGAACTTGTCCAGTAAACGTGAGTGACCTACATGACACTGTGACTGACAGAACTTGCCCAGAAAACGTCATTGAACTATGTGACTCTCTGACTGACAGAACGTGTTCAGTAAACTTGAGTGAACTACTTGGCACTGTGACTGACAGAACTTGCCCAGTAAACGTGACTGAACTATGTGGCACTGTGACTGACAGAAAGTGTTCAGTAAACCTGAGTGAATTACGTGGCACTGTGACTGACAGAACTTGTTCAGTAAACGTGACTGAACTGCGTGGCACTGTGACTGACAGAACGTGTTCAGTAAACGTGAGTGAACTATGTGGCACTGTGACTGACAGAACCTGTTCAGTAAACGTGAGTGAACTATGTGGCACTGTGACTGACAGAAATTGCCCAGTAAACGTGACTGAACTACGTGGCACTGTGACTGACAGAACTTGTCCAGTAAACGTGACTGAATTACTTGGCACTGTGACTGACAGAACTTGTCCAGTAAACGTGAGTGTACTACATGGCACTGTGACTGACAGAACTTGCCCAGTAAACGTGACTGAACTATGTGGCACTGTGACTGACAGAACTTTTTCAGTAAATGTGACTGAATTACGTGGCACTGTGACTGACAGAACTTGTTCAGTAAATGTGATTGAATTACGTGGCACTGTGACTGACAGAACTTGCCCAGTAAACGTGACTGAACTATGTGGCACTGTCACTGACAGAACTTGTTCAGTAAATGTGACTGAACTACGTGGCACTGTGACTGACAGAACTTGTCCAGTAAACGTGACTGAATTACTTGGCAATGTGACTGACAGAACGTGTTCAGTAAACGTGACTGAACTATGTGGCACTGAGACTGACAGAACGTGTTCAGTAAACGTGAGTAAACTACGTGGCACTGAGACTGACAGAACTTGTTCAGTAAACGTGCCTGAACTACGTGCCACTGTGACTGACAGAACTTGTTCAGTAAACGTGACTGAACTATGTGGCACTGTGACTGACAGAACTTGTTCAGTAAATGTGACTTAACTACGTGGCACTGTGAAAGACAGAACTTGCCCAGTAAACGTGACTGAACTATGTGGCATTGTCACTGACAGAACGTGTTCAGTAATCGTGAGTGAACTACGTGGCACTGTGACTGACAGAACGTGTTCAGTAAACGTGAGTGAACTATGTGGCACTGTGACTGACAGAATGTGTTCAGTAATCGTGAGTGAACTATGTGGCACTGTGACTGACAGAACTTGTCCAGTAAACGTGACTGAACTACGTGGCACTGTGACTGACAGAACTTGTTCAGTAAACGTGACTGAACTATGTGGCACTGTGACTGACAGAACTTGTTCAGTAAACGTGACTGAACTACGTGGCACTGTGTCTGACAGTACGTGTTCAGTAAACGTGACTGAACTACATGGCACTGTGACTGACAGAACGTGTTCAGTAAACGTAACTGAACTATGTGGCACTGTGACGGACAGATCTTGTTCAGTTAATGTGACTGAACTACGTGGCACTGTGACTGACAGAACGTGTTCAGTAAACGTGACTGAACTATGTGGAACTGTGACTGACAGAACTTGCCCAGTAAACGTGACTGAACTATATGGCACTGTGACTGACATAACATGTTCAGTAAACGTGAGTGAACTACGTGGCACTGTGACTGAGAGAACTTGTTCACTACACGTGACTGAAATACGTGGCACTGTGACTGACAGAACGTGTTCAGTAAACGTGAGTGAACTATGTGGCACTGTGACTGACAGAACGTGTTCAGTAAACGTTAGAAAACTATGTGGCACTGTGACTGACAGAACTTGCCCAGTAAACGTGACTGAACTATGTGGCACTGTGACTGACAGAACGTGTTCAGTAAACGTGAGTGAACTACGTGCACTGTGACTGACAGAAATTGCCCAGTAAACGTGACTGAACTACGTGCACTGTGACTGACAGAAATTGCCCAGTAAACGTGACTGAATTACTTGGCACTGTGACTGACAGAACTTGTCCAGTAAACGTGAGTGAACGACATGGCACTGTGACTGACAGAACTTGCCCAGTAAACATGACTGAACTATGTGGCACTGTGACTGACAGAACTTTTTCAGTAAATGTGACTGAATTACGTGGCACTGTGACCGACAGAACTTGTTCAGTAAATGTGACTGAATTACGTGGCACTGTGACTGACAGAACTTGCCCAGTAAACGTGACTGAACTATGTGGCACTGTCACTGACAGAACTTGTTCAGTAAACATAACTGAACTATGTGGCACTGTGACAGACAGAACTTGTTCAGTAAATGTGACTGCACTACGTGGCACTGTGATTGACAGAATGTGTTCAGTAAACGTGAGTGAACTATGTGGAACTGTGACTGACAGAACGTGTTCAGTAAACGTGATGAAACTACGTGGCACTGTGACTGACAGAACTTGCCCAGTAAACGTGACTGAACTAAGTGGCACTGTGACTGACATAACGTGTTCAGTAAACGTGAGTGAACTATGTGGCACTGTGACTGACAGAACTTGTTCAGTAAACGTGACTGAACTATGTGGAACTGTGACTGACAGAACTTGTTCAGTAAACGTGACTGAACTACGTGGCACTGTGACTGACAGAACATGTTCAGTAAACGTGACTGAACTACATGGCACTGTGACTGACAGAACTTGTTCAGTAAATGTAACTGAACTATGTGTCTCTGTGACGGACAGAACTTGTTCAGTAAATGTGACTGAACTACGTGGCACTGTGACCGACAGAACTTGTTCAGTAAATGTGACTGAATTACGTGGCACTGTGACTGACAGAACTTGCCCAGTAAACGTGACTGAACTATGTGGCACTGTCACTGACAGAACTTGTTCAGTAAACGTAACTGAACTATGTGGCACTGTGACGGACAGAACTTGTTCAGTAAATGTGACTGAACTACGTGGCACTGTGACTGACAAAACGTGTTCAGTAAACGTGAGTGAACTATGTGGAACTGTGACTGACAGAACGTATTCAGTAAACGTGACGGAACTACGTGCACTGTGACTGACAGAAATTGCCCAGTATACGTGACTGAACTACGTGCACTGTGACTGACAGAAATTGCCCAGTAAACGTAACTGAATTACTTGGCACTGTGACTGACAGAACTTGTCCAGTAAACGTGAGTGAACTACATGGCACTGTGACTGACAGAACTTCCCAGTAAACGTGACTGAACTATGTGGCACTGTGACTGACAGAACTTTTCAGTAAATGTGACTGAATTACGTGGCACTGTGACCGACAGAACTTGTTGAGTAAATGTGACTGAATTACGTGGCACTGTGACTGACAGAACTTGCCCAGTAAACGTGACTGAACTATGTGGCACTGTCACTGACAGAACTTGTTCAGTAAATGTGACTGAACTACATGGCACTATGACAGACAGAACATGTCCAGTAAACGTGACTGAATTACTTGGCACTGTGACTGACAGAACTTGTTCAGTAAACGTGACTGTACTATGTGGCACTGTGACTGACAGAACGTGTTCAGTAAACGTGAGTAAACTACGTGGCACTGGGACTGACAGAACTTGCTCAGTAAACGTGACTGAACTACGTGGCACTGTGACTGACAGAACTTGTTCAGTAAACGTGACTGAACTATGTGGCACTGTGACTGACAGAACTTGTTCAGTAAATGTGACTTAACTACGTGGCACTGTGAATGACAGAACTTGCCCAGTAAACGTGACTGAACTATGTGGCATTGTCACTGACAGAACGTGTTCAGTAAACGTGAGTGAACTACGTGGCACTGTGACTGACAGAACGTGTTCAGTAAACGTGAGTGAACTATGTGGCACTGTGACTGACAGAACTTGTTCAGTAAACGTGACTCAACTATGTGGCACTGTGACTGACAGTACTTGTTCAGTAAATGTGACTGAACTACGTGGCACTGTGACTGACAGAACGTGTTCAGTAAACGTGACTGAACTACATGGCACTGTGACTGACAGAACTTGTTCACTAAACGTAACTGAACTATGTGTCTCTGTGACGGACAGAACTTGTTCAGTAAATGTGACTGAACTACGTGGCACTGTGACCGACAGAACGTGTTCAGTAAATGTGACTGAATTACATGGCACTGTGACTGACAGAACTTGCCCAGTAAACGTGACTGAACTATGTGGCACTGTCACTGACAGAACTTGTTCAGTAAACGTAACTGAACTATGTGGCACTGTGACGGACAGAACTTGTTCAGTAAATGTGACTGAACTACGTGGCACTGTGACTGACAAAACGTGTTCAGTAAACGTGAGTGAACTATGTGGAACTGTGACTGACAGAACGTATTCAGTAAACGTGACGGAACTACGTGGCACTGTGACTGACAGAACTTGCCCAGTAAACGTGACTGATTTATGTGGCACTGTGACTGACATAACGTGTTCAGTAAACGTGAGTGAACTACATGGCACTGTGGCTGACAGAACTTGTTCAGTAAACGTGACTGAACTACGTGGCACTGTGACTGACAGAACGTGTTCAGTAAACGTGAGTGAACTATGTGGAACTGTGACTGACAGAACGTATTCAGTAAACGTGACGGAACTACATGGCACTGTGACTAACAGAACTTGCCCAGTAAACGTGACTGAACTATGTGGCACTGTGACTGACATAACGTGTTCAGTAAACGTGAGTGAACTACGTGGCACTGTGACTGACAGAACTTGTTCAGTAAACGTGACTGAACTACGTGGCACTGTGACTGACAGAACGTGTTCAGAAAACGTCAGTGAACTATGTGGCACTGTGACTGACAGAACGTGTTCAGTAAACGTTAGAAAACTATGTGGCACTGTGACTGACAGAACTTGCCCAGTAAACGTGACTGAACTATGTGGCACTGTGACTGACAAAATGTGTTCAGTAAACGTGAGTGAACTACGTGCACTGTGACTGACAGAAATGGCCCAGTAAACGTGACTGAACTACGTACACTGTGACTGACAGAAATTGCCCAGTAAACGTGACTGAATTACTTGGCACTGTGACTGACAGAACTTGTCCAGTAAACGTGAGTGAACTACATGGCACTGTGACTGACAGAACTTGCCCAGTAAACGTGACTGAACTATGTGGCACTGTGACTGACAGAACTTTTTCAGTAAATGTGACTGAATTACTTGGCACTGTGACCGACAGAACTTGTTCAGTAAATGTGACTGAACTACGTGGCACTGTGACTGACAGAACTTGCCCAGTAAACGTGACTGAACTATGTGGCACTGTGACTGACAGAATGTGTTCAGTAAACGTGAGTGAACTACGTGCACTGTGACTGACAGAAATTGCCCAGTATACGTGACTGAACTACGTGCACTGTGACTGACAGAAATTGCCCAGTAAACGTGACTGAATTACTTGGCACTGTGACTGACAGAACTTGTCCAGTAAACGTGAGTGAACTACATGGCACTGTGACTGACAGAACTTCCCAGTAAACGTGACTGAACTATGTGGCACTGTGACTGACAGAACTTTTCAGTAAATGTGACTGAATTACGTGGCACTGTGACCGACAGAACTTGTTGAGTAAATGTGACTGAATTACGTGGCACTGTGACTGACAGAACTTGCCCAGTAAACGTGACTGAACTATGTGGCACTGTCACTGACAGAACTTGTTCAGTAAATGTGACTGAACTACATGGCACTATGACAGACAGAACATGTCCAGTAAACGTGACTGAATTACTTGGCACTGTGACTGACAGAACTTGTTCAGTAAACGTGACTGTACTATGTGGCACTGTGACTGACAGAACGTGTTCAGTAAACGTGAGTAAACTACGTGGCACTGGGACTGACAGAACTTGCTCAGTAAACGTGACTGAACTACGTGGCACTGTGACTGACAGAACTTGTTCAGTAAACGTGACTGAACTATGTGGCACTGTGACTGACAGAACTTGTTCAGTAAATGTGACTTAACTACGTGGCACTGTGAATGACAGAACTTGCCCAGTAAACGTGACTGAACTATGTGGCATTGTCACTGACAGAACGTGTTCAGTAAACGTGAGTGAACTACGTGGCACTGTGACTGACAGAACGTGTTCAGTAAACGTGAGTGAACTATGTGGCACTGTGACTGACAGAACTTGTTCAGTAAACGTGACTCAACTATGTGGCACTGTGACTGACAGTACTTGTTCAGTAAATGTGACTGAACTACGTGGCACTGTGACTGACAGAACGTGTTCAGTAAACGTGACTGAACTACATGGCACTGTGACTGACAGAACTTGTTCACTAAACGTAACTGAACTATGTGTCTCTGTGACGGACAGAACTTGTTCAGTAAATGTGACTGAACTACGTGGCACTGTGACCGACAGAACGTGTTCAGTAAATGTGACTGAATTACATGGCACTGTGACTGACAGAACTTGCCCAGTAAACGTGACTGAACTATGTGGCACTGTCACTGACAGAACTTGTTCAGTAAACGTAACTGAACTATGTGGCACTGTGACGGACAGAACTTGTTCAGTAAATGTGACTGAACTACGTGGCACTGTGACTGACAAAACGTGTTCAGTAAATGTGAGTGAACTATGTGGAACTGTGACTGACAGAACGTATTCAGTAAACGTGACGGAACTACGTGGCACTGTGACTGACAGAACTTGCCCAGTAAACGTGACTGATTTATGTGGCACTGTGACTGACATAACGTGTTCAGTAAACGTGAGTGAACTACATGGCACTGTGACTGACAGAACTTGTTCAGTAAACGTGACTGAACTACGTGGCACTGTGACTGACAGAACGTGTTCAGTAAACGTGAGTGAACTATGTGGCACTGTGACTGACAGAATGTGTTCAGTAAATGTTAGAAAACTATGTGGCACTGTGACTGACAGAACTTGCCCAGTAAACGTGACTGAACTATGTGGCACTGTGACTGACAGAACGTGTTCAGTAAACGTGAGTGAACTACGTGCACTGTGACTGACAGAAATTGCCCAGTAAACGTGACTGAACTACGTGCACTGTGACTGACAGAAATTGCCCAGTAAACGTGACTGAACTACGTGGCACTGTGACTGACAGAACTTGTCCAGTAAACGTGAGTGAACTACATGGCACTGTGACTGACAGAACTTGCCCAGTTAACGTGACTGAACTATATGGCACTGTGACTGACAGAACTTTTTCAGTAAATGTGACTGAATTACGTGGCACTGTGACCGACAGAACTTGTTCAGTAAATGTGACTGAATTACGTGGCACTGTGACTGACAGAACTTGCCCAATAAACGTGACTGAACTATGTGGCACTGTCACTGACAGAACTTGTTCATTAAATGTGACTGAACTACGTGGCACTGTCACTGACAGAACTTGTCCAGTAAACGTGACTGAATTACTTGGCACTGTGACTGACAGAACTTGTTCAGTAAACGTGACTGAACTATGTGGCACTGTGACTGACAGAATATGTTCAGTAAACATGAGTAAACTACGTGGCACTGGGACTGACAGAACTTGTTCAGTAAACGTGACTGAACTACTTGGCACTGTGACTGATAGAACTTGTTCAGTAAACGTGACTGAACTATGTGGCACTGTGAATGACAGAACTTGCCCAGTAAACGTGACTGAACTATGTGGCACTGTCACTGACTGAACGTGTTCAGTAAACGTGAGTGAACTGCGCGGCACTGTGACTGACAGAACGTGTTCAGTAAATGTGAGTGAACTATGTGGCACTGTGACTGACAGAACTTGCCCAGTAAACGTGACTGAACTATGTGGCACTGTGACTGACAGAATGTGTTCAGTAAACGTGAGTGAACTACGTGGCACTGTGACTGACAGAACTTGCCCAGTAAACGTGACTGAACTATGTGGCACTGTGACTGACAGAAAGTGTTCAGTAAACGTGAGTGAACTATGTTGCACTGTGACTGACAGAACATGTTCAGTAAACGTGAGTGAACTATGTGGCACTGTGACTGACAGAACGTGTTCAGTAAACGTGAGTGAACTACGTGGCACTGTGACTGACAGAACATGTTCAGCAAACGTGAGTGAACTATGTGGCACTGTGACTGACAGAACGTGTTCAGTAAACGTGAGTGAGCTACGTGGCACTGTGACTGACAGAACTTGCCCAGTAAACGTGACTGAACTATGTCGCACTGTGACTGACAGAACGTGTTCAGTAAACGTGAGTGAACAATGTGGCACTGTGACTGACAGTACTTGCTCAGTAAATGTGAATCAACTACGTGGCACTGTGACTGACAGAACTTGTCCAGTAAACGTGAGTCAACTACATGGCAATGTGACTGACAGAACTTGCCCAGTAAACGTGAGTGAACTATGTGGCACTGTGACTGACAGATCGTGTTCAGTAAACGTGACTCAACTACGTGGCACTGTGACTGGCAGAACTTGTCCAGTAAACGAGACTGAATTACTTGACACTGTGACTGACAGAACTTGTCCAGTCAACGTGAGTGAACTACATGGCACTGTGACTGACAGAACTTGCCCAGTAAACGTGACTGAACTACGTGGCACTGTGACTGACAGAACTTGCCCAGTAAACGTGATTGAACTATGTGGCACTGTCACTGACAGAACGTGTTCAGTAAACGTGACTGAACTGCGTGGCACTGTGACTGACAGAACGTGTTCAGTAAATGTGGGTGAACTATGTGGCACTGTGACTGACAGAACTTGCCCAGTCAACGTGACTGAACTATGTGGCACTGTGACTGACAGAACGTGTTCAGTAAACTTGAATGAATTACGTGGCACTGTGACTGACAGAACTTGCCCAGTAAACGTGACTGATCTATGTGGCACTGTGACTGACAGAAAGTGTTCAGTAAACGTGACTGATCTATGTGGCACTGTGACTGACAGAACGTGTTCAGTAAACGTGAGTGAACTATGTGGCACTGTGACTGACAGAACGTGTTCAGTAAACGTGAGTGAGCTACGTTGGCACTGTGACTGACAGAACTTGCCCAGTAAACGTGACTGAACTATGTCGCACTGTGACTGACAGTACTTGTTCAGTAAATGTGACTCAACTACGTGGCACTGTGACTGACAGAACTTGTCCAGTAAACGTGAGTGAACCACATGGCACTGTGACTGACAGAACTTGCCCAGTAAACGTGAGTGAACTATGTGGCACTGTGACTGACAGAACGTGTTCAGTAAACGTGACTCAACTACGTGGCACTGTGACTGGCAGAACTTGTCCAGTAAACGTGACTGAATTACTTGACACTGTGACTGACAGAACTTGTCCAGTAAACGTGAGTGAACTACGTGGCACTGTGACTGACAGAACTTGCCCAGCAAACGTGACTGAACTATGTGGCACTGTGACTGACAGAACGTGTTCAGTAAGCGTGAGTGAACTATGTGGCACTGTGACTGACAGAACTTGTTCATTAAATGTGACTCAACTACGTGGCACTGTGACTGACAGAACTTGTCCAGCAAACGTGACTGATTAACTTGGCACTGTGACGGACAGAACTTGTCCAGTAAACGTGAGTGAACTACATGGCACTGTGATTGACATAACTTGCCCAGTAAACGTGACTGAACTATGTGGCACTGTGACTGACAGAACTTGTTCAGTAAACGTGAGTGAACTACGTGCACTGTGACTAACAGAACTTGTTCAGTAAACGTGACTGAACTATGTGGCACTGTGACTGACAGAATTTGTTCAGTAAACGTGACTGAACTACGTTGCACTGTGACTGACAGAACCTGTTCAGTAAACGTGACAGAACTCCGTGGCACTGTGACTGACAGAAATTGTCCAGTAAACGTGACTGAACTACGTGGCACTGTGACTGACAGAACTTGTCCAGTAAATGTGAGTGAACTACGTGGCACTGTGACTGACAAAACTTGTTCAGTAAACGTGACTTAACTACGTGGCACTGTCACTGACAGAACTTGTTCAGTAAACGTGACTGAAATACGTGGCACTGTGACTGACAGAACTTGTCCAGTATACGTGACTGCATTACTTGGCACTGTGACTGACAGAACTTGTTCAGTAAACGTGACTGAACTATGTGGCACTGTGACTGACGGAACGTGTTCAGTAAACGTGAGTAAACTACGTGGCACTGTGACTGACAGAACTTGTTCCGTAAACGTGACTGAACTACGTGGCACTGTGACTGACAGAACTTGTTCAGTAAACGTGACTGTACTATGTGGCACTGTGACTGACAGAACGTGTTCAGTAAACGTGACTGAACTACATTGCACTGTGACTGACAGAACTTGTTCAGTAAACGTAACTGAACTATGTGGCACTGTGACGGACAGAACTTGTTCAGTAAAAGTGACTGAACTTCGTGGCACCGTGACTGACAGAACGTGTTCAGTAAACGTGAGTGAACTATGTGGCACTGTGACTGACAGAACGTGTTTAGTAAACGTGAATGAACTGTGTGGCACTCTGACTGACAGAACGTGTTCAGTAAACGTGACGGAACTACGTGGCACTGTGACTGACAGAACTTGCCCAGTAAATGTGACTGAACTATATGGCACTGTGACTGACAGACCGTGTTCAGTAAACATGAGTGAACTACGTGGCAGTGTGACTGACAGAACTTGTTCAGTAAATGTGACTGAACTACGTGGCACTGTGACTGACAGAACGTGTTCAGTAAACGTGAGTGAACTATGTGGCACTGTGACTGACAGAACGTGTTCAGTAAACGTGAGCGAACTATGTGGCACTGTGACTGACAGAACGTGTTCAATAAACGTGAGTTAACTACGTGCACTGTGACTGACCGAAATTGCCGAGTAAACGTGACTGAACTACGTGGCACTGTGACTGACAGAACTTGTCCAGTAAACGTGACTGAATTACTTGGCACTGTGACTGACAGAACTTGTCCAGTAAACGTGAGTGACCTACATGACACTGTGACTGACAGAACTTGCCCAGTAAACGTGATTGAACTATGTGACTCTCTGACTGACAGAACGTGTTCAGTAAACTTGAGTGAACTACTTGGCACTGTGACTGACAGAACTTGCCCAGTAAACGTGACTGAACTATGTGGCACTGTGACTGACAGAAAGTGTTCAGTAAACCTGAGTGAATTACGTGGCACTGTGACTGACAGAACTTGTTCAGTAAACGTGACTGAACTGCGTGGCACTGTGACTGACAGAACGTGTTCAGTAAACGTGAGTGAACTATGTGGCACTGTGACTGACAGAACCTGTTCAGTAAACGTGAGTGAACTATGTGGCACTGTGACTGACAGAAATTGCCCAGTAAACGTGACTGAACTACGTGGCACTGTGACTGACAGAACTTGTCCAGTAAACGTGACTGAATTACTTGGCACTGTGACTGACAGAACTTGTCCAGTAAACGTGAGTGAACTACATGGCACTGTGACTGACAGAACTTGCCCAGTAAACGTGACTGAACTATGTGGCACTGTGACTGACAGAACTTTTTCAGTAAATGTGACTGAATTACGTGGCACTGTGACTGACAGAACTTGTCCAGTAAACGTGAGTGAACTACATGGCACTGTGACTGACAGAACTTGCCCAGTAAACGTGACTGAACTATGTGGCACTGTGACTGACAGAACTTTTTCAGTAAATGTGACTGAATTACGTGGCACTGTCACTGACAGAACTTGTTCAGTAAATGTGACTGAACTACGTGGCACTGTGACTGACAGAACTTGTCCAGTAAACGTGACTGAATTACTTGGCAATGTGACTGACAGAACGTGTTCAGTAAACGTGACTGAACTATGTGGCACTGAGACTGACAGAACGTGTTCAGTAAACGTGAGTAAACTACGTGGCACTGAGACTGACAGAACTTGTTCAGTAAACGTGACTGAACTATGTGGCACTGTGACTGACAGAACTTGTTCAGTAAATGTGACTTAACTACGTGGCACTGTGAAAGACAGAACTTGCCCAGTAAACGTGACTGAACTATGTGGCATTGTCACTGACAGAACGTGTTCAGTAATCGTGAGTGAACTACGTGGCACTGTGACTGACAGAACGTGTTCAGTAAACGTGAGTGAACTATGTGGCACTGTGACTGACAGAATGTGTTCAGTAATCGTGAGTGAACTATGTGGCACTGTGACTGACAGAACTTGTCCAGTAAACGTGACTGAACTACGTGGCACTGTGACTGACAGAACTTGTTCAGTAAACGTGACTGAACTATGTGGCACTGTGACTGACAGAACTTGTTCAGTAAACGTGACTGAACTACGTGGCACTGTGTCTGACAGTACGTGTTCAGTAAACGTGACTGAACTACATGGCACTGTGACTGACAGAACGTGTTCAGTAAACGTAACTGAACTATGTGGCACTGTGACGGACAGATCTTGTTCAGTTAATGTGACTGAACTACGTGGCACTGTAACTGACAGAACGTGTTCAGTAAACGTGACTGAACTATGTGGAACTGTGACTGACAGAACTTGCCCAGTAAACGTGACTGAACTATATGGCACTGTGACTGACATAACATGTTCAGTAAACGTGAGTGAACTACGTGGCACTGTGACTGAGAGAACTTGTTCACTACACGTGACTGAAATACGTGGCACTGTGACTGACAGAACGTGTTCAGTAAACGTGAGTGAACTATGTGGCACTGTGACTGACAGAACGTGTTCAGTAAACGTTAGAAAACTATGTGGCACTGTGACTGACAGAACTTGCCCAGTAAACGTGACTGAACTATGTGGCACTGTGACTGACAGAACGTGTTCAGTAAACGTGAGTGAACTACGTGCACTGTGACTGACAGAAATTGCCCAGTAAACGTGACTGAACTACGTGCACTGTGACTGACAGAAATTGCCCAGTAAACGTGACTGAATTACTTGGCACTGTGACTGACAGAACTTGTCCAGTAAACGTGAGTGAACTACATGGCACTGTGACTGACAGAACTTGCCCAGTAAACATGACTGAACTATGTGGCACTGTGACTGACAGAACTTTTTCAGTAAATGTGACTGAATTACGTGGCACTGTGACCGACAGAACTTGTTCAGTAAATGTGACTGAATTACGTGGCACTGTGACTGACAGAACTTGCCCAGTAAACGTGACTGAACTATGTGGCACTGTCACTGACAGAACTTGTTCAGTAAACGTAACTGAACTATGTGGCACTGTGACAGACAGAACTTGTTCAGTAAATGTGACTGCACTACGTGGCACTGTGATTGACAGAATGTGTTCAGTAAACGTGAGTGAACTATGTGGAACTGTGACTGACAGAACGTGTTCAGTAAACGTGATGAAACTACGTGGCACTGTGACTGACAGAACTTGCCCAGTAAACGTGACTGAACTAAGTGGCACTGTGACTGACATAACGTGTTCAGTAAACGTGAGTGAACTACGTGGCACTGTGACTGACAGAACTTGTTCAGTAAACGTGACTGAACTACGTGGCACTGTGACTGACAGAACGTGTTCAGTAAACGTGAGTGAACGATGTGGCACTGTGACTGACAGAACGTGTTCAGTAAACGTTAGAAAACTATGTGGCACTGTGACTGACAGAACTTGCCCAGTAAACGTGACTGAACTATGTGGCACTGTGACTGACAGAACGTGTTCAGTAAACGTGAGTGAACTACGTGCACTGTGACTGACAGAAACTGCCCAGTAAACGTGACTGAACTACGTGCACTGTGACTGACAGAAATTGCCCAGTAAACGTGATTGAATTATTTGGCACTGTGACTGACAGAACTTGTCCAGTAAACGTGAGTGAACTACATGGCACTGTGACTGACAGAACTTGCCCAGTAAACGTGACTGAATTATGTGGCACTGTGACTGACAGAACTTTTTCAGTAAATGTGACTGAATTACGTGGCACTGTGACCGACAGAACTTGTTCAGTAAATGTGACTGAATTACGTGGCACTGTGACTGACAGAACTTGCCCAGTAAACGTGACTGAACTATGTGGCACTGTCACTGACAGAACTTGTTCATTAAATGTGACTGAACTACGTGGCACTGTGACTGACAGAACTTGTCCAGTAAACGTGACTGAATTACTTGGCACTGTGACTGACAGAACTTGTTCAGTAAACTTGACTGAACTATGTGGCACTGTGACTGACAGAACGTGTTCAGTAAACGTGAGTAAACTACGTGGCAATGGGGCTGACAGAACTTGTTCAGTAAACGTGACTGAAATACTTGGCACTGTGACTGACAGAACTTGTTCAGTAAACGTGACTGAACTACGTGGCACTGTGAATGACAGAACTTGCCCAGTAAACGTGACTGAGCTATGTGGCACTGTCACTGACAGAACATGTTCAGTAAACGTGAGTGAACTGCGTGGCACTGTGACTGACAGAATGTGTTCAGTAAAAGTGAGTGAACTATGTGGCACTGTGACTGACAGAACTTGCCCAGTAAACGTGACTGAACTATGTGGCACTGTGACTGACAGAACGTGTTCAGTAAACGTGAGTGAACTACGTGGCACTGTGACTGACAGAACTTGCCCAGTAAACGTGACTGAACTATGTGGCACTGTGAGTGACAGAAAGTGTTCAGTAAATGTGAGTGAACTATGTGGCACTGTGACTGACAGAACATGTTCAGTAAATGTGAGTGAACTATGTGGCACTGTGACTGACAGAACGTGTTCAGTAAACGTGAGTGAACTACGTGGCACTGTGACTGACAGAACATGTTCGGTAAACGTGAGTGAACTATGTGGCACTGTGACTGACAGTACTTGTTCAGTAAATGTGACAACTACGTGGCACTGTGACTGACAGTACTTGTTCAGTAAACGTGACTGAATTACTTGACACTGTGACTGACAGAACTTGTCCAGTAAACGTGAGTGAACTACATGGCACTGTGACTGACAGAACTTGTCCAGTAAACGTGATTGAACTACATGGCACTGTGACTGACAGAACTTGCCCAGTAAACGTGAGTGAACTACGTGGCACTGTGACTGACAGAACTTGCCCAGTAAACGTGACTGAACTATGTGGCACTGTGACTGACAGAACGTGTTCAGTAAGCGTGAGTGAACTATGTGGCACTGTGACTGACAGAACTTGTTCAGTAAATGTGACTCAACTACGTGGCACTGTGACTGACAGAACTTGTCCAGTAAATGTGACTTAATTACTTGGCACTGTGACGGACAGAACTTGTCCAGTAAACGTGAGTGAACTACTTGGCACTGTGACTGACAGAACTAGCCCAGTAAACATGACTGAACTATGTGGCACTGTGACTGACAGAACTTGTTCAGTAAACGTGACTGAACTATGTGGCACTGTGACTGACAGAACTTGCCCAGTAAACGTGACTGAATTACTTGGCACTGTGACTGACAGAACTTGTTCAGTAAACGTGACTGAACTATGTGGCACTGTGACTGACAGAACGTGTTCAGTAAACGTGAGTAAACTACGTGGCACTGGGACTGACAGAACTTGTTCAGTAAACGTGACTGAACTACGTGGCACTGTGAATGACAGAACTTGCCCAGTAAACGTGACTGAGCTATGTGGCACTGTCACTGACAGAACATGTTCAGTAAACGTGAGTGAACTGCGTGGCACTGTGACTGACAGAATGTGTTCAGTAAATGTGAGTGAACTATGTGGCACTGTGACTGACAGAACTTGCCCAGTAAACGTGACTGAACTATGTGGCACTGTGACTGACAGAACGTGTTCAGTAAACGTGAGTGAACTACGTGGCACTGTGACTGACAGAACTTGCCCAGTAAACGTGACTGAACTATGTGGCACTGTGAGTGACAGAAAGTGCTCAGTAAATGTGAGTGAACTATGTGGCACTGTGACTGACAGAACATGTTCAGTAAACGTGAGTGAACTATGTGGCACTGTGACTGACAGAACGTGTTAAGTAAACGTGAGTGAACTACGTGGCACTGTGACTGACAGAACATGTTCAGTAAACGTGAGTGAACTATGTGGCACTGTGACTGACAGTACTTGTTCAGTAAATGTGACTCAACTACGTGGCACTGTGACTGAAAGAACTTGTCCAGTAAACGTGACTGAATTACTTGACACTGTGACTGACAGAACTTGTCCAGTAAACGTGAGTGAACTACATGGCACTGTGACTGACAGAACTTGCCCAGTAAACGTGAGTGAACTACGTGGCTCTGTGACTGACAGAACTTGCCCAGTAAACGTGACTGAACTATGTGGCACTGTGACTGACAGAACGTGTTCAGTTAGCGTGAGTGAACTATTTGGCACTGTGACTGACAGAACTTGTTCAGTAAATGTGACTCAACTACGTGACACTGTGACTGACAGAACTTGTCCAGTAAATGTGACTGAATTACTTGGCACTGTGACGTACAGAACTTGTCCAGTAAACGTGAGTGAACTACATGGCACTGTGACTAACAGAACTAGCCCAGTAAACGTGACTGAACTATGTGGCACTGTGACTGACAGAACTTGTTCAGTAAACGTGACTGAACTATGTGGCACTGTGACTGACAGAACGTGTTCAGTAAACGTGAGTAAACTACGTGGCACTGGGACTGACAGAACTTGTTCAGTAAACGTGACTGAACTACGTGGCACTGGGACTGACAGAACTTGTTCAGTAAACGTGACTGAACTATGTGGCACTGTGACTGACAGAACTTGTTCAGTAAATGTGACTTAACTACGTGGCACTGTGAATGACAGAACTTGCCCAGTAAACGGGACTGAACTATGTGGCATTGTCACTGACAGAATGTGTTCAGTAAATGTGAGTGAACTACGTGGCACTGTGACTGACAGAACGTGTTCAGTAAACGTGAGTGAACTATGTGGCACTGTGACTGACAGAACTTGTTCAGTAAACGTGACTGAACTATGTGTCACTGTGACTGACAGAACTTGTTCAGTAAACGTGACTGAATTACTTGGCACTGTGACTGACAGAACTTGTTCAGAAAACGTGACTGAACTTTGTGGCACTGTGACTGACAGAACTTGTTCAGTAAACGTGACTGATCTACGTGGCACTGTGACTGACAGAACGTGTTCAGTAAACGTGACTGTACTACATGGCACTGTGACTGACAGAACTTGTCCAGTAAACGTAACTGAACTATGTGGCACTGTGACAGACAGAACTTGTTCAGTAAATGTGACTGAACTACGTGGCACTGTGACTGACAGAACTTGTTCAGTAAATGTGACTGAACTACGTGGCACTGTGACTGACAGAACGTGTTCAGTAAACGTGAAGGAACTACGTGGCACTTTGACTGACAGAACTTGCCCAGTAAACGTGAGTGAACTATGTGGCATTGTCACTGACAGAACGTGTTCAGTAAATGTGAGTGAACTACGTGGCACTGTGACTGACAGAACGTGTTCAGTAAACGTGAGTGAACTATGTGGCACTGTGACTGACAGAACTTGTTCAGTAAACGTGACTGAACTATGTGGCACTGTGACTGACAGAACTTGTTCAGTAAACGTGACTGAATTACTTGGCACTGTGACTGACAGAACGTGTTCAGTAAACGTGAGTGCACTACGTGGCACTATGACTGACAGAACTTGTTCAGTAAACGTGACTGAACTACGTGGCACTGTGACTGACAAAACGTGTTCAGTAAACGTGAGTGAACTATGTGGCACTGTGACTGACAGAACGTGTTCAGTAAACGTTAGAAAACTATGTGGCACTGTGACTGACAGAACTTGCCCAGTAAACGTGACTGAACTATGTGGGACTGTGACTGACAGAACGTGTTCAGTAAACGTGAGTGAACTACGTGCACTGTGACTGACAGAAATTGCCCAGTAAACGTGACTGAACTACGTGCACTGTAACTGACAGAAATTGCCCAGTAAACGTGACTGAATTACTTGGCACTGTGACTGACAAAACTTCTCCAGTAAACGTGAGTGAACTACATGGCACTGTGACTGACAGAACTTGCCCAGTAAACGTGACTGAACTATGTGGCACTGTGACTGACAGAACATTTTCAGTAAATGTGACTGAATTACGTGGCACTGTGACCGACAGAACTTGTTCAGTAAATGTGACTGAATTACGTGGCACTGTGACTGACAGAACTTGCCCAGTAAACGTGACTGAACTATGTGGCACTGTCACTGACAGAACTTGTTCTGTAAACGTAACTGAACTATGTGGCACTGTGACGGACAGAACTTGTTCAGTAAATGTGACTGAACTACGTGGCACTGCGACTGACAAAACGTGTTCAGTAAACGTGTATGAACTACGGGGAACTGTGACTGACAGAACGTATTCAGTAAACGTGACGGAACTACGTGGCACTGTGACTGACAGAACTTGCCCAGCAAACGTGACTGATTTATGTGGCACTGTGACTGACATAACGTGTTCAGTAAACGTGAGTGAACTACGTGGCACTGTGACTGACAGAACGTGTTCAGTAAACGTGAGTGAACTATGTGGCACTGTGACTGACAGAACGTGTTCAGTAAACGTTAGAAAACTATGTGGCACTGTGACTGACAGAACTTGCCCAGTAAACGTGACTGAACTATGTGACACTGTGACTGACAGAACGTGTTCTGTAAACGTGAGTGAACTACGTGCACTGTGACTGACAGAAATTGCCCAGTAAACGTGACTGAACTACGTGCACTGTGACTGACAGAAATTGCCCAGTAAACGTGACTGAACTACGTGGCACTGTGACTGACAGAACTTGTCCAGTAAACGTGAGTGAACTACATGGCACTGTGACTGACAGAACTTGCCCAGTAAACGTGACTGAACTATGTGGCACTGTGACTGACAGAACTTTTTCAGTAAATGTGACTGAATTACGTGGCACTGTGACTGACAGAACTTGTTCAGTAAATGTGACTGAATTACGTGGCACTTTGACTGACAGAACTTGCCCAATAAACGTGACTGAACTATGTGGCACTGTCACTGACAGAACTTCTTCATTAAATGTGACTGAACTACGTGGCACTGTGACTGACAGAACTTGTCCAGTAAACGTGACTAAATTACTTGGCACTGTGACTGACAGAACTTGTTCAGTAAACGTGACTGAACTATGTGGCACTGTGACTGACAGAACGTGTTCAGTAAACATGAGTAAACTACGTGGCACTGGGACTGACAGAACTTGTTCAGTAAATGTGAATGAACTACTTGGCACTGTGACTGACAGGACTTGTTCAGTAAACGTGACTGAACTACGTGGCACTGTGACTGACAGAACGTGTTCAGTAAATGTGAGTGAACTATGTGGCACTGTGACTGACAGAACTTGCCCAGTAAACGTGACTGAACTATGTTGCACTGTGACTGACAGAATGTGTTCAGTAAACGTGAGTGAACTACGTGGCACTGTGACTGACAGAACTTGCCCAGTAAACGTGACTGAACTATGTGGCACTGTGACTGACAGAAAGTGTTCAGTAAACGTGAGTGAACTATGTGGCACTGTGACTGACAGAACATGTTCAGTAAACGTGAGTGAACTATGTGGCACTGTGACTGACAGAACGTGTTCAGTAAACGTGAGTGAACTACGTGGCACTGTGACTGACAGAACATGTTCAGTAAACGTGAGTGAACTATGTGGAACTGTGACTGACAGAACGTGTTCAGTAAACGTGAGTGAGCTACGTGGCACTGTGACTGACAGAACTTGCCCAGTAAACGTGACTGAACTATGTCGCACTGTGACTGACAGAACGTGTTCAGTAAACGTGAGTGAACAATGTGGCACTGTGACTGACAGTACTTGTTCAGTAAATGTGACTCAACTACGTGGCACTGTGACTGACAGAACGTGTTCAGTAAATGTGACTCAACTACGTGGCACTGTGACTGGCAGAACTTGTCCAGTAAACGTGACTGAATTACTTGACACTGTGACTGACAGAACTTGTCCAGTAAACGTGAGTGAACTACATGGCACTGTGACTGACAGAACTTGCCCAGTAAACGTGACTGAACTACGTGGCACTGTGACTGACAGAACTTGCCCAGTAAACGTGACTGAACTATGTGGAACTGTGTCTGACAGAACGTGTTCAGTAAGCGTGAGTGAACTATGTGGCACTGTGACCGACAGAACTTGTTCAGTAAATGTGACTCAACTACTTGGCACTGTGACTGACAGAATTTGTTCAGTAAACGTGACTGAACTACGTGGCACTGTGACTGACAGAACCTGTTCAGTAAACGTGACTGAACTACGTGGCACTGTGACTGACAGAACTTGTCCAGTAAACGTGACTGAACTACGTGGCACTGTGACTGACAGAACTTGTCCAGTAAATGTGAGTGAACTACGTGGCACTGTGACTGACAAAACTTGTTCAGTAAACGTGACTTAACTACGTGGCACTGTCACTGACAGAACTTGTTCAGTAAACGTGACTGAAATACGTGGCACTGTGACTGTCAGAACTTGTCCAGTATACGTGACTGAATTACTTTGCACTGTGACTGACAGAACTTGTTCAGTAAACGTGACTGAACTATGTGGCACTGTGACTGACAGAACGAGTTCAATAAACGTGAGTAAACTACGTGGCACTGGGACTGACAGAACTTGTTCCGTAAACGTGACTGAACTACGTGGCACTGTGACTGACAGAACTTGTTCAGTAAACGTGACTGAACTATGTGGCACTGTGACTGACAGAACGTGTTCAGTAAACGTGACTGAACTACATGGCACTGTGACTGACAGAACTTGTTCAGTAAACGTAACTGAACTATGTGGCACTGTGACGGACAGAACTTGTTCTGTAAATGTGACTGAACTACGTGGCACTGTGACTGACAGAACGTGTTCAGTAAACGTGAGTGAACTATGTGGCACTGTGACTGACAGATCGTGTTCAGTAAACGTGAATGAACTGTGTGGCACTCTGACTGACAGAACGTGTTCAGTAAATGTCACGGAACTGCGTGGCACTGTGACTGACAGAACTTGCCCAGTAAATGTGACGGAACTTTGTGGCACTGTGACTGACAGAACGTGTTCAGTAAACGTGAGTGAACTACGTGGCACTGTGACTGACAGAACTGGTTCAGTAAACGTGACTGAACTACGTGGCACTGTGACTGACAGAACGTGTTCAGTAAACGTGAGTGAACTATGTGGCACTGTGACTGACAGAACGTGTTCAGTAAATGTGAGTGGACTATGTGGCACTGTGACTGACAGAACGTGTTCAATAAACGTGAGTGAACTACGTGCACTGTGACTGACCGAAATTGCCGAGTAAACGTGACTGAACTACGTGGCACTGTGACTGACAAAACTTGTCCTGTAAACGTGACTGAATTATTTGGCACTGTGACTGACGGAACTTGTCCAGTAAACGTGAGTGAACTACATGGCACTGTGACTGACAGAACTTGCCCAGTAAACGTGATTAAACTATGTGGCTCTCTGACTGACAGAACGTGTTCAGTAAACTTGAGTGAACTACTTGGCACTGTGACTGACAGAACTTGCCCCGTAAACGTGACTGAACTATGTGGCACTGTGACTGACAGAAAGTGTTCAGTAAACCTGAGTGAACTACTTGGCACTGTGACTGAAAACTTGTTCAGTAAACGTGACTGAACTACGTGGCACTGTGACTGACAGAACGTTTTCAGTAAACGTGAGTGAACTATGTGGCACTGTGACTGACAGAACCTGTTCAGCAAACGTGAGTGAACTATGTGGCACTGTGACTGACAGAAATTGCCCAGTAAATCTGACTGAACTATGTGGCACTGTGGCTGACAGAACTTGTCCAGTAAAAGTGCCTGAATTACTTTGCACTGTGACTGACAGAACTTGTCCAGTAAACGTGAGTGAACTACATGGCACTGTGACTGACAGAACTTGCCCAGTAAACGTGACTGAACTATGTGGCACTGTGACTGACAGAACTTTTTCAGTAAATGTGACTGAATTACGTGGCACTGTGACTGACAGAACTTGTTCAGTAAATGTGACTGAATTACGTGGCACTGTGACTGACAGAACTTGCCCAGTAAACGTGACTGAACTATGTGGCAATGTCACTGACAGAACTTGTTCAGTAAATGTGACTGAACTACGTGGCACTGTGACTGACAGAACTTGTCCAGTAAACGTGACTCAATTACTTGGCACTGTGACTGACAGAACGTGTTCAGTAAATATGACTGAACTATGTGGCACTGTGACTGACAGAACGTGTTCAGTAAGCGTGAGTAAACTACGTGGCACTGAGACTGACAGAACTTGTTCAGTAAACGTGACTGAACTACGTGTCACTGTGACTGACAGAACTTGTTCAGTAAACGTGACTGAACTACGTGGCACTGTGACTGACAGAACTTGCCCAGTAAACGTGACTGAACTATGTGGCATTGTCACTGACAGAACGTGCTCAGTAATTGTGAGTGAACTATGTGGCACTGTGACTGACAGAACGTGTTCAGTAAACGTGAGTGAACTATGTGGCACTCTGACTGACAGAATGTGTTCAGTAAACGTGAGTGAACTATGTGGCACTGTGACTGACAGAACTTGTCCAGTAAACGTGACTGAACTACGTGGCACTGTGACTGACAGAACTTGTTCAGTAAACGTGACTGAATTACTTGGCACTGTGACTGACAGATCTTGTTCAGTAAACGTGACTGAACTATGTGGCACTGTGACTGACAGAACTTGTTCAGTAAACGTGACTGAACTACGTGGCACTGTGTCTGACAGTACGTGTTCAGTAAACGTGACTGAACTACATGGCACTGTGACTGACAGAACTTGTTCAGTAACCGTAACTGAACTATGTGGCACTGTGACGAACAGATCTTGTTCAGGAAATGTGACTGAACTACGTGGCACTGTGACTGACAGAACGTGTTCAGTGAACGTGAGTGAACTATGTGGAATTGTGACTGACAGAACGTGTTCAGTAAACGTGACGGAACTACGTGGCACTGTGACTGACAGAACTTGCCCAGTAAACGTGACTGAACTATATGGCACTGTGACTGACATAACGTGTTCAGAAAACGTGAGTGAACTACGTGGCACTGTGACTGACAGAACTTGTTCAGTAAACGTGACTGAACTACGTGGCACTGTGACTGACAGAACGTGTTCAGTAAACGTGATTGAACTATGTGGCACTGTGACTGACAGAACGTGTTCAGTAAACGTGAGTAAACTATGTGGCACTGTGAATGACAGAACTTGCCCAGTAAACATGACTGAACTATGTGGCACTGTCACTGACAGAACATGTTCAGTAAACGTGAGTGAACTGCGTGGCACTGTGACTGACAGAATGTGTTCCTTAAATGTGAGTGAACTATGTGGCACTGTGACTGACAGATCTTGCCCAGTAAACGTGACTGAACTATGTGGCACTGTGACTGACAGAACGTGTTCAGTAAACGTGAGTGAACTACGTGGCACTGTGACTGACAGAACTTGCCCAGTAAACGTGACTGAACTATGTGGCACTGTGACTGACAGAAAGTGTTCAGTAAACGTGACTGAACTACGTGGCACTGTGACTGACAGAACGTGTTCAGTAAACGTGATTGAACTATGTGGCACTGTGACTGACAGAACATGTTCAGTAAACGTTAGAAAACTATGTGGCACTGTGACTGACAGAACTTGCCCAGTAAACGTGACTGAACTATGTGGCACTGTGACTGACAGAACGTGTTCAGTAAACGTGATTGAACTATGTGGCACTGTGACTGACAGAACGTGTTCAGTAAACGTGAGTGAACTATGTGGCACTGTGACTGACAGAACGTGTTCAGTACATGTGAGTGAACTATGTGGCACTGTGACTGACAGAACGTGTTCAATAAACGTGAGTGAACTACGTGCACTGTGACTGACCGAAATTGCCGAGTAAACGTGACTGAACTACGTGGCACTGTGACTGACAAAACTTGTCCTGTAAACGTGACTGAATTACTTGGCACTGTGACTGACAGAACTTGTCCAGTAAACGTGAGTGAACGACATGGCTCTGTGACTGACAGAACTTGCCCAGTAAACGTGATTAAACTATGTGGCTCTCTGACTGACAGAACGTGTTCAGTAAACTTGAGTGAACTACTTGGCACTGTGACTGACAGAACTTGCCCAGTAAACGTGACTGAACTATGTGGCACTGTGACTGACAGAAAGTGTTCAGTAAACCTGAGTGAACTACGTTGCACTGTGACTGACAATTTGTTCAGTAAACGTGACTGAACTACGTGGCACTGTGACTGACAGAACGTTTTCAGTAAACGTGAGTGAACTATGTGGCACTGTGACTGACAGAAACTGTTCAGCAAACGTGAGTGAACTATGTGGCACTGTGACTGACAGAAATTGCCCAGTAAATGTGACTGAACTACGTGGCACTGTGGCTGACAGAACTTGTCCAGTAAACGTGCCTGAATCACTTTGCACTGTGACTGACAGAACTTGTCCAGTAAACGTGAGTGAACTACATGGCACTGTGACTGACAGAACTTGCCCAGTAAACGTGACTGAACTATGTGGCACTGTGACTGACAGAACTTTTTCAGTAAATGTGACTGAATTACGTGGCACTGTGACTGACAGAACTTGTTCAGTAAATGTGACTGAATTACGTGGCACTGTGACTGACAGAACTTGCCCAGTAAACGTGACTGAACTATGTGGCAATGTCACTGACAGAACTTGTTCAGTAAATGTGACTGAACTACGTGGCACTGTGACTGACAGAACGTGTTCAGTAAACGTGACTGAACTATGTGGCACTGTGACTGACAGAACGTGTTCAGTAAACGTGAGTAAACTACGTGGCACTGAGACTGACAGAACTTGTTCAGTAAACGTGACTGAACTACGTGGCACTGTGAATGACAGAACTTGCCCAGTAAACGTGACTGAACTACGTGGCACTGTGAATGACAGAACTTGCCCAGTAAACGTGACTGAACTATGTGGCATTGTCACTGACAGAACGTGCTCAGTAATTGTGAGTGAACTATGTGGCACTGTGACTGACAGAACGTGTTCAGTAAACGTGAGTGAACTATGTGGCACTCTGACTGACAGAATGTGTTCAGTAAACGTGAGTGAACTATGTGGCACTGTGACTGACAGAACTTGTCCAGTAAACGTGACTGAACTACGTGGCACTGTTCCTGACAGAACTTGTTCAGTAAACGTGACTGAATTACTTGGCACTGTGACTGACAGATCTTGTTCAGTAAACGTGACTGAACTATGTGGCACTGTGACTGACAGAACTTGTTCAGTAAACGTGACTGAACTACGTGGCACTGTGTCTGACAGTACGTGTTCAGTAAACGTGACTGAAATACATGGCACTGTGACTGACAGAACTTGTTCAGTAAACGTAACTGAACTATGTGGCACTGTGACGAACAGATCTTGTTCAGTAAATGTGACTGAACTATGTGGCACTGTGACTGACAGAACGTGTTCAGTGAACGTGAGTGAACTATGTGGAACTGTGACTGACAGAACGTGTTCAGTAAACGTGACGGAACTACGTGGCACTGTGACTGACAGAATTTGCCCAGTAAACGTGACTGAACTATATGGCACTGTGACTGACATAACGTGTTCAGTAAACGTGAGTGAACTACGTGGCACTGTGACTGACAGAACTTGTTCAGTAAACGTGACTGAACTACGTGGCACTGTGACTGACAGAACGTGTTCAGTAAACGTGATTGAACAATGTGGCACTGTGACTGACAGAACGTGTTCAGTAAACGTGAGTAAACTACGTGGCACTGTGAATGACAGAACTTGCCCAGTAAACATGACTGAACTATGTGGCACTGTCACTGACAGAACATGTTCAGTAAACGTGAGTGAACTGCGTGGCACTGTGACTGACAGAATGTGTTCAGTAAATGTGAGTGAACTATGTGGCACTGTGACTGACAGAACTTGCCCAGTAAACGTGACTGCACTATGTGGCACTGTGACTGACAGAACGTGTTCAGTAAACGTGAGTGAACTACGTGGCACTGTGACTGACAGAACTTGCCCAGTAAACGTGACTGAACTATGTGGCACTGTGACTGACAGAACGTGTTCAGTAAACGTGACTGAACTACGTGGCACTGTGACTGACAGAACGTGTTCAGTAAACGTGATTGAACTATGTGGCACTGTGACTGACAGAACGTGTTCAGTAAACGTTAGAAAACTATGTGGCACTGTGACTGACAGAACTTGCCCAGTAAACGTGACTGAACTATGTGGCACTGTGACTGACAGAACGTGTTCAGTAAACGTGATTGAACTATGTGGCACTGTGACTGACAGAACGTGTTCAGTAAACGTTAGAAAACTATGTGGCACTGTGACTGACTGAAATTGCCCAGTAAACGTGACTGAACTACGTGCACTGTGACTGACAGAAATTGCCCAGTAAACGTGACTGAATTACTTGGCACTGTGACTGACAGAACTTGTCCAGTAAACGTGAGTGAACTACATGGCACTGTGACTGACAGAACTTGCCCAGTAAACGTGACTGAACTATGTGGCACTGTGACTGACAGAACTTTTTCAGTAAATGTGACTGAATTACGTGGCACTGTGACTGACAGAACTTGTTCAGTAAATGTGACTGAATTACGTGGCACTGTGACTGACAGAACTTGCCCAGTAAACGTGACTGAACTATGTGGCACTGTCACTGACAGAACTTGTTCAGTAAACGTAACTGAACTATGTTGCACTGTGACGGACAGAACTTGTTCAGTAAATGTGACTGAACTACGTGGCAATGTGACTGACAGAATGTGTTCAGTAAACGTGAGTGAACTATGTGGAACTGTGACTGACAGAACTTGCCCAGTAAACGTGACTGAACTATGTGGCACTGTGACTGACATAACGTGTTCAGTAAACGTGAGTGAACTACGTGGCACTGTGACTTACAGAACTTGTTCAGTAAACATGACTGAACTACGTGGCACTGTGACTGACAGAACGTGTTCAGTAAACGTGAGTGAACCATGTGGCACTGTGACTGACAGAACGTATTCAGTAAACGTTAGAAAACTATGTGGCACTGTGACTGACAGAACTTGCCCAGTAAACGTGACTGAACTATGTGGCACTGTGACTGACAGAACGTGTTCAGTAAACGTGAGTGAACTACGTGCACTGTGACTGACAGAAATTGCCCAGTAAACGTGACTGAACTACGTGCACTGTGACTGACAGAAATTGCCCAGTAAACGTGATTGAATTACTTGGCACTGTGACTGACAGAACTTGTCCAGTAAACGTGAGTGAACTACATGGCACTGTGACTGACAGAACTTGCCCAGTAAAAGTGACTGAACTATGTGGCACTGTGACTGACAGAACATTTTCAGTAAATGTGACTGAATTACGTGGCACTGTGACCGACAGAACTTGTTCAGTAAATGTGACTGAATTACGTGGCACTGTGACTGACAGAACTTGCCCAGTAAACGTGACTGAACTATGTGGCACTGTCACTGACAGAACTTGTTCATTAAATGTGACTGAACTACGTGGCACTGTGACTGACAGAACTTGTCCAGTAAACGTGACTGAATTACTTGGCACTGTGACTGACAGAACTTGTTCAGTAAACGTGACTGAACTATGTGGCACTGTGACTGACAGAACGTGTTCAGTAAACGTGAGTAAACTACGTGGCACTGTGAATGACAGAACTTGCCCAGTAAACATGACTGAACTATGTGGCACTGTCACTGACAGAACATGTTCAGTAAACGTGAGTGAACTGCGTGGCACTGTGACTGACAGAATGTGTTCAGTAAATGTGAGTGAACTATGTGGCACTGTGACTGACAGAACTTGCCCAGTAAACGTGACTGAACTATGTGGCACTGTGACTGACAGAACGTGTTCAGTAAACGTGAGTGAACTACGTGGCACTGTGACTGACAGAACTTGCACAGTAAACGTGACTGAACTATGTGGCACTGTGACTGAAAGAAAGTGTTCAGTAAATGTGAGTGAACTATGTGGCACTGTGACTGACAGAACATGTTCAGTAAACGTGAGTGAACTCTGTGGCACTGTGACTGACAGAACGTGTTCAGTAAACGTGAGCGAACTACGTGGCACTGTGACTGACAGAACATGTTCAGTAAACGTGAGTGAACTATGTGGCACTGTGACTGACAGTACTTGTTCAGTAAATGTGACTCAACTACGTGGCACTGTGACTGACAGAACTTGTCCAGTAAACGTGAGTGAACTACATGGCACTGTGACTGACAGAACTTGCCCACTAAACGTGAGTGAACTATGTGGCACTGTGACTGACAGAACGTGTTCAGTAAACGTGACTCAACTACGTGGCACTGTGACTGGCAGAACTTGTCCACTAAACGTGACTGAATTACTTGACACTGTGACTGACAGAACTTGTCCAGTAAACGTGAGTGAGCTACATGGCACTGTGACTGACAGAACTTGCCCAGTAAACGTGAGTGAACTACGTGGCACTGTGACTGACAGAACTTGCCCAGTAAACGTGACTGAACTATGTGGCACTTTGACTGACAGAACATGTTCAGTAAGCGTGAGTGAACTATGTGGCACTGTGACTGACAGAACTTGTTCAGTAAATGTGACTCAACTACGTGGCACTGTGACTGAAAGAACTTGTCCAGTAAACGTGACTGAATTACGTGGCACTGTGACGGACAGAACTTGTCCAGTAAACGTGAGTGAACTATGTGGCACTGTGACTGACAGAACCTGTTCAGTAAACGTGAGTAAACTACGTGCACTGTGACTAACAGAACTTGTTCAGTAAACGTGACTGAACTATGTGGCACTGTGACTGACAGAATTTGTTCAGTAAATGTGACTGAACTACGTGGCACTGTGACTGACAGAACCTGTTCAGTAAACGTGACTGAACTACGTGGCACTGTGACTGACAGAACTTGTCCAGTAAACGTGACTGAACTACGTGGCACTGTGACCGAGAGAACTTGTTCAGTAAATGTGAGTGAACTATGTGGCACTGTGACTGACAGATCGTGTTCAGTAAACGTGAGTAAACTACGTGGCACTGGGACTGACAGAATTGTTCAGTAAGCGTGACTGAACTACTTGGCACTGTGACTGACAGAACTTGTTCAGTAAACGTGACTGAACTATGTGGCACTGTGACTGACAGAACGTGTTCAGTAAACGTGAGTGAACTACGTGGCACTGTGACTGACAGACCTTGTTCAGTAAACGTGACTGAACTACGTGGCACTGTGACTGACAGAACGTGTTCAGTAAACGTGAGTGAACTATGTGGCACTGTGACTGACATAACGTGTTCAGTAAACGTGAGCGAACTATGTGGCACTGTGACTGACAGAACGTATTCAATAAACGTGAGTGAACTACGTGCACTGTGACTGACCGAAATTGCCCAGTAAACGTGACTGAACTACGTGGCACTGTGACTGACAGAACGTGTTCAGTAAACGTGAGTGAACTATGTGGCACTGTGACTGACATAACGTGTTCAGTAAACGTGAGCGAACTATGTGGCACTGTGACTGACAGAACGTATTCAATAAACGTGAGTGAACTACGTGCACTGTGACTGACCGAAATTGCCCAGTAAACGTGACTGAACTACGTGGCACTGTGACTGACAGAACGTGTTCAGTAAACGTGAATGAACTATGTGGCACTGTGACTGACAGAACCTGTTCAGTAAACGTGACTGAACTACGTGGCACTGTGACTGACAGTACTTGTCCAGTAAACGTGACAGAACTACGTGGCACTGTGACCGAGAGAACTTGTTCAGTAAATGTGAGTGAACTATGTGGCACTGTGACTGACAGATCGTGTTCAGTAAACATGAGTAAACTACGTGGCACTGGGACTGACAGAATTGTTCAGTAAACGTGACTGAACTACTTGGCACTGTGACTGACAGACCTTGTTCAGTAAACGTGACTGAACTACGTGGCACTGTGACTGACAGAACGTGTTCAGTAAACGTGAGTGAACTATGTGGCACTGTGACTGACATAACGTGTTCAGTAAACGTGAGCGAACTATGTGGCACTGTGACTGACAGAACGTATTCAATAAACGTGAGTGAACTACGTGCACTGTGACTGACCGAAATTGCCCAGTAAACGTGACTGAACTACGTGGCACTGTGACTGACAGAACTTGTCCAGTAAACGTGACTGAAATACTTGGCACTGTGACTGACAGAACTTTTCCAGTAAACGTGAGTGAACTACATGGCACTGTGACTGACAGAACTTGCCCAGTAAATGTGATTGAACTATGTGGCTCTCTAACTGACAGAACGTGTTCAGTAAACTTGAGTGAACTACTTGGCACTGTGACTGACAGAACTTGCCCAGTAAACGTGACTGAACTATGTGGCACTGTGACTGACAGAAAGTGTTCAGTAAACCTGAGTGAACTACGTGGCACTGTGACTGACAACTTGTTCAGTAAACGTGACTGAACTACGTGGCACTGTGACTGACAGAACGTGTTCAGTAAACGTGAGTGAACTATGTGGCACTGTGACTGACAGAACCTGTTCAGTAAATGTGAGTGAACTATGTGGCACTGTGACTGACAGAAATTGCCTAGTAAACGTGACTGAACTACGTGGCACTGTGACTGACAGAACTTGTCCAGTAAACGTGCCTAAATTACTTGGCACTGTGACTGACAGAACATGTCCAGTAAACGTGAGTGAACTACATGGCACTGTGACTGACAGAACTTGCCCAGTAAAAGTGACTGAACTATGTGGCACTGTGACTGACAGAACTTTTTCAGTAAATGTGACTGAATTACGTGGCACTGTGACTGACAGAACTTGTTCAGTAAATGTGACTGAATTACGTGGCACTGTGACTGACAGAACTTGCCCAGTAAACGTGACTGAACTATGTGGCACTGTCACTGACAGAACTTGTTCAGTAAATGTGACTGAACTACGTGGCACTGTGACTGACAGAACTTGTCCAGTAAACGTGACTGAATTACTTGGCACTGTGACTGACAGAACGTGTTCAGTAAACATGACTGAACTATGTGGCACTGTGACTGACAGAACGTGTTCAGTAAACGTGAGTAAACTACGTGGCACTCGGACTGACAGAAATTGTTCAGTAAACGTGACTGAACTACGTGGCACTGTGACTGACAGAACTTGTTCAGTAAACGTGACTGAACTATGTGGCACTGTGACTGACAGAACTTGTTCAGTAAATGTGACTTAACTACGTGGCACTGTGAATGACAGAACTTGCCCAGTAAACGTGACTGAACTATGTGGCATTGTCACTGACAGAACGTGTTCAGTAAACGTAAGTGAACTACGTGGCACTGTGACTGACAGAACGTGTTCAGTAAACGTGAGTGAACTATGTGGCACTGAGACTGACAGAATGTGTTCAGTAAACGTGAGTGAACTATGTGGCACTGTGACTGACAGAACTTGTTCAGTAAACGTGACTGAACTACGTGCCACTGTGACTCACAGAACTTGTTCAGTAAACGTGACTGAATTACTTGGCACTGTGACTGACAGAACTTGTTCAGTAAACGTGACTGAACTACGTGGCACTGTGACTGACAGAACGTGTTCAGTGAACGTGACTGAACTATATGGCACTGTGACTGACAGAACTTGTTCAGTAAACGTAACTGAACTATGTGGCACTGTGACTCACAGAACTTGTTCACTAAACGTGACTGAACTACGTGGCACTGTGACTGACAGAACGTGTTCAGTAAACGGGACTGAACTATATGGCACTGTGACTGACAGAACTTGTTCAGTAAACGTAACTGAACTATGTGGCACTGTGACTGACAGAACTTGTTCAGTTAATGTGACTGAACTACGTGGCACTGTGACTGACAGAACGTGTTCAGTAAACGTCAGTGAACTATGTGGAACTGTGACTGACAGAACGTGTTCAGTAAACGTGACGGAACTACGTGGCACTGTGACTGACAGAACTTGCCCAATAAACGTGACTGAACTATGTGGCACTGTGACTGACATAACGTGTTCAGTAAACGTGAGTGAACTACGGGGCACTGTGACTGACAGAACTTGTTCAGTAAACGTGACTGAACTACGTGGCACTGTGACTGACAGAACGTGTTCAGTAAACGTGAGTGAACTATGTGGCACTGTGACTGACAGAACGTGGTCAGTAAACGTTAGAAAACTATGTGGCACTGTGACTGACAGAACTTGCCCAGTAAACATCACTGAACTATGTGGCACTGTGACTGACAGAACGTGTTCAGTAAACGTGATTGAACTACGTGCACTGTGACTGACAGAAATTGCCCAGTAAACGTGACTGAACTACGTGCACTGTGACTGACAGAACTTGTTCAGTAAACGTGACTGAACTATGTGGCACTGTGACTGACAGAACGTGTTCAGTAAATGTGAGTAAACTACGTGGCACTGGGACTGACAGAACTTGTTCAGTAAACGTGACTGAACTACTTGGCACTGTGAATGACAGAACTTGTTCAGTAAACGTGACTGAACTACGTGGCACTGTGAATGACAGAACTTGCCCAGTAAACGTGACTGAACTATGTGGCACTGTCATTGACAGAACGTGTTCAGTAATCGTGACTGAACTATGTGGCACTGTCACTGACAGAACGTGTTCAGTAATCGTGAGTGAACTATGTGGCACTGTGACTGACAGAACTTGCCCAGTAAACGTGACTGAACTATGTGGCACTGTGACTGACAGAACGTGTTCAGTAAACGTGAGTGAACTACGTGGCACTGTGACTGACAGAACTTGCCCAGTAAACCTGACTGAACTATGTGGCACTGTGACTGACAGAAAGTGTTCAGTAAACGTGAGTGAACTATGTGGCACTGTGACTGACAGAACATGTTCAGTAAACGTGAGTGAACTATGTGGCACTGTGACTGACAGAACGTGTTCAGTAAACGTGAGTGAACTACGTGGCACTGTAACTGACAGAACATGTTCAGTAAACGTGAGTGAACTATGTGGCACTGTGACTGACAGAACGTGTTCAGTAAACGTGAGTGAGCTACGTGGCACTGTGACTGACAGAACTTGCCCAGTAAACGTGAGTGAACTATGTGGCACTGTGACTGACAGAAAGTGTTCAGTAAACGTGACTCAACTACGTGGCACTGTGACTGGCAGAACTTGTCCAGTAAATGTGACTGAATTACTTGACACTGTGACTGACAGAACTTGTCCAGTAAACGTGAGTGAACTACATGGCACTGTGACTGACAGAACTTGCCCAGTAAACGTGAGTGAACTACGTGGCACTGTGACTGACAGAACTTGCCCAGTAAACGTGACTGAACTAAGTGGCACTGTGACTGACAGAACGTGTTCAGTAACCGTGAGTGAACTATGTGGCACTGTGACTGACAAAACTTGTTCAGTAAATGTGACTTAACTACGTGGCACTGTGACTGACAGAACTTGTCCAGTAAACGTGACTGAATATCTTGGCACTGTGACGGACAGAACTTGTTCAGTAAACGTGAGTGAACTATATGGCACTGTGACTGACAGAACTTGCCCAGTAAACGTGCCTGAACTATGAGGCACTGTGACTGACAGAACGTGTTCAGTAACCGTGAGTGAACTATGTGGCACTGTGACTGACAAAACTTGTTCAGTAAATGTTACTCAACTACGTGGCACTGTGACTGAAAGAACTTGTCCAGTAAACGTGACTGAATTTCTTGGCACTGTGACGGACAGAACTTGTCCAGTAAACGTGAGTGAACTACATGGCACTGTGACTGACAGAACTTGCCCAGTAAACGTGCCTGAACTATGTGGCACTGTGACTGACAGAACCTGTTCAGTAAACGTGAGTGAACTACGTGCACTGTGACTAACAGAACTTGTTCAGTAAACGTGACTGAACTATGTGGCACTGTGACTGACAGAAATTGCTCAGTAAACGTGACTGAACTACGTGGCACTGTGACTGACAGAACCTGTTCAGTAAACGTGACTGAACTACGTGGCACTGTGACTGACAGAACTTGTCCAGTAAACTTGACTGAACTACGTGGCACTGTGACTGACAGAACTTTTTCAGTAAATGTGACTGAATTACGTGGCACTGTGACTGACAGAACTTGTTCAGTAAATGTGACTGAATTACGTGCCACTGTGACTGACAGAACTTGCCCAGTAAACGTGACTGAACTATGTGGCACTGTCACTGACAGAACTTGTTCAGTAAATGTGACTGAACTACGTGGCACTGTGACTGACAGAACTTGTCCAGTAAACGTCACTGAATTACTTGGCACTGTGACTGACAGAACGTGTTCAGTAAACATGACTGAACTATGTGGCACTGTGACTGACAGAACGTGTTCAGTAAACGTGAGTAAACTACGTGGCACTCGGACTGACAGAAATTGTTCAGTAAACGTGACTGAACTACGTGGCACTGTGACTGACAGAACTTGTTCAGTAAACGTGACTGAACTATGTGGCACTGTGACTGACAGAACTTGTTCAGTAAATGTGACTTAACTACGTGGCACTGTGAATGACAGAACTTGCCCAGTAAACGTGACTGAACTATGTGGCATTGTCACTGACAGAACGTGTTCAGTAAACGTGAGTGAACTACGTGGCACTGTGACTGACAGAACGTGTTCAGTAAACGTGAGTGAACTATGTGGCACTGAGACTGACAGAATGTGTTCAGTAAACGTGAGTGAACTATGTGGCACTGTGACTGACAGAACTTGTTCAGTAAACGTGACTGAACTACGTGCCACTGTGACTCACAGAACTTGTTCAGTAAACGTGACTGAATTACTTGGCACTGTGACTGACAGAACTTGTTCAGTAAACGTGACTGAACTACGTGGCACTGTGACTGACAGAACGTGTTCAGTGAACGTGACTGAACTATATGGCACTGTGACTGACAGAACTTGTTCAGTAAACGTAACTGAACTATGTGGCACTGTGACTCACAGAACTTGTTCACTAAACGTGACTGAACTACGTGGCACTGTGACTGACAGAACGTGTTCAGTAAACGGGACTGAACTATATGGCACTGTGACTGACAGAACTTGTTCAGTAAACGTAACTGAACTATGTGGCACTGTGACTGACAGAACTTGTTCAGTTAATGTGACTGAACTACGTGGCACTGTGACTGACAGAACGTGTTCAGTAAACGTCAGTGAACTATGTGGAACTGTGACTGACAGAACGTGTTCAGTAAACGTGACGGAACTACGTGGCACTGTGACTGACAGAACTTGCCCAATAAACGTGACTGAACTACATGGCACTGTGACTGACAGAACGTGTTCAGTAAACGTGAGTGAACTACGGGGCACTGTGACTGACAGAACTTGTTCAGTAAACGTGACTGAACTACATGGCACTGTGACTGACAGAACGTGTTCAGTAAACGTGAGTGAACTATGTGGCACTGTGACTGACAGAACGTGGTCAGTAAACGTTAGAAAACTATGTGGCACTGTGACTGACAGAACTTGCCCACTAAACATCACTGAACTATGTGGCACTGTGACTGACAGAACGTGTTCAGTAAACGTGATTGAACTACGTGCACTGTGACTGACAGAAATTGCCCAGTAAACGTGACTGAACTACGTGCACTGTGACTGACAGAACTTGTTCAGTAAACGTGACTGAACTATGTGGCACTGTGACTGACAGAACGTGTTCAGTAAATGTGAGTAAACTACGTGGCACTGGGACTGACAGAACTTGTTCAGTAAACGTGACTGAACTACTTGGCACTGTGAATGACAGAACTTGTTCAGTAAACGTGACTGAACTACGTGGCACTGTGAATGACAGAACTTGCCCAGTAAACGTGACTGAACTATGTGGCACTGTCACTGACAGAACGTGTTCAGTAATCGTGACTGAACTATGTGGCACTGTCACTGACAGAACGTGTTCAGTAATCGTGAGTGAACTATGTGGCACTGTGACTGACAGAACTTGCCCAGTAAACGTGACTGAACTATGTGGCACTGTGACTGACAGAACGTGTTCAGTAAACGTGAGTGAACTACGTGGCACTGTGACTGACAGAACTTGCCCAGTAAACCTGACTGAACTATGTGGCACTGTGACTGACAGAAAGTGTTCAGTAAACGTGAGTGAACTATGTGGCACTGTGACTGACAGAACATGTTCAGTAAACGTGAGTGAACTATGTGGCACTGTGACTGACAGAACGTGTTCAGTAAACGTGAGTGAACTACGTGGCACTGTAACTGACAGAACATGTTCAGTAAACGTGAGTGAACTATGTGGCACTGTGACTGACAGAACGTGTTCAGTAAACGTGAGTGAGCTACGTGGCACTGTGACTGACAGAACTTGCCCAGTAAACGTGAGTGAACTATGTGGCACTGTGACTGACAGAAAGTGTTCAGTAAACGTGACTCAACTACGTGGCACTGTGACTGGCAGAACTTGTCCAGTAAATGTGACTGAATTACTTGACACTGTGACTGACAGAACTTGTCCAGTAAACGTGAGTGAACTACATGGCACTGTGACTGACAGAACTTGCCCAGTAAACGTGAGTGAACTACGTGGCACTGTGACTGACAGAACTTGCCCAGTAAACGTGACTGAACTAAGTGGCACTGTGACTGACAGAACGTGTTCAGTAACCGTGAGTGAACTATGTGGCACTGTGACTGACAAAACTTGTTCAGTAAATGTGACTTAACTACGTGGCACTGTGACTGACAGAACTTGTCCAGTAAACGTGACTGAATATCTTGGCACTGTGACGGACAGAACTTGTTCAGTAAACGTGAGTGAACTATATGGCACTGTGACTGACAGAACTTGCCCAGTAAACGTGCCTGAACTATGAGGCACTGTGACTGACAGAACGTGTTCAGTAACCGTGAGTGAACTATGTGGCACTGTGACTGACAAAACTTGTTCAGTAAATGTTACTCAACTACGTGGCACTGTGACTGAAAGAACTTGTCCAGTAAACGTGACTGAATTTCTTGGCACTGTGACGGACAGAACTTGTCCAGTAAACGTGAGTGAACTACATGGCACTGTGACTGACAGAACTTGCCCAGTAAACGTGCCTGAACTATGTGGCACTGTGACTGACAGAACCTGTTCAGTAAACGTGAGTGAACTACGTGCACTGTGACTAACAGAACTTGTTCAGTAAACGTGACTGAACTATGTGGCACTGTGACTGACAGAAATTGCTCAGTAAACGTGACTGAACTACGTGGCACTGTGACTGACAGAACCTGTTCAGTAAACGTGACTGAACTACGTGGCACTGTGACTGACAGAACTTGTCCAGTAAACTTGACTGAACTACGTGGCACTGTGACTGACAGAACTTTTTCAGTAAATGTGACTGAATTACGTGGCACTGTGACTGACAGAACTTGTTCAGTAAATGTGACTGAATTACGTGCCACTGTGACTGACAGAACTTGCCCAGTAAACGTGACTGAACTATGTGGCACTGTCACTGACAGAACTTGTTCAGTAAATGTGACTGAACTACGTGGCACTGTGACTGACAGAACTTGTCCAGTAAACGTCACTGAATTACTTGGCACTGTGACTGACAGAACGTGTTCAGTAAACATGACTGAACTATGTGGCACTGTGACTGACAGAACGTGTTCAGTAAACGTGAGTAAACTACGTGGCACTCGGACTGACAGAAATTGTTCAGTAAACGTGACTGAACTACGTGGCACTGTGACTGACAGAACTTGTTCAGTAAACGTGACTGAACTATGTGGCACTGTGACTGACAGAACTTGTTCAGTAAATGTGACTTAACTACGTGGCACTGTGAATGACAGAACTTGCCCAGTAAACGTGACTGAACTATGTGGCATTGTCACTGACAGAACGTGTTCAGTAAACGTGAGTGAACTACGTGGCACTGTGACTGACAGAACGTGTTCAGTAAACGTGAGTGAACTATGTGGCACTGAGACTGACAGAATGTGTTCAGTAAACGTGAGTGAACTATGTGGCACTGTGACTGACAGAACTTGTTCAGTAAACGTGACTGAACTACGTGCCACTGTGACTCACAGAACTTGTTCAGTAAACGTGACTGAATTACTTGGCACTGTGACTGACAGAACTTGTTCAGTAAACGTGACTGAACTACGTGGCACTGTGACTGACAGAACGTGTTCAGTGAACGTGACTGAACTATATGGCACTGTGACTGACAGAACTTGTTCAGTAAACGTAACTGAACTATGTGGCACTGTGACTCACAGAACTTGTTCACTAAACGTGACTGAACTACGTGGCACTGTGACTGACAGAACGTGTTCAGTAAACGGGACTGAACTATATGGCACTGTGACTGACAGAACTTGTTCAGTAAACGTAACTGAACTATGTGGCACTGTGACTGACAGAACTTGTTCAGTTAATGTGACTGAACTACGTGGCACTGTGACTGACAGAACGTGTTCAGTAAACGTCAGTGAACTATGTGGAACTGTGACTGACAGAACGTGTTCAGTAAACGTGACGGAACTACGTGGCACTGTGACTGACAGAACTTGCCCAATAAACGTGACTGAACTACATGGCACTGTGACTGACAGAACGTGTTCAGTAAACGTGAGTGAACTACGGGGCACTGTGACTGACAGAACTTGTTCAGTAAACGTGACTGAACTACATGGCACTGTGACTGACAGAACGTGTTCAGTAAACGTGAGTGAACTATGTGGCACTGTGACTGACAGAACGTGGTCAGTAAACGTTAGAAAACTATGTGGCACTGTGACTGACAGAACTTGCCCACTAAACATCACTGAACTATGTGGCACTGTGACTGACAGAACGTGTTCAGTAAACGTGATTGAACTACGTGCACTGTGACTGACAGAAATTGCCCAGTAAACGTGACTGAACTACGTGCACTGTGACTGACAGAACTTGTTCAGTAAACGTGACTGAACTATGTGGCACTGTGACTGACAGAACGTGTTCAGTAAATGTGAGTAAACTACGTGGCACTGGGACTGACAGAACTTGTTCAGTAAACGTGACTGAACTACTTGGCACTGTGAATGACAGAACTTGTTCAGTAAACGTGACTGAACTACGTGGCACTGTGAATGACAGAACTTGCCCAGTAAACGTGACTGAACTATGTGGCACTGTCACTGACAGAACGTGTTCAGTAATCGTGACTGAACTATGTGGCACTGTCACTGACAGAACGTGTTCAGTAATCGTGAGTGAACTATGTGGCACTGTGACTGACAGAACTTGCCCAGTAAACGTGACTGAACTATGTGGCACTGTGACTGACAGAACGTGTTCAGTAAACGTGAGTGAACTACGTGGCACTGTGACTGACAGAACTTGCCCAGTAAACCTGACTGAACTATGTGGCACTGTGACTGACAGAAAGTGTTCAGTAAACGTGAGTGAACTATGTGGCACTGTGACTGACAGAACATGTTCAGTAAACGTGAGTGAACTATGTGGCACTGTGACTGACAGAACGTGTTCAGTAAACGTGAGTGAACTACGTGGCACTGTAACTGACAGAACATGTTCAGTAAACGTGAGTGAACTATGTGGCACTGTGACTGACAGAACGTGTTCAGTAAACGTGAGTGAGCTACGTGGCACTGTGACTGACAGAACTTGCCCAGTAAACGTGAGTGAACTATGTGGCACTGTGACTGACAGAAAGTGTTCAGTAAACGTGACTCAACTACGTGGCACTGTGACTGGCAGAACTTGTCCAGTAAATGTGACTGAATTACTTGACACTGTGACTGACAGAACTTGTCCAGTAAACGTGAGTGAACTACATGGCACTGTGACTGACAGAACTTGCCCAGTAAACGTGAGTGAACTACGTGGCACTGTGACTGAC
This sequence comes from Phyllobates terribilis, assembly GCF_046119375.1. Lineage (NCBI taxonomy): Eukaryota > Metazoa > Chordata > Amphibia > Anura > Dendrobatidae > Phyllobates > Phyllobates terribilis. Next base: position 51,888,980 of record NW_027362767.1, on the reverse strand, counting down.
AGAACTTGCCCAGTAAACGTGACTGAACTAAGTGGCACTGTGACTGACAGAACGTGTTCAGTAACCGTGAGTGAACTATGTGGCACTGTGACTGACAAAACTTGTTCAGTAAATGTGACTTAACTACGTGGCACTGTGACTGACAGAACTTGTCCAGTAAACGTGACTGAATATCTTGGCACTGTGACGGACAGAACTTGTTCAGTAAACGTGAGTGAACTATATGGCACTGTGACTGACAGAACTTGCCCAGTAAACGTGCCTGAACTATGAGGCACTGTGACTGACAGAACGTGTTCAGTAACCGTGAGTGTACTATGTGGCACTGTGACTGACAAAACTTGTTCAGTAAATGTTACTCAACTACGTGGCACTGTGACTGAAAGAACTTGTCCAGTAAACGTGACTGAATTTCTTGGCACTGTGACGGACAGAACTTGTCCAGTAAACGTGAGTGAACTACATGGCACTGTGACTGACAGAACTTGCCCAGTAAACGTGCCTGAACTATGTGGCACTGTGACTGACAGAACCTGTTCAGTAAACGTGAGTGAACTACGTGCACTGTGACTAACAGAACTTGTTCAGTAAACGTGACTGAACTATGTGGCACTGTGACTGACAGAAATTGCTCAGTAAACGTGACTGAACTACGTGGCACTGTGACTGACAGAACCTGTTCAGTAAACGTGACTGAACTACGTGGCACTGTGACTGACAGAACTTGTCCAGTAAACTTGACTGAACTACGTGGCACTGTGACTGACAGAACTTTTTCAGTAAATGTGACTGAATTACGTGGCACTGTGACTGACAGAACTTGTTCAGTAAATGTGACTGAATTACGTGGCACTGTGACTGACAGAACTTGCCCAGTAAACGTGACTGAACTATGTGGCACTGTCACTGACAGAACTTGTTCAGTAAATGTGACTGAACTACGTGGCACTGTGACTGACAGAACTTGTCCAGTAAACGTGACTGAATTACTTGGCACTGTGACTGACAGAACGTGTTCAGTAAACGTGACTGAACTATGTGGCACTGTGACTGACAGAACGTGTTCAGTAAATGTCAGTAAACTACGTGGCGCTGGGACTAACAGAACTTGTTCAGTAAATGTGACTAAACTACGTGGCACTGTGACTGACAGAACTTGTTCAGTAAACGTGACTGAACTATGTGGCACTGTGACTGACAGAACTTGTTCAGTAAATGTGACTTAACTACGTGGCACTGTGAATGACAGAACTTGCCCAGTAAACGTGACTGAACTATGTGGCATTGTCACTGACAGAACGTGTTCAGTAAACGTGAGTGAACTACGTGGCACTGTGACTGACAGAACGTGTTCAGTAAACGTGAGTGAACTACGTGGCACTGTGACTGACAGAACGTGTTCAGTAAACGTGAGTGAACTACGTGGCACTGTGACTGACAGAATGTGTTCAGTAAACATGAGTGAACTATGTGGCACTGTGACTGACAGAACTTGTTCAGTAAACGTGACTGAACTACGTGGTACTGTGACTGACGGAACTTGTTCAGTAAACTTGACTGAATTACTTGGCACTGTGACTGACAGAACTTGTTCAGTAAGCGTGACTGAACGATGTGGCACTGTGACTGACAGAACTTGTTCAGTAAATGTGACTGAACTACGTGGCACTGTGACTGACAGAACGTGTTCAGTAAACGTGACTGAACTACTTGGCACTGTGACTGACAGAACTTGTTCAGTAAACGTAACTGAACTATGTGTCACTGTGACTGACAGAGCTTGTTCAGTAAATGTGACTGAACTACGTGGCACTGTGACTGACAGAAGGTGTTCAGTAAACGTGAGTGAACTATGTGGAACTGTGACTGACAGAACGTGTTCAGTAAACGTGATGGAACTACGTGGCACTGTGACTGACAGAACTTGCCCAGTAAACGTGACTGAACTATGTGGCACTGTGACTGACATAACGTGTTCAGTAAACGTGAGTGAACTACGTGGCCCTGTGACTGACAGAACTTGTTCAGTAAACGTGACTGAACTACGTGGCACTGTGACTGACAGAACGTGTTCAGTAAACGTGAGTGAACTATGTGGCACTGTGACTGACAGAACGTGTTCAGTAAACGTTAGAAAACGATGTGGCACTGTGACTGACAGAACTTGCCCAGTAAACGTGACTGAACTATGTGGCACTGTGACTGACAGAACGTGTTCAGTAAACGTGAGTGAACTACGTGCACTGTGACTGACAGAAATTGCCCAGTAAACGTGACTGAACAACGTGCACTGTTACTGACAGAAATTGCCCAGTAAACGTGACTGAATTACTTGGCACTGTGACTGACAGAACTTGTCCAGTAAACTTGAGTGAACTACATGGCACTGTGACTGACAGAACTTGCCCAGTAAATGTGACTGAACTATGTGGCACTGTGACTGACAGAACTTTTTCAGTAAATGTGACTGAATTACGTGGCACTGTGACCGACAGAACTTGTTCAGCAAATGTGACTGAATTACGTGGCACTGTGACTGACAGAACTTGCCCAGTAAACGTGACTGAACTATATGGCACTGTCACTGACAGAACTTGTTCAGTAAACGTAACTGAACTATGTGGCACTGTAACGGACAGAACTTGTTCAGTAAATGTGACTGAACTACGTGGCACTGTGACTGACAGAACGTGTTCAGTAAACGTGAGTGAACTATGTGGAACTGTGACTGACAGAACTTGCCCAGTAAACGTGACTGAACTATGTGGCACTGTGACTGACATAACATGTTCAGTAAACGTGAGTGAACTACGTGGCATTGTGACTGACAGAACTTGTGCAGTAAACGTTACTGAACTACGTGGCACTGTGACTGACAGAACGTGTTCAGTAAACGTGAGTGAACTATGTGGCACTGTGACTGACAGAACGTGTTCAGTAAACGTGACTGAACTATGTGGCACTGTGACTGACAAAACTTGTTCAGTAAATGTGACTCAACTACGTGACACTGTGACTGACAGAACTTGTCCAGTAAACGTGACTGAATTTCTTGGCACTGTGACGGACAGAACTTGTCCAGTAAACGTGAGTGAACTACATGGCACTGTGACTGACAGAACTTGCCCAGTAAACGTGCATTAACAATGTGGCACTGTGACTGACAGAACCTGTTCAGTAAACGTGAGTGAACTACGTGCACTGTGACTAACAGAACTTGTTCAGTAAACGTGACTGAACTATGTGGCACTGTGACTGACAGAATTTCTTCAGTAAACGTGACTGAACTACGTGGCACTGTGACTGACAGAACCTGTTCAGTAAACATGACTGAACTACGTGGCACTGTGACTGACAGAACTTGTCCAGTAAAAGTGACTGAACTACGTGGCACTGTGACTGACAGAACTTGTCCAGTAAATGTGAGTGAACTACGTGGCACTGTGACTGACAGAACTTGTTCAGTTAACGTGACTTAACTACGTGCCACTGTCACTGACAGAACTTGTTCAGTAAACGTGACTGAAATACATGGCACTGTGACTGACAGAACTTGTCCAGTAAACGTGACTGACTTACTTGGCACTGTGACTGACAGAACTTGTTCTGTAAACGTAACTGAACTATGTGGCAGTGTGACTGACAGAACGTGTTCTGTAAACATGAGTAATTACGTGGCACTGGGACTGACAGAACTTGTTCCGTAAATGTGACTGAACTACGTGGCACTGTGACTGACAGAACTTGTTCAGTAAACGTGACAGAACTATGTGGCACTGTGACTGACAGAACTTGTTCAGTAAACGAGACTGAACTACGTGGCACTGTGACTGACAGAACGTGTTCAGTAAACGTGACTGAACTACATGGCACTGTGACTGACAGAACTTGTTCAGTAAACGTAACTGAACTATGTGGTACTGTGACAGACAGAACTTGTTCAGTAAATGTGACTGAACTACGTGGCACTGTGACTGACAGAACGTGTTCAGTAAACGTGAGTGAACTATGTGGCACTGTGACTGACAGAACGTGTTCAGTAAACGTGAGTGAACTATGTGGCACTCTGACTGACAGAACGTGTCCAGTAAACGTGACGGAACTACGTGGCACTGTGACTGACAGAACTTGCCCAGTAAACGTGACTGAACTATGTGGCACTGTGACTGACAGAACGTGTTCAGTAAACGTGAGTGAACTACGTGGCACTGTGACTGACAGAACTTGTTCAGTAAACGAGACTGAACTACGTGGCACTGTGACTGACAGAACGTGTTCAGTAAACGTGAGTGAACTATGTGGCACTGTGACTGACAGAACGCGTTCAGTAAACGTGAGCGAACTATGTGGCACTGTGACTGACAGAACGTGTTCAATAAATGTGAGTGAACTACGTGCACTGTGACTGACCGAAATTGCCCAGTAAACGTGACTGAACTACGTGGCACTGTGACTGACAGAACTTGTCCAGTAAACGTGACTGAATTTCTTGGCACTGTGACTGACAGAACTTGTCCAGTAAACGTGAGTGAACTACATGGCACTGTGACTGACAGAACTTGCCCAGTAAACGTGAATGAACTATGTGGCTCTCTCACTGACAGAACGTGTTCAGTAAACTTGAGTGAACTACTTGGCACTGTGACTGACAGAACTTGCCCAGTAAACGTGACTGAACTATGTGGCACTGTGACTAACAGAAAGTGTTCAGTAAACCTGAGTGAACTACGTGGCACTGTGACTGACAACTTGTTCAGTAAACGTGACTGAACTACGTGGCACTGTGACTGACAGAACGTGTTCAGTAAACGTGAGTGAACTACGTGGCACTGTGACTGACAGAACTTGTTCAGTAAACGAGACTGAACTACGTGGCACTGTGACTGACAGAACGTGTTCAGTAAACGTGAGTGAACTATGTGGCACTGTGACTGACAGAACGCGTTCAGTAAACGTGAGCGAACTATGTGGCACTGTGACTGACAGAACGTGTTCAATAAATGTGAGTGAACTACGTGCACTGTGACTGACCGAAATTGCCCAGTAAACGTGACTGAACTACGTGGCACTGTGACTGACAGAACTTGTCCAGTAAACGTGACTGAATTTCTTGGCACTGTGACTGACAGAACTTGTCCAGTAAACGTGAGTGAACTACATGGCACTGTGACTGACAGAACTTGCCCAGTAAACGTGATTGAACTATGTGGCTCTCTGACTGACAGAACGTGTTCAGTAAACTTGAGTGAACTACTTGCCACTGTGACTGACAAAACTTGCCCAGTAAACGTGACTGAACTATGTGGCACTGTGACTGACAGAAAGTGTTCAGTAAACCTGAGTGAACTATGTGCCACTGTGACTGACAACTTGTTCAGTAAACGTGACTGAACTACGTGTCACTGTGACTGACAGAACGTGTTCAGTAAACGTGAGTGAACTACGTGGCACTGTGACTGACAGAACTTGTTCAGTAAACGATACTGAACTATGTGGCACTGTGACTGACAGAATGTGTTCAGTAAACGTGAGTGAACTACGTGGCACTGTGACTGACAGAACGTGTTCAGTAAACGTGAGTGAACTACGTGGCACTGTGACTGACAACTTGTTCAGTAAACGTGACTGAACTACGTGGCACTGTGACTGACAGAACGTGTTCAGTAAACTTGAGTGAACTATGTGGCACTGTGATTGACAGAACCTGTTCAGTAAACGTGAGTGAACTATGTGGCACTGTGACTGACAGAAATTGCCCTGTAAACGTGACTGAACTACGTGGCACTGTGACTGACAGAACTTGTCCAGTAAACGTGACTGAATTACTTGGCACTGTGACTGACAGAACTTGTCCAGTAAACGGGAGTGAACTACATGGCACTGTGACTGACAGAACTTGCCCAGTAAACGTGACTGAACTATGTGGCACTGTGACTGACAGAACTTTTTCAGTAAATGTGACTGAATTACGTGGCACTGTGACTGACAGAACTTGTTCAGTAAATGTGACTGAATTACGTGGCACTGTGACTGACAGAACTTGCCCAGTAAACATGACTGAACTATGTGGCACTGTCACTGACAGAACTTGTTCAGTAAATGTGACTGAACTACGTGGCACTGTGACTGACAGAACTTGTCCAGTAAACGTGACTGAATTACTTGGCACTGTGACTGACAGAACGTGTTCAGTAAACGTGACTGAACTATGTGGCACTGTGACTGACAGAACGTGTTCAGTAAATGTGAGTAAACTACGTGGCACTGGGACTGACAGAACTTGTTCAGTTAACGTGACTGAACTACGTGGCACTGTGACTGACAGAACTTGTTCAGTAAACGTGACTGAACTATGTGGCACTGTGAGTGACAGAACTTGTTCAGTAAATGTGACTTAACTACGTGGCACTGTGAATGACAGAACTTGCCCAGTAAACGTGACTGAACTATGTGGCATTGTCACTGACAGAACGTGTTCAGTAAACGTGAGTGAACTACGTGGCACTGTGACTGACAGAACGTGTTCAGCAAACGTGAGTGAATTACGTGGCACTGTGACTGACAGAACGTGTTCAGTAAACGTGAGTGAACTACGTGGCACTGTGACTGACAGAATGTGTTCAGTAAACGTAAGTGAACTATGTGGCACTGTGACTGACAGAACTTGTTCAGTAAACGTGACTGAATTACTTGGCACTGTGACTGACAGAACTTGTTCAGTAAACGTAACTGAACTATGTGGCACTGTGACTGACAGAACTTGTTCAGTAAACGTGACTGAACTACGTGGCACTGTGGCTGACAGAACGTGTTCAGTAAACGTGACTGAACTACTTGGCACTGTGACTGACAGAACTTGTTCAGTAAACGTAACTGAACTATGTGGCACTGTGACTGACAGAGCTTGTTCAGTAAATGTGACTGAACTACGTGGCAGTGTGACTGACAGAAGGTGTTCAGTAAACGTGAGTGAACTATGTGGAACTGTGACTGACAGAACGTGTTCAGTAAACGTTAGAAAACTATGTGGCACTGTGACTGACAGAACTTGCCCAGTAAACGTGACTGAACTATGTGGCACTGTGACTGACAGAACGTGTTCAGTAAACGTGAGTGAACTACGTGCACTGTGACTGACAGAAATTGCCCAGTAAACGTGACTGAACAGCGTGCACTGTGACTGACAGAAATTGCCCAGTAAACGTGACTGAATTACTTGGCACTGTGACTGACAGAACTTGTCCAGTAAACTTGAGTGATCTACATGGCACTGTGACTGACAGAACTTGCCCAGTAAATGTTACTGAACTATGTGGCACTGTGACTGACAGAACTTTTTCAGTAAATGTGACTGAATTACGTGGCACTGTGACCGACAGAACTTGTTCAGTAAATGTGACTGAATTATGTGGCACTGTGACTGACAGAACTTGCCCAGTAAACGTGACTGAACTATGTGGCACTGTCACTGACAGAACTTGTTCAGTAAACGCAATTGAACTATGTGGCACTGTGACGGACAGAACTTGTTCAGTAAATGTGACTGAACTACGTGGCACTGTGACTGACAGAACGAGTTCAGTAAACGTGAGTGAACTATGTGGAACTGTGACTGACAGAACGTGTTCAGTAAACGTGACGGAACTACGTGGCACTGTGACTGACAGAACTTGCCCAGTAAACGTGACTGAACTATGTGGCACTGTGACTGACATAACGTGTTCAGTAAACGTGCGTGAACTACGTGGCACTGTGACTGACAGAACTTGTTCAGTAAACGTGACTGAACTACGTGGCACTGTGACTGACAGAACGTGATCAGTAAACGTGAGTGAACTATGTGGCACTGTGACTGACAGAACGTGTTCAGTAAACGTGACTGAACTATGTGGCACTGTGACTGACAGAACGTGTTCAGTAAACGTGAGTGAACTACGTGCACTGTGACTGACAGAAATTGCCCAGTAAACGTGACTGAACTACGTGCACTGTGACTGACAGAAATTGCCCAGTAAATGTGACTGAATTACTTGGCACTGTGACTGACAGAACTTGTCCAGTAAACGTGAGTGAACTACATGGCACTGTGACTGACAGAACTTGCCCAGTAAACGTGACTGAACTATGTGGCACTGTGACTGACAGAACTTTTTCAGTAAATGTGACTGAATTACGTGGCACTGTGACCGACAGAACTTTTTCAGTACATGTGACTGAATTACGTGGCACTGTGACTGACAGAACTTGCCCAGTAAACGTGACTGAACTATGTGGCACTGTCACTGACAGAACTTGTTCATTAAATGTGACTGAACTACGTGGCACTGTGACTGACAGAACTTGTTCAGTAAACGTGACTGAACTATGTGGCACTGTGACTGACAGAACGTGTTCAGTAAATGTGAGTAAACTACGTGGCACTGGGACTGACAGAACTTGTTCAGTAAACGTGACTGAACTACTTGGCACTGTGACTGACAGAACTTGTTCAGTAAACGTGACTGAACTACGTGGCACTGTGAATGACAGAACTTGCCCAGTAAACGTGACTGAACTATGTGGCACTGTCACTGACAGAACGTGTTCAGTAATCGTGACTGAACTATGTGGCACTGTCACTGACAGAACGTGTTCAGTAATCGTGAGTGAACTATGTGGCACTGTGACTGACAGAACTTGCCCAGTAAACGTGACTGAACTATGTGGCACTGTGACTGACAGAACGTGTTCAGTAAACGTGACTGAACTATGTGGCACTGTGACTAACAGAACTTGCCCAGTAAACGTGACTGAACTATGTGGCACTGTGACTGACAGAACGTGTTCAGTAAACGTGAGTGAACTACGTGGCACTGTGACTGACAGAACATGTTCAGTAAACGTGAGTGAACTATGTGGCACTGTGACTGACAGAACGTGTTCAGTAAACGTGAGTGAGCTACGTCGCACTGTGACTGACAGAACTTGCCCAGTAAACGTGACTGAACTATGTCGCACTGTGACTGACAGAACGTGTTCAGTAAACGTGAGTGAACTCTATGGCACTGTGACTGACAGTACTTGTTCAGTCAATGTGACTCAACTACGTGGCACTGTGACTGACAGAACTTGTCCACTAAACGTGAGTGAACTACACGGCACTGTGACTGACAGAACTTGCCCAGTAAACGTGAGTGAACTATGTGGCACTGTGACTGACAGAACGTGTTCAGTAAACGTGACTCAACTATGTGGCACTGTGACTGGCAGAACTTGTCCAGTAAACGTGACTGAATTACTTGACACTGTGACTGACAGAACTTGTCCAGTAAACGTGAGTGAACTACATGGCACTGTGACTGACAGAACTTGCCCAGTAAACGTGAGTGAACTACGTGGCACTGTGACTGACAGAACTTGCCCAATAAACGTGACTGAACTAAGTGGCACTGTGACTGACAGAACGTGTTCATTAACCGTGAATGAACTATGTGGCACTGTGACTGACAAAACTTGTTCAGTAAATGTGGCTCAACTACGTGGCACTGTGACTGACAGAACTTGTCCAGTAAACGTGACTGAATTTCTTGGCACTGTGACGGACAGAACTTGTCCAGTAAACGTGAGTGAACTACATGGCACTGTGACTGACAGAACTTGCCCAGTAAACGTGCCTGAACTATGTGGCACTGTGACTGACAGAACCTGTTCAGTAAACTTGAGTGAACTACGTGCACTGTGACTAACAGAACTTGTTCAGTAAACGTGACTGAACTATGTGGCACTGTGACTGACAGAATTTGTTCAGTAAACGTGACTGAACTACGTGGCACTGTGACTGACAGAACCTGTTCAGTAAACGTGACTGAACTACGTGGCACTGTGACTGACAGAACTTGTCCAGTAAACGTGACTGAACTACGTGGCACTGTGACTGACAGAACTTGTCCAGTAAATGTGAGTGAACTACGTGGCACTGTGACTGACAGAACTTGTTCAGTAAACGTGACTTAACTACGTGGCACTGTCACTGACAGAACTTGTTCAGTAAACGTGACTGAAATACGTGGCACTGTGACTGACAGAACTTGTCCAGTAAACGTGACTGAATTACTTGGCACTGTGACTGACAGAACTTGTTCAGTAAACGTAACTGAACTATGTGGCAGTGTGACGGACAGAACGTGTTCTGTAAACGTGAGTAATTACGTGGCACTGGGACTGACAGAACTTGTTCCGTAAACGTGACTGAACTACATGGCACTGTGACTGACAGAACTTGTTCCGTAAACGTGACTGAACTACATGGCACTGTGACTGACAGAACTTGTTCAGTAAACGTGACAGAACTATGTGGCACTGTGACTGACAGAACTTGTTCAGTAAACGTGACTGAACTACGTGGCACTGTGACTGACAGAACGTGTTCAGTAAACGTGACTGAACTACATGGCACTGTGACTGACAGAACTTGTTCAGTAAACGTAACTGAACTATGTGGCACTGTGACGGACAGAACTTGTTCAGTAAATGTGACTGAACTACGTGGCAGTGTGACTGGCAGAACGTGTTCAGTAAACGTGAGTGAACTATGTGGCACTGTGACTGACAGAACGTGTTCAGTAAACGTCAGTGAACTATGTGGCACTCTGACTGACAGAACGTGTTCAGTAAACGTGACGGAACTACGTGGCACTGTGACTGACAGAACTTGCCCAGTAAACGTGACTGAACTATGTGGCACTGTGACTGACAGAACGTGTTCAGTAAACGTGAGTGAACTACGTGGCACTGTGACTGACAGAACTTGTTCAGTAAACATGACTGAACTACGTGGCACTGTGACTGACAGAACGTGTTCAGTAAACGTGAGTGAACTATGTGGCACTATGACTGACAGAACGTGTTCAGTAAACGTGAGCGAACTATGTGGCACTGTGACTGACAGAACGTGTTCAATAAACGTGAGTGAACTACGTGCACTGTGACTGACCGAAATTGCCCAGTAAACGTGACTGAACTACGTGGCACTGTGACTGACAGAACTTGTCCAGTAAACGTGACTGAATTACTTGGCACTGTGACTGACAGAACTTGTCCAGTAAACGTGAGTGAACAACATGGCACTGTGACTGACAGAACTTGCCCAGTAAACGTGATTGAACTATGTGGCTCTCTGACTGACAGAACGTGTTCAGTAAACTTGAGTGAACTACTTGGCACTGTGACTGACAGAACGTGCCCAGTAAACATGACTGAACTATGTGGCACTGTGACTGACAGAAAGTGTTCAGTAAACCTGAGTGAACTACGTGGCACTGTGACTGACAACTTGTTCAGTAAACGTGACTGAACTACGTGGCACTGTGACTGACAGAACGTGTTCAGTAAACGTGAGTGAACTATGTGGCACTGTGATTGACAGAATCTGTTCAGTAAACGTGAGTGAACTATGTGGCACTGTGACTGACAGAAATTGCCCAGTAAACGTGACTGAACTACGTGGCACTGTGACTGACAGAACTTGTCCAGTAAACGTGCCTGAATTACTTGGCACTGTGACTGACAGAACTTGTCCAGTAAACGTGAGTGAACTACATGGCACTGTGTCTGACAGAACTTGCCCAGTAAACGTGATTGAACTATGTGGCACTGTGACTGACAGAACTTTTCAGTAAATGTGACTGAATTACGTGGCACTGTGACTGACAGAACTTGTTCAGTAAATGTGACTGAATTACGTGGCACTGTGACTGACAGAACTTGCCCAGTAAACGTGACTGAACTATGTGGCACTGTCACTGACAGAACTTGTTCAGTAAATGTGACTGAACTACGTGGCACTGTGACTGACAAAACTTGTCCAGTAAACGTGACTGAATTACTTGGCAATGTGACTGACAGAACGTGTTCAGTAAACGTGACTGAACTATGTGGCACTGTGACTGACAGAACATGTTCAGTAAATGTGAGTAAACTACGTGGCACTGGGACTGACAGAACTTGTTCAGTAAACGTGACTGAACTACGTGGCACTGTGACTGACAGAACTTGTTCAGTAAACGTGACTGAACTATGTGGCACTGTGACTGACAGAACTTGTTCAGTAAATGTGACTTAACTACGTGGCACTGTGAATGACAGAACTTGCCCAGTAAACGTGACTGAACTATGTGGCACTGTCACTGACAGAACTTGTTCAGTAAATGTGACTGAACTACGTGGCACTGTGACTGACAAAACTTGTCCAGTAAACGTGACTGAATTACTTGGCAATGTCACTGACAGAACGTGTTCAGTAAACGTGAGTGAACTACGTGGCACTGTGACTGACAGAACGTGTTCAGTAAACGTGAGTGAACTACGTGGCACTGTGACTGACAGAACGTGTTCAGTAAACGTGAGTGAACTACGTGGCACTGTGAGTGACAGAATGTGTTCAGTAAACGTGAGTGAACTATGTGGCACTGTGACTGACAGAACGTGTTCAGTAAACGTTAGAAAACTATGTGGCACTGTGACTGACAGAACTTGCCCAGTAAACGTGACTGAATTACTTGGTGGCACTGTGACTGACAGAACTTGTTCAGTAAACGTGACTGAACTATGTGGCACTGTGACTGACAGAACTTGTTCAGTAAACGTGACTGAACTACGTGGCACTGTGACTGACAGAACGTGTTCAGTAAACGTGACAGAACTACTTGGCACTGTGACTGACAGAACTTGTTCAGTAAACGTAACTGAACTATGTGGCACTGTGACTGACAGAGCTTGTTCAGTAAATGTGACTGAACTACATGGCACTGTGACTGACAGAAGGTGTTCAGTAAACTTGAGTGAACTATGTGGAACTGTGACTGACAGAACGTGTTCAGTAAACGTGACGGAACTACGTGGCACTGTGACTGACAGAACTTGTTCAGTAAACGTGAGTGAACTACGTGGCCCTGTGACTGACAGAACTTGTTCAGTAAACGTGACTGAACTACGTGGCACTGTGACTGACAGAACGTGTTCAGTAAACGTGAGTGAACTATGTGGCACTGTGACTGACAGAACGTGTTCAGTAAACGTTAGAAAACTATGTGGCACTGTGACTGACAGAACTTGCCCAGTAAACGTGACTGAACTATGTGGCACTGTGACTGATAGAACGTGTTCAGTAAACGTGAGTGAACTACGTGCACTGTGACTGACAGAAATTGCCCAGTAAACATGACTGAACAACGTGCACTGTGACTGACAGAAATTGCCCAGTAAACGTGACTGAATTACTTGGCACTGTGACTGACAGAACTTGTCCAGTAAACTTGAGTGAACTACATGGCACTGTGACTGACAGAACTTGCCCAGTAAATGTGACTGAACTATGTGGCACTGTGACTGACAGAACTTTTTCAGTAAATGTGACTGAATTACGTGGCACTGTGACCGACAGAACTTGTTCAGTAAATGTGACTGAATTACGTGGCACTGTGACTGACAGAACTTGACCAGTAAACGTGACTGAACTATGTGGCACTGTCACTGACAGAACTTGTTCAGTAAACGTAACTGAACTATGTGGCACTGTGACGGACAGAACTTGTTCAGTAAATGTGACTGAACTACGTGGCACTGTGACTGACAGAACGTGTTCAGTAAATGTGAGTGAACTATGTGGAACTGTGACTGACAGAACGTGTTCAGGAAACGTGACGGAACTACGTGGCACTGTGACTGACAGAACTTGCCCAGTAAACGTGACTGAACTATGTGGCACTGTGACTGACATAACGTGTTCAGTAAACGTGAGTGAACTACGTGGCACTGTGACTGACAGAACGTGTTCAGTAAACGTGAGTGAACTATGTGGCACTGTGACTGACAGAACGTGTTCAGTAAACGTGACTGAACTATGTGGCACTGTGACTGACAGAACGTGTTCAGTAAACGTGAGTGAACTACGTGCACTGTGACTGACAGAAATTGCCCAGTAAACGTGACTGAACTACGTGCACTGTGACTGACAGAAATTGACCAGTAAACGTGACTGAATTACTTGGCACTGTGACTGACAGAACTTGGCAAGTAAACGTGAGAGAACTACATGGCACTGTGACTGACAGAACTTGCCCAGTAAACGTGACTGAACTATGTGGCACTGTGACTGACAGAACTTTTTCAGTAAATGTGACTGAATTACGTGGCACTGTGACTGACAGAACTTTTTCAGTACATGTGACTGAATTACGTGGCACTGTGACTGACAGAACTTGCCCAGTAAACGTGACTGAACTATGTGGCACTGTCACTGACAGAACTTGTTCATTAAATGTGACTGAACTACGTGGCACTGTGACTGACAGAACTTGTTCAGTAAACGTGACTGAACTATGTGGCAGTGTGACTGACAGAACGTGTTCTGTAAACGTGAGTAAACTACGTGGCACTGGGACTGACAGAACTTGTTCAGTAAACGTGACTGAACTACTTGGCACTGTGACTGACAGAACTTGTTCAGTAAACGTGACTGAACTACGTGGCACTGTGAATGACAGAACTTGCCCAGTAAACGTGACTGAACTATGTGGCACTGTCACTGACAGAAAGTGTTCAGTAATCGTGACTGAACTATGTGGCACTGTCACTGACAGAACGTGTTCAGTAGTCGTGAGTGAACTATGTGGCACTGTGACTGACAGAACGCGTTCAGTAAACGTGAGCGAACTATGTGGCACTGTGACTGACAGAACGTGTTCAATAAATGTGAGTGAACTACGTGCACTGTGACTGACCGAAATTGCCCAGTAAACGTGACTGAACTACGTGGCACTGTGACTGACAGAACTTGTCCAGTAAACGTGACTGAATTTCTTGGCACTGTGACTGACAGAACTTGTCCAGTAAACGTGAGTGAACTACATGGCACTGTGACTGACAGAACTTGCCCAGTAAACGTGAATGAACTATGTGGCTCTCTGACTGACAGAACGTGTTCAGTAAACTTGAGTGAACTACTTGGCACTGTGACTGACAGAACTTGCCCAGTAAACGTGACTGAACTATGTGGCACTGTGACTGACAGAAAGTGTTCAGTAAACCTGAGTGAACTACGTGGCACTGTGACTGACAACTTGTTCAGTAAACGTGACTGAACTACGTGGCACTGTGACTGACAGAACGTGTTCAGTAAACGTGAGTGAACTACGTGGCACTGTGACTGACAGAACTTGTTCAGTAAACGAGACTGAACTACGTGGCACTGTGACTGACAGAACGTGTTCAGTAAACGTGAGTGAACTATGTGGCACTGTGACTGACAGAACGCGTTCAGTAAACGTGAGCGAACTATGTGGCACTGTGACTGACAGAACGTGTTCAATAAATGTGAGTGAACTACGTGCACTGTGACTGACCGAAATTGCCCAGTAAACGTGACTGAACTACGTGGCACTGTGACTGACAGAACTTGTCCAGTAAACGTGACTGAATTTCTTGGCACTGTGACTGACAGAACTTGTCCAGTAAACGTGAGTGAACTACATGGCACTGTGACTGACAGAACTTGCCCAGTAAACGTGATTGAACTATGTGGCTCTCTGACTGACAGAACGTGTTCAGTAAACTTGAGTGAACTACTTGCCACTGTGACTGACAAAACTTGCCCAGTAAACGTGACTGAACTATGTGGCACTGTGACTGACAGAAAGTGTTCAGTAAACCTGAGTGAACTATGTGCCACTGTGACTGACAACTTGTTCAGTAAACGTGACTGAACTACGTGTCACTGTGACTGACAGAACGTGTTCAGTAAACGTGAGTGAACTACGTGGCACTGTGACTGACAGAACTTGTTCAGTAAACGATACTGAACTATGTGGCACTGTGACTGACAGAATGTGTTCAGTAAACGTGAGTGAACTACGTGGCACTGTGACTGACAGAACGTGTTCAGTAAACGTGAGTGAACTACGTGGCACTGTGACTGACAACTTGTTCAGTAAACGTGACTGAACTACGTGGCACTGTGACTGACAGAACGTGTTCAGTAAACTTGAGTGAACTATGTGGCACTGTGATTGACAGAACCTGTTCAGTAAACGTGAGTGAACTATGTGGCACTGTGACTGACAGAAATTGCCCTGTAAACGTGACTGAACTACGTGGCACTGTGACTGACAGAACTTGTCCAGTAAACGTGCCTGAATTACTTGGCACTGTGACTGACAGAACTTGTCCAGTAAACGGGAGTGAACTACATGGCACTGTGACTGACAGAACTTGCCCAGTAAACGTGACTGAACTATGTGGCACTGTGACTGACAGAACTTTTTCAGTAAATGTGACTGAATTACGTGGCACTGTGACTGACAGAACTTGTTCAGTAAATGTGACTGAATTACGTGGCACTGTGACTGACAGAACTTGCCCAGTAAACATGACTGAACTATGTGGCACTGTCACTGACAGAACTTGTTCAGTAAATGTGACTGAACTACGTGGCACTGTGACTGACAGAACTTGTCCAGTAAACGTGACTGAATTACTTGGCACTGTGACTGACAGAACGTGTTCAGTAAACGTGACTGAACTATGTGGCACTGTGACTGACAGAACGTGTTCAGTAAATGTGAGTAAACTACGTGGCACTGGGACTGACAGAACTTGTTCAGTTAACGTGACTGAACTACGTGGCACTGTGACTGACAGAACTTGTTCAGTAAACGTGACTGAACTATGTGGCACTGTGAGTGACAGAACTTGTTCAGTAAATGTGACTTAACTACGTGGCACTGTGAATGACAGAACTTGCCCAGTAAACGTGACTGAACTATGTGGCATTGTCACTGACAGAACGTGTTCAGTAAACGTGAGTGAACTACGTGGCACTGTGACTGACAGAACGTGTTCAGCAAACGTGAGTGAATTACGTGGCACTGTGACTGACAGAACGTGTTCAGTAAACGTGAGTGAACTACGTGGCACTGTGACTGACAGAATGTGTTCAGTAAACGTAAGTGAACTATGTGGCACTGTGACTGACAGAACTTGTTCAGTAAACGTGACTGAATTACTTGGCACTGTGACTGACAGAACTTGTTCAGTAAACGTAACTGAACTATGTGGCACTGTGACTGACAGAACTTGTTCAGTAAACGTGACTGAACTACGTGGCACTGTGGCTGACAGAACGTGTTCAGTAAACGTGACTGAACTACTTGGCACTGTGACTGACAGAACTTGTTCAGTAAACGTAACTGAACTATGTGGCACTGTGACTGACAGAGCTTGTTCAGTAAATGTGACTGAACTACGTGGCAGTGTGACTGACAGAAGGTGTTCAGTAAACGTGAGTGAACTATGTGGAACTGTGACTGACAGAACGTGTTCAGTAAACGTTAGAAAACTATGTGGCACTGTGACTGACAGAACTTGCCCAGTAAACGTGACTGAACTATGTGGCACTGTGACTGACAGAACGTGTTCAGTAAACGTGAGTGAACTACGTGGCACTGTGACTGACAGAACGTGTTCAGTAAACGTGAGTGAACTATGTGGCACTGTGACTGACAGAACGTGTTCAGTAAACGTGACTGAACTATGTGGCACTGTGACTGACAGAACGTGTTCAGTAAACGTGAGTGAACTACGTGCACTGTGACTGACAGAAATTGCCCAGTAAACGTGACTGAACTACGTGCACTGTGACTGACAGAAATTGACCAGTAAACGTGACTGAATTACTTGGCACTGTGACTGACAGAACTTGGCAAGTAAACGTGAGAGAACTACATGGCACTGTGACTGACAGAACTTGCCCAGTAAACGTGACTGAACTATGTGGCACTGTGACTGACAGAACTTTTTCAGTAAATGTGACTGAATTACGTGGCACTGTGACTGACAGAACTTTTTCAGTACATGTGACTGAATTACGTGGCACTGTGACTGACAGAACTTGCCCAGTAAACGTGACTGAACTATGTGGCACTGTCACTGACAGAACTTGTTCATTAAATGTGACTGAACTACGTGGCACTGTGACTGACAGAACTTGTTCAGTAAACGTGACTGAACTATGTGGCAGTGTGACTGACAGAACGTGTTCTGTAAACGTGAGTAAACTACGTGGCACTGGGACTGACAGAACTTGTTCAGTAAACGTGACTGAACTACTTGGCACTGTGACTGACAGAACTTGTTCAGTAAACGTGACTGAACTACGTGGCACTGTGAATGACAGAACTTGCCCAGTAAACGTGACTGAACTATGTGGCACTGTCACTGACAGAAAGTGTTCAGTAATCGTGACTGAACTATGTGGCACTGTCACTGACAGAACGTGTTCAGTAGTCGTGAGTGAACTATGTGGCACTGTGACTGACAGAACGCGTTCAGTAAACGTGAGCGAACTATGTGGCACTGTGACTGACAGAACGTGTTCAATAAATGTGAGTGAACTACGTGCACTGTGACTGACCGAAATTGCCCAGTAAACGTGACTGAACTACGTGGCACTGTGACTGACAGAACTTGTCCAGTAAACGTGACTGAATTTCTTGGCACTGTGACTGACAGAACTTGTCCAGTAAACGTGAGTGAACTACATGGCACTGTGACTGACAGAACTTGCCCAGTAAACGTGAATGAACTATGTGGCTCTCTGACTGACAGAACGTGTTCAGTAAACTTGAGTGAACTACTTGGCACTGTGACTGACAGAACTTGCCCAGTAAACGTGACTGAACTATGTGGCACTGTGACTGACAGAAAGTGTTCAGTAAACCTGAGTGAACTACGTGGCACTGTGACTGACAACTTGTTCAGTAAACGTGACTGAACTACGTGGCACTGTGACTGACAGAACGTGTTCAGTAAACGTGAGTGAACTACGTGGCACTGTGACTGACAGAACTTGTTCAGTAAACGAGACTGAACTACGTGGCACTGTGACTGACAGAACGTGTTCAGTAAACGTGAGTGAACTATGTGGCACTGTGACTGACAGAACGCGTTCAGTAAACGTGAGCGAACTATGTGGCACTGTGACTGACAGAACGTGTTCAATAAATGTGAGTGAACTACGTGCACTGTGACTGACCGAAATTGCCCAGTAAACGTGACTGAACTACGTGGCACTGTGACTGACAGAACTTGTCCAGTAAACGTGACTGAATTTCTTGGCACTGTGACTGACAGAACTTGTCCAGTAAACGTGAGTGAACTACATGGCACTGTGACTGACAGAACTTGCCCAGTAAACGTGATTGAACTATGTGGCTCTCTGACTGACAGAACGTGTTCAGTAAACTTGAGTGAACTACTTGCCACTGTGACTGACAAAACTTGCCCAGTAAACGTGACTGAACTATGTGGCACTGTGACTGACAGAAAGTGTTCAGTAAACCTGAGTGAACTATGTGCCACTGTGACTGACAACTTGTTCAGTAAACGTGACTGAACTACGTGTCACTGTGACTGACAGAACGTGTTCAGTAAACGTGAGTGAACTACGTGGCACTGTGACTGACAGAACTTGTTCAGTAAACGATACTGAACTATGTGGCACTGTGACTGACAGAATGTGTTCAGTAAACGTGAGTGAACTACGTGGCACTGTGACTGACAGAACGTGTTCAGTAAACGTGAGTGAACTACGTGGCACTGTGACTGACAACTTGTTCAGTAAACGTGACTGAACTACGTGGCACTGTGACTGACAGAACGTGTTCAGTAAACTTGAGTGAACTATGTGGCACTGTGATTGACAGAACCTGTTCAGTAAACGTGAGTGAACTATGTGGCACTGTGACTGACAGAAATTGCCCTGTAAACGTGACTGAACTACGTGGCACTGTGACTGACAGAACTTGTCCAGTAAACGTGCCTGAATTACTTGGCACTGTGACTGACAGAACTTGTCCAGTAAACGGGAGTGAACTACATGGCACTGTGACTGACAGAACTTGCCCAGTAAACGTGACTGAACTATGTGGCACTGTGACTGACAGAACTTTTTCAGTAAATGTGACTGAATTACGTGGCACTGTGACTGACAGAACTTGTTCAGTAAATGTGACTGAATTACGTGGCACTGTGACTGACAGAACTTGCCCAGTAAACATGACTGAACTATGTGGCACTGTCACTGACAGAACTTGTTCAGTAAATGTGACTGAACTACGTGGCACTGTGACTGACAGAACTTGTCCAGTAAACGTGACTGAATTACTTGGCACTGTGACTGACAGAACGTGTTCAGTAAACGTGACTGAACTATGTGGCACTGTGACTGACAGAACGTGTTCAGTAAATGTGAGTAAACTACGTGGCACTGGGACTGACAGAACTTGTTCAGTTAACGTGACTGAACTACGTGGCACTGTGACTGACAGAACTTGTTCAGTAAACGTGACTGAACTATGTGGCACTGTGAGTGACAGAACTTGTTCAGTAAATGTGACTTAACTACGTGGCACTGTGAATGACAGAACTTGCCCAGTAAACGTGACTGAACTATGTGGCATTGTCACTGACAGAACGTGTTCAGTAAACGTGAGTGAACTACGTGGCACTGTGACTGACAGAACGTGTTCAGCAAACGTGAGTGAATTACGTGGCACTGTGACTGACAGAACGTGTTCAGTAAACGTGAGTGAACTACGTGGCACTGTGACTGACAGAATGTGTTCAGTAAACGTAAGTGAACTATGTGGCACTGTGACTGACAGAACTTGTTCAGTAAACGTGACTGAATTACTTGGCACTGTGACTGACAGAACTTGTTCAGTAAACGTAACTGAACTATGTGGCACTGTGACTGACAGAACTTGTTCAGTAAACGTGACTGAACTACGTGGCACTGTGGCTGACAGAACGTGTTCAGTAAACGTGACTGAACTACTTGGCACTGTGACTGACAGAACTTGTTCAGTAAACGTAACTGAACTATGTGGCACTGTGACTGACAGAGCTTGTTCAGTAAATGTGACTGAACTACGTGGCAGTGTGACTGACAGAAGGTGTTCAGTAAACGTGAGTGAACTATGTGGAACTGTGACTGACAGAACGTGTTCAGTAAACGTTAGAAAACTATGTGGCACTGTGACTGACAGAACTTGCCCAGTAAACGTGACTGAACTATGTGGCACTGTGACTGACAGAACGTGTTCAGTAAACGTGAGTGAACTACGTGCACTGTGACTGACAGAAATTGCCCAGTAAACGTGACTGAACAGCGTGCACTGTGACTGACAGAAATTGCCCAGTAAACGTGACTGAATTACTTGGCACTGTGACTGACAGAACTTGTCCAGTAAACTTGAGTGATCTACATGGCACTGTGACTGACAGAACTTGCCCAGTAAATGTTACTGAACTATGTGGCACTGTGACTGACAGAACTTTTTCAGTAAATGTGACTGAATTACGTGGCACTGTGACCGACAGAACTTGTTCAGTAAATGTGACTGAATTATGTGGCACTGTGACTGACAGAACTTGCCCAGTAAACGTGACTGAACTATGTGGCACTGTCACTGACAGAACTTGTTCAGTAAACGCAATTGAACTATGTGGCACTGTGACGGACAGAACTTGTTCAGTAAATGTGACTGAACTACGTGGCACTGTGACTGACAGAACGAGTTCAGTAAACGTGAGTGAACTATGTGGAACTGTGACTGACAGAACGTGTTCAGTAAACGTGACGGAACTACGTGGCACTGTGACTGACAGAACTTGCCCAGTAAACGTGACTGAACTATGTGGCACTGTGACTGATATAACGTGTTCAGTAAACGTGCGTGAACTACGTGGCACTGTGACTGACAGAACTTGTTCAGTAAACGTGACTGAACTACGTGGCACTGTGACTGACAGAACGTGATCAGTAAACGTGAGTGAACTATGTGGCACTGTGACTGACAGAACGTGTTCAGTAAACGTGACTGAACTATGTGGCACTGTGACTGACAGAACGTGTTCAGTAAACGTGAGTGAACTACGTGCACTGTGACTGACAGAAATTGCCCAGTAAACGTGACTGAACTACGTGCACTGTGACTGACAGAAATTGCCCAGTAAATGTGACTGAATTACTTGGCACTGTGACTGACAGAACTTGTCCAGTAAACGTGAGTGAACTACATGGCACTGTGACTGACAGAACTTGCCCAGTAAACGTGACTGAACTATGTGGCACTGTGACTGACAGAACTTTTTCAGTAAATGTGACTGAATTACGTGGCACTGTGACCGACAGAACTTTTTCAGTACATGTGACTGAATTACGTGGCACTGTGACTGACAGAACTTGCCCAGTAAACGTGACTGAACTATGTGGCACTGTCACTGACAGAACTTGTTCATTAAATGTGACTGAACTACGTGGCACTGTGACTGACAGAACTTGTTCAGTAAACGTGACTGAACTATGTGGCACTGTGACTGACAGAACGTGTTCAGTAAATGTGAGTAAACTACGTGGCACTGGGACTGACAGAACTTGTTCAGTAAACGTGACTGAACTACTTGGCACTGTGACTGACAGAACTTGTTCAGTAAACGTGACTGAACTACGTGGCACTGTGAATGACAGAACTTGCCCAGTAAACGTGACTGAACTATGTGGCACTGTCACTGACAGAACGTGTTCAGTAATCGTGACTGAACTATGTGGCACTGTCACTGACAGAACGTGTTCAGTAATCGTGAGTGAACTATGTGGCACTGTGACTGACAGAACTTGCCCAGTAAACGTGACTGAACTATGTGGCACTGTGACTGACAGAACGTGTTCAGTAAACGTGACTGAACTATGTGGCACTGTGACTAACAGAACTTGCCCAGTAAACGTGACTGAACTATGTGGCACTGTGACTGACAGAACGTGTTCAGTAAACGTGAGTGAACTACGTGGCACTGTGACTGACAGAACATGTTCAGTAAACGTGAGTGAACTATGTGGCACTGTGACTGACAGAACGTGTTCAGTAAACGTGAGTGAGCTACGTCGCACTGTGACTGACAGAACTTGCCCAGTAAACGTGACTGAACTATGTCGCACTGTGACTGACAGAACGTGTTCAGTAAACGTGAGTGAACTCTATGGCACTGTGACTGACAGTACTTGTTCAGTCAATGTGACTCAACTACGTGGCACTGTGACTGACAGAACTTGTCCACTAAACGTGAGTGAACTACACGGCACTGTGACTGACAGAACTTGCCCAGTAAACGTGAGTGAACTATGTGGCACTGTGACGGACAGAACGTGTTCAGTAAACGTGACTCAACTATGTGGCACTGTGACTGGCAGAACTTGTCCAGTAAACGTGACTGAATTACTTGACACTGTGACTGACAGAACTTGTCCAGTAAACGTGAGTGAACTACATGGCACTGTGACTGACAGAACTTGCCCAGTAAACGTGAGTGAACTACGTGGCACTGTGACTGACAGAACTTGCCCAATAAACGTGACTGAACTAAGTGGCACTGTGACTGACAGAACGTGTTCATTAACCGTGAGTGAACTATGTGGCACTGTGACTGACAAAACTTGTTCAGTAAATGTGGCTCAACTACGTGGCACTGTGACTGACAGAACTTGTCCAGTAAACGTGACTGAATTTCTTGGCACTGTGACGGACAGAACTTGTCCAGTAAACGTGAGTGAACTACATGGCACTGTGACTGACAGAACTTGCCCAGTAAACGTGCCTGAACTATGTGGCACTGTGACTGACAGAACCTGTTCAGTAAACTTGAGTGAACTACGTGCACTGTGACTAACAGAACTTGTTCAGTAAACGTGACTGAACTATGTGGCACTGTGACTGACAGAATTTGTTCAGTAAACGTGACTGAACTACGTGGCACTGTGACTGACAGAACCTGTTCAGTAAACGTGACTGAACTACGTGGCACTGTGACTGACAGAACTTGTCCAGTAAACGTGACTGAACTACGTGGCACTGTGACTGACAGAACTTGTCCAGTAAATGTGAGTGAACTACGTGGCACTGTGACTGACAGAACTTGTTCAGTAAACGTGACTTAACTACGTGGCACTGTCACTGACAGAACTTGTTCAGTAAACGTGACTGAAATACGTGGCACTGTGACTGACAGAACTTGTCCAGTAAACGTGACTGAATTACTTGGCACTGTGACTGACAGAACTTGTTCAGTAAACGTAACTGAACTATGTGGCAGTGTGACGGACAGAACGTGTTCTGTAAACGTGAGTAATTACGTGGCACTGGGACTGACAGAACTTGTTCCGTAAACGTGACTGAACTACATGGCACTGTGACTGACAGAACTTGTTCCGTAAACGTGACTGAACTACATGGCACTGTGACTGACAGAACTTGTTCAGTAAACGTGACAGAACTATGTGGCACTGTGACTGACAGAACTTGTTCAGTAAACGTGACTGAACTACGTGGCACTGTGACTGACAGAACGTGTTCAGTAAACGTGACTGAACTACATGGCACTGTGACTGACAGAACTTGTTCAGTAAACGTAACTGAACTATGTGGCACTGTGACGGACAGAACTTGTTCAGTAAATGTGACTGAACTACATGGCAGTGTGACTGGCAGAACGTGTTCAGTAAACGTGAGTGAACTATGTGGCACTGTGACTGACAGAACGTGTTCAGTAAACGTCAGTGAACTATGTGGCACTCTGACTGACAGAACGTGTTCAGTAAACGTGACGGAACTACGTGGCACTGTGACTGACAGAACTTGCCCAGTAAACGTGACTGAACTATGTGGCACTGTGACTGACAGAACGTGTTCAGTAAACGTGAGTGAACTACGTGGCACTGTGACTGACAGAACTTGTTCAGTAAACATGACTGAACTACGTGGCACTGTGACTGACAGAACGTGTTCAGTAAACGTGAGTGAACTATGTGGCACTATGACTGACAGAACGTGTTCAGTAAACGTGAGCGAACTATGTGGCACTGTGACTGACAGAACGTGTTCAATAAACGTGAGTGAACTACGTGCACTGTGACTGACCGAAATTGCCCAGTAAACGTGACTGAACTACGTGGCACTGTGACTGACAGAACTTGTCCAGTAAACGTGACTGAATTACTTGGCACTGTGACTGACAGAACTTGTCCAGTAAACGTGAGTGAACTACATGGCACTGTGACTGACAGAACTTGCCCAGTAAACGTGATTGAACTATGTGGCTCTCTGACTGACAGAACGTGTTCAGTAAACTTGAGTGAACTACTTGGCACTGTGACTGACAGAACGTGCCCAGTAAACATGACTGAACTATGTGGCACTGTGACTGACAGAAAGTGTTCAGTAAACCTGAGTGAACTACGTGGCACTGTGACTGACAACTTGTTCAGTAAACGTGACTGAACTACGTGGCACTGTGACTGACAGAACGTGTTCAGTAAACGTGAGTGAACTATGTGGCACTGTGATTGACAGAATCTGTTCAGTAAACGTGAGTGAACTATGTGGCACTGTGACTGACAGAAATTGCCCAGTAAACGTGACTGAACTACGTGGCACTGTGACTGACAGAACTTGTCCAGTAAACGTGCCTGAATTACTTGGCACTGTGACTGACAGAACTTGTCCAGTAAACGTGAGTGAACTACATGGCACTGTGTCTGACAGAACTTGCCCAGTAAACGTGATTGAACTATGTGGCACTGTGACTGACAGAACTTTTTCAGTAAATGTGACTGAATTACGTGGCACTGTGACTGACAGAACTTGTTCAGTAAATGTGACTGAATTACGTGGCACTGTGACTGACAGAACTTGCCCAGTAAACGTGACTGAACTATGTGGCACTGTCACTGACAGAACTTGTTCAGTAAATGTGACTGAACTACGTGGCACTGTGACTGACAAAACTTGTCCAGTAAACGTGACTGAATTACTTGGCAATGTGACTGACAGAACGTGTTCAGTAAACGTGACTGAACTATGTGGCACTGTGACTGACAGAACATGTTCAGTAAATGTGAGTAAACTACGTGGCACTGGGACTGACAGAACTTGTTCAGTAAACGTGACTGAACTACGTGGCACTGTGACTGACAGAACTTGTTCAGTAAACGTGACTGAACTATGTGGCACTGTGACTGACAGAACTTGTTCAGTAAATGTGACTTAACTACGTGGCACTGTGAATGACAGAACTTGCCCAGTAAACGTGACTGAACTATGTGGCATTGTCACTGACAGAACGTGTTCAGTAAACGTGAGTGAACTACGTGGCACTGTGACTGACAGAACGTGTTCAGTAAACGTGAGTGAACTACGTGGCACTGTGACTGACAGAACGTGTTCAGTAAACGTGAGTGAACTACGTGGCACTGTGAGTGACAGAATGTGTTCAGTAAACGTGAGTGAACTATGTGGCACTGTGACTGACAGAACGTGTTCAGTAAACGTTAGAAAACTATGTGGCACTGTGACTGACAGAACTTGCCCAGTAAACGTGACTGAATTACTTGGTGGCACTGTGACTGACAGAACTTGTTCAGTAAACGTGACTGAACTATGTGGCACTGTGACTGACAGAACTTGTTCAGTAAACGTGACTGAACTACGTGGCACTGTGACTGACAGAACGTGTTCAGTAAACGTGACAGAACTACTTGGCACTGTGACTGACAGAACTTGTTCAGTAAACGTAACTGAACTATGTGGCACTGTGACTGACAGAGCTTGTTCAGTAAATGTGACTGAACTACATGGCACTGTGACTGACAGAAGGTGTTCAGTAAACTTGAGTGAACTATGTGGAACTGTGACTGACAGAACGTGTTCAGTAAACGTGACGGAACTGCGTGGCACTGTGACTGACAGAACTTGTTCAGTAAACGTGAGTGAACTACGTGGCCCTGTGACTGACAGAACTTGTTCAGTAAACGTGACTGAACTACGTGGCACTGTGACTCACAGAACGTGTTCAGTAAACGTGAGTGAACTATGTGGCACTGTGACTGACAGAACGTGTTCAGTAAACGTTAGAAAACTATGTGGCACTGTGACTGACAGAACTTGCCCAGTAAACGTGACTGAACTATGTGGCACTGTGACTGATAGAACGTGTTCAGTAAACGTGAGTGAACTACGTGCACTGTGACTGACAGAAATTGCCCAGTAAACATGACTGAACAACGTGCACTGTGACTGACAGAAATTGCCCAGTAAACGTGACTGAATTACTTGGCACTGTGACTGACAGAACTTGTCCAGTAAACTTGAGTGAACTACATGGCACTGTGACTGACAGAACTTGCCCAGTAAATGTGACTGAACTATGTGGCACTGTGACTGACAGAACTTTTTCAGTAAATGTGACTGAATTACGTGGCACTGTGACCGACAGAACTTGTTCAGTAAATGTGACTGAATTACGTGGCACTGTGACTGACAGAACTTGACCAGTAAACGTGACTGAACTATGTGGCACTGTCACTGACAGAACTTGTTCAGTAAACGTAACTGAACTATGTGGCACTGTGACGGACAGAACTTGTTCAGTAAATGTGACTGAACTACGTGGCACTGTGACTGACAGAACGTGTTCAGTAAATGTGAGTGAACTATGTGGAACTGTGACTGACAGAACGTGTTCAGGAAACGTGACGGAACTACGTGGCACTGTGACTGACAGAACTTGCCCAGTAAACGTGACTGAACTATGTGGCACTGTGACTGACATAACGTGTTCAGTAAACGTGAGTGAACTACGTGGCACTGTGACTGACAGAACGTGTTCAGTAAACGTGAGTGAACTATGTGGCACTGTGACTGACAGAACGTGTTCAGTAAACGTGACTGAACTATGTGGCACTGTGACTGACAGAACGTGTTCAGTAAACGTGAGTGAACTACGTGCACTGTGACTGACAGAAATTGCCCAGTAAACGTGACTGAACTACGTGCACTGTGACTGACAGAAATTGACCAGTAAACGTGACTGAATTACTTGGCACTGTGACTGACAGAACTTGGCAAGTAAACGTGAGAGAACTACATGGCACTGTGACTGACAGAACTTGCCCAGTAAACGTGACTGAACTATGTGGCACTGTGACTGACAGAACTTTTTCAGTAAATGTGACTGAATTACGTGGCACTGTGACTGACAGAACTTTTTCAGTACATGTGACTGAATTACGTGGCACTGTGACTGACAGAACTTGCCCAGTAAACGTGACTGAACTATGTGGCACTGTCACTGACAGAACTTGTTCATTAAATGTGACTGAACTACGTGGCACTGTGACTGACAGAACTTGTTCAGTAAACGTGACTGAACTATGTGGCACTGTGACTGACAGAACGTGTTCTGTAAACGTGAGTAAACTACGTGGCACTGGGACTGACAGAACTTGTTCAGTAAACGTGACTGAACTACTTGGCACTGTGACTGACAGAACTTGTTCAGTAAACGTGACTGAACTACGTGGCACTGTGAATGACAGAACTTGCCCAGTAAACGTGACTGAACTATGTGGCACTGTCACTGACAGAAAGTGTTCAGTAATCGTGACTGAACTATGTGGCACTGTCACTGACAGAACGTGTTCAGTAGTCGTGAGTGAACTATGTGGCACTGTGACTGACAGAACTTGCCCAGTAAACGTGACTGAACTATGTGGCACTGTGACTGACAGAACGTGTTCAGTAAACGTGAGTGAACTACGTGGCACTGTGACTGACAGAACTTGCCCAGTAAACGTGACTGAACTATGTGGCACTGTGACTGACAGAAAGTGTTCAGTAAACGTGAGTGAACTATGTGGCACTGTGACTGACAGAACATGTTCAGTAAACGTGAGTGAACTATGTGGCACTGTGACTGACAGAACGTGTTCAGTAAACGTGCGTGAACTACGTGGCACTGTGACTGACAGAACATTTTCAGTAAACGTGAATGAACTATGTGGCACTGTGACTGACAGAACATGTTCAGTAAACGTGAGTGAGCTACGTGGCACTGTGACTGACAGAACTTGCCCAGTAAACGTGACTGAACTATGTCGCACTGTGACTGACAGAACGTGTTCAGTAAACGTGAGTGAACTGTGTGGCACTGTGACTGACAGTACTTATTCAGTCAATGTGACTCAACTACGTGGCACTGTGACTGACAGAACTTGTCCAGTAAACGTGAGTGAACTACACGGCACTGTGACTGACAGAACTTGCCCAGTAAATGTGAGTGAACTATGTGGCACTGTGACTGACAGAACGTGTTCAGTAAACGTGACTCAACTACGTGGCACTGTGACTGGCAGAACTTGTCCAGTAAACGTGACTGAATTACTTGACACTATGACTGACAGAACTTGTCCAGTAAACGTGAGTGAACTACATGGCACTGTGACTGACAGAACTTGCCCAATAAACGTGAGTGAACTACGTGGCACTGTGACTGACAGAACTTGCCCAGTAAACGTGACTGAACTAAGTGGCACTGTGACTGACAGAACGTGTTCAGTAACCGTGAGTGAACTATGTGGCACTGTGACTGACAAAACTTGTTCAGTAAATGTGACTCAACTACGTGGCACTGTGACTGACAGAACTTGTCCAGTAAACGTGACTGAATTTCTTGGCACTGTGACGGACAGAACTTGTCCAGTAAACGTGAGTGAACTAAGTGGCACTGTGACTGACAGAACCTGTTCAGTAAACTTGACTGAACTACGTGGCACTGTGACTGACAGAACTTGTCCAGTAAAAGTGAGTGAACTACACGGCACTGTGACTGACAGAACTTGCCCAGTAAATGTGAGTGAACTATGTGGCACTGTGACTGACAGAACGTGTTCAGTAAACGTGACTCAACTACGTGGCACTGTGACTGGCAGAACTTGTCCAGTAAACGTGACTGAATTACTTGACACTATGACTGACAGAACTTGTCCAGTAAACGTGAGTGAACTACATGGCACTGTGACTGACAGAACTTGCCCAGTAAACATGAGTGAACTACGTGGCACTGTGACTGACAGAACTTGCCCAGTAAACGTGACTGAACTAAGTGGCACTGTGACTGACAGAACGTGTTCAGTAACCGTGAGTGAACTATGTGGCACTGTGACTGACAAAACTTGTTCAGTAAATGTGACTCAACTACGTGGCACTGTGACTGACAGAACTTGTCCAGTAAACGTGACTGAATTTCTTGGCACTGTGACGGACAGAACTTGTCCAGTAAACGTGAGTGAACTACATGGCACTGTGACTGACAGAACTTGACCAGTAAATGTGCCTGAACTATGTGGCACTCTGACTGACAGAACCTGATCAGTAAACGTGAGTGAACTACGTGCACTGTGACTAACAGAACTTGTTCAGTAAACGTGACTGAACTATGTGGCACTGTGACTGACAGAATTTGTTCAGTAAATGTGACTGAACTACGTGGCACTGTGACTGACAGAACCTGTTCAGTAAACTTCACTGAACTACGTGGCACTGTGACTGACAGAACTTGTCCAGTAAACGTGACTGAAATACGTGGCACTGTGACTGACAGAACTTGTCCAGTAAATGTGAGTGAACTACGTGGCACTGTGACTGACAGAACTTGTTCAGTAAACGTGACTTAACTACGTGGCACTGTCACTGACAGAACTTGTTCAGTAAACGTGACTGAAATACGTGGCACTGTGACTGACAGAACTTGTCCAGTAAACGTGACTGAATTACTTGGCACTGTGACTGACAGAACTTTTTCAGTAAACGTGACTGAACTATGTGGCACTGTGACTGACAGAACGTGTTCAGTAAACGTGAGTAAACTACGTGGCACTGGGACTGAAAGAACTTGTTCCGTAAACGTGACTGAACTACGTGGCACTGTGACTGACAGAACTTGTTCAGTAAACGTGACTGAACTATGTGGCACTGTGACTGACAGAACTTGTTCAGTAAACGTGACTGAACTACGTGGCACTTTTACTGGCAGAACGTGTTCAGTAAACGTGACTGAACTACATGGCACTGTGACTGAGAGAACTTGTTCAGTAAACTTAACTGAACTATGTGGCACTGTGATGGACAGAACTTGTTCAGTAAATGTGACTGAACTAAGTGGCACTGTGACTGACAGAACGTGTTCAGTAAACGTGAGTAAACTACGTGGCACTGGGACTGAAAGAACTTGTTCCGTAAACGTGACTGAACTACGTGGCACTGTGACTGACAGAACTTGTTCAGTAAACATGGCTGAACTATGTGGCACTGTGACTGACAGAACTTGTTCAGCAAACGTGACTGAACTACGTGGCACTGTGACTGGCAGAACGTGTTCAGTATACGTGACTGAACTACATGGCACTGTGACTGACAGAACTTGTTCAGTAAACGTAACTGAACTATGTGGCACTGTGACAGACAGAACTTGTTCAGTAAATGTGACTGAACTACGTGGCACTGTGACTGACAGAACTTGTTCAGTAAACGTGACTGAACTATGTGGCACTGTGACTGACAGAACGTGTTCAGTAAACGTGAGTAAACTACGTGGCACTGGGACTGACAGAACTTGTTCAGTAAACGTGACTGAACTACTTGGCACTGTGACTGACAGAACTTGTTCAGTAAACGTGACTGAACTACGTGGCACTGTGAATGACAGAACTTGCCCAGTAAACGTGACTGAACTATGTGGCACTGTCACTGACAGAAAGTGTTCAGTAATCGTGACTGAACTATGTGTCACTGTCACTGACAGAACGTGTTCAGTAATCGTGAGTGAACTATGTGGCACTGTGACTGACAGAACTTGCCCAGTAAACGTGACTGAACTATGTGGCACTGTGACTGACAGAACGTGTTCAGTAAACGTGAGTGAACCACGTGGCACTGTGACTGACAGATCTTGCCCAGTAAACGTGACTGAACTATGTGGCACTGTGACTGACAGAAAGTGTTCAGTAAACGTGAGTGAACTATGTGGCACTGTGACTGACAGAACATGTTCAGTAAACGTGAGTGAACTATGTGGCACTGTGACTGACAGAACGTGTTCAGTAAATGTGCGTGAACTACGTGGCACTGTGACTGACAGAACATGTTCAGTAAACGTGAATGAACTATGTGGCACTGTGACCGACAGAACGTGTTCAGTAAACGTGAGTGAGCTACGTGGCACTGTGACTGACAGAACTTGCCCAGTAAACGTGACTGAACTATGTCGCACTGTAACTGACAGAACGTGTTCAGTAAACGTGAGTGAACTATGTGGCACTGTGACTGACAGTACTTATTCAGTCAATGTGACTCAACTACGTGGCACTGTGACTGACAGAACTTGTCCAGTAAACGTGAGTGAACTACACGGCACTGTGACTGACAGAACTTGCCCAGTAAATGTGAGTGAGCTATCTGGCACTGTGACTGACAGAACGTGTTCAGTAAACGTGACTCAACTACGTGGCACTGTGACTGGCAGAACTTGTCCAGTAAACGTGACTGAATTACTTGACACTATGACTGACAGAACTTGTCCAGTAAACGAGAGTGAACTACATGGCACTGTGACTGACAGAACTTGCCCAGTAAACGTGAGTGAACTACGTGGCACTGTGACAGACAGAACTTGCCCAGTAAATGTGACTGAACTAAGTGGCACTGTGACTGACAGAACGTGTTCAGTAACCGTGAGTGAACTATGTGGCACTGTGACTGACAAAATTTGTTCAGTAAATGTGACTCAACTACGTGGCACTGTGACTGACAGAACTTGTCCAGTAAACGTGACTGAATTTCTTGGCACTGTGACTGACAGAACTTGTCCAGTAAACGTGAGTGAACTACATGGCACTGTGACTGACAGAACTTGCCCAGTAAACGTGATTGAACTATGTGGCTCTCTGACTGACAGAACGTGTTCAGTAAACTTGAGTGAACTACTTGGCACTGTGACTGACAGAACGTGCCCAGTAAACGTGACTGAACTATGTGGCACTGTGACTGACAGAAAGTGTTCAGTAAACCTGAGTGAACTACGTGGCACTGTGACTGACAACTTGTTCAGTAAACGTGAGTGAACTATGTGGCACTGTGATTGACAGAATCTGTTCAGTAAACGTGAGTGAACTATGTGGCACTGTGACTGACAGAAATTGCCCAGTAAACGTGACTGAACTACTTGGCACTGTGACTGACAGAACTTGTCCAGTAAACATGAGTGAACTACATGGCACTGTGACTGACAGAACTTGCCCAGTAAACGTGATTGAACTATGTGGCACTGTGACTGACAGAACTTTTTCAGTAAATGTGACTGAATTACGTGGCACTGTGACTGACAGAACTTGCCCAGTAAACGTGACTGAACTATGTGGCACTGTCACTGACAGAACTTGTTCAGTAAATGTGACTGAACTACGTGGCACTGTGACTGACAAAACTTGTCCAGTAAACGTGACTGAATTACTTGGCACTGTGACTGACAGAACGTGTTCAGTAAACGTGACTGAACTATGTGGCATTGTGACTGACAGAACATGTTCAGTAAATGTGAGTAAACTACGTGGCACTGGGACTGACAGAACTTGTTCAGTAAACGTGACTGAACTACGTGGCACTGTGACTGACAGAACTTGTTCAGTAAACGTGACTGAACTATGTGGCACTGTGACTGACAGAACTTGTTCAGTAAATGTGACTTAACTACGTGGCACTGTGAATGACAGAACTTGCCCAGTAAACGTGACTGAACTATGTGGCATTGTCACTGACAGAACGTGTTCAGTAAACGTGAGTGAACTACGTGGCACTGTGACTGACAGAACGTGTTCAGTAAACGTGAGTGAACTACGTGGCACTGTGACTGACAGAACGTGTTCAGTAAACGTGAGTGAACTACGTGGCACTGTGAGTGACAGAATGTGTTCAGTAAACGTGAGTGAACTATGTGGCACTGTGACTGACAGAACGTGTTCAGTAAACGTTAGAAAACTATGTGGCACTGTGACTGACAGAACTTGCCCAGTAAACGTGACTGAATTACTTGGCACTGTGACTGACAGAACTTGTTCAGTAAACGTGACTGAACTATGTGGCACTGTGACTGACAGAACTTGTTCAGTAAACGTGACTGAACTACGTGGCACTGTGACTGACAGAACGTGTTCAGTAAACGTGACAGAACTACTTGGCACTGTGACTGACAGAACTTGTTCAGTAAACGTAACTGAACTATGTGGCACTGTGACTGACAGAGCTTGTTCAGTAAATGTGACTGAACTACATGGCACTGTGACTGACAGAAGGTGTTCAGTAAACTTGAGTGAACTATGTGGAACTGTGACTGACAGAACGTGTTCAGTAAACGTGACGGAACTACGTGGCACTGTGACTGACAGAACTTGCCCAATAAACGTGACTGAACTATGTGGCACTGTGACTGACATAACGTGTTCAGTAAACGTGAGTGAACTACGTGGCCCTGTGACTGACAGAACTTGTTCAGTAAACGTGACTGAACTACGTGGCACTGTGACTGACAGAATGTGTTCAGTAAACGTGAGTGAACTATGTGGCACTGTGACTGACAGAACGTGTTCAGTAAACGTTAGAAAACTATGTGGCACTGTGACTGACAGAACTTGCCCAGTAAACGTGACTGAACTATGTGGCACTGTGACTGACAGAACGTGTTCAGTAAACGTGAGTGAACTACGTGCACTGTGACTGACAGAAATTGCCCAGTAAACGTGACTGAACAACGTGCACTGTGACTGACAGAAATTGCCCAGTAAACGTGACTGAATTACTTGGCACTGTGACTGACAGAACTTGTCCAGTAAACTTGAGTGAACTACATGGCACTGTGACTGACAGAACTTGCCCAGTAAATGTGACGGAACTATGTGGCACTGTGACTGACAGAACTTTTTCAGTAAATGTGACTGAATTACGTGGCACTGTGACCGACAGAACTTGTTCAGTAAATGTGACTGAATTACGTGGCACTGTGACTGACAGAACTTGACCAGTAAACGTGACTGAACTATGTGGCACTGTCACTGACAGAACTTGTTCAGTAAACGTAACTGAACTATGTGGCACTGTGACGGACAGAACTTGTTCAGTAAATGTGACTGAACTACGTGGCACTGTGACTGACAGAACGTGTTCAGTAAATGTGAGTGAACTATGTGGAACTGTGACTGACAGAACGTGTTCAGGAAACGTGACGGAACTACGTGGCACTGTGACTGACAGAACTTGCCCAGTAAACGTGACTGAACTATGTGGCACTGTGACTGACATAACGTGTTCAGTAAACGTGAGTGATCTACGTGGCACTGTGACTGACAGAACTTGTTCAGTAAACGTGACTGAACTACGTGGCACTGTGACTGACAGAACGTGTTCAGTAAACGTGAGTGAACTATGTGGCACTGTGACTGACAGAACGTGTTCAGTAAACGTGACTGAACTATGTGGCACTGTGACTGACAGAACGTGTTCAGTAAACGTGAGTGAACTACGTGCACTGTGACTGACAGAAATTGCCCAGTAAACGTGACTGAACTACGTGCACTGTGACTGACAGAAATTGCCCAGTAAACGTGACTGAATTACTTGGCACTGTGACTGACAGAACTTGTCAAGTAAACGTGAGTGAACTACATGGCACTGTGACTGACAGAACTTGCCCAGTAAACGTGACTGAACTATGTGGCACTGTGACTGACAGAACTTTTTCAGTAAATGTGACTGAATTACGTGGCACTGTGACTGACAGAACTTTTTCAGTACATGTGACTGAATTACGTGGCACTGTGACTGACAGAACTTGCCCAGTAAACGTGACTGAACTATGTGGCACTGTCACTGACAGAACTTGTTCATTAAATGTGACTGAACTACGTGGCACTGTGACTGACAGAACTTGTTCAGTAAACGTGACTGAACTATGTGGCACTGTGACTGACAGAACGTGTTCTGTAAACGTGAGTAAACTACGTGGCACTGGGACTGACAGAACTTGTTCAGTAAACGTGACTGAACTACTTGGCACTGTGACTGACAGAACTTGTTCAGTAAACGTGACTGAACTACGTGGCACTGTGAATGACAGAACTTGCCCAGTAAACGTGACTGAACTATGTGGCACTGTCACTGACAGAAAGTGTTCAGTAATCGTGACTGAACTATGTGGCACTGTCACTGACAGAACGTGTTCAGTAGTCGTGAGTGAACTATGTGGCACTGTGACTGACAGAACTTGCCCAGTAAACGTGACTGAACTATGTGGCACTGTGACTGACAGAACGTGTTCAGTAAACGTGAGTGAACTACGTGGCACTGTGACTGACAGAACTTGCCCAGTAAACGTGACTGAACTATGTGGCACTGTGACTGACAGAAAGTGTTCAGTAAACGTGAGTGAACTATGTGGCACTGTGACTGACAGAACATGTTCAGTAAACGTGAGTGAACTATGTGGCACTGTGACTGACAGAACGTGTTCAGTAAACGTGCGTGAACTACGTGGCACTGTGACTGACAGAACATGTTCAGTAAACGTGAATGAACTATGTGGCACTGTGACTGACAGAACGTGTTCAGTAAACGTGAGTGAGCTACGTGGCACTGTGACTGACAGAACTTGCCCTGTAAACGTGACTGAACTATGTCGCACTGTGACTGACAGAACGTGTTCAGTAAACGTGAGTGAACTATGTGGCACTGTGACTGACAGTACTTATTCAGTCAATGTGACTCAACTACGTGGCACTGTGACTGACAGAACTTGTCCAGTAAACGTGAGTGAACTACACGGCACTGTGACTGACAGAACTTGCCCAGTAAATGTGAGTGAACTATGTGGCACTGTGACTGACAGAACGTGTTCAGTAAACGTGACTCAACTACGTGGCACTGTGACTGGCAGAACTTGTCCAGTAAACGTGACTGAATTACTTGACACTATGACTGACAGAACTTGTCCAGTAAACGTGAGTGAACTACATGGCACTGTGACTGACAGAACTTGCCCAGTAAACGTGAGTGAACTACGTGGCACTGTGACTGACAGAACTTGCCCAGTAAACGTGACTGAACTAAGTGGCACTGTGACTGACAGAACGTGTTCAGTAACCGTGAGTGAACTATGTGGCACTGTGACTGACAAAACTTGTTCAGTAAATGTGACTCAACTACGTGGCACTGTGACTGACAGAACTTGTCCAGTAAACGTGACTGAATTTCTTGGCACTGTGACGGACAGAACTTGTCCAGTAAACGTGAGTGAACTACATGGCACTGTGACTGACAGAACTTGACCAGTAAACGTGCCTGAACTATGTGGCACTCTGACTGACAGAACCTGATCAGTAAACGTGAGTGAACTACGTGCACTGTGACTAACAGAACTTGTTCAGTAAACGTGACTGAACTATTTGGCACTGTGACTGACAGAATTTGTTCAGTAAATGTGACTGAACTACATGGCACTGTGACTGACAGAACCTGTTCAGTAAACTTGACTGAACTACGTGGCACTGTGACTGACAGAACTTGTCCAGTAAACGTGACTGAAATACGTGGCACTGTGACTGACAGAACTTGTCCAGTAAATGTGAGTGAACTACGTGGCACTGTGACTGACAGAACTTGTTCAGTAAACGTGACTTAACTACGTGGCACTGTCACTGACAGAACTTGTTCAGTAAACGTGACTGAAATACGTGGCACTTTGACTGACAGAACTTGTCCAGTAAACGTGACTGAATTACTTGGCACTGTGACTGACAGAACTTGTTCAGTAAACGTGACTGAACTATGTGGCACTGTGACTGACAGAACGTGTTCAGTAAACGTGAGTAAACTACGTGGCACTGGGACTGAAAGAACTTGTTCCGTAAACGTGACTGAACTACGTGGCACTGTGACTGACAGAACTTGTTCAGTAAACGTGACTGAACTATGTGGCACTGTGACTGACAGAACTTGTTCAGTAAACGTGACTGAACTACGTGGCACTTTTACTGGCAGAACGTGTTCAGTAAACGTGACTGAACTACATGGCACTGTGACTGAGAGAACTTGTTCAGTAAACTTAACTGAACTATGTGGCACTGTGATGGACAGAACTTGTTCAGTAAATGTGACTGAACTAAGTGGCACTGTGACTAACAGAACATGTTCAGTAAACGTGAGTAAACTACGTGGCACTGGGACTGAAAGAACTTGTTCCGTAAACGTGACTGAACTACATGGCACTGTGACTGACAGAACTTGTTCAGTAAACATGGCTGAACTATGTGGCACTGTGACTGACAGAACTTGTTCAGCAAACGTGACTGAAATACGTGGCACTGTGACTGGCAGAACGTGTTCAGTAAACGTGACTGAACTACATGGCACTGTGACTGACAGAACTTGTTCAGTAAACGTAACTGAACTATGTGGCACTGTGACGGACAGAACTTGTTCAGTAAATGTGACTGAACTACGTGGCACTGTGACTGACAGAACGTGTTCAGTAAACGTGAGTGAACTATGTGGCACTGTGACTGACAGAACGTGTTCAGTAAACTTGAGTGAACTATGTGGCACTCTGACTGACAGAACGTGTTCAGTAAACGTGACGGAACTACGTGGCACTGTGACTGACAGAACTTGCCCAGTAAACGTGACTGAACTATGTGGCACTGTCACTGACAGAACTTGTTCATTAAATGTGACTGAACTACGTGGCACTGTGACTGACAGAACTTGTTCAGTAAACGTGACTGAACTATGTGGCACTGTGACTGACAGAACGTGTTCAGTAAACGTGAGTAAACTACGTGGCACTGGGACTGACAGAACTTGTTCAGTAAACGTGACTGAACTACTTGGCACTGTGTCTGACAGAACTTGTTCAGTAAACGTGACTGAACTACGTGGCACTGTGAATGACAGAACTTGCCCAGTAAACGTGACTGAACTATGTGGCACTGTCACTGACAGAAAGTGTTCAGTAATCGTGACTGAACTATGTGTCACTGTCACTGACAGAACGTGTTCAGTAACCGTGAGTGAACTATGTGGCACTGTAACTGACAGAACTTGCCTAGTAAACGTGACTGAACTATGTGACACTGTGACTGACAGAACGTGTTCAGTAAACGTGAGTGAACCACGTGGCACTGTGACTGACAGATCTTGCCCAGTAAACGTGACTGAACTATGTGGCACTGTGACTGACAGAAAGTGTTCAGTAAACGTGAGTGAACTATGTGGCACTGTGACTGACAGAACATGTTCAGTAAACGTGAGTGAACTATGTGGCACTGTGACTGACAGAACGTGTTCAGTAAATGTGCGTGAACTACGTGGCACTGTGACTGACAGAACATGTTCAGTAAACGTGAATGAACTATGTGGCACTGTGACTGACAGAACGTGTTCAGTAAACGTGAGTGAGCTACGTGGCACTGTGACTGACAGAACTTGCCCAGTAAACGTGACTGAACTATGTCGCACTGTGACTGACAGAACGTGTTCAGTAAACGTGAGTGAACTATGTGGCACTGTGACTGACAGTACTTATTCAGTCAATGTGACTCAACTACGTGGCACTGTGACTGACAGAACTTGTCCAGTAAACGTGAGTGAACTACACGGCATTGTGACTGACAGAACTTGCCCAGTAAATGTGAGTGAACTATCTGGCACTGTGACTGACAGAACGTGTTCAGTAAACGTGACTCAACTACGTGGCACTGTGACTGGCAGAACTTGTCCAGTAAACGTGACTGAATTACTTGACACTATGACTGACAGAACTTGTCCAGTAAACGAGAGTGAACTACATGGCACTGTGACTGACAGAACTTGCCCAGTAAACGTGAGTGAACTACGTGGCACTGTGACAGACAGAACTTGCCCAGTAAACGTGACTGAACTAAGTGGCACTGTGACTGACAGAACGTGTTCAGTAACCGTGAGTGAACTATGTGGCACTGTGACTGACAAAACTTGTTCAGTAAATGTGACTCAACTACGTGGCACTGTGACTGACAGAACTTGTCCAGTAAACGTGACTGAATTTCTTGGCACTGTGACGGACAGAACTTGTCCAGTAAACGTGAGTGAACTACATGGCACTGTGACTGACAGAACTTGACCAGTAAACGTGCCTGAACTATGTGGCACTCTGACTGACAGAACCTGATCAGTAAACGTGAGTGAACTACGTGCACTGTGACTAACAGAACTTGTTCAGTAAACGTGACTGAACTATGTGGCACTGTGACTGACAGAATTTGTTCAGTAAATGTGACTGAACTACATGGCACTGTGACTGACAGAACCTGTTCAGTAAACTTGACTGAACTACGTGGCACTGTGACTGACAGAACTTGTCCTGTAAACGTGACTGAAATACGTGGCACTGTGACTGACAGAACTTGTCCAGTAAATGTGAGTGAACTACGTGGCACTGTGACTGACAGAACTTGTTCAGTAAACGTGACTTAACTACGTGGCACTGTCACTGACAGAACTTGTTCAGTAAACGTGACTGAAATATGTGGCACTGTGACTGACAGAACTTGTCCAGTAAACGTGACTGAATTACTTGGCACTGTGACTGACAGAACTTGTTCAGTAAACGTGACTGAACTATGTGGCACTGTCACTGACAGAACGTGTTCAGTAAACGTGAGTAAACTACGTGGCACTGGGACTGAAAGAACTTGTTCCGTAAACGTGACTGAACTACGTGGCACTGTGACTGACAGGACTTGTTCAGTAAACGTGACTGAACTATGTGGCACTGTGACTGACAGAACTTGTTCAGTAAACGTGACTGAACTACGTGGCACTTTTACTGGCAGAACGTGTTCAGTAAACGTGACTGAACTACATGGCACTGTGACTGAGAGAACTTGTTCAGTAAACTTAACTGAACTATGTGGCACTGTGATGGACAGAACTTGTTCAGTAAATGTGACTGAACTACGTGGCACTGTGACTGACAGAACGTGTTCAGTAAACGTGAGTAAACTACGTGGCACTGGGACTGAAAGAACTTGTTCCGTAAACGTGACTGAACTACGTGGCACTGTGACTGACAGAACTTGTTCAGTAAACATGGCTGAACTATGTGGCACTGTGACTGACAGAACTTGTTCAGTAAACGTGACTGAACTACGTGGCACTGTGACTGGCAGAACGTGTTCAGTAAACGTGACTGAACTACATGGCACTGTGACTGACAGAACTTGTTCAGTAAACGTAACTGAACTATGTGGCACTGTGACGGACAGAACTTGTTCAGTAAATGTGACTGAACTACATGGCACTGTGACTGACAGAACGTGTTCAGTAAACGTGAGTGAACTATGTGGCACTGTGACTGACAGAACGTGTTCAGTAAACTTGAGTGAACTATGTGGCACTCTGACTGACAGAACGTGTTCAGTAAACGTGACGGAACTACGTGGCACTGTGACTGACAGAACTTGCCCAGTAAACGTGACTGAACTATGTGGCACTGTGACTGACAGAACGTGTTCAGTAAACGTGAGTGAACTACGTGGCACTGTGACTGACAGAACTTGTTCAGTAAACGTGAGTGAACTACGTGGCATTGTGACTGACAGAACGTGTTCAGTAAACGTGAGTAAACTATGTGGCACTGTGACTGACAGAACGTGTTCAGTAAACGTGAGCGAACTATGTGGCACTGTGACTGACAGAACGTGTTCAATAAACGTGAGTGAACTACGTGCACTGTGACTGACCAAAATTGCCCAGTAAACGTGACTGAACTACGTGGCACTGTGACTGACAGAACTTGTCCAGTAAACGTGACTGAATTACTTGGCACTGTGACTGACAGAGGTTGTCCAGTAAACGTGAGTGAACTACATGGCACTGTGACTGACACAACTTGCCCAGTAAACGTGATTGAACTATGTGGCACTGTGACTGACAGAACGTGTTCAGTAAACTTGAGTGAACTACTTGGCACTGTGACTGACAGAACTTGCCCAGTAAACGTGACTGAACTATGTGGCACTGTGACTGACAGATAGTGTTCAGTAAACGTGAGTGAACTACGTGGCACTGTGACTGACAACTTGTTCAGTAAACGTGACTGAACTATGTGGCACTGTGACTGACAGAATTTGTTCAGTAAACGTGACTGAACTACGTGGCACTGTGACTGACAGAACCTGTTCAGTAAACGTGACTGAACTACGTGGCACTGTGACGGACAGAACTTGTCCAGTAAACGTGACTGAACTACGTGGCACTGTGACCGACAGAACTTGTTCAGTAAATGTGAGTGAACTACGTGGCACTGTGACTGACAGAACTTGCCCAGTAAACGTGACTGAACTATGTGGCACTGTCACTGACAGAACTTGTTCAGTAAACGTGACTGAAATACGTGGCACTGTGACTGACAGAACTTGTCCAGTAAACGTGACTGAATTACTTGGCACTGTGACTGACAGAACTTGTTCAGTAAACGTGACTGAACTATGTGGCACTGTGACTGACAGAACATGTTCAGTAAACGTGAGTAAACTACGTGGCACTGGGACTGACAGAACTTGTTCAGTAAACGTGACTGAACTACTTGGCACTGTGACTGACAGAACTTGTTCAGTAAACGTGACTGAACTATGTGGCACTGTGACTGACAGAACTTGTTCAGTAAATGTGACTGAACTACGTGGCACTGTGAATGACAGAACTTGCCCAGTAAACGTGACTGAACTATGTGGCACTGTCACTGACAGAACGTTTTCAGTAAACGTGAGTGAACTGCGTGGCACTGTGACTGACAGAACGTGTTCAGTAAACGTGAGTGAACTATGTGGCACTGTGACTGACAGAACTTGCCCAGTAAACGTGACTGAACTATGTGGCACTGTGACTGACAGAACATGTTCAGTAAACGTGACTGAATTACGTGGCACTGTGAATGACAGAACTTGCCCAGTAAACGTGACTGAACTATGTGGCACTGTCACTGACAGAACGTGTTCAGTAAATGTGAGTGAACTATGTGGCACTGTGACTGACAGAACTTGCCCAGTAAACGTGACTGAACTATGTGGCACTGTGACTGACAGAACATGTTAAGTAAACGTAACTGAATTACGTGGCACTGTGACTGACAGAACTTGCCCAGTAAACGTGACTGATCTATGTGGCACTGTGACTGACAGAAAGTGTTCAGTAAACGTGAGTGAACTATGTGGCACTGTGACTGACAGAACATGTTCAGTAAACGTGAGTGAACTATGTGGCACTGTGACTGACAGAACGTGTTCAGTAAACGTGAGTGAACTACATGGCACTGTGACTGACAGAATATGTTCAGTAGACGTGAGTGAACTATGTGGCACTGTGACTGACAGAACGTGTTCAGTAAACGTGAGTGAGCTACGTGGCACTGTGACTGACAGAACTTGCCCAGTAAACGTGACTGAACTATGTCGCATTGTGACTGACAGAACGTGTTCAGTAAACGTGAGTGAACTATGTGGCACTGTGACTGACAGAACATGTTCAGTAAACGTGAGTGAACTATGTGGCACTGTGACTGACAGAATGTGTTCAGTAAACGTGAGTGAGCTACATGGCACTGTGACTGACAGAACTTGCCCAGTAAACGTGACTGAACTATGTCGCACTGTGACTGACAGAACGTGTTCAGTAAACGTGAGTGAACTATGTGGCACTGTGACTGACAGTACTTGTTCAGTAAATTTGCCTCAACTACGTGGCACTGTGACTGACAGAACTTGTCCAGTAAACGTGAGTGAACTACATGGCACTGTGACTGACAGAACTTGCCCAGTAAACGTGAGTGAACTATGTGGCACTGTGACTGACAGAATGTGTTCAGTAAACGTGACTCAACTACGTGGCACTGTGACTGGCAGAACTTGTCCAGTAAACGTGACTGAATTACTTGACACTGTGACTGACAGAACTTGTCCAGTAAACGTGACTGAATTACTTGACACTGTGACTGACAGAACTTGTCCAGTAAACGTAAGTGAACTACATGGCACTGTGACTGACAGAACTTGCCCAGTAAACGTGACTGAACTATGTGGCACTGTGACTGATAGAACGTGTTCAGTAAGCGTGAGTGAACTATGTGGCACTGTGACTGACAGAAGTTGTTCATTAAATGTGACTCAACTACTTGGCACTGTGATTGACAGAACTTGTCCAGTAAACGTGACTGAATTACTTGGCACTGTGACGGACAGAACTTGTCCAGTAAACGTGAGTGAACTACATGGCACTGTGACTGACAGAACTTGCCCAGTAAACGTGACTGAACTATGTGGCACTGTGACTGACAGAACCTGTTCAGTAAACGTGAGTGAACTACGTGCACTGTGACTAACAGAACTTGTTCAGTAAACGTGACTGAACTATGTGGCACTGTGACTGACAGAATTTGTTCAGTAAATGTGAATGAACTACGTGGCACTGTGACTGACAGAACCTGTTCAGTAATCTTGACTGAACTACGTGGCACTGTGACTGACAGAACTTGTCCAGTAAACGTGACTGAACTACGTGGCACTGTGACTGACAGAACTTGTCCAGTAAATGTGAGTGAACTACGTGGCACTGTGACTGACA
Source organism: Phyllobates terribilis (assembly GCF_046119375.1). Lineage (NCBI taxonomy): Eukaryota > Metazoa > Chordata > Amphibia > Anura > Dendrobatidae > Phyllobates > Phyllobates terribilis. The sequence continues at coordinate 51,844,356 of NW_027362767.1, read as the reverse complement.
GAACTTGTTCAGTAAACGTGACTTAACTACGTGGCACTGTCACTGACAGAACTTGTTCAGTAAACGTGACTGAAATACGTGGCACTGTGACTGACAGAACTTGTCCAGTAAACGTGACTGAATTACTTGGCACTGTGACTGACAGAACTTGTTCAGTAAACGTGACTGAACTATGTGGCACTGTGACTGACAGAACGTGTTCAGTAAACGTGAGTAAACTACGTAGCACTGGGACTGAAAGAACTTGTTCCGTAAACGTGACTGAACTACGTTGCACTGTGACTGACAGAACTTGTTCAGTAAATGTGACTGAACTATGTGGCACTGTGACTGACAGAACTTGTTCAGTAAACGTGACTGAACTACGTGGCACTGTTACTGGCAGAACATGTTCAGTAAACGTGACTGAACTACATGGCACTGTGACTGACAGAACTTGTTCAGTAAACTTAACTGAACTATGTGGCACTGTGACGGACAGAACTTGTTCAGTAAATGTGACTGAACTACGTGGCACTGTGACTGACAGAACGTGTTCAGTAAACGTGAGTAAACTACGTGGCACTGGGACTGAAAGAACTTGTTCCGTAAACGTGACTGAACTACGTGGCACTGTGACTGACAGAACTTGTTCAGTAAACATGACTGAACTATGTGGCACTGTGACTGACAGAACTTGTTCAATAAACGTGACTGAACTACGTGGCACTGTGACTGGCAGAACGTGTTCAGTAAATGTGACTGAACTACATGGCACTGTGACTGATAGAACTTGTTCAGTAAACGTAACTGAACTATGTGGCACTGTGACGGACAGAACTTGTTCAGTAAATGTGACTGAACTACGTGGCACTGTGACTGACAGAACGTGTTCAGTAAACGTGAGTGAACTATGTGGCACTGTGACTGACAGAACGTGTTCAGTAAACGTGAGTGAACTACGTGGCACTGTGACTGACAGAACTTGTTCAGTAAACGTGACTGAACTACGTGGCATTGTGACTGACAGAACGTGTTCAGTAAACGTGAGTAAACTATGTGGCACTGTGACTGACAGAACGTGTTCAGTAAACGTGAGCGAACTATGTGGCACTGTGACTGACAGAACGTGTTCAATAAACGTGAGTGAACTACGTGCACTGTGACTGACCAAAATTGCCCAGTAAACGTGACTGAACTACGTGGCACTGTGACTGACAGAACTTGTCCAGTAAACGTGACTGAATTACTTGGCACTGTGACTGACAGAGCTTGTCCAGTAAACGTGAGTGAACTACATGGCACTGTGACTGACAGAACTTGCCCAGTAAACGTGATTGAACTATGTGGCACTGTGACTGACAGAACGTGTTCAGTAAACTTGAGTGAACTACTTGGCACTGTGACTAACAGAACTTGCCCAGTAAACGTGACTGAACTATGTGGCACTGTGACTGACAGAAAGTGTTCAGTAAACGTGAGTGAACTACGTGGCACTGTGACTGACAACTTGTTCAGTAAACGTGACTGAACTACGTGGCACTGTGACTGACAGAACGTGTTCAGTAAACGTGAGTGAACTATGTGGCACTGTGACTGACAGAACCTGTTCAGTAAACGTGAGTGAACTATGTGGCACTGTGACTGACAGAAATTGCCCAGTAAACGTGACTGAACTACGTGGCACTGTGACTGACAGAACTTGTCCAGTAAACGTGCCTGAATTACTTGGCACTGTGACTGACAGAACTTGTCCAGTAAACATGAGTGAACTACATGGCACTGTGACTGACAGAACTTGCCCTGTAAACGTGATTGAACTATGTGGCACTGTGACTGACAGAACTTTTTCAGTAAATGTGACTGAATTACGTGGCACTGTGACTGACAGAACTTGTTCAGTAATTGTGACTGAATTACGTGGCACTGTGACTGACAGAACTTGCCCAGTAAACGTGACTGAATTATGTGGCACTGTCACTGACAGAACTTGTTCAGTAAATGTGACTGAACTACGTGGCACTGTGACTGACAGAACTTGTCCAGTAAATGTGACTGAATTACTTGGCACTGTGACTGACAGAACTTGTTCAGTAAACGTGACTGAACTATGTGGCACTGTGACTGACAGAACGTGTTCAGCAAACGTGAGTAAACTACGTGGCACTGGGACTGACAGAACGTGTTCAGTAAATGTGAGTGAACTATGTGGCACTGTGACTGACAGAACGTGTTCAGTAAACGTGAGTAAACTACGTGGCACTGGGACTGACAGAACATGTTCAGTAAACGTGAGTGAACTATGTGGCACTGTGACTGACAGAACTTGTTCAGTAAACGTGACTGAATTACGTGGCACTGTGACTGACAGAACTTGTTCAGTAAACGTGACTGAACTATGTGACACTGTGACTGACAGAACTTGCCCAGTAAACGTGACTGAACTATGTGGCACTGTGACTGACAGAACATGTTCAGTAAACGTGAGTGAACTGCATGGCACTGTGACTGACAGAACTTGTTCAGTAAACGTAACTGAACTATGTGGCACTGTGACGGACAGAACTTGTTCAGTAAATGTGACTGAACTACGTGGCACTGTGACTGACAGAACGTGTTCAGTAAACGTAAGTGAACTATGTGGCACTGTGACTGACAGAACGTGTTCAGTAAACTTGAGTGAACTATGTGGCACTCTGACTGACAGAACGTGTTCAGTAAACGTGATGGAACTACGTGGCATTGTGACTGACAGAACTTACCCAGTAAACGTGACTGAACTATGTGGCACTGTGACTGACAGAACGTGTTCAGTAAACGTGAGTGAACTACGTGGCACTGTGACTGACAGTACTTGTTCAGTAAACGTGACTGAACTACGTGGCACTGTGACTGACAGAACGTGTTCAGTAAACGTGAGTAAACTATATGGCACTGTGACTGACAGAACGTGTTCAGTAAACGTGAGCGAACTATGTGGCACTGTGACTGACAGAACGTGTTCAATAAACATGAGTGAACTACGTGCACTGTGACTGACCAAAATTGCCCAGTAAACGTGACTGAACTACGTCGCACTGTGACTGACAGAACTTGTCCAGTAAACGTGACTGAATTACTTGGCACTGTGACTGACAGAGCTTGTCCAGTAAACGTGAGTGAACTACATGGCACTGTGACTGACAGAACTTGCCCAGTAAACGTGATTGAACTATGTGGCACTGTGACTGACAGAACGTGTTCAGTAAACTTGAGTGAACTACTTGGCACTGTGACTGACAGAACTTGCCCAGTAAACGTGACTGAACTATGTGGCACTGTGACTGACAGAAAGTGTTCAGTAAACGTGAGTGAACTACGTGACACTGTGACTGACAACTTGTTCAGTAAACGTGACTGAACTACGTGGCACTGTGACTGACAGAACCTGTTCAGTAAACGTGAGTGAACTATGTGGCACTGTGACTGACAGAAATTGCCCAGTAAACGTGACTGAACTACGTGGCACTGTGACTGACAGAACTTGTCCAGTAAACGTGCCTGAATTACTTGGCACTGTGACTGACAGAACTTGTCCATTAAACGTGAGTGAACTACATGGCACTGTGACTGACAGAACTTGCCCAGTAAACGTGACTGAACTATGTGGCACTGTGACTGACAGAACTTTTTCAGTAAATGTGACTGAGTTACGTGGCACTGTGACTGACAGAACTTGTTCAGTAAATGTGACTGAATTACGTGGCACTGTGACTGACAGAACTTGCCCAATAAACATGACTGTACTATGTGGCACTGTCACTGACAGAACTTGTTCAGTAAATGTGACTGAACTACGTGGCACTGTGACTGACAGAACTTGTCCAGTAAACGTGACTGAATTACTTGGCACTGTGACTGACAGAACTTGTTCAGTAAACGTGACTGAACTATGTGGCACTGTGACTGACAGAACGTGTTCAGTAAACGTGAGTAAACTACGTGGCACTGGGACTGACAGAACGTGTTCAGTAAATGTGAGTGAACTATGTGGCACTGTGACTGACAGAACTTGTTCAGTAAACGTGACTGAATTACGTGGCACTGTGACTGACAGAACTTGTTCAGTAAACGCGACTGAACTATGTGGCACTGTGACTGACAGAACTTGCCCAGTAAACGTGACTGAACTATGTGGCACTGTGACTGACAGAACGTGTTCAGTAAACGTGAGTGATCTGCGTGGCACTGTGACTGACAGAACGTGTTCAGTAAACGTGAGTAAACTATGTGGCACTGTGACTGACAGAACGTGTTCAGTAAACGTGACTGAACTATGTGGCACTGTGACTGACAGAACGTGTTCAGTAAACGTGAGTGAACTATGTGGCACTGTGACTGACAGAACGTGTTCAGTGAACATGAGTGAACTATGTGGCACTGTGACTGACAGAACGTGTTCAGTAAACGTGACTGAACTACGTGGCACTGTGACGGACAGAACTTGTTCAGTAAACGTGAGTGAACTATGTGGCACTGTGACTGACAGAACGTGTTCAGTAAACGTGACTGAACTATGTGGCACTGTGACTGCCAGAACGTGTTCAGTAAACGTGAGTGAACTATGTGGCACTGTGACTGACAGAACGTGTTCAGTAAACGTGAGTGAACTATGTGGCACTGTGACTGACAGAACTTGTTCAGTAAATGTGACTCAACTACGTGGCACTGTGACTGACAGAACTTGTCCAGTAAACGTGACTGAATTACTTGGCACTGTGACTGACAGAACTTGTCCAGTAAACGTGAGTGAACTACATGGCACTGTGACTGACAGAACTTGCCCAGTAAACGTGAGTGAACTACGTGGCACTGTGACTGACAGAACTTGCCCAGTAAACGTGACTGAACTATGTGGCACTGTGACTGACAGAATGTGTTCAGTAAACGTGAGTGAACTACATGGCACTGTGACTGACAGAACTTGCCCAGTAAACGTGACTGAACTACATGGCACTGTGACTGACAGAACGTGTTCAGTAAACGTGAGTGAACTACGTGACACTGTGACTGACAGAACCGGGCGCGACCAATCAGCGAAGCATGGTTCAAATCCCGCGCCAGTTCGCAGCCGGACAGCACCAGTCGCTGATTGGTCGCGGGCAGCTGGCGCTACCAATCAGCGACACGGGATTTCCGTTACAGACAAACAGGCAGAATTAGACGATTATATATATAAATAGTACCATATTCAGTGCCAGAGTCATCGTTCTAATTTTGCCAATATCTGTTAGGTTTCATTTGGTATGGAGGATCTTTAAAGGGAATCTGTTAGCAGGTTTTTGCTATGTAATCCAAGAGCAGCTTAATATAGAGGAGAAACCCTGATTCCAGCGATGTGTCACTTACAAGGCTGTGTTGGTGTTTCAATAAAATCAGTGTTTTTTATCACACCGAGATTTTCACTACAGGACTAGGTACCTCGTGCCTCCTTGTCTTACCACACCCCACCACTGATTGGCAGTTTTCTGTCAATGTACAATGTACACAGAAAGATCAGTGGTGTGGGCGGGGTTATACAGAGCTTAGCATTCTGAGCACCGCTAGATCAGCAGCAGAAAAACTGTGATTGTATCAAGTTGACAACATGCAGACCAATAACTGATACATTACTAGGACCAGGGTCTCAGCCTCTGCATTATGCTACACTCTGATTTCATAGCAAACACCTGGTGAAAGATTCCCCTTAAAGCCTTTGGTTCAGATGAACAGTTCTTATGTACCATGGACAGGTGGCACCGCTGCAGAGGTATGAACAAGTTGGACCTACTGTGTAGGATGTGGCAGAGTTGGTACTTTGACAACTGGTTTAGCAGAACTGGAACTAAGATAGTGAAGACTGATGCAGCAGAGCTAAATGACAGATGTAGCAGACATGAGTTGGTAATGTAGAAGAACTCAATATCTGATTTAACAGAAGCAGAATGCAAATTTCTTGAATATTCAGGCAGCATTTTGCCACCTGAGCCGGGATGAATGGCTCGTGAGAATGAAGTATTAGGAATGTAGCAATGTGATACGCAGATCAGACCGACCCAGCCAACAGAGAGGGGTGGCACAGCACCAGTTGTTGGCAGAAGAAACGGTGTGTTAATGTAGTAGTGGGGAAGGACGTAGCCTTCTTTTGGCACTGAAAGAGTTTAAAGAGAATGTTCCCATAGTTAGATCTCTCTGAGCTGCCGTTAGGACCAGTTAAGGGGTTAGCTGTGATGATCTAGCCAGTAGAGTAGAGGGGGAACTTAGTGCCATGATCAAGCATAAAGCTTGTCCCTGATATATTTCCTTGTGGTGCTGTAGTACTCTTAATCGGCCACAAGATGCCACTGTCGGGCGCAGCTGTTAGTGAGAGCCTGCTACCAGAATGACAGGAATTAACTGCTGCAGGGGGCGGGGCATCCTAGGTAACGTCTGGAGAATTTTCCAGAAAATGTGAGTTGGAGTCCTGTCAGAGTTGTGACAGGAAGCCTTACGGACAGTCAGAGATATTGGCTGTTAGGGTAAACGGGAGCTCCCTACTCTCAGACAGTGGATCAACAGTGTCAATATCTCCTCACGCAGGAGTCCCATTAGTCAGCCGGGGAAACTCAACGGAGGTATTGAGGACCCGGGGCCCATCTAGTCTGCAGGTAGCAGAGGAAAATAGGACTCCAGGCTAAGCCGTGAGGGAGATATAGGATCTGGATACACTGTTGCTGGTGAGGAAACTTCTCTTCAGCTAGAGAATAGAGTTAGAGAGATGCTTCACCTAAAGAGGGCACCAGGGCTGAAGATGTTTCTAGCATATGTATGGGAGATGAAAACCTGTTGGGCCTTATCCAATGTACCTGACTGTAAATACTGTATATACTCCTCTCCCCCAAGTAAAATCCCAGTTATGGTTAAGAACTTCGTGTCCTCTGAATTTATTGCTGCCCTAGTCCAAGAAGAGAAATGCCTGGAGACAGCTGCGATCGGATGGTTTGAAGTAAGTAAAGAATGTCACATACCCAGCCACACATCAGAGGGAGGACACAAATTGTCTGTAGGGTGTCAAAGCGAGCAGGGGCTACAACTCGCCCACGACTACCTCGCTGGGGCACCTTACATTACAACATCTTCCACAATGACAGAAGAAATTGTCAAACATTGGACTTCTTTCAAAGGTACAAGCTAGATTTCCATTTAGCCTCGGCCATATCGTTACATAACTTTATTTAAAAAAACAAGTTTATCTTTTTTAGCAAACTCTATGGCAAACACACAATAATAAAAATGTATTATAAGGAACTCTAGGTGGAATAACAGGTTCTTTCATATTCCTAGACCCATAATTGCCACAGCCCACTTTCAACATTATGGGTTTTTTTCCCTGCTCAGCTTCCAAGCTGTATAATTTCCTACAATTTCTGGCAGCAATCACGTTATTCACTTTTAGGCATTTTCAGTGTCCTTGTCATATGGAAATAGCCGAGCTCACTACAATAATGTCAAGTCGAGTCTACCTGCAATTGTACAAGGCGGATCTTTTGTTTGCTGGTTAATAATTCACAATCGGCTTGCAAACATAAATCCTTTGTTATGGTGGCAGTGCTAATTGAGAGCAGTACAATGGCAAGTATTCGAGTATCGCCCCATAGAAGACACAATTGCTTCTTTTTCTAACTTCAAAGCTCATTTCTCCTCTGAAATCCGTCTCATGCTTTTAAATCAGATCCATTTTTGTCCCTGTCTTCTATCATCTATTAACTTCAAAAACCTGACTAAGAGATGAGGGGGAATGCAGAAAAGAAAACATCTATTTTAGGCAGTGGAGCAAATGGCATCGGAAATGCTTTCAGTCATTGAACATGTAACAATACATCCATTATGAATTATTATCAAAGCACGAACCCCTGTGTTGATTGATTGCAGCGGTGAGCATGAATTACTTGCCTTCTATTTGAAGGTAGGGAGATGTAGGTTGATATTCACATTATTATACAGCACCTTTAACCACAAGGCTGAATAAAATGCTACACGTACAATAGCGGATAATACTAAAAACGAGCAATTTCCATTTTTTGTGTGTCGTAGAGAATAAGGGATTGTCTCATCGACAGGGGTCAGAAATACCACTGTTCTCGCCTGAGTACTCCTCACAGCCACAGTCCGGAATAGCAGTTGTTTTGCAGCTCGGACAGTGGGTGCTGGTGCAGCAGTGGGATCTAGTTGGAACAACAGAGGCTGCTGCTGAGGACAGCAACAGGGGGAGCAGAACTGGAACCACAGGAACCAATCAAGCACAGTTTAAGCAGCATCAACTAGTGATGTAGAGATGTAATCCATAAATGAGTAGGGTAGACTCAGCAGTGAGGAACTAGAGGAGCACAGCTGAGTTGCACAGGAGGTTCAAAGGCCTAGAGTGGGTCTAGATATATCAGAGTTAATTCAGTGATGGTGCAGAGCTGGATTTGTAGCAAGTTCAATATTGTAAACCTGGAACAGTGACATAGCAGAGCTGAGTCAGTGATGTAGCTGATCTGAGTTTGCAGCCAAGCCCAATATTGCAGCGCTAGCACAGCGATATAGCAGAGCTGAGTTTATAGCAGAATGTAATATGGCAGAACCGGCACAGGGATATAGCAGAGCTGATTCAGCGATGTAGCAAAGCTGAGATTTCAGCAGGATTCAATCACAGGAATGTGATGAAACCACAGTGACAGCAAGGATGGGAGTTGACTGAATTCTCAAGAGGTGTCCGCCTGCTAACCTGGGCTAAATATCCTAAGAGGGTGATGTTTCAGGAGGGTGACGTTATGTGCAAAAGGACATAGAGACTCAGTGAAGGAGGAGGAGAGCTCAGCACCAGATACCCATCTCTTCTGCAACATGTACTTGGACAAGTATGACTTAGATTGTCATACTTGCCAACTTTACTGAAATGTCTAGGAGTCTACAAAAAATAAGAGAACTCCCAGACCCCAGGAAGAGTTGGCAAAGCTCCCGGGTGCTGCAAAACATTCATAGAAGCACTGGAAGCAGAACAGCCCCAAGCTCCAACATCCAGAGATACATTCAGGGCACAGGAACCTAATGTGGCCTTCCAGTAAGGGTGTTCTTGGGTAGCCCCAAGTTGGTAAGTATGCCACACATAATGCTTCTACTACCTACTAGTACCTAACTTTGGCAACCAATCATTATGAAGCTGACCTTGTGTAATCAAGAATGTATATGCTTGATTTAGCCGTTATAAGTCACTGTTCTGCAACCTGTGCCCGCCTAGCTGTGGTGATGAAACAAGTTTCACCTGTCGTGATAGCTGTAGATGGTCATGACATATTATCACGAGTGTGTCACGTCCTCCTGGAAGATCTAAGGTTAGAAAATTATAACAAATTGTGAATCGCAGGTCTTCCATTTAGTCTGTGTGTTTTGTGTCCCATATTAAATGGATTTTGCTTCACTTGGTGCTGAAGAGGTGAGCAACCTTTTCTATGCTGGTTAGAAACATGCAGCTCCATCTCACAGCTGCTCCTGTTCTGGTCATTTCCTCTCTCTATAAAATCTGGCCAGGCCTTCTCTCCCTCGCCAGTGAAAGTTTTACTTCCTGGTTCCATGGAATTGGTTTGCTGAGTTGGAGAGCATTTGTTTCTGCTGGAGATTGTTGTATGCTGTTTTGGGGTGTATGATTTTCTCCTTGACCTATTCCTATTTGGTTTGTACAGTCCTACCCTTCCCTATGTAGCTCTCTGCCTTTGGTGAGTATTTTGCATGTTAGTTGCTTTTCTGTTATCCCTGTTTATACACTATTTATACACTAGCATTTCTGTCCCAGGCTTCCTGTGGGAGGGGTGGGAACAGCATAGGAGAACAGTAAGGTTGGTGGCCCAAACCTCCTCACCATCAGAGGTACCTTTGGGAGCCGGGATAGTTAGGGCCCCAGTCCAAGGGACAATGCAGGGCTCCCTTCCCTATATAACATACAGTCACAACATGACACATACTTGATCTTCCTCAACAGTTGGAGAGCCATATGTTGCAAGAACAATAAATAAATTGTTATGATGCGCCTCTCAAATAGGAGGCACTAGAGAGCCTAGGAGGAGGACTAATTTGCATACATTTTTCACACAGAGCTTTGCCAGTTTGTCAGTCTCCACAAGGAGAAACATTACCCGAAGACAAATAATGAGGGCACCAGATGTGTAGACAATGCGTACGTTGGATCTTTTGGTCAAGGAGGACAACTATATAGAGTTAGTAGCTTCAAGGGGGCTCAAGTAGTTTGACTTATCTCTTCAATATCTGTACAAAAAAAATTTTGAGTAGCAACAAGTCATACCTTCCCATCTTCAGTGGAGCTTGTGGTCATCTGTCTTTGGGTTTCCATCATGAAGGTAATACATAATGGCTTGCTGCTGAGTCTGGAAGGAGCCATAGTCCTAAATCAGCCTAGTTGCCAAACTCCTATATTAGACCACAGCCTTGATGTGTCAAGGTTGATATATATACGCCAAGACAACATATACATTTCCATTTAAGACTGAACTTTTTCTAATCAAGAGTTATTCGTTTCCATTTTCCAGCTTTTTTCATGTTTCTTCTATTCTCCTTGAGCCAAGAGAAATCCAAAATGTGACCATCATTTATTATATTCTAAGAACGTGTCTTTTGGTTATGGCCGGGTTTGCCTTTGCAATGGATGTTCTTTGTGTCTGATGTATGTCTTTTCATGGAGTTCACCCTCTCATTCACCACGTGGTCATGTAAAGAACGCCTCATCTTGTTTTCTAGGTGTTGCGACTACAGCGATACCCAAATTTTGCTATAGATCAGCGCATATGAGGATACCTTGTAGGTACCCACACTGTTAAAGGGGTTTTCCACTTTAAGAAAAAAACACTTTTTTCCTCATCCAATGCCAGGCTAATATTAGGACCTTTCCTCAACGTGCCACACTTAAGTAAAAAGGTTCCTATCATACCTAGTGACTTTTAAAGAATAACCATCGTTAGTTTTATTTCATAAATCAATAGTGCACATGAAAATAAGAAAATTTATAATATATTATCAGAGAAATCTGCTTCTTCTCCTGAACTGATCTTTCACTCTCCATTCATGGGTAATATCTGTAAACTCAGTATTCAGGGTGGAACGGATAACAATAGTGCCAAAAATAATTATGGAAATAATTGAAAAAAATAAGTAAAAAAAAAAACATTAAAAAACAAAACGCATTTTGGCTGTGTCCAGTCTTCCTCAGGTGACACCAAAATGCATTGTTCTCTTTAATAATTAAAAAAGTAAAATATATATATTTTTTATTTCCATGATTATTTTTGGCACACTTTTTAACCGTTACATTTGATATAGCTGGAAAATTCCTAATCTTTGGTTTTAACTATTTTAATTTTACTACGCTCAGAAAGTGCTATTTTTTTGTTTTTTTCTATTCTTCGTATAAACTCTGTATTCAATAAAGGTTTTTACTTTATAGAGAGAGAATTTTAAAAGCACCAATTGTCATCTTCTATGTAGGAGGAGGAGTTAGAGGCGGACACAGCCATTCTGCTACAGGTTCTCCTGAAACCACAGTTACAGTTCTCCATAGAACTTTATGAGCACCAACCGCCAATCTCCTATGTAGGAGGAGGAGTTAGAGGCGGACACAGCCATTCTGCTACAAGTTCTCCTGAAATCACAGTTACAGTTCTCCATAGAACTTTTTGAGCACTAACTGTCATTTCCTATGTAGGAGGAGGAATTAGAGGCGGACACAACCATTCTGCTACAAGTTCTCCTGAAACCACAGTTACAGTTCTCCATAGAACTTTATGAGCACTAACTGTCATCTCCTATGTAGAAGGAGGAGCTAGAGGCGGACACAGCCATCATGCTACAAGTTCTCCTGAAACGACAGTTACAGTTCTCCATAGGACTTTATGGGCGCTAACTGTCATCTCCTATGTAGAAGGAGGAGCTAGAGGCGGACACAGCCATCATGCTACAAGTTCTCCTGAAATGACCGTTACAGTTCTCCATAGGACTTTATGGGCACTAACTGTCATCTCCTATGTAGAAGGAGGAGCTAGAGGCGGACACAGCCATTCTGCTACAAGTTCTCCTGAAACGACAGTTACAGTTCTCCATAGAACTTTATTAGCATTAACTATCATCACCTAAATCAGTAATGAGAAAGTCTGTATTCAATGAAGACAGATTTTCCCTGTTAATTGAGAATTTTGAGTATGGAGGAGGAGAAAAGATAAATTACAAAGTTTCTTTTTTCACGGTTATTCACTGTGCATCTCCTATAATGTTTGCCATTCCTTTATTCTCCGGCCTGCCCTGATCGTTTACATTTCTACAATATTAAACTAATTCTACCTGCCCCAAAATACAAACTGCTGACTGCAATTTTTCAAGCCCCAGATTCCCATACAGTTAGTCATTGCTTATGGGGCCTGGATCATGGCCATCTCTCCATCTGCTTAGTTGGACCATAGCAATCCAACGCCTCAAGGTAGTCCTCATTATAATTGGTTTTGACCTAAAATCCAAAAATTGGGACTGTTTATCCCTATGGCCAGCTTATCTTTCAACAAAAATCTCGCATTTGTATTTCCTCTGAACACCCACATTACAGCCCACATTCTAGCTATGCAATATCTTCCTATTAGAGATCCCATTCATTTTAATGGAAGGCAAAAACAGCTTTAATAATAGTGTAAGTCATTTAAGACAAAATATAGGGCTTTTATAAAGCACACTGGGACATTTGGATAAAAAATAGACATAAAGGATGCTCCTTTAATGATCCGTAGGTGTGTTGTCCAGTTTCATGAAAAAGTCAGATAGAGACTTTTAACATTTTTCTACTGAGAGCATAAATTATGTAGAAGATGTAAAATTATGCAAAGCGGCCTCCGTGCCGCGCATATAATCGTATAATTGTGCCGGGTGCTATTGATTAACGGCACTGGAGTCAAACACAAATGCTTCTGGCTACTGATAAAACTTTAACTTCAAAAGGCGCAAAAGCAGCGTGAATGGTATTTAAATTCAGCAGGCGAATCACACAGGTCATTTTATCTATTCATTGACGAGAGCCAACAAAGGCTGCCACACCACAGGCGTGGATCAGGGACGCACCGCAAGAGATGGCTCCAAAGGACCCATGGGAACCAGTAATTATTTTTCTTTTTAACTCTATGATACATTTCAGCGCACAGACGGACAGCAAATTGTGAGCGGAGAACTCGTTTCATAAATGATAACTAGAGGGGAAAAAAATTGATGTGCATTGGGAAAAAAAGAGAAAATCGACCAATTCCAATCAATGATGGACAATGGAAGATGCTTACCTGGAGGAGGACGACGCCACAGAGCTACTAAGTATAGCAATCCTAATTACTATGGCTAGTTCCTATGTGATCTTTCATTGTGACAGCCACTAATGGCAGCAATTATGGAGTATCCAATTGCTACATTTGCACCTTCTAACGGGAATTTGGCAGTGGGTTTTAACGTGGAAGTAGTTGGTATGGTTTTGTCTGCACTTGGCCTCCAGCAAAGATGATACCTTTTTTGTAGAAATCCGATGTGCCAGTCATGAGAAATCTAGTGTATAAACCATATGCAAATCAGGCTTAAAGTGCACTGGGGATGTGTCAATGCACTTAGAAGCAATGCATCTGCACTGACATGCCCCCAGCCTGATTTTAATATGGATTTTACACTAGATTTCTCATGACTGGCACATTGGAAGTCTAAAAATAAAGTATCATCCGTTGTGCCAGTCATGAGAAATCTAATGTAAAATCAATATTCAAATTAGGCTGGGGGCATGTCAGTGCAGATGCCCTGCTTCTTCTAAGTGCATTGACACGCCCCCCAGTGCACTTTCAGCCTGATTTGCATATGGTTTGTACACTAGATTTCTCATGACGGGCACATTGGATTTCTACAAAATAAAGTATCATATAATTTAATATAATAATAATAATAATCTTTTTTATTTATATTGCGCCAACATATTCCGCAGCGCTCTACAATTCAGACACATCGGCACTGTCCCCATTGGGGCTCACAATCTAAATTCCTATCAGTATGTCTTTGGAGTACAAGCGCCTATATGGTTTCACCACTACTTCCATTTGTAAAAAAAACTGCGGACAGTTCCCCTTTAAGGTGCCCATGCATTTCCAAAAGCTCTCAGCCAAGCCAGATATTTTTCCTGACCACTTCATACACAAGCATGATCGTGTTGGCTGAGAATGCATGTGTTCTGTAAGTGGGGGGTGCAAGAGGTAAACCACTGCCAAATCCCTCTAGTGGCAGCTCATCTTTCCTGAGATCAAAATGATCAGGCATAACTTTTCAACATGCCTGATCAAGCAAATTATGTTAGGGGAAAGTTGGGGAAGATAGTGATGCGCCCCCCTGGGCCGTGGGGTACTCAACAGCCGGGCCTCTGGTTGCTGGGGGATATCACGGTGGCTGGCCCGGTCCGTGACCCAGGGCGGTCAGTGAAAAGGGGGATAGATATGGGGGATTTGGACAGTTCGTGACGCCACCTGTGGAATGCGGCTAAGGGGTGCCGCCGCTGCGGAGCAGTCCTCTGGAGCTGGTGTTACAGCAGCAGGGATGGTGTGGCTCTCCACAGGTAGAGCTAGCTCCAGGGCAGTGTGGGGTGTAATTGATGGTGGTGCAGGGGAGAGACGGCAGGACGGTCCCGGAGGAAAGACGGACACTCACACGGGGGTAAGCTTCAGTACTTTTACTGGTGATGTTGCAGGCACGGTCCTGGGTACTCCAGGTGAAGGGCGCACTTTTGGACTCTCCCCAGTGAGCGGGTATAGGGCCTCCTGATCCGTTGCTTTCTTCACTAAGCTTCTGACCTGCCTGGAGCTAGGCCTAGCTTGGTTACTGTCTCTCTTAGCACCTGCTGACCTGGTGGTAGGGCCTTCTCTTTGGAGATCACTCTCCCTGGACGCTGGGACCTCCGTGACTCCTAGCCCTGGTACTGTAGCCAGCATTTGGTGAACCTGGGACCTGTAGTCCTCCAGGGGTTCCGGTGGTTCCTACTAAGTATAAATGTCCCTGTAGGTGCAGACCCGGTGTCCGGTATATATCGGGGTGAGCCTGGTATGCTCCTCTGCCCCCTTGCTACTTCTTCCTTCTCCTCTCGCCTTCAGCCCACTCAAGGCCCTCACTAGGCCTTCACACGTGCTGTAGGCCTTGGCTCGCCTAAGCACAGCAGCCAGCTCGCTGCCTCTTCACTGCTCTCTGAGCGTCAGCACGCTCTCGGCTCAACTCTGAGCTGTGTTCCTTTCTGAACACTAAACTGAAACTAAGATTGAGCTGCCTGGCTCCACCCTCCCTATATATATCCCTAACGGGCTCCCTTTGCTGGTCTGAGGTGGTAGGGTGGAAGTGTGTGAATGTGTGAGGGCCTCTGGTGGAGAAGTCCATCCATGCACCCTTCTGGGTTCTGTGGCACCAATGCACAGCAGGGCGCCACATTCCCCCCTAGTAAAACTCAGTACTCCTGGACTGAAGCATTTTTTCAAAACAGGTTAACATTAACAATTCTTCCCTTTATGGGAGGCCCTTTTCTTAAACGTTACAGATAACAAAAACATAATAAATAATCAATATATGTACAATAATTAAAGTTTTGGAGCAATTGTCAGTGAGTCCCCTAACAGGGTGTCCATTTCACTGCAAAGTACAAGGGAGCTTGAGGGACCTGTCCGTAAACCCTCCACGTAGGCCCTGGGCGTGGCTGCAGGGCATAGGTGATCAGGAGTTGGACCACGTCTTCCGCCACGCCAAACAGGTTTTTGTTCAGTGGTTACCTAAAAGGGGCACTCCAGGGAGTGCAATATGTACAAGTAAACAGTTTTTGGGCTGCACACAGTCCTCAGCCACAGAGTCCTTTATATATACCCTTACGGGTAACGAAATGCAACAAGAAAAGTGTCCATGTCACCTAAATTGTCCATTGTAAGGCAAAAATAAGTCAATACATACATGAAAATTACACAGGAATAACATACCCCAAGGGGCAACTATTTATACTTTTAGAGTTTCTCTTCCTACTCTCTGTATCTGACAGGGGTCTGACCTTGCGTGCTACGTGTTGACCTACATAGGACTTGGATGCGTGTGGTACTGGTGTTTGTACTACCTCCCATTCTGTCAGTTCTAGGTGTGGAAGGACTGCAAGACTGCCTTAACCTCTCTACGGGACTGGCAAGTGTACCATTGGCTGGGCCTTCTTGCTCTGCTCCAACCGGGGATCCTTCTTCCGGGGATTCTTCCTTAGCAGGCTCTTCTGGGGCACCTACAGGTTCTACTTGCTGTGGAGGGTCTTCTGGCTGTTGGTAGAAGTGTAGTACAGGTATTATTACCGCTCCATCCAGTTGAGGCCAATCTGCCGGGAAATCTCCAAATTCAGTATGTATTACTGCTTCTTTAGACTCCTCCGGTACGATGAGAGGCACTTCCTCCTGGGGCTTCAGCAGACCTCAACACAACTTCAGATGGTCTCTAGATACCATTCCAGTCGTTCTTCCTCCGTCCTTGGTAATTAAACAGGTCTTCCTGTTATCAAATCTTGAATTTAACACAGTGCAGGGTTCCCTCTCCCACTGGTCATCAAGTTTGTGGTTTCTTCTTTTTCTCTTTAGCACAACTTCTCCAGGTGTAAAGGGTTCTGCTGGTGCACTTTTGTTGTACTGTGCTTCCTGCTTGTCTCTTACCCTATTCAGACTGTCTTCGACACAGGCTTGTACTCTCCTGTACTGTTCCTGTCGCATCGTGTCCCAGTCTTCAGTGGACATATCTGCTTCGGGTTCTACTACACCAAGTTCCAGGTCCATGGGCAGCTTTCCGGGTCTTGCTCGCATGAGATTTGCTGGAGTACAATTGGTGGAACTCACAGTTATGTGGTTGTACAGATCTACCAGGTCAGGTAGCTTGTCTGGCCACTGGTTTCTTTCTTCTAGCGGAAAGGTCTTCAACAGGTCGATGACGATGTTATTCATCTTTTCACATAACCCATTGGTTTGGGGGTGGTACTGTGTAGTCCGGATCTTCTTACACCCGTACAGATGGCAAAACTCCTTGAACAATTCGGCTTCGAAGGCAGTGCCTTGATCTGTCAGCACCTGCTCCGGGTATCCATGGGGCCTGCAGAAGTACGCCTGAAACGTCTTCGCCGCAGTTTCTGCCATCAGATCCTTGACGGGGGCGACAACCAGGAACCGGGAGTAGTGATCCACCATGGTCAGGGCATAGGAATATCCTGACCTGCTGGGTGACAGCTTGACATGATCCAGGGCCATGATCTCCAAGGGTGGAGTTGTCTTGATGGGTTGCAGGGGTGCCTTCTGGCTGCTGTAGTCTTTTCTTCTGAGGCTACAGAGTCCACAATCCCGGCACCATCTCTCTATGGAACTGCGCATTCCAACCCAATAAAACCGACCTTTCAGCAGGGTTTCTAGCTTCTTCCAGCCAAAGTGCCCCGCTTGATCGTGGTAGGCCTCCAATACCATCTGGATGTCCGCCCTAGGCACTACGATCTGCCATACCATCTCATGGGTCCTCGGGTTGACGTACCTTTGGCACAGCTTCTCCCTATAGATGAACAGCCAGCTTCTCTCATTCCACAGTTGCTTGGCTTGCGGAGACGCGTCCTTCTCCAGGGAGGAACCTTCCTGGGTTATCAGTTCTTTGATACGGCTGACAACCGGGTCGCTGTCCGGGGTCTCCTTCCAACTGTGGTGAGGCAAAGGGTTTAGTGTCCTACCACGATACCTCCTGGAGGTGCGCTGCTCGTGGACCATCCCATTTCTGTGGAAGGCAGATAGCTCAATCTCTTCCAGGTGATCCACTTCTTCTTCAGTGTCCAACTGGTGAGGCATCCTGGACAGGGCATCGGTGTTGGCATTCTTGCGGCCTGCCCGGTACTTAATGGTGAACTGGTAGTTTGACAGCCGAGCCATCCATAGTTGTTCCATGGCTCCTAACTTGGCTGTTTCCAGATGAGTTAAGGGGTTATTATCAGTGTAGGCAGTGAACTTACTGGAGACTAGGTAGTGCTTGAACCGCTCGGTGATGGCCCAGACCAGGGCCAGGAACTCCAACTTGAAGCTGCTATAGTTCTCTGGGTTCCTCTCGGTCGGGCGGAGCTTCCTGCTTGCATAGGCGATCACCTTCTCTCGGCCATTCTGCTTCTGACTTAACACAGCTCTTAATCCCTCATTGCTGGCATCAGTGTACAGCAGGAACGGTTGACTGTAGTCAGGGTAGGCTAGGATCTCTTCGCCGGTCAGGATCTCCTTCATCACCTCAAAGGATTCAGCTTGCTCCTTACCCCACTGGAACGGGGGGTTTCTGCCTCTCCCGGACTGTCCTACCAGGAGATCTTGCAAAGGCGCCGCTTTCTTGGTATAGTCCTTCACAAACCTCCGGCAATACCTGACTAGTCCCAGGAACTGACGTACCTCCTTGAGGCGCTTCGGCTCCGGCCTTTTCTGGATGGCAGTGACCTTCTCTGGGTCTGGTGCTACTCCTTCTGGACTGACGATGTGCCCCAGGTACTGTACTTTTCGCTTGAGCAGGTGGCACTTGGAGTGCTTCAGCTTCATCCCATACCGGGACAGCGACTCAAATACCTCTGCCAGGTGCTTCAAATGGTCCTCGTACGTTATGGAGTACACTATCACGTCATCCAGGTATAGCAGTACAGTCTCGAAGTTGCGGTGTCCCAGGCAGCACTCAATCAATTTCTGGAACGTTCCGGGGGCGTTGCAGAGTCCGAACGGCATACTGTTGAACTCGCAGAGTCCCATCGGGGTAGTAAAGGCCGTCTTCTCCCGATCCTCCTCAGCAATAGCTACTTGCCAGTACCCACTAGTGAGGTCAAGGGTGGAGAAGTAATTTGCAGACTTTAATGCAGCCAGGGATTCCTCTATACGGGGCAAAGGGTATGCATCTTTGTGTGTTATGCGATTTACCTGTCTGTAAGCTACACACATCCTCATGCTTCCATCCTTTTTCCTGACTAGGACCAGGGGAGCTGCCCAGGGGCTACAGCTATCTCTTATTACCCCTGCCTTCCTCATGTCATGCAACATTTCCTTTGCTTTCTGGTAGTGTGTTGGCGGGATTGGCCTGTAACGTTCTTTGATGGGTGGATGGTCACCTGTGGGTATATGGTGTTGTACCCCTTTAATCCTCCCAAAGTCAAGTGGGTGTTTACTGAATACCTGCTCGTATTCCTGAACCACCCGGCAGGGCCGGCGTCAGCACCCGGCGCACCCGGGCAAATGCCGGGGCCCTGAGCAGGCAGAGGGGCCCACTGGCGGTCGCGCACCCCGCTGGGCTATGGGCGGAGGAGAGCGGTGTCAGCGCCCGCCCTTCTCCGCCGCTTGCTCAGGGCCCCGGCAGGCGGATACTTACCTCTCCCCGTGCCTCCGCAGATCAGCTGTCTTCCTGCTCTGCGCTCCCTGTGACGTGTCAGGTCAGAGGGCGCGGTGACGTCTTTACACCGCGCCCTCCCCTGAGCCGTCGCAGGGAGCGCTGAGCGGGAAGACACCGACAACGCTGGAGTTCGGACCCGAGCAGCAGGCAGCGGGCAGCGGGCAGCAGGTAGCAGGTGAGGAGAAGGGAGGTGAGTATTTGATTTTTTTTTTTTAATGTATGGAGGCATGGGGCAGTATAAAGAGAAGGGCGGGGGGCATCCTGCATGGGGCATTATAAGGTGGGGAACAGCCTGCATGGGGCATTATAAAGGGGGGGACAGCCTGCATAGTGCATTATGTGGGGGGGAACAGCCTGCATGGGGCATTATAAGGGGGGGGCAGCCTGTATGGGGCATTATGTGGGGGGGAACAGCCTGCATGGAGCATTATAAGGGGGGGCAGCCTGTATGGGGCATTATGTGGGGGGTAACAGCCTGCATGGAGCATTATAAAGGGGGGAGCAGCCTGTATGGGGCATTATAAGGTGGGGAACAGCCTGCATGGGGCATTATAAAGGGGGGGGGGGCAGCCTGCATAGTGCATTATGTGGGGGGGAACAGCCTGCATGGGGCATTATAAGGGGGGGGGCAGCCTGTATGGGGCATTATGTGGGGGGGAACAGCCTGCATGGGGCATTATAAGGGGGGGGCAGCCTGCATAGTGCATTATGTGGGGGGGAACAGCCTGCATGGGGCATTATAAAGGGGGGGGCAGCCTGCATAGTGCATTATGTGGGGGGGAACAGCCTGCATGGGGCATTATAAGGGGGGGGGCAGCCTGTATGGGGCATTATGTGGGCGGGAACAGCCTGCATGGAGCATTATAAGGGGGGGGGGCAGACTGTATGGGGCATTATGTGGGCGGGAACAGCCTGCATGGAGAATTATAAAGGGGGGGGCAGCCTGCATAGTGCATTATGTGGGGGGGAACAGCCTGCATGGGGCATTATAAGGGGGGGGGGCAGTCTGTATGGGGCATTATGTGGGGGGGAACAGCCTGCATGGGGCATTATAAGGGGGGGACAGCCTGTATGGGGCATTATGTGGGGGGGAACAGCCTGCATGGAGCATTATAAGGGGGGGGCAGCCTGTATGGGGCATTATGTGGGGGGTAACAGCCTGCATGGAGCATTATAAGGGGGGGACAGCCTGTATGGGGCATTATGTGGGGGGTAACAGCCTGCATGCAGCATTATATGGGGGCCAGTATCCTGTATGGAGCGTTATAAGGGGACCGGTATCCTGTATGGAGCGTTATATGGGGGCCGGTATCCTGTATGGAGTTTTATAAGGGGACCAGTATCCTGTATGGAGCATTATATGGAGGCCAGTATCCTGTATGGAGCTTTATAAGGGGGCCAGTATCCTGTATGGAGCGTTATATGGGGGCCAGTATTCTGTATGGAGCCTTATATGGGGGCCAGTATTCCGTATGGACCCTTATATGGGGGCCAGTATTCCGTATGGGGCCTTATATGGGGGCCAGTATTCCGTATGGAGCCTTATATGGGGGCCAGTATTCCGTATGGGGCCTTATATGGGGGCCAGTATTCCGTATGGGGCCTTATATGGGGGCCAGTATTCCGTATGGAGCTTTATATGGGGGCCAGTATTCCGTATAGAGCCTTATATGGGGGCCAGTATTCTGTATGGGGCCTTATATGGGGGCCAGTATTCCGTATGAAGCGTTATATGGGGGCCAGTATTCTGTATGGAGCGTTATATGGGGGCCACTATTCTGTGTGGAGCGATTCACCGGTTTCTGAGCTATTGTGGAATTTACAATAGATATCACTCATGTAATGTAAGAAGTGAAATCTTTGCATTGTACTATATATATATTTCTCTGCGGTATCTCTGCATCATGAATCGTGGTATGTGTTAAAGGGGCCCACTGAGACTCTTTCGCCCAGGGCCCACAAAAACCTGGAGCCGGCCCTGCCACCCGGTGTACACCCTGCTTCTGATGGGCAGGAGTGGTGTCTGTCCCAACATGGAGCTGTTGACACCAATCCTTCACCTGGGTTCCCGGGTCATTATCCTCCACTTCGTCTGGTGAGGTTAATGACTCCGCAGTGTGTATGGAGTTGTAATCTACTGTGTACAGTTTGGCAACAGTGGCGTAGCGTGGTAATCTAACCTCGTCCTCCCCATAGTTTAGGAGCCTTACGGGCACCCTCCCATTGCGTACATCCACTAGCCCTCTGGCAGTCAAGAGTGTAGGTCTATGCTCTGAGCTAAGGAGCTCTACTACCGCCTGGTAGCTCCGTCCTTTGAGACCTATTGCTGCTCTACACCAAATCAGCATCTCACTCATCGGGGGGATCACAATGGGTATCGGGTCTGTCACCCGTACATTACCAATTTCACCACCTGTTAGCTTTACCTGTTGCTGGTACATAAGGGCTCGGTCTCTTTCTGGAGCACCCTCCTCTGCCCTGGTTTGGCAGTGTCGGCCATCTGTTGGAGCAAAAACAACACTTCTCCCAAACAATTACCGACAATATTTGTGCCAAGTACCATATACAAGTCTGTATCATCAGGATTAGTCTCTACTACAATTAGTCCCTGGTCCTTCAGTTCCACTCTTCCCACCTTTACTGCCACATCCTTAACCCCGACTAGGTTAAGAGGAAGGCCATTGGAGGCATACACGGAAAGGTTTGGAGCTGGCGGGTGAAGTTCGTCTATGGACCAGAACCTTTTGTAGAGGACATCTGGCATGATGGTTACCTAAGATCCAGTGTCCAGCAGGGCTGGTGTCGCTATGCCGTCCAGCATAATGGACAGGAAAGGTCTTCCTCCCACGAACCGATGGTACCAGTTTGATGGGCCTGCTTGATTTACTCCTGGGTGTCGGCCCTCGGCCCCAGGGTTTGCTTGTTTAAAGGACAGTTCCGCACTGTGTGGCCTGCCTTCTGGCAGCGGTAGCAGATGAATTCTCCTGGAGAGTGACGTTGGTCTTTGGTCCTCCCACGGGGTGGCGTTGTCCTCCTCCAGGGCAGCGTTGTCCTCCTACGGGGTGGCGTTGTCCTCCTTCTTTTTCTCATCCAGGGGACATCCTCAGGGCTATCGGCGAGTAGTATCCTTCCTTCCGGCTCGGACTCCTCCTGTAGCTGCAGCGTGCTCAGGACAGTGGCCAGGGTTTTACTTAGCTGACGCACTTCAGAGCGTAGGCTGTCCAGCTCGCTAGGGGCACTGTTTGCATGTTTGTTTCGGCCATTAGTGAAGGAGCAGTGGGTGCTGCGGGCACTGGGGTGGCCCCACCCTGGTAATGTTGGACAGCAGTATCTGTTGTTTCCAGGGGCTGCAGACCCTTTATAGCCATGTCCTTAAGGGTGTCAAAGGTGGCATCTGGATGATCTAAGGCCCACCACCGTACAGTTCTGCTCTCCTCCTGGGACCTTAACCCCCGGATGAACTGTTCCATCCGCATTTCATTTTCATCTTGTATGCTTGCTGGACTAACCTGTTTCAGGGCCCGCAGGGCTTCCTGTAAGCGACAGGCATCGTCCCGGGCACTGTCCTCAGTTTTCTGGACACAGTGGTAGAACCTCATCCGGAGATCCGTCTCGGTGCGGTTTTCAAACACAGTCTGCAATCTCTTAAAGATGATGGATACCGATTCCTGGTCTGCTGCTGGCCAGGTTTCAACTTCCCGCTCTGTGCCACCAGTCAATTGTCTCTCTGTTTGCCAGTCAAAGAATACCTATCTAGCACACCGCATATTCTTCTCTTGAATCCGGACAGGGTGTCTGGTTTGCCATTATACTGGGGGAGCCACTTCACTCCCGAGATATACGGCAGGGCCATTGGTAATAACGGGGTCACGACCCCTGTTGGTGGAGCGGCCGCTCCGGCCTGTGCAGCGCCGGGCGCAAGTTGGGCATCTAAAGCATTAACAGATGCTCCGGCGGCTTGCTGGTCGTCGGCCATTGTTGCGCCCCCCCTAGTGAACCGGAGCCTACCTTTTTTCACTTTCTTTACCAAGTAGGTCGCAGCTCCGCGGGCGACGGTCTTTTTCGAGGACCTTGCGTCGCTCGCGTCTGACGTCAGAGCGTCCTCTGGCTCCTTCCAGGACCTGACGCTTCCTGGTTCGACGTCAGGGGCGAGGCGTGTCTTAGGCTTCGCGCGCTTCAGCAATTACGCCTCCCAGGTTCCCGCGGTTACGCCCCTCTTCTTCCCGCACTGCAGCGCGATAATGGCGGCGATCCTCACCGCAGTTTAACACACAGTTCAGTTCAATAAAGGCGCACAGTACCCGGTGGCAACGGGCACGGAATCCTGCTCGTGACGCCAAGGCATGACGCGCCTCCCTGGGCCGTGGGGTACTCGGCACCACTTCATACACAAGCATGATCGTGTTGGCTGAGAATGCATGTGTTCTGTAAGTGGGGGGTGCAAGAGGTAAACCACTGCCAAATCCCTCTAGTGGCAGCTCATCTCTCCTGAGATCAAAATGATCAGGCATAACTTTTCAACATGCCTGATCAAGCAAATTATGTTAGGGGAAAGTTGGGGAAGATAGTGACGCGCCCGGGCCTCTGGTTGCTGGGGGATATCACGGTGGCTGGCCCGGTCCATGACCCAGGGCGGTCAGTGAAAAGGGGGATAGATATGGGGGATTTGGACAGTTCGTGACGCCACCTGTGGAATGCGGCTAAGGGGTGCCGCCGCTGCGGAGCAGTCCTCTGGAGCTGGTGTTATGGCAGCAGGAATGGTGTGGCTCTCCACAGGTAGAGCTAGCTCCAGGGCAGCGTGGGGTGTAGGGGAGAGACGGCAGGACTGTCCTGGAGGAAAGACGGACACTCACACGGGGGTAAGCTTCAGTAGCTTTTCTGGTGATGTTGCAGGCACGGTCCTGGGTACTCCAGGTGAAGGGCGCACTTTTGGACTCTCCCCAGTGAGCGGGTATAGGGCCTCCTGATCCATTGCTTTCTTCTCTAAGCTTCTGACCTGCCTGGAGCTAGGCCTAGCTTGGTTACTGTCACTCTTAGCACCTGCTGAACTGGTGGTAGGGCCTTCTCTTTGTAGATCACTCTCCCTGGACGCTGGGACCCCCGTGACTCCTAGCCCTGGTACTGTAGCCAGCGTTTGGCGAACCTGGGACCTGTAGTCCTCCAGGGGTTCCGGTGGTTCCTACTGAGTATAAATGTCCCTGTAGGCGCGGACCCGGTGTCCGGTATTTAACGGGGTGAGCCTGGTATGCTCCTCTGCCCCCTTGCTACTTCTTCCTTCTCCTCTCTCCTTCGGCCCACTCAAGGCCCTCACTAGGCCTTCACACGTGCTGTAGGCCTTGGCTCGCCTAAGCACAGCAGCCAGCTCGCTGCCTCTTCACTGCTCTCTGATTGTCATCACGCTCTCGGCTCAACTCTGAGCTGTGTTCCTCTCTGAACACTAAACTGAAACTAAGACTGAGCTGCCTGGCTCCACCCTCCCTATATATATCCCTAACGGGCTCCCTCTGCTGGTCTGAGGTGGTAGGGTGGAGGTGTGTGAATGTGTGAGGGCCTCTTGTGGAGAAGTCCATCCATGCACCCTTCTGGGTTCTGTGGCACCAATGCACAGCAGGACGCCACAATAGTCAGGTTTGCCTGGCCTATATGGACACTTTAATATAGGTGCCAATTTCCTAGGAACATCCATGAGGCTCCTGGGAAAAAAGAAGAAAATCTAAAAGCATGGTGCATGACATATGGTTTAAAAAATCAATGTAGAATCTCTGTGCAATGCAGTATACACCGTCACACAGAATGTTTCCTTTTTGTAAATTTGCTTCCTATATGCAAAGTTAAACAGCTGGTAGATGAACCAACCAGGGGAGGTAATCTGCTAGATCTGGTTCTATCAAATAGACCAGATACAATTTCAGATCTACCGGTCCGGGAGCATTTGGTTAGCAGTGACCATAATATGATAAGTTTCAATGTAATTTTCAATCAAACATTCAAAAGGGGAAATTCAAAAACTTGGAACTTTAGGAAAGCTGATTTCAACAAATTACGGGAAGAGATTAATTGTGTAGACTGGGACCATGTCATAGTAACTGGGGATACCGAACGTAAATGGGGCATGTTTAAGGAAATACTACTAGAATCCTGTAGAAAATGTATATGTAGCGCCCCGAGGGCTCGGCCGCTACAGGGGTATTGCACCTCTGCTAGAGGTGTGGTATTCCACTCCCAGGTAAGGATGGAGTATGGACCAGGGCTCAGTTAGCTGCATACAGCACATTCACCCCATTTCCGAGGGACAGTTCAACGGTGCTCCCATTAGACAGAAATGCAGGCACGACAGACCATGTCCATGGCTGGAGTGGGGAGGGGGGAGGAATACCCAGTGATGTAGGAGCAGATAGGGGTTGGTTCCTGAGCGTAGGTAGGAGCTCATTGGGTGCTGGTCACCTGAGCTCACTCTCAGAGGGAAGGTATAAAAGGTGGGAACCATCTTAGATCAGGGTTCAGTTCAGTTCAGTTCAGACAGACAGTGAGAGAGAGGAGAGGACAGGGAGCAGAGGCTCTGTAGGAGCTCTGCTCAGAGGCAGGCCTAGAGAAAAGGCCGGGAACAGAAAGGAACAAGAACAGAAAGGAACAAGAACAGAAAGGAACAGCAGGGAAGGAGAGAGAGAGGAACAGAAGGGCTCAGGAACAAGAAGGCAGAAGGGACCCTAAGAACCCATGAGAATACAGGGTGAAGGGTCAGGCAGATTAAGGGTACCAGATCCCAAGTTGGTGGAGGAGAAACAACCCTCAGCCAAAGACCGGAGGTCGTGATCATTTATTGGTGCGACACCTCATTAAACCTGCTAGGAAGGCACCATATAGAACAGTGGGGAACGGGATCCACGTTTACCCGCACAAGTTCGCGGCAGCTGGACAAAAGTGGGTCACTGGTGAGGCAGGCCAGAGAAAGGATAAAAGGGGGTCTTGGACCATGCTCCTGAACTGCCTGGAGGTTGACCGAGCCCCTCACCTGGTGGACACCACACGGCTTGGGTGGTCACTACCTGTACAGAAGTGACCCGGAGAATCTGAACTGTGAGTAAAAGGCATTGGACTGTAGTACATTGTCTGTGTACTCTTTCGCTCCTCCCGCACTAACGGTACTGGGACTCCCTGCACCATCAACCCCACAATCCACTGCACTGCCCTGGGGTTACACTCTTCCCGTGGGGAGTTTTACAATCTCAGCTGCGCATACCATCAACCTCAGGGGACTGCCTTGCAGCGGCGGTTCCTAATAACCGCAATCCACGGGTGGCGTAGTCGGACAATATCAACAGCACATAGCAGACTACCATTGGTCTGACCACCCTGAGCCACGGAACCGGGTTGCCACCACTACCCCCATCGTTTCCCTATTGCCCGGATACGAGTGCCCCACGGCCCAGGGGGCGAGTCAGCTTTGGCGTAGTCGGCAGGATTTCGTGCCTGCTAACAACGGGTACTGCGCGCCTGAAGAAAAAGAGACTGTTTTATTGAGATTGACCGTGTTGAAAATGGCGCCCGCCCCAGCAGAACGAGCGCCATAATGTGTGCGCCAAAAGACCACCGGAGGCCGCCTCCGATCGTGGGCCGGTTCCCAGAATGGCGACAAAGAAGGAGCCCACCCCCAACAGCCATGAGTGTGGCTGTGGAGATGTCCATCAAGGTGGGGGGACTACCCCTGAAAGTGATTGTTACCAAGTTGCCCCTGGACCACCCCCAATGGGGGTGGGAAGAGAAGAAAACTGTGGGGCAGGGCGTGGTCTGGATCAGTCTAGACAGACTGCACCCGGGAATGGACGAATTCCACAGCACCAACATGTTGGCCCGGAGCCTGCTGCAGGCTGAACCACCCTGCAGCCTGGAAGAGATCCTAGCGCAGCTCCGTAGAGACCCGGAGCGTGCGCAAGCTGCACTGGAGGACCTGGAGCGGAGGATGGTCCGAGCACAGCGGGGTGCGCTCATCGATTGGAGGGAGGAACTGGCCCAGCAGGCTGGAATCCACCAGCGACAGGCCTCAACCGCACCCCGGAGTCTGCCTGCCTCTGAGGACGGTGCAGGAGGAGTGAGGGCTGTAGACGACACTGCGGAGGGAGCCGTGAGGACTGAGGCAGGTACAGGGGACGTAACCACCTCAGGCCCAGCAGCTACAAGCCTGCCCCAGCCTCCCGTCGCAGAACCCGAAGCCCCACTCACCGCACCCGTTGCCGCGCTGCCACTGCTCCCAGCTGGGCCTCAAGCGGCGAGCGCCGCGACCGCGCCCCGCCCGACGCCACGCCCCTTGACCCCGGGCGCCATAAAGAAGGAAGCGTCATTGGCCCGGTCGCAAGACCTGCTTAACCCGGGTGCCGCTACCCCACCGACACCCCCTACCCGGACTGGGCCGCCACCAGACGTGACCAGAAGACCCCCGGCCTGGTCGCAAGGCCGAGTGCCCCTGGGCGCTGCTCCCAAACCTGGGTCCCCCCACTATACCACCGCTGGGCGTGGACCTATTTGCTCATCATACTGACTCGGATGGACTGCCGCTGGAGTGGCCGGCTGAACTGACCAGCAGTCAGCCATGGAAAACCCAGCCCCCGCGCGAGCCTCTGATACCAGCTCCGGAGCCCGTAGAGGTCACCCCGCTCCCATTAGAAGATGTCCAATTTGAGTGGGACCCCGCCGGCGAGAACTTGATGGGGTTCATTCAGGAGACCCGGGCGGACGCGGTCCGTCGTCTGGAGGCTTGTCAGCAGCAACTGGCGACCTTCGAACAGGAACGGCGGAAGAGGCGCGTCAGGGAGGAGCGGCTCCAGGCTCGAAGCGCTGAGCAAAAGTGCAAAGCCCGTCAGGACCCCCGGGCCGCCCGCGGTCCCCGAATCACCGGGACCATAATTAAATTCTACATGTTAAACGGCTGGAGTTTCATCAGGGGCCCGGAAACGGCAGGCGACGGCTTTGTGACCCGCAGAGACGTTGAAAGCCACCTACCGGAGGGACACCGTGGACATGACCTCTACCCTGGTGACGTGGTCACCTTCACCCGACACGAGGGCGCAAAAGGACCATACGCCCTCCATGTCCATCGGCTTACAGAGGAGGAGCTGCAGCACTATGGCTATGAGGGAAGCCAAGAGGACCCGGACGGGTCTGAAGAACCGTATGAGGAGGAGGAAGAAGGAGCATCTGGAGGACACCGCTACTAGTAAGTAGCAAAGTACCTGTGTATATATTTACCCGTCAGGGTACAAGAACTGTTAAAGAGGACTGTTGTGAAACTGTTGACTGTGTGAACGTTACCCTCCCCCTACATCCCTAACCTGGCTGAGGACTGAGAGCAGCCATCCCTTTTTCCCAACACTGGCCGAGGACTGAGAGCGGCCGCCCCTGTAAAATAGTTGCACTTCCTAAAGCGCCCCCTACTGGTTTTATAAAAAAAAAAACTACCACGTCTACCTCGGGACAACGAGTCCCTCATGTTTACAAGTTTGCCAAGGTTCCTGCACTTAAAAGAAGAATGCACACCTGGTCGCAAGTTGCACCACAGCCAGGATCCAAAAATGTGTTTTTGAAAATGTTTTCTTGCAAATGTTTTATATGAATAAGTTTTATATGCTGCTAAGTAGTGTTGTGAATGTTTTCTATAATGTTTATATGTCAAAAGAGTTCCAGAAGTATTAGTACGTGTTTTATAATAGGGTAACAAGAAAAGAAAAGTGTTTCCCATAAAGGGAACTGAACCGTGTTGCCTGTTTCTTGATGTGAAAAGTTTTGAAAAAGTTTGCATGTCCTGTACTTAATTGTTTTTGCTCTTTTCCAGCCCTAGGACGTGCTGTGGTTTACCGGGGGGGAATGTAGCGCCCCGAGGGCTCGGCCGCTACAGGGGTATTGCACCTCTGCCAGAGGTGTGGTATTCCACTCCCAGGTAAGGATGGAGTATGGACCAGGGCTCAGTTAGCTGCATACAGCACACTCACCCCATTTCTGAGGGACAGTTCAACGGTGCTCCCATTAGACAGAAATACAGGCACGACAGACCATGTCCCTGGCTGGAGTGGGGATGGGGGAGGAATACCCAGTGATGTAGGAGCAGATAGGGGTTGGTTCCTGAGCGTAGGTAGGAGCTCATTGGGTGCTGCTCACCTGAGCTCACTCTCAGATGGAAGGTATAAAAGGTGGGAACCATCTTAGATCAGGGTTCAGTTCAGTTCAGACAGACAGTGAGAGAGAGGAGAGGACAGGGAGCAGAGGCTCTGTAGGAGCTCTGCTCAGAGGCAGGCCTAGAGAAAAGGCTGGGAACAGAAAGGAACAAGAACAGAAAGGAACAAGAACAGAAAGGAACAGCAGGGAAGGAGAGAGAGAGGAACAGAAGGGCTCAGGAACAAGAAGGCAGAAGGGACCCTAAGAACCCATGAGAATACAGGGTGAAGGGTCAGGCAGATTAAGGGTACCGGATCCCAAGTTGGTGGAGGAGAAACAACCCTCAGCCAAAGACCGGAGGTCGTGATCATTTATTGGTGCGACACCTCATTAAACCTGCTAGGAAGGCACCATAAAGAACAGTGGGGAACGGGATCCACATTTACCCGCACAAGTTCGCGGCAACTGGACAAAAGTGGGTCACTGGTGAGGCAGGCCAGAGAAAGGATAAAAGGGGGTCCTGGACCATGCTCCTGAACTGCCTGGGGGTTGACCGAGCCCCTCACCTGGTGGACACCACACGGCTTGGGTGGTCACTACCTGTACAGAAGTGACCCAGAGAATCTGAACTGTGAGTAAAAGGCATTGGACTGTAGTACGTTGTCTGTGCACTCTTTCGCTCCTCCCGCACTAACGGTACTGGGACTCCCTGCACCATTACCCCCACCATCCACTGCACTGCCCTGGGGTTACACTCTTCCCGTGGGGAGTTTTACAATCTCAGCTGCGCATACCATCAACCTCAGGGGACTGCCTTGCAGCGGCGGTTCCTAATAACCGTAATCCACGGGTGGCGTAGTCGGACAATATCAACAGCACATAGCAGACTACCATTGGTCTGACCACCCTGAGCCACGGAACCGGGTTGCCACCACTACCCCCATCGTTTCCCTATTGCCCGGATCCGAGTGCCCCACGGCCCAGGGGGCAAGTCATATACCCTCTGGTAATAAAATGTCAAGGAATAAAAAGAAACCATTATGGATAAATAAGACAGTACAAAGTTTAATAAAGCAAAAACAAAGGACATTCATAATCTTGAAGACCAAAAATACAGAAATAGCATTTCAGGAGTATAAAGATCTGAATACAAAATGTAAAAAAGAAATCAAGCTAGCAAAGTTATCTACAGAGAAACAAATCGCCAGCGACATTAAACTAAATCCCCAAAAAATGTATAAATACATTAATGCCAAAAAGAAAAAAACAGATGGTATCAGCCCCCTAAAAGACGATAATAATAAGATAATTTTAGAGGACAAAGAAAAGGCTGAGATATTAAACAGGCACTTTTCATCCATGTTCACCAATGAACAATCCATTCCAGGGATCTTTCAACAAGGCAAAAATCAAAGTTCACCACCTGATATAACTAGTTTAACACAAAAAGAAGTACGCCTGCGTCTGAGCAAATTAAACATGGAGAAATCCCCCAACCCAGATGGCATTCATGCACGGATACTGAGGGAATTGAGCTCAATAATTGACAGAGTGCTGAATCTCATATTCTTAGACTCTCTGGTAACAGGGGTGGTGCCACAGGATTGGAGGAGGCTGATGTGGTACCAATATTTAGAAAAGGTAAAAAGGCGGATCCAGGCAACTTCTGTCCAGTAAGTCTGACATCAGCAGTGTGCAAAAATTTTTGAGGGCATCATAAGAGATGAGCTGCAGAGATATATCGCAGAGAATAATATAATAAAGGATAACCAGCACGGATTCATGAAAGATAAGTCATGTCTAACCAGCATGTTGGGAGGTAAGTGCACATCTGGATGTTGGCAATGCGGCTGATGTGATTTATCTGGACTTTGCAAAGGCATTTGATACTGTACCACATAACAGCTGTGGCAAGATGACTCACTCGGCTGGTTTCAGAAGTAGACACAGGAACGTTTTCGTCTGCAGGTTTATTTAAAATGGCATAAAGCACTGCAGGTTCCACAAAATAAACACGGCCTTGCTGGCACAATGACAAAACAAAACATGATAGCAAAGTCAATAGGCATGTGGGATTTGCCCGCTTAAGTGGCAGCACACTTCAGCTCCTCCTGAGCTGAAGTTGCACAGTCTGAAGACTTCCTTCTCTAAACTCACAACCAAGAAAAAAAAACAGTGACTGAGCATTTAACTTGCCCAGCCACACCTTGAGGTGGAGATATGGTGAATGACCTCCCGCCCTTCACAATGTCTTTCTCTAAAAAACACTCCCTTTTAAAATGGTGGTTTAACCCCCAACATATAACATGCTGGAAGAAATGTGTAGGTTTAGTTCACTGAAGCTAGTAGCCGCAGAGAAACATATCTCCCCTCACATATATCACCAGTGACTCTGTCACTCAGCCTTATACTGAAGCTACAGAAGCCGGGACTGGTGGAACTATAAGCAGATGGGTAAGGAATTGGCTAAATGACAGGAAACAGTCATCATAAATGGTACATTCTCTAAATGGGATATAGTCAGCAGTGGGGACCGCAGGGATCTGTACTGGGGGTAGTCGGAACTGCAGGGATCTGTACTTGGGGCAGTTGGGACTGCAGGGATTGGTGCTGGGACAGATTCTTTTTAAGTTCTTTGTTAATGACCTTGTGGATGGGATTGAGAGTAAAGTGTCAGTCTTGCTGATGACACCAAACTATGTAGAATATTAATCCCTTAGTGACCGGACCAATTTTTTTAAATCTGACCAGTGTCACTTTATGTAGTAATAACTCTGGAATGCTTTACTATATCCCATTGATTTTGAGACTGTTTTCTGAGACACATTATACTTTATAATAATGGTAAATTTAGGTTGATATGTTTTGCGTTTATTTATAAAAATATCAGAAATTTTACAAAAATGTTTTAGAAATTGCAATTTTTAAATTTTGAATGACTTTCCCTTTAATCCCAATAGTCACACCATACAAAAACATTAATAAATAACATTTCCCTCATGTCAGCTTTACATCAGCACCATTTGTAAAGTGTTGTTTTATTTTATTAGCATTTTAGAAGGTTTCAAAATGTAGCAATAATTTTTCATTTTTTTCAAGGAAATTTACAAAACATAATTTTATAGGGACCTGTTCAGTTTTGAAGTGACTTTGGGGGTCCTATATGTTGGAAACCACACAAAAGTCTTACCATTTTAAAAATTGCACTCCTCAACGTATTCAAAGCTGCTGTCAGGTAGTTCATTAACCCTTCTGGTTCTTTTCAGGAAGTAATGGAAAGTGGCATGACAGGAATGAAAAAGTTTATTTTTACCACCTAAATTTTGATAACTTCTGAACAGGCAGACTCTAAGGCCGTTATTTGGCCATGAACTGCCATGGCAAACATCAGGACCACACGATCAAGATATCAAAGTGCCGATGAGGTTAAAGAGGGAGCCCCCACACTCTGTTAACTATTTAGATTCTGTAGTCACTATTGACAGCAGAATCTAAGGGGTTAAACGTCCATTATCGGTGCCAACACTGATCGTGGTTGATGCAGCAAGTTGTCAGCTATAGTGTACAGGTGACAGCTACAGGATTGTCACCTGTCGGGGAACGCTAGTCTCTTATATCGCAGGTCAGTAAAAAGACGTCTATTGTTAAAATCTGACCTTGACATTACGATATTACAGAATGATCTGGATAAGATGACTGAATGGGCAAACACTTGGCAGATGAGGTTTAATGTGGATAAATGTAGAGTAATGCACCTAGGACAGAGTAATCCTATTGCTGCATACACATTAAATGGAAGAATACTCAGGACTACAGAACAGGAGAAGGACTTGGGTATTCTGGTTACAATTAAGCTGAGCAGCAGTACTCAATGTCAAGCAGCAGCCGCAAAAGCAAACAAGATTTTAGGATGTATAAAAAGAGAAATAAAATCCCGTGATCCTAACATTTACATGTATAAATATATGTGTGGTCAGTACAAAGTACTGGCACATGGCTTGTTGCTTCCAAAGACCATACTAAGGACCTGGGGGCACTCATGGGTGGAAGAAAGGCGATTCCGGCAGCTAAACAGGAAAGGGTTCTTTACAATCAGAGCAGTCAGACTGAGGAATGCCGACCACAAGAGGTAGTAATGGCCGACACTATAACAGCTTTTATACAAGGGTTGGATTATTTCCTCGATACACATAACATTGTGGGTTCCAGTTAAATTAGTGACAAAATGTACAATTGGTGGAGGAAGGTTGAACTTGATGGACCTAGGTCTTTATTCAACGTATTTAACTAT
Organism: Phyllobates terribilis; assembly: GCF_046119375.1. Classification (NCBI taxonomy): domain Eukaryota; kingdom Metazoa; phylum Chordata; class Amphibia; order Anura; family Dendrobatidae; genus Phyllobates; species Phyllobates terribilis. The sequence goes on along the minus strand of NW_027362767.1, from coordinate 51,810,452 downwards.
GTAACTATGTAGCTTTCATTAAAAATGTTCAATAAAAAATGTTGAAATCATGTTGTTGCTGTAGTCATATGTAAGTCCTTTATCTAGCTCAGTTCTTTGATACGATGTTACAAATCTATTAGTGCTGCTTCTGATGTTCTCCGATTTCCCTTCTCTCAGCGTTTGTGATAGAAGAAGGGAGGTGGTTTTACATATATCTGCATTGGAGTGAGAAGAAAGCATCTGGGAGGGCAGGAAAAACAGGCTGTAGACCAGGAAGAAAGCCCTTGAAGAGGAAATAAGTGCAGGATAGAAACTGTGATGGTATATACTGTAGGTTAGTAAAGACAGTAGCAACCTGGATTCACACATATGTCACATCCAGCCTATATTACTGGGACAGACTCTCCCACAAGGCATAAATCTGAAACTTGGATCAGGCTGCAAGCTGCATATAAGGGGGGCTGAAAATGAATGAAGATTGCAGACTAAAACTTAGTGCAATTTTATTAAATGTAGTTGACCACTAACACATGTAAAAATCATTTATTAATGTCAAGTGTGTCCAAAGCCTTAAGCCCTGGGCTAGACATAACATAGAATATCAGCCTTCTTGTAGTGTTCCTTTAAATGATTGACAATGCACATAGGAATCTGGAATTGTGTGTACGAGCCGTGTATCTGGGATTATCAGCATCAGTGCTTCCACGATCTTACTGCAAATTACAATAAGCCTGAAACTAATGTCATCGATGCCATCTGCTGTTCTGATATCGATTACATTTTATTTCTTATTTGTCTTTGTCTTCCAGGAGAAAATGAATGACACGAATAGGACTAAGACCAGATTTGCAGATTCACTTCCCGCTGTCACCTTGGGAATTGCGTCAATTACATTGTTAAAAAAATGGGACAACCAAAGGACACGACGAATAGATAACGTCTAGATCCCAGATCCCAATGGAAAATCCACAACAGATCTCCCCATTACCATGCACCATTTATAATGCTGGTGTCTTCTTATGTGGGATAGGTTCCTTAGTCAACACTTAGGTATTGTAACCCCAATAACAATTGCTACCTCTACAACCTGTAGGTGGTACTGTTAGGAGGCCCATGTGGACTGCACAGCTGCGGGATGAGAGGCATAAGACCAGCACTGTTGAGGGGCCGTTGGCTGGCACTGTTATGGGAGGCTCTATAACTGGCACAGGTGTCCACTTAACTTTTTTCGGGGATGTTATTGCACACGAAAAAAAAGTAGGACATGTGTACTCGAAGAGGTTGCCCAATCTAGGCTCGCCTATGGATGGACCTATAATCCCAGGTCAAAATGTCAAAAACACTTGTGAGGGAGAGAAAAAGGCAACTGCATCACTCTCCAACTCTCCCAAAATATTCGGATTCCCATAAGATGATCATATCTCCAAAGAGCATCCGAAAACCTTACCTGTCACATCACATTGCTCCGTCATCAGGAGGCAGGTGTGAGGGGTGTGTGGAGAATGTCTTCTCCACTCCCCTGTTGAAATCTATTGTTTTAGTAATTCTGTGTGTTTTAGTCATCTGAAAATGTGTTATTTTCAGGTACGGCCATTAGATGGCAGCAGAGGTACTAGTTAATACTACATTACCCTTATGTCAGTGGGACACAGGCTTAACTAGTTTGGGGGCCACCCTTAGTGAGGGTTAGGACTAAGGGAGCACTGGGAGTTGGTGTGGGCCATGTTTTTAGTCAGTTAATTAGTAGCAGTGAGTAAGGAGAGACAGAGAAGAAACGAGACTGGTGTGTGTGGGAGAAACCAGGAGGATTAACAGGAACAGGCACAACATAATATAATCTATACTCTAAAGGTCAATTTGTGGATCCTGACCTCTGCCAGCTGATAGGCAGTAATGGACGTGCCTGGACTAGGGAGCCTCAGAAGCGAGGTAGTCCCTGTTATAGTCAGGTATTGGGAGCCATGGGGTGAAGCAGGAGCTACCCCACGAGAAAGTCCAGAGGCAGTTTCCCCTAGGGCCGAGTCACACCGTGAATAGCACCGTGTGGGGATTGAGACTCTGTTTTATCATCTGTGAAGGCCGTGCTGGTGAAGTAAATTGAACTGTTTGTTTTTAAAGAACGGTGCCATCTTTTATTCAAAGCACAGAGGATCTGCACCCGTCTGAACCAAGAATGAAAGTGAGTAAAGACTTCCACAGCATATGTAAGGGGGAAGACCGGGGTGTAAGTGCTTTCAGGGCAAGGGATCCAGAACTGCCAGGGCCGTACCTCCTGTTGCAGGGGGGAGACAGACTGCGAGCACAGGAGTCATGTGACTGGGAAGTTGGGAGTGTGTCCAGAGACAGAGATGGGAAGTCAGGTGACCGACTCCTGGTGTGACTGGAGACAGGAAGAGACGAGGACGTTTTGCGCGGGAAAGCGGAGCTGAGTCCTGCGCAGGAGAACAGTGTGAGAGGGTTCAGGCTCCTGGCTCGAGTACTGGGAGCAGGAGTCGGGTGCAGTGGACCAGAGGAGTCAAGCCCGACTATAGAGACAAGGGACTCAGGGTCCGTGGAGCCGAGGCACATGAGGTGCCGTGTTATGGACTAGGGGCTCAGCCGGTAAAACCGGAGACCGCCCGCTGCTGTCAGAAGACGGAGCATTGTTTGGACGGGGAAGCCTGAAGAAATCATCACCTGCATCCGCTGGCGACTGCCTCGTGAGGAGCCAGAGTCAGCTAAGTGTACAAACTAACATTTACAACCGGTTCGGCTCTTCTACATCTTGTCAGACTGTGAACTGTTAGTTATAGACTTTCACCTGCTATTTTCCTTGTTTTTCCCCCCATATTTTCCTTGTTGCTCCCTGCGTGGAGATTGACCTTGTTCTTATAAACCCCCCCCCTGTTTATTAACCCCGTATTGGCTGCTCTGTGTTTCTGTGTCACTGCCAAAAGTACACCAGATTTCACAATACAAACTGCATACATTCCTACATAGATACATAGCTGTAAAAAGAGACATGGAGCGAACAACCAAAACTCATTACTCATTGTCACAGTTTTACCGTGACAGAGAGGGTCCAGAAGACCACGGTGTCTGAATTCACATACTCCTGCCTTGATTAGAAGCATTTCACCATCTTATTAATCAGTGCACTTTTCTGTTAGCAGTGCAGGGGTTAAACTGTTCAGTTGAGATCTTTAGGAGCTTTCCTGCTTTGATGGCCTCAGCTGTTCAGTGTTGGCCACTCCCTTCTGTTATATATACAGTGGGTACGGAAAGTATTCAGACCCCTTTCAATTTTTCACTGTTTCATTGCAGCCATTTGGTAAATTCTAAAAAGTTAATTTTTTTTCTCAGTAAAGTACACCCTGCACCCCATCATGACTGAAAAAAACTGAAATGTAGAAATTTTTGCAAATTTATTAAAAAAGTAAAAATGAAATATCACATGGTCATAAGTATTCAGACCCTTTGCTCAGACACTCATATTTAAGTCACATGCTGTCCATTTCTTTGTGATCCTCCTTGAGATGGTTCTACTCCTTCATTGGAGTCCAGCTGTGTTTAATTAAACTGATAGGACTTGATTTGGAAAGGCACACACCTGTCTAGGTACCCACTTTACTTGCCTCTGGCAATCAGGGTTTACCAGTGTTAGTTCATACCACCTGGTTCTGGAGTTAGAGGTGTTGGTTGTTTGAGGAGACGTTTAGAGTGTTGTTCTAAAGACTGTTGCTTGGTAATTTGTCTGTGTGCATATCCTCATCCTCTCCTATTTGGTTTTTAATTCCTTTACTTCCCGGTGTTCCACTCTGTTGTTTGTGAGTGTGACGCGCCCCTGGGCCTTCGTCGCGCGGCATCGCGCGCACGGGAGCTTACCTGGAGCCGGATCTGTTGAGGGTTGTAGTCTCGTGGCGGTGACCCAGTCCGTGCCCAGGGAGTCAAACTGAGCGGCGATGTATTAGCGGTAGATGTTGTACGACTACGCCACCCGTTGAATGCAGCGAAGGAGCTGCCGCTGCAGGGCAGACCGCTGAGGCCGGTGGTATGATTGTGCAGCGTAGATGGTATAACCCCCAACGGGAGGGGTATGGCCTCAGGGCAGCAGATGTGGATGATGGAGGTAGTGATGGTGCAGCAAGGAGAGTCAGAAACGTATAATGCAGTTTCAGGGTTTTTACTCACAGGTGTTACTTCAGTCACTTCGGCCAGGAGTGACCACCCGAGCCGTGCTGCGTCCACCAGGTGCGGGACTCGGCTAACCCCCAGGCAATTCCGGAGCATGGTCCTGAGCTCCCCTCTCTCTCTCTCTCTCTCTGGCCGTCCCCACCAGGGATCCACCTTTGTCCGGTTCCCTCGGGCCTCTCAATGGTAAAACCTTTTATGGCTTTCCTGACCCTACTCGTGGTGTACCTTCCTGGTGAATGTGGTGAGGGTCGTGGCAAAACTTGACCACGACCTCCGGTTCCTGACTAAGGATGTTTTGCCTCCGTCAGTTTGGGATCCGGTGCCCTCTTCTGCCAACCCTTCACCCTTTTGGTTCACTCGTGGGATCTCGGGGTTCCCTCTTGGTCTTATGTCTCTGGGCCTCTCTTCCTCCTTCTCTCTGCTTCAGGCCTGGCCCTGGAGCTGGGCCCAGCCGGAGCCACAGCTCCCTGTCAGCCCTCTCTCTGAACAGACCTGGACTCTCTGACTGACTGACTGACCCTATCTCTAGATGGTGCCCACCATATATACTCCCTCTATGTGTGAGCCCAGGTGACTAGCACCCAATGGGCTCCTACCTCTATGCCCAGAGCCCCTCCCCTATCTGCCCCTACACTACTGGGATGTTCCTCCCCCCCTCCCACTCCAGCCAGGGACAGACGCTGTCGTACCTGCACATCTAACTGGTGGGAGTACCGTAGTTCTGTCCCCCGGAAATGGGATGAGTGTAGTGCATGCAGCTAGCTGAGCTCAGTCCCACACTCCATCCTTACCCGGGAGTGGAATACCACACCTCCGGTTTGAGGTGCAATACCCCTGTAGCAGCCGAGCCCTCGGGGTGCTACATTCCCCCCTGGTAAATCACAGCACGTCCTCGGGCTGTAAAAGAGTAAAACAATATAAAACATACAAAAATATTAAAGTGCACTTACATATAAAACATTAACTATAACTCATCCCTTTATGGGAGGTACTTTTCTCTTTAAACGTTACAGGTATAAAACATTTTCCTTAGTCATAATAAAACATCTGGCTAATGCCACCGGAACTCTTTTGGCACATAACACATAACTTCCTCATTATTACTCTAGCAGCATATAACTTTCAATATAATCTTGACTTCTGGCCACTGTGCAATTTGTGACCAGGTAAAAGTGCAACAGTCACAAAAACAGTTCCTTATAAAACCGGTAGGGGGCGCCTTAGGAAGCGCAACTATTTACAGGGTGGCCGCTCTCAGTCCTCGGCCAGTGGGGAAAAAGGGATGGCTGCTCACAGTCCTCAGCCTGGTTAGGGATAGGGACACACGGGAACAATTCACTAGTCCCAACGGGGACCATATTCTATTTAGCAGCAGTTCTTGTACCCTTACGGGTAACTATGTACAGTTCCACTTTACCGTACTTCAGTAACGGCGTCCTCCTGCTCCTTCCCGCGGGTAGTCTTCAAACCCGTCCGGGTCCTCTTGTTCCTCCTCGCACTGTAGCTCTTCCTCGGTCAGTCGGTGCACATGAAGAGCATATGGTCCCTTAGCACACTGATGCCGGGTGAAGGTGACCTCGTCACCCGGGTAAAGGTCACGTCCTCTGTGTCCCTCCGGCAGATGACTCTCGACATCTCTGCGCGTGACAAAGACGTCGCCGGGGGTTCTGTGATCCCGGATAAAGCCCCAACCGTGCTCCAGTTGGAACTTGATGATGGTCCTGGTGGCGCGGGGACCGTGGGCTGCACGGGGATTTCGCCGGGTCCGACGTTTCTGCTCCGCACTCTGGACTTGCAGCCGCTCCTCGCGGACCCGCCTCTCCCGCCGTTCCCGGTCAAAGACCTCCAGCTGTTGCCGGCAGCACTCCGCTCTCTGGGCTGCGGCCGCCCGGGTCTCGTGGGTAAACCCAATGAGGTTTTCTCCGGTGGGGTCCCATTCGAATTGGGCCTCCTCCAACGGGAGCGGGACGATCTTGACAGGCGCCGGAGCTGGGATTAGGGGTTCACACAAGGGCCGTTCCCTCCGGAGTCGTGGGTTGGTATACTCCGGTGGCCATTCGAACGGCAGCCCGTCCGGGCTAGTGTGCCGCGCGTACAAGTCCTCGCCCAGTTGTGGCACTGTGGAGGTAGAGGGCGCTGTGGGGGCAGCGGCGCCCGGGGGCTCTTGGCAATGCGTCCAGGCCGGAGGCATCCTGAAAGTGAAGGGCGCTCTAGAGGCAGCGGCGCCCGGGTCCACCAGGTCTTGCGACCAGGCCGGTGGCATGATAGAGGTAGAGGGCACTTTGGAGACAGCGGCGCCCGGGGGTACTCGGCCCTGCGACCAGGCCGGGAGCGCTTTCTGCTCGGCCGCGCTCAGAGTTGAGGCGCGTGACGTCACAGGGGGCGTGGCCGCGGCTCCTGCCGCTTGAGGCCTAGTTTGGAGCGGTGGCGGTGCAGCAACGGGCACGGTAGGTGGGATTTCGGGCTCTGCGACGGGGAGCTGGGGCAGGCTCACGGCTACTTGGTTTGGGGTGGTGACGTCCCCTTTACCTGCTTCCATCTCTTCAGCTCCTTCCACGGCGTCGTCTCCGGCCTTCGTCCCTCCTGCACCATCCTCAGAGGCTGTCAGACTCCTCGTCTCGGGTGGCGTCCTTTGCTGGCGGGTTCCAGCCTGCAGGGCCATTTCTCTACTCCACTCGGCCAACACCTCTCGCTGCACTCGGGCCATCCTCCGAGCCAAGCCCTCCAGCGCAGTCTGTGCATGCTCCCGATCTCGGGGGAGCTGTGCCAGAATCTCCACCAGGCCTTCTGGGGTGGCGGCCTGCAACAGGCTCCTGACCACAGGGTCGGTGCTGCCTGACTCTCCCTCCATCTCCGGGTGCGATCTCTCTAGACTCCTCCAGGCTGCACCCATCCTCTCTCTTTTGTTCTTGATCCGCCCATACTGAGGGTGGTCCCGGGGCCACTTAGTGATTGTCAGTTCCAGGGGCAGACCCCTCGCTCTGATGGACATCTCTATCATTGCAGTCTCTGCTGGTGAGGGCGGTCTCCGCTTTTGGCGCTCTTCTGGGTCCAGGCCCACGATGGGAGGTGGTCCCTTGCCACCCTCTGGCACGCTCACAATGGCGTCCGCTCTGCCAGGGCGGGAAATCGTCTCAGATGGCGGGAATCGTCTCCTAATGGCGGGAAACTCCGTGGATGGCGGGAAAAGGCTGCAGATGGCGGGCAACCGGCGGGAAATGATCCGAGATGGCGTCCGATGGTGGGGACCCTCCGGAACTGGCGGGAGACTTCTTCTTACGGTACATATAAACTTTTCTTCAGGCACGCAGTACCCGGTAGTTGCGGGCACGTAATCCTGCTGACTACGCCAAAGTTGACGCGCCCCTGGGCCTTCGTCGCGCGGCATCGCGCGCACGGGAGCTTACCCGGAGCCGGATCTGTTGAGGGTTGTAGTCTCGTGGCGGTGACCCGGTCCGTGCCCAGGGAGTCAAACTGAGCGGCGATGTATTAGCGGTAGATGTTGTACGACTACGCCACCCGTTGAATGCAGCGAAGGAGCTGCCGCTGCAGGGCAGACCGCTGAGGCCGGTGGTATGATTGTGCAGCGTAGATGGTATAACCCCCAACGGGAGGGGTATGGCCTCAGGGCAGCAGATGTGGATGATGGAGGTAGTGATGGTGCAGCAAGGAGAGTCAGAAACGTATAATGCAGTTTCAGGGTTTTTACTCACAGGTGTTACTTCAGTCACTTCGGCCGGGAGTGACCACCCGAGCCGTGCTGCGTCCACCAGGTGCGGGACTCGGCTAACCCCCAGGCAATTCCGGAGCGTGGTCCTGAGCTCCCCTCTCTCTCTCTCTCTCTCTGGCCGTCCCCACCAGGGATCCACCTTTGTCCGGTTCCCTCGGGCCTCTCAATGGTAAAACCTTTTATGGCTTTCCTGACCCTACTCGTGGTGTACCTTCCTGGTGAATGTGGTGAGGGTCGTGGCAAAACTTGACCACGACCTCCGGTTCCTGACTAAGGATGTTTTGCCTCCGTCAGTTTGGGATCCGGTGCCCTCTTCTGCCAACCCTTCACCCTTTTGGTTCACTCGTGGGATCTCGGGGTTCCCTCTTGGTCTTATGTCTCTGGGCCTCTCTTCCTCCTTCTCTCTGCTTCAGGCCTGGCCCTGGAGCTGGGCCCAGCCGGAGCCACAGCTCCCTGTCAGCCCTCTCTCTGAACAGACCTGGACTCTCTGACTGACTGACTGACCCTATCTCTAGATGGTGCCCACCATATATACTCCCTCTATGTGTGAGCCCAGGTGACTAGCACCCAATGGGCTCCTACCTCTATGCCCAGAGCCCCTCCCCTATCTGCCCCTACACTACTGGGATGTTCCTCCCCCCCTCCCACTCCAGCCAGGGACAGACGCTGTCGTACCTGCACATCTAACTGGTGGGAGTACCGTAGTTCTGTCCCCCGGAAATGGGATGAGTGTAGTGCATGCAGCTAGCTGAGCTCAGTCCCACACTCCATCCTTACCCGGGAGTGGAATACCACACCTCCGGTTTGAGGTGCAATACCCCTGTAGCAGCCGAGCCCTCGGGGTGCTACAAGTGCATATTTGTATGATTGGTATTTTCATTTATCACTGTACGTCTTCACTTGTTAGTTTGTTTGTGTGTTCTTCTACGCTACAACTCCCTACTTCCCTGGGTGCGGGAGGGGACAGGTAGGGGCTGATTTAGAAGCTCAGCAAGGCACGTGACCCTGGCATCTTCACTATCAGCAGTAATCCAGGGAGCAGGGATAGCTAAGGCGTACCTAGTTTTAGTGATAGGGAAGGAGTCCATAGCCCCGGGATATCTTATAACAGTGTCGTGACACTCATGCATTGATCTTTTGTGACAAAGCAAAAATTTACTAATCTAAACACAAGGCTCTTAGTTTAAGATCCTGATCAGACTATATGAAGACCATGGCCAAGTCACGGTGAACCTCTCAGTGTGTCCATAACATGAAAGGTGTGGCACCCCACGTCGACCACCACTGAAGTAAAAGCACCCAAGCTGTAAGATAGAGCCCCCATTGCTCCGAGTCACACATCCCTACAGGCACAGCATGACAGCGATAATGTCCACCACACAGCACCAACACCAAGAGAAAGGAGCTAAAAGAATCACCTTCTACATGGTCTCAGACTGCAGGAGGGGTTCCGCTTATTTATACTTATCCTTAAGTTAGGGACCCACTGAGAGGTTCATCCTGACGTGGCCGTGGGCTTCATATATTCTGATCAGAACGTTAAACCTCATGTTCAGTTTTGTAAATTTTTAATTAGCCGCAATAGATCAACATATGAGTTTTGAATGTATGATCCAAGTATTTCTCTACAGCTATGTACATTATTAAATAGATCTCTTAAACTTGATGAGGTTGGTGTATTTATTTAAAAAAAAATGTTAGAATAGAGGTAAAATCCTGGTATTAAAATGAGAACGTTACGACTACTGCTGAAAATTAACAGAGCTCAGGTGTCCGTGTGTTCAGTTTACTCCTACCCAGCCTGACTGACAGCTTGTACTGAGCAATGTGAGATATGAGCAGGGAAGAAGAGCACTGAGTAACTGTGAATCAGGCTAGGTGAGCAAAGATTCAACAGCAGCAGGGAGGAAGGACACTGAGGGGATGTGTTATGATCTGCAACATAAACTAAGGAAAGATAGGGGAAAGCTGTCCCTACAGTAAGACTAAGCTGAATCCCTACGATGTAACGGGCTGCCTGTTCCTTGTGAACAGACCCGCCTTAGTCCTCGGCTAGTCTGAACGAAGACCTATAGAAATAAGGGAGGGGTCCCTAAAAGTACTAAGGACTGGGACAAAAATGGGACACCTCCTAACAGAAGTTGCTGAAGAACACAAAAGACAAACTGACAAAAAGTACTAGAGGTCCAAGAGGACCAAGCGAACTAGACAGAGATAGGCACCGAAGCACCTGGCTAGAGAGACAGGTAAAAAACACTGAAGTCCAGCAAAGCCAGAAGGGCGGAGCTGGAATATATAGGCAGCTGGTCACGTGACCGCAAAACACAAGTTAGAAAAAACTAACAGGAGGGTTCTAACAGGATGTCAATTTGGCTACCAGGACAAAGAATAAACAACAACAGGAAGGAGGGACACTGAGGAGATGTCAATCACAATGGTAAGTGAAACTTTAGGAGCAAGGAGATGAGGCACTGGGGAGCTGTCATTCAGAATGGTAAGCAAAGATACAGCAGCAAAGGGAAGGGGCATTGAAGAGCTGTGAATCAGGATAGGTGGGAAGAGAGTTAACAACAGCAGCAGGAAGGATGAACACTGAGGAGCTGGAAATCTGGCTACAAGGACAGAGATTAAGCAGTAGCAAGGAGCAGGGACACAGATGTACTGTCAATTACAATACCACCAAGTATACAGCAACAGGTAGCAGGGGCATTGACAAACTGTCAGGCTAGGTGGGCTGAGATTCAACAGCAGCAGGGAGGAGGAACATTGAGGAGCTGTCAATCAGGCTAGGCGTGCAGATATTGAGCTCAAGGTTTAAAAAAGGATTATACAGTCATTATAACATGGGTCTTCAAAATAAGAACATCAGCTTCAACAAGTTAGAGAGACGTATTAAATAATAATATGCAGATTGTATTATGAAATCCGGAAACAGATCCACTTAAACTTTGCATGACCCAAGTTAGACAGATAGATGTCTGCTCTCCACCATAATATACGACGTGGTCAAGACGACCATGAAAAGCACAAGGGTTACCGAATATACTGCAAAACACAATGCTAAGAGCTGAGTGTGGCTTTCAAGTCTGATTTTTTTACCTGACATTCTTATCAAAAGGTTACTTTGCTGTAAGATAATGACAAAAAAAGCATATATCTCCAAATGCAATCAAATACTTCAAGCAAAATTCAATACTAAAGCCGCTATCGTGCCGAGGACAGTGGGTTATTGAAAAGATGTATTGTGAGGTGGCCACTTCAACCTCAAGCTGCTGGTGAATTTATAATGGACCCCATACACATGACTGTAGTGTTCTCTCAGCATGAATTCTCAAATAATTGGTCTTCCAAATACAGTTCAATGCAAGGAATCGGGGCTGCACAGTCGCTGGAGAAGGAGCATATCAATCATACTGATGTGCTCAGCCACTTTCTTATTTTAAAACCTACTAAACATTTCAAAGGTGTCATTTATTACTGTGTTTATTTTCCTTCTATTCCCCCAAGGCTGTTTTTTTTAACTCCTTCGCTTCACAATACAACATATCAGCCCATTTACGTTGAAAGCACTATAGAATAGAGATGGGAATTAAAGGGACTTTCCATTAATTATTTAAAAAAAATTCCTTGACATAGAAAGATGACCATGGTCATTAAATTTGTTATCATTTTCTTAAAAAACAACAGGTGCTGTTAATCAACTGATTGGCATTAATGCCGCTCATAAGATTTTGATTTATAACTCTTCATGCAGGCATAAATTTTCCCTACAGCAGCCCCTTCAGGAAAAATGTGGTACTGCAACCTGTGCCATTTAAATGAATGATGCAAATAAATAAGAGATAATCTTCCCTTACTGTTTGTCAGTCTGTAGGATTTCCTCTATTCCCTTTTGGACTGTTAAATTAGATTTAGGCTAAGGGGGCATGTGTCTAATTTAACAATGTTTGTGTTTTCATAATGTTTGTGTTTTCTGGCCCATTTAGACAATCCAATAATGAGAAATACGGTCATTCTTCGCTATGGTCAATATCTAAAAGACTGACAAACGCACTCATTCGTCAGGAGCAATGATGAGAAGAGATGTCCTGCCAATAACATGACATTCTACAGTGACAGAACAATTATGTTAACGATCGTTCTGTGCACAAAGAACAATCGTCCGTCTGTGTAAACTTATATATAGCCGATCGAAAGTCATTTAATGGCCTAGATAGTGTGAGTAAACACACCATTCCTGTAGACAAAGTAGAGGGGAGAGGATCCTGCTGCAGTCAGTTGACTATAAATACACTGCTCAAAACAATAAAGGGAACACTGAAATAACACATCCTAGATCTGAATGAATGAAATATTCTCATTGAATACTTTGTTCTGTACAAAGTTGAATGTGCTGACAACAAAATCACACAAAAATCATCAATGGAAATCACATTTATTAACCAATGGAGGCCTGGATTTGGAGTCACCCCCAAAATTAAAGTGGAAAAACACACTACAGGCTGATCCAACTTTGATGTAATGTCCTTAAAACAAGTCAAAATGAGTCTCAGTGTTGTGTGTGGCCTCCACGTGCCTGTATGACCTCCCTACAACGCCTGGGCATGCTCCTGATGAGGTTGTGGATGGTCTCCTGTGGGATCTCCTCCCAGACCCGGACTAAAGCATCCGCCAACTCCTGGACAGTCTGTGGTGCAACGTGACGTTGGTGGATGGAGCGAGACATGATGTCCCAGATGTGCTCAATCGGATTCAGGTCTGGGGAATGGGCGGGCCAGTACATAGGTTCAATGCCTTCATCTTGCAGGAACTGCTGACACACTCCAGCCACATGAGGTCTGGCATTGTCCTGCATTAGGAGGAACCCAGGGCCAACCGCACCAGCATATGGTCTCACAAGGGGTCTGAGGATCTCATCTCGGTACCTAATGGCAGTCAGGCTACCTCTGGCGAGCACATGGAGGGCTGTGCGGCCCTCCAAAGAAATGCCACCCCACACCATTACTAACCCACTGCCAAACCGGTCATGCTGAAGGATGTTGCAGGCAGCAGATCGCTCTCCACGGCGTCTCCAGACTCTGTCACGTCTGTCACATGTGCTCAGTGTGAACCTGCTTTCATCTGGGAAGAGCACAGGGCGCCAGTGGCAACTTTGCCAATCCTGGTGTTCTGTGGCAAATGCCAAGCGTCCTGCACAGTGTTGGGCTGTGAGCACAACCCCTATCTGTGGACGTCGGGCCCTCATACCACCCTCATGGAGTCGGTTTCTAACCGTTTGTGCAGACACATGCACATTTGTGGCCTGCTGGAGGTCATTTTGCAGGGCTCTGGCAGTGCTCCTCCTGTTCCTCCTTGCACAAAGGCGGAGGTAGCAGTCCTGCTGCTGGGTTGTTGTCCTCCTACGGCCCCCTCCACGTCTCCTGGTGGACTGGCCTGTCTCCTGATAGCGCCTCCAGCCTCTGGACACTACGCTGACAGACACAGCAAACCTTCTTGCCATAGCTCGCATTGATGTGCCATCTTGGAGGAGATCCCACAGGAGACCAACCGCAACCTCATCAGGAGCATGCCCAGGCACTGTAGGGCGGTCATACAGGCACGTGGAGGACACATACACTACTGAACCTCATCAGGAGCATGCCCAGGCATTGTAGGGAGGTCATACAGGCACGTGGAGGCCACACACAATACTGAGACTCATTTTGACTTGTTTTAAGGACATTACATCAAAGTTGGATCAGCCTGTAGTGTGTTTTTCCACTTTAATTTTGGGGGTGACTCCAAATCCAGGCCTCCATTGGTTAATAAATTTGATTTCCATTGATGATTTTTGTGTGATTTTGTTGTCAGCACATTCAACTTTGTACAGAACAAAGTATTCAATGAGAATATTTCATTCATTCAGATCTAGGATGTGTTATTTGAGTGTTCCCTTTATTTTTTTGAGCAGTGTAGATAAATGGACAAACAGAAGTGAGAGAGATAGGAAGACAGATATGAAATAATTTTATTGATCAGTGATAATAAAATGCAAATCAAATTTGCAAATAGAAACTTCCTTCCGTTTTGCATATACAGCTCCCATGCAGAATTTAGTATTTTCATGGTTATGCAGTAAAAATACACAAAGACCAAGAAAAAAAAATTAGCATATACCCTACAGCAAGTAAATCAGTAAAAGGTAACAGTACATGTAAATAACATAGGATACTTAGATAACATTTATTTTGATGAAATAAAAGCATAAAAGCCATCCCACCGCGGCAACGTGCACCCAGTGGGGCGGTTCTAACCTGTGTCTAATATTAAAACCTTACCATGTGTCACACGACGTCAATGTGAATAAGGGCAGAGCAGGACAGGGCCAGACTGAGACACCCATCCATGGGAAGCAATACAGATTAAATACTTGGCTCAGAAAGGGAAGCCGTGCCTCCTGTCTGTACAAAATACAAGAGATAACAGCAAAACCAAAAAACTGAGCCGGACTATAAGCTGGTATACGTGCTAAGTGTAAGAGCACGTTCACACTGTGGTCATCACACTGTATTCTATCTGTCTAGCATTCCATGGATGGGTGTCTCAGTGTGGCCCTGTCCTGCGCTGCTCTTATTTACAATGACGTCACATGGTGAGGCTTTAATACTAGAAACAGGTGAGGATCGTCCCGATGGGTACACCTTGACGTGGTGGGATGGCTTTTATACTTTTTTGATCAAAATAGTGTTAACTAAGTACCCTATGTTATTTACATGTACTATTACCATTTACTGACTTACTTGTTGTAGGGTATATGCTCATTTTTATTTTTTTGCTTTTTTTTTGGGGGGGGGGGGGTGTTGTCTATGAAATGGCCACAGTGTGAACGTGCTCTTACACTGGTTTTGATAGTACAAATACACCTTGGTATAGCAGTTATTGTAAGGTACAAGGTATGAGAGCTCCGAGTAACATGCTAGGTCTTATAATGCACTGCTGTCTGGTAGCAGGAAACTTTCAAAATTTTACTTTGGTTCTAAACAGAGAAGAAAAAATGTAACAGTGTAAGGTGTGCAGGGCGGTAGTCATGGGCGAGGAGCTGTTGTGTTCCCACACCTAGAACCCTACAAGCAGACTATGTCCCGTCTCCTCTCCTTGGTGGTGTGTGTGTATGTGATAACTCTCACGGTTTGGCTGGTGACCTTCGCTCACTCCTCCATTCTGGTTCTTGGATCAGCCACACATTGAACAGGAGACAATTGTTTCTTTTCCAACAAATTAACTTTCCTGAACAGTCCAAACTCCATCTTATTCACAGCTCACTACGATTTTACAGTTGCTTCTTTTTCAGCCTGAGATATCCCTTCTGGTCTGACACCCCTGGCCCCAGAGATACTCGTTCCGGCTCTCCAGCTCTCATGGATTCTGAGCCACGTTTTTGACACGGTTTCCCATCCAGCTTCCCCTTCTGGAAATTGAATAAGGCACGCGCTTTGGTGTCTAATTCGGGCCGTCCTGGGAAGGTCCGCTAAAGTAATCTTATCCTTACAGTTTCCCTATACTTAATACACTTGAGTCATCCACATATTAAATACTTATAATATCCTATAACATTGTACATACTATGTCATTCACATTATTACACGTAAACCGTTCACATTAGTGCTCGTGTTACTCTATGCACTTATCATACGCAAAAAGCGCACCCTTTTTATTAGGTATGTCACAGACCCAACAGTTCATATGTTAAGTTTTTCTATAATTAATTGCAATTTGACTAATATATTCCTATAATCCATTCCCTGAATTTGATGCAATTAGATGGACATCTTTACAACCCCCTGATCATCCCATGGACATTAATATTCTAATCACTGAGTCCGAGCTGAGCGTGCAGCGGAATATGACTGGGACAAGCAGTGACCCGGCACGTGAGATGCCTCGCTGGCCTTCCCGCTCCTTAATAGCCCTACCTAACTATTCACACAGCACGATGAAAGGGGAATAAAACCCGTAGAATAATGTGAGCTAAAATTAGACACGACACAATGGAAACGTCCTTGATATCGCCCCTGATATTTAACCCTGAGCGCAGGCAGACGCTCGCTTTTCGTGAGGTTTGATACTTGCCATTCTTTCTATGCATTCCTTATGCAGCGAGCAATGCACTTTATGTTATTTATGCTGCTCTGTTATTGCCTGCTTTATAAATTAAAGGCAGTAAAAGGGGCTTGTTAATGTATAGTTATTGATTCACAAGGCTGCTCCTGGGTAGGAAACTGAAATCAATTGTTGCATATTATATGATATAAAAGGATGTTGTTAACTCTTCTATAACCATAGCAAATATATTTGACATCTTTTATGTATTTTACTTTATATTTCTACGGCACTTTTTACCTTTCGGGTTATAGGAATGGTCACAGCAGAAGATGAGTATATTGATTGTGTGAGAAAAAGTGACCTGTGCGTTCATACAGAGGAAATTGTCCAGTCTAGAAAACCCATTTTTGGGATCACATTCTCATAACCACAAACAGAAGGACCTAACCTGTCCTGCACTACAAAGGCATCTTATTGATTCGAATTTGAAATGTGTAATGCCTAATTTTCCCTGTGGGGGTGCTGCAGGAAAATTGAACATTTGCCACCAGGTCTCCCACAGACTGCAGCTGATCTACTTATTTTGAGAAGCCCATTAAAACAAGTCAATTTAGTCAAAAGTGAAGGGTTTTGGTACACAACCCAATCTAGCCCATCAGATCACAGAATGAAAGCAGCAAGAGAGACCTCTCTACAGTCATCGTCCCACCCCTAGCCCTGCCCAGGACCTCTAAAAACCCAACCTGCCCACTTGTAGGTAGTGTTGGTATAAGCCCAGCCCCATTTCAGCTCTGGATACCATGGAATTTACAATGACTATTTCTGAAAAATATGGACAGTTCTGGTAAATCTGGGCTTGTTGGCAAATATGTGTGTAACTGTGTTAATTAAGAACTGAACACAATTAAGTGTGGCGCTGCAGTTACTTACTACAGTTTCTAGTATTGCCACCCTTTGAAGATGTCCTGGATCCATGGTGAGTGAAGCTGTGGAAGAAGTGAGTGCAGCTCCCAAACTTCTTTCTCTGCTGCTGCAACTTCTATGAGACAAGGCATCACCAGGGGCAGAGATAGAAGCATTGAGTGACACCAGTGACACCCCACAGCTTCTATCACCGCCCTCAAACGAATTGTCATCAGGGGGCAGTGATAGAAGCAGCGCGAGTGACACCAGTGACTTACACCTGATGACTCCTTGCTAAAAATCTGCGGCGGAGGTAGAAACACAGTGCTGGCGCTGCACTCGCCTCTCCCACAGCTTCTATCATCATCTATCCAGGCCATTTTCAGAGGGTGACAATGCAAGAAACTGTAGTAAGGAGGAGGGGATGTTCAAGGAGGGACGATGAAAGCTGCAGAGAAATGAGAGCAGCCCCAGCCTTCCGTGACGTCCTTTCAAACGAAACGTCACACTAAGTGAAGTATAAAAGCACATTTAGGGATTAGCAGGATAAGGAGAATTGTAGGGTATTGTACAATAAAGCTAATTACAAAACTGGTTTTAGTGTAAAGATAGATGTTTAGCAAGGACATTTTAGAGACTGGACCGCCCCTTTTAGCGTAGAAGGGTATTAGGAGAAGAAGAGGTGGAGGCTTGAGGCTCAGTGTAAGACAAGCACCTACAGTAATTCAGCTAGAAAAAAACTACTCGACTTTGATGAGGGGCAAGTACTCTGAATCAGGTACCTGCAGATGGGTGTCCGGCTTGACCAATAATAAGTAACTAACTGCCTCTATTGGTAGTAGTACCAAGATAGCTTTTTTTTTTCCTTTCTCGGACAGAGCAATTATGCATACCACTTTTTATATAATTTTCTACATCTATAAAATCATATATCTCCATTTTAACATGAGACGTCACAACGCATGCACAAGAGCGAGCAACGTGACAGCAGCTGCTTCTAAGATGAGATTTGGAAATCAGATGAAAAACAGCTGTTCAGAGGCTTCTTGCTGGCGAGATTGGGGCACTGTGAGCAGAGTCGATGTTCTCTGCAGTCACCTCCTGCCCTCGGAGTATGATAGACTAGTGTTTAGAGCCCTACACTTCATCCCAGACAGCGGCAGTCCCGTGTTTGATGCTGAATTACGGGCATTTTGTTGCTATCTATTGTACTTAGTATCTCATCAGCCGCTCTCTCCATCACAGCAACACCCTCTGAGCCAGGCATTACCACTGTTTTTCAAGAGCCATTGTCAAAATGAAGTTATTACTTTGAAGAGGTTTAATGTAAGCAGAATGCAGCCCTGTTCAAAGGCCCGTAATAGAGAAAATAATAAGCCACA
The DNA here is from genome assembly GCF_046119375.1 of Phyllobates terribilis. NCBI lineage: Eukaryota > Metazoa > Chordata > Amphibia > Anura > Dendrobatidae > Phyllobates > Phyllobates terribilis. The sequence continues at coordinate 51,792,200 of NW_027362767.1, read as the reverse complement.
TAATACCCCAACAACAAAATTATGTTTGGAGTGCAAATAACTGTCTATACAGCTGCATTCCTGCTCTTTGTTCACATGTAGGAAAGCTCTCTACTCTTGTAGCCAAAGATCAAAATAGCTTTTTCTATAAAAATTCTGTAATACTTTATTCCACTTCCTACAATGCCACCTATAAGCAACGTAAATTAATAGAAAGCCACAATAAACGCATCGGTATGACACTCACTAGGCCTCAAAGGAGGTCAGCCTTGAGGAACGAATGTCCAATCTTATGCGCCTAGTCCTAATTCTGCTGTTAAATTTCTAAAACCTTTAACGGTGTTCCGGGACTTTAAAGCCTCACTCCAGCGGGTTTTTTTTTATTTTACCGCTGAAGTGGTGTTTCAAATCTAAGGTCCCTAGCCCTACTCTCATGCTTACTTGCCACCATCTTCCAGCCGGTCTCCAGCAGTGTGTGACCTGCCCGATTGCTCCAGTGTTGACTGGAGTGAGACGGAGGTCATAACTCAATTCAAGTTTGTGAGAGTCTCGTCCTCGTTGTCACAGACTTGCATTGCGCGCTTGTGATGTAACTTCTGTCTTCCGGCCAGTCAGAAGTTGCGGTCACAAGATAGTGCCACAGGACCGGAGTGGTGCCAAAAAAAGGTGAAGACGCCAGAGCAAGAGTATAAGACCAGGGGCAGGGATCTTAGAGTAAAAGAACCACTCCAGCATTGAAAAATAAAAATGCTGGCGTGGTGCTTTAATATTGATGATATGGGTGGGATCGTACAACTGTCTAATGTGTACAGGGCCTCCCAACCCCCCCCACACACACACACACACACATATGACAACGGTGGAGAGAAGGTCAAGGCCTGTCTGCTAAATTTTACCAGCTGTTCCTTTTGTTCTCCCTTGGGAAAGTCTGAGGCCAGAAAAAGAATAGAGGACTGTGGTCATAGAGAACAAAGGGGCGCTCGGCCGAGCCAAACGTTCCTGTGTCTGGTGAAGTCAAAGGAGAGAAAGATTTGGCATGTTGGAATTCCAATGGTTGATCCTTTTGTTCTCCGGGAGATAAGCCAATGCCCAAACTCCTCAGTTGAGGGCTTTCTCGTACAAAAAACATATCAGATCAGACCCCCAGCAGCCCACCTGTAGTACACTGGAACGTCCACAACTCTGGGAGAGATGTATGAAACTGTCTAATAGAGTAACTGTCCTTGTTGCCCCTAGCAACCAATTGTAGTGAAGCTTTCAAATCTTTTAAACTTAAACTGGAAATGTGGTCAGTTGCTATGGGCAACAAAGTCAGTTATCTTATTAGTTTTCATAAATTTGCCCCATTGTTTTATTTTAACCCCTTAGGCCCAAAGGCTTTGTCCAGACAGTCGATATTATTAACCTATCCATAAGTTAGGTCATCAATATTTGATCGGATCGGGTACGACACCTGCCGATACCTGCGGATACATCTTCAAAATTTTCTGACTGGATAATCCCTTTAATGACCTTAGTAATCAAGCACATTTTTTATTTTTCATTTTTTTTATTTTTTTTCACACCTTTTAAAATGGGAGTGTGTGTGTAATGGGGAGATCTTTGTCAACTTTGAATGGATTATTTTCATTAAATAGGAACAATAATAAGTCGTGGTATTAAAGCGAAAACTGATAAATGCTGACATTTGCAGAGGAGAATGCTAACAGGACGTGAAGTATGGAATAATGAAGGCAATTGCATTCTGTTTGCGAGTGGAGGACAAAGAGTAAGTGACTTCTGACTGCATGCAACGCGGAGCTAGTCTATAATTAGAATATCCCCAGAAACCTGTGACACCACCCGGCACAGACGCTGCATGAAAATGACTCGGCCGGACTGCTAAGTTCACCGTGCGTCCGTAAAGACTTGGCTGAAAGTGAAGGGGACAAGCGATTCTTCATTGTAGGGTAAATATAAGGCAAATAATTCCCGTTACGTATGTATGAGGTGCCCACTGAATCCATGCATTTGATTACGACAATGGCAGGACGTTGCGAGGAAGAAGTATAAAACAAGTAAAATCTACATGTGGAGAGGTCAAATGAATAAAACATCTCGTTGCATTATTGATGGGCACATTTCTATGTTATACTCATCAGACAATCTGGGCAGCATGTGATCACCAGAAGTACAGTATGTTCAGTCATATCCTCAGGGGTGGAATAACCAGTCGGGCACTAGGGCAGTGACCACACTTGTAAGTGAAGGGCATAAAAACACATTTGATGAACACAAAGTGTGTAATGACTTTAGAAATTAGTAAGGAGCCCATGACCTTAAAATCTCAAGTGTCTAGATACGTGTCTCTCAACCTTTTCAAGCCAAGAACGCCCTTGCGACAAGAAGTTGCAAACCCTTGTATTTGACGGCTTTCTGATTTGTTCACATCTACATTCTTCTTTCCTATTCTTCTCTTCCATCATAGAAGCAGAGCAACAAAAATGGCTATTGTGCCAGATCAGACTGCTAACAAATATCAATGGTGTCCCACAGACCCCTCAGATTATAAAGGAATCTTTGGGTCTCCTTCATGGTATTTGTTATTTTACCAGCCAAATATTGTCTTGTATTTTTTCCCGGATCTGCTACAAAGATTTCAATGCAGATTTGAATTTTTAATTTTAGAATTTTTATTGGGGTCATAGAAGCAGAAAGGGTTGGGGCAAGCGAGCCAAAAGCTGGTGATCGGCAGTAATTAATGTGGATGTGATCTAACATACATGATATGGAGAATAGTGCTGGGACACATGTCTTAGTCATTGAATTCCAGTTTCTCCTTCAGGCCCATTTTCCCCCGGGGTATAACATCTAGTCCCCGACATGCCTTTTGCCTTTACTAATGTGACAGAATTATAACATGGCGCGGGGCAATAGCCTTGGGCAAGATACTCGTCTTCGACACTCCGTCACGCTACAATAAGATGGTGGTCCTGGCTGGGTGTGTGGGCTTTGTCTACCTGAGAGCTACTCCCTTGCAGCCGCACGATGCCGGTGACTTCAACTGAACAGGACCACATGGTGTAAAGTTCAATGAGGGAGACCACCACTTGAAAATAAACAGTCTTTTACTTAACATTAACTTGGTGGGAACTATGTACATTAGCTAGCGGGTACATAACTTCACAAACGTTTCCTTTACAATACGGAGCATCTTCACACAGATACTCTCGACTTCTTCTAAGCGTACTTGTTTCTGTCTCAAGTTCCTCTATCTTTACCACAACCCAGCTCAGTACTACAGACCAGTAAGTGAGAGTGCTATACTTTAACTTGTGGTTCCGCGTCCTTGTTTGCTCTTAGGTGAACTAGTTTGCCGCTATGGCCGATACTTAGCTTCTCTTCTTGCTGACACCATGGAACTCCCACCCGGGGCACTCTCTTCGCCTCGCTTTCCCTGTTCAGTCCTGGCCCATTATCTCTCTGAGTTGTAAACTCGGGGCCGTACTCTGGAGCATCACTCTGCCCTTCAGTCACTTTCCTTCTTGTACTCCAGATTAGTGTTGAGCCACCCCCGTAGTGTTCGAGTTCGGTTCGGTTCGTCGAACACCCGTATGTTCGCCGAACTGTTCGTCGAACTGTTCGTCGAACACCTTCGAACACCGTTAAAACCAATGGCAGGCAAACTAAAACACATCGAAACACATAGAAAACACCTTCAAAGGTGTCCAAAAGCTGACAAACTGCTCAGAAGACACAACTAACACATGGAAAAGTGACAGGTACATATAGTCATGCGAAAAGAAAAAGGTGGAGGAGTAAAAGGAGGGGGAGACACAGATATAGGCATGTCATGCCCTTCTAAAACCAAAAAAGTGCGAAGCCGATACGACCAGTCCGTTCCTGCCTGTGTGACCTCCGTGTCGCCGGGTTTGTGCCAGAGCTGCGGTGGACCCTGACGGCCAGCCCCCCTCTCCCAATACTGGTGCCTGTCCGCTGGTGGGTCGAGCGAGCCCCCCTGTGCTGGAGGCAGTCTAAGCTTTTTAATTTAAATTGTCTCTCTAATTTGAATGAATACACTTTAAATCCTTTTACAAGGATCTATTGGAGGGCAAGTCTCATGCCAGCAGCCGCATAATTCCAGCTCCAGTAGCGTCCACTAAAGCTGCTGCAGTTAAAAAGCTTTTATAAGGATCGAGCTCGGCGTTCCACCGCAAGGCGTCCTACTGCCAGTCCCAGCCCCTATGCCTTGGGGTGCCTCCCGATGCTCTTCACTGAGTATCCCGGGGTCCCGAAGCATTTCCTTTGAAAAAATTAAGTGTCCAAACTACAGGTGGTGTAGCTTGCTTAACAGCTGGGATAATCCGCTGACTAGCAGACACTGCTACTAGGCACAAAGTATTTCCTGGGCTAGATGCAGTTAAAAATTTGTAATTAGATACTCTCGTTGGATGCTGAGAAAGCATTCCATAGAGTCTCCTGGCACGCCATATATTATTCTCTTAAAAAGCTTGGGGTAGGGGTCGAGGGGACCCTTTTATAGCCAAAATCACGGCCCTGTATCGCAATACATCACCTAGGCTGAAGATAAATGGAACTGTAGCACCCCGAGGGCTCGGTTGCTACAGAGGTATTGCACCTCACCCAGAGGTGTGATATCTCACTCTCAGGTAAGAATGGAGTGTGGATCAGGACCCTGACACCTGCATGCATTACACCACATTGCCGTGGGGCAGGGCGACCAATATGCCCCTGAGATGGGCACGACAGTCCCTGTCCCTGGCTGGAGTGGGGGGAGGGAACACCGAGGAAGGGGAACCCTGTAGTGCAGGAGCAGGGAGGAAGCAGTTCCTGGGTGCATTGAGAAGGGAGTATAAAAGGTGGGCACCATCTTAGTTCAGTGCAGAGAAGTCTGAGCAGAAGTAACAGGGAGCAGGGGCTCTGCATGAGACTACAACCCCCAGCATCCACCAAAAAGGGTCCGGCTCTGGGTGTCCCAAGGCCCAGGGGGCGCATCAGAACATTTACAGAGTACAAGTGCTCTGCATTTGCTGATGATGTCCTAGTATATATCACTCAATCACATATATCCATCCCTGCTGTTATGGCTGAAATAGATCAATTTGTTACATGGTCAAATTTTAAAATCAATGCAGCGAAGTCTGAGGCCCTCGATGTCTCCCTCCCCAAATCCATACAGGACTCCATCCAGTCCAACTTTCCCTTTGCCTGGCCCTCACAGTGTATCAAAAACTTAGGAATTCCTATTCATAGAGACCTCTCCCGTCTATGTTATCTTAATTTTGGGCCCTTTATTGAACAACTCCATACAGACCACGGTTTGCAAGTTAGAACAGTAAGATTCACTACGTGAACCACTGGTGTTTTGTGGAAAAGCACATGTACACTGTGTTCCAAATTATTATGCAAAAAGTGTTTAGGAGTGATAAGGGAAGAATTTTTTTGTTTGTCAGTTAAACTCATTGATGGTGATGTGTGTCAGGGCTCTTTATATCACTGTAAGCAATTGCAGACAGCTGTGCTAATTAGTTTGGCAGGTGTGTCCAATGAAAGGCAAGACTACTTAAGAAGGCTGTCCCACATTATTAAGCAGCCTACATTTTCTGCCAAAATGGGAAAGAAAAAGGATGTGTCGGCTGCTGAGAAGCAACAAATTGTGGAGTGCTTAGGTCAAGGCATGACTACAATCAACATTGCCAAGACACTTCAACCTGATCATCGCACAATCAAGAAGTATGTAGCTGATTCACAGTACACACGTGTGCGTGCTGATAAGGGAAAATTGAGGACTCTTTCCTTCAGGCAATTACGTCAGGTTAAAAGAGCAGCCTTGTCATAGCAGCAGACAAGTTTTTGAAGCTGCTGGTGCCTCCAACGTCCCCCGAACAACAAGATGCAAAGTCCTTCAGAGGTTTGCAGCTGTGCGTAAGCCATCCTGTCGACCTCCTCTATCCACTGCACACAAGCAGAAACGGCTCCAGTGGGCCAAACAGTACATGAAGACTGACTTCAAAACTGTTTTGTTCACCGAAGAGTGCCGTACAACGCTCGATGGTCCAGATGGATGGAGTGGAGGATGGCTGGTTGATGGACACCCCACGCAAACACGGCTACTGTGCCAACAAGGAGGAGGTGGAGTAATGTTTTGGGCTGGAATCATGGGGAGAGAGATTGTCGGCCCCTTTAGGATCCCTGAAGGGGTAAAGATGAACTGCATAATGTATGTGGAGTTTCTCAAACAGCACTTCCTGCCATGGTTCAAGAAGAAGAACCGTGTATTCCACAGCAAGATCATTTTCATGCATGATAATGCACCATCTCATGCTGCACATAAAACATCTGCATCTCTGGCTGATATGGGCATAAAAGGGGACAAACTTATGGTGTGACCCCCATGCTCCCCTGACCTCAACCCCATTGAGAACCTCTGGAGCATCATCAAAAGGAGTGTCTATGATGGCGGGAGGCAGTTCACATCTAAGCAACAGCTCTGGGAGGGTATTCTGTCCTCATGCAAAACAATTGAAGCAGAAACCATCCAACACCTGACAAATTCAATGGACGAGACAGTTCAGAAGCTCCTTTCGAACAAGGGGTCCTATGTGCAAATGTAACATCACCTAGAATAAAGTTTTGAGTTGAAAACTGTTTGATTTCAGTTTCTAATAACCTGCTAATGCTTATAATTTCAAAAATGACCATTTTTTTGTTCTTTATTAAAATTAAAAGGTTGATCGAAGAGTGTGGGGGATCTAAGAGTGTGGCAACCCAGTAGTCAGGATTACTTCGAATTCTGACAATCTGAGGGTCATGTTGCAGGTAGTGCAGCAAGAAGGCACTTATGTGTCTTGCGCATCTCGGAGCCCCAAAATTATTTTCCGGGCTAGATGCAGCTAAAAATTATTATTAATTTTAAATCTGGTGGAGCTTAGTATAGATGGCCTAATAGAATCAGTGCTGCACACTGCTACAAAGCCCAAATTATTTTCCAGCCAAGATACAGATAAACATGATTAGTAATTTTAAAGCTTAAAACGGTTGGTGAGGTGATTTTAACAAATCATCAAGCTTTTACTCTCCCCAGGATGACACAGGGGTAGAAAAGTCGTTTCGGATCCATGATTTGTTCATCTTTATGAACGTGAGTCTGTCTACATTATCAGTGGAGAGACTCGTGCGCTTATCTGTCAGCACACCACCAGCAGCGCTGAACGCTGGCTGCGGGGCATGACAAGATCTCCAAGGCGTAAGTGGCTAGCTCCGGCCATTTATCCAGATTGGAAGCCCAAAAAGAGCAAGGGTCCAGTGACACAGTCATGGCTTCAATGTTTACTTGGAGATACTTCTGTACCATCGTCTCTAGGCGTTGACTATGTGTCAGACTTCTTGTCTCCTGTGGCCTTGCAAAGGATGGCCTAAAAAAGTGGTGAAATGATTCCGCAAAATTGATGTTACCAGCAGATATTGTGTTTCTGTTACGGCTTGAGTGCTGAACACTCGACGGACGGTCCCACGGTTGGCAAGTTGGAACTGTGAGATTCACTACATGCACCACTGGTGTTTTGTGGAAAAGTACATGTAAGATTCTGCAACAGTCTCTGCTGATACTCCTGCATGCGTGCATCCCTTTCTATGGCAGGAATAATTTCTGCAAATTTACTTTTGTACCGGGGATCTAACAGTGTGGCAACCCAGTAGTCAGGATTATTTCTAATTCTCACAATTCGAGGGTCGTGTTGCAGGTAGTGCAGCAAGAAGGCACTCATGTGTCTTGCGCATCCAGAAGCACCAAGTCCCTGTTGTGTTGGTGGCGAGGTAACAATCATGCTTCCTTCCTCTGTCCTCTCCCCCCAAACTCGCACAACAAAAATGTAATCAAGGTCTCCCTCATCTGATGAGTCTTCCATCAGTTCGTCCTCCACTTCTTCCTGGGCTCCTGCACCTTCCTCACTAGTTTGGCTGCTACCATGCGCCCTGGTAATACCATCTCCCCCACCCTCGGTGCTGCCGACCGTCTGGACCTTGCAGATGTTAGCCCTTCCGCATACAACTCCTCCTCCTCTACTTCCTCCACCTCCTCTTGTGCCACCACCTGACTCCGAATTCTGTTTAACATGTGCTCCAGCATGTAAATCACCGGAATAGTTATGCTGATAATGGCATCGTCAGCACTAAACATCTTCGTCGCCATTTCAAAACTGTGCAGAAGGGTGCATAGGTCCCTGATCTGAGACCACTCCTCCAGCGTGATTTGCCCCACCTCTGGATCTCGTTGGCCCAGGCTATACGTCAGAACGTATTGCACCAGGGCTTGTCGGTGCTGCCACAGTCGCTGCAACATGTGCAAAGTTGAATTCCACCGGGTAGGCACATCGCATTTTAGCCGGTGAAGTGGCAGGCCCAACGACTTCTGTAGAGATGCAAGTCGCTGAGCTGCGGGATGCGAACGGCGAAAGTGAGCACACAGCGACCGTGCCCTCTGCAGAAGGCCATCTAGTCCGGGATAGTGGGCTAAAAATTGCTGGACAACCAGGTTCAACACGTGAGCCATACAAGGCACGTGTGTGACATTGCCCCGGCGAAGGGCCGCACCCAGGTTTGCAGCATTGTCGCACATGGCCTTCCCTTGTTTCAGGTCCAGTGGAGACAACCATTCATGAAATTGGTTCTCCAGAGCTGACCACAACTCCTCAGCTGTGTGACTCACATTTCCCAGACATTTCAAAGTAAAAAACGCCTGATGACGTTGAGCCCTGCTGCCAGCATAGTAAGGAGGTGTGCAGGATCCCTTCTGCGCAGTTAGAAAGCTTGTGGCATGACCAGACAGGCTTTGGGTGCAGGTGGAGGACCGAGAGGAGGTTGAGGAGGCAGAAGCAGTGGAGGAACTTTGAGATAAAGAGGATTAACGCACAACTCGTGGGGGCGGCAAGACTTGGACAGCAGCCCCTTGTCCTGCTGTCACCATAGTTACCCAGTGCCCAGTCAGCGACATGTAACGCCCCTGTCCATGCCTACTCGTCCAAGTGTCTGTGGTGAAATGCACCCTGTCAGACACAGAGTTTCTCAAAGAAGCGGAGATCTTGTGTGTGACATGCTGGTGGAGCGCAGGCACACCTTTCTTTGAGAAGTAGTGCCGACTGGGCATCTGGTACTGGGGCACTGCGACGGACATAAGGTCTCGAAAATCCTCTGTGTCCACCAGACGGAAAGGCAGCATTTCTGTAGCCAAGAGCTTGCAGATGGTGAAATTCAACCTATTAGCTTTCTCATGGCTAGGAGGAAATGGTCTTTTACTTGTCCACATCTGAGGGACCGAGGGCTGGCTGTTGTGCTTAGACGGGGTTGAGAAAGGTGTCCCCGGCAAACTGCCGGTCTGTGAGGAAGATGCAGGCAGACATGTTAGGTTGCCTTGATCTAAAGGTGGTGCTATTGATGTCGGACAGCGCTGAACACCAGCTGGTGTTTCCACCTACAAAGAAAATGATGACCTGCCAATCACGCTGGCTGTTGCGGGTAAAGAGGTGGCAGGTCTGCGTCCCAAAACAGGTGTGACCGCTGTCCCCTCCCGGTCACAGAGGATGAAGAGGCCGCGGATGCACAAGATGTGGCAGATGGTGGTTGGCCCGGCCGGCTAGGCCGCATTGTAGCACAGTGAGCTTCCCACTGCAACTTATGCTTCATATCCATGTGCCGGTTCATGCATGAAGTACTCAAACTATGTATTTTTTGGCCTCTACTTAGTTTTTGCTGACATGTTACAGATAACACGAGTTGGGTCATCTTTATCGATCTGAAAAAATGCCCAGGCTATGCAAGGCTTAGCACCCATGCGACCTGAAGAGCCACCACAACTTGTGGTCAGAGGCAGAGTTGTGCTTGAGGATGCAGTTGTTGACGTGCTTCCAGTACTACGTCTCTGTCCAGGAAGGCGCAACCTGACCTCGTCATCACTAGCATCCTCCTCCACCTCCTCTGCTGACCTCATCTCTTGGCTGACTGTGGGTTGACAGTAAGTGGGATCTCCAACCTCATCATCATCACCCTGTGTGTTATCACACCTGTCGTCCTCAGAGCCAACCTCTTCCTGCCCTGACAAAAAAACTAAAGTTGTCGCTCCAATCAGGTATTTGAGTCTCATCATCGTCTTCCTCATTGTCTCCACCAACAGGAGTTACAGTTTGGGAACGAGGGTCTACATTATGGTCAGAAGCTTCTGCGTCTGGTCCTGGATCCGACTCATAAAGATTCTGGGCATCAGTGCAGATCATTTCCTCGTCTGGATTCACAGAAGCGCTGGAGTCGACCTCTGATTCCCAGGCTATAGTATGAGTAAACAGCTCTGCAGACTCAACCATCTGTTCTACCTCATACTCAGACGGGCAGCTGGAGACTTGGGAGCTGTGAGGAAGCAAGTGCGATTGGGGTGACGCCTCTGAGGACTGGAGTATTTGTGATGTTGAAATTGAGATGGAGGAGAGCCCACTTAAAGGAGCACTTGATATCAGTTGAAGCACCTGCTGTTTTTGTGCCTCATCTGGAATTTGTAGCGATTGGCGCGGCCGTAAGAAAGGGATGTTATCACATTGTCCGCTAAAAGAAGTAGACATTTTAGTTTGGCTGGAAGATGGTCTTTCTTCTGCAGATGTTACTGTTGCTTTAACACCTACTCCACGGACACAACCTTTTTTCCCCTTCCCAACACACCTATTCCCCTTTCCACCAGCAGCAGGCCTTTTTCCACTCATTTTGGTGGTTAACTAATTCACAACTCTGGAGTTGTTTGCACAAAAAAACAATGGATGGGAACCGAGCAGAGCTGAGTGGCCAAACTGTGGTATTAGGCCAAAAGTATTGGCTGGGTTAGATGCAGAAAAAAATTATATTGAATTTGCAACCTGATGGAGGTCAGTATAGATGGACTAATAGACCAAGTCCCACACACTGCTAGAAGCCTAAATATTTTTTAAGAGCTAGATGCAGAAAAAAATTATATTGAATTTGCAACCTGATGGAGGTCAGTATAGATGGACTAATAGACCAAGTCCCACACACTGCTAGAAGCCTAAATATTTTTTCAGAGCTAGATACAGAAAAAAAATATTTTTAATTTGCAACCTGATGGAGGTCAGTATAGATGGACTAATAGAACAAGTCCCACACACTGCTAGAAGCCTAAATATTTTTTCAGAGCTAGATGCAGAAAAAAATTATTTTTAATTTGCCACCTGATGGAGGTCAGTATAGATGGACTAATAGAACAAGTCCCACACACTGCTAGAAGCCTAAATATTTTTTCAGAGCTAGATGCAGAAAAAAATGATATTGAATTTGCAACCTGATGGAGGTCAGTATAGATGGACTAATAGAACAAGTCCCACACACTGCTAGAAGCCTAAATATTTTTTCAGAGCTTGATGCAGAAAAAAAATATTTTTAATTTGCAACCTGGTGGAGGTTAGTATAGATGGACTAATAGACCAAGTCCCACACACTGCTAGAAGCCCAAATATTTTTTCAGAGCTAGATGCAGAAAAAATTATCTTCAATTTGCAACCTGATGGAGGTCAGTATAGATGGACTAATAGAATGATGCTATGCCCAAAAGGTTTTACTTCACTAGGTGCAGTAAAAAAATTTGTATTCCATACACAGGTGGTATATCTTGCAACACAGATAGGCTACTCCACTGACTAACACACTCTGCAATAGGCCAAAAAGGTTTTGCTTTGCTAGATTTACCCAAATGCTGTGAAAAAAACTTGCACAACACTGGCACAGACCTGCCTGGCAAAAAGTGATAGGAACTGATGTAACCTAGTCCTGAAAAGGACTGCAATTACAATTAGTCTTTATTCCCAACCTGTCTATTTAAGAGCACAGACCTGCCTGATAAAAGTTGTATGAAATTATGTAACCTAGTCCTTAAAAGGACTGCAATCACAACTCTTCCCTACTCCCAAGCTATCTGTAGATTTGTGCGAAAATTGGCTTGAAATTAACAAGGTATAGCGCACACAGCAACAGCGGTGCCGTCTAACACGCAGCTGCAGCAGTGAGAAAATGGTGGCGACGGGGAAAATGGCTTGGTCTTATAGGGCAAGGACATGTGACATACACTGCCAATGACACATGCCCTTGCTTGTGTGAAAAAAAGCACTTCGCTCCGTGTGTGCGCTGCTGATAGGCTGACAGATTGCACCTCCCCACTGTAAATGCGGGAAAGAGAAAAAAAATGGAGATCTTCATTATTCCTGCAGAGATCCATCCCCTGCCCCTCCCCCCACCCCGCTGTACACTCAAACTGCGTATTAACATTAATTTTCATCATTACTGAGAAAAAATCCAGTTATGATTTTGGTGCACGAACAGTTATCGAACATAACCTCGAACAGCCGAATTTTTCTCAAATCGTTCGTGTTCGCCGAACGGCTCGAACACCGCCCAAAACAGCTCGAATTTGAGATTGGCGAACAGTTCGGGTCGAACACCGCTCATCTCTACTCCAGATCTCGCTATCCACTGTTTTGGTCTTCTCTCATGTCGGGGACACCCACGTCATATGGCTCTGCTCATTATTCAGACCATAAGTCTGCTTATGGTGCACGCTGGGCCCTATCTGTCTCCCTGACAGGAAACTGTCTCTGTACCTTTAACCAACCCCCTCCCACTCCTGGCTAGTGCCAAACATTAATTCTAACTCTCCCTAATGTCGAGTGGAATACAGCACTAACACTACTAACACATGTTAACGTAGTTAGTAGTACTTATGTCTTCAAGGGAGAACATGGGCAATATGTCCATCTCCTTACAGAATGACTGGAGGTAAAGAGCTCACTGATACCAGAACAGTTGTGTAATATGAGCCACCGGGGTAACAAGACCATCCATGACATTTCTTACTCCTAAATATTCCCCCATCAAGTGTGAGTGATATTATTATGTAGACCACGTAATGTTACAGAGCGGGTGGCCGAGTGCTGAGGGGCAGAGGGCAAAAAAGTCACCAACGCTCTGCTGACTCCATAACTGCAGAGTCCACACCTCCTCTGCTATTAACATCAGCACAAACATTGTGCCCCCACCAGGAGCTTCCTGGCCAAGCAGCTGCATGCAGCCTGATATCACCAAGCACAATGCTGAGTGTCAGATGGAGTAGTGTAAAGCCGCCACCACTGGACTCTGGAGGAGACTTGATCTGTTCAGTGACGGACCACACTTCTCTATCTGTGTCTGATAGAGGAGTCTGGGTTTGGTGAATGCCAGGAGAACTTTACTCGCCTGACTGCATTTGTGCTCACTCTACAGTTTGGTGGAGGAGAGATAATGGCATGGGATTTATTTTTCAAGGATCAGCCTCGGCACCTTAGTTCCATTGAAGGGAAGTCTTAATACTTCAGCACAAAACATTTTGGACCATTGTAGCTTCCAACTTTGTGGGAACAGTTTGGTGAAGACTAGTGATGAGTGAGCATGCTCGCTACTGCTTGGTGCTCGTCCAAACATCTCACTGCTTGAGATGCTCGCCGAGTATTTCCGGGTTGCTCGGGCGGGAACTCGGGTCCCCTCCCTGCATGTTTGTCGCTCTTTAGAGAGCCAATGAACATGCAGGGATTGCCTGCCATGCACTGTAATGCTGTAGCCATGTTGGTTGTGGGCATTACAGTGATTTGCTGGCCGCACAGCGTCATCAGGTCTATATCAGACCTGGCGCCGCCATGCTCATCACAGTCACTCCGGATCAGACAGTGTAGGGAGAGCAGCTGCTGAGCTATGGAGAGATTTGCTTGTGTATTAGGTAGTGTAGGGAAAAAAAACGTACATTACACATATCCATCTTAACAAACAGTCCTTCTGAGGACTAATCCATCTGCAGAGATATCAGGCAGGCAGGGTATATAGGCAGGCAGGGTATATAGCAGACTGCAGTGCATATAGCACAAGAGGCTCCATTCCAATTCTGTCTTCTGCTGCTGTTAGATATTTCTATACAAAGGCCCAGGTCTCAGGGGCCAGGAATACTTTTCTTTGGATCTTAATCCTCATTATTTGCTTAAAAAGCAATCCAGAGAACACCTTTTTTCTGCGCCATTTGCTTGTTGGCACTGCAGAATACAGCCAGGTCCTTTCCATATTACAGCGCTAGAAATCCAGCTATTTAAAAGTCTGTTTTCTCCGTCACATGGATCACATATACTTTTTCAGAAAATACTGCCATTTCTGGCCTCCATTAAAAATTTCTTTCAGTGTGTCAGTGAAGCAATTCACACCAGTTTGCTGTTCAAACTACTTACCTACAGGCCAGGTATTTAAAACTCTGTTTTCTCCGTCACACGGATCACATATACGTTCGCTCCAAACTCAGTCATTTGTAGTGAGTGTGGAAGATGCTGTCCTCCATTCAAAATGGGCAAGGCACGTGGCAAGGAACGGGGAACTGGACGTGATGGTAATAGTGCATGCAGAGGCCGAGGACAAGGCCGTGGGCAAGCCGAAATTGTGCCACAACAAACACCCACATCTTCTCGCCAGACCTTCCTGTCCCAATTTCTAGGGGACCGCAGCACACCACTATTGAACCCAGAGCAGTGTCAAAAGGTTGTTGGTTGGATAGCGGATAATGCTTCCAGTCACTTAGCCACCACCACCACCATCCTGTCTTCCACACGGTCAAGTCTGAGTAGCCATGAGTCTGGACCGCATATTTCTCACCCTGATCCTCCTTCCTCCCACCATGCCGAGTACCCAGAGACAACTGATCCCACACTTGGACACTCTGAAGAGCTGTTCACTTTTCCATTTATAGATACGGGCCTCTCGCCCGGTCCACGTGAAGCGGGGCAAGAGGAGATCGCGTGTAGCGATGCCCAAATATTTGAGCAGCCACGGTCACACAAAGGCGACGGTGAGAAAGTGTCACAAGAGGTGGACGATGATGAGACACAATTGCCAGAAAGTCAGGAGAAGGACCAGGGTGCGGAAGTGGAAGACGAGGTGGTGGTTGATATAGTAACTGACCGAACCTGGCAGGAGGGCCTGCAGAGCGAGGACAGCAGCACACAGGGGGAGGGAGGCAGAGCACCCCAACAGGCAGAAAGAAGCAGTGTGGTGGCCGCAGATAGAAGGCCGGCAACCGTTACCCGTCACACCAACACGAAGGAAGTTGCCAGTACAACTGTTAGGTCTTCCCGAGTTTGGTTGTTTTTTAAAGACTCTGCCGATAACCCCAAAAAGGCCATTTGCACCACCTGCCAGGCCAGCATCAGCAGGGGTGGCAAAACGACCAGCCTGACCACCACCAGCATGATCAGGCACATGGCAGCAAAGCACCCTACTTTGTGGGCTGAACCCCAGGGTCCAGGAACAGTGTCTGCGGGTGGCACCATTGCTTCTTCCGCTGTTGTGCATGCAAGCCAATCCCCTGTCCATGGTGCATGCGAAGATGCCTCCTGCCCTGCACCTGTTGTTGCACACTCTCAAGTAGCAGCATCAGGAAGCATGTCCATGTCCTTGTCCCAGCCCAGCGTTCAGTTGTCCATACCCCAGTCCTTGGAACGCAAGCGCATATATGCAGCCAACGCCCCACAAGCCACACTACTAAATTCTCACATTTCACGACTGCTTGCGCTCGAAATGTTGCCTTTTAGGCTCGTGGAGACGGAAGCATTCTGCAACCTGATGCCGGCGGCCGTCCCTCGGTACTCGGTCCCCAGCCGTCACTATTTCTCCCGATATGCCGTCCCCACATTACACAACCACGTGTCCTAAAACATTAGCCGTGCCCTCAACAATGCAGTTACCGGTAAAGTCCACCTAACCACGGACACGTGGACAAGTGCTTGTGGGCAGGGATGGTACATCTCGCTGACGGCACACTGGGTTAACATAGTGGAAGCCGGGACCCAGTCGGACCTTGGTATGGACCACGTCCTCCCGACGCGAAGGATTGCGGGCCCTAGGTCAATCAGGGCTGCCCCCACGGTCTACAGCTCCTGCACGTCATCCTCCTCAGCCTCCTCCTCCTTTTCAGCCTCCATCTCCGAAATGACCACATCAGTCACAAGCTGGAAACACTGCAGCACTGCCTCGGCCAAGCGGCAACAGGCTGTGCTGAAGCTAATATGCTTAGGTGAAAAACCGCACAATGCTGAAGAGTTGTGGACAGCTCTGAAAGAGCAGGCAGATCTGTAGCTTACACCGCTGAACCTATAGCCAGGCATGGTCGTGTGTGACAATGGCCGGAAACTGGTGGCGGCTCTGAGGCGAGGCGAGCTCACACATGTACCATGCCTGGCCCATGTGCTTTACCTCATGGTTCAGCGGTTTCCCTTGCAGTGTTTCAGCAGCGTTTGCAGGTTCCGGCTCACAGACTGGTGTGTGATGTCCCCACGCGTTGGAACTCTACACTGCAGATGTTGGGAAGGATTTGTGAGCAGAAGAGGGCAGTTGTTGAGTACCAGCATCAACAAGGCCGTCGGTATTCAGTTCAGACTCCACACATAAGACCTCAGGAGTGGACATGGATGTCAGACATATGTACCATCCTCCAAAACTTTGAGGACTTCACCAAGATGGTGAGCGGCGATGACGCCATAATTAGTGTCACCATCCCACTTCTCTGTCTTCTGAAACGCTCTCTGCTCACAATCACAGTGGATGCATTTCAGGCGGAGCACGATGAGATGGAGCAAGGAAAAATACAGGGTGATTACACACAGCCAAGCCTCATCTCATGCAAATGTGGATTGGGTGACAATGAGGAAGAGGAGGAGGAGGAAGGACAGGAGCTAGTTTCATGCACTATAGACGGTACTACCTGCACAGCTGTCATACCGTCTGTTCAGCGTGGATGGCCAGAGGACAGAGAGGAGGAGGAGGAGGAGAGCATGGTCAGTCATTCTGTGGCACCCCAGGGGTCTGGTTGCCACAGTAATAGAAATATTATGTCTGAGAGCAAGTGGGAGGTTTCTCTGGTCAGGAGCCCTAAGCATGCAACACTGCCCGCCCAGACCTGGGAGGGGAGGAATCTGCCCTTATAAACTGGGTCTGGGGCGGGATTAGGTGAGACAGAGCTTGGAGAGGGAGAGATACATCAGGAGCTCTGTAGGAACAGTAGCTGAAGACCAGGGGCTGGAGCTGAGCAGAGCTCGCCCTGGCTGAGGACACTACAACCGGACACCGGAGTCCGAGGCTGTGGGGACTGATATACACCCAGCAGCAGAAACCAGCCGGCAGGGGATTCCAGGTCCTCTGGCCATAGAAGCCCGGAGGCTCAGTCACAAGGAAGGGACCAGCGCCGCCATCCAGGAGCGGAGGCTAACAGAAGGCCCCAAGTCACCAGCCATACGGGTGAGCACCACACGGTATACTGAGGGACGTGGGCTACTTGTAACCGCTTACAGCAAGGTAGCCAGGAAAGAGTGCAGATAGACGGGGAGGCCTACAACTCCGCCTGGCCAGGGGAGATCCTGCTTGCTCACAGACTGACCAGGCCTCTACTGATAACCAGTACTCCCGGGAGGGTCTGCTTTATACCATCAGTAAAGACCCTGAACTGCACCACACGTCTCTGTGTTTCATCGCCGCACCAGCACCATTAGTACTGGGACGCTCACACCATCACTCCCATCATCCACACTAGCTGCCCTGAGGCAATACTTCTCCCGTGGGGAGTTATCCCATATTCGGCTGCGCAAACAACATCAGCCTCAGCGGTCTGAAGCGCAGCGGCGGTCCCCACTGACCGCAATCCACGGGTGGCGTAGTCGGACATTTGTTATTACACTAAGACTGCCACTGGTTTGACCACCCTGAGCCACGGACCGGGTCGCCGCCACACTGAGACTACCACCCCCAGCATCCCACGAGAGGCCCGGTTCCGGGTTCCCCACGCGGCCCAGGGGGCGCGTCAATTCTCTTGGTGAGGAAACGGAAGTCTTGCCTGTTAGTAGTCTGGCACGCTTGGCTGAGTTTATGTTACGCTGCCTTTCCCATGACCCTCGCGTTCTCAAAATTTTGGGTGACAGTCATCACTGGTTGGTGACACTTCTAGACCCACGCTACAAGGAGAACTTTATATCTCTTATTCCTGAGGCGGACAGGTCTACAAAAATGGGGCTGTACCAGAAGGCCCTTGTTGTGCAACTATTAAAAAAAATTCCATCTGAAAACGCTGGCGGCAGAGGGCACACTTCGTTGGACAACCAAGGAGTACAGGCGAGAGAGACACAACTCCAATCCAGCAGAGGCAGGGGAACACTGTCAAAGTTTTGGGAGAGTTTTCTCAGACCCTCCCATCGCACAGGCCCTGAGGCGTGGGGTACTCTCACAAGGAGTGCAAAGTTTTGGAAGATGCTGAGGGAGTACCTTGCTGACCGTACCAACGTCCTCCGTGATTCCTCTGTGCCTTATAATTGTTGGGTATCCAAGCTGGATATGTGGAATGAACTGGCTCTCTATGCCTTGGAGGTCCTGGCCTGCCCTGCCGCCAGCTTTTTATCAGAGCGGGTTTTTAGTGCCGCTGGTGGAATTATAACTGATAAGCGCATCCACCTGTCAACTGAAAATGCTGACAGGCTGACTCATAAAAATGAACAAGGGGCAGACTTCTCAACACCACCGAATGATAGCAGCGTAACATAAACTCAAATCCAGTGTCTTTTCTTGGGAGGTGTATTCCCATGCACCTTTTCACACCCAGACTTGGGTATACGCTTCCTGATTTTGGCTATTTGCTCTTGTCCTCCTCCTTCTCCTCATCCTCCACCACCATATCATCAGGGTGACCGTGGTCCATGATGCAACACCCACATAATTTTTTCAAAGGGTGTTTATGATGCCTGTAAAAAAAAAAATTATACAGTATGTTCATGTATACCCCCCAGGCGTAAATGCTTGTCAGCCCATACACTTAGTGCATGGGCATTACAAGTATAGGAGGCCCGCTCCTTTCTAATGGGAACAATTTTTTATGAGGCCCTCCTCCACGTCTTTTCCAAGGGGCATTGAAGTGCCTCCAAATTTTTGGCAGCCCTTGCATTCACTGCATAGGCCAACACTATGGGAGACTCTCTCCTTTCTAATGGGAATTTGTCGTTACTGTGGCCCTGCTCTGTGTGTCTAAATTCTTAGTGGGGTTTTTCCTAAAATTGGTCAGCTGTTGGACTCACTGCATACCCTATAACTGTATACCAGACCCTCTCCTTTCTAATGGGAACATGTCGTTACTGTGACCCTGCTCTGTGTGTCTTTAAATTCTTAGTGGGGTTTTTCATAAAATTGGTCAGCCTTTGGACTCACTGCATACCCTTAACTGTATAGCAGACTCTCTCCTTTCTTGTGGGAATTTGTCGTTACTGTGGCCCTGCTCTATGTGTCTTTAAATTCTTAGTGGGGTTTTTCCTAAAATTGGTCAGCCATTGGGCTCACTGCATACCCTATAACTGTATAGCAGACCCTCTCCTTTCTAATGGGAACATGTCATAATTGTTACTGTGGCCTTGCTCTGTGTGTCTTTAAATTTTTAGTGGGGTTTTTACCAAATTTTGGCAGCCCTTGCAGTCACAGCATGGGCATTACCACTATAGGAGACCCGCTCCTTTATAATGGGAACATTTTTTTTGCTGAGACCCTCCTCTATGTCTCTTCAAAGGGGTATTGGGTTGCGTCCAAATTTTTGGCAGCCCTTTCAGTCACTGGATATGCAATAACAGTATAGGAGACCCACTTGTTAATAATGGGAACAACAAAGCATAGCCGGCTGATGGCTCTCTAACAATAGCGAGGGCCGACTGCTGGCCTTTTAAGAATAGTAAGGCTTGTCTGATGGCCCTATAAAAATAGGCTTTATGACTTTCATCATAAATAAAACAGGATGTGTCTGATGATGTGTCACACACTACATTGCCAGATAACGTTGTAAAATGTTAAAATGATATTTCCCGGTGAATGCATTTGTCTTAAAAAATAAGACAAAACAAAACAATAGGATCTTTCTTTAGTATAAAAAACAGCGTCACCAATTTAACCTCAATGTAATCACATTGTTCTGCTCATGCACCTCCTCCTCCATCTCCGAAATGACCACATCGGTCACAAGCTGACAGCACTGCAGCACTGCCTTGGCCAAGCGGCAATAGGCTGTGCTGGAGATAACATGCTTAATGCTTAATTGACAAACCGCCCAGCACTACAGAGTTGTTGAAAGCTGTAACACAGCAGCCTGATCTGTGGCTCTCACCACTGATCATACAGCCAGGCATGGTCGTGTGTGAGAATGGGCGGAACATGGTGATGGAGAAATGATAGCCAGAGTAGATGCAGTTTCCCTCTATGCCAGTCCTTTCACCGAATTAAATACAACTCTCAGCAAAAAAAGTTGTGGACTGGCTCCGTACCATCCCTGGCCACATTCACCTGTCCACAGGTTTGTGGTTAGGCGGTCCTTCCCAGTAAGTGCACTGGGGAGGGCACGGGTAATGTTGTGGGACCCGTGCTTGTGGAAGGCGGAGGCGACACCGGGAGAAACAGTGGCGGCTAGGGACCGAGTATGGACACCTGGAAACCGCCGGCATGAGGTTGTGAAAAGCTTCTGCCTCCACGAGCCTAAAAAGTGTAATGCACACGCCCGGACTGACTGGCGTGTGCATGTTTAGTGGTTCCACTGTGCCATGAACCGGAGAGTGTCTGGAGGGGCGTAACTAAGTATCTGCCCGATCCGACCAAGGTCGCACGACGGCATACGACGCCAGTGCACCAGGGAGGAACCGAGCAGAGGGACCAGGGTCTACTCCAGGTCAGACTCCGGACACGGCTGTTGACCCACACCGGGGAATACAGGAACAGGCAGACTAGAGTGCAGGCTGGGTAGGGTCCAGTACAGACTGGGAGACAAATTCGGAGCCGCAGATGCGGTAAACAAACAGAGTAAAGCGAAACCGCAGGTGCGGTAGTCAAAGCCGAGCAGAGCAGAACCGCAGACGCGGTAGACAAGGCAGAGCAGAGCAGAACCGCAGACGCGGTAGACAAGGCTGAGACAAGCAAAACCGCATACGCGGTAGACAAAGCTGAGCAAAGCGAAACGGTAGACGCGGTAGACAAAGCTGAGCAAAGCGAAACCGCAGACGCGGTGGACAGGACTGAGCAAAGCGAAACCACAGACGCGGTGGACAGGGCTGAGCAAAGCGAAACCGCAGACGCGGTGGACAGAGTTGAGCAAAGCGAAATCGCAGACGCGGTGGACAGGGCTGAGCAAAGCGAAACCGCAGACGCGGTGGACAGGGCGGAGCAAAGCGAAACCGCAGACGCGGTGGACAGGGCAGAGAAAAGCGAAACCGCAGACGCGGTGGACAGGGCTGAGCAAAGCGAAACCGCAGACGCGGTGGACAGGGCTGAGCAAAGCGAAACCGCAGACGCGGTGGACAGGGCTGAGCAAAGCGAAACCGCAGACGCGGTGGACAGGGCTGAGCAAAGCGAAACCGCAGACGCGGTGGACAGGGCTGAGCAAAGCGAAACCGCAGACGCGGTGGACAGGGCTGAGCAAAGCGAAACCGCAGACGCGGTGGACAGGGCTGAGCAAAGCGAAACCTCAGACACGGTGGACAGGGCTGAGCAAAGCGAAACCGCAGATGCGGTGGACAGGGCTGAGCAAAGCGAAACCGCAGACGCAGTGGACAGGGCTGAGCAAAGCGAAACCGCAGACGCGGTGGACAGGGCTGAGCAAAGCGAAACCGCAGACGCGGTGGACAAGGCTAAGCAAAGCGAAGCCGCAGACGTGGTGGACAGGGCTGAGCAAAGCGAAACCGCAGACGCGGTGGACAGGGCTGAGCAAAGCGAAACCGCAGATGCGGTGGACAGGGCTGAGCAAAGCGAAACCGCAGACGTGGTGGACAGGGCTGAGCAAGCAAGAACCGCCGAAGCGGCAAGCAAGGCAGAGCGGAAGGGACAGGGCTCAGTTCACACGGAACAGACAGGAAGGGAAAGGCAGAACCAGATACCCACAGGGTACTTGCAGAGAAGTAGCGAGTGGACCACAAACTCACAAACGGAAGTACAGTGACAACGAGCAGGAGTTAGGTACGAGTTCAGACTCTGCAGAAAAAGGTAAGGTACGGACATAGAGAAAAGCAAAACAGACTAGGAGAGTATTCAGACAAGAACAGACACAGCAGCAAGATACAGGAGCGAGTCTAGGTATGCGTCCCCTAGAAGGGAGAATAAACAGGCAGGAGCGTGTTCACACAGGCCTGGAAATACAGCCTCCAGGATAGGCAGAAGACAACAGGCTAGAAGATAATACAGACAGGACACAGTTCAGACACGGGAACTGATACCGAAGGCAGGAAACATAAACGGGACCTGGCATATCAGTGACCAGAAGCCAACTGACAGAGCACAATGCTCAGGCATGGGTTAATTGGAGCAGCTGGTTTAAATACCAGGTGACAGACAGCAATAGGCTGAGGATGCAGAAGGGGTGTGCCTGCAGCAGGTACAAAAAGCAGGAAGTGATCGGGCGCCGCCCTTAAGCAGCAGAAACAGAAGCAAACAGACAGCATGGAGGGAAGCCAGAGAGACATTCTGGATTGGAGATCAAGTGCGCGCTCTTGCACAGTGGGAGATGGACCACTATGCAAGGACGCCGCCAGGTATTTTACAGTACCCCCCCCCCTTACGCCCCATCTTCTTCAGGCCTGCCAGAATCTTCCGCAGGGAATTCGAGGACCAATCCTTCACTTCGAGGAGATCACTTCCACTGTCCACAGGAAAAACTGGTCTCATCTGGTTAGCTAGGATGCTACCTCCTATCCAGCCATCCTCAGCAACAGACGAAACGGGTGGAGTACCAGGAACAGCACACAAGGAAGTCTCTCTCCACATATTTTCAGGTGGCACCCCAGAGGGTACAGAAGACAACTGGAAGTCCTCCGCTGGGTTGGAGGGGGGCAGAGACTCGGGGGTAACCTCCGCTTCGGAGTACACTTGTTCAGACTCACTGGATGAAGCAGGCGAGGTATCAGGTACCGAGTACAGGAGAGTCTCTGTCCATTCGCTATCAAGTAGCACCCCGAAGGGTTCAGGAGACACCTGGAGGTCCTCTGCCGGGTCAGAGGAGTGCAGAGACTCGGGGGTAACCTCTGCTTCAGAAAACACTAGGTCGGACTCACTGGACGAAGCAGGCGAGGTATCAGGTGCCGAGTATAGGAAAGTCTCTGTCCATTCACCACCAGGTGGCACCCCGAAGGGTTCTGGAGACAACTGGAGGTCCTCCGCCTGGTCGGAGGGGTGTAGAGACTCGGCAATAACCTCTGCTTCGGAGTACACTAGGTTAGACTCACTAGGCGAAGCGAGCGAGGTATCAGATCCAGGATATAGGAAAGTCTCTGTCCATTCACCACTAGGTGGCACCCCGAAGGGTTCTGGAGACAACTGGAGGTCCTCTGCCTGGTTGGAGGGGTGTAGAGACTCGGGAGTAACCTCTGCTTCGGAGTACACTAGGTTGGACTCACTGGACAAAGCGAGCGAGGTATCAGGTACAGAGTATAGGAGAGTCTCTGTCCTTTCGCTACCAGGTAGCACCCCGAAGGGCTCAGGAGACAACTGGAGGTCCTCTGCCAGGTCAGAGGGGTGAAGAGACTCATGGGTAACCTCTGCTTCGGAGTACACTAGGTCGGACTCACTGGAAGAAGCGGGCGAGGTATCAGGTACCGAGTATAGGAGAGTCTCTGTCCATTCGCTATCAGGTAGCACCCCGAAGGGTTCAGGAGACAACTGGAGATCCTCCGCCTGGTCGGAGGGGTGTAGAGACTCAGGGATAACCTCTGCTTCGGAGTACACTAGGTCGGACTCACTGGAATAAGCGGGCGAGGTATCAGGTACAGAGTATAGGGAAGACTCTGTCCATTTGCTACCAGGTAGCACCCCAAAGGGTTCTGGAGACAACTGGAGGTCCTCCGCCTGGTCGGAGGGGTGTAGAGACTCGGGGTTAACTACCACTTTGAGGTACCCATTGTCAGGCTCACAGGACGGAGCGGACGAAGTATCGGGTACCGGGTGTAGGGAAGTCTCTCTCCATTTGTCATCAGGTGGTATCCCGGAGGATTCTAGGTGGGCAGAAGTCTCTTCAGGCAGGAGAATAGGTGCGCTACCCACGCATATTACCCGTAGGGGCTGCTCCGGGATACAGGGAAATGGAGCTTCAGCAGGGAATTCAAGGTTGGGATCAGGAGGTCTTTGGGAGGACAGACCCAGGAGTGACGGCTTGCCTCTACGCCTAGCACGTCTGGACTGCCTCTTGAGGTTGGGAGAAGTATTCCGAAGAGCGTAGTCATCCTGTGTGGATTCTGGATGGGCAGTAGTCTCTTCGGGCAGGAGGACTAGTGCGCTACCCACACACATTACCCATCGGGGCTGCTCCGGGATATTGGGAAGTGAAGTTTCAGCAGGAGCCTCCGGGTTAGGATCATCGAAGACCATTAGAAAGGCCACCAGGAAGGCCATTATGTCCAAGACGATAGGATCCTGTGCGTCCCATAGGGGGGTGATCCATTTCAAGGCATCACCCGCTAGGTAAGACATCATGAATCTCTCCTTAGCCCGATCGGTGGGAAAACAAAGAGGGTAGAACTTGAAGTGTAGCATGCATTGCTCCACAAATGCACGACTCTGTCTTGGATCCCCATAGTACCGTAGCGGATCCGCAGGAACGAGTGCAGAAAGATCCATCTGGACGGTTGCGTAATTCGCCTGGAACTCAGCTAAAAAATAAAAAAATAAAAATATATATTTTTTTTATTTATTTTTAATGCACGTATTCGCTGGAAAACGTCTCAGAGAGCGAAGGCCGTGGTGCTCAACGGGAACCATGGCCTGAGCATGCTGTATTGCACACGCCCTGACTGACTGGCGTGTGCGTGTTTAGTGGTTCCACTGTGCCATGAACCGGAGAGTGTCTGGAGGGGCGTAACTAAGTATCTGCCCGATCCGACCAAGGTCGCACGACGGCATACGACGCCAGTGCACCAGGGAGGAACCGAGCAGAGGGACCAGGGTCTACTCCAGGTCAGACTCCGGACACGGCTGTTGACCCACACCGGGGAATACAGGAACAGGCAGACTAGAGCGCAGGCTGGGTAGGGTCCAGTACAGACTGGGAGACAAATTCGGAGCCGCAGATGTGGTAAACAAACAGAGTAAAGCGAAACCGCAGGTGCGGTAGTCAAAGCCGAGCAGAGCAGAACCGCAGACGCGGTAGACAAGGCAGAGCAGAGCAGAACCGCAGATGCGGTAGACAAGACAGAGCAGAACCGCAGACGCGGTAGACAAGACAGAGCCAAGCAAAACCGCATACGCGGTAGACAAAGCTGAGCAAAGCGAAACCGCAGACGCGGTAGACAAAGCTTAGCAAAGCGAAACCGCAGACGCGGTGGACAGGACTGAGCAAAGCGAAACCGCAGACGCGGTGGACAGGGCTGAGCAAAGCGAAACCGCAGACGCGGTGGACAGAGTTGAGCAAAGCGAAACCGCAGACGCGGTGGACAGGGCTGAGCAAAGCGAAACCGCAGACGCGGTGGACAGGGCTGAGCAAAGTGAAACCGCAGACGCGCTGGACAGGGCTGAGCAAAGCGAAACCGCAGACGCGGTGGACAGGGCTGAGCGAAGCGAAACCGCAGACGCGGTGGACAGGGCAGAGCGAAGCGAAACCGCAGACGCGGTGGACAGGGCAGAGCAAAGCGAAACCGCAGACGCGGTGGACAGGGCTGAGCAAAGCGAAACCGCAGACGCGGTGGACAGGGCTGAGCAAAGCGAAACCGCAGACGCGGTGGACAGGGCTGAGCAAAGCGAAACCGCAGACGCGGTGGACAGGGCTGAGCAAAGCGAAACCGCAGACGCGGTGGACAGGGCTGAGCAAAGCGAAACCGCAGACGCGGTGGACAGGGCTGAGCAAAGCGAAACCTCAGACGCGGTGGACAGGGCTGAGCAAAGCGAAATCGCAGACGCGGTGGACAGGGCTGAGCAAAGCGAAACCGCAGACGCGGTGGACAGGGCTGAGCAAAGCGAAACCACAGACGCGGTGGACAGGGCTGAGCAAAGCGAAACCGCAGACGCGGTGGACAGGGCTGAGCAATACGAAACCGCAGACGCGGTGGACAGGGCGGAGCAAAGCGAAACCGCAGACGTGGTGGACAGGGCTGAGCAAAGCGAAACCGCAGATGCGGTGGACAGGGCTGAGCAAAGCGAAACCGCAGACGCGGTGGACAAGGCTGAGCAAAGCAAAACCACAGACGCGGTGGACAGGGCTGAGCAATACGAAACCGCAGACGCGGTGGACAGGGCTGAGCAAAGCGAAACCGCAGACGCGGTGGACAGGGCTGAGCAAAGCGAAACCGCAGATGCGGTGGACAGGGCTGAGCAAAGCGAAACCGCAGACGCGGTGGACAAGGCTGAGCAAAGCGAAACCGCAGACGCGGTGGACAGGGCTGAGCAAAGCGAAACCGCAGATGCGGTGGACAGGGCTGAGCAAAGCGAAACCGCAGACGCGGTGGACAGGGCTGAGCAAAGCGAAACCGCAGACGCGGTGGACAGGGCTGAGCAAAGCGAAACCGCAGACGCGGTGGACAGGGCTGAGCAAGCAAGAACCGCCGAAGCGGCAAGCAAGGCAGAGCGGAGTGGACAGGGCTCAGTTCACACGGAACAGACAGGAAGGGAAGGCAGAACCAGATACCCACAGGGTACTTGCAGAGAAGTAGCGAGTGGACCACAAACTCACAAACGGAAGTACAGTGACAACGAGCAGGAGTTAGGTACGAGTTCAGACTCTGCAGAAAAAGGGAAGGTATGGACATAGAGAAAAACAAAACAGGCTAGGAGAGTATTCAGACAAGAACAGACACAGCAGCAAGATACAGGAGCGAGTCTAGGTATGCGGCCCCTAGAAGGCAGAATAAACAGGCAGGAGCGTGTTCACACAGGCCTGGAAATACAGCCTCCAGGATAGACAGAAGACAACAGGCTAGAAGATAATACAGACAGGACACAGTTCAGACACGGGAACTGATACCGAAGGCAGGAAACATAAACGGGACCTGGCATATCAGTGACCAGAAGCCAACTGACAGAACACAATGCTCAGGCATGGGTTAATTGGAGCAGCTGGTTTAAATACCAGGTGACAGACAGCAATAGGCTGAGGACGCACAAGGGGTGTGCCTGCAGCAGGTACAAAAAGCAGGAAGTGATCGGGCGCCTCCCTTAAGCAGCAGAAACAGAAGCAAACAGACAGCATGGAGGGAAGCCAGAGAGACATTCTGGATTGGAGATCAAGTGCGCGCTCTTGCACAGTGGGAGATGGACCACTATGCAAGGAAACCGCCAGGTATGTTACAAAAAGCCACATTTCAATTGCAAGCAGCGGCACAGAAATCTGTCAGTTTAGTGTTGCGGCCTGTGGGTGGGTGGCTGGCTGGCTGCATACTTGCACTTGCATTCCAAGTAACAGAAAACTAAGCAGATGGTGGCCTCTATCATCATCATGGCCTCACCTCGGCACCATGAACTCTCCTGAAGGAGAAGCGAGGGCCCGCCGGAGGAGCCTCCGGTTCTCTGGTGGGCCCATCCAACCCTGCCGAGAAGCAGCCCTGGCTAAGAAAAGTGTGGGGAAAGGCTCCCGGACACTCTATGGCTGCTTTTTAATGTGGATCGGCCATGCTTATGCATGTTATTTCTTAAACCGCATTACAGATCAGGCCATTGTCTAACTCTGTATTCAAGAAATTAAATGCGCAAAGAAAGATGTGTGTGTGTCAAAGCACCACCAACAAGTGCGAGTTGATGTTGGACGGGCTGCCATTGTTTCTGCAACAAGCTGCATTAGAGGGCTTCCTGGGAGAAATGACACGCAGGTTAGATATGGTTTCCCTCTATGCCAGTCCTTTCACCGTGCTAAATACAACTCTCAGCAAAAAATGTTGTGGACTGGCTCCGTACCGTCCCTGGCCACATTCACCTGTTCACGTGTTTGTGGTTAGGCGGTCCTTCCCAGTAAGTGCACTGGGAAGGGCACGGGTAATGTTGTGGGACCTGTGCTTGTGGAAGGCGGAGGCGACACCGGGAGAAACAGTGGCGGCTGGAGACGGAGTATGGACACCTCGGCATGAGGTTATGAAAAGCTTCCGCCTCCACGAGCCTAAAAGGCCACATTTCAAGTGCAAGCAGCTGTCAAATATTTGGCAGTATGGTATTGCAGCCTGTGGGAAGGTGGGTGGCTGGCTGCATACTTGCGCTTGCATTCCAAGAAATGGGGTAGGGACAACTGAACGCTGCACTGGGAGAAGGACGTGGATGGTGATTGTTGCAAGTCTGCAACGACAGGTGCATGGCGGGAGGCATCTTCGCATGCGCCAAGGATCACTTATGATGGGCACACTTTTAGGCAGGGACCTGGGAGTCAGAAATGCATCCAGAGGTCTTCCCCATGCTGTTCCAATGTCTTTTCAGCACTGTATGCATGTGTCTGACGATGTGTCACACACCACATGGTCAGATAAGGTTGTAAAATGTTCAAATGGCATTTACCAGTGAATGCATTTGTCTTTGTTGAAAGCAATGCAAAAGTGCAAAAACGCATCAAAAACGCTACGTGTGAACATAGCCCAAGGTGTGGAGGCGTATTTTTGTTTTTGGTTATTTATTTTGCTTTATATACATTGTACATGTCATGGAAAGGATGTTCCTTAACGTATTTCCCAGGAAAATCCATTTTCGTTTTGTTTTTGTATGTTTTATTGTGAGTCCGTAAAAGTGGTGTAATACTCTGACAACGTTGTTGACAGCAGTGACCTGGGATTCAGAAATGCTTCCAGGGGTCTTCCCCATGCTGTTCCCATGTCATTTGAGCACTGTTCCCATCGATTTGGGCAATTTTTAGGCCCTCTGCAGACCGCCAGGAGGAGCCGCCTGAAAAATGCTCTAGTTTCCCATAGACTTACATTGGGCTCGTTGCTCGGGTCGAGCACCCGAGTATTCCAATTTGCTCGACCCGAGCAATGAGTACTCAAGCATTTTAGTGCTCGCTCATCACTAGTGAAGACCCTTTCATTGCCCCATGACGGTGCCCAGTGCACAATGTTCATAAAGACATGGTTGGGCGATTTTGGTGGGAAGAACAAGACTGGCTGCGCAGATCCCGGACCTCAGCACCATCCAACACCTTTGAACTGGAACGGAGATTGTGATCCCGGTTTCTGCCCAGCATCAGGGTTTGACCTCACAAATGCTTTTCTGGATGAAGGGGCGATTCATTCATTCTCATAGAAATTCTTCCGAGAACAGCAGAAGATTTTATATTTGCCAAGTGGCCGGGTTTATATTAATGTCTATGAAGTAGAATGGGAGGTCAGAAAAGCTCCTGTAGGTGTAATGTGAGGGGGCACATACTATTAACATGATCCATATAATGTAGATGACTATATGACATTTTCATATAGTAATGAGCAGATTACATTAGCAGAGCCTTCTGCAGCAAATGGGAGGCAAAACTGCTTGATTTATAGAATCTCACAGATGTTGCGTGGGCAAAATGTGATTTGTTTTTACCTGGAAGCCCTAACAGAAGGTCACCGTGTGATTTAGGAATGTATGGATTACAGGGGCTCTGTTTTCTTGCAACCAACCATATGCAGGATGTGTCTGAACTCATAATTTCCCTTCTATGGGGACACATAATATAATATTCCAGATGCCACCAACCGTGTAGAAGAGAGAAAACCAACCTACTTGAATTCGAGAAAACCTTCGTCCAAGAAGACATTTCTGCTCCCTCCTTCCAGCCAGATACCATTTTCCATAGCAAAGATTTGACCATAGTTTCGCTCCTATTATTTGAAGCCGAAGACACAAGGACCATTCAAGGAAACACTGGAGGATGATCTCAGGAAGGAAGATCTGCGGAAAGGACTGCATGGAGCCCAGAGCAGGGCTGGCCTTAGTGTTACGCATCTGCTCTAAGGGGCAGCAGCACTATTGACCCGAAACCTTAGGCTTCTGACCTTCACAAATTTTAATATGAACTCTATTACATTATTACTTAGACATTTAGATTATTTTGTTATTATTTGGACACTCTATGGTGGGATTTATTTTGCAACATTATATCCCAAAAATAGTAGCAACCATTTAAATCCTTTAAGACCATCTACTTTACACCTTATAGGGGATTTTACATCAGAATTCACAATAGAAACAGCATACATTAGTAAATGTAAGACCTACTGAGGCTGGTGTACTTACTCTTAAAATTCATGCCAGAATGGCTGTAAAATACTCAAATTAAAATTAACATTTTATCAGTCCAGCTAAAATGTGGGAGAGCTCATGAGTCCAAGTACATTCAGTTTCTGCCCACCCACCCGGCCTGACAGACAGCTGCAACTTTTACTGAGCAGTGTGAGTTCTCAGCAGTAGCTGGTAGGTGAGACGCTGAGGCATGACTACTCAGGCTGGGTGGGTGGAGAGTCAGCAGCAGGGAGGATGGACAATGAAGAGCAGTAGATCAGGATAGATGGGTGTAAATTCAGCAGTAGCAGGGAGGATGGACACTGAGAAGATGTCAATAAGGATAGGTAGATGGAGGTTCAACAAAAATGGAGGAGGGACACAAATTAAATGTCAATCAGGTTGGATGGGTGGAGATTCAGCAGCAGGGATGAGGGACACTGAGGAGCTGTCAATCAAACTGGATGGAGAGAGTGTCATATTTTTTCGTACTATAAGATGCACTTCTTTCCTCCAAAATTTTGGAGGAAAGTGGGGGGTGCATCTAATAGTCCGGATGTACCGGCAGTGGATGGGGGGAGCGGTGGCATTGGAGCGGGTTACAGAAGCAGGAGCTGGCTGCTGCAGCTATCACATGTGCCCACTGTTAAAGAAAATGAATATTCACTGCTCCCCGCGCCCATAATCCCTCCCACCTCTCTGCACTGAAGGCGGCTCCGAGAGGTGAGCGGAACTATGGGAGTGGAGATCAGTCAATATAAATTTTCTTTAATAGCGATCACACTGTTAGCTGCAGCTGCCGACTCCTGCAGCTGCTCGGCGATCACGAGTGCCTGCTATTAAAGAAAATTAATATTCACTGCTCCCTACACCCATAGTCCCAGGCGTGGGGAGCAGCGAATATTCCGGCAGCTGACCTCAGCATGTGGGAGCGCATGGCAGTGACGTCATGCGCTGCTTACACGCTGAGATCAGCAGCTGGCATCAGAACAGGAGGCAGCGGTGCGAGGAAAGGTAAGTAGAATCGTTTATTTTTTTGTGTGTGTAGCGTGTTGGGGGCCATATATACCAGGATGGGAATGGGGGGGGCTATATATATACCAGGATGGGGATTAGGGGCCATATATGCCAGGATGGGAATGAAGGGGCCATGTATACCAGGATGGGGATGAGGATGCCATATATACCAGGATGTTGATGAGGGGGCCATATATACCTGGATTGGACTGAGGGGGCCATATATACCTGGATCGGGATGAAGGAGCCATATATACCGGGATGGGGATGAGGGGGCCATATATACCATGATGGGGATGAGGGGGCGCTATATACCATGATGGGGATGAGAGGGCCATATATACCTGGATGGAGATGAGTGTGCCTTGTATACCAGGATGGGGATGAGGGGGCCCTGTATACCTGGATGGAGATGAGTGGGCCCTGTATACCAGGATGGAGATGAGGGGTGGCCAGTATACCAGGATGGGGATGAGGGGGCCCTGTATACCTGGATGGAGATGAGTGGGCCCTGTACACCAGGATGGGGATGAGGGGACCCTGTGTACCAGGATGTGGGGCCATGTATACCAGGATGGGGGAGACATTACCCCTATAACAGTGTCAGCAGCAGACCCCCACCCCCTCCATAACAGTGAGTCATGACCACATCTTTTGCTTCAATTTTTTTTCTATTTTCCTTCTCTAAAACCTAGATGCATCTTTATGTTCCAGTGCATCTTATAGTCCAAAAAATATGGTATATATTTACAAAAAGTATGTTTTGTATTTTCACTAATTTAACACGAATGTTCAAAGTAAGTACACTAGCCTCATCAGCTCTACGACTTCTACTTAATAATGTATGCAGTGTGCATTGTTATATCTGGTGATAGGTCCACTTTATTGACCCATATATATATATATATATATATATATATATATATATATTAATATTTTATTATTATTATTTTCACTGCATATACTGCCATGCAGTGAAAATATAATTTGAACTTGTTACGACGGATATTGGGATCCAAGGGGTTAAACTGTAGGGATCTGAGTTATCTCCAATGCTGGCAGAAGGAGTCTGGCCATACAGTACTGCCATGGTTCTGCCATTGTGCCAGTACGATTACAGTGCCTCCACAATCCAAGCGCCATCAGGTCCTTCCTGTGTCATACTATTATGGTGCTGGTCATCGAGGAGTTAAAGGAAGACTCGATGTAATAATTGATAAACTTCTAATTCCGGTCTTAAGAGGGTGCATGCATACCTCCCAACTTTTGAAGAAGAGAAAGAGGGACAGAACACGTGGCGCGCATAGGGTTTCTTTCTGCCCTGGCAGGAGGAGTTGTCAGAGGGAAGCTGGTAATGAGGGGCATTCAGCAGATGGTATACATGGCCTCCTCATCCCCGATCCTGGTATGCATGGCCCCCTCAGACCCGATCCTGGTATGCATGGCCCCCTCATCCCCAATCCTGGTATGCATGGCCCCCTCATCCCCAATCCTGGTATGCATGGCCCCCTCATCCCCAATCCTGGTATGCATGGCCCCCTCAGACCCGATCCTGGTATGCATGGCCCCCTCAGACCCGATCCTGGTATGCATAGCCCTCTCAGACCCGATCCTGGTAGGCATGGCCCCCTCAGACCCAATCCTGGTATGCATGGCCCCCTCAGACCCAATCCTGGTATGCATGGCCCCCTTAGACCTGATCCTGGTATGCATGGCCCCCTCACACCTGATCCTGGTATGCATTGCCCCCTCAGACCCAATCCTGGTATGCATGGCCCCCTCAGACCCAATCCTGGTATGCATGGCCCCCTCAAACCCAATCCTGGTATGCATGGCCCCCTCAGACCCAATCCTGGTATGCATGGCCCACTCAGACCCAATCCTGGTGTGCATGGCCCCCTCAGACTCAATCCTGGTATGCATGCCCCCCTCATTCCCAGTCCTGATATACATGGCCCCCAATCACTGCACACATGAAAAAAATAATCAATTCTACTCACCTTCCTTCCTCCCCTCTGCTCCAACGCTGCGTCCTGTCTGCCAGCAGCTCATGTCAGCATCTGAGCAGTGCATGGTGTCACTGCCATGCGCCCTCAGATGCCGAGGTGAGCTGCGGGGATGTTCATTCCTCTCCACGCCGGGACCATATGCATGGAGACAAGTGAACAGTTCTCCTTAATAGCGCTCACAGCAGCGGCCGCGCTCATGCTGCGGCTCCGCGATCCTCTGTTCCCACTACTAAAGAGAATGTTTATTCACTCTTCTCCACGCCCATGGGTGTGGAGAAGAGTGAATATTCATTCTCTCTAATAGCGGGAACAGAGGATCGCGGAGCCGCAGCAGGAAGCCGGCCGCTGCGATTGACAGTGTGCGCTATTAAGGAGAATGAATATTCACTCCTCCACTCCCTGGGTGTGGAGAGGAGTGAATATTTATTTTGATTAGCAGCAGGCACACGTGGTCGCTGCAGCAGCCGGCTAATACCTGTGCCCGCTGCTCCACCGCCACTACCCGCCCCACCACCCTCCACAGCCGGGAGAACAGCTGAGCCGTGACGGGAAGCTGGACTGAGCACTCAAAGTGGGACAGTCCCGCGGAAACCGGGACGGTTGGGAGCTATGTGCATGATAGGAGCTGAAAGGACGCTAGACACATAGGCGGATTATAATGAGGGCAATCTGGGCTACCGCCCGGGGCCCCAGGGCTCCGAGAGGCCCGGGGCTCCGGGGGGTCCATGGCCAGATTGCCCTCATTATAATATGTGCGGCGCCGCGGCACATACCGGCAGACAGTGGTGGGGGGGACCCAGGACCGCTACCCCAGCAGCGGCGCACGGCCGCTGCTTCTTCTTCGGCCTAGCCAGCACTGCACCTGTTAACTTCCCTGTTTGCTGGCCCGGCCGCGTTACAGCTAGGAAACACGGCCCTGTGCGCAGCCGTGTCTGCTAGTGTGACGTCACGCACTGCACACCCAGCCTGCACTGCTGCACCGGAGAGAAGCTGGACGACTGGAGCAGAGCCGGATGTTGAGTGTGTGTGTGTGTGTGAGTGTGTGTGAGTGTGTGTGTGTGAGTGTGTGTGTGTGTGTGTGTGTGTGTGTGTGAGTGTGTGTATGAGTGTGTGTGTGTGTGTGTGTGATTGAGTGAGTGTGTGTGCAGGCAGATATCATTGTGTGATGTCTGTTTATATGTATTTTGTTTTTCAAATGTGTTTATGCGTGTATGTATATGTCTGTATATGTTTGTGTGTGTGTGCGTGACTACGTGCGGCCTCCCGCTGTCTCTGGGGGGGGCGCCGTGCTGCCTCCCGCTGTGTATAGACGGCGCCATGTGGCCTCCTGCTGTGTATAGATGGCTACTTGTGGCCTACCGCTGTGTATAGATGGCGCCGTTCGGCCTTGTGCTGTGTATAGATGGCTACGTGCAGCCTCCCGCTGTGTATAGATGGCGCCGTGCGGCCTCCCCTCTGTGTATAGATGGCTACATGCGGCCTCCCGCTGTGCATAGATGTCTATGTGCGGCCTACAGCTGTGTATAGATGGCTACATGCGGCCTCCTGCTGTGTATAGATGGCTACGTGCGGCCTCCTGCTGTGTATAGATGGCTACGTGCGGCCTCCAGCTGTGTATAGATGGCTACGTGCGGCCTCCAGCTGTGTATAGATGGCTACGTGCGACCTCCCACTGTGTATAGATGGCTACGTGCGGCCTCCAGCTGTGTATAGATGGCTACGTGTGGCCTCATGCTGTGTATAGATGGCTACGTGCGGCCTCCCGCTGTGTATAGATGGCTACGTGCGGCCTCCTGCTGTGTATAGATGGCTACGTGCGGCCTCCCGCTGTATATAGATGGCTACGTGCGGCCTCCCGCTGTGTATAGAAGACTACGTGTGGCCTCCCGCTGTGTATAGATGGCGCCGTGCGGCATCCTGCTGTGCATAGATGGCTACGTGCGGCCTCCTGCTGTGTATAGATGGCTACGTACGGCCTCCTGCTGTGTATAGATGGCTACATGCAGCCTCCTGCTGTGTATAGATGGCACCGTGCGGCCTCCTGCTGTGTATATGACGCGCCCCCTGGGCCGTGGGGTACTCGGTGCCGGGTCGGTCGTTGCTGGGGTATATGTCACAGTGGTGGTGACCCAGTCCGTGACCCAGGGCAGTCATTCAAGAGGGGATTTTTATAGGGAATTTATGTACAAAGTTTGTGACGCCACCTGTGATATGCGGCTAAAGGGAGCCGCTGCTGCGAAGCAGGTCCTCTGGAGCTGATGTTAGTGCAGCAAAGCTGGTGTGGCTCTCCACAGGTAGAGCTTAGCTCCAGGGCAGTGTAGATGGTATAGGTGGTATAGGTGATGCTGGGCGTTGTAGTGCAGGGGTGATGGCGCAGATAATAATCACAGAGACAGTGGGGTGCAGTCTTCTGAGTTTGCTCACAGTTAAGTTCCTCAGGTTACAGGTTCCGGACTACAACCTCCCACGTCGTTCTGCGTTCACCAGGCAGGGGTTCAGCAATCCCTCAGGTAGTTCAAGAGTGCCTGACAGGACCCCTTTCTATGTGCCTTCCTCAGTCGTCTTCCTGCGCTGGCTCTCGCCCTCCTGCCCTGCGCCTCACATCAGTGTCCCAATCCGGTAGCTTCGGGTCTTGTCGGGCGACCTGCAGTCCTCTGGACCCTCTGTGGCCAACTTTTCAGCAATATAATTGAGGTTGGGGCCACTGCACCTTGCAAGTACAGCAGCCTCCGGTTTCTAGCTGAGCCTTGTAGTTCTCCACTAGTTTAGGGGCCGGTCCCCTCTGCGGCTCGAACCCTCCACCGCCTGGCAGATTCGGGCGTACGGGTGGCCTCCAGCACTTCCCGTACCCCTGGGATCCCTTCTGTTCCTGGAGCCTTTCTCCTGCTCCCTCTCCTCTCTCAGTCCTGGGCTTCTCCTCAGGCCCGCTCCGGAGCAGAGCTCGTGCAGAGCCCCTGCTCCCCTCACTTTCCTCCTCCAACTGAACACACTGACTCCTCCTCCAAGATGGTTCCCCTTTTTATACAGCTTCCTATCATGTTCCCCTAATCTACTTCCTCCACCCACACCCACTACATGGTTCCCCTCACTTGGTTCCCCTCCACTGCAGCCAGGGACCAGGGACTGTGCTCTCCCTTAGGAGCAATCTCGCCCTGCCCTACTGAAGTGGATGTGTTGGATGCAGGTGTTAGGGTCCCGGGCGGCACTCTATCTTTACCTGAGAGTGGGATACCACACCTCTCGGTGAGATGCAGTACTTCTGTGGCGACTGAACCCTCAGGGGCGCCACATACCCCCTTGGTAAAACACAGTACGTCCGCGGGCTGGAACAAAGTAAAAACAGGGTATTTTACAGACATGCAATTTTTAGATGCATCACATATAAGATCATAAATATAACATTTCTTCCCTTTATGGGAGACACTTTCTCTTGAACGGTACTGGTTACGTTTTTATCAAAACATTATGAGACCTTTTAAAGAACATTTTTCTTCATACATATAAAACATTTCTCACATAAAACATTTTTTTCATATAAAACATTTGTCAACAGGTTACAGCGCGATCTGTAACCGGGTGTCCATTTTCTTTATCAAGGTGCAAACTAGCAAACATGAGCTTGAGGGACCCATCCAAAAACCCTCAACGTAGGCCCTGGGCGTGACTGCAGGGCATAGATGATCCAGGTGTTGGACCACGTCTTCGGCCACGCCAAACTGGTTTTTGTTCTGAGGTCATTCGTTGTTACATAAAACCAATAAGGGGCACTTTAAGAAGTGCAATTATATACAGTGGAAAGTTTTCAGGGAGATCACCGTCCTCTACCTTAATGTCTTTATACCCTTACCAGGTAACTGGATAAACAAAACTTTCTGTACCTTTCCAGGTAACTATTTACAGTTCAGTTCCTCTACTATGCTTTAGTAGTGGTGTCCCCGCCGGGGAAACACCTCATTTTTGCAGGCTGACCCAGCCGGGTCATCAGCCCTAGACTGCGGGGGCAGGTCCTCTTCCTCCTCGACCACTCTGTACACCCGGAGGGCGTACCACCCGCGCTCCTCCTTGTGTCGGGTGAAAGTGACACGATCACCGGGGTAGAGGTTCCTGTCGGGATGTCCTTGCTCAAGATGGGACTCGACATCCCGCCGATTCACAAATATATCCCGGGCTATCTGTGGATCTCTCATGAAGCCCCATCCGGCTTCCAGGTCAAATTTGATTATAAGCCTCTCCATACGGGGACTGGCCGTGACGGATTCTGTCTTGCGGGCTTGAGCTTTGGCTGCCATATTCCGGGCCTCCATCTGCTCCCAGCGCACTCGCCGGGCGTGCCGCTCCCTTTCTAGCTGCAGGAGTTCTTGCCGGCAGTTTTCCTCCCTACTGAGGGCTTGGGCCTGGGTCTCCCGCGGGAACCCCATAAGATTCCCGTCCCGGTCGTCCCACCGAAATTCTTCTCCTCTTTGGCAGGCAACCGGGGGCGCTGGTGCAGGTAGTAGAGGGGGTCCCTGCTGGTCCTCGACTTTGTCGGACCAGTCGTAGGTGGTACGTCCGTACACCCACTCGGGTGCAGGGGAAGGTGGCTCTGGAAGGGGGCCGAGCAGTAGGTCCGTGGCATGGGCGCCCGGAGTTACAGGTTCTGGGCCAGGAGCTGCTCTAGGGCGAACGCGCCCGGGGACAGAGGATTCTGCAGGAGGCCCAGGAGCAGGTCAGCGCTTTCAGCGCCCGGGCCAGGGAGACTCCTCCTACCTGCTCCCGCGGCCGCTCCTGTGCTGCACACTGCCTCCTGGCGCTCATCAGACTCCGCCGGGGCTGGAACACTGCTGGTGGCACACAGCGTTCTCTGCTGCCGAGCAGCAATCTTCTCTAGCAACTCCTTCTTCCATCTCGCGACCGCTGCCTGCTGGGCCTCCTCCACTCTGCAGCTCAGCTTGGAGGAACTCGGTATCCTCCGGGGACAGTTTAGAGATCACCTCCTCCAGGGTGAGGGGTGTCTCGGGCTGCTGTAGGCCATGGACGGGAGCTCGGTCTCGACCTCCGTCCATGCCGGCTTCCGGGTGCGGTCTGTCTGGTCTGCTGGAGACCACACCCTGTCTCCACTGTTTCTCTCCTCCTCCTCTCCCCTTTCGGCGGCGGTTCCATGGCAGCTTGCTGTCGGTCACTCCTAGGGGCGGTCCCCCCACTTTGATGGACACATCTACATACATGGCCACTGCTGCTTGGAGCGGGCCCCGCTTTTGGCGCCATTCTGGAACCCGGCCCACGATGGGAGGTTCTTTGTTGTCCTTGATCACGCACATAATGGCACCCGTTCTTCTGGGGCGGGCGCCACATTCAGTATAGATCACAGTCTCTAGGCGCACAATACCCGGTGATAACGGGTGGGTTCATATCCTGTTCGTGACGCCAAAGATGACGCGCTCCCTGGGCCGTGGGGTACTCGGTGCCGGGCCGATCGTTGCTCGGAGATATGTCACAGTGGCAGTGACCCAGTCCGTTACCCAGGGCGGTCATTCAAGAGGGGATTTTTATAGGGGATTTATGTGCAAAGTTCATGACGCCACCTGTGGTATGTGGCTAAAGGGAGCCGCCGCTGCGAAGCAGGTCCTCTGGAGCTGATGTTAGTGCAGCAAAGCTGGTGTGGCTCTCCACAGGTAGAGCTTAGCTCCAGGGCAGTGTAGATGTTATAGGTGGTATAGATGATGCTGGGCGTTGTAGTGCAGGGGTGATGGCGCAGATAATAATCACAGAGACAGTGGGGTGCAGTCTTCCGAGTTTACTCACAGTTGTTAAGTTCCTCAGGTTACAGGTTCCGGACTACAACCTCCCACGTCGTGCTGCGTTCACCAGGCAGGGGTTCAGCAATCCCTCAGGTAGTTCAAGAGTGCCTGACAGGACCCCTTTCTATGTGCCTTCCTCAGTCGTCTTCCTGCGCTGGCTCTCGCCCTCCTGCCCTGCGCCGCACAATCAGTGTCCCAATCCGGTAGC
Organism: Phyllobates terribilis; assembly: GCF_046119375.1. Taxonomy (NCBI): domain Eukaryota; kingdom Metazoa; phylum Chordata; class Amphibia; order Anura; family Dendrobatidae; genus Phyllobates; species Phyllobates terribilis. Next base: position 51,752,943 of record NW_027362767.1, on the reverse strand, counting down.
CTCGGGTCTTGTCGGGCGACCTGTAGTCCCCTGGACCCTCTGTGGCCACCTTTTCGGCGATATAATTGTGGTTGTGGCCACTGCACCTTGCAAGTACAGCAGCCTCCTGTTTCTAGCTGAGCCTTGTAGTTCTCCACTAGTTTAGGGGCCGGTCCCCTCTGCGGCTCGATCCCTCCACGGCCTGGCAGATTCGGGCATACGGGTGGCCTCCAGCACTTCCCGTACCCCTGGGATCCCTTCTGTTCCTGGAGCCTTTCTCCTGCTCCCTCTCCTCTCTCAGTCATGGGCCTCTCCTCAGGCCCGCTCCGGAGCAGAGCTCGTACAGAGCCCCTGCTCCCCTCACTTTCCTCCTGTAACTGAACACACTGACTGGACTGAGCTCACTTTCCAAGATGGTTCCCCTTTTTATATAGCTTCCTTTCATGCTCCCGTAATCTACTTCCTCCACCCACACCCACTACATGGTTCCCCCTCACTTGGTTCCCCTCCACTCCAGCCAGGGACCAGGGACTGTGCTCTCCCTTAGGAGCAATCTCACCCTGCCCTACTGAAGTGGATGTGTTGGATGCAGGTGTTAGGGTCCCGGGCAGCACTCTATCCTTACCTGAGAGTGGGATACCACACCTCTGGGTGAGATGCAGTACCTCTGTGGTGACTGAACCCTCAGGGGCGCCACATATAGATGGCACTGTGCTGCATCCTGCTGTGTATAGGTGGCACCGTGCGGCCTCCTGCTGTGTATAGATGGCACCATGCGGCCTCCTGCTGTGTATAGATGGCTACGTGCGGCCTCCTGCTGTGTATAGATGGCTACGTGCGGCCTCATGCTGTGAATAGATGGCACCGTGCGGCATCCTGCTGTATATAGATGGCTACGTGCGGCCCCCTGCTGTGTATAGATTGCACCGTGCGGCCTTCTGCTGTGTATAGATGGCACCGTGCGGCCCCCTGCTGTGTATAGATGGCACCGTGCGGCCCCCTGCTGTGTATAGATGGCACCGTGCGGCCCCCTGCTGTGTATAGATGGCACCGTGCGGCCTCCTGCTGTGTATAGATGGCACCGTGCGGCCCCCTGCTGTTTTAGATGGCACCGTGCGGCCTCCTGCTGTGTACAGATGTCGCCGTGTGGCCTCCTGCTGTGTATAGATGGCTACGTGCGGCCTCCCGCTGTGTATAGATGGCTACGTGTGGCCACCCGCTGTGTATAGATGGCTACATGCGGCCTCCAGCTGTGTATAGATGGCTGCGTGCGACCTCCCGCTGTGTATAGATGGCTACGTGCGGCCTCGTGCTGTGTATAGATGGCTACGTGCGGCATCCTGCTGTGTACAGATGTCGCCGTGTGGCCTCCCGCTGTGTATAGATGGCTACGTGCTGCCTCCCGCTGTGTATAGATGGCTACGTGTGGCCACCCACTGTGTATAGATGGCTACTTGCGGCCTCCAGCTGTGTATAGATGGCTGCGTGCGACCTCCCGCTGTGTATAGATGGCTACGTGAGGCCTCTTGCTATGTATAGATGCCGCCGTGTTGCCTCCTGCTGTGTATAGATGGCTACGTGCGGCATCCTGCTGTGTATAGATGGTATCGTGCGGCTTCCCGAGGTGTATAGATGGCACCGTGCGGCCTCCCGCTGTGTATAGATGGCACCGTGCGGCCTCCCGCTGTGTATAGATGGCATCGTGCGGCCTCCCGCTGTGTATAGAAGACTACGTGTGGCCTCCCGCATTGTATAGATGGCTAGGTGCTGCCTCCCGCTGTGAATAGATGGCTACGTGCGGCCTCCCTCTGTGTATAGATGGCTACGTGCGGCCTCCCGCTGTGTATAGATGGCAACGTGCAGCCTCCTGCTGTGTATAGATGGCTATGTGCGGCCTCCTGCTGTGTATAGATGGCTACGTGCGGCCTCCCGCTGTGTATAGATGGCTACGTGCGGCCTCCTGCTGTGTATAGATGGCTACGTGTGCTCAATATTAAGTCATACAATAAGGCTGCGTGCCCACTATGCGTTTTTCAAGCGTTTTTGCTGCGAAATTTCCGCAGCGAAAACGCTTAAAAAACGCTTGGTAATACATGCCCCATGGTCCCCAATGATAATCCGCATGTGCTGTGCACATGCTGCGAAAATTTCCGCTGCGGATTATTATTGCGGAACAATGCGCAATAATGTCCATTAATTTTGCGGACACGCAGCGTAATCGTCGCCATTGACTTGCATTGGACCGTGTGACATCCGCATCACTGCATCTGCACGAGCGGATATCACACGGTTCAATGTGTGGATGGTACCCGGGTCTGGAGAAGAGCAGACTCTCATCCAGACCCGGGTACCATAGAAACTGTAAAAAAAAAGAATTTAAAATAAAAAATAAAGATTATACTCACCTTCCGATGTCCCCCGGCCTCCTCAGCGATGCGTGCGATGTGTTGGGCAGCTCGCGAGACACCGTGGAGACCGAACGGAGCGGAGAAGGAGACCGGGGGCCATCGGAAGTTAAGTATAATCTTTATTTTTTATTTTTTACCATTCTTATTCTTGTTTTTAAACTATTACTTGGTCACACTATATATGCTGGTTGCATGGATTTATATAGTGTGACCAAGTTGTCAAGCACTTTTCCCAGTGATGCTAAAATCGCTTGGAAAGCGCTTAATAACCCGCATGCAGAAATGCATGCAAAAACGCTTGACAAACGCTTCTACCTGGCGGGAAAAACGCATGTAAAATCCGCATGCGTTTTTCCTGCCAGGGAGAAGCGTAAAAAATATGCAGCATTTCTGCATCGTGGGCACATAGCCTTAATGTAAGGCTATGTGCCCACGATGCAGAAATGCTCCGGATTTTTTTTGAGCATTTCTGCATCTCCCTGGCAGAAAAAATGCATGTGGATTTTACATGCGGATTGTACATGTGTTTTTCCTGCCAGGGACATGCGGATGTGAAGCGTTCTTCACATGCATTTCCGCATGCGGGTTGACAAGCGCTTTCCATGCGATTTTAGCATCACTTGGAAAGTGCTTGAGAACTTGGTCACACTATATAAATCCATGCAACCAGCATGGATTTATATAGTGTGACCGTAAAAGAATGGTAAAAAATAAAAAATAAATATATACTTACCTTCTGATGGCCTGCCGACGTCAGCAGTCGCGTGACCCGTCACATGACTAAATGACGTCACCACAGGTCCTTTAGTGTACCGCGAGCTGCCGGCAAGCCAGGACGCATCGGATAAAGACACCGGGGGCCATCAGAAGGTAAGTATAATATTTATTTTTTATTTTATTCTTTTTTTACAGGTTCTATGGTACCCGGGTCCGGAGGAGAGTCTCCTCTTCTCCAGACCCGGGTGCGATCTGCACATTGAAACACATGGATTCCGCATGTACAGATGCAGTGATGCGGATTACATGCGTTCCAATGCCAGTCAATGGCGGCGAAAACGCCGCGCTTCCACAAAATAATTGGCAGTGCTGCGGATTTTTCCGCAATGATAATCCGCAGCGGAAATTTACGCAGCATGTGCACAGCACATGCGGATTATCATTGGGGAACATGGCAGGCCTTCTACCGTGCGTTTTTTAAGCGTTTCTGAAGCGGAATTGCCGCTGCGGAAAAGCTTAAAAAACGCATAGTGGGCACACAGCCTAAAAAAAAAATATTATAATTAATATATTAATATTGTGCCAAATTAATTTCACGTGAACTATCACATGATCTATCACAGGGGAACATGTGACATGTGATACATCAGGTGTGTGTGTGTGTGGGGGGCGTCTTCTAAACTGCCCGGGGCCCTTGCTACTCTTAATCCACCCCTGGCTAGATACTATATAGGGAAGTCACGCACCACCCTGTACTGGGCACAACAAAGTAAAGTTTACAATACCTAACGTTTGGTGTGATGCAAGAGTACCCTGGAAAGTTTCATTACTCTAAAAATGGTAGTGGGAAAAAGTTCTGAAGGTGTGCAACCTCTTAACCTTTATATTCAGGCTGTTGTTAAAATCTTCATTTTGTCAGGTCTGTTAAGGGCAGCGAGCGAGAAGGAGCTGCGGGTATGCCAGGTGCCTTTCTTCTCTGTTGGTGAGTTGGGAATAATTTGCATTATTTTAAGGTGAAATATGCCATGAAAAAATAATGAATAGCAATTAGCAATTGTTACAGGAACTTTCTGCCCATGGAGATTGTAATTAGCAAAATGTGCAGACAGGCTATACTAAGAATAACTTAGGTGATGTGGACACCTTTGGGGACATTTTTTTTACTTAAATGTATGTATTTTGGCTAAAAAAAATAAGGTTTGATTAAAAATTTGGAACATTTTTCTTCTACATCCTTTATGCATCCCTGTACATAGCAGACTGCAGAATGAGGGACTTTGTCAGTGATTTCATCTGATTTCAAGGTCTGTAACACTCATCTTTATTCTCCTTAATGAAAATGATTTATGACCAAATTAAAGTCCAACCTTCAATTAGTTATAGATCAGCTAAGATGATTCAGAAGAGGAGAGGTAAGTGTTACAGATTCACTGGTAACTCATTTCGCCGTTTGCTATGTACAGTGACACATGGAGGATGTAGAAGACAAACATTAAAAAATGTTTCATTACATTTAGGGCTTTTATAGCCCTAAATACTTGCATGTTGGTAAAAAATAAGAAATAGTAAGAAAAAATAAATAAAAAAAAAATGTAAGAAAAAACATTGTAAAATATGAAAATTACAAGTCACCCTATTGTATAACTTTTTTAGAAACTTAGTTCATTCTTCTGGGTAACAACTATGAATTGCTCAGGGTTCCTGCCTGCCATAACCCCTACATACCATGAAAATGTACCTTATATTTACCCCTCTGTTCCTTCTCTCCTACTGATTATTCAATTATATGGACCAGGAGGAGCAGGATGAACAAAACTATAGATTCCGCATGCATGTTTCAAAAAAATATGAATGTCAGTAGGGATTGTTGCATCTGTGGTTACAATGCGGTATCGGATGCCTTTCTGTTGTATCTCTTTGATCACAGGCTTTTACAGTGAAGCTGAACCTTTCTTTGTCATTAGTTATTTAGCTCTTTAAATAAAAAAATGCAACACTGCAATTTATTATACATACCGTATTTTTCGGACTATAAGACGCACCGGACCATAAGACGCACCTAGGTTTTAGAGGAGGAAAATAATAAAAAAAAAATGTAAGCAAAAAATGTGTTCATGATGCACTTTTAAGTGGGAGGGGGTCTTCTGCTGACACTGGTATAGGGGTAATATCCCCCAATTCTGACAATATCCCCTATCCTGGTATATATGCCCCCACCCCTTCCTTTTCTACGTGGTCCCCATCCCCATCCTGGTATGCCTGGCATCCCTCCATCCTGGTATGCATGGCACCCCTCATCCCTATCCTGGTGTGCATGGCACCCCTCATCTTTATCCTGTTATGTATGCCCCCCTCAGAGTTATCCTGGTATGTATGGCCCCCTCATCTTTATCTTGTTATGTATGGCCCCCTGATCTTTATCCTGTTATGTATGGCCCCCTCAGCGTTACCCTGGTATGTATGGTCCCCTCATCCTTACCCTGATATGTATGGCCCCCTCTTCCTTACCCTGGTATGTATGGCCCCCCTCCTTATCCTTATCCTAGTATGCATGGTCCCCCTAATCCCCATCACGCTGCACATAAAAAAAGTAAACACTGCTACTCACCTTTCTTCTCTCTCTTCCAGCGCTGCATCCTGTCTGCCCGCACTGATCTCTCCATGTGAGCTGCGCATGATGTCACTGCCTTGCGCGGCTCACAAGGAGAGATCAGCTGCCGGAAGTCACTGCTCCCCACGCCGGGACTGTGTGCGCGGGGAGCAGTGACTTCACTCTCCTTCATAGCCGGCACACAGTGCTGCCTCCTGTGCCCCGCTCCTCCACCGCTACCGCTCCCCCCACAGCCCACATATATATACACCCCCCCCCAACATTCGGACTATAAGACGCACCCCCCATTTTCCTCCAAAATTTTGGAGGAAAAAAGTGCGTCTTATAGTCCGAAAAATACGGTAATTCACTTCTATGGAAAGACCCTTTTCTAAATAGTAATTGATTGCATACAATGGTCATTACATGGCACTTTAGTTTTACACAGTGACCATACAGATACCATTTAAAGGGAATCGGTCATCAGATTTTTGCTACCTGAGAGCTGCATGATGTAGGAGCGGAGACTCTGATTCTAAATATGTATCACTTTGCTCTGCTGCAGATCTTGCAGTTCTCTGAGTAGTGAGCTCTGTATAACCCCGCCCACACCACTGATTGGCCGCTTTCTGAGTACACTGTGCATATGCAGAAAGCTGCCAACCAGTGGTTGAGGGTGGGGTTATACAGAGATCATGAATATGGAGGACTAGAGGCAATAGGTTTACTAGTCCTCCAGTGATAATTTCCTACTGATAAAAGAGTGATTTTATCAAAACTACAGCAAGTAAGACATCACTGGATCCAATGTCTCTGCCTCTATATTATACTGCTTTAGGATTAGGAGGGAAAATCCTGGTAGCAGATTCCCTTTAATACATACTCAGGTTTGGTTCTGCAGGGAGGGATCTTCTCCACCTACAGAGGGGGTTCTCAAGCAAGAGAGAGTATTTGCATAAAAGCTGCCTTAATCAGACCACCCCTTTAATAAACCAAGATGAATTTTCACACATAGCGAAAATGTAAAAAAAAAACTATAGTAAAATTTACAAGTCTGCTTATTGATTGTTTCCACTTTGCAATATATACCCTTTCAAATACAATAGATGCAAAGTGAAAAGTAGCTAAAAGCAAAAAAATATATATATATAAATATAGAAAGTGCCTATAATGAACTAAGATGTCTAGGATATCACACAAGCCATAATAAAATCTTCAATTCTGCTTACTGATGGTTTCCACGTAGCAAGAACTTTTTTTTCTTTTTTAAAGTACAATAAATACAGAGTAAAAAATAACTAAAAAAAATCTAAATATGTAGTTCAGGGTAGCAGACTTTATACTGACGTGGTTGAATTGTGCTGCCTTCTTAAACCTTGTGCTTATGTATTCTTGCACGTCATCATATTGCAGCTTCCAATGACCTATAATGGGTCATTTAAATTACCAATGTAGCCTCAGGCAATTAGAGACCCAGGTTGAATCTTTGTGCACTCGGGTCACCAATCCCAAAGGTCTTTTTAGGTATTTTAGGAATACGGTAAAGGGTTATCTTATTGCAACCCACACCCCTAGACTTTATCGTACAGGTATAACTTAGATGCCAATATCTGTATCAGTATATAGCACAGATTTACCTGCTGCACACATCTAATCCTTATCAACAGCCGCATTAATATTTGATGCCGTGCCTCACAATGGAATTATTGATCCGGCAGCACATTGGTATTCATGATTAACACAGCCGCATCGATTCAGAAAGTTATGATGAATGAAGTCATAATGAGAAAGACATCCTTGTTTGTACTTTAAAAGCTTCATAGATTTATGGGAAAATTGATACGTTGTTCTGGCATCATACAAGAAAGATACACGCTTGCATTTTGTATCTCACCTCCCTTATTCAATGTATTTCTTATGCTTTTTTTCTTTCAGCAAAGCCCAAATACTAGAGACCAGCCAATCAAAAGAAAACCCAGGTTGTAGGAGTTTGGAATGTTTGCAAAATCCCTACGATTTTAAAGGTAGACTGTCAGCACAAAATGACTGTTCAAACCAATCACACTTGCTCAGTGCACCCTTGGTGTGGCCAAACAGTTTAGTGAATCTTCTCACCTACTTATTTTCTGTCTATGCCCTCCTCTGACTGTAAAGTCAGAACTGTCAATCAAGGAAGATGGAATCAAAGATATATGCAAAACCAGTAGGGTGGGGGTGTTTGGCAGTCCAAGGGTGCACTGAGCGCTCGAGTTTGGTTTGAACAGTCATTTTATACTGACAGTCTCCTGCATGGAAACCCCTTGCAGGTACATGATATCTCTCCATCTGGTTTTCCATTACCCCTTATCTAAGGACTTAACACATTGATCTACGTATCTTGTATGGACAGTTTAATGCTGTACTTACGAGTTGAAATGGTATTAAGGTAGGGGATAACTTCCCAATTGCTGGGGGTCCAACCACTAGGATCCCACCAACCCCAAAAACTGGAGCTCCGTAGAGCCCCATGTGAATGGATAGGTGGTCAGTCATGCGCACTGCCATCCCATTCATTTTTATTGGCGTGCCAAAGACTAGCTGACTGCAGCAATTGGCTATCTCCAGTGGTCCCTGGAGTGGCCCATGATTGACCACCGCTTTATTCCCACTGGGCTCTTCAGAACCCTGATTCTCAGGATCAGAGAAGGTGCCAATGATCGAACTCCAGTGTTCATGAAATTATCCCCTATCCCATGGTTTGGAGATAGCTTCCATACTTGAGAATATTGCTTCAACTGAACATCAGTGAGCCTCTGAGGAGTCATTACGGTGTTGTACAGAGGTACTATATGGCGGCACATGGAGAATCTACAGCTCCATGATGTTTGGGTTCTTTGATCATTTCCTTATACTCCATTTCTAGGAGATTGGAAGAGGTAAAATTACCACTTCGGTCTCCAAAAGAGGTAGCATGCAGATCCAGCATGGCCACCTCTGAGGGTGGAGGATGATGAACATCCAAACTTACTTGGATTCTGCTTACTAAACTATTCACAAAAAAGACTGAAGGATTTCCTGAAAATGAACTATAGTTGAACCCCCTTTTTATTAAACTTTTCGTTAAAGTGTGTTTTTAGGGATATAATATTGTCCATACTTTGTCTGGGCCATAAATGTGTGATCACTGAGGGTCCATTCCATAGTCATTCACCACTCAGAAGAAAGAGTCCCTGCACTTGATCGACACACATAGCACCACTCTCGTTGATATGGTTGTGACTGGTACTGCTTGTATGGGCTGAGCTATCGTACCTGAACTGGTCATCAATGTACAAAGATGGGGTTGTGTTGGCCCCTTAAAGGGATTGTCTCTTTTCATAAAAAATCGGAGTCAACACTGTTAATGCTTTAAAATAAAATGAGAAATACTTAACTGACAGGTTTTGTCTGCAGCTCTGCAGAGGTAACATCCTGTCTACAACATGTGACCTCTGCAGCCAATCACTGAGCACTGTGGAAATGACCAGGTAGATGGCATGAAACCACTGAGCCTTTTCATTACCTAGTCACCCCTGTAGCCCTGGCTGTAAACTACGAATAGACGGGAGCAGCAATAGGATAGCGACTGGAGCAGAAGGGGCTTCAACAGGTAATTAATTCTTATTTTTATATTTTGACACTGGATCCCAATTTTTCCTGATCTCAGACAACCCCTTTAAGGAATTATCATTCAACCTCACCAATTTCTACAGAATCATGATGATCACCAGACTCTCACCTGACAACAGAGATGGAATGATTGAGCATGTTGACTTTCGACATGCCCAATACTTTGAAGCTGCTGCCATAGGTACAGAACAACAAGTTGTGGGGTAGTCAGGAGGGCTTTTTACAGCTATCTAGAGTCTATAGACAGCTGATCCCTGAAGGTAGACCCTCATATTAATAGGTCATCCCTATAATATGTAGTTTAAAGAGAACCAATCATTATATTTTTCAATCTAAACTGAGTACCTTGTCCAATTGCCTGTGCTCTACTGATTCTGGAACAGTTTTTCTTTTTTTCTTGTGTCCCTCTGTTCCAAAGATATGCCCCTTGGTAACAAAGATGCTAATTGTCCCTTCAACTAAGAGAGTTGTTTGTGGGAGTGGCCGTGTTTTTATTGGCCAGCATCAGAGGAGAAAAATTACACGCCCAAATTCTGTTGTATCTCTTATTGGTTAAAGGAAAAATTTGAACCATTATTACCAAGGGGAATAACTTTGGAACAGAAAGGCGCAGAAAAAAAAGAAAAACTGTTCCAGAATCAGAGGAGCAGCAGTAAATGGAGGATGCTCTCAGTTTAAATTAAAAATTCTGATGAAAGATCCCCTTTAACTCAGTCTATAGTCCTTTTTAAAAACACTTCTCGTAAAAAAAGAGGAATGTAAATTGAAGTTTAATTTTTAGAACAGAGAGCAGCAAGTTCACTTCTTCTATATCTTTTCTTTGCGCAGTGTGTGAATATTGTCTTAGGAGATTAAAAAAACAATTAGTCACAAGCAAAAACATGTCAGAGCGACTTAATGCAATAAAACAGCGGGGGCCTCATATGACGTTTTATTTTAATTACCTACAGATCCATCTGCATCTGACTAAGGAGAGGGAGCGCCATCACTGAAGGTGCCACGAGAGATGAGTTTTTTTAGGCTGTTCATATAATCTTTGTGACTAATGTCTATTCAGGGAGCAGAAAAGCAGTTAAAGTGCTAAAGAACAAAGAGAAAATGTTTGGATTAGAACGTTCTGTGTCAATTAGAGGTTTTGGGAAGAAGCTGTGAGTCGGATGAGGAAGGTAACGCGAGCATTGTGGTAATTCATATAATTGTGTAATGGGGGAGTGAGACTCACTAGTTTTATTGCAATAGATGTAATAAATCTTTTTAATATAGTTTTTACATATTTTATTATTGCTCCATCCAGCTGTTAATAGTATGGAGATTGTGAAAGGCATAGAAATAGGGTGTGTAGGAGCCTTGGTGCTTGACTGGGGCTAAAAAATTGGCCACCTTTGGGGACTTTTTTTTTTACTTAAATGCATGTACCGGTATTTGGGGTTAAAATCATTTTTTGCAATTGGGTTTCATTAAAAATGTTACACCCTTTGTTTTGTTCACAGTTTTTCTTCCCTGTACATTCAACTTTGATGTGGTCTGTGGTCATAAATCAGTTGAGAGGAGCTCAGAGAAAAACAAATAAAATAGCTACAAATTCGCCATCACACCATCATAGCGAGCTCACTGAAGCAATCTTAGTGTACTCATTCTGCAGCCAGCAGTAGACAGTGCAATACAAAGCCTATGGAAGACAAACGATGCAACATTTTTAATGAAACCCAATTGCAAAAATGAATTTAAGTAAATAAAAAATATCCCTAACGGCGTACAGTCCTTTTATAGTCCTCTCGATCACATACATGTGAAAATGCCAACATTAGGAGTATAATATGACTGGTGGACACCCTGTTACAGATTTGGTCTGGCACTACTTTTGGTAGAAAGCCATGTTTATCTATTACGAGTAGAGATGAGCGGTGTTCGACTAGAACTGTTCGCCAATCTCAAATTCGAGCTGTTTTGGGCGGTGTTCGAGTTGTTCGACGAACCCGAACGATTTGCAAAAAATTCGGCTGTTCGAGGTTATGTTCGATAACTGTTCGTGCACCAAAAGCGTGTCCTGCATGTCTGGCGCTATTTAGAGCACCAATCATGCAGGGATTGTCTGCCACTCACTGTAATGCCACAGCCATGGTGGTTGTGGCATTACAGTGATTGCCCAAATCGATGGGAACAGTGCCCACAGTGAAACATGAAAAGCCGGCAATTCAGCAGCGGCATACACCGGTACCCGACAATTTAGAACCGAAAGAATAGAGCATCACACATAGATTAGATAGATAGAAACATGTCAGTCACATATATATGAAGTACAGTGACAGTGTTGCTTACTGTACTTGTCATTTAGTGTAAAGGATTTATCAAAAAAAATAATAGTGTTTTCATGCACCGTCTCTTTAAAAAAGCCGGCCGGCAATTCAGCATCTGTACCCGACAATTTAGAATAGAAAGAATAGAGAATCACACATAGATTAGATAGATAGAAACATGTCAGTCACATATATATGAAGTACAGTGACAGTGTTGCTTACTGTACTTGTCATTTAGTGTAAAGGATTTATTAAAAAAAAATAATAGTGTTTTCATGCACTGTCTCTTTAAAAAAGCCGGCCGGCAATTCAGCATCTGTACCCGACAATTTATAACAGAAAGAATAGAGCATCACACATAGATTAGATAGATAGAAACATGTCAGTCACATATATAAGAAGTACAGTGATAGTGTTGATTACTGTACTTGTCATTTAGTGTTAAAATAAAGGATTTATTTAAAAAAAAATTGGCGTGGGGTTCCCCGTAATTTTAGTCTCTAGCGGAGGTTAAGCAGACAGCTGGGGCAGATGTTTGAAGCCTGGGAAGGGGGTAATACCCACGGAGCTTCCCAGGCTACTAATATCAGCCCCCAGCGGAATACCTAGCCTTTACTAGCTATTAAAATGGGGGACCCCCCCAAAAAAATGACGTGGGGTCCCCCCTATTTTAATAGCTAGCAAAGGCTAGGCAGACAGCTGGGGGCTGATATTAATAGCCCAGGAAGGGTACCATGAATATTGGCCCCCTCCCAGGCTAGAAACACCAGCCGTCAGCCGCCCCAGAAATGGCGCATCCATAGGATGCGCCAATTCTGGCACTTAGCCTTGCTCTTCCCACTGCCCTGTAGCGGTGGCAGTGGGGTAATAGGGCTGGGGTTGATGTCAGCTTATAATGCCAGCTGACATCAAGCCCAGGTTAGTAATGGAGAGGCGTCTATAAGACACCCCCATTACTAACCCCATAGTCAAAGTTAAAAGAAAACACAAACACCCAGAATAAAGTCCTTTAATTGAAATAAACACACAATCCTTTATTGTTCTAAATTAAACCATACTTACCGTCACGCCCATTCCAGCTGAAGCCAAAGATCTCCTGCAATAAAAGTAAAATAATAAAGCAACCTCATCCTTACCTTTCCATGGTTCCCACGACAGCTTCAGCTCTGCTACATCGAGATGACAGGCTGGACCGCAGCAGAACGCTGCCATCCAGCCTGTCATCCCGCAGACACTGAGAAGCGCAGGCATGCTTGCGCTCCTCAGTGTCTCGCTGTGACGGCATCCAGATGAGCCGACAATGAACTCGGCTCACCTCATGCACGTCACTGACAGCGTGGGAGAATTCTCCTGCACTCAGCGCTTCAGCGTGAGAATTCTCCCACGCTGTCAGTGACGTACATGAGGTCAGCTGAGTTCAATGGACATGAATGAGCTCACCTCATGCACGTCACTGACAGCGTGGGAAAATTCTCACGCTGAAGCGCTGAGTGCAGGAGAATTCTTCCACGCTGTCAGTGACGTACATGAGGTGAGCTGAGTTCATTGGACATGACCTCGGCTCATCTGGATGCCGTCACAGCCAGACACTGAGGAGCGCAAGCATGCCTGCGCTTCTCAGTGTCTGCGGGATGACAGGCTGGATGGCAGCGTTCTGCTGCGGTCCAGCCTGTCATCTCGATGTAGCAGAGCTGAAGCTGTCCTGGGAACCATGGAAAGGTGTAAAGGGAAGTGTCCTAGGTTGTACATGTATATATGTATCTGTATGCTAGCCATGCTTGCAGATAAGTGTACATGTATATATTGGCCCCCATCTCCTTATGTGTTTCAGTCTGTTTGCTGCTGTTGGGGGCAGGATCAACAAACTGTCCAGCCATGTACTAAAACAGGTTTTGCGAGTATGGCTGGACATGTACAAAGACCTTAGCCAGTGGGCGGGGAATACCACCTCATTTCCTGTGCAGGACTAAAAAACCCCAGAGCACTATTGTGCTGGCCTTTTTTTGCTTTTTGGACTGAGTTGGAGACATGGAGAGATGGACCTAACACATGGCTGAGTATCTCTCTTCCCCTGTAACTCTTTACTTACTAGCCCTACATATATTGTACTAACCTTACTATCCTTGTATCTATACACAATATATATAGGGAAAGTTAGTATAATTGGGTGGGCTGATATTGCATGAGTGATTAGGAAACATGGGTGGAAAATAGGTAATTGGGAATTGTATATTGTTATTATTGTGTACTGTGTTAGTGGGATAAATAGTAGTATATTAACTGCAGACTTTTGTGTAATAAATACCTTTTATTAGCACACGGTTTTGTCTCAGTTGGTGTATAGTATAAGGCACAGATAACGTTAGTGGATATTAATTATTAATAATCAAGTTTGATGTTAATAGTTAATATCGGACCTCAATAGAGGAGTAGGAGAGTTCCCCCATTAATTACTGATATTTTTGGAGGGAAACCTCGTCCTTTAACAAAAGGTAAGGATGATGTTGCTTTATTATTTTTCTTTTATTGCAGGAGATCGTTGGCTTCATCTGGAATGGGCGTGATGGTAAGTATGGTTTAATTTAGAACAATAAAGAATTGTGTGTTTATTTCAATTAAAGGACTTTATTCTGGGTGTTTGTGTTTTTTTGTAACTTTGACTATGGGGTTAGTAATGGGGGTGTCTTATAGACGCCTCTCCATTACTAACCTGGGCTTGATGTCAGCTGGCATTATAAGCTGACATCAACCCCAGCCCTATTACCCCACTGCCACCGCTACAGGGCAGTGGGAAGAGCGAGGCTAAGTGCCAGAAGTGGCACATCCTATGGATGCGCCATTTCTGGGGCGGCTGACGGCTGGTGTTTCTAGCCTGGGAGGGGGCCAATATTCATGGTACCCTTCCTGGGCTATTAATATCAGCCCCCAGCTGTCTGCCTAGCCTTTGCTAGCTATTAAAATAGGGGGGACCCCACGTCATTTTTTTGGGGGGGTCCCCCATTTTAATAGCTAGTAAAGGCTAGATATTCAGCTGGGGGCTCATATTAGTAGCCTGGGAAGCTCCGTGGGTATTACCCCCTTCCCAGGCTTAAAACATCTGCCCCAGCCGTCTGCTTAACCTCCGCTAGAGCCTAAAATTACGGGGACCCCCACGCCAATTTTTTTTTTAATAAATCCTTTATTTTAACACTAAATGACAAGTACAGTAATCAACACTGTCACTGTACTTCTTATATATGTGACTGACATGTTTCTATCTATCTAATCTATGTGTGATGCTCTATCTTTCTGTTCTAAATTGTCGGGTACAGATGCTGAATTGCTGGCCGGCTTTTTTAAAGAGACGGTGCATGAAAACACTATTTTTTTTTTTAATAAATCCTTTACACTAAATGACAAGTACAGTAACCAACACTATCACTGTACTTATTATATATGTGATTGGCATGTTTATATCTATCTATGTGTGAAGCTCTATTCTTTCTGTTATAAATTGTCGGGTACAGATGCTGAATTGCCGGCCGGCTTTTTTAAAGAGACGGTGCATGAAAACACTATTATTTTTTTAAATAAATCCTTTACACTAAATGACAAGTACAGTAAGCAACACTGTCACTGTGCTTGTTATATGTGTGACTGACATGTTTCTATCTATCTAATCTATGTGTGATGCTCTATTCCTTCTTGTCTAAATTGTCGGGTACCGGTGTATGCCGCTGCTGAATTGCCGGCCGGCTTTTTTAAAGAGAGCGTCTTCTGAGCAGTTTGTCAGCTTTTGGACACCTTTGAAGGTGTTTTCTATGTGTTTCTATGTGTTTTTGTTTGCCTGCCATTGGTTTTAACGGTGTTCGACAGTGTTCTAAGGTGTTCGATGAACAGTTCGACGAACAGTTCCTCGAACATCCCGGTGTTCGACGAACAGTTCCTCGAACATCCCGGTGTTCGACGAACCGAACCGAACCCGAACACTACGGGGGTGGCTCAACACTAATTACGAGACACAATCATCAAATTCTGAATACCGAGTGCAGTTACTCAGTGATTTTTGTGAGTAATATGAACACATTTGGTGAGCTTTTTTTTATTTAAATGCATGTATTTTAGTCTAAAAATCATTTTTGCAGTAAGGTTTCATTAAAAATTTAGGATCATTTGGCTTCTACAACCTCTTTGTATTACTGTATATAGCAGACTGCAGAATGAATAAATTCATCAGTGAGCTCGTTCTGCCAGCAAAGTCTGTAACCTTATCTATCTTCTCCTGGAGCATCTTCTAAGTTAAGCTGACCAGTTGAAGGTTATACTTCGATTTGGTGATAAATCAGTTTAGAAGATGTTGTGGTAAGAGGACTCACTCAGCCACTTCCGGAAGTAGACTCAGGAACTGGGTTTTCTCTGCAGGCTTTATTATATGACATAAAGCCCTGCAACTCCAGCAAGAATAAACACGGCCTTACTGGCAAAACAACAAAACAAAGGATAAACGATAGCACAGTCCATATGTATGTGGAATTCACCCACACAGGGTGTAATCCCAGCCTTCAGCTCCATCCTGAGCTGAAGCTTTCCCAGTCTGGAGACCTTGCCTCTCCAGGCCACAACACAGAAAAAAAAACAGGACTGAACATTTAAACCTCGCTGAGCCACACCCTGCGGGGAGGTATGGTGAATTACATCCCTCCCATCTCTATGTCCTTCACACCCTTTAAAAGAGTTAACCCTCAGCATATAACATGCTGGCAGAAATTCAGTAGGTCACAGTTCACACAGGAGAGCAACCTGAGTGGGACATAACTCCCCTCATATATGACACCAGTGACTCTGTCTCAATGTAAAGAAGAGTAGAGATAAAAGTTACACATTCCTGCCATCAAAATGAGACCACTGAACCCATCATTCTGCAGTTTTCTATGTATTATTATACGCAGACATTGTAGCAGCCAAACAAACCAACATTTTTAACAAAATCCTATTTAAAAAAAATAATTTGATATTGGCTAAAATCAGCTGAAGAGAAATAAGGATTGCAGATATTAGATGAATTCACTGATGGATCCACTGAGTCTGCTATGTACAGTGATACATAGAACCTGTAGAAGACAGATGAGATGACCCAATATTTTAAATGAAATTCTTTTTCTAAAATTATTTGTAGCTAAAAAAAAATGTGCATTTAAGTTTTATGTTGAAAATTGTCTGTAAATGAGTCCATGTCCTTTGCTAAAGCTAGCATACCATTTACCTATTTTCAGAAATACTTTTTTAGCACCATGGAAAGCAGCAGAAATAGCTGGAGCATTTTCTAACTAAGGACAAATATTATGTTTTACAAAGTCGATAATTTGGGGACATTTAATCTATTTTTGCTATGTTCCATGGTCAGAATCTTAGCCCATCAACTCACAATCTCCCATATTTAGTATAGAGTTATTCTATGTTTGTTATACTGCTGGAGTTGGGATTTTTTAACAATTAAAAATGCAATATAAAGTATGGAGGATGGGCTGAGCAATATTTTTGCAATAGCTTGAAATTCCAATGTGATACTTACCCGATCTGTTGCCCGCCTTGTATCAGACAGTGTCAGTATCAGACAGTGTCAGCATTGTACTGAGAATATACGGGCTGCCATAAATGCTGCCTGCATTGTGCCGATGGTGCTTACTGGGAAATCATAGGGAATGTGATTTTGCCTGCATCAGTGCAGACTTTGTGGCATTACACCCATTCTATTACTAACATCATATACAGAAAATGTAATTTTACTGCATTATACAGGGTGCACCATGAAAACCAGAACCCGGCTTGTTGCAGAAAAAAACAATACTCACACTGATAATCACTAAACTGTGCATAGAATTGCTGGAAGACGTCCATGTACACGGCTGGGTTCACATTTCTTATTTGTGCACACCAGGCGCCATTTTTGGATCTTGCTGCGGCTGTTGGTGCAGCTCGTGGGAATTTTCTGTGCGCCGCACCTATTGCTCTGTGGATGATCACACCAGTTATATCGGACCACACTTCATTGGATGTGATGTGTTACAACTGATCCAAATAGTCGTCTATTTTCATATCTTATAGCTAATTGCAATACACCCCACGCTTCTCTGTATCCTCTTCCCTTAACCCTTGCTTTGCTGACACTCTGCGAAGTAATTTCAGTGCATGGCGACATTCTGTCCTTCTGCCGTGCACCAGCTGGGATCATTTTCTTGTTGGTTTTGTTGGGCTTCTCCTGGATGTGATAATGATGGACGTCTGGACACAAGCCTATCTATTTTTTCACAAACAGCCTTGAATCTTGTGTTCTCCACTCTCTACTCTTCCTCCAGACTTTGGGACCTTGATTTCCAAATGAAAATTGGAACTCTGGGACCTTGTGGAGTGTGTCAATGACTGCCTTCTGGACATCTGTCAAGTCAGCAGTCTTTCCCATGATTGTGGAGCCTACTGAAACAGACTAAGGGACCTTTTTAAATGCTTTGGAAGCCTTTGCAGGTGTTTTTTGTTAATTATTCTAATTTACTGAGATAATGACTTTTGCGTTTTCATTGGCTGTAAGCCATAATCATCAACATTAACAGAAATAAATACTTGAAATAGATCACTCTATTTGTAATGACTCTATATAATATAGGAGTTTCACTTTTTGGATTGAAGAACTGAAATAAATTAACTTTTTAATGATATTCTAATTTTGTGAGATGCACCTGTATATACAGTATATATATAAATGGCAGCACTTCCATTAAAAAAAAGTGAAAAATTTTATTTATTACAAGCCCATGTACACAACGTTTCGGCTTCGGTAATGAGCCTTCTTCAGCCTTGACAAAAGCTCATTGCCAAAGCCAAAACATTGTGTACATGGGCTTGTCATAAATACAATTTTCCCCCTTTTTTAAATGGAAGTTCTGCCATTCTTTATTGTTTGTATTTTATAGCGCAGTGGTGCGGACTCCGCGGCTTGCACCCACCATTTTTTATTGATGCTGCTTTATTCCGTTTTTTTGGGAATTTTACATGTGTACAGTACAGACCAAAAGTTTGGACACACCTTCTCATTTAAAGATTTTTCATGACTATGAAAATTGTACATTCACACTGAAGGCATCAAAAGTATGAATTACCACATGTGGAATTATATACTTAACAAAAAAGTGTGAAACTACTGAAAATATGTATTATATTCTAGGTTTTTCAAAGTAGCCACCTTTTGCTTTGATGACTGCTTTGCACACTCTTGATGAGCTTCTAGAGGTAGTCACCGGAAATGGTCTTCCAACAATCTTGAAGGAGTTCCCAGAGATGCTTAGCACTTGTTGGCCCTTTTGCCTTCACTCTGCGGTCCAGCTCACCCCAAACCATCTCGATTGGGTTCAGGTCTGGTGACTGTGGGGGCCAGGTCATCTGGCGTAGCACCCCATCACTCTCCTTCTTGGTCAAATAGCCCTTACACAGCCTGGAGGTGTGTTTGGGCTCATTGTCCTGTTGAAAAAAAAATGATGGTCCAACTAAACGCAAACCGGATGGAATAGCATGCCGCTGCAAGATGCTGTGGTAGCCATGCTGGTTCAGTATGCCTTCAATTTTGAATAAATCCCCAACAGTGTCACCAGCAAAGCACCCCCATACCATCACACCTCCTCCTCCATGCTTCACGGTGGGAACCAGGCATGTAGAGTCCATCCGTTCACCTTTTCTGCGTCGCACAAAGACACGGTGGTTGGAACCAAAGATCTCAAATTTGGACTCATCAGACCAAAGCACAGATTTCCACTGGTCTAATGTCCATTCCTTGTGTTCTTTTGCCCAAACAAGTCTCTTCTGCTTGTTGCCTGTCCTTAGCAGTGGTTTCCTAGCAGCTATTTTACCATGAAGACCTGCTGTACAAAGTCTCCTCTTAACAGTTGTTGTAGAGATGTGTCTGCAGCTAGAACTCTGTGTGGCATTGACCTGGTCTCTAATCTGAGCTGCTGTTAACCTGCGATTTCTGAGGCTGGTGACTCGGATAAACTTATCCTCAGAAGCAGAGGTGACTCTTGGTCTTCCTTTCCTGGGGCGGTCCTCATGTGAGCCAGTTTCTTTGTAGCGCTTGATGGTTTTTGCAACTGCACTTGGGGACACTTTCAAAGTTTTCCCAATTTTTCAGACTGACTGACCTTCATTTCTTAAAGTAATGATAGCCACTCGTTTTTCTTTACTTAGCTGCTTTTTTCTTGCCATAATACAAATTCTAACAGTCTATTCAGTAGGACTATCAGTTGTGTATCCACCAGACTTCTGTACAACACAACTGATGGTCCCAACCCCATTTATAAGGCAAGAAATCCCACTTATTAAACCTGACAGGGCACACCTGTGAAGTGAAAACCATTTCCGGTGACTACCTCTTGAAGCTTATCAAGAGAATGCCAAGAGTGTGCAAAGCAGTCATCAAAGCAAAAGGTGGCTACTGTGAATAACCTAGAATATAAGACATATTTTCAGATGTTTCATACTTTTTTGTTAAGTATATAATTCCACATGTGTTAATTCATAGTTTTGATGCCTTCAGTGTGAATGTACAATTTTCATAGTCATGAAAATACAGAAAAATCTTTAAATGAGAAGGTGTGTCCAAACTTTTGGTCTGTACTGTATATACACACACGGTGTTATTTTAGCATTGATGCATGTTTAGTACGTGATACATATTTTGACAGTAGCCACGCTTATACCAAGCTGCATCATTGCGGTAGATATATAATGTATTGAAATTACGACATTTATCAGCGTGTCATATGAACATCCTTAATGTAATTGATAAATCTCATTACAATTAGTCGTGTCACATTTTAAATATATTTTATTCAATCTGCTTAATTTGCTACAATTACCGAGTAAATTAGAGAAGCACGGGAGACGCTTCCTCCGGGTGAAGCCTCCGGATGCAGTGATACAGCTTAGTTGCATTTCAGACATGTACATGTTATTGTGACATATGTTTCTAATTAAGCAAAGCAGAATGTCTTACAATTACTAATATTTACTATGTTTACTTAATTTTTTTCCCTTTTATTAAGATCTGTACTTGGGAGGACTCATGGCCACAAATTAGGACGGCAGGTGGCATTGCCTTGGTAGGGTGCATAAAGGGATTCTCTTATCAGTTGCCCCAGTGATCGGCTGATCACTACTGGTTTGGAACGCAAATATCTCAAAATTTATCAGATGCCATTAGTTGCAAATTTTTTCTGCAATGGGATCAGTTGATTGTTAGTGGGTTTTTTAGAGGATTATCCAGTGGACAGCCCCTTTAACTAGAGACAGTCATTGCTTTATTACAGGTTCCCAAGATACCGAAAAATCCCTTACTAGTTTAGTAACCTTTAAATCAGGTATAATTACAATTTCCTTAAATCCATTTCCTTGGATCTACCCTTATGTAATATTTTGCTTCCTCTTGTAAAACTATCCAGAGCTGAAATCCCAGAGTAAAATGATTTTTTTAAATTGAGTAATCAATTAACCGGGAATCAAGCTGCTGTTTCACATGTCCACTTGGAAGAGCTATAATGAAGATTAATATAGCCCATGACTGAACCATACAGTCTTCAATTTTCTCAGGACTGCTCGAAATCATAAATCAATCTCTGCTATTCTCAAAGGAATTGCTTAGACCTTTTTAGTAGCAAAGCCGAGCGCAGAACCCTAAGCAACCGTGGAAAAGAAGACGTCTGCGAACTTCACAGATGTCCCTGTTTAGCACAGAAAAGAAGTTCAGACACTAAATTCTTCCTTTTTTTACTAACTTTTTTTTTTAAAAAACAGTTGCAAGCATTTATTTTATTTTCCTGATTTTATATCTAACATGCAGATTAAGGATCTTTTTCCTTCCATCTACTGTTTTCTCAATTGACTTCTTTCTCTATACCCTGCCAAAGTGGATGGACTATCAATGGTGGTAAGATCTGGGCTGTGTGATCACAACCAATCAGATCACAGCAATAATGCACCACATTGATAGAGATCTTCTCAGTGCCTCCAAATAGTAATAATGCCCCTTATAGGCTCTTGTTACTGCTCTACACAGCATTAATGACCACCTATATGCCCCCTTGCAGTAAAAAACTTTTAAATCCCTACAGAGTGGTAATGCCCACCGCTATGCCCCCTACAAAATAATTCTGCTCCATGGACACTGTAAATGCCCCATCACTATAATAATGATCCACTTTGTGCATAATATACTTATGGCTCTCTCCTCTGCCATATATTTCATCTGTGTCCTATGTGATGCTCCTCTGGGATCAAGGGCACAAAACCAATAGTCCAGTGCCCTATATACCCAGGGATGGCACCCTAAGGATGAGGGATTTGAGAAATTCCTTTGTGTGGTTTGTATTCACAAAGTAAGAAACTGCAGCTACATCTCCCTCCTCTCCCTCCTTTACACATGCTATCTTACTTAAGAAGGTCTCTTGGTGACTGAGGAGGTTATTGTACCATCAAACCTGAGAAGATGCAGACCGTTCGAGTTGATAATAGACTCGATGTGGACCAAAGCGCGGACTTCATGGTAATTATCCTTTAACCTCTGTATGGAGATCTAAATTTCATCGCAGGAAATTGTCTGGTCATTTCACAGAGTTTAGATGAATAGAATAGACCAATACACAGCACTAAAAATGTAGTCAGATGTGCACAAGTCAGGGCAGGCAAAGTTTGTTCTCTACAGAAGACAAGTCAACATTGAGCAGGTTGAGTATAGGCACAACGGGCACAAGGTCACGATGGGGAACGGACAGGAAGTCAGGGTTAGAAGACAAACAGGTTCAATCACTTTGAAACAGAATGAGTTCCACCCTAACAGAGTTTTGAACCAAATGGACCTTGGAAGACGAAGGTGGGTATCTAAAAAGACTAGGAATGCTGGGCATCATCCACTTTGGGTTGAACCAGCCCTTTAAGAAGGTAAGAGACAAAGGGCAGTGGTGGAAATTAGGACTCCAAGTTCAGGGTAGGAGAGCACCATGGGAGAGCAAGACATTGGGTACAGTGGCGCCAAGGTGGTGATGCATCAGTCATCCATACGCACTGTAGAAGGACAGCGTTGTTTACCATGTACGGTCCTGGTGTCCATCTACCCAGTAGTCAGATAAGGCAACCATGGTTATGACGCGCCCCCTGGGCCAGTGTTGTTTGGGGGATACCCGGAGCCGGATCAGATGGGGGTTGTAGTCTCCGAGTGGCGGTGACCCGGTCCGTGCCCAGGGTGTCAAGCTCAGTGTGTGGCAGTCCTACAGATGTTGCTGGATGTTCTTTAGTGTCGACTACGCCACCCGTTGATTTGCGGTCAATACGGCCGCCGCTGCAGCAGGGTCCGCTGAGGCTGGTGGTGTGTGTGCAGCTTCTGGTGGTATAACCCCCAACGGGAGGGGTATAGCCTCAGGGGGTCAGTTGTAGAGGGTGGTGGTTGTGGTGGTGCAGTGAGGATGGTATTAAGACTCAGAGTCGGGCTGTGCAGTTCAGGGTGTTTACTTACTGCTGTTGTTCTGGTCACTCCGGCCTTGAGTGACCGCCCGAGCCGTGCTGCGTCCACCAGGTCCTGGACTCGGCCAACCCCCAGGTGATTCTGGAGCGTGTTTCTGAGCTCCCTTTCTGACTTGTCCTTCTCTCTGGCCTTCCCCACCAGGGATCCACCTAAGTCCGGCTCCCTCGGGCCTCTTGTTGGTAAAACCCTTGTCTCTGGGTTCCCTGACCCTATTCTTGGTTTGCCTTCCGGGTGGATTTAGTGGGTGGTCGTGGCAGATCCTGCCCACGACCTCCGGTCTCTGGCTAAGGATTAGTGCCCTCCACCAGCTTGGGATCCGGTACCCTTGTGCCAACTCTTCACCCTCTGGTCTAATTTTGGGTTCTTGGAGTTCCCTCTTCTCCCCCTCTGGGTCCTTCTTTTCTCCTCTCTCTCACTCTCTTGGCCTTGGAGCTGGCTGAGCTGCTCTGCTTGTCTGACCAAACCTCTACAAAAGACCCTGTTCTAAGATGGTTCCCACCTTATATACTCCCTCTATGTGTGAGCTCAGGTGACCAGCACCCAATGAGCTCCTAGCATTACCCAGACTGCTCCCCCTATCTGCCCCTACACTACTGGGATGTTCCACCCCCCTCCCACTCCAGCCAGGGACAGACGCTGTCGTACCTGCACATTTCTCTAGTGGGAGTACCATTGGTCTGTCCCCCGGAAATGGGATGTATGTAGTGCATGCAGCCTACTGAGCTCAGTTCCACACTCCATCCTTACCCGGGAGTGGAATACCACACCTCTGGCTTGAGGTGTAATACCCCT
Source organism: Phyllobates terribilis (assembly GCF_046119375.1). Lineage (NCBI taxonomy): Eukaryota > Metazoa > Chordata > Amphibia > Anura > Dendrobatidae > Phyllobates > Phyllobates terribilis. The sequence continues at coordinate 51,728,973 of NW_027362767.1, read as the reverse complement.
GTAGCAGCCGAATCCTCAGGGTGCTACATTCCCCCCTGGTAAATCACAGCACGTCCTCGGGCTGTAAGATATAAAAAACATCCAAAACATACAATTTTTTTTTTCATAAACATAAACATATAAAACATCACATATATTATCAGCAATAAAACTTTTCATATAAAACTTTTCATAAATAACATCCTTGTAAACACTCTTGCTCCTCCGGCCACGGTGCAACTTGTGACCGGGAAAAGTGCGACAGTCTCCTTTAGAAACACGGTTTTCCTATAAAACCTGTAGAGGGCGCCTTAGAAAGCGCAACTATATACAGGGGGAATATGGCCGCTCTCAGTCCTCGGCCAGGTAATGGGAATAGGGACACATGGGTTAACAGTTCACTCTTGTCCCAACGGGGACATATTTAAAGCAGCAACAGTTCACTGTACCCCGATGGGTAACTATTTACAGTCTCTTTACCGCACTTTAACGACGGCGTCCTCCTGCTCCTTCTTTGGATTCAGACCCGTCCGGGTCCTCCTGCTCCTCCTCACACCGCAGCTCCTCCTCCGTCAGGCGATGTACATGGAGGGCGTAGGGTCCTTTGGCACACTTGTGCCGGGTGAAGGTGACCTCGTCCCCTACATACAGGTCACGACCTCTGTGTCCCTCCGGCAGATGGCTTTCTACGTCTCTGCGGGTGACAAAGACGTCGCCGGGGGTATGATGGTCTCTTATGAAGCCCCACCCATGCTGCAGGTTGAATTTAATCACAGTCCCGGTGGTACGGGGACCATGAGCTGCACGGGGATCTCTCCAGGTCCGGCTCTTCTGCTCCGCGCTCCTTATCTGTGCTTGCTGTTCCCGGACCCGCCTCTCTCTCCGCTCCTTCTCGAAGACCTCGAGCTGCTGGCGGCAGCACTCTGCACGCTCCGCTGCGGCCGCCCGAGTCTCCTGAGTGAACCCCATGAGGTCTCCTCCGGTGGGGTCCCACTCAAACTGTGCCTCTTCTAGCGGGGGCTGGGTCCTCCTGACGGGCTTCGGAGCCGGAATCAGGGGCTCACACAGGGGCCTCGCCCTTTGGAGTTCCAGTTGGTAGTACTACTGGGGCCATATGAAGGGCTGCCCATCCGGGCACGTATGCTGGGTGAACAGGTCCTCACCCAGGTGCGGTACTTTGGGTGTTATGGGCGCTGTGGTGGTAGCGGCGCCCGGGTTGACCAGGCCTTGCGACCAGGCTTGGGGCACGCTAAAGGAAAAGGGCACCGTAAGAACGGCGGCGCCCGTGGTTACTCGGCCCTGCGACCAGGCTGGTGGCTCCGCGGAGGTAGGGGGCGCTGTTGGAATGGCGGCGCCCGGGTGTACTAGGCCTTGCGACCAGGCCGATGGTATTTCCTGCTTTGCCGTGCTCAGGGTCGAAGCGCGTGACGTCACAGGGGTCGCGGCCGCGGTTTCCGGTTGAGGCCTAGTCTGCGGCGGTGACGATGCAGCGACGGGCACAGCAGGGGGAATTTCGGGCTCTGCGACGGGGAGCTGGGGCAGGCACGCGGTTTCCCGGCTCGGGGTAGAGACGTCCCCTTTACCTGCCTCCATTCGTTCAGCTCCCTTCTCGGCGCCGTCTCCGGCCTTGAGTCCTCCTGCACCATCCTCAGAGGCGGTCTGTCTCCTCGTCTCGGGTGGCGTGCTCCGCTGACGGGTTTCGGTCCGCTGGGCCATCTCTCGGCTCCACTCCGCCAACGTCTCTCGCTGCACCCGGGCCATCCTCCGTGCGAGGCCCTCCAGCGCAGTCTGTGCACACTCCCGGTCTCGGGGGAGCTGTGCCAGGACCTCCACTAGGCCTAGTGGGGTTGTTGCTTGCAGCACGCTCCTGACCACTGGGTCGGTGCTGCCTGTCTCTCCCTCCATCTCCGGGTACGACTTCTCCGGAGTCCTCTCCAGACCTCTTGTCTCCGGGTGCGCTCTCTCCAGACTGCTCCAGGCGACACCCATCTTTGCTCTCTTGTTCTGTCTCCGCCCACATTGAGGGTGGTCCCGGGGCAACTTTGTGATTGTCAGTTCCAGGGGCAGTTCTCTCACGCTGATGGACACTTCCAGCATCACAGTCTCTGTTGGTGGGCGCGGTTTCCGCTTTTGGCGCCATTCTTCGACCTGGCCCACGATGGGAGGTGGCCTCTTGCCACCCTCTGGCACGCCCATAATGGCGTCCGCTCTTCCAAGGCGGGAAATCTTTGGAAATGGCGGGAAAAAGCTGCAAATGGCGGACAACCGGCGGGAAACGACCTGTGATGGGGTCCGTTGGCGGGGACCCTCCGGAACCGGCGGGAGACTTCTTTTTAAGGTAACGGTGAACTTTTCTTCAGGCACGCAGTACCCGGTTGTTGCGGGCACGTTATCCTGCCGACTACGCCAAAGTTGACGCGCCCCCTGGGCCAGTGTTGTTTGGGGGATACCCGGAGCCGGATCAGATGGGGGTTGTAGTCTCCGAGTGGCGGTGACCCGGTCCGTGCCCAGGGTGTCAAGCTCAGTGTGTGGCAGTCCTACAGATGTTGCTGGATGTTCTTTAGTGTCGACTACGCCACCCGTTGATTTGCGGTCAATACGGCCGCCGCTGCAGCAGGGTCCGCTGAGGCTGGTGGTGTGTGTGCAGCTTCTGGTGGTATAACCCCCAACGGGAGGGGTATAGCCTCAGGGGGTCAGTTGTAGAGGGTGGTGGTTGTGGTGGTGCAGTGAGGATGGTATTAAGACTCAGAGTCGGGCTGTGCAGTTCAGGGTGTTTACTTACTGCTGTTGTTCTGGTCACTCCGGCCTTGAGTGACCGCCCGAGCCGTGCTGCGTCCACCAGGTCCTGGACTCGGCCAACCCCCAGGTGATTCTGGAGCGTGTTTCTGAGCTCCCTTTCTGACTTGTCCTTCTCTCTGGCCTTCCCCACCAGGGATCCACCTAAGTCCGGCTCCCTCGGGCCTCTTGTTGGTAAAACCCTTGTCTCTGGGTTCCCTGACCCTATTCTTGGTTTGCCTTCCGGGTGGATTTAGTGGGTGGTCGTGGCAGATCCTGCCCACGACCTCCGGTCTCTGGCTAAGGATTAGTGCCCTCCACCAGCTTGGGATCCGGTACCCTTGTGCCAACTCTTCACCCTCTGGTCTAATTTTCGGTTCTTGGAGTTCCCTCTTCTCCCCCTCTGGGTCCTTCTTTTCTCCTCTCTCTCACTCTCTTGGCCTTGGAGCTGGCTGAGCTGCTCTGCTTGTCTGACCAAACCTCTACAAAAGACCCTGTTCTAAGATGGTTCCCACCTTATATACTCCCTCTATGTGTGAGCTCAGGTGACCAGCACCCAATGAGCTCCTAGCATTACCCAGACTGCTCCCCCTATCTGCCCCTACACTACTGGGATGTTCCACCCCCCTCCCACTCCAGCCAGGGACAGACGCTGTCGTACCTGCACATTTCTCTAGTGGGAGTACCATTGGTCTGTCCCCCGGAAATGGGATGTATGTAGTGCATGCAGCCTACTGAGCTCAGTTCCACACTCCATCCTTACCCGGGAGTGGAATACCACACCTCTGGCTTGAGGTGTAATACCCCTGTAGCAGCCGAATCCTCAGGGTGCTACAGTTATCCATAAGAAACCTGGAAATGTTTACTGGTTGCTAATTATATTCATCGTATTTATCATCTCCTTTATTTTATACATCATATACAAGATAATATATTCTCCATTAACTCCGATGAGAACTACCCCAGGCTTCCATAGGATGCCTGCACCGAGTGAGAGATGGAGCCAGGAGGCAAGCATATCTCATTTTGCCTGGAAAGCATTTAGCAAACAGTATTTAGAAATGTCATATTGTTTACGAGCGCTGTTTAGCGGCGCGATTCTGCAAGTGTCAGATGTTTTGCTCGGATGAACGTGAAAATCTCTGTACTCCATAGACGCAATGTGCAGTCTATCCAGCCTTTGAAATGTAAAATCCTCCATCAGAACAGAAGACAGCTCCAGGATCCAGGCCTCTGGGCCCGCACAGATGCTATTAACTTTTGACTTGTTTTTCTTCTCCTACATTCATAGGAATCATGCATTTCGGTAGACCCGCTGTGTTTTTATACAGAGGACACGTTTGCTTCATCCATATTTTAAACTTTATTCTGAAAAAAATAAGAAAAGGGTTTATTCACGCTGAGTTTGCAATGTCCATTTGTCGTATGGGGAACCTCCCGGCGTAGATGGCAAATGTATCCATAGAGCTCCATTCACCTCTTATTTAGAGAACCAATACTTTTTCTTATTTATTTTTGGGGAGATATATGGGCTTTTTTTGCAGGACCAAAAGGAATTTTTCAATTCCTTTTTCTTAGTTTTACTTGGGAGAAGCTATCACCAAAAAACAGCAATTCTGGCATATTTTCTAGTGCTTACCTTGTGGGATAAATAACCTAGTTTTGGATGATTACATTTGGAATCATTTACACTTTTATGTTTTGTAGGTGGGGGGGTTATATATTTTTGAAAAACAATGCATTTTTAAGTTTCTTTTTCTGTCTAACAGCTTAGATGCAGCCGTCATTATAGGCTGTAGCATCTAAGGGGGTAAACTTTTCAACACCTGTATAACACCTGACTAGGTTCATCTCTTATACTCACTCCATACACTTTATGTACATATGTGACATGCTTACATGCCTCGTGTCACCAAGAGGTTACATTTTAATGGAGTGAGTGACATGCAGGCAAAGCCACCTGCCTTTTAGCTTGAGTAGAACTACTGAATAGATGTCAAGGGGGCCTTGCCTTTTTGAGAGGTGGGAAAGTCAGAAGTTAGCAACTATGGTAACACAAGTGTGCACACGGCCTTAAAATAAACATATGACTACAGGTGTCACGGGTGGGTCAGATGTAACAGACAGTCGCTTTGGATCTGGCTGCAGAAGGTCACTGAGTTTGGCATTGCAGATGCCTTCTTAATCCTTCTGACTTTTGTACCCAGCGGCAACCTCCCTCCAGCTCTGATTGACACACTCTGATCTGGGTGTTTATAAACTCTCAGTCTGCTTCAGGGAGTCGCCGGTGATAATCTAATTTTCCCTTGTGAAGGCTTGGAGCAATATCAGTTGACTAGCTTCCTCTCTGGTGCCCTCGGAGGACATTTGGTGTTATCTCTCTGGTGTCTGCTCAAGCTAAGTTTTCCCCCCTTTGTTTGTCTCCCTTGTTGTCTTTAGTTTATAGTGGGGACTGACCAGTGCTCACCCCCATCCCTATCTAGGGCCTAGCTCTAGGGATATACAGGGATTAGGTTTCCTGTTCGGCGATAGATGCAGAACCTGTATAGGGTGAAACAGGTAGGGTGATATATCTGCCTAGGGGTCTTCACTCCCCCTTTCCCTAGCGCTTGGGCTACCCTCCCCTCATCCCTTCATGTTGCACTTAGTTTTTCCCACACTGCACGTGACAACAGGTGTCTTGGGGCACACCCTGGAGGTAGGGGAGACTCTCAGGTCCCCAACAAAGTGGAGGTCTCATGTGTCCATTCAGCTCCCTCTATAATTCAGCCTTGATGGGCTATGTTCCTGGATCTACTTGACGCTTGCAAGAAAATTATATATTACTTTTTCTTAATGCCCAATAATCCAGAGTTTTCAATTTTCTGGTACTTCCCATTCCTGTAATTCTGGAACTGATAAGTACTGATACTTCTTAAAGGGACCAGCAGTGTATAAAGTCTTAAAGGCAATGCTCCATGGGACAAAAAGTATGCAAATGAGCTCAACTGCTATACATACAGTGGGTATGGAAAGTATTCAGACCCCTTTAAATTTTTCACTCTTTGTTTCTTTGCAGCCATTTGGTAAATTCTAAAAAGTTAATTTTTTTTCTCGTTAAAGTACACTGTGCACCTCATCTTGACTGAAAAAAAACAGAAATGTAGAAATTTTTGCAAAGAAGCCCGATGGAAGCCTCTCCTCAGTGCAAGACATATGAAAGCCCGCATAGAGTTTGCTCAAAAACACATGAAGGACTCCCAGACTATGAGAAATAAGATTCTCTGGTCTGATGAGATGAAGATAGAACTTTTTGGTGATAATTCTAAGTGGTATGTGTGGAGAAAACCAGGCACTGCTCATCACCTGCCCAATACAATCCTAACAGTGAAACATGGTGGTGGCAGCATCATGCTATGGGGGTGTTTTTCAGCTGCAGGGACAGGACGACTGGTTGCAATTGAAGGAAACATGAATGCAGCCAAGTACAGAGATAATGGATGGAAACCTCTTCCAGAGTGCTCTGGACCTCAGACTTGGCCGAAGGTTGACCTTCCAACAAGACAATGACCCTAAGTACACAGGTAAAATAACAAAGGAGTGGCGTCAGAACAACTCTGTGACCATTCTTGACTGGCCCAGCCAGAGCCCTGACCTAAACCCAATTGAGCATCTCTGGAGAGACCTGAAAATGGCTGTCTACCAATGTTCATCATCCAACCTGACGGAATTGGAGAGGATCTGCAAGGAAGAATGGCAGAGGATCCCCAAATCCAGGTGTGAAAAACTTGTTGCATCATTCCCAAGAAGACTCATGGCTGTACTAGCTCAAAAGGGTGCTTCTACTCAATACTGAGCAAAGGTCTGAATACTTATGATTATGTGATATTTAAGTTTTTCTTTTTTAATAAATTTGCAAAAATTTCTACATTTCTGTTTTTTTCAGTCAAGACAGGATGCAGAATGTACTTTAATGAGAAAAAAAATTAACTTTTTAGAATTTACCAAATAGCGGCAATGAAACAAAGAATGAAAAATTTAAAGGGATCTGAATACTTTCCGTACCCACCTAGGGTGGGAAACTATCCTGTAAGTCAATATCAGACCCTTTAACAAGCCTTGTAATATGATCAGAGATGAATGCCAAGCCAGAATCTCATCCTCAGACAGCCTGTTTCGGGGTATTTGCCTTTCATCGGTGAAGAGCTGAGTCTGGCTGGCTGAGTGTGGTGCATTTTAGGCAATGTAGGGGGAAGAAATTGTTCTCTTTAAATACACCAGTTGAGTATGAAGCCTTATAGGCAATGCTGCATGAGATATTTAGAAAATTATGCAAATTAGCTCTCTTGCAGAACAAAATAGACTATTGCACTAATGAGGGGCAAACACCCTGAAACAGGCTGTCTGTAGATGAGATTTTGGCTTTGCATTGATCCCCGGTCATGCTGCAAGACTCGTACTGTGACTTAGACAGGAGCCACTTCTCCTAGGTGATACTTTGTGAGATAGTTTCTTTTATTCTACCAAGGAATAAAATCAATGGGTAATCTAAATATAGACAAGAGTAAGAGCCCAGAATTCTGATTTATTCATTGTGTCACCATTTTAATCTAGCTGAACAATATTTACACACTTCCCCGCTTTCCTTATAAAAGTCTGTCCTACAATCACTTATTCTTCATTTCATTTCAACTGGGTGTAATTACCTGGCCAAAAAGACTCAGTAGAGCAAGTCACCCGCTGCAATCTCTTCATTATCCAGTCATCTGTAAATACGGATCCAGTTAACTCTACGGTATTTTATTACAAAAATGTCTTCACCTACAATCTGTTATATGTGACTCAGTATAAAGGGGCGCTGTGACATCAGTCTGAGGCAGGGGACCCTCAGATATTAAGGGTCTGTTCACCCAACGAGGTCATATAGGTATTACTCTAAACACCACATTATCACCTAGAACTAAATATGGATTCTTAAGGATTTTTACCAACTTAAAGGGGATGTCCATTACAGTACAACCCTTACTTAATAAATTCAGGACCCGTGGAAAATAAAAACAAGATATACTCGTCTCCCACAGTGGTACTGTTCCAGTGATGTTGGCACTTCTATTCCCGGGAGGTAACGGGACAATAATGTGTCACGTGACTGCTGCAGCCAATCAGCAACCGCTGACTGCAGCTTTTATTATTTTGTCAGAACGGACATAAACTGTGATGGAATATGTATGATCTGCAGCCGATCATCAGCCGCCGGGAACAGCAATGGCAACATCACTGCAGGAAGTGAGTATACATTGTTTTTATTTTCTATTTGGCCCTGAATTGATTAAGCTGGGGTTGTGCAGTGGTGGACAACCCCTTTAAAAGTTATCACCTTTCCAAAGTATAGGTAATATTTGAGGATTGTTTGGTTCCGCCTGTTGGGATCCTTACTGACACCAAAACAGGTCTATGAAATGCACTGTCAAAATAGAGCAGTGGCAGCGCTTGCAGAGCTCAGTTCTCTCCATCAGTTCTATAGAGAATGATTGGAGCAGTGGTGCGCCTAGGGGCCAGCATTCTGTTTTGGCAGGGCTATGGAGTGGTGGCAACGCATGCAACACTCGGTTATCTTAGGCAGTCCCATAGACAATGATGGAGTGGTGGCATGAATACATTCTCGGGATTGGTGGTGGTCCTCGCTATTGGACCTCCACCAATCCACAAGTTATCATCTATCTTTTGGATATCCTTTACTTTAATGTAGGAAATAACTCTTAAGGAATACACTGAGGAGTATATAGTTCTAGCTTGATAGAAAAGACACTGGGGGAATTTATCAAGCAATGTGCGTCAGATTCGAAGGAAACTGACCCCCAAAAATTATCCCAGTTCATTGTGCCCACCAAAGCTGTTCTAAATCTTTGGTTTTATCTTTAGCTTGCTAATAGTTCAAAAGGGGAGTGGTTAATTTGAAGGGGGTGTGGTCTATAGGCCAGCCCATGAGGAGCCAAAAAAAAAAACACAACAGAACAAACCACTCCAGGGAAGCAGGGGACTGATTTTGTTTAATATTAAAGTAAGAAACGAATCAAAGGAAGGTTGATAGTTTTTTTCCCCTCTGGAAGGATTATTTTACTTGGTTAGTAATAATTTGTTGTTAATCGCAGCTCATTGTGGATTTTAATTCCCACTGATTAATATCAAGTTATTTTTATTAGCTGAGCAGAGAACATTATTGCAGACAAGGAGCTGAAACAGCAGGAAAGCAATGTTTCAGAATTATATACATAATAGTAATAAACTATAAATCACATGTAGTTATTGCTTTATATTTAACATACTTTTTAGGTATTAATATAGCTATGGTTACAGGTCCAGATCTTAAAGGGATCCTACTGTACATTCAACTATCATATATACAGTATGTCTGTAGCACCCTGAGGATTCGGCTGCTACAGGGGTATTGCACCTCAACCCAGAGGTGTGATATTCCACTCCCGGGTAAGGATGGAGTGTGGAACTGAGCTCAGAAAGCTGCATGCACTACACACATCCCATTTCCGAGGAACAGACCAACGGTACTCCCACTTAGAAATGTGCAGGTACGACCGAGTCTGTTCCTGGCTGGAGTGGGAGGGGGGTGGTACATCCCAGTAGTGTAGGGGCAGATAGGGGGAGCAGCCTGGGTAAAGATAGGAGCTCATTGGGTGCTGGTCACCTGAGCTCACACATAGAGGGAGTATTTAAGGTGGGCACCATCTAAGATCAGGGTCAGTCTGCCACAGTCGGTCAGTCAGTCAGTCTGTCAGTCTGTGAGAAGTCAGAGGAAGAGGAGCAGAGCAGCCCCAGAGTGAGAGAGAGGAGAAAGCAAGAAAGACCCAGAGGGGGTGAAAGAAAAGGACTCTGAGAACCCAAAGTCCATCAGCGGGTGAAGAGTTGGCAATAGGGTACCGGATCCCAAACTGGTGGGGGCTAAAGCACACCCTAGCCAGAGACCGGAGGCCGTGGGCAGGATCTGCCACGGCCACCCACCACATCCACCCTGAAGGCAAACCACGTGTAGGGTCAGGGAACCCAAGGCCAAGGGTCTCCCAACAGAAGGCCCGAGGGAGCTGGACCTAGGTGGATCCCTGGTGGGGACGGCCAGACGACAGGACAGGAAGGAGGGCTCAGGGTCACGCTCCGGACTTGCTTGGGGGTTGGCTGAATCCAGGACCTGGTGGACGCAGCACGGCTCGGGTGGTCACTTGAAGCTGGAGTGACCGGAACATCAGCAGTAAGTAAATACCCTAAACTGCACAACCCGACTCTGTCTTTACTTATCACCTACGCTGCACCACCACAACCCCCATCCTCTGCACCTGACCCCCTGAGGCTATACCCCACCCGTTGGGGGTTATACTATCTAAAGCTGCACCAACACCATCAGCCTCAGCGGACCCTGCTGCAGCGGCGGCCGTAGTGACCGCAATACAACGGGTGGCGTAGTCGACATAAAGAACTTTATAACATCTGTAGGACTGCCACATACTCTGAGCTTGACACCCTGGGCACGGACCGGGTCACAGCCACTCGGAGACTACAACCCCCATCTGATCCGGCTCCGGGTATTCCCCTAAAGAATATGGCCCAGGGGGCGCGTCAACTTTGGCGTAGTCGGCAGGATTACGTGCCCACAACAACCGGGTACTGCGTGCCTGAAGAAAAGAACGAGTTTACCTCAAAAAGAAGTCTCCTGCCGGTTCCGGAGGGTCCCCGCCATCGGACTCCATCACAGGTCGATTCCCGCCGGTTGTCCGCCATTAACAGCTTTTTCCCGCCATCTGCAGAGTTTCCCGCCACTGGGAGACGATTCCCGCCATTTCCAAAGGTTTCCCGCCTTGGAAGAGCGGACGCCATTATGGGCGTGCCAGAGGGTGGCAAGAGGCCGCCTCCCATCGTGGGCCAGGACCGAAAATGGCGCCAAAAGTGGAAACCGCCCCCACCAACAGAGACTGTGATGCTAGAGGTGTCTGTCAGCGTGAAAGAACTGCCCCTGGAGCTGACAATCACCAAGTGGCCCCGGGACCGCCCTCGAAGTGGGAGGACTGAGAAGGAGAGAGCAAAGATGGGTGTCGCCTGGAGCAGTCTGGAGAGAGCGCACCCGGAGACAAGAAGCCTAGAGCTGAGTCCAGAAGAAGCTTACCCGGAGATGGAAGAAGAGCAGAGCAGCACCGGCCCGCTGGCCAGGAGCCTGCTGGAGACAACGAGAGGAGAGCAGAGCAGCACCGACCCGTTGGTCAGGAGCCTGCTAGAAGCAACGACCCCACTAGGCCTAGTGGAGGTCCTAGCACAGCTTCCCCGAGACCGGGAGTGTGCGCAGACCGCTCTGGAGGGCCTCGCACGGAGGATGGCCCGGGTGCAGCGAGAGACGTTGGCGGAGTGGAGCCGTGAGATGGCCCAGCAGACCGAGACCCGTCAGCGGAGCACGCCACCCAAGACGAGGAGACAGACCGCCTCTGAGGATGGCGCAGGAGGACTGAAGGTCGGAGACGGCGCCGAGAAGGGAGCCGAACGAAAGGAGGCAGGTAAAGGGGACGTCTCTACCCCAAGCCGGGAAACCGCGTGCCTGCCCCAGCTCCCCGTCGCAGAGCCCGAAGTACCCCCTGCCGTGCCCGTAACCGCAACGTCACCGCCACAGACTAGGCCTCAACCGGAAGCCGCAGCCGCGACCCCTGTGACGTCACACGCCTCGACCCCGAGCGTGACCAAGCAGGAAGTACCACCAGCCTGGTCGCAAGGCCTAGTACCCCCGGGCGCCGCAATACCAACAGCGCCCCCTACCTCCGCGGAGCCACCGGCCTGGTCGCAGGGCCAAGTAGCCCAGGGCGCCGCCGTCCTTACGGTGCCCTTCACTTTCCAGGTGCCCCAGGCCTGGCCGCAAGGCCTGGGCAACCCGGGCGCCACCACCACCGCGCCCATAAAACCTAAAGTGCCGCATCTGGGAGAAGATCTGTTCGCCCAACACACATGGCCGGACGGGCAGCCCTTTGTCTGGCCCAGGGAGTACTACGAACAAGAGCTCCAAAAGAGGGCAAGGCCCATGTGTGAACCCCTGATCCCGGCTCCAAAGCCCGTTAAGAGGATCTCGCCCCCGCTAGCAGAAGCGCAGTTTGAGTGGGACCCCACCGGAGAAGATCTCATGGGGTTCACTCAAGAGACTCGGGCAGCCGCAGCGGAGCGTGCAGAGTGCTGCCGCCAGCAGCTCGAGGTCTTTGAGAGGGAGCGGAGAGAGAGGCGGGTCCGGGAACAACAAGCCCAGATAAGGAGCGCGGAGCAGAAGAGCCGGGCCAGGAGAGACCCCCGTGCAGCGCATAGTCCCCGCACCACCGGGACTGTGATCAAGTTTAACATGCAGCATGGGTGGGGCTTCATCCGAGATCACCGCACCCCAGGCGACGTCTTCGTGACAAGAAGAGACGTTGAGTCCCACCTACCGGAGGGACACAGAGGACGTGACCTGTATATAGGGGACGAGGTCACCTTTACCCGGCACAAGTGTGCCAAAGGACCCTACGCCCTCCATGTGCATCGCCTGACGGAGGAAGAGCTGCGGTGTGAGGAGGAAGAACAAGAGGACCCGGACGGGTCTGAAGCTAAAGGTAACCACAAAGAAAGAGCAGGAGGACGTCGTCGTTGAGTAGGGCAGAGTAGAAGCTGTATATAGTTACCCGTAGGGGTACCAAAGAAACTGTTGCTGATAATATAGTCCCCGTTGGGACCAGCGAATTGAACTGTTACCCGTATTTCCCTTAATCCCACTGACCGAGGACTGAGAGCGGTCATCCCTATTCCCATTACCTGGCCGAGGACTGAGAGCGGCCACTACCCCTTTTGTAAATAGTTGCGCTTCCTAAAGCGCCCCCTACCGGTTTTATAGGAAAGCCACGAGTTCCAAAGACTGTCGCACTTTACCCGGTCACACGTTGCACAGTGACCGGAGGAGGAGCCAGAGGCGACGAGAATGTTGTTAATATGAAAAGTTTTATGATGCTGCTAATATATGTTTTATATGTTTGTATTATGTTGTTTAAAAAAAAAAAAAAATTGTATGTTTGTGGATGTTTATCTCTTACAGCCCGGGGGCGTGCTGTGATTTACCAGGGGGGAATGTAGCACCCTGAGGATTCGGCTGCTACAGGGGTATTGCACCTCAACCCAGAGGTGTGATATTCCACTCCCGGGTAAGGATGGAGTGTGGAACTGAGCTCAGAAAGCTGCATGCACTACACACATCCCATTTCCGAGGAACAGACCAACGGTACTCCCACTTAGAAATGTGCAGGTACGACCGAGTCTGTTCCTGGCTGGAGTGGGAGGGGGGTGGTACATCCCAGTAGTGTAGGGGCAGATAGGGGGAGCAGCCTGGGTAAAGATAGGAGCTCATTGGGTGCTGGTCACCTGAGCTCACACATAGAGGGAGTATTTAAGGTGGGCACCATCTAAGATCAGGGTCAGTCTGCCACAGTCGGTCAGTCAGTCAGTCTGTCAGTCTGTGAGAAGTCAGAGGAAGAGGAGCAGAGCAGCCCCAGAGTGAGAGAGAGGAGAAAGCAAGAAAGACCCAGAGGGGGTGAAAGAAAAGGACTCTGAGAACCCAAAGTCCATCAGCGGGTGAAGAGTTGGCAATAGGGTACCGGATCCCAAACTGGTGGGGGCTAAAGCACACCCTAGCCAGAGACCGGAGGCCGTGGGCAGGATCTGCCACGGCCACCCACCACATCCACCCTGAAGGCAAACCACGTGTAGGGTCAGGGAACCCAAGGCCAAGGGTCTCCCAACAGAAGGCCCGAGGGAGCTGGACCTAGGTGGATCCCTGGTGGGGACGGCCAGAAGACAGGACAGGAAGGAGGGCTCAGGGTCACGCTCCGGACTTGCTTGGGGGTTGGCTGAATCCAGGACCTGGTGGACGCAGCACGGCTCGGGTGGTCACTTGAAGCTGGAGTGACCGGAACATCAGCAGTAAGTAAATACCCTAAACTGCACAACCCGACTCTGTCTTTACTTATCACCTACGCTGCACCACCACAACCCCCATCCTCTGCACCTGACCCCCTGAGGCTATACCCCACCCGTTGGGGGTTATACTATCTAAAGCTGCACCAACACCATCAGCCTCAGCGGACCCTGCTGCAGCGGCGGCCGTAGTGACCGCAATACAATGGGTGGCGTAGTCGACATAAAGAACTTTATAACATCTGTAGGACTGCCACATACTCTGAGCTTGACACCCTGGGCACGGACCGGGTCACAGCCACTCGGAGACTACAACCCCCATCTGATCCGGCTCCGGGTATTCCCCTAAAGAATATGGCCCAGGGGGCGCGTCATGTCCTCTAGGGAGAAAATTTGCACCTACTTCACACCATCCAAGAGGTGGGAGATGGGTTTAAATGTTGTACATAAACCCATTCCCAACTAAAAAGGGCAGCCTCAGGATATTACTTGGATTACTGATCCTTGAAAGAGGCCATCATTGTTTGATGGGTGATGGTTGTACCACTGGTTCACAGATCCCAAAACAGCCCCTTTAGATCTCTCAGCCATATTAGTCCTTCAATATAGCATGTTTTACCTCCTTATTAGGCACTGCCTTCAATGTATACATCCAATGAGCTCATAGACTTCAATCAAATGGGTTCTATACTTGTTATAAAGGTCATTAGGCAATAAACTGATCACACAGATCACAGTGATCAGCTGTAATCCATGGTTAAACCTGGTAATAAGTGATTAATTTGTCCGCAGCGCCACCACAGGTGTAATAAAGCGTTACACCATTTCTGCTTTGTTTTTTCCATCTTGTGTTTTGCGGTCACGTGACCATCTGCCTTTATATTACAGCTCCGCCCTCCTGGCTGTGCTGGACTTCAGTGTTTGACTGTTTCTCTAGCCAGGTGCTTCTGTGCCTTTCTCTGTCAGTTCGCTTGGTCCTTCTGGGACCTCTAGTACCTGTCAGTTTGTCTTTTTGTGTTCTGCAACAACTTCACTGTTTAGGAGGTGTCCCATTTTTGTCCCAGTCCTTAGTTCTTTTAGGGACCCCTCACCTTATGCTATAGGTCTTCGTTCAGACTAGCCGAGGACTAATGCGGGTCTGTTCGCTAGGAACAGGCAGCCCGCTACATCGTAGGGATTCAGCTTAGTCTTACTGTAGGGACTGCTTTCCCCTATCTTTCCTTAGTACTTGTTGCAGATCATAACAGTAAGTGCAGCCCAAAAAACTAAAAGGAAAGAAATTCGGGGATCAGTATGGTTTCCGTCCAGGAATTTGGCTCAACGCTTGCAGGGATTGTCTCTGGAGGTGGCCGAGCTACAGCAACACGTGAGTAGCTGTTCTGGAGCGCATTTTGTGGAACCCAAGGTAGGACTGCCTGATGTTTTTTATGGTAAACAGCAAGATTTTTTTTCCTTTAAAAATGCTTGTTTGTTATATTTTCGTTTGAGACCAAGGTCCTCTGGGAATGAATCACAGCGCATTGGTTTAATTATGTCACTTTTGCGCAATGAACCAAAGGGGTGGGCCTTTTCTCTCCAACCTAATGATCCATGCTTAAGGTCTGTAGAAGAATTTTTTTCTGCTATGGGGCTATTATATGACGATCCTGACTGAGTCTCATCTGCTGAGGCAGAACTCAGGTGTTTGAATCAGGGGTCAGGTGATGTTGAAAATTATTGCACACACTTCAGGAGATGGGCTTCAGAAGTCAAATGGAATGATCCTGCGCTGAAATGTTTATTTCTTGCTGGTCTGAGTGAAAGGGTTAAGGATCTGCTAATTGCATTCCCTGCACCTGACACTCTGCAGGATGCCATGCAATTAGCTGTTCGTGTGGATAGGAGACTGAGGTCCAGGGTGAATGAGGTAAAGACTCCTGTAATGTCAGGTCCTAGTCCCCATAAAATCTGCTCTGACGGCAGAGAACCGTGGAGGTTGGGGCGATGTCACTCCGCTCTCAGGAAAGAGACCGGAGGTTCGCCGAGGGATTGTGTCTTTATTGTGGTAAAGCTGACCATTTGATTAAGTATTGCGAGCTTCGTTTAAGTAAAGAAAAAAAAAGGTCAGGTATGCCCGTATAGCTTGTTTACGCTCTGCAGGAGTATTTCTTTCTGGGAGTACTACTTTGCAGGAAAATGTGATTGAATTTCAGGTATTTGTGGATTGTGGTTCAACACTTAATGTGATTGATAAAGGGTTTTTGGAAAACCTAAAATTGAAATCTAAACCTTTGTCATCACCTATTTCTGTGATTGCAATTGATAACACTCCCTTGAAATGTATTACTCACAAGGTTGCAGCATTTCCCCTCACTATCAATGAAGTTCACCAGGAAATTTTGGACTTGGTTGTATTAGATAATTTACCCTCTCCAGTCGTATTAGGTTTGCCTTGGTTAAAACTGCACAATCCTTTGCTGGACTTGTCTACTAATGTGATTAAGTCTTGGAGTCTGAAGTGCTATGATAAATGTTGTAATGGTCGCATTGAGGCTGTGGAAAAAAGGGAATTACCTGTACCTATTCAAGATTTTTGGAGTTTTTTTTCAGAGGAGGAGTCGCAAGTTTTACCTCCTCATAGGGATTATGATTGCGCCATTGAGTTTGTTCCTGGAGCTACTCATCCCAAGAGTCGCTTGTTTAATCTGACTATCCCTGAAAGAAAGGCCTTGGAGGAGTACATACAGACTAGCCTGGCTGCTGGTCACATTAGACCTTCTAAGTCGCCTGTGGCAGTTGGATTTTTCTTTGTTAAAAAAAAGGACGGGGGTTTACGTCCATGTCTGGATTTTCGTGAAATTAATAAGATTACCGTACGCAATTCCTACCCATTGCCGTTAATTCCTGACTTGTTTAACCAATTGGTGGGGGCCAAGTGGTTCTCTAAAATTGATCTCCGGGGGGCATACAATTTGTTACGAGTGAAGGAGGGTGATGAATGGAAAACTGCTTTTAACACTCCGGTAGGTCATTTTGAGAATCTGGTGATGCCTTTTGGTCTTACCAATGCACCTGCATTTTTTCAGAACCTTATTAATGACATCCTGAGACCTTTGATTGGTAAGAATGTGGTTGTGTATTTGGATGACATTTTGATTTATTCACCAGATTTAGAGTCCCATTGGCAGAGTGTACGTGAAGTTTTACAGTTATTGAGTGATAATTCACTCTTTGCTAAGCTGGAGAAATGTGAGTTCGCTGTGCAGAAAATTAGTTTTTTGGGCTACATTGTCTCCAGCGAGGGCTTTGAGATGGACCCTGTGAAGGTTCAGGCTGTGCAGGAATGGCCTAGGCCTATTGGTTTGAAATCTATACAGAGATTTTTGGGTTTTGCCAATTATTACAGGAAATTCATTAAGAATTTTCCTAGAATTGTTAAGCCTCTGACCGATCTCACCAGGAAAGGTGCGAATACGGTCCAGTGGACTACTGAGGCCATTGAAGCGTTTGAGTATCTCAAAGAGAAGTTCAGTTCTGCCCCTATCCTTATGCAGCCTGATGAGACCAAGCCTTTTTTGGTCGAGGTCGATGCTTCATCGGTAGGGGTCGGAGCAGTTTTGTCTCAGGAGAACAAGGATGGAGTACATCCTTGTGCCTTCTTTTCGAAAAAAATTTCGGAAACCGAACTGAATTATGATGTTGGAAATCGGGAGTTGCTGGCTATTAAACTCGCATTTGAACATTGGCATCATTTTTTGGAAGGCGCTAGATTTCCTATTCAGGTTTTCACAGATCATAAGAATTTGATCTATCTGGATGCTGCCAAGCGCTTGAATGCCCGTCAAGCTAGGTGGGCACTTTTTTTTTCTTGGTTTAATTTTTCTGTTACCTATATCACTGGTACTAAGAATGTTAAAGCCGATGCTTTATCTCGCAGCTTCTCTCCTACGGTCGGAGAATGTCAAGCTTCATGGTGTTCCCACGGATATTGTTTCTGATAGAGGACCTCAGTTTGTGGCTCACTTTTTGTGACAGGTTGAGAGTTCATTTGTCATTTTCGTCTGGGTATCAACCTGAGTCTAAAGGACAGACTGAAAGAAAGAACCAGGATGTAGAACAGTTTTTGCGTTGTTTTGTGGCGGACAATCAAGAGGTGTGGTCTGAGTTTCTGCCTCTCGCAGAATTCGCTCTTAACAATCATACATCCTCTTCTGCTGGGGGTTCTCCTTTTTTTTGTTGTACTGGGAGACATCCGTCTTTTGGTTCGTTCTCCAAATTGGGGTCGGCGGTGCCGGAGGAAGAGAATTTTTCCGGTGATTTGGAGAGAGTTTGGACTAATGTACGTTGCAACCTTCAAGAGGCTAACAAGAAGTCCAAGAAGTATTTTGACAGGAAACGTAAGGCGGTTTTGTTTACTGTGGGTGACATGGTCTGGTTGTCCTCAAAGTACCTGTGGTTGAGGATTCCCTCTAAAAAACTGGGTCCTAAGTTTGTGGGTCCATTTAAAGTGCTTCAGGTTGTTAACCCGTCTGCTGTTAGGTTGGATGTCCCTACTTCCTGGAAGATTAATCCTGTGTTTCATGTTTCCTTGTTGAAAAAGGCTGATGTATCAGATAGGGACGCCACTGTCACAGTTCCTCCTGTGGTGGAAGACGGCGAATATGAAATTTCTCGTATCTTGAATTCTAGATGGCATAGAGGGAGATTACAGTATCTTGTCTCCTGGAAGGGTTTCGGTCCCGAAGACAACTCCTGGGTAAGGACTGATGATGTCCCTGCTCCTAGGCTTGTTAAACCTTTCCACAAGAGGTTTCCGGATAGGCCTGGGCCTGGAGGATCCGGAGGATCCACATAAAAGAGGGGGTACTGTTAGAACCCTCCTGTTTGTTTTTTCCATCTTGTGTTTTGCGGTCACGTGACCATCTGCCTTTATATTCCAGCTCCGCCTTTCTGGCTGTGCTGGACTTCAGTGTTTGACTGTTTCTCTAGCCAGGTGCTTCTGTGCCTTTCTCTGTCTGTTCACTTGGTCCTTCTGGGACCTCTAGTACCTTTTTGTCAGTTTGTCTTTTTGTGTTCTGCAACAACTTCTCTGTTTAGGAGGTGTCCCATTTTTGTTCCAGTCCTTAGTTCTTTTAGGGACCCCTCCCCTTATGCTATAGGTCTTCGTTCAGACTAGCTGAGGTCTGTTCGTTAGGAACAGTCAGCCCGCTACATCGTAGGGATTCAGCTTAGTCTTACTGTAGGGACAGCTTTCCCCTATCTTTCCTTAGTACTTGTTGCAGATCATAACAGTAGTAAAGGCAGGTCTTTATCTCTCTACAAGAAGTGTGGATGGGTCTTAGTCTCTCTTCATGAAATAGTGAGGTCTACAAGAAATAGCAGTGGGTCAGGAAGTGAGGGCAGGTTTATTTGTCTCTACAGGAAGTGGAAGCGGTCTTTTCCTCAACAGGAAGTGGGGGCAGGTTTATTTATCTCTACAGGAAGTGAGGGCAGGTCCTTGTTGCCACAAGAAATGGAAGTGGTCTTTGTCTTTACAGGAAGTGGGGCCAGTCTTTGTATTTTAACAAAACAAACATCCTCAATGGATATCAAATGATCCCTTCTAGATATACATATAAAGGAAAGAGAGCAATGAAGGACTACAAGATCAAAAAATATATAGAAAAAATCTCAAAATTTATTTATCAAAATATCACAAAGAACAAACATAGGGAACCGTGGACAGACAAATAAAATGGCAGAATAAATATTGAGACCCCAATCCCACTCCACACCAAAGGAGCTAAATATGTCAAAATACCACATAACAGTATTATAGCACCTCACACCTGAGTGATGTAGATGGCTGAACTAAATTACCAAGTAACTTCTAACATATATCCAGAGGGCTGATCAACCAAACTGGCGTGAGGCAGATATTCTGACAGAAAACAAAAAAGTCAACAAAACTATACAACTGTACCTGTAGACATATTGGTGATGGAATAGCGGCCGTGTGTGTTGCATAGACCCCCCACGCACGCTTCACCGCTGCAGCGGTTTCCTCAGGAGGTCTTTGTACCTACAGGAAGTGAGGGCGGGTCTTTATCTCTACAGGAAGTGGGTGGATCTTTGTCTCTACAGGAAGTGGGGTGGGTTTTAATCTCTACAGGAAGTGGGGTGGGTTTTTATCTCTACAGGAAGTGGGGTGGGTTTTTATCTCTACAGGAAGTGGGGCGGATCTTTGTCTCTACAAGATGTGAGAGTTATCTTTGTCTCTACAGGAAGTGGTGGCGGGTCTTTGTCTCTATAAGAAGTGGGGATGGGTCATTGTCTCTACAGGAAGTGGTCTTTGTCTCTACAGGAAGTGGGGGGCGGGTCTTTGTCTCTACAGGAAGTGGAAGTGGTCTTTGTCTCTACAGGAAGTGGGGGCGAGTCTTTATCTCTTCAGGAATTGGGGGTGATCTTTGTCTCTGCAGGAAGAGGGGATGGGTCTTTGTCTCTACAGGAAGTGGAAGTGGTCTTTGTCTCTACAAGAAGTGGGGGCAGGTCTTTATCTCTACAGGAATTGGGCAGGTCTTTGTCTCTACAGGAAGTGTAGTCTGTCAACTGCATACGGACATCGCAAAGAGGTGGGCTTTCCTTTCAGAACAGGCGAGCCAGGGGCAATGCATGCAGCGATATAAGAGAAAGGATGTTCTAGCATCTATAGTGCTGACATAATGCTGATAAAGATGAACAGTCCACTGAAAAAGAGTAGGCGCAGCTACAAAGCATGAAAATCGGTGCGGCTGATGGACATATTAGATTGGTTTGTGCACTAGCTGCAGTTTTAACTTGCTATGCGTGATGAGGGGAACAAGACTATGTTTTTGACAGGTTTTGTGTAAAAGGACAAGTGCATTTTACCTATAAAAAATATAAATACTGATCATCATGAAACGTGCATAGTGACAATGGGAACAAGTCCTCTCATCCCTCTCCTAAAATGTACCCACCACATGTGAATGGTGGTCAATCACTATAGCGCAGCCTGAGCTGGGAGCAAAAGTACCATTACCCCTGGTGTGATAGCTGTGAAGTGCTCTTATATGTAATTAGCCACTAAGTCTGACAAAAAGACATTTGGTTGATTTTGCACTTAGCAGGAATTAATAAATGAGCCTTAAGCTGGCAGGCAATGCAGGGGGTGCTTTAATTATGCCCTAACAACTGAGCTGGCATTGCAGGCACATATCCACACAAATGCTGAAAATAGGGGCATTGAAGGCCCAATTGATTGTAT
Source organism: Phyllobates terribilis (assembly GCF_046119375.1). Classification (NCBI taxonomy): domain Eukaryota; kingdom Metazoa; phylum Chordata; class Amphibia; order Anura; family Dendrobatidae; genus Phyllobates; species Phyllobates terribilis. The sequence continues at coordinate 51,708,020 of NW_027362767.1, read as the reverse complement.
ATTTAATTTGCACAGCAACACGATTACATCAGTCAGCTCTGAGAATGGCACATAACATTTCAGGCATGACATAATGCTGTACCTAGGGTAATAATGCATTTCTATTCACTGGCCAAACCTCTGCCCTTTCTTCTAGCAGCACTAATCTCACTGTGCGTCCTCCGAGTTGTGGAGTAATACTGCCATCTACCGACAGTACGACCAACTCCAATGAGCTCTTCTACCTGTACTGATAGAATATACAGAAAATAAGAGTAAAAAAAATATCCAGTTTTCAAAAAAAGTAAAACCCAACTGTTCTAGACTCCTGAAAAGAAAATCAGACTAGACATGTAGTGATGCATCCTCATGTAGAAGACAACTAAAAGCTAAATTGTGCCACAATCCAGAGAACAATACCTTCCTTCTGGTACCAGTTCCCAAATGCAACTGCATGCTCTGCAGCTGTGATTACAGATGACCTATCACTGGGTCAAAAGTAGCCTGTTTTTTGTCTTATTTTACTCCTGCTGCTCCTATGAGTGTGCAGATGTTTGTTTGTTTTTAAGATCTGCCGTACAGTTCTGCAGATATTGGCCTATTTATTAGGTGCTTATTTGTATGGTCTTTACTAAGGGGGCATTACTCACATGATCCTCTGGGGCGCGTCTTTAGGCTGCTCTCAATAATTACCCTGAGAGCACCGCCCCTTTGTAAAGACCATAAAAATTACCCTTACATAGAAATCACCATAGTACATAATTCTTACAATAATGCCTCTGAATCGAATCATACACAGTGATGTCACAGTACAGGGATAATACACACAGTGATGTCACAGTACAGAGATAATATACACAGTGATGTCACAGTACACAGATAATTCACACAGTGATGTCACAGTGCAGGAATAATACACACAGTGATGTCTCAGTACAGGGACAATACACACGATAATGTCACAGTACAGAGATAATGCACACAGTGATGTCACAGTACAGGGATAATACAAACAGTGATGTCACAGTACAGAGATAATACACACAGTGATGTCACAGTACAGGGATTCTAAACACAGTGATGTCACAGTACAGGGATTCTAAACACAGTGATGTCACAGTACAGAGATAATGCACACAGTGATGTCACAGTACAGGGATTCTAAACACAGTGATGTCACAGTACAGGGATTCTAAACACAGTGATGTCACAGTACAGAGATAATGCACACAGTGATGTCACAGTACAGAGATAATAAACACAGTGATGTCACAGTACAGAGATAATGCACACAGTGATGTCACAGTACAGATATCATTCACACAGTGATGTCACAGTACAGAGATAATACACACAGTGATGTCTCAGTACAGGGACAATACACACAGTGATGTCTCAGTACAGGGATAATACACACAGTGATGTCACAGTACAGAGATAATAAACAGTGATGTCACAGTACAGGGATATTACACACAGTGAAGTCACAGTACAGGAATAATACACACAGTGATGTCACAGTACAGGGATAATACACACAGTGATGTCACAGTACAGGGATAATACACACAGTGATGTCACAGTACAGGGATAATGCACACAGTGATGTCACAGTACAGAGATAATACACATAGTGATGTCACAGTGCCGGGATAATACACACAGTGATGTCACAGTACAGAGATAATACAGTGATGTCACAGTACAGGGATAATACACACAATGATGTCACAGTGCCGGAATAATACACACAGTGATGTCACAGTACAGGGATAATACACACAGTGAAGTCACAGTACAGGGATAATACACATAGCGATGTCACAGTTCAGAGATAATACACACAGTGATGCCACAGTACAGGGATAATACACACAGTGATGTCACAGTTCAGAGATAATACACACAGTGATGTCACAGTACAGGGATAATACACACAGTGATGTCACAGTACAGGGATAATACACACAGTGATGTCACAGTACAGGGATAATACACACAGTGATGTCACAGTACAGGGATAATACACACAGTGGTGTCACAGTACAGGGATAATATACACAGTGATGTCACAGTACAGGGATAATACACACAGTGATGTCACAGTACAGGGATAATACACACAGTGATGTCACAGTACAGGGATAATACACACAGTGATGTCACAGTACAGGGATATTACACACAGTGGTGTCACAGTACAGGGATAATACACACAGTGATGTCACAGTACAGGGATAATATACACAGTGATGTCACAGTGCCGGGATAATACACACAGTGATGTCACAGTACAGAGATAATACACACAGTGATGTCACAGTACAGAGATAATACACACAGTGATGTCACAGTACAGGGATAGCATACACAGTGATGTCAATGTGCCGGGATAATACACACAGTGATGTCACAGTACAGGGATAATACACACAGTGATGTCACAGTACAGAGATAATACACACAGTGATGTCACAGTAGAGAGATAATACAGTGATGTCACAGTATAGGGATAATACACACAGTGATGTCACAGTGCCTGGATAATACACACAGTGATGTCACAGTACAGAGATAATACAGTGATGTCACAGTATAGGGATAATACACACAGTGATGTCACAGTGCCGGGATAATGCACACAGTGATGTCACAGTGCAGGAATAATACACACAGTGATGTCACAGTACAGGGATAATACACATAGCGATGTCACAGTACAGGGATAATACACACAGTGATGTCACAGTACAGGGATAGTACACACAGTAATGTCACAGTACAGGGATAATACACATAGTAATGTCACAGTACAGGGATAATACACACAGTGATGTCACAGTTCAGAGATAATACACACAGTGATGTCACAGTACAGGGATAATACACACAATGATGTCACAGTTCAGAGATAATACACACAGTGATGTCACAGTACAGGGATAATACACACAGTGATGTCACAGTACAGAGATAATACACACAGTGATGTCACAGTACAGGGATAATACACACAGTGATGTCACAGTACAGGGATAATACACACAGTGATGTCACAGTACAGAGATAATACACACAGTGATGTCACAGTACAGGGATAACATACACAGTGATGTCACAGTGCCGGGATAATACACACAGTGATGTCACAGTGCCGGGATAATACACACAGTGATGTCACAGTACAGGGATAATACACACAGTGATGTCACAGCACAGAGTTAATACACACAGTGATGTCACAGTACAGGGATAATACACACAGTGATGTCACAGTACAGGGATAATACACACAGTGATGTCACAGCACAGAGTTAATACACACAGTGATGTCATAGTACAGGGATAATACACACAGTGGTGTCACAGTACAGGGATAATACACACAGTGATGTCACAGTACAGGGATAATACACACAGTGATGTCACAGTACAGGGATAGTACACACAGTGATGTCACCGTACAGGGATAATACACACAGTGATGTCACAGTACAGGGATAATATACACAGTGATGTCACAGTACAGGGATAATATACACAGTGATGTCACAGTGCAGGGATAATACATATAGTGATGTTACTGTACAGAGATAATACACACAGTGATGTCACAGTACAGGGATAATACACACAGTGATGTCACAGTACAGGGATAATACACACAGTGATGTCACAGTGCAGGGATAATACACACAGTGATGTCACAGTACAGGGATAATACACACAGTGATGTCACAGTGCAGGGATAATATACACAGTGATATCACAGTAGAGAGATAATACAGTTATGTCACAGTACAGGGATAATACACACAGTGATGTCACAGTACAGGGATAATACACACAGTAATGTCACAGTACAGGGATAATACACACAGTAATGTCACAGTACAGGGATAATCCACACAGTGATGTCACAGTACAGAGCATATTTTGTTCTGAAAATGCCTAAACTCTTCAGATGGTCTTTGAGTGAGGTTATTATAAAAACTGATGGGGCCACCAGTGACATAGATTCTGAGCCCGCACTGTTCAGCTACATGCACGATTACCTGATGCTTGTTCACACATTTTACTATGCTTCTTTATAATAATAAACTGGGCAGTTCCTTGAATGCTGAGATGCCGCCTTTGTCTGTACATGCTGCATTATGTGTACTGTGCCAAACATTTCCCATATAGGGTGTTGGGGGGCCGCTCCTGCACAGGGCCCCAAGGGGCCTATGTGACGTGGTTTAGGGCAGTAGCCGTGGGTGAGGTACTCATCTCTTACACCCCAGCACATTACATGAAGATGGGGGTCCTGGCTGGGTGTGTGGACTTTGTCTATGGGGGCGCTACGCCCTTGCAGGCCACATATTACTGATGACTTTGGTTGGCCAGGACTAGATGTTGAGGACTTCAATGAGGTAGACCACCAGTCAAAAATGAACTTTTTACCGAACGACAAATTGGTGGGGATTATGTACAAAAGATAGTGGATTCACAGCTTGATTAATTTTTCCGTCACAATACAGAGCATCTTCATGCACAGGCTCAGTTCGTTTTCTTAACTCACCTGGTCTCTGTCTCCACTGGTTCACCTGCCTTCGCCACAACCCAGTTCAGTACTACAGTCCAGTAAGTGAGAGTCCTATGCTTCAACTCGTGGTTCCACGTTCTCTCCCCTTTCAAGGCAACTAGTTTGCCAATATGGCCAGTACTTAGCTTCCCTGCTTCTGACACCTTGTAACTCCCGCCTGGGATACTCTCTTTGTCTCACGTTCTCCGTTCTGTCCAGTTACCTCTCTGAGTTATAGACTCGGGGCCATACTGCTAAGCATCCTGTCCTAGGACCCATCTCCAATTTATCACTCTGTCCTTCTGTCACTTCTCTCTCTCATTACTCAGGATCACCATATACTTAGATTCGGTCTCCTCTCACATTAGGGACACCAACGTCACGCGGCTCTGCTGACTGGTCAGACCATTGGTCTCCTTCTGCTGCATGCTGGGTCCTAACTGTCTTCCTGGCAGGAAACTGTCTCTATCCTTTCAACTTATCCCCTCCCACTCTGGACTTGTCCTAAACATTTCCCTAACTCTACCTACTGTCGGGCAGAACACAACACTATCACTAATAGCGCATGTTACAATACACATTACATATTACAACAATACACGTGTCTTCAAGGAGGAAGGAGAGCGGTATGTCCATCTCCTTACACATACACCTATTCCCCTATGGGCCAGTGTTGGGCTGCTCGTGTTTGTTCCTGTATATTGTTATTAAGAGTAAATGAATTGGGCCGAGATGCAATTCCAGACCTTTAACAAGTGTGGCGCTGTTTTTAGAGCTGCATTTTTCAGGTACTTGTATATTTCAGAAGATAACAGGAAATCATTGAAATGAAGAAGCATTAAGTAAACAGCTGACAGGTGCAACAAATTGAACATCTATTGATCTCCGACGACAACATGACTTATTATAAAGAGAATTAAAATTAAGGATTTTTCTTCTCGCTCCAAGACACTAAAAATTCACTAATTTTCCAAAGTAATAGAAAATCTCTTTGTAATTTTGAGCAGTCTTGGTTGTCAGAAGCGATGGACGGCTTACTGCTGTCAGCACGACTGGTGGACACTTTACATACATGGCTGACCTAGCCGGCAGGGAGATGGGTATAGTAAGCTCTATCGCAGAACTCTGATGCTGATGTTCTCTCCCTGCCCTACAACATATTAGGTGTTTTTTATATCATTCATGAAGATTTAGAGGTTGAGTTGACAAAATGATTTGCAGGATCCTCGTCCAGCGGACACGTCCGTCTCTGCTGAATCAGAGCCCTACAAATCTATTCCTATCTGCCCACCTCCCCAGCAACTCTTCTGATTAAATGTCCGGTGCGACGTTGTGACATTGGACCAAACCTACTAACCAGATGAGGAGCCTGATATACCAGTAGATAGGAGAAAGTTAGTAGGACTTCGGTCTATCAGAGATGGACTACCGGGAGTGACCACTGGACCAGGATCCTGCAAATCTTTGCATAACTCTTCTTTGAGGGTAATATTGATGGTTTTAAGCCAGTAGGCTAGTGACTTATGGTTGTTTTGTGTTTTTCTCAGCAATTTAATAAAAAGGGTTTAGAAAAGGTTTTAAAAACTTAAAAGGCAAAATTATGGCAAATCCACCCACCTTGAAGAGTAGGTGCTCACGAAAAATTGGCAAGCATTAACGAGCATGCTTGTTTGATAGTTTTCAGCCAAGTGAATGGAGAGAGACGCACATACGCAGTCCCCTCCACAATCCCAATGGCAGGGTCCCGTTCTCAAAACAGATGTGGGTCCCAGCATCGGGACCTGTATCCTTCAGACATTTAAATATCCCAGATGGGAATAACCTTTCAATATAATTTAAGTCAGAAACTTTAATATATTGTTGGGCAAATCTATGTCTAGCAAGTGTAGATTTGTTTTTCTGGACCACAGACAGGTCTTAGTATATTCTCCATGTATCAGATTCTTTTGACGGGGTAAACAAACTAGAAAAAATATAAATGAGTCCTAAATTTGGTTTAGTAAAGGGGTAATCCAGCAAAGAAATATTCCTTTTTTAAATGTAATAACCCCAGTGGCTGGCCGACCAGCAGGACCTTGGGTAACATTTTCAGTTTTATTAACATTATTCCCTGCGCTTCATAGGAGATTGTCATTTTTAACTATACACTGCAATACTGAAGTATTGCACCACATGGCACAAGCGATCGCAGGTTGAAATCCCCTATGGGGTTAAAGAAATAGTTTTTAAAAACATTAGAAAAAATACAACATTTTGAATCACCTCCTGTTTCAAATTCAAAAATAAAGGAATGAAAAAATCAACATACAGTGTTATGAAAAAGTGTTTTGCCCCCTTCTTGATTTTCATTTCCTTTGCATGTTTGTCACACTTAAATGTTTCAGATCACAAAACAAATGTAATTATTAGACAAAGGTAACACAAGTAAACGCAAAATGCAGTTTTTAAATGAAGGTCTTTATTATTAAGTGAAAAAGAAATCCAAACCTACATGGCCCTGTGTGAAAAAGTGATTACCCACTTCCCCCCTTGAAACATAAATTAACTGTGATTTATCACATCTTTGGGAAGCTGAGTTCACTTTCCCTGGCCACACACAAGCCTTATTACTGCCACACCTTTTCTCAATCAAGAAATCACTTAAATTGGACCTGCCTAATAAAGTGAAGTAGACCAACAGATCCTCAAAAGCTAAACATCATGCTGTGATCCAAAGAAATTCAGAAACAAATGAGAAACAAAGAGATCTATCAGTCTGGAAAAGGTTATAAAGCCATTTATAAAGCTTTGGGACTCCAGCAAACCACAGTGACAGCCATTATCCACAAATGGCGAAAACATGGAAGAGTGGTGAACCTTCCCAGGAGTGGCCAGCCAACCAAAATTATCCCGAGAGCGCATCGAGGACTCATCCCAGAGGTCACAAAAGACCCTGCAATAACATCCAAAGAACTGCAGGCCTCACTTGCCTCAGTTAAGGTCAGTGTTCATGACTCCACCATAAGAAAGAGACTGGGCAAAAATGCCATGCATGGCAGAGTTCCAAGATGAAAACCACTGCTGAGCAAAAAGAACAATAAGGCTCGTCTCAGTTTTGAAGGAAAACCTCTTTATGATCTCCAAGACTTTTGGGAGAAACCTCTGTGGACTGACGAGACAAAAGTTGAACTTTTGGAAGGTGTATGTCCCATTACATCTGGTGTAGAAGTAACACAGCATTCCAGAAAAGGAACATCATACCAACAGTAAAATATGGTGGTGGTAGTGTGATGGTCTGGGGCTGTTTTGCTGCTTCAGGACCTGGAAGAATTGCTGTTGTAAATGGAACCATGAATTTTGCTGTCTACCAAAAAATCTTGAAGGAGAATGTCCGGCCATCTTTTCATGACCTCAAGCTGAAGTGTACTTGAGTTATGCAGCAGGGCAATGATCCAAAACACACCCTCAAGTCCACCTCTGAATGGCTTAAGAAAAACAAAATTAAGACTTTGGTGTGGCCTAGTCAAAGTCCTGACCTTAAACCGATTGAGATGCTGTGGCATGACCTTAAAAAGGCGGTTCATGCTCGGAAACCCTCCAATGTGGCCAAATTACAACAATTTTGAGTGCCCAAAATTCCTCCAGAGCATTGTAAAAGACTCATCACCAGTTATCGCAAACGCTTGATTGCAGTTGTTGCTGCTAAGGGCCCAACCAGTTATTAGGCTTAGGGGGCAATCACTTTTTCACATAGGGCCCAGTAGGTTTGTATTTCTTTTTCCCTTAATAATAAAGAACTTAATTTAAAAACTGAATTTTGTGTTTACTTGTGTTATTTTTGTCTAACATTTACATTTGTTTTTTGATCTGAAATATTTGTGTGACAAACATGCAAAAGAATAAGAAATCAAGAAAAGGGGGCAAACTCTTTTACACACCACAGTATATGGTATGAGCTTGTCTATAACAGTCCGATCACAATGTTGAACATAGGTTAAATTGATCATCAGAGGGTGAGTGCATCTTGGTGAGAAAGGAAGTACAGCTGCTTTGATTATTGGGGTCTGGACCATGAGTCACGGAGCAGATGGTGATCTGGCATTGTGACCTCTAGTAGTCTGGAGGCTCATGAAGTTTGGCCATTGGGGAGGTGGGTGTCAAGGGTGAGTCGGAAGTGACAGACAGTCGCCCTGCAGTGGCCTGTAGGAGATCTCCACGTTTGGCATTGCAGACAGCTTGCTAGATAGGAGGTTGTCTTTAGGACCTAGCGACTACCTCCCTCTGGCCTGGGTGTATATATACCTGGTCTCACCAGGTGGGCGTCGCCGGTTATACTCATTTCTACTTGGAACTTGGCTGAAGCAGCATCATGTCCTCTCTGGAGTCTTGAGGCCGTGTGCCCTGTTGGAGTTCTTCTAAAGCTAAGTTGTTATCCCCCTGTGTTGTCTTCTCCTATTGTCTTTAGAGTGCTAGTGGAGGTTGATTAGTGCTCATCTCCTTCCACCCCCAGTTGTAGCCTTACACCAGGGATAGTATGGCGAGGCACATGATCGGCGACAGCTGCGGAGGCTGTATAGGGATGGTAGGGGAAGACAGGGTGACGTTAGTCCAGTTTAGGAGGTCACCACTTCCCCTTTCCCTAGTGTCTGGGCTCCCTTTACCTTTCCCCCCTGTGTTGCAGTCACACCTGGCGTGACAGTGGGCCTCTGAGAGTTCTTTGTGGACTGCGGCTGAAGCTGTAGTTACTGAGTGCATCTTCATCCTTACTGGATAGCTCTGCAGTGTCTGTTGGGGCTGTGGTGGATCAGGGTGGTATGCAGAGATCCGAGGTAAGCTGTAATTGGCTTATGTTGGCGGGTGGGCATTGAGGTACATCGCTGTCTAGGTGGGCCAGAAAATAGCCACAATGAGGTCCTGTTGCCCTGGTAGCCTTGGATGTGGCCTGGCACCATGGCCCGGAACTAGACTAGACTGAGTGGAGACTATAGTGGGAAGGGTAGCATAGTCAGAGCCCATCAGGGCCAAAGTGGGAAGGCTGCTCTACTAAGTGTGTAAGTGACTGTGGAGGTGGTCTTACTGTCTATACTGAGACTATGGGAAGTTATCTCTGGAAGGAATGAGTGAATTAACAGAACCTTCCAGAAGCATAGTCTGGGTCTGAAAGACAGAGCCATTAGATCACGGGGGTCCGTGTGAGGTGAACAGAGACCTGAACAAGACTTGTCCTGTGTTTTATCAGTTTGGTTTATTTTGCAACGTTCAAGAAAAGTCCCTCACGTGAGTGTTGTAACCCCTAAGCATATTATACCTCTTAAAGTGACAATAACCCAAATGCTTTGCATTTCTGCAGTTGTGTTGAAATGTTGGAGTTTTACTGGTTTGCTTTTGTCTCCTTTCTAACACTGAGCAACCCGGCAACCCCAATTTCGGATTCCATACCCTGCATAGAGAGTCAAAGTTTTCTTGATTCTTTGGTCAGATCACCCATTGAGAATGAAGACATGAAAGGTTCATATTAATAATCTCACATCTTAAACTTAAAGGAACTTGTCTCCTCTTGACATTTTCTTTAAGAGTCACTTGTAATGTAATCAATATGCAAGGGTCTTAGTGTGGGTGGGGAAGAATTAAAAGAGTTAGGAAAGAAGAGCCTTAGTTATAGACCCTCTGAACTGATGATTGTTTTAATGTATGGTGGCTACATCCATCATATCCTTTCAACAGGTAGTAGTATTTTTCCTATATACTTTCAAGAACTTCTTTAAAGAGATGGAGAACTTTCTGAAGTGCTCGACGTTGCCATTTCTTAATGGCACTGGTATAATGTAGGAAATATGTGCACGGCCTTCTACTGTCTTAGAACAGATTAACATAAGGTAACAGACTTTTTATACACAGTTCATCTCTATCATGTACAAGAATACTAAAATACGACAAATGTAAAAATGAAAAGTGTAAATATATAATCTACACATTACATAATATGTAACAATAGGGTAGAAAACACTAATTGTACATATGACAATTAATATATAATTAGCCCATGAACGCCTTACAAAATGGTAGTAGCAACAAACACTATTTCTGGTGGACATCAGAGGGGTGGTCCGAAGCACAATTTATTTTCATTCTAAATCCCTATCTATTTAATGCCATAATCTAATCTACTGTATTTTTGTCACGCAAGGTGTGGGAAAGACTTATTGCAACACAGAGGGAAGAGGGAAAGGGAGCCCAGACACTAGGGAAAGGGGGAAGTGGAGGCCTCCTAGTCTGGTCTAGTGTCACCCTGTCTCCCCTACCGTCCCTGTATTGGCTCTTCACCAATCGCCGCACGCGTGCCTCACCCTGACTTTCCCTGGCGTATGACTAAGGCTAGGGAAGGGAGGAGATGAGGACTAGTCGATCTCCACTAGACTCTATAGGCAACAAGGGTAGACAAACAGGGGGGGGGATTGCTTAGCTTTAGACGAATCCATACAAATACGCACACGGCCTCAAGCTCCAGAGAGGACGAAGTACTGCTCTTGCTAAAGCCTCACAAGTAGTAATGAATATCGCCGGCACCTCCCTTTCAGACACACCACGTATTTATACACCCAGGCCAGTGTGCTAATTAGCTAGAGGGAGGTAGCCGCTGGGTCCTAGATACAGCCAGCCTCTAAGAAGGTGTCTGTAATGCCAAACGTAGAGATCTTCTGTAACCAATTGCAGGGCAACTGTCTGTCACCTCTGACACATCCGTGACAATTTTCTAATATACTTTAATTAAAAAGTCCCTATCCTTCCCTAACTACACTATCTAAGGCCTCCTTCACACGTCTGTATAAAACAAGTACTCGAAAAAACAGTACCGGACAGCACATATATGGTTCACAGACGCCATCCGTGTGCTGAATGTGTTTTTCACGGACCCATAGACTGTATTGGCCTTTGTCATCCGTGCTGCCAGAAAAAAACAGACATGTGCACAGCACCATAGATTATAATGGGTATGCGTGGTATCTGTGGAAAAAAAACAGAGACAATACATACTGCAAACACGCATGTGTGAAAGGTCTAACTGATATATAGTTTTTTTTATGACTTTCTTATTGATTATGCTTTGTTTGAGAATCCCAGTGCCTGCTCAGATACTGAAACAAAGCGTTATCAGGGACCAGAGGCTGCAATCACTGCCAAAGCCCCTGCCCAACTGTTTCAGGGGCTGGACTAGTCCCTGCTCTACTTAGCATGCGTTGGTTGTCAATTCTGACGGATGCTCTGTAGTTTGTGAAGTGCACAATGACAGTGCGCTCTCTGCCTCTGATCAGAAGTAACGAGATGGCAACAGAGTGCACTGTCAGGGCACATTGTTACAATATCTGGCGCGCAGAGACCAGTGCTACCCACGCAAGTAACGCCACTTGTGGGGGCAGCACTGGTCTTTCCTTTTCCTGTACACCGGATAATCCTCTTAAAATGTGCACTGGGATTCTCAAATGAAGCGTCATCAAAAAGGAAGCAGTAAAAAAAGGCACTAAGATAGTATAGTTAGGGAAGAATAGGGAATTTTTAATAGAAAAAAGATTAGATTATGGTAAACCCCTTCTGAGGAAGCCACATGAATAGCGTATCAGTGGGTTCCCAGGAGCACATTCATATGGTAACTACCCTCCTTCATTATTTACTGATGTAGCGAAGATATTAAGGGTTACATGTGCTTGTTTTTGTTTTTTGCACCTACAGATGCTTCTCACAAAATTAGAATATCATCAAAAAGTTAATTTATTTCAGTTCTTCAATACAAAAAGTGAAACTCATATATAATATAGAGTCATTACACACAGAGTGATCTATTTCATGTGTTTATTTCTGTTAATGTTGATGATTATGGCTTACAGCCAATGGAAACACAAAAGTCATTATCTCAGTAAATTAGAATAATTAGCAAAAAGCACCTGCAAAGGCTTCCTAAGCTGTTAAAAAGGTCACTTAGTCTGTTTCAGTAGGCTCCACAATCATGGGGAAGACTGCTGACTTGACAAATGTCCAGAAGGCAGTCATAGACACACTCCATAAGGAGGGTAAGCCACAAAAGGTCATTGCTAAAGAAGCTGGCTGTTCACAGAGTGCTGTATCCAAGAATATTATTGATAAGTTTAGTGGAAGGAAAAAGTGTGGTAGAAAAAGGTGCACAAGCAACCGGGATAACCACAGCCTTGAAAGGATTGTTAAAAAAAGGCCATTGAATAATTTGTTGGAGATTCACAAGGAGTGGACTGCTGCTGGAGTCATTGCTTCAAGAGCCACCACACACAGACGTATCCAGGACATGGGCTACAAGTGTCGCATTCCTTGTGTCAAGCCACTCATGACCAATAGACAACGCCAGAAGCGTCTTACCTGGGCAAGGAGAAGAAGACCTGGACTGATGCTCAGTGGTCCAAGGTGTTGTTTTCAGATGAAAGTAAATTTTGCATTTCATTTGGGAATCGAGGTCCCAGAGTCTGGAGGAAAAGTGGAGAGGCCACAATCCAAGCTGCTGGAGGTCTAGTGTGACGTTTCCACAATCAGTGATGGTTTGGGGAGCCATGTCATCTGCTGGTGTAGGTCCACTGTGTTTTATCAAGACCAAAGTCAGCGCAGCCGTCTACCAGGACATTTTAGAGCTTTTCATGCTTCCCTCTGCCAACAAGCTCTTTGGAGATGGAAATGTCATTCTCCAGCAGGACTTGGCCCCTGTCCACACTGCCAAAAGTACCAATACCTGGTTTACACACAACAGTATCACTGTGCTTGATTGGCAGCAAACTCGCCTGACCTTAACCCCATAGAGAATCTATTATAGAGAATCTATGGAGTATTGTCAAGAGGAAGATGAGAGACACCAGACCCAACAATGCAGACGAGCTGAAGGCGGCTATCAAAGCCACCTGGGCTTCCATAACACCTCAGCAGTGCCACAGGCTGATCCCCTCCATGCCACATTGCCGCATTGATGCAGTAATTGATGCAAAAGGAGCCCGACCAAGTATTGAGGGCATTTACTGAACATACATGGAAGGTATTCCGCTGTTAATTACACTAATGGTCTTATATTGTGTTTTTGTATCCTACACATTCCCCTATTCTATTGTAAATGGTTTTAACATTTGGGTTTCGGACCATCCTTTTAAGCCGTGTCCAGCTCCTCTTCTGCCTCATTTGATAATAACCCTAGTCCTCCAGAACGCATACAGATTGGTGCCCCCTCTCTACCCAGGAGTCCTGGGAAATCTGGGACATTTGACAACCTTGACCACATACAGTTCGTAGTGTACTCATCCAATCCGGCACATGCATTCAGTCTAATGATGAGGAGCCCATATTATGAAAAGATATTCCAGGACCGATATCAAGCCAGGGGAGGATCCGACTCCCAGCATCCCAACAATTTGTTTATTAAGTATCAGTCGAGGCCACGGAGATTGAACCCCCAGTGATCAGAAAGTTATTCCCAATCTAATGAATAGGAAATCATTTTTAAACTTGGGAAATTGCTTCAGTAATGACTGTGCCTGGTACTGCATTTTTGTCCAGTTCACGCTGGCAGGATTATCGCAGCATGCAATATGCGTGTTTTTTAATGAGTTTTTACTTGCATTTTTTTTGCATTAATTTAAATGGGTGAAAAACTCTGAGAGAATTGAAATGCTGCAGATTTGCAAAAAATGCATTGACATATTGCTGGTTAAAATATGCAAGGGAAAAAAAATTGTATTCATTTTGCTACTACTGTAAAGTTCAGGGGTTTTTTTCGCATGAAAAAACGCAATGAAAAAAACACTGCAAGAACGCAGCATATGAACATGTCCGAACAGGGAAAAGTAACAGTCAGCAGCCCAGAACAGCTGATTAATTATTCTGCTGAGAGTCAAACCCAAACCAATGTAATATTGATGGTATATGACCCCTCCTGACCGAAAAAGAGGTGGAACTTGGGAACCTCAGCTCCATTCATCGGACGGCTGGATATAGCGGAGCACTGTCCTTGGCTATCTCCTACAGCTCCATAGATAATGAATGGAGCAGTGACTCAAATAAAGGCCCCGTCACACATAACGAGATCGCTAGCGAGATCGTTATTACGTCACGGTTTTGGGATCGCTGGAGAGTCGTTTCTTGATCGCTGGGGAGCTGTCAAACATGCAGAACTTCCCAACGATTTCAGCCGCCCCAGCGATCTAACTAACGATCTCGGCGGTCGTTGGGACGCTTTCACACAGCAGCTACAGTCATATGAAAAAGTTTGGGCACCCCTATTAATCTTAAGCTTAATGTTTTATAAAAATTGGTGTTTTTGCAACAGCTATTTCAGTTTGATATATGTAATAACTGTTGGACACAGTAATGTTTCTGCCTTGAAATGAGGTTTATTGTGCTAACAGAAAATGTGCAATCTGCATTCAAACAAAATTTGACCAGTGCATAAGTATGGGCACCCTTATCATTTTCTTGTTTTAAATACTCCTGCCTACTTTTTACTGACTTACTAAAGCACTTTTTTTGGTTTTGTAACCTCATTGAGCTTTGAACTTTATAGCCAGGTGTATGCAATCATGAGAAAAGCTACTTAAAGTGGCCACTTGCAAGTTGTTCTCCTGTTTGAATCTCCTCTGAAGAGTGGCATCATGGGCTCCTCAAAACAACTGTCAAATGATCTGAAAACAAAGATTATTCAACATAGTTGTTCAGGGGAAGGATACAAAAAGCTGTCTCAGAGATTTAACCTGTCAGTTTCCACTGTGAGGAACATAGTAAGGAAATGGAAGAACATAGGGACAGTTCTTGTTAAGGCCAGAAGTGTCAGGACAAGAAAAACATCAGAAAGGCAGAGAAGAAGAATGGTGAGATCAGTCAAGGACAATCCTCAGACCACCTCCAGAGAGCTGCAGCATCAACTTGCTGCAGATGGTGTCACTGTGCATCGGTCAACTATACAACGCACTTTGCACAAGGAGAAGCTGTATGGGAGAGTGATGCGAAAGAAGCCGTTTCTGCAAGTACGCACAAACAGAGTCGGCTGAGGTATGCAAAAGCACATTTGAAGAAGCCTATTTCTTTTTGGAAGAAGGTCCTGTGGACTGATGAAACCAAGATTGAGTTGTTTGGTCATACAAAAAGGCGTTATGCATGGTGGCAAAAAAACACAGCATTCCAAGAAAAACACTTGCTACCCACAGTAAAATTTGGTGGAGGTTCCATCATGCTTTGGGGCTGTGTGGCCAATGCCAGCACTGGGAATCTTATTAAAGTTGAGGGACGCATGGATTCCACTCAGTATCAGCAGATTCTTGGCAATAGTGTTCAAGAATCAGTGATAAAGTTGAAGTTACGCAGTGGATGGATCTTTCAGCAAGACAATGATCCAACACACCGCTCCAAATCTACTCAGGCATTCATGCAGAGGAACAATTACAATGTTCTGGAATGGCCATCCCAGTCCCCAGACCTGAATATCATTGAACAGCTGTGGGATCATTTGAAGAGGACTGTCCATGCTCGGCGACCATCAAACTTAACTGAACTGGAATTGTTTTGTAAAGAGGAATGGTCAAAAATACCTTCATCCAGGATCCAGGAACTCATTAAAAGCTACAGGAAGCGACTAGAGGCTGTTATTTTTGCAAAAGGAGGATCTACTAAATATTAATGTCACCTTTCTGGTGAGGTGCCCATACTTATGCACCTGTCAAATTTTGTTTGAATGCAGATTGCACATTTTCTGTTAGTACAATAAACCTCATTTCAAGGCAGAAACATTACTGTGTCCAACAGTTATTACATATATCAAACTGAAATAGCTGTTGCAAAAACACCAATTTTTATAAAACATTAAGCTTAAGATTAATAGGGGTGCCCAAACTTTTTCATATGACTGTATTTCAACGATCCACACCTTGATAGGGACTGTACTGTGTCACAAAGGCGTGCATAAAATCACTTTTCCGCGCCCCCTCATCTCCTCAAAATCAGGACTCAGTCGAATGAACGGATATCAACAGCCCGGAGAATTCTGCTAGGATCTGCAATCCAGCACGAGGTCAGAAACAAAGGATGGAATCGCTATTCTGTTGCCTTCTTTATGCACGCCAGAAAATGAGAACGCTGTAGCGACCACCACTCGGGGACGAGGGGCGCGGAAAAGTCCAATTTATGCACGCCTACGTGTCTCAGTTCTGAATCGCTAACGAGGTCGTTGATAAGGTGTCAAATACAGCGATGCACACAGCGGGAGCGCAACGACCCAGGAATGGTCCAGGAAGCTTTGTAACGATCAGCGATCTCACAGCAGGGGCCTGATCGTTGCTACCTGTCAGACATAGCGAGATCGCTAGCGAGATCGCTATTGCGTCACGAAAACCGTGACGTATCAACGATCTCGCTAGCGATCTCGTTATGTGTGATGGGGCCTTAAGAGGTAACCCCTCTACAATGGATAGGAGATAAATCATGGAACACAGCCTGTAAAGTAGGGTAATGACCAATAGGTGTCACTAGAGGCAATATTCCTCTATTCTACATATTTATCTCCCAGGGAGCCTTGCTCCAAATACTCAGTGCCAGCTGGATCCAGAAGAAGAAGAATCAGAACCTTTCTGAAAACTACTCGTAGCAATTGGACCAATAATTATTATATTTTTACCGTCTGATGTGCCCACTTTAATATATCGGCCCCTATAATTTGTAGTCCCTCCATTAGTCACTTTGGAGGTCACCAGATCTTTATCCCTATTTGTTCTCTCCTTCACCTAAATTTTATTAAACAAAATGTGCGATGGAACCGGACAACTGTGTCCAGTAAATGGACCAGTAATGGACCAGTAATGGACCAGTAATGGACCTGTAATGGACCTGTAATGGACCCGTACGTCTCATGCTGCGTCAGCAGAAAAACAAACACAGACTAGAAAACAGAAATGACAGATTGCTGACCACAAGCAAAGCTAAGACTGGAGGGTAATGAGATTTCCCAGTCACATAGGGAACCTCAAGAAAGACAAATCCACTTCAATATACAAAGTTTTTCATGGGGTTAAATAACAGTCCATTAACTGCTCAATTCTACAAGTAACGTCTCCTAATGAATCCTTATTATAATTATTCATATTATTATTAAAGTGGATGCACAGCGCCACTTCTGTCCAAAGGTTGTGTCTGGTATTGCAGCTCCACTTCATTAAATTGAATGGAGCTGAACTGCAATACTGCACACAACGTCTGCTGTGTTATCTACTGTATATAGAGGTGTTATCAGTCATTGTACAGCAGGAGGAGAAGGTGAGCTGTGACATCACCTATTGTGAATTGTGATTCCTATGTTATATACTTAATATAGAGGTGTTATCAGTCATTGTACAGGAGGGGGAGGAGGTGAGCTGTGACATCAGCTATTGTGAATGGAGGATCATGTGTTATATACTTAATATACAGGTTTTATCAGTCATTGTACAAGAGGAGGAGAAGGTGAGCTGTGACATCAGCTATTGTGAATGGAGGATCATGTGTTATATACTTAATATAGAGGTGTTATCAGTCATTGTACAGGAGGAGGAGGTGAGCTGTATTATCACCTATTGTTAATGGTGGATCCTGTGTTATCTACTGTATATAGAGGTGTTATCAGTCATTGTACAGGAGTAGGAGGTGAGCTGTGACATCACCTATTGTGAATGGTGGACCTTGTTATCTCCTGTATATAGAGATGTTATCAGTCATTGTGCAGGAGGAGGTGAGCTGTGACATCACCTATTGTGAATGATGGATCCTGTGTTATCTACTGTATATAGAGGTGTAATCAGTCATTGTACAGGAGGAGGAGGTGAACTGTGACATCACCTATTGTGAATGGTGAATCCTTTGTTATATACTGTATATAGAGGTGTTATCAGTCATTGTGCAGGAGGAGGAGGTGAACTGTGACATCACCTATTGTGAACTGTGATTCCTGTGTTATACACTGTATATAGAGGTGTTATCAGTCATTGTACAGGAGGAGGAGGTGAGCTGTGACATCACCTATTGTGAATGGTGATTCCTGTGTTATACACTGTATATAGAGGTGTTATCAGTCATTGTATAGGAGGGGGGGTGAGCTGTGACATCTCCTATAGTGAATAGTGGATCCTGTTTTATATACTGTATATAGAGGTGTTATCAGTGATTGTACAGGAGGAGGAGGTGAGCTGTGATATCATCTATTGTGAATGGTGATTCCTGTGTTATACACTGTATATAGAGGTGTTATCAGTCATTATATAGGAGGGGGAGGTGAGCTGTGACATCTCCTATAGTGAATAGTGGATCCTGTTTTATATACTGTATATAGAGGTGTTATCAGTCATTGTACAGGAGGAGGAGGTGAGCTGTGACATCACCTATTGTGAATGGTGGATCCTGTGTTATCTATTGTATATAGAGGTGTTATTATTCATTGTACAGGTGGAGGAGGAGGCGAGCTGTGACATCACCTATAGAGAATAGTGATTGCTGGGGATCCTGTGGTGTTATCTGCTGCATATACTGTACTGTATTCGGTGGAATTGCCCTTTAAGTTGCCCTCTGAAGAATTTGCTCTGTTTACAAAAATAGAAGATCCCATCTGCATAAATATTTCATGTCGGGCTGATCTCTCGTCATCACTTCTACCTGAGCATTTTGCATTAAATCCCTGAATAATGGATAACCGTTATTATTTCATTGTACACACACTGCGCTCGGGCAGAATATAGTACAAGCGATTGTGTGATTTACAATGCCGGGGACGCGGCCGGGAGGAAACAACGCTGCCGAGATAAAGCCAAAGTGACAGCAACATTTCCAATTTGCATGACCTGTTCTAGTCCCCGGTGTGACAGTGACGGGCGCAGCGCGGTGACAGGAGACTTGTCACATCTCGCCACAAATTCCGTCTTAACTCCGCTGTCGCCCCATGGAGCAGCATCCTTATCACAGCCGGCGAGCTCTCCTATAACTTAATAAGGGGATAATCTCAAAGTCATTACCTCCTATATGTCACATTAGAAATGTCGCCTTTTATGGAAAATTATCAGTCGGCGGGGTTTATTGCTGCTACATTTCTGGGATCATTCGCACTCGCCCATCATCCATATCCTTCATGGTCTGCACTGGCTCATTTATTTTGGTTGGTGCCCAGTGGTCCCCAATGGGGTTGATCAGGTTTCCATCATTTTAATGACAAGAATCCTGCTAAATACGATGTAACATCATGGCCCCGAACAGCAATGTGAATACGTCCTAAGACGCACAAGCGGAGATTATGGCGTTTTGTCATTGATGCGTTCCCTGTCCCAGGTGTCCTGATGAAATTTTAGTGGGCATTTTGACTATTTATGAAAGCCCCCCCCCCTGCCAGGGCGACTGCCATAGCAAAGGTGGGCAGCGATGCTACCAGGGATGAACTGGAGTGGCGTTGCAGTCCAAAATAGTCCATGCAGACCAGCAAGAGCTGAGGCTGATCAGCAGAGACAGGATTTGGCAGCAGCTGCAGCACACGCCCCAGCAATGCCCAGACCTGCCCCTGACCAATTACGGCTGCCGAGGCTTTGTGCTGCCCCATTCCTCCTCCTCTCATGGATGAAATAAAATGAGAAACATATTATGGCGGCATAGATTTAATTTCTACCCAAACCACAGTGTGATGTGATAAGTGATGGAGAGGAGTCGGGGAGGGGTGGTGGGACAAGCTGGTCACAGTAACAAGTACTACTAGTACCACGCTTCTCTGACTCCTCTGTGGCGTCTGAAATAAAAGCAGTACGAGCAATGCCGTGAGTAAGTGTCTTATTTTACCAAACAGCCTGGCTCCGTTACTACATCACACACATTATTTGTCAAATCTACAGGGAAAGTGAATCTGTCGGCAGAAGCAAAGGTCAAACAGATTGGGGGTCTTATCTTCTAGCGCTGATGTGGTCATTATTATCTAATGGGGGCACTATGATAGGGCACTGTTGCTCTAAAATAGGCAGTATTATTGGACAACGTTGCTCTTATGGGGCCACTATGACACAACACTCTGACCTCTGACTCTTATGGGGACACTGTTATAGGCCCATTGTTGCACAGGTGGAGGCTCTATAATTAGCCACTGTTGTTGTGCTGGAGGTACAATGATAGCGCACTGTTGTTGTGATGGGGGTACTATGATAAGGCACTGTTATTCTGCTGGGGGTACTATGATAGGGCATTGTTGTTCTGATGAGGGTACTATGATAGGGCACTGTTGTTCTGTTGTGGGTACTATGATAGGGACAGTGTTGTTCTTCTGGGGGTACTATGATAGGGCAATGATGTTCTTCTGGGGGTACTATAATAAGTCACTGTTGTTCTGCTGGAGTACTATGATAGGGCAATGTTGTTGTGATGGGGGCACAATGATAGAGCACTGTTGTTCTGCTGTGGGTACTATGATAATAATAATAATTTTTATAGCGCCAACATATTCCGCAGCACTTTACAAATTTTAGGGGGGACTTATACAGACAATACAGAATAAACATAACTCATATCGAAAGGAGTGAGGGCCCTGCTCACAAGCTTACAGTCTATGATAGGGCAGTGTTGTTCTTCTGGGGGTACTATGATAGGGCAATGATGTTCTTCTGGGGGTACTATAATAAGTCACTGTTGTTCTGCTGGGGTACTATGATAGGGCAATGTTGTTGCGATGGGGGCACAATGATAGAGCACTGTTGTTCTGCTGTGGGTACTATGATAGGGCAGTGTTGTTCTTCTGGGGATACTATGATAGGGAAATATTGTTCTGCTGGGGGTACTATGATAGGGCAATATTGTTCTGCTGTGGGTACTATAATACGGCACTGTTGTTCTTCTGGGGGTACTATGATAGTGCACTGTTGTTCTGTTGTGGGTACTATGATAGGACAGTGTTGTTCTTCTGGGGGTGCTATAATAGGGCAATGTTGTTCTTCTGGGGGAACTATAATAGGACACTGTTGTTCTGCTGGGGTACTATGATAGGGCAATGTTGTTGTGATGGGGGCACAATGATAGGGCACTGTTGTTCTGCTGTGGGTACTATGATAGTGCAGTGTTCTTCTGGGGGTACTATGATAGGGCAATATTGTTCTGCTGGGGTACTATGATAGGGCAATATTGTTGTGATGGGGCACAATGATAGGGCACTGTTGTTGTGCAGTGGGTACTATGATAGGGCAATATTATTCATCTGGGGGTACTATGATAGGGCAATATTGTTCTGCTGTTGATACTATGATAGGGCAGTGTTGTTCTTCTGGGGGTACTATGTTAGGGCACTGTTGTTCTGCTTGGCTACTATGATAGGGCATTGTTGTGCTGAGGGTACTGTGATAGGGCACTGTTGTGAAGGGGGTACTATGATAGGGCACTATTGTGATGGGGGTACTATGATAGGGCACTGTTGTTCTTCTGGGGGTACTATGATAGGGCACTGTTGTGATGGGGGTACTATGATAGGGAACTGTTGTGATGGAGCACTGTTGTTGTAATATGGCATTATGCTATAATGGGGGCACTGAGACAGGACACTGTTGATCTGATGTATGCAGTAATAGGGGTACTGCGAAGGAAACCATTTTGTCTTCTGTATCTTCCATCTTGTTCCCTGTTTTGACAATGAGCGCAGACTTTTGTCCATGCAGCCCCCCAACCTGGAAGAACAAGTTCTGTAGTCTCCCCGGGGTGACTGTGGCTATAGCTATTGAGCATGTCAGGACCCCCTGTTACCGGCCATTCTTTTCTTTATCTGCCTTTGAGCTTAAATAAACAGGAATTTACATAGAATAGGACTGCTGGATCTCCATTTATATTCAATTACACTCTGTACAGCAAGGAGCTGATTGTCCTCACAGTCAGGGGCGGATTTCCCATAAGGACCGCCTAGGCCATGACCTAGGGCGCAGCAATCAGGGCGGCGAATGTACAGAAGAAATATCCAAATATTTACACATTTTTCAGTATTATTTTGAAGATTCCATATAAAATGCTGTTTTTAAATTTACATCCATAAACAATAAGTAAATTGAGTGATACATTTACGTTGCCCGTCTGTACAGTTTGCTATTTCTCCCACACTCAGCGTAAAACAAGTCTTAAAGGGAAAGTCCAGATTTGGCGTCACAACAGTTATTGCGTTCATATCGCTTGACTTCTACATATCTACTGCCATCATCGATGCTCTAAAATACCGCAAAAGTGGCGAAACCCCAAAATCAGGAACTCGAGCAGAAGCTAGAAGTATAGTCATCAAGCTGCGAAGGCTGGAGTCAGCGTCCATGGCACAGATTACACCAGTCAACACCTACCTGCAAAACGGGGAAACTGATGTTATGGAAGTTTTTGAAGTTCTTCGATCACCTAGTAAAGTTCTTGATAGAATTGTGAGAACAGGATAATTTATATGAGGAAATGAACATATATCAAGTGACGAAAAGCGATCGAGTCTCAGGAATCTCCAATCTGATGAGACACGTGATGGTGACGTTCGTCTGAGCGGGCGTGATAACTTTCAAATCAATACTCTTTCTAATCAACTTTTTGAGGGGGTGCAGAATTATGTCCTTTGGCCTAAGGCATAGAAGTGTGTAAAATCCGGCCATGGCCACTTCAGTTGTGATGGGGGCACTATGATAAGTCACTGCTGTTGTGATGGGGGCACTATGATAAGTCACTGCTGTTGTGATGGGGGCACTATGATAAGTCACTGCTGTTGTGATGGGGGCACTATGATAAGTCACTGCTGTTGTGATGGGGGCACTATGATAAGTCACTGCTGTTGTGATGGGGGCACTATGATAAGTCAATGCTGTTGTGATGGGGGCACTATGCTAAGTCACTGTTGTGATGGGGGTACTATGATAAGTCACTGTTGTGATGGGGGCACCATGATAAGTCACTGTTGTGATGGGGCACTACGATAAGTCACTGTTGTGATGGGAGCACTATGGTAAGTCACTGTTGTGATGGGGGCACTATGATAAGTCACTGTTATGATGGGGGCACTATAGTAAGTCACTATTGTGATGAGGGCACTATTGTAAGTCACTGTTGTGATGGCACTATGATAAATCACTGCTGTTGTGATGGCACTATGATAAATCACTGCTGTTGTGATGGGGCACTATGATAAGTCACTGCTGTTGTGATGGGGGCACTATGGTAAGTCACTGTTGTGATGGCACTATGATAAATCACTGCTGTTGTGATGGGGAACTATGATAAGTCACTGCTGTTGTGATGGGGGCACTATGGTAAGTCACTGTTGTGATGGCACTATGATAAATCACTGCAGTTGTGATGGGGGCACTATGATAAGTCACTGCTTTTGTGAAGGGGGCACTATGATAAGTCACTGCTGTTGTGATGGGGGCACTATGATAAGTCACTGCTGTTGTGATGGGGCACTATGATAAATCACTGCTGTTGTGATGGGGGCACTATGATAAGTCACTGCTGTTGTGATGGGGGCACTATGATAAATCACTGCTGTTATGATGGGGGCACTATGATAAGTCACTGCTGTTGTGATGGGGGCACTATGATAAGTCACTGCTGTTGTGATGGGGCACTATGTTAAGTCACTGCTGTTGTGATGGGGGCACTATGATAAGTCACTGCTGTTGTGATGGGGCACTATGTTAAGTCACTGCTGTTGTGATGGGGACACTATGATTAGTCACTGCTGTTGTGATGGGGCACTATGTTAAGTCACTGTTGTGATGGGGGCACTATGATAAGTCACTGTTGTTGTGATGGGGGCACTATTGTTCTGAGGAGACCACTATGATTAGGCACTTTAGCTCTGATGGGGGCATTGGGATAGGGCCCTGTTGATGTGATGTGCGCACTAATAGGGGAGCTATGATTGTGCACCATTGTTCTGATGGAGGTACTATGATTTGGCACTTCTACTATGATGGGGTACTGTGACAGGGCACTGTTGTTGTGAAGGGGGCACAATTATAAGGCTCTGTTGCTCTGAAGTAGGCACTATAATAGACCACTGTTGCTTTAATGGGACCAGTATGTTGGGGCACTGTTGTTGTGATATGGCACTATGATTAAGCACTGTTGATCTGATGGGGGCACTGTTGATCTGATGTGTGCCTTAATAGGGGTACTATGATTGGGCCCTGCTACTATAATGGAGGTACTATAATCGAGCCCTGCTTCTATGATGGGGTACTATGATCGGGCCCTGCTTCTATGATGGGGTACTATGATCGGGCCCTGCTACTATAATGGAGGTACTATAATCGAGCCCTGCTTCTATGATGGGGTACTATGATCGGGCCCTGCTTCTATAATGGGGTACTATGACGGGCACTGCTTCTATGATGGGGTACTATGATCGGGCACTGCTTCTATGATGGGGTACTATGACCGGGCACTGCTTCTATGATGGGGTACTATGATCGGGCCCTGCTTCTATGATGGGGTACTATGATCGGGCCCTGCTTCTATGATGGGGTACTATGATCGGGCACTGCTTCTATGATGGGGTACTATGATCGGGCCCTGCTTCTATGATGGGGTACTATGATCGGGCCCTGCTTCTATGATGGGGTACTATGATCGGACCTTGCTTCTATGATGGGGTACTATGATCGGGCCCTGCTTCTATGATGGGGTACTATGATCGGGCACTGCTTCTATGATGGGGTACTATGACCGGGCACTGCTTCTATGATGGGGTACTATGATCGGGCCCTGCTTCTATGATGGGGTACTATGATCGGGCCCTGCTTCTATGATGGGGTACTATGATCGGGCCCTGCTTCTATGATGGGGTACTATGATTGGGCCCTGCTTCTATGATGGGGTACTATGATCGGACCCTGCTTCTATGATGGGGTAGTATGATCGGGCACTGCTTCTATGATGGGGTACTATGACCGGGCACTGCTTCTATGATGGGGTACTATGATCGGACCCTGCTTCTATGATGGGGTACTATGATCGGCCACTGCTTCTATGATGGGGTACTATGATCGGGCCCTGCTTCTATGATGGGGTACTATGATCGGGCACTGCTTCTATGATGGGGTACTATGATCGGGCCCTGCTTCTATGATAGGGTACTATGATCGGGCACTGCTTCTATGATGGGGTACTATGATCGGGCACTGCTTCTATGATGGGGTACTATGACCGGGCACTGCTTCTATGATGGGGTACTATGATCGGGCCCTGCTTCTATGATGGGGTACTATGACCGGGCACTGCTTCTATGATGGGGTACTATGATCGGGCACTGCTTCTATGATGGGGTACTATGATCGGGCCCTGCTTCTATGATGGGGTACTATGACCGGGCACTGCTTCTATGATGGGGTACTATGATCGGGCACTGCTTCTATGATGGGGTACTATGATCGGGCCCTGCTTCTATGATGGGGTACTATGACCGGACCCTGCTTCTATGATGGGGTACTATGATCGGGCCCTGCTTCTATGATGGGGTACTATGATCGGGACCTGCTTCTATGATGGGGTACTATGATCGGGCACTGCTTCTATGATGGGGTACTATGACCGGGCACTGCTTCTATGATGGGGTACTATGACCGGGCACTGCTTCTTTGATGGGGTACTATGATCGGGCACTGCTTCTATGATGGGGTACTATGACCGGGCACTGCTTCTATGATGGGGTACTATGATCGGGCACTGCTTCTATGATGGGGTACTATGATCGGGCACTGCTTCTGTGATGGGGTACTATGACCGGGCACTACTTCTATGATGGGGTACTATGATCGGGCCATGCTTCTATGATGGGGTACTATGATCGGCACTGCTTCTATGATGGGGTACTATGATCGGGCCCTGCTTCTATGATGGGGTACTATGATCGGGCCCTGCTTCTATGATGGGGTACTGTGATCGGGCACTGCTTCTATGATGGGGTACTATGACCGGGCACTGCTTTTATGATGGGGTACTATGACCGGGCACTGCTTCTATGATGGGGTACTATGACCGGGCACTGCTTCTATGATGGGGTACTATGATCGGGCACTGCTTCTATGATGGGGTACTATGACCGGGCACTGCTTCTATGATGGGGTACTATGATCGGGCCCTGCTTCTATGATGGGGTACTATGATCGGCACTGCTTCTATAATGGGGTACTATGATCGGGCCCTGCTTCTATGATGGGGTACTATGATCGGGCCCTGCTTCTATGATGGGGTACTGTGATCGGGCACTGCTTCTATGATGGGGTACTATGACCGGGCACTGCTTTTATGATGGGGTACTATGACCGGGCACTGCTTCCATGATGGGGTACTATGACCGGGCACTGCTTCTATGATGGGGTACTATGACCGGGCACTGCTTTTATGATAGGGTACTATGATCGGGCACTGCTTCTATGATGGGGTACTATGACCGGGCACTGCTTCTATGATGGGGTACTATGATCGGGCACTGCTTCTATGATGGGGTACTATGACCGGGCACTGCTTCTATGATGGGGTACTATGACCGGGCACTGCTTCTATGATGGGGTACTATGATCGGGCCCTGCTTCTATGATGGGGTACTATGATCAGGCACTGCTTCTATGATGGGGTATTATGATCGGGCCCTGCTTCTACGATGGGGTACTATGATCGGGCCCTGCTTCTACGATGGGGTACTATGACCGGGCACTGCTTCTATGATGGGGTACTATGATCGGGCCCTGCTTCTATGATGGGGTCCTATGATCGGCACTGCTTCTATGATGGGGTACTATGATCGGGCCCTGCTTCTATGATGGGGTACTGTGATCGGGCACTGCTTCTATGATGGGGTACTATGATCGGGCCCTGCTTTTATGATGGGGTACTATGATCGGGCACTGCTTCTATGATGGGGTACTATGACCGGGCACTGCTTCTTTGATGGGGTACTATGACCGGGCACTGCTTCTATGATCGGGTACTGCTTCTATGATGGGGTACTATGACCGGGCACTGCTTCTATGATGGGGTACTATGATCGGGCCCTGCTTCTATGATGGGGTACTATGACCGGGCACTGCTTCTATGATGGGGTACTATGACCGGGCACTGCTTCTATGATGGGGTACTATGATAAGGCCCTGCTTCTATGATGGGGTACTTTGATCGGACCCTGCTTCTATGATGGGGTACTATGATCGGGCACTGCTTCTATGATGGGGTACTATGATTGGGCCCTGCTTCTACGATGGGGTACTATGATCGGGCACTGCTTCTATGATGGGGTACTATGATCGGGCCCTGCTTCTATGATGGGTTACTATGATCGGGCACTGCTTCTATGATGGGGGGTACTATGATCGGGCCCTGCTTCTATGATGGGGTACTATGATCGGACCCTGCTTCTATGATGGGGTAGTATGATCGGGCACTGCTTCTATGATGGGGTACTATGACCGGGCACTGCTTCTATGATGGGGTACTATGATCGGGCCCTGCTTCTATGATGGGGTACTATGATTGGGCACTGCTTCTATGATGGGGTACTATGACCGGGCACTGCTTCTATGATGGGGTACTATGACCGGGCACTGCTTCTATGATGGGGTACTATGATCGGGCACTGCTTCTATGATGGGGTACTATGATCGGGCACTGCTTCTAACATGGGGTACTATGATCGGGCCCTGATTCTACGATGGGGTACTATGATCGGGCCCTGCTTCTACGATGGGGTACTATGACCGGGCACTGCTTCTATGATGGGGTACTATGATCGGGCCCTGCTTCTATGATGGGGTACTATGATCGGCACTGCTTCTATGATGGGGTACTATGATCGGGCCCTGCTTCTATGATGGGGTACTATAATCGGGCCCTGCTTCTATGATGGGGTACTGTGATCGGGCACTGCTTCTATGATGGGGTACTATGATCGGGCCCTGCTTTTATGATGGGGTACTATGATCGGGCACTGCTTCTATGATGGGGTACTATGACCGGGCACTGCTTCTATGATGGGGTACTATGACCGGGCACTGCTTCTATGATGGGGTACTATGATCGGGCACTGCTTCTATGATGGGGTACTATGACCGGGCACTGCTTCTATGATGGGGTACTATGATCGGGCCCTGCTTCTATGATGGGGTACTATGACCGGGCACTGCTTCTATGATGGGGTACTATGACCGGGCACTGCTTCTATGATGGGGTACTATGATCGGGCCCTGCTTCTATGATGGGGTACTTTGATCGGACCCTGCTTCTATGATGGGGTACTATGATCGGGCACTGCTTCTATGATGGGGTACTATGATCGGGCCCTGCTTCTACGATGGGGTTCTATGATCGGGCACTGCTTCTATGATGGGGTACTATGATCGGGCCCTGCTTCTATGATGGGTTACTATGATCAGGCCCTGCTTCTATGATGGGGGGTACTATGATCGGGCCCTGCTTCTATGATGGGGTACTATGATCGGACCCTGCTTCTATGATGGGGTAGTATGATCGGGCACTGCTTCTATGATGGGGTACTATGACCGAGCACTGCTTCTATGATGGGGTACTATGACCGGGCACTGCTTCTATGATGGGGTACTATGATCGGGCACTGCTTCTATGATGGGGTACTATGATCGGGCACTGCTTCTATGATGGGGTACTATGATCGGGCCCTGCTTCTATGATGGGGTACTATGATCGGGCACTGCTTCTATGATGGAGTACTATGATCGGGCCCTGCTTCTATGATGGGTTACTATGATCGGGCCCTGCTTCTATGATGGAGTACTATGACCGGGCACTGCTTCTATGATGGGGTACTATGATCGGGCACTGCTTCTATGATGGGGTACTATGATCGGGCCCTGCTTCTATGATGGGCTACTATGATCGGGCCCTGCTTCTATGATGGGGTACTATGATCGGGCACTGCTTCTATGATGGGGTACTATGACCGGGCACTGCTTCTATGATTCTATGATGGGGTACTATGATCGGGCACTGCTTCTATGATGGGGTACTATGATCGAGCCCTGCTTCTATGATGGGGTACTATGATCGGGCCCTCCTTCTATGATGGGGTACTATGACCGGGCACTGCTTCTATGATGGGGTACTATGACCGGTCACTGCTTCTATGATGGGGTACTATGACCGGGCACTGCTTCTATGATGGGGTACTATGACCGGGCACTGCTTCTATGATAGGGTGCTATGATCGGGCCCTGCTTCTATGATGGGGTACTATGACCGGGCACTGCTTCTATGATGGGGTACTATGATCGGGCCCTGCTTCTATGATGGGGTACTATGATCGGGCACTGCTTCTTTGATGGGGTACTATGATCGGGCCCTGCTTCTATGATGGGGTACTATGATCGGGCCCTGCTTCTATGATGGGGTACTATGACCGGGCCCTGCTTCTATGATGGGGTACTATGACCGGGCACTGCTTCTATGATGGGGTACTATGACCGGGCACTGCTTCTATGATGGGGTACTATGATCGGGCACTGCTTCTATGATGGGGTACTATGATCGGGCACTGCTTCTATGATGGGGTACTATGACCGGGACCTGCTTCTATGATGGGGTACTATGATCGGGCACTGCTTCTATGATGGGGTACTATGACCGGGACCTGCTTCTATGATGGGGTACTATGACCGGGCACTGCTTCTATGATGGGGTACTATGACCGGGCACTGCTTCTATGATGGGGTACTATGGCCGGGCACTGCTTCTATGATAGGGTGCTATGATCGGGCCCTGCTTCTATGATGGGGTACTATGACCGGGCCCTGCTTCTATTATGGGGTACTATGATCGGGCCCTGCTTCTATGATGGGGTACTATGATCGGGCCCTGCATCTATGATGGGGTTCTATGACCGGGCCCTGCTTCTATGATGGGGTACTATGATCGGGCCCTGCTTCTATGATGGGGTACTATGATCGGGCCCTGCATCTATGATGGGGTTCTATGACCGGGCCCTGCTTCTATGATGGGGTACTATGACCGGGCACTGCTTCTATGATGGGGTGCTATGACCGGGCACTGCTTCTATGATGGGGTACTATGACCGGGCACTGCTTCTATGATGGGGTACTATGACCGGGCCCTGCTTCTATGATGGCGTACTATGACCGGGCACTGCTTCTATGATGGGGTACTATGATCGGGCCCTGCTTCTATGATGGGGTACTATGACCGGGCCCTGCTTCTATGATGGGGTACTATGATCGGGCCCTGCTTCTATGATGGGGTACTATGATCGGACCCTGCTTCTATGATGGGGTACTATGACCGGGCACTGCTTCTATGATGGGGTACTATGATCGGACCCTGCTTCTATGATGGGGTACTATGACCGGGCCCTGCTTCTATGATGGGGTACTATGATCGGGCACTGCTTCTATGATGGGGTACTATGATCGGGCACTGCTTCTATGATGGGGTACTATGATCGGGCACTGCTTCTATGATGGGGTACTATGATCGGGCACTGCTTCTATGATGGGGTACTATGATCGGGCCCTGCTTCTATGATGGGGTACTATGACCGGGCCCTGCTTCTATGATGGGGTACTATGATCGGGCCCTGCTTCTATGATGGGGTACTATGATCGGACCCTGCTTCTATGATGGGGTACTATGACCGGGCACTGCTTCTATGATGGGGTACTATGATCGGACCCTGCTTCTATGATGGGGTACTATGACCGGGCCCTGCTTCTATGATGGGGTACTATGATCGGGCACTGCTTCTATGATGGGGTACTATGATCGGGCACTGCTTCTATGATGGGGTACTATGATCGGGCCCTGCTTCTATGATGGGGTACTATGACCGGGCACTGCTTCTATGATGGGGTACTATGATCGGGCACTGCTTCTATTATGGGGTACTATGATCGGGCCCTGCTTCTATGATGGGGTACTATGATCGGGCCCTGTTTCTATGATGGGGTACTATGATCGAGCCCTGCTTCTATGATGGGGTACTATGATCGGGCCCTGCTTCTATGATGGGGTACTATGATCGGGCACTGCTTCTATGATGGGGTACTATGACCGGGCCCTGCTTCTATGATGGGGTACTATGATCGGGCCCTGCTTCTATGATGGGGTACTATGATCGGGCCCTGCTTCTATGATGGGGTACTATGATCGGGCCCTGCTTCTATGATGGGGTACTATGATCGAGCCCTGCTTCTATGATGGGGTACTATGATCGGGCCCTGCTTCTATGATGGGGTACTATGATCGGGCACTGCTTCTATGATGGGGTACTATGATCGGGCCCTGCTTCTATGATGGGGTACTATGATCGGGCACTGCTTCTATGATAGGGTACTATGATCGGGCCCTGCTTCTATGATGGGGTACTATGATCGGGCACTGCTTCTATGATAGGGTACTATGATCGGGCCCTGCTTCTATGATGGGGTACTATGATCGAGCCCTGCTTCTATGATGGGGTACTATGATCGGGCCCTGCTTCTATGATGGGGTACTATGATCGGGCCCTGCTTCTATGATGGGGTACTATGATCGGGCCCTGCTTCAATGATGGGGTACTATGATCGGGCACTGCTTCTATGATGGGGTACTATGACCGGGCCCTGCTTCTATGATGGGGTACTATGATCGGGCCCTGCTTCTATGATGGGGTACTATGATCGGGCCCTGCTTCTATGATGGGGTACTATCATCGGGCCCTGCTTCTATGATGGGGTATTATGACCGGGCACTGCTTCTATGATGGGGTACTATGATCGGGCACTGCTTCTATGATGGGGTACTATGATCGGGCACTGCTTCTATGATGGGGTACTATGACTGGACACTGCTTCTATGATGGGGTACTATGATCGGGCCCTGCTTCTATGATGGGGTACTATGATCAGGCCCTGCTTCTATGATGGGGTACTATGATCGGGCCCTGCTTCTATGATGGGGTACTATGATCGAGCCCTGCTTCTATGATGGGGTACTATGATCGGGCCCTACTTCTATGATGGGGTACTATAATCGGGCCCTGCTTCTATGATGGGGTACTATAACCGGGCACTGCTTCTATGATGGGGTACTATGACAGGGCACTGCTTCTATGATGGGATACTATGACCGGGCACTGCTTCTATGATGGGGTACTATGACCGGGCACTGCTTCTATGATAGGGTGCTATGATCGGGCCCTGCTTCTATGATGGGGTACTATGATCGGGCACTGCTTCTATGATGGGGTACTATGATCGGGCCCTGCTTCTACGATGGGGTTCTATGATCGGGCACTGCTTCTATGATGGGGTACTATGATCGGGCCCTGCTTCTATGATGGGTTACTATGATCAGGCCCTGCTTCTATGATGGGGGGTACTATGATCGGGCCCTGCTTCTATGATGGGGTACTATGATCGGACCCTGCTTCTATGATGGGGTAGTATGATCGGGCACTGCTTCTATGATGGGGTACTATGACCGAGCACTGCTTCTATGATGGGGTACTATGACCGGGCACTGCTTCTATGATGGGGTACTATGATCGGGCACTGCTTCTATGATGGGGTACTATGATCGGGCACTGCTTCTATGATGGGGTACTATGATCGGGCCCTGCTTCTATGATGGGGTACTATGATCGGGCACTGCTTCTATGATGGAGTACTATGATCGGGCCCTGCTTCTATGATGGGTTACTATGATCGGGCCCTGCTTCTATGATGGAGTACTATGACCGGGCACTGCTTCTATGATGGGGTACTATGATCGGGCACTGCTTCTATGATGGGGTACTATGATCGGGCCCTGCTTCTATGATGGGCTACTATGATCGGGCCCTGCTTCTATGATGGGGTACTATGATCGGGCACTGCTTCTATGATGGGGTACTATGACCGGGCACTGCTTCTATGATTCTATGATGGGGTACTATGATCGGGCACTGCTTCTATGATGGGGTACTATGATCGAGCCCTGCTTCTATGATGGGGTACTATGATCGGGCCCTCCTTCTATGATGGGGTACTATGACCGGGCACTGCTTCTATGATGGGGTACTATGACCGGTCACTGCTTCTATGATGGGGTACTATGACCGGGCACTGCTTCTATGATGGGGTACTATGACCGGGCACTGCTTCTATGATAGGGTGCTATGATCGGGCCCTGCTTCTATGATGGGGTACTATGACCGGGCACTGCTTCTATGATGGGGTACTATGATCGGGCCCTGCTTCTATGATGGGGTACTATGATCGGGCACTGCTTCTTTGATGGGGTACTATGATCGGGCCCTGCTTCTATGATGGGGTACTATGATCGGGCCCTGCTTCTATGATGGGGTACTATGACCGGGCCCTGCTTCTATGATGGGGTACTATGACCGGGCACTGCTTCTATGATGGGGTACTATGACCGGGCACTGCTTCTATGATGGGGTACTATGATCGGGCACTGCTTCTATGATGGGGTACTATGATCGGGCACTGCTTCTATGATGGGGTACTATGACCGGGACCTGCTTCTATGATGGGGTACTATGATCGGGCACTGCTTCTATGATGGGGTACTATGACCGGGACCTGCTTCTATGATGGGGTACTATGACCGGGCACTGCTTCTATGATGGGGTACTATGACCGGGCACTGCTTCTATGATGGGGTACTATGGCCGGGCACTGCTTCTATGATAGGGTGCTATGATCGGGCCCTGCTTCTATGATGGGGTACTATGACCGGGCCCTGCTTCTATTATGGGGTACTATGATCGGGCCCTGCTTCTATGATGGGGTACTATGATCGGGCCCTGCATCTATGATGGGGTTCTATGACCGGGCCCTGCTTCTATGATGGGGTACTATGATCGGGCCCTGCTTCTATGATGGGGTACTATGATCGGGCCCTGCATCTATGATGGGGTTCTATGACCGGGCCCTGCTTCTATGATGGGGTACTATGACCGGGCACTGCTTCTATGATGGGGTGCTATGACCGGGCACTGCTTCTATGATGGGGTACTATGACCGGGCACTGCTTCTATGATGGGGTACTATGACCGGGCCCTGCTTCTATGATGGCGTACTATGACCGGGCACTGCTTCTATGATGGGGTACTATGATCGGGCCCTGCTTCTATGATGGGGTACTATGACCGGGCCCTGCTTCTATGATGGGGTACTATGATCGGGCCCTGCTTCTATGATGGGGTACTATGATCGGACCCTGCTTCTATGATGGGGTACTATGACCGGGCACTGCTTCTATGATGGGGTACTATGATCGGACCCTGCTTCTATGATGGGGTACTATGACCGGGCCCTGCTTCTATGATGGGGTACTATGATCGGGCACTGCTTCTATGATGGGGTACTATGATCGGGCACTGCTTCTATGATGGGGTACTATGATCGGGCACTGCTTCTATGATGGGGTACTATGATCGGGCACTGCTTCTATGATGGGGTACTATGATCGGGCCCTGCTTCTATGATGGGGTACTATGACCGGGCCCTGCTTCTATGATGGGGTACTATGATCGGGCCCTGCTTCTATGATGGGGTACTATGATCGGACCCTGCTTCTATGATGGGGTACTATGACCGGGCACTGCTTCTATGATGGGGTACTATGATCGGACCCTGCTTCTATGATGGGGTACTATGACCGGGCCCTGCTTCTATGATGGGGTACTATGATCGGGCACTGCTTCTATGATGGGGTACTATGATCGGGCACTGCTTCTATGATGGGGTACTATGATCGGGCCCTGCTTCTATGATGGGGTACTATGACCGGGCACTGCTTCTATGATGGGGTACTATGATCGGGCACTGCTTCTATTATGGGGTACTATGATCGGGCCCTGCTTCTATGATGGGGTACTATGATCGGGCCCTGTTTCTATGATGGGGTACTATGATCGAGCCCTGCTTCTATGATGGGGTACTATGATCGGGCCCTGCTTCTATGATGGGGTACTATGATCGGGCACTGCTTCTATGATGGGGTACTATGACCGGGCCCTGCTTCTATGATGGGGTACTATGATCGGGCCCTGCTTCTATGATGGGGTACTATGATCGGGCCCTGCTTCTATGATGGGGTACTATGATCGGGCCCTGCTTCTATGATGGGGTACTATGATCGAGCCCTGCTTCTATGATGGGGTACTATGATCGGGCCCTGCTTCTATGATGGGGTACTATGATCGGGCACTGCTTCTATGATGGGGTACTATGATCGGGCCCTGCTTCTATGATGGGGTACTATGATCGGGCACTGCTTCTATGATAGGGTACTATGATCGGGCCCTGCTTCTATGATGGGGTACTATGATCGGGCACTGCTTCTATGATAGGGTACTATGATCGGGCCCTGCTTCTATGATGGGGTACTATGATCGAGCCCTGCTTCTATGATGGGGTACTATGATCGGGCCCTGCTTCTATGATGGGGTACTATGATCGGGCCCTGCTTCTATGATGGGGTACTATGATCGGGCCCTGCTTCAATGATGGGGTACTATGATCGGGCACTGCTTCTATGATGGGGTACTATGACCGGGCCCTGCTTCTATGATGGGGTACTATGATCGGGCCCTGCTTCTATGATGGGGTACTATGATCGGGCCCTGCTTCTATGATGGGGTACTATCATCGGGCCCTGCTTCTATGATGGGGTATTATGACCGGGCACTGCTTCTATGATGGGGTACTATGATCGGGCACTGCTTCTATGATGGGGTACTATGATCGGGCACTGCTTCTATGATGGGGTACTATGACTGGACACTGCTTCTATGATGGGGTACTATGATCGGGCCCTGCTTCTATGATGGGGTACTATGATCAGGCCCTGCTTCTATGATGGGGTACTATGATCGGGCCCTGCTTCTATGATGGGGTACTATGATCGAGCCCTGCTTCTATGATGGGGTACTATGATCGGGCCCTACTTCTATGATGGGGTACTATAATCGGGCCCTGCTTCTATGATGGGGTACTATAACCGGGCACTGCTTCTATGATGGGGTACTATGACAGGGCACTGCTTCTATGATGGGATACTATGACCGGGCACTGCTTCTATGATGGGGTACTATGACCGGGCACTGCTTCTATGATAGGGTGCTATGATCGGGCCCTGCTTCTATGATGGGGTACTATGATCGGGCCTTGCTTCTATGATGGGGTACTATGACCGGGCACTGCTTCGATGATGGGGTACTATGACCGGGCACTGCTTCTATGATGGGGTACTATGATCGGGCACTGCTTCTATGATGGGGTACTATGATCGGGCACTGCTTCTATGATGGGGTACTATGACCGGGCCCTGCTTCTATGATGGGGTACTATGACCGGGCACTGCTTCTATGATGGGGTACTATGACCGGGCACTGCTTCTATGATGGGGTACTATGACCGGGCACTGCTTCTATGATGGGGTACTATGACCGGGCCCTGCTTCTATGATGGGGTACTATGATCGGGCCCTGCTTCTATGATGGGGTACTATGA
Organism: Phyllobates terribilis; assembly: GCF_046119375.1. Classification (NCBI taxonomy): domain Eukaryota; kingdom Metazoa; phylum Chordata; class Amphibia; order Anura; family Dendrobatidae; genus Phyllobates; species Phyllobates terribilis. The sequence goes on along the minus strand of NW_027362767.1, from coordinate 51,670,970 downwards.
TCGGGCCCTGCTTCTATGATGGGGTACTATGATCGGGCCCTGCTTCTATGATGGGGTACTATGATCGGGCCCTGCTTCTATGATGGGGTACTATGATCGAGCCCTGCTTCTATGATGGGGTACTATGATCGGGCCCTGCTTCTATGATGGGGTACTATGACCGGGCACTGCTTCTATGATGGGGTACTATGACCGGGCACTGCTTCTATGATGGGGTACTATGACCGGGCACTGCTTCTATGATAGGGTGCTATGATAGGGCCCTGCTTCTATGATTGGGTACTATGATCAGGCCCTGCTTCTATGATGGGGTACTATGACCGGGCACTGCTTCGATGATGGGGTACTATGACCGGGCACTGCTTCTATGATGGGGTACTATGATCGGGCACTGCTTCTATGATGGGGTACTATGATCGGGCACTGCTTCTATGATGGGGTACTATGACCGGGCCCTGCTTCTATGATGGGGTACTATGACCGGGCACTGCTTCTATGATGGGGTACTATGACCGGGCACTGCTTCTATGATGGGGTACTATGACCGGGCACTTCTTCTATGATGGGGTTCTATGACCGGGCCCTGCTTCTATGATGGGGTACTATGACCGGGCACTGCTTCTATGATGGGGTACTATGACCGGGCCCTGCTTCTATGATGGGGTACTATGACCGGGCACTGCTTCTATGATGGGGTACTATGATCGGGCCCTGCTTCTATGATGGGGTACTATGACCGGGCCCTGCTTCTATGATGGGGTACTATGATCGGGCCCTGCTTCTATGATGGGGTACTATGATCGGACTCTGCTTCTATGATGGGGTACTATGACCGGCCACTGCTTCTATGATGGGGTACTATGATCGGGCCCTGCTTCTATGATGGGGTACTATGACCGGGCCCTGCTTCTATGATGGGGTACTATGATCGGGCCCTGCTTCTATGATGGGGTACTATGATCGGACCCTGCTGCTATGATGGGGTACTATGCCCGGGCACTGCTTCTATGATGGGGTACTATGACCGGGCACTGCTTCTATGATGGGGTACTATGACCGGGCCCTGCTTCTATGATGGGGTACTATGACCGGGCACTGCTTCTATGATGCGGTACTATGATCGGGCACTGCTTCTATGATGGGGTACTATGATCGGGCACTGCTTCTATGATGGGGTACTATGATCGGGCCCTGCTTCTATGATGGGGTACTATGATCGAGCCCTGCTTCTATGATGGGGTACTATGATCGGACCCTGCTTCTATGATGGGGTACTATGATCGGACCCTGCTTCTATGATGGGGTACTATGACCGGGCACTGCTTCTATGATGGGGTACTATGACCGGGCACTGCTTCTATGATGGGGTACTATGACCGGGCCCTGCTTCTATGATAGGGTACTATGACCGGGCACTGCTTCTATGATGGGGTACTATGATCGGGCACTGCTTCTATGATGGGGTACTATGATCGGGCACTGCTTCTATGATGGGGTAGTATGATCGGGCCCTGCTTCTATGATGGGGTACTATGATCGGGCACTGCTTCTATGATGGGGTACTCTGATCGGGCCATGCTTCTATGATGGGGTACTATGATCGGGCCGTGCTTCTATGATGGGGTACTATGACCGGGCACTGCTTCTATGATGGGCTAGTATGATCGGGCCCTGCTTCTATGATGGGGTACTATGATCGGGCACTGCTTCTATGATGGGGTACTATGACCGGGCACTGCTTCTATGATGGGGTACTATGATCGGGCCCTGCTTCTATGATGGGGTACTATGACCGGGCACTGCTTCGATGATGGGGTACTATGACCGGGCACTGCTTCTATAATAGGGTGCTATGATCGGGCCCTGCTTCTATGATGGGGTACTATGATCAGGCCATGCTTCTATGATGGGGTACTATGACCGGGCACTGCTTCTATGATAGGGTACTATGATCGGGCCCTGCTTCTATGATGGAGTACTATGATCGGGCCCTGCTTCTATGATGGGGTACTATGATCGGGCACTGCTTCAATGATGGGGTACTATGACCGGGCACTGCTTCTATGATGGGGTACTATGATCGGCCACTGCTTCTATGATGGGGTACTATGATCGGGCCCTGCTTCTATGATAGGATAGTATGACCGGGCACTGCTTCTATGATGGGGTACTATGACCGGGCACTGCTTCTATGATGGGGTACTATGATTTGGCACTGCTTCTATGATGGGGTACTATGACCGGGCACTGCTTCTATGATGGGGTACTATGATCGGGCACTGCTTCTATGATGGGGTACTATGATCGGGCACTGCTTCTATGATGGGTTACTATGACTGGGCACTGCTTCTATGATGGGGTACTATGATCGGGCCCTGCTTCTATGATGGGGTACTATGATCGGGCCCTGGTTCTATGATGGGGTACTATGATCGGGCCCTGCTTCTATGATGGGGTACTATGATCGAGCCCTGCTTCTATGATGGGGTACTATGATCGGGCCCTGCTTCTATGATGGGGTACTATGACCGGGCACTGCTTCTATGATGGGGTACTATTACCGGGCACTGCTTCTATGATGGGATACTATGACCGGGCACTGCTTCTATGATGGGGTACTATGACCGGGCACTGCTTCTATGATAGGGTGCTATGATCGGGCCCTGCTTCTATGATGGGGTACTATGATCGGGCCCTGCTTCTATGATGGGGTACTATGACCGGGCACTGCTTCGATGATGGGGTACTATGACCGGGCACTGCTTCTATGATGGGGTACTATGGTCGGGCACTGCTTCTATGATGGGGTACAATGATCGGGCACTGCTTCTATGATGGGGTACTATGACCGGGCCCTGCTTCTATGATGGGGTACTATGACCGGGCACTGCTTCTATGATGGGGTACTATGACTGGGCACTGCTTCTATGATGGGGTACTATGACCGGGCACTGCTTCTATGATGGGGTACTATGATCGGGCACTGCTTCTATGATGGGGTACTATGATCGGGCACTGCTTCTATGATGGGGTACTATGACTGGGCACTGCTTCTATGATGGGGTACTATGATCGGGCCCTGCTTCTATGATGGGGTACTATGATCGGGCCCTGCTTCTATGATGGGTTACTATGATCGGGCCCTGCTTCTATGATGGGGTACTATGATCGAGCCCTGCTTCTATGATGGGGTACTATGATCGGGCCCTGCTTCTATGATAGGGTACTATGACCGGGCACTGCTTCTATGATGGGGTACTATGATCGGGCACTGCTTCTATGATGGGGTACTATGATAGGGCACTGCTTCTATGATGGGGTACTATGACCGGGCACTGCTTCTATGATGGGGTACTATGATCGGGCACTGCTTCTATGATGGGGTACTTTGATCGGGCACTGCTTCTATGATGGGTTACTATGACTGGGCACTGCTTCTATGATGGGGTACTATGATCGGGCCCTGCTTCTATGATGGGGTACTATGATCGGGCCCTGCTTCTATGATGGGGTACTATGATCGGACCCTGCTTCTATGATGGGGTACTATGACCGGGCACTGCTTCTATGATGGGGTACTATGACCGGGCACTGCTTCTATGATGGGGTACTATGACCGGGCCCTGCTTCTATGATGGGGTACTATGACCGGGCACTGCTTCTATGATGGGGTACTATGATCGGGCACTGCTTCTATGATGGGGTACTATGATCGGGCACTGCTTCTATGATGGGGTAGTATGTTCGGGCCCTGCTTCTATGATGGGGTACTATGATCGGGCACTGCTTCTATGAGGGGGTACTATGATCGGGCCCTGCTTCTATGATGGGGTACTATGATCAGGCCGTGCTTCTATGATGGGGTACTATGACCGGGCACTGCTTCTATGATGGGCTAGTATGATCGGGCCCTGCTTCTATGATGGGGTACTATGATCGGGCACTGCTTCTAGGATGGGGTACTATGACCGGGCACTGCTTCTATGATGGGGTACTATGATCGGGCCCTGCTTCTATGATGGGGTACTATGACCGGGCACTGCTTCGATGATGGGGTACTATGACCGGGCACTGCTTCTATGATAGGGTGCTATGATCGGGCCCTGCTTCTATGATGGGGTACTATGATCGGGCCATGCTTCTATGATGGGGTACTATGACCGGGCACTGCTTCTATGGTAGGGTACTATGATCGGGCCCTGCTTCTATGATGGGGTACTATGATCGGGCCCTGCTTCTATGATGGGGTACTATGATCGGGCACTGCTTCAATGATGGGGTACTATGACCGGGCACTGCTTCTATGATGGTGTACTATGATCGGCCACTGCTTCTATGATGGGGTACTATGATCGGGCCCTGCTTCTATGATAGGGTACTATGACCGGGCACTGCTTCTATGATGGGGTACTATGACCGGGCACTGCTTCTGTGATGGGGTACTATGATCGGGCACTGCTTCTATGATGGGGTACTATGACCGGGCACTGCTTCTATGATGGGGTACTATGATCGGGCACTGCTTCTATGATGGGGTACTATGATCGGGCACTGCTTCTATGATGGGTTACTATGACTGGGCACTGCTTCTATGATGGGGTACTATGATCGGGCCCTGCTTCTATGATGGGGTACTATGATCGGGCCCTGCTTCTATGATGGGGTACTATGATCGGGCCCTGCTTCTATGATGGGGTACTATGATCGAGCCCTGCTTCTGTGATGGGGTATTATGATCGGGCCCTGCTTCTATGATGGGGTACTATGACCGGGCACTGCTTCTATGATGGGGTACTATGACCGGGCACTGCTTCTATGATGGGATACTATGACTGGGCACTGCTTCTATGATGGGATACTATGACTGGGCACTGCTTCTCTGATGGGGTACTATGACCGGGCACTGCTTCTATGATGGGGTACTATGATCGGGCCCTGCTTCTATGATGGGGTACTATGACCGGGCACTGCTTCGATGATGGGGTACTATGACCGGGCACTGCTTCTATGATGGGGTACTATGATCGGGCACTGCTTCTATGATGGGGTACTATGATCGGGCACTGCTTCTATGATGGGGTACTATGACCGGGCACTGCTTCTATGATGGGGTACTATGACCGGGCACTGCTTCTATGATGGGGTACTATGACCGGGCACTGCTTCTATGATGGGGTACTATGACCGGGCACTGCTTCTATGATGGGGTACTATGATCGGGCACTGCTTCTATGATGGGGTACTATGACTGGGCACTGCTTCTATGATGGGGTACTATGATCGGGCCCTGCTTCTATGATGGGGTACTATGATCGGGCCCTGCTTCTATGATGGGTTACTATGATCGGGCCCTGCTTCTATGATGGGGTACTATGATCGAGCCCTGCTTCTATGATGGGGTACTATGATCGGGCCCTGCTTCTATGATAGGGTACTATGACCGGGCACTGCTTCTATGATGGGGTACTATGACCGGGCACTGCTTCTATGATGGGGTACTATGACCGGGCACTGCTTCTATGATGGGGTACTATGACCGGGCCCTGCTTCTATGATGGGGTACTATGACCGGGCACTGCTTCTATGATGGGGTACTATGATCGGGCACTGCTTCTATGATGGGGTACTATGATCGGGCACTGCTTCTATGATAGGGTAGTATGATCGGGCCCTGCTTCTATGATGGGGTACTATGATCGGGCACTGCTTCTATGATGGGGTACTATGATCGGGCCCTGCTTCTATGATGGGGTACTATGATCGGGCCGTGCTTCTATGATGGGGTACTATGACCGGGCACTGCTTCTATGATGGGCTAGTATGATCGGGCCCTGCTTCTATGATGGGGTACTATGATCGGGCACTGCTTCTATGATGGGGTACTATGACCTGGCACTGCTTCTATGATGGGGTACTATGATCGGGCCCTGCTTCTATGATGGGGTACTATGACCGGGCACTGCTTCGATGATGGGGTACTATGACCGGGCACTGCTTCTATGATAGGGTGCTATGATCGGACCCTGCTTCTATGATGGGGTACTATGATCGGGCCATGCTTCTATGATGGGGTACTATGACCGGGCACTGCTTCTATGATAGGGTACTATGATCGGGCCCTGCTTCTATGATGGGGTACTTTGATCGGGCCCTGCTTCTATGATGGGGTACTATGATCGGACACTGCTTCAATGATGGGGTACTATGACCGGGCACTGCTTCTATGATGGTGTACTATGATCGGCCACTGCTTCTATGATGGGGTACTATGATCGGGCCCTGCTTCTATGATAGGGTACTATGACCGGGCACTGCTTCTATGATGGGGTACTATGACCGGGCACTGCTTCTGTGATGGGGTACTATGATCGGGCACTGCTTCTATGATGGGGTACTATGACCGGGCACTGCTTCTATGATGGGGTACTATGATCGGGCACTGCTTCTATGATGGGGTACTATGATCGGGCACTGCTTCTATGATGGGTTACTATGACCGGGCACTGCTTCTATGATGGGGTACTATGATCGGGCCCTGCTTCTATGATGGGGTACTATGATCGGGCCCTGCTTCTATGATGGGGTACTATGATCGGGCCCTGCTTCTATGATGGGGTACTATGATCGAGCCCTGCTTCTGTGATGGGGTACTATGATCGGACCCTGCTTCTATGATGGGGTACTATGACCGGGCACTGCTTCTATGATGGGGTACTATGACCGGGCACTGCTTCTATGATGGGATACTATGACCGGGCACTGCTTCTATGATGGGGTACTATGACCGGGCACTGCTTCTATGATAGGGTGCTATGATCGGGCCCTGCTTCTATGATGGGGTACTATGATCGGGCCCTGCTTCTATGATGGGGTACTATGACCGGGCACTGCTTCGATGATGGGGTACTATGACCGGGCACTGCTTCTATGATGGGGTACTATGATCGGGCACTGCTTCTATGATGGGGTACTATGATCGGGCACTGCTTCTATGATGGGGTACTATGACCGGGCCCTGCTTCTATGATGGGGTACTATGACCGGGCACTGCTTCTATGATGGGGTACTATGACCGGGCACTGCTTCTATGATGGGGTACTATGACCGGGCACTGCTTCTATGATGGGGTACTATGATCGGGCACTGCTTCTATGATGGGGTACTATGATCGGGCACTGCTTCTATGATGGGGTACTATGACTGAGCACTGCTTCCATGATGGGGTACTATGATCGGGCCCTGCTTCTATGATGGGGTACTATGATCGGGCCCTGCTTCTATGATGGGTTACTATGATCGGGCCCTGCTTCTATGATGGGGTACTATGATCGAGCCCTGCTTCTATGATGGGGTACTATGATCGGGCCCTGCTTCTATGATAGGGTACTATGACCGGGCACTGCTTCTATGATGGGGTACTATGACCGGGCACTGCTTCTATGATGGGGTACTATGATCGGGCACTGCTTCTATGATGGGGTACTATGACCGGGCACTGCTTCTATGATGGGTACTATGATCGGGCACTGCTTCTATGATGGGGTACTATGATCGGCCACTGCTTCTATGATGGGTTACTATGACTGGGCACTGCTTCTCTGATGGGGTACTATGATCGGGCACTGCTTCTATGATGGGGTACTATGATCGGGCCCTGCTTCTATGATGGGGTACTATGACCGGGCACTGCTTCTATGATGGGGTACTATGATCGGGCACTGCTTCTATGATGGGGTACCATGATCGGGCCCTGCTTCTATGATGGGGTACTATGATCGGGTCCTGCTTCTATGATGGGGTACTATGATCGGGCCCTGCTTCTATGATGGGGTACTATGATCGGGCCCTGCTTCTATGATGGGGTACTATGATCGGGCCCTGCTTCTATGATGGGGTACTATGATCGAGCCCTGCTTCTATGATGGGGTACTATGATCGGGCCCTGCTTCTATGATGGGGTACTATGACCGGGCACTGCTTCTATGATGGGGTACTATGACCGGGCACTGCTTCTATGATGGGATACTATGACCGGGCACTGCTTCTATGATGGGGTACTATGACCGGGCACTGCTTCTATGATAGGGTGCTATGATCGGGCCCTGCTTCTATGATGGGGTACTATGATCGGGCCCTGCTTCTATGATGGGGTACTATGACCGGGCACTGCTTCGATGATGGGGTACTATGACCGGGCACTGCTTCTATGATGGGGTACTATAATCGGGCACTGCTTCTATGATGGGGTACTATGATCGGGCACTGCTTCTAAGATGGGGTACTATGACCGGGCCCTGCTTCTATGATGGGGTACTATGACCGGGCACTGCTTCTATGATGGGGTACTATGACCGGGCACTGCTTCTATGATGGGGTACTATGACCGGGCACTGCTTCTATGATGGGGTACTATGATCGGGCACTGCTTCTATGATGGGGTACTATGATCGGGCACTGCTTCTATGATGGGGTACTATGACTGGGCACTGCTTCTATGATGGGGTACTATGATCGGGCCCTGCTTCTATGATGGGGTACTATGATCGGGCCCTGCTTCTATGATGGGTTACTATGATCGGTCCCTGCTTCTATGATGGGGTACTATGATCGAGCCCTGCTTCTATGATGGAGTACTATGATCGGGCCCTGCTTCTATGATGGGGTACTATGACCGGGCACTGCTTCTATGATGGGGTACTATGACCGGGCACTGCTTGTATGATGGGATACTATGACCGGGCACTGCTTCTATGATGGGGTACTATGGCCGGGCACTGCTTCTATGATAGGGTGCTATGATCGGGCCCTGCTTCTATGATGGGGTACTATGATCGGGCCCTGCTTCTATGATGGGGTACTATGACCGGGCACTGCTTCGATGATGGGGTACTATGACCGGGCACTGCTTCTATGATGGGGTACTATGATCGGCCACTGCTTCTATGATGGGGTACTATGATCGGGCCCTGCTTCTATGATAGGGTACTATGACTGGGCACTGCTTCTATGATGGGGTACTATGACCGGGCACTGCTTCTATGATGGGGTACTATGATCGGGCACTGCTTCTATGATGGGGTACTATGACCGGGCACTGCTTCTATGATGGGGTACTATGATCGGGCACTGCTTCTATGATGGGGTACTATGATCGGGCACTGCTTCTATGATAGGGTACTATGACTGGGCACTGCTTCTATGATGGGGTCCTATGATCGGGCCCTGCTTCTATGATGGGGTACTATGATCGGGCCCTGCTTCTATGATGGGGTACTATGATCGGGCCCTGCTTCTATGATGGGGTACTATGATCGAGCCCTGCTTCTATGATGGGGTACTGTGATCGGGTCCTGCTTCTATGATGGGGTACTATGATCGGGCCCTGCTTCTATGATGGGGTACTATGACCGGGCACTGCTTCTATGATGGGGTACTATGACAGGGCACTGCTTCTATGATGGGATACTATGACCGGGCACTGCTTCTATGATGGGGTACTATGACCGGGCACTGCTTCTATGATAGGGTGCTATGATCGGGCCCTGCTTCTATGATGGGGTACTATGATCGGGCCCTGCTTCTATGATGGGGTACTATGACCGGGCACTGCTTCGATGATGGGGTACTATGACCGGGCACTGTTTCTATGATGGGGTACTATGATCGGGCACTGCTTCTATGATGGGGTACTATGACCGGGCACTGCTTCTATGATGGGGTACTATGATCGGGCACTGCTTCTATGATGGGGTACTATGATCGGGCACTGCTTCTATGATGGGGTACTATGACTGGGCACTGCTTCTATGATGGGGTACTATGATCGGGCCCTGCTTCTATGATGGGGTACTATGATCGGGCCCTGCTTCTATGATGGGGTACTATGATCGGGCCCTGCTTCTATGATGGGGTACTATGATCGAGCCCTGCTTCTATGATGGGGTACTGTGATCGGGTCCTGCTTCTATGATGGGGTACTATGATCGGGCCCTGCTTCTATGATGGAGTACTATGACCGGGCACTGCTTCTATGATGGGGTACTATGACAGGGCACTGCTTCTATGATGGGATACTATGACCGGGCACTGCTTCTATGATGGGGTACTATGACCGGGCACTGCTTCTATGATAGGGTGCTATGATCGGGCCCTGCTTCTATGATGGGGTACTATGATCGGGCCCTGCTTCTATGATGGGGTACTATGACCGGGCACTGCTTCGATGATGGGGTACTATCACCGGGCACTGCTTCTATGATGGGGTACTATGATCGGGCACTGCTTCTATGATGGGGTACTATGATCGGGCACTGCTTCTATGATGGGGTACTATGACCGGGCCCTGCTTCTATGATGGGTTACTATGACCGGGCACTGCTTCTATGATGGGGTACTATGACCGGGCACTGCTTCTATGATGGGGTACTATGACCGGGCACTGCTTCTATGATGGGGTACTATGACCGGGCCCTGCTTCTATGATGGGGTACTATGATCGGGCCCTGCTTCTATGATGGGGTACTATGATCGGGCCCTGCTTCTATGATGGGGTACTATGATCGGGCCCTGCTTCTATGATGGGGTACTATGATCGGGCCCTGCTTCTATGATGGGGTACTATGATCGAGCCCTGCTTCTATGATGGGGTACTATGATCGGGCCCTGCTTCTATGATGGGGTACTATGACCGGGCACTGCTTCTATGATGGGGTACTATGACCGGGCACTGCTTCTATGATGGGATACTAAGACCGGGCACTGCTTCTATGATGGGGTACTATGACCGGGCACTGCTTCTATGATAGGGTGCTATGATCGGGCCCTGCTTCTATGATGGGGTACTATGATCAGGCCCTGCTTCTATGATGGGGTACTATGACCAGGCACTGCTTCGATGATAGGGTACTATGACCGGGCACTGCTTCTATGATGGGGTACTATGATCGGGCACTGCTTCTATGATGGGGTACTATGATCGGGCACTGCTTCTATGATGGGGTACTATGACCGGGCCCTGCTTCTATGATGGGGTACTATGACCGTGCACTGCTTCTATGATGGGGTACTATGACCGGGCACTGCTTCTATGATGGGGTACTATGACCGGGCACTGCTTCTATGATGGGGTACTATGACCGGGCCCTGCTTCTATGATGGGGTACTATGACCGGGCACTGCTTCTATGATGGGGTACTATGACCGGGCCCTGCTTCTATGATGGGGTACTATGACCGGGCCCTGCTTCTATGATGGGGTACTATGATCGGGCCCTGCTTCTATGATGGGGTACTATGACCGGGCCCTGCTTCTATGATGGGGTACTATGATCGGGCCCTGCTTCTATGATGGGGTACTATGATCGGACTCTGCTTCTATGATGGGGTACTATGACCGGGCACTGCTTCTATGATGGGGTACTATGATCAGGCCCTGCTTCTATGATGGGGTACTATGACCGGGCCCTGCTTCTATGATGGGGTACTATGATCGGGCCCTGCTTCTATGATGGAGTACTATGATCGGACCCTGCTTCTATGATGGGGTACTATGCCCGGGCACTGCTTCTATGATGGGGTACTATGACCGGGCACTGCTTCTATGATGGGGTACTATGACGGGCCCTGCTTCTATGATGGGGTACTATGACCGGGCACTGCTTCTATGATGGGGTACTATGACCGGGCCCTGCTTCTATGATGGGGTACTATGATCGGGCCCTGCTTCTATGATGGGGTACTATGATCGGGCCCTGCTTCTATGATGGGGTACTATGATCGGGCCCTGCTTCTATGATGGGGTACTATGATCGGGCCCTGCTTCTATGATGGGGTACTATGATCGAGCCCTGCTTCTATGATGGGGTACTATGATCGGGCCCTGCTTCTATGATGGGGTACTATGACCGGGCACTGCTTCTATGATGGGGTACTATGACCGGGCACTGCTTCTATGATGGGATACTATGACCGGGCACTGCTTCTATGATGGGGCACTATGACCGGGCACTGCTTCTATGATAGGGTGCTATGATCGGGCCCTGCTTCTATGATGGGGTACTATGATCAGGCCCTGCTTCTATGATGGGGTACTATGACCGGGCACTGCTTCGATGATGGGGTACTATGACCAAGCACTGCTTCTATGATGGGGTACTATGATCGGGCACTGCTTCTATGATGGGGTACTATGATCGGGCACTGCTTCTATGATGGGGTACTATGACCGGGCCCTGCTTCTATGATGGGGTACTATGACCGGGCACTGCTTCTATGATGGGGTACTATGACCGGGCACTGCTTCTATGATGGGGTACTATGACCGGGCACTGCTTCTATGATGGGGTACTATGACCGGGCCCTGCTTCTATGATGGGGTACTATGACCGGGCACTGCTTCTATGATGGGGTACTATGACCGGGCCCTGCTTCTATGATGGGGTACTATGACCGGGCACTGCTTCTATGATGGGGTACTATGATCGGGCCCTGCTTCTATGATGGGGTACTATGACCGGGCCCTGCTTCTATGATGGGGTACTATGATCGGGCCCTGCTTCTATGATGGGGTACTATGATCGGACTCTGCTTCTATGATGGAGTACTATGACCGGGCACTGCTTCTATGATGGGGTACTATGATCAGGCCCTGCTTCTATGATGGGGTACTATGACCGGGCCCTGCTTCTATGATGGGGTACTATGATCGGGCCCTGCTTCTATGATGGGGTACTATGATCGGACCCTGCTTCTATGATGGGGTACTATGCCCGGGCACTGCTTCTATGATGGGGTACTATGACCGGGCACTGCTTCTATGATGGGGTACTATGACCGGGCCCTGCTTCTATGATGGGGTACTATGACCGGGCGCTGCTTCTATGATGGGGTACTATGATCGGGCACTGCTTCTATGATGGGGTACTATGATCGGGCACTGCTTCTATGATGGGGTACTATGATCGGGCCCTGCTTCTATGATGGGGTACTATGATCGAGCCCTGCTTCTATGATGGGGTACTATGATCGGGCCCTGCTTCTATGATGGGGTACTATGATCGGACCCTGCTTCTATGATGGGGTACTATGACCGGGCACTGCTTCTATGATGGGGTACTCTGACCGGGCACTGCTTCTATGATGGGGTACTATGACCGGGCCCTGCTTCTATGATGGGGTACTATGACCGGGCACTGCTTCTATGATGGGGTACTATGATCGGGCACTGCTTCTATGATGGGGTACTATGATCGGGCACTGCTTCTATGATGGGGTAGTATGATCGGGCCCTGCTTCTATGATGGGGTACTATGATCGGGCACTGCTTCTATGATGGGGTACTATGATCGGGCCCTGCTTCTATGATGGGGTACTATGATCGGGCCGTGCTTCTATGATGGCGTACTATGACCGGGCACTGCTTCTATGATGGGGTAGTATGATCGGGCCCTGCTTCTATGATGGGGTACTATGATCGGGCACTGCTTCTATGATGGGGTACTATGACCGGGCACTGCTTCTATGATGGGGTACTATGATCGAGCCCTGCTTCTATGATGGGGTACTATGACCGGGCACTGCTTCGATGATGGGGTACTATGACCGGGCACTGCTTCTATGATAGGGTGCTATGATCGGGCCCTGCTTCTATGATGGGGTACTATGATCGGGCCCTGCTTCTATGATGGGGTACTATGACCGGGCACTGCTTCTATGATAGGGTACTATGATCGGGCCCTGCTTCTATGATGGGGTACTATGATCGGGCCCTGCTTCTATGATGGGGTACTATGATCGGGCACTGCTTCAATGATGGGGTACTATGACCGGGCACTGCTTCTATGATGGGTTACTATGATCGGCCACTGCTTCTATGATGGGGTACTATGATCGGGCCCTGCTTCTATGATAGGGTACTATGACCGGGCACTGCTTCTATGATGGGGTACTATGACCGGGCACTGCTTCTATGATGGGGTACTGTGATCGGGCACTGCTTCTATGATGGGGTACTATGACCGGGCACTGCTTCTATGATGGGGTAGTATGATCGGGCACTGCTTCTATGATGGGGTACTATGATCGGGCACTGCTTCTATGATGGGTTACTATGACTGGGCACTGCTTCTATGATGGGGTACTATGATCGGGCCCTGCTTCTATGATGGGGTACTATGATCGGGCCCTGCTTCTATGATGGGGTACTATGATCGGGCCCTACTTCTATGATGGGGTACTATGATCGAGCCCTGCTTCTATGATGGGGTACTATGATCGGGCCCTGCTTCTATGATGGGGTACTATGACCGGGCACTGCTTCTATGATGGGGTACTATGACCGGGCACTGCTTCTATGATGGGATACTATGACCGGGCACTGCTTCTATGATGGGGTACTATGACCGGGCACTGCTTCTATGATAGGGTGCTATGATCGGGCCCTGCTTCTATGATGGGGTACTATGACCGGGCCCTGCTTCTATGATGGGGTACTATGATCGGGCCCTGCTTCTATGATGGGGTACTATGATCGGACCCTGCTTCTATGATGGGGTACTATGACCGGGCACTGCTTCTATGATGGGGTACTATGATCGGACCCTGCTTCTATGATGGGGTACTATGACCGGGCACTGCTTCTATGATGGGGTACTATGACCGGGCACTGCTTCTATGATGGGGTACTATGACCGGGCCCTGCTTCTATGATGGGGTACTATGACCGGGCACTGCTTCTATGATGGGGTACTATGATCGGGCACTGCTTCTATGATGGGGTACTATGATCGGGCACTGCTTCTATGATGGGGTAGTATGATAGGGCTCTGCTTCTATGATGGGGTACTATGATCGGGCACTGCTTCTATGATGGGGTACTATGATCGGGCCCTGCTTCTATGATGGGGTACTATGATCGGGCCCTGCTTCTATGATGGGGTACTATGACCGGGCACTGCTTCTATGATGGGGTAGTATGATCGGGCACTGCTTCTATGATGGGGTACTATGACCGGGCACTGCTTCTATGATGGGGTACTATGATCGGGCACTGCTTCTATGATGGGGTACTATGATCGGGCCCTGCTTCTATGATGGGGTACTATAATCGAGCCCTGCTTCTATGATGGGGTACTATGATCGGGCCCTGCTTCTATGATGGGGTACTATGATCGGGCACTGCTTCTATGATGGGGTACTATGACCGGGCACTGCTTCTATGATGGGGTACTATGATCGGGCCCTGCTTCTATGATGGGGTACTATGATCGGGCACTGCTTCTATGATGGGGTACTATGATCGGGCACTGCTTCTATGATGGGGTACTATGACCGGGCCCTGCTTCTATGATGGGGTACTATGATCGGGCACTGCTTCTATGATGGGGTACTATGACCGGGCCCTGCTTCTATGATGGGGTACTATGATCGGGCACTTCTTCTATGATGGGGTACTATGATCGGGCACTGCTTCTATGATGGGGTACTATGATCGGGCACTGCTTCTATGATGGGGTACTATGATCGGGCACTGCTTCTATGATGGGGTACTATGATCGGGCCCTGCTTCTATGATGGGGTACTATGATCGGGCACTGCTTCTATGATGGGGTACTATGATCGGGCACTGCTTCTATGATGGGGTACTATGATCGGGCACTGCTTCTATGATGGGGTACTATGATCGGGCCCTGCTTCTATGATGGGGTACTATGATCGGGCCCTGCTTCTATGATGGGGTACTATGACCGGGCCCTGCTTCTATGATGGGGTACTATGATCGGGCACTGCTTCTATGATGGGGTACTATGATCGGGCCCTGCTTCTATGATGGGGTACTATGATCGGGCACTGCTTCTATGATGGGGTACTATGACCGGGCCCTGCTTCTATGATGGGGTACTATGACCGGGCCCTGCTTCTATGATGGGGTACTATGATCGGGCACTGCTTCTATGATGGGGTACTATGATCGGGCACTGCTTCTATGATGGGGTACTATGACCGGGCCCTGCTTCTATGATGGGGTACTATGATCGGGCACTGCTTCTATGATGGGGTACTATGACCGGGCACTGCTTCTATGATGGGGTACTATGACCGGGCCCTGCTTCTATGATGGGGTACTATGATCGGGCCCTGCTTCTATGATGGGGTACTATGATCGGGCACTGCTTCTATGATGGGGTACTATGACCGGGCACTGCTTCTATGATGGGGTAGTATGATCGGGCACTGCTTCTATGATGGGGTACTATGATCGGGCACTGCTTCTATGATGGGGTACTATGATCGGGCCCTGCTTCTATGATGGGGTACTATGACCGGGCCCTGCTTCTATGATGGGGTACTATGATCGGGCACTGCTTCTATGATGGGGTACTATGACCGGGCCCTGCTTCTATGATGGGGTACTATGATCGGGCCCTGCTTCTATGATGGGGTACTATGATCGGGCCCTGCTTCTATGATGGGGTACTATGACCGGGCCCTGCTTCTATGATGGGGTACTATGAACGGGCACTGCTTCTATGATGGGGTACTATGACCGGGCCCTGCTTCTATGATGGGGTACTATGATCGGGCCCTGCTTCTATGATGGGGTACTATGATCGGGCCCTGCTTCTATGATGGGGTACTATGACCGGGCCCTGCTTCTATGATGGGGTACTATGATCGGGCCCTGCTTCTATGATGGGGTACTATGATCGGGCCCTGCTTCTATGATGGGGTACTATGACCGGGCCCTGCTTCTATGATGGGGTACTATGATCGGGCCCTGCTTCTATGATGGGGTACTATGATCGGGCACTGCTTCTATGATGGGGTACTATGACCGGGCACTGCTTCTATGATGGGGTAGTATGATCGGGCACTGCTTCTATGATGGGGTACTATGATCGGGCACTGCTTCTATGATGGGGTACTATGACCGGGCCCTGCTTCTATGATGGGGTATTATGATCGGGCACTGCTTCTATGATGGGGTACTATGATCGGGCACTGCTTCTATGATGGGGTACTATGATCGGGCACTGCTTCTATGATGGGGTACTATGACCGGGCCCTGCTTCTATGATGGGGTACTATGATCGGGCACTGCTTCTATGATGGGGTACTATGACCGGGCACTGCTTCTATGATGGGGTACTATGACCGGGCCCTGCTTCTATGATGGGGTACTATGACCGGGCACTGCTTCTATGATGGGGTACTATGATCGGGCCCTGCTTCTATGATGGGGTACTATGATCGGGCCCTGCTTCTATGATGGGGTACTATGATCGGGCACTGCTTCTATGATGGGGTACTATGATCGGGCCCTGCTTCTATGATGGGTTACTATGATCGGGCCCTGCTTCTATGATGGAGTACTATGATCGGGCCCT
Source organism: Phyllobates terribilis (assembly GCF_046119375.1). Taxonomy (NCBI): domain Eukaryota; kingdom Metazoa; phylum Chordata; class Amphibia; order Anura; family Dendrobatidae; genus Phyllobates; species Phyllobates terribilis. The sequence goes on along the minus strand of NW_027362767.1, from coordinate 51,653,587 downwards.
GCTTCTATGATGGGGTAATATGATCGGGCACTGCTTCTATGATGGGGTACTATGATCGGGCCCTGCTTCTATAATGGGGTACTATGATCGGGCACTGCTTCTATGATGGGGTACTATGACCGGGCCCTGCTTCTATGATGGGGTACTATGACCGGGCCCTGCTTCTATGATGGGGTACTATGATCGGGCACTGCTTCTATGATGGGGTACTATGACCGGGCCCTGCTTCTATGATGGGGTACTATGATCGGGCCCTGCTTCTATGATGGGGTACTATGATCGGGCCCTGCTTCTATGATGGAGTACTATGATCGGGCCCTGCTTCTATGATGGGGTACTATGATCGGGCACTGCTTCTATGATGGAGTACTATGATCGGGCCCTGCTTCTATGATGGGGTACTATGATCGGGCCCTGCTTCTATGATGGGGTACTATGATCGGGCCCTGCTTCTATGATGGGGTACTATGATCGGGCCCTGCTTCTATGATGGGGTACTATGACCGGGCACTGCTTCTATGATGGGGTACTATGATCGGGCCCTGCTTCTATGATGGGGTACTATGATCGGGCCCTGCTTCTATGATGGGGTACTATGATCGGGCCCTGCTTCTATGATGGAGTACTATGATCGGGCCCTGCTTCTATGATGGGGTACTATGATCGGGCACTGCTTCTATGATGGGGTACTATGATCGGGCACTGCTTCTATGATGGAGTACTATGATCGGGCCCTGCTTCTATGATGGGGTACTATGATCGGGCACTGCTTCTATGATGGGGTACTATGATCGGGCCCTGCTTCTATGATGGGGTACTATGATCGGGCCCTGCTTCTATGATGGGGTACTATGACCGGGCACTGCTTCTATGATGGGGTACTATGATCGGGCCCTGCTTCTATGATGGAGTACTATGATCGGGCCCTGCTTCTATGATGGGGTACTATGACCGGGCACTGCTTCTATGATGGGGTACTATGATCGGGCCCTGCTTCTATGATGGGGTACTATGACCGGGCACTGCTTCTATGATGGGGTACTATGACCGGGCACTGCTTCTATGATGGGGTAATATGACCGGGCCCTGCTTCTATGATGGGGTACTATAACCGGGCACTGCTTCTATGATGGGGTACTATGATCGGGCACTGCTTCTATGATGGGGTACTATGATCGGGCACTGCTTCTATGATGGGGTAGTATGATCGGGCCCTGCTTCTATGATGGGGTACTATGATCGGGCACTGCTTCTATGATGGGGTACTATGATCCGGCACTGCTTCTATGATGGGGTACTATGATCGGGCCCTGCTTCTATGATGGGGTACTATGATCGAGCCCTGCTTCTATGATGGGGTACTATGATCGGGCCCTGCTTCTATGATGGGGTACTATGATCGGACCCTGCTTCTATGATGGGGTACTATGACCGGGCACTGCTTCTATGATGGGGTACTATGACCGGGCACTGCTTCTATGATGGGGTAATATGACCGGGCCCTGCTTCTATGATGGGGTACTATAACCGGGCACTGCTTCTATGATGGGGTACTATGATCGGGCACTGCTTCTATGATGGGGTACTATGATCGGGCACTGCTTCTATGATGGGGTAGTATGATCGGGCCCTGCTTCTATGATGGGGTACTATGATCGGGCACTGCTTCTATGATGGGGTACTATGATCGGGCCCTGCTTCTATGATGGGGTACTATGATCGGGCCCTGCTTCTATGATGGGGTACTATGACCGGGCACTGCTTCTATGATGGGGTAGTATGATCGGGCTCTGCTTCTATGATGGGGTACTATGATCGGACCCTGCTTCTATGATGGGGTACTATGACCGGGCCCTGCTTCTATGATGGGGTACTATGATCGGGCCCTGCTTCTATGATGGGGTACTATGATCGGGCCCTGCTTCTATGATGGGGTACTATGACCGGGCACTGCTTCTATGATGGGGTACTATGATCGGGCCCTGCTTCTATGATGGGGTACTATGATCGGGCCCTGCTTCTATGATGGGGACACTTTGGCTGTGATGAGGCACTGTGAATGTCATAGGGCACAGTATTAATAATGGGGGCGCTGTGTCTGTGCTTGGAGCACCATGACTTTGATAACGACACTGTGATTGTGGCAGACACTCTAGCTGGTCTGCTAATGGGTTACTACTTTTTACACGATTTTATTACTGAACCGTGTACATAATACCACAATCTATTACTCCTCTATGACCGACAAGCAAATGTCACACAAAAAGCCATCAAGGCCCCCGAATTACATTTCCCATGACTCTTATAAAAAACATATTCTAGAATCCATGCAGTGACGTCGCTTCTCCGGATTTTGTATCTGCAAACACTAGATGGCGACATAACAACTGTTTTTGATTGATGCACATTTTGGACCCTGTGCTGCCCCTGGTGGTTGATACCTTTAATGGCTAAGATTGGCCTCTTGTCTGCTGGCAGGTATCATCTCCCAAGGACGCTCAATTTTTAATATTTTTCTATCTACTGGCTGACACGGTGCAGATATGTTTTTCCTGGAGTCGGCACAGTGTGGACACTAGGTGGCGCCACAGTTTTATCTGTAACACCTACTAACTGAGAAGGAGATCGCCCATTGTGACCACTGGGTAGTTAAAGGGATTTCTCAGAATTTATTTTTTTTATTGTTTAACCCCTTCCGGACCAGATAATTTTTCATTTTGCACTGTCATTTTTCTTTCCATACAAGCTTGTGTTTTTTTTTTCCAGAACGACTTGTACTTTTGGTTGACGCCATTTATTTTATCATATACAAAAATAGTGAAAAAAGGGTAAAAATAAAATCCCAAATATGGAGAAATGGGGAAAAGTAAATGCAAGTGTTAATTGTACGGGGAACAGGAGCAGGTAACGCGAGTATGGCGCCCCCCATTGATGGCAGGGGGCAGAGATGGTCGGCCGAGCGCTGCGATCACGTTATGAGATCCCGGATTTACTACGTTACACATTATGGGATCAGCCGGACGCGGATCTTGTCGTCTCATGTGTGTCCCTAAGGGTTAAAGGGTAAGTCATCGGCTGGCGGCCCCTTAATGTGGATCTTGGCATCGCTGGTGGTCGCACCCTCAGCAGATAGAGAATAACTTGATTTGGGTGGAATAAGTGGAATACGCCTTTAATTCATGTAGCTGTATTTTCTTGGCTGCATTGGACCTCATTCACACACCATTTTATGCATACAAGAAAAAACTGCTTCGATTATCATCCACTTTCGGTCCTTTTTTACCATCAGTGTTTCATCCATTTTTTTTTCATATGCAAAAACAAATAAATACCCATCCAACTAATACCCACCTCCTCAGCTATACTAACAGGAGCTCTATGGAACGCTCGCTCTGTCTGCAACAAACTTTCCTTCATCCACGATCTTTTCATTACAAACAAACTCTCCTTCCTCGCCATCACTGAAACCTGGCTCACCCCCTCTGACACAGCCTCCCCAGCTGCCCTTTCATATGGCGGATTCCACCTTTCCCACACCCCCGCCCCAATGGCAAACATGGTGGAGGCGTAGGTTTCCTCCTATCGGAACTCTGCGCTTTCACCAAAATCCCACTGCCACCCTCCGTTACACTCCCCTCTTTTGAGGTGCACTGTGTGCGCATCTATTCCCCCTCCAACCTCCAACTGGCCGTCGTTTACCGACCCCCAGGGCAAGCCACCACCTTCTTAGACCATTTCACTACCTGGCTGCTTCACTTCCTTTCCACTGACATCCCCACTATCATAATGGGTGACTTCAACATCCCCATTGACACTCCCCACTCGTCTGTCTCTAAGCTCCTATCCCTCACCTCCTCCTTTGGACTCACTCAATGGTCTTCCACACCCACCCACAAAGATGGCCACACACTGGACCTCATCTTCACCCGCCTCTGTTCCCTATCTAACCTCTCTAACTCACCACTCCCTCTCTCTGACCATAACCTCCTCACATTCTCTACCCTCTCCTCTCCGGGTGCACAATCCCCACTCCACAAATTCACACACCCTCGCAGAAATCTCAAACACCTTGACCTACACTCTCTCTCTGAATCCCTCCTTCCTCTCACAGACATAAATTCCTTGCACGATGCAGACGTTGCTGCTGCTTCATATAACACCACAATAGCTGCAGCTCTAGACTCGATCGCCCCTCTCACACACACCACACCTCGCACATTCAACAGGCAACCCTGGCACACTAAACTTACCAAAGAACTGCGCCGGGCCTCCAGGGTTGCGGAGCGGAGATGGAAAAGGTCTCACTCCATCGAGCACTTCATCGCATTCAAGCAATCCCTCACTAATTTCAAGTCCGCACTCACTACAGCAAAACAAACCTACTTCTCATCTCTCATATCCTCCCTATCTCACAACCCTAAACAGCTATTTAACACTTTCAACTCTCTCCTTCGTCCCCCAGCACCTCCTCCCTCTTCTCTCATCTCAGCCGACGACTTTGCCTCATTCTTCAAACAGAAGATTGACACCATCAGACAAAACTTTGGCCTAAAGTCCACACAACCCCTCCTCATATCTACTCAACCATCCTCCTCCAAACCCCACTTCTCTACCATTACAGAAGGTCAAGTCTCCTCTTTACTCTCCAAATCACACCTCACCACCTGCGAACTTGACCCAATCCCATCCCACCTCATCACTAACCTCACCTCAGTCTTCATCCCAACCCTAACCCACCTCTTCAATCTATCACTAACAACCGGAGTCTTCCCCTCATGTTTCAAACATGCTGCAATCACACCCATCCTCAAAAAGCCCTCCCTTGACCCTTCCTCTCTGACCAGCTACCGCCCCATATCACTTCTCCCCTTTGCCTCAAAACTTCTAGAACAACATGTCCACCTTGAACTGTCCTCCCACCTCTCCTCCTGCTCCCTCTTCGACCGTCTACAATCTGGCTTCCGACCGCATCACTCGACCTAAACTGCCCTGACCAAAGTCACAAACGACCTACTAAATGCCAAATCCAAGCGACACTACTCCATCCTCCTCCTTCTGGACCTGTCATCTGCCTTTGACACAGTGGACCATTCCCTCTTACTCCAGATTCTCTCATCTCTTGGCATCACGGACTTGGCTCTATCTTGGATCTCCTCATACTTAACAGACAGGACATTCAGCGTCTCCCACTCACGCACCACCTCCTCATCTCGCCCCCTATCTGTCGGTGTCCCCCAAGGTTCAGTTCTAGGACCCCTGCTCTTCTCCATCTACACCTTCGGCCTGGGACAGCTCATAGAGTCTCACGGCTTTCAGTATCACCTCTATGCTGACGACACACAGATCTTCCTCTCTGGACCCGATATCTCCTCCCTACTAACCAGAATCCCACAATGTCTGTCCGCCATCTCATCCTTCTTCTCCGACAGGTTTCTAAAACTCAACATGGATAAAACAGAGTTCATCATCTTTCCACCCTCTCATTCACATCCCCCATCCGACCTATCCATCAACGTCAATGGCTGTTCACTCTCCCCAGTCCCACAAGCTCGCTGCCTTGGGGTAACCCTGGACTCTGATCTCTCCTTCAAGCCACATATTCAAGCCCTTTCCACCTCCTGCCGACTCCAACTCAAAAACATCTCCCGGATCCGTGCATTCCTCAGCAAAGACTCTGCAAAAACACTAGTGCATGCCCTCATCATATCCCGCCTCGACTACTGCAACCTCCTGCTCCGTGGCATCCCTTCCAACACTCTTGCACCTCTCCAATCTATCCTAAACTCTGCTGCTCGACTAATCCACCTGTCCCCCCGCTATTCCCCGGCCTCTCCTCTCTGTCAATCCCTTCACTGGCTCCCTATTGCCCAGAGAATTCAGTTCAAAACTCTAACCATGGCATACAAAGACATCCACAACCTGTCTCCCCCATACATCTGTGACCTAGTCTCCCAGTACTTACCTGCACGCAACCTCCGATCCTCACAAGATCTCCTGCTCTACTCCCCTCTTATCTCCTCCTCCCACAATCACATACAAGATTTCTCCCGTGCTTCCCCCCTACTCTGGAACTCTCTACCCCAACATATCAGACTCTCGCCGACCGTGGAAACCTTCAAAAGGAACCTGAAGACCCACCTCTTCCGACAAGCCTACAACCTGCAGTAAACACCACTGCACGACCAGCTCTACCCTCACCTACTGTATCCTCACCCATCCCTCGTAGATTGTGAGCCCTCGCGGGCAGGGTCCTCGCTCCTCCTGTACCAGTCGCTGACTCGTTTTGTTAAGATTATGTAAATGCTTTTGTTATGTATATCCCTATCACATGTAAAGCGCCATGGAATAAATGGCGCTATAATAATAAATAATAATAATAATAATAATAATAAATAAATCTAAACTTCTCCCACTCAGTGAAAATCAGACAGTAAAGAAAGGTAATTCCAGCAGGTGGCGGCAGGTGTCGCTGCTGCGCAAAGAACTACATTTCCCATGATGCCTGGAACCAGTCGTGGGCGTGGTCATGCTGAGGACGCACAGTCGTCACGACGTTGACGCCATCCAGAACGTTGCTGTGGTAGCGACGGGCGCCATGTTGGGACAGACGGGAAGCGTTTAGGCGGCAGGTTCCGGTCGCTCATTGTTGTCCTCCGAAGCCGGGTTTGTTGTGGCGGATTCCGGCTTCCTCATGCCCAGAGTCGGTGGGCGGCGGCGGGAGGAGTGAGGTCACCATGCCTTTGTGAGTACTGGGCTGTGGTGGATGAGCGGGGGTGACGTCATTCGCGGGGTGACCCGGCGCTGAGGTGAGCGGTCATGGCGGTCCCCGGAGGCCTCGTCATGTCTGTACCTGTGCGCTGAGCCGTGTGAGGGATGTGATGGCGGCTCCGCCCGGCTGCGAGTCTGCGGCCGCTACACAAAGGGCCGTTATCAGGAGATCAGCGCTGTCCGTGTGTGAGTTGTTAATAAAGCTTATTTTATTATGAGAGCTGTGTTTACCTCCTGCCGCCAAGGAATAAAGACACAATGGTGTGCAGAGAGCAGATCCCTCCTGTCCTGATGACTGCTGGCTCCAATCACTGACAGCATGCAGGGTGGGCGACCAGCTCCTTCCCTCAATCCGCTAAGATTTGGGGGGCTATCATTGTGCCCCCCACCTACCGCCACTACATTTGACTGTGATACTGTTCTTTGTTCACTGACAGCAAGCAGTTATATCCTCACATCATATTTAGATAATGTCACCATCAGAAGGACTGAGAATGAGGGGTCCGCACTACGTCGGCCCTGAGGATTGTGGGGGTCCCAGAGAATGGACACTCACTATTTATGAAGTGCTGGAATGAAGGGGGCGCTGTAGCCCCTCCACGTAGCCTCTGTTCACATGTCCAGTGATCACCTGTTAGAGCAGATCCCGCAGCAGCCGCGCAGGCTCCACTTATATGTCCGGCTAAAAAAAATGATTTTAAACGGATCCTTTATTTTTTTTTTAAACCATTGAAGTTGATGGAACATTGATCCAATAATTAACCATCCGTTTCAAATGAAAGAAAGCGTTTGGCTAATTAACGATTCCATTGTCCATAGACTTCAATTTTTAACAAAAAAAGATCCAGTTAAAAATCAGGGTTTTTTAAGCCGGACAAAAAAATGGTGTCTGCGCAGCTGCTGGATCTGTTGTGAACATAGCCTTACCAGGGATCTGCTGCCCCCGGCTCTATTTACTGGCACTGGAGGGGTGCAGTGCAGAATCAGCATTGCAGACCCTTCATTCTCTGGATCATTCAGACTCCCGCCAATTACATCACTTTATATGAAGGAAATTATCCCTTAGGCTTAGAGGTATTTTCTAGCTTTGCACTTAAGGATATATGAATAAATGTACCTTATTCCAATTCTCTTTTTGTCCTACCCAAAGTTACCCCCCCCCCCAGAACATTGGGCAGTAATACTGATAAGGGAACTATACGCTGCCTGAGGGGTCTTCTGCTGCAGCAACTGTACTTTTGCCTTTCTACATCTAATGTTAACGGGCTCTTTGAATGCATATAATTGTCCCATGGTGGGTGTTATTTAAAACAAAAATCAGCATCTGATAAGCCCTGTTAGCAGTTTCAGTTTCTTTCTGTTTTCCAGACCTTCACACAAACACAAGCACTTTCAGTGTAATTGAGCGTACATATGTTTTGAATAGTGAGAGGCGATGCCCTCCTCCATGAGAACAAAGCATGAGACATGTGGAAATCCATGTGTCTGATTCATCTATGGGAGGCTCCCACACATTAGTAGTTGTTTAGCCCACAGATGATCAACTTATGCATATTAAAAGGGTTACCTGGCCTTTTGTTATTGAGGACCGGCCTTTTCAATAGCTTTGTTGTATTCGCAGCATTGTGCTGTGATTTCCAGTCTCTGTTTGTTTACTTTTGGACTTGACTTGTTTTTTTTAGCCTTTTTCAATTGAATCTAGTCTAGGCCTCCTGTATATATACCCCATGCCCTTATCACCTCCAGAAAGGACAGAGCACAGCTCAGCATCATGTACCATTCACTTACTTGTTACTGTATTGGTTACGGATTTTTATTGTGAGAATCTGCAGGTAAAATCTTCCTAATTTCCAACAAGGATGGGTCGATTCTCATACTACGTTCCCACAAAGAGATTTTGGTAAGTTTTTGGTATTGCAGAACTTCTGCACCTATTATGTACATTAGGTGACTTGGATTTTGAGTGCATATTTTTTTACATGGGTTTTTGTCTGGTTAGTCATGGTTTATATAAAGTTGCTTTGTTGTTGCTGCTTCCTGGTATTTGGCTTTGCCAAAGCTTAGGTATAGTCATGTGCGGATTACATGTGTTTATGACACATTTTTGTCGCAGAAACGCACTAAAAGTACACGTGTTTTTTTTTTTTTTACTTGCGGATTTTTTGTTTATGGGGAAAATCTTCACATATAATTCAGTATCTCCGCAAGAGAAATTGACGACGTGGATTTGAAACACATAGTGGGCAGGAGATTGCTATAAATCCTATCCACTCTGCTGGAACTGTAAGATGTGTATTTTAAGCAGAAAAAATAGTGTCCAAAGCTCATCGTGATCACACAGCCGAAGTCTTCTGTGTTCTATTGATAAATGATCTATTTTTTGAGAGATTTTAGCAATAATAACTAATGTTGATTTTCACTTGACTTTTTTTTTTGACCAATCGGGACAACTCTGCAGTCGTATGTGGACTCTATCTGAAGCAATACGTCGCACGTGACCTTATGTTTTGTGTCTGGATTTTGTTGTGTCTGAGAGTGTTTCATTATATTGTATGTGACAGTGGAGACTTGTAATATGAAAAATAATAGCTTTCTGATTTATCAACTGGTGATAATGTGAGTAGACTGCCGAACGCACTGCATTGTGGATGGGAGAAGTTGGCTTTTTACCGCTTAGGACTTGGTCACGATGATTTGATTGCTTCTCTATGATTCCTTATTCTGGCATTTTGCCCTTTCAGTAGTTGAGGAGCTGAAGTTTCTGTTCTTTTATCTATTGGTTATTCACCTACAAAATACAATCCAAAGACTGACAATGATTATAGTATATGGGGTATATTCCCACAGTGTGGCTACTCAGTGGTACATGGCAGCACTGTATTTATATGCTTCTTATAACTGTATCTGTATAAAACAGAAAAATGTCCTAAAACACCTGTTTTGCCGTGGTTCTTGTGCAGGTGCAGCAATTATTTTGTAAATGCCTTTCTGTGTAGTTGCACAAGTCTGCATTTATACAACTTCTTTATTTAGTAAAGGCCTAAAGCTTAAAGGCTCTGCCATTTTATTGCCTGTGTAGTGTAAATATACTGACTAGTGATGAGCGAGCAGGCTCGGGTACTCGTCGGCGTGCTCGGCATTTCAGTTACAGCCGCTGCGGCTGTTACATCTGTGCCACATGTAGGGATTACCTGTTTGTCAGGAAATCCCTACTTGTGTAACAGCCGCGACACATGCAGCCGCGGCGGCTGTAACTGAAATGCAGGGCAGGCCAAAACTACTCGGCGAGTACCTGAGAGTGCTCGTTTAAAGGGTTAAACCCTTTTGTCACTAATACACGCCCCACATCATCTTTCCCCAGTTCCCAGCACAACTCTGGGCCTCATCTGGTTCACTTGACTTCTATTCAGACTCGCTGGATAACACAGGGTTTATGCCTGATCTTACAATGTAAGTCTATGGAGCCTTTTTCTGACTCTCCATCTACTTGCATTGTAAAAGTGACTTCCAGTATATAAACAGCAATATAACGAGACGGAATAGAAGCCATGTGAGAGGAGGACCGTGATCGGTGCGCATGTAACCGCACTTACACTATATTACATACACATCCTTTACAGTCTCATAGGGAAATTGCTGTATTACCAGAACTATCTACTATGGTCTTGTTTTGTTTTTATACCTTTGCTGTGTTTAATTCTGTTCTTGTGCTTTATTCTCTATTGTTGTATCTTTTACTTTAGTCCACTGACAAACCAGGGAACACAGCCGCAAGCGCAGAAGAACTTTGGCATCACCTCCCCGATCAGTTTAGCGGCTCCGAAGGAAACTGATTGCACCCTCACCCAGAAACTCATAGAAACCTTGAAACCTTTTGGTGTGTTTGAAGAAGAGGACGAATTGCAGAGGAGGTGAGATCGGTCGCAGTGCGACTTGTGCTGCTGCATATATGTAAAATATTCAGAAACTTATATTAGGACTTGGTATAATAAACTGTCGGGTCTAGGATGGGCCAGGGGAATCGTCCTGCATATGCTGGTTTAGGTAACGCTATAATAAAATTTGAGTTTTTCAAACATTGCAAGACCCCCTTCGTCCAGTAATGAGAAAGATTAAGCAAACCTCTGTTGGGATATATTCACACTGGCATTTAAAGTAGTTTCCAGGACTATATTATATTATTGACCTATCCCTAGCATCTGACCTTGGGGGTCTGACACTTGGCACCCTCGCTGATCAACTGATAGCCGGTAAAGTTGAAGCTGGAAGTAAACGGTGTACAGAGCTGAATGGCACAGCTCCATTCACTGTGTAGTGGCCGTTCTCACTGTGCTCCTATTGAAGTGAATGTGCCCAGTGTAGTGACTGCCCTCACAGCAATGTGAACAGTGCCTTATGCGAAGCAATATGTTTATACAGGTACATGATATAATCAGGCTATATGGTAAGTAGTGTCACCTGCTACTTGTGATGATTATTTTATTATAGACTATGCATTTGTCTGTGATTCAACAATGTTTTTTCTTTTCTACAGAATTTTAATTTTGGGGAAACTGAACAATTTGGTTAAGGAATGGATTCGTGAGATCAGTGAAATCAAGGTAAGGTCTAAGATTTCAGGTACCGCAATGTCAAAATCAAATGCTCTGGTGAGTCGTTTGCTTTCTTCTTCTACATTAATGCTTTCCAAAGAATGAGAGCTGGCAAATAGGCCACTTATCTTCTATAGTTTTGGCTGCACCTTCCCACTCCACTATGTTTGCATTACTTGACCGGTAGCAGAGATTAATGTGTCCGTTGTAGGGTACTTAACCTTTGCAATGTATAATTGCATTTCCTGTGTCTTAAGATTTTCTTTTTACCTCCCCAGAATTTACCGCAGTCTGTAATTGAGCATGTGGGAGGCAAAATATTTACCTTTGGGTCATACAGATTGGGCGTCCACACAAAAGGTCTGTACATTTTATTTGAAGCTGGATAACGACCACAAATGCTTACTATGCTATCTACAAATCTCATTAAACACTTACAGGTTGATGTCGTTTTCTACTATTGTATTCTTGAGTTCCCATTGAATCAGTATTGTGTATTCCTTCTGGTTCCAGGTGCCGATATTGATGCCTTGTGTGTGGCACCCAGACATGTCGACAGAAGCGACTTTTTTTCTTCCTTTTATGACAAGTTGAAGCTGCAAGATGAAGTCAAGGACCTTCGTGTAAGTGTGGCTCCCCTACTTTGCTATTATTAACATTTTTTCGATTGAATTTAGTTTAATGTATCTACCCCTCGTCTGATATGCAATAAGAAGACTCTTTTCTTTAAGTCTGGATTGTCCTTTTGGAAAAAGCTCTTTAGAGCAGATCTGTCTCCTGTTTTCGCAATACAAACTACATACATTAATAGGTCTCAGACCTGATAAGGCTGATGTATTTACTGTGAAAATTTGTCAGAATGATTGTAAAATCACGGTTGAAAGTTCAGACTTAGTCTCCACCCTCCTAACTGGATTGACAGCATCAGTGTCCTTCCTCACTGCTGCTGTTGCTGCGATCTAACTGCTCCGTACAAGCTGCAGCTGTCTGTCGGGCTGGGTGGAGATGATGGTAAGATAAAACAGCCTCTCTGTGCCTAAAGTGGTGACTGAACCCTGGTCCGGCGCCAGTCCTGTGACTGAAAGGGCGAGGCTGCGGGAGAAATAAAGTTAATTCCCTTCCAGCAGCAGGGCTCTCAGTGCGGGCGCTAAATGGTGTCAGAACGCTATTAACCTGCAGCTTAGCCCTGTATTTGCAGGTTAATAGCGTTGGGTTCCCTTTAGGCAGGTCTGTAGACTCACTCGGTGAATGCATGCTGCAGGATATGGCGGCTTTATAAATCAAAGATCATAAATAATTAGCGATCTTTGCTACTGGCAAATGTGCAAGAGATCAGCTTTAGTATTGCGCTTCTCAATCACTTGGTTTTTGGGCAGCTTTATACTATTGTGGTCACCATTAACGTCGCTACCAACCTTTATGGTTTTATTAAAAATGTTGTTTTCTGTTGTTAGGCTGTGGAAGAAGCTTTTGTACCTGTGATCAAGCTTTGCTTTGATGGGATAGAGGTAACCATTGTTATTGTCTGTTGCATAGTTATTGTGACTTCTGTAAATACAGAATTTTGATACAAATTTTTAAGCCAGATGTGTGTAATGATGAAACTGTTCTGATGCCTTATTGTAGAGATTTGCAGGACCCTGGTCCTGTGCCTACTTTGGTTGTCCGTTGCAGCTGGACCAGAAGTCTGTGAACCTCCTCCTACCTACTGACATAACTAGCGCCTCTTTGCATGAGACCTGGTGCAAAGTCGTCATTGTGGTGTGACGCATAACGTTATGCTGCGCCTACTAATCAGAACAAATACCAAATTAGGAAACACAGCAGCACCCAGTATGGGCCAAGATATATGCAAACACTGGAAACATGAGATTAAACCACATTGTTGCTAAATAAAATGTACTTACAAAAAATGAAGGTTCTTAGCGCATAAATTGGCCAATTCATGTATGCCCATCAACCATGGCAAGGTGACCTCCCTCTGATGGGTCCCTATCCTCATGCCACTCTTGGGCTATAAGCCTACAATTTTAAATAGGAATGGCAGGGACCAGCACTAATTAAAAGCAACCTTGGGCTGATTGATGGAGTGCACAGTCAGAAAAGGAGGCAGTCACAACCTCCAGTGACAAACTGCAAAAAAAACAAAACGTGACCAGCACCTCCATATAGTGTGAACAGGTGCACGCTGCAATGACTGCATAACTTACAAAAAGAGAACACAGCAGCACTCTGTATAGGCCAAGATATATGCAAACACTGGAAACATGAGATCTAAACTACATTATTACTAAATAAAATGTACTTACAAAAAAGGAAGGCATGAGGATAGGGACCCATCAGAGGAGGTCACCTTGCCGTGGTTGATGGGCATACATGAATTGGCCAATTTATGCGCGAAGAACCTTCATTTTTGTAAGTACATCCTTGGCCCATACATGGTGCTGCTGTGTTCTCTATGTATGTTATGCAGTCATTGCAGCGTGCACCTGTTGACACTATTTGGAGGTGCTGGTCAGGTTTTTTGGTGTATTTTTTTTCAGAACAAATACCGAGCAGGTGGTAGGTTCACGGGGCTCTTGTCTGTTGCTTCTGTGGCTGCTGGACCCCGGTGGCCTGTGACTTTTACTTAACACTTCAATATCTGCATCATTTGTAAAAGTTAGTCCGTATGCTTCCCTGAAAATATTCAGTTCATTTTGTAGTAATTACTGAGGAGTTCTAGTATGATAAAGGTTCTCCTGTATTATTGCTTCTCCCGTCTTATTCATCAATATTGTTCTTAACCGAACTGTGTGAATACGAATGTAACTTTTGATGCTTCATATGTACAATTTATATTTCATGAATTTGTTGAATCTTTGCAATTTTTTTTTTTTTTTCTCAGATTGATATTTTATTTGCAAGACTTGCACTTCAGACAATTCCTGAGGACTTGGACCTACGAGATGATAGCCTGCTGAAGAATTTAGACATAAGGTGTATACGGAGTCTTAATGGTGAGTCCTGTTAGATAATTATAAAATAAGCCTTTTTAATATTGTCAAGGGAAGAGTGATTTAACTATTAACCAAACATTGCTAACAAAGAGATGAGAGGAATAAACTGTCAAACCCGGGCGCTGGTGCAGGGCATTAAGAGTGCTAGAAGTGCGCTGGCAGGTCCCAATGCAGTTGCAGATAATGTGCATATACCTTTTTTTTTTTAGAAATTCCTTTTGACAAGTTTCCTTTTTAACTTTTGCAATAAGTTTTTAGTCTTTTTGCTAGAATTAAATGAATTTCAGTAACTCTTATCTCTACAATTTGCTCCTTTCCCTATTTAGTTAATTGACCTTACACAGTTTAAATATATTTTTTTCTTCAGTTTCCAAGTCCCATTAGAAGCGACTGACCGTGGACGCCCACATCAAAGCCCTCTCTTTTTCTGCTTGTAATCAGTTTCTCGTTTATTTTTTCCCCAGGTTGCAGAGTAACCGATGAAATCCTCCATCTAGTACCGAACATTGATAACTTCAGGTTAACTCTGAGAGCAATCAAACTGTGGGCCAAGCGTAAGTTACTCAGCCGAGCTTAATGTTCTTTGTACCGGCTGCTAGAAACCTTGATAATGTTGGTTTTCTTTTTTGTAGGCCATAACATTTATTCCAACATCCTAGGATTTCTTGGTGGCGTCTCCTGGGCTATGTTAGTGGCAAGAACATGCCAGTTGTATCCAAACGCAATAGCATCCACACTTGTCCATAAGTTTTTCCTGGTATTTTCCAAATGGTATGTGTTTATACACAATTACTTTTTTTTTTTATAGTTACACTGTTGTCATTGTTTGATATCTCTCCGTGTATTGTTATAGTGTGCTAATCTTTTGTTTTTGCAATGCAGGGAGTGGCCGAATCCAGTTTTGTTGAAGCAGCCAGAGGAGTGTAACCTTAATTTACCTGTGTGGGATCCAAGGGTCAGTAAACAATGCTAATAATTGTCAACAAATGGTTAATTGTGTTTTCAAGGTGGTGTTGTGCAGCACCTCTCCTCCTTTCCTGATATTGAGCATGCTGGCGCTCGCTGGGTGGGATAGTGATCTTCTGACGCTCAGCGGGTACTGTGCACTTGTCCTGTTTGGGGCGAAGGGCTGTTCTGTCGAGTCGAGCTCTGCTGCGACATTCAGTCTTGAATGCGGTATTTGCCAGCTTTCATTATTGCCATAGACTTTGAATGGAGTTGAACATGATGACATTACAGGGGTATTCACAATGTGAAAAGTATCACCTGTCCATGCCGTTCTTTCTCTGAGGAGTGTTTGTCTATCTCTGGCAGTCCAATAAACTGAATAGAGGGGGTCGTGTGAATGCTCAGCCATTCTGATTCGGCATTTACGAGCCCCCTTTAGGAATCGGTGGAGGGTCCTAATGGTCAGAGCTCCCACTAATCTGCAAGTCAGGATGGGTGGTAACTTTTAAATATCTTGGTGTTCTCCCAATTTAAAGGAATAGACTACTTAATGAACGCTTCAATTTTTTTTTTTGTTTAATGAAGGTGAATCCCAGTGACAGATACCACCTCATGCCCATCATTACACCGGCCTACCCACAGCAGAATTCCACCTACAACGTGTCTGTGTCCACAAGGATGGTCATGGTAGAGGAATTCAAGCAAGGTACGTTCAGATTTAATGATTCTTCTTCCCTCTGTAGTGGTTGTATTCCCCTCCTTACCCATATTCGTTCATTCATTCTCTAAAATCATTGATATTTGAATGACATCTTTTATTAATTTCATATTTATTTATTTTGTTAACTCCTTCTCCCCTAGGATTGGCCATCACAGATGAGATCTTGCTGGGTAAAACAGATTGGTCCAAACTTTTTGAAGCTCCAAACTTCTTTCAGAAATACAAGTATGTATATTCTAATCTGTCTGCCACGTTTGGTGGGGGCAGAAAAAGTGATCTCTGATAAAGCGATCGACAGGTTGTCTATCACATTTTTGTCTCACCCTAAAAAAAAAAAAAAAAAATCCCTCTAGTCAAGGCTGCTGGTGTCTTCCCCTCTTTCTGACTTGCTGTCAGTTGTCAAGTGTAATTTATCTGAAGCAGCAGAAACACAGAGGGATTGTAGGAAGTGGGGGCTGGGGTGGGGTTTTGTAACAATCCAGGAAGTGGGGGCTGCTTTTTTTGTAGCTCTACAGGAAATTGGGGGCAGACTTGTAGTTAAGGGTGGGCAATCCATTTAACTGGGAATGTAAGGAAAGAAAGTTGCAGCACCTATAGTGCTGGCAGAATGCTGATAGAGCGAAATCACCCACTCAAGACCAATGGATGTTAAGTAACAGAGCATAAGAATCTGGACAGTTCCTTGACATTAGATTGGTAGATGTGATTCCATCAGTGTTACCTTGTTGGGGGGCAGTAAGACCATGCTTCCTAAAAGCTGTGTGTAAAGACTGTTAACACTTCAAGGCAAGAGTACAGTAGTGTGCAGCTTCTTGTTAGTATTATTGCAGCTTGTTATACGTCGATGTCATGACACTGGTCCTGTCTCCGAGAACAGCGCCAGTGTGAACAGCGCCTGCAGTAAGCATAACCCCAGTGATCACTGAGCTGGGAGGCCAGTAACAATCAAATACAGTAAAACTTTTTCAAGCTGACCACCCGAATCTGTATTGAAAAGTGGTGCTGTGTTGGAAAGGTTTCCCTGTTGTAGCTTTTCGCCTAAAACACTAGCTAGTGCACACAATTTACATGATGCGTCACCTGGCAAATAATTATTGATTTTTCATTCCCAGTTGGGTTTCAAAGTTCGCATGAAAAATGCAATTTTACAAGGTGATTTTTGACTTCCAGCGAGCCTCACATGCGCTGGATGGGAGAAGCTTTTGCCTTAATTAAAAATACTGTACAAATCATTCTCCATTTTACAAATGCAGCAGTTCTGTTGCCCATGACTTCCCTTTGCCCCCTTGCATGCCAGGTTTTGTGTTCTGGATTTGGGTTGGTTTGTGTGTGCGGATATTCATTACCATTGTACTTTTTTTATCACCTGTATGTTATTAGCAAATAAATCTAAAAAAAATAAAAAAAAGAACAAAAAAAAAAATATGCAAAAAAAAATATACAAAAAAAAAAGCAAATAATGTGAATGTGTCTGATTTATTTTAGGTTTTTTTTGAACATTAAGTTAATAGATTGCTGACTTTTACTTGGTACATGCTTAAGGCTTAAGCCTTATAACTTGTGTTCTCTCCATCCAAAAGAATCAGTCAGATTGATGCGAAGCACACTCTGATCAGAGATTTATCAGAGTGGGATCTGATTTTTTTGGAGGTGGAGAGAGAGAAAAAAGTTTCTCCAACTTCCTCAATTATGTCAGTCCGTGAAAATTGGACCCATATATTTAAATGGTCGAGTGCGCATGGGTACGAGTGCTATCTGTCCAAGCCACGGATTGCCGTAATCTGAATAAACCGTTTGTCTGCACGAGTCCTTACTGTGTATC
Source organism: Phyllobates terribilis (assembly GCF_046119375.1). Taxonomy (NCBI): domain Eukaryota; kingdom Metazoa; phylum Chordata; class Amphibia; order Anura; family Dendrobatidae; genus Phyllobates; species Phyllobates terribilis. The sequence goes on along the minus strand of NW_027362767.1, from coordinate 51,635,737 downwards.
TTTTGGTTTGATTGACAGCACGTAAGTGATTTCTGCCTGAGCTCAGTCAGCGGCTCCGCACCTCCACAGTGACCCTGCGGGAGCCCGGCTCGCATCGTGCCTTTATGGGCCCTTATCACTGTCTCCTGTCTGATCGCTGCTCAGTACTGTAGACGGGAGGCAGCGTTGAGAGCTGACACTGAGTGCCGCTGGGCTCCTGCAGTGTCGGTGCAGAGCCGCTGATTTGCGTCTAGGCAGCACTCACTTCAGAGCTGTCAGTCAGCATGCAAACTAAAGGGGGCGTAACGGTTCACTGATCCCGTGGACACGCCAACGGTGCACCGAAGCCCCTCATTTGGATACTATTTATTTTTTGTCTTGCCACTAAAATCTATTCTACAGATGGATGTTTTTTTATAGTGGATAAGTTTCCTACATACTAGTGGTTTAATCAGCATTTTGGGGGTGACATTCCTTTTTAATAGTTAATGGAGAGTATTTACTTTGTGCCTTTATCTCATCCTCTGAAAAAAGATTTCTCAAGTGAAATGTGCAGTAGGTATCGTACCAATGACCTGTCCATGATTTGTGCTACGTGTCACTGATGTCTCGGGGTGCAGCGGACTCTTTACACCCCATGTCTGGTGGGGCAGAAGGATCTCTGCTTGTCTGTGGATAGAATAATTCTTGTTTACATCCAAAGTCACATGGTTCATGACTGATCAGAGACCAAATATTCACTGCCCTTTGTGCCCGCAGTATATTGGTGGGGGGGGGGGGGGTGTTTGTGTTTTGTTTTGTTTTTTACATTATGTTGTTAGGCTATGTTCACATGTCCAGTACTCATTCATTAGAATGGATCCAGCAGCAATCAATCCGTTTACAAAAAAAAGCTGCCAGAAACAACTGTGCCGGGGAAAAAAAAAAATTTCAACTGGATCCGTTTTTTTAACATTGAAGTCTATGAAAAACGGATCTGTTAAAAAGCAATCTGTTTTTCTCCCATTGGAAAAGGATCTGTGGTTTGTTTACTGGATTGGTTTCAAATGAGTGATTACAAGAAAGTTTACATTAGTGTGATTAAAAATGTATTTTTCCACCTCCAGTAAGCAAAAAACAGATCCTTTTCAAACTGGAGAACGATAGATGGCTATTTAAGTGATCTGTTTTCCATAGATGTCCATGTTAAAATATATATATTTTTTTTTTTCAGACGGACATTAAAAGTTCTATCTGTACAGCTATTTGTCAACGGAGGATTGCTGCTGGTTCAGTTGTAAGGATGATTACTGGACATGTGAACTTAGCCTTAGAGAGTCAAAATCTGCCTCCTAATACGGCTGCTGTCGGGGCACTCACACGGCCGTACAGGGGCTGTATTTTACAGGTCGGGGGACTCCTCACCTGAATGAACATACTAGCCTCATAGTTTAGTTCTGGTCTGGAGCTTCTGCAGCAGAGTGCGTACGGTCGGTGTATGGTCGTGTGAATTCACTCATATGGTCGCACATCGTGTTTTTGCCTTGAAAATACGCAGCATTTTACTATATCAGCTAAGCAGGAGTTTGTTCTGAGATCTCGTGCTTCTTGGTTTTTCCTTGCTGATTAGGAGCAGTTGCAAATGTTCAGCAGGTCAGTTTTTATCGGTTTTGTTTTACCTTCATTCAAATGAGTGTGGGAAAATAACTTATTTTACACTGTTTCCTGCCAGCACTCCAGGATTTGCAGCAGATTTTGGGACCTTTTTAAAAGGCTTATTCCGCTGCTTTAATGAACACACCTATTAAATTTAATTTAGCTGAAAAATAACCTGAAAGCCCGTTCTTAACCAGAGTAAATCCTAGAAAAAAAAGGTAGCCTGACTTTCTGTTCTCATTCTCCAGGAAAAATTTTCAAAACAGGGTTCTTAAAATATGAAACCGCCGCTTGTAATATTTCTGCCCAATAACCTATAATATACTACTCGCTGAAGGCTGCGGATTCAGATTTCCATGCCAGGAGTTCACTGTGGGAGATCTTCACACCCTAAAATCCCTCATCAGTTGTTTAGGATGCTGGAGCCAGTATGGCAGACTGGAAGAACATGTGAGAAGTCCGATCCATGCCAAGGAGGGTGTAAAAGCCCGAACCTTCAATGTTGCTGTTACTTAACTACTTATACATTAGGTCTGACCATTCCTTTGCCTCGAGTGCCTTGTCAGTCTTTTCAAAGCCTCTGATAAAATATTTAGAATACAGAATATATAGCTAGATTATTAGCAGAATGTTTAAATCTGTTGGCCCAGGATTAGAAAAACATGGATTGCAAAAAACTGCACCTCCCTTCTGTTCAGGCTGTGTATGGTATTGAACGTGCGTCATTTACTTCAATGGCTGCAATAATGGACATAAGTTGTAGGTGGGAATAGTGCTGTTTTTGGGTGAAGGCAGACATGTTTTTCAAATATTGGACCGGGGCTGTGGAGTCGGAGCCGCTATAAAATATACCGACTAACTCCTAAAATATATAATAAATTGGGTACAGTAGTTCAATGCAGTTTGTGGGGAATATTTTTTTCATAAGAATTTGGGAAAGTTCTGAAATGTCCTATAAATGTCTGTCCTATTCCTGATCTAAGGGTCTAGACTTTTAGCTGAGATGAGTCTGTCCTACCGTAAATTCATGACTTGAACATGAGCCATGTCGGAGTTGGAGTCGGTGTCGTGGAAATTGAGGAGTCTGAGTCGAAGGTTTGGCTTACCGACTCCACAGCCCTGTACTGGCCAGCCCCTTTAACGTAGTATTTTACATCCTCCGCGATTGTGAATTCTACTATTAGTCGTGACTAATTTATAGCTTGATAGTTGATCACCGCAGACGTGCTGGAACGTGTTGCTCTTCTGTACACCCACATATAGTGCTTTGCACGCAGAAGGTCAGGAGCCTGGCGTCAGGTCTTCTGTGGCAGCAGGATCAGGGCAGTCCTCACTTATAGCAACATTATAAAATAGATGGAGGGGAAAAGGGAATATATATGGAATTTACATCTGTGCTGAAATCCCGTAATGCTGGTACTTCTATCTTTCGTGTCCAGTCCTATGAGTCTTTTTTGGTTTGGTTGCGTCAGAACTTCTTACTGAGTTCTTCAGATTGTGAGCAGCTCTTAGTTTCCTGCCCAGATAATGAAAGCCGCAGCTCCGGCTCCTGCCGCGTTTCGGCTGCCGTGTGCAGGATTTGAAGGGTTACTACCAGCAAGAATACGTGACCTTTGTAAATAAAAGATTTCTATAAACTAGTGCAATGGAGTTGTCCAAACCGAAGCAATCAGTGGGGTCACTATCAGTAGCATTAGTTTGTCTCTTTCATCTTAAGTGAAAAACTAATTATTTATACTCTTTGCAATAAAACGGCATTGTCTTTATTTTCAAAGGCATTATATTATACTTCTCGCAAGTGCACCGACCGAAAAACAGCATCTTGAATGGTAAGTCCTCATCCAACAAGTGTAGTTTTGCCTGACATGTCCGCTATCTTTTTTTTTTTTTTTTTCAAAATATTATTTGTATATCAACTAAAGGGAATTGTCAATGAACTTTTCCCATACTTAAAGGGGCTGCCAGACCCCACTGATCTGATATTGATGTGATTACCTATCCTGTAGATAGATGGTCAGTGTCTTGAGCACATGACTTCTTTTAAAGGGGTATTTCCATGTCCCTATATGATTCATGGTGGTCCCTCAACAATCCTGCTGCCTGTGAATACAGCAATTCATGTTTACATCCAGAAGGTTAAAGTGTTGCATGATTCATTTTAAGAGATCCTTCCAATGGATTGATAAAAAATATATATAAAAACCCTTTGTTCTGCTGCCGGTAAGAAGCGATTTCATCTGGTCGCTATTGAAGGTACTGGTGCAAAGTGACAGATTAGACCTTGTAAATCCTGGCAGCATACATCAGATAATGAATGGATGTAGAAGCTCTTCCTTAACCGCTGTTGGCTGTTTCTGGGCTGCATTCACCAGAATAGGTCTGGGCTGCACGCTTGTCTGTAAGTGTGGCTATGTCCCGGCCAGTTACGGCCTTGTCTGAACAGATTTACAAGAACAGGGAAGAGGAAGATGAGTAAAACTCTTCTCTGCTGCCTGCATTCATCTATGCCATTCCTCCACTTACAGGGTGGGTCTAGTGGAGTCGAAGATCCGTATCCTCGTTGGAAGTCTAGAAAAGAATGAATTTATCACACTTGCTCATGTGAACCCTCAGTCATTCCCAGCTCCTGGAGAAAACCCAGAAAAGTAAGCCTGCTGATATTGCACGGGAGTAATGTCTATGCACACATGTCCTGTCCTTTATTTCTCATTTTCTTGTGTTCTCACATTAACAGGGAAGAATTCCAGACCATGTGGGTTATTGGACTAGTGTTCAAAAAGATGGAAAACTCTGAAAATCTCAGTGTGGACCTGACGTACGACATCCAGGCCTTCACGGACACTGGTAAGTCCTGCCGCTCTAAGGCGTCAATACGTTTTGCCTTCTCCTCTCATCCCCTCGTAACTTTTGGATGTTTTGTGTAGTTTACAGACAGGCAATAAATAGCAAAATGTTTGAAATGGACATGAAAATCGCAGCAATGCACGTGAAAAGGAAGCGACTACATCAGCTCCTGCCAACACACGTATTGCCGAAAAAGAAAAAGGTAAAGAAATCCTATAAAAAATGTCCCTTTATTAATTCAATTTCTTTGTTGTTTCCAGTACATTATAGTTCCTGCTTCATAGCCCATTAGAGGGGGTGTCTACCACTAGGGATTATTTATTCATTTTCACTTAAATTCATGGGTGAAAAAAATATCATTTTTGATTTAATAAAGATAAGATTTAATAAAATTAAGTTGCACCAGGTTATTTCCCTGTACGTTTGATGGTGGTCTGTGGTCATAAATCAGCTGAGAAAAAGACAGACTAGTTATAAACTGTCAGAGCGAGCTCACTGATGGATTCTCAAATAACTCCTTCTGCATCCAGTGATAGACAAAGAGCCTATAAAAGGGAAATGTTGCAAAAGTTTTAATGAAACTCAACTGCACAAATAATGAAAAATAATAAAGGCCCCAAATATGAACATCTTTAATGAATAATCATGTCAAATATAACACTAAGGCAAATTCACACGCGCCTTACACATTAGATAGCGGTCGCCCATTTGCAGGAACTCTGCTCGGCCTTTAACAGAGAATAAAGGATTGGATGTTGGAAATCCAGGATATCGGATCCTTCTCTTCCCCGATATCTGGCGGTGGAGAGCTGGGAGGACCCCGCATATATTAGACTATCGGCAGTTTCAGCCAGCATTTGTCTAATGTAGGGGGATCGCTGCAGTACCAACTTTGTAGATTTGATCTGGCGAAATGCAGATAAAATCCTCAGTGTAAAGCGATATCTGCATGATTTGCTATAAATGCACAGCTGACTGTGCCCCTGGTGTAGCATCCGGCCTCGGCCCTGCAGTATGACACCAGTGACATGGATTACTGTGTAATGAATAGGCAGCCATCCATTGTGGAAAGTGAGTTTGGACAAATGTATTTAGCCTCCGTGCACACTAGAGCGAGCGTGGCTGCTGATTCTAGTTATTTCTAAAGCGCTGCTCTGATCAGACAATTGCATTAATTCCCTAACACACTGTGCAGCATGCGACTTCACTGGGAAGTCACCGACTACAGCTTCTCCGTGGTTAACTTTGGAGCCGACAACCACAATTGCCCCCTAATGATGCGGACGTGTTTTAGTTTTTCCGCTTTCATTTATTCTTTTACAAATAGACACAATTCTTTGTTTTCCGTCCCCATAGCCGAACGAGGATATGTTTTTTTATGTTGGGGCGAGTCGTAGGAAAAAATCCAAGTGAGGGGCAATGTTGGGAGTGCTGGGGAATGAAATTCAACAGCTTAGTATTTAAGTGCAATAAAAATGGCATGGGAACGTGATCCTTCAGGTCAGTAGGATTATGGTCATAGAAATCTATACAGGTTTTTTTTTTTACTGCTTTTAACCCATGAATGACTTCCAATTTGTCTTTTTACTGACCTGAGAAATAAGTGAATAGCATTCCCTGATGGGTGAAAATGTAGCGGTTGACAGCTTTTATACAACCACAGACAACCTGCTCCATTAGCTATCAACCATGGCCGTTTAACCCCTTAGATGCCTTTGTCAATGGCAGCAGCATCTACAAGGTTAACTGAGGGAGAAGGCTCCCTCTTTACTCCGTTGGCACCGTAAGATCGTGTTTGTATGGTTGCATAAATATTAATTTTGGGGGTTGTCCAATATATAGGCCCCTCAAAGTCACTTCAAAACTGAATAGGTCTGTAACAGTGATTGACGGTGCGGGCTGTCTGATATTAAGCACCAAGTCACAATTTGTGCCGCAGTTTCGTATGGAAAGTTTAGTCTCTCTCCAATATTTTCTTTTGTGTTTTGCAGCATTCAATGGAAGGCGTTAAGCTCGTCTCCCTCAATGACAACAGCTTGGACTTATCGATGGACAGTGACAACAGTATCTCTGTGCCTTCTCCCACCAATGCCACAAAGAGTAGTCCTCTGAACGTCTCAGGATTGTCTCAGGGGTAAATACAGACTTTTTCCGAAATACAACACTTCTAGGATGTAAATGTACAACTTTAATTGTATATTTTGTCTTCCATCTAGTAGGAACAGTCCAGCGGTCCCAGTGAACACTTCAGCCACCGCTGAAGTCATTGCTTCACCGAGCAATCCCTGCGATATTTCATGGGGTAGGCTAGAAAAGCTTCATGTAATTTACATCCCTGGGTTTATACAAGCTTTGTTTTTTTTTCTCAATTTGTTGGAAATGTGTTGCAGGCAACCTCAACGAAAGCATTCCCGCCGATACTGCCATGCCGCCAGCCATTTCTTCCACACCAAAGCCTGTGGTGTCGAGAGTCGTGACTGCTACCCGTTTGGTGAACCAAGTCTCGAAGCCTTCAGCAAACATTGCAGCAAAATTGCCCAGTCCTGTATCTTCTGGTGTAAAGCGGGCTTCCTCCTCTCCGAAAGATGATAGTCCCAAGAAAATCAAACTCGAAGAGGTATTTTCTAACTTGTTAAATACAAGAGAAATTCCAGCAAATCTATATTTGAGAATTGTCACTCTTGCAACAATGGTGAAGTTACATGATCATTGTTCGTCTTATGTATATGTGTATGTAGAATGACTTTTTGTTAATACCTTTGGGTTGCACAGCACGATGGGCCATACCCTCACCTCCGACACTCGGCAGCTCTGCATAGATTGATGTCTTTTTTATTCCCCTTCTCCTTGTTCTCACTTTTTTCCTAAGTGTCTGCACACTTCTGCCTTTTCTATGCGGCCTTTACCCTTACAAATTCCTGCATTTCTAGCAAAGTTGGTGCCACTTTTGAGGAGACGTTTGTTCACTTAAGGGCCTTCCTGGTTTCCCCTATTCTTTTCTGGCCTACTCTTATTCGTGGGCCTTCCCTGCTAACTCCTGTGCCCATGGTGTCTGGTCAGTGGAAGACCCATCTTTGTCATAGGTATTCCACAATATGTGTACATCCCCCACAACTTTTCTCATCCCTGGACCCACCTGATTTGCTCAAGGGGTGTCTGAGAGTTGTGGCTTCTTTCAGCGCTTTGCAAATTGGTTTACGGGGGGGGGGTGCAAAAAACAGCGTTCTCTTCCCACCCTTTACCTCCTTGACCCTGTAGTCTGAGAACTGTTCCTTGGCGCCTGTCTTTTGCCAACTGGGGGACTCAGCCCTGATGCTGCTCCTGGTTCCAGTAGGCACCCTTCATGACTCTCCTCTTCCTCTTCGATCGTCTGGTCTCCTCCACTTAGACCCCCATAGGCAGCCCCCCATTGATGTGGACGACATGTGTGTTCACTGCCCTAACCCTGCATCTGTTCAGAACCCTGAGGTCTGTCTCGGGTACCGAGCCCCCCCACAAGGAGTCAGTCATAATCCAGCCCCTAGATACTAAGACAAGGCCGTCGATAAGAGGCTGAAAGAAGGGGAAAGACCTGTCTTAAAAAAAGAGGCCTTAATATATGCTAAGCTGACCAACGTCGAGGGGAAGGTATAGCCCTTGGTGCTGTCTCCCCCAATATATTAAACAAGAAATGGATTTTACGTTAAAGGGAATCAGTCACCAGGTTTTTGCTACCCCATCTGAGAGCAGCATGATGTAAGGGCAGAGACCCTGATTCCACCAATGTGTCACTTTCTGGGCTGCTTGCAGCACTTTTGATAAAATCCCTGTTTTATCTGCTGCAGATCTAGCAGTTCTCTAAAGGCTGAGCTGTGTGTAACCCCGCCCACTCCACTGATTGGCTGGTTTCTGTGTATACTGTGCATAGGCAGAAAGCTGCCAATTAGTGGTGGAGGGTGGGGTTGTACAGGGCTTGGGAATTTGGATGACTACATAGTAGCAGGCTTACTAGTCCTCTAGTGTTAATCTGCTGATAAAACACTGATTTTATGAAAACTACAGTAAGCAGCCCAGTATGTGACACAGCACTGGAATCAGTGGCTCTACCCCTACATCAGGCTGCTCTCAGATTAGGGGGCAAAAACCTGATGACAGATTCCCCTATAAGTTCAAAATTCCAATTGTCCTTTTCAGCCTAACACTAAGGTGAGGTTCTAGTAATTCTTCCTGGGTATCCGTCGAGGACTCTCCAGGTTGGGGAGGGGATGTGGATAAGAGACCCGCTCGCTTGTTGTGCCTGTGCTTTTTGTGGTTTTACAGAAACCCATGCAGCCATGGTTTAGGTACACGATGTAGGAGAAGACTGATGGCAATAGGGAGAATCGTGGAGATAAACTGAAAAATGGCGCTTTGTGTTTTTTTACAGGACGAACTCGACGACTGTTCAGCCAATGAAGTGGAGGAAATGCAAAAAGTTGAAATGGAAGTTATAAAGGTAAAACTAGAATCTTCATAATTTACATCAGCAATAGTTATCTGTAGGGATTGCATCTAGAATGAGACCCTCCTAGGTGAGCGTTACTGGTACAGCGTCTGCTCAGGCGCACAAATGTCTTGGATGGTGGTTTGGTACACACTTGGTCTGCTAATAGGAATATCTCTCGGCCACCGCACCCACTGTCATACTCGTACACGCTCGGCTCGGCCTTGCACACATGAGAGAGTAGGGAAATAATCCGGCATCAGGGTGTTCCCAGGAAACCGACAATTGGTCTGTGAAATGCAACCCGCCTGATGCTCTGGCATCTAACCCTGGCATCATCTGTGGGTGACACTTCTCAAAAGTGGCTGCAGCTTATCAGAAAACCATGTGGCCTAGCATGCAGCCCTATGGGCCAAAAAGCATGACGCAAATTCCTGGCACAGAGTAAATGGTGTAAATATTCTCCAGATTTATCAAACACCAATAACCACTATGCTAAACTAGCGCATTTCACGACTGTAACAATTAGCCGATGATAAATCTGACTCTTTTGTGTTTTTTTGTGATTTTGTAGGAGAACGAAGGTGAAGTCAAATCATCATCCCCTGTCCCTGGATCTCTGCCATCTACTCAGGTACCGGCCGTTGTCTGCTAAAACACTAGAGGCTAAAGTGTGTGTGTTATATAGTTGTAGTCATTATACTCCAGAGCTGCACTCACTATTCTGCTGTCACTGGGTACATACATTACACTCAGAGACTAGAGAAGTGTCTCAGCACCACACCATATCGCACACTGCTTGTGCTCTGAGGTAGCATGCTCCCAGATTCATCAGATGGTGAAATTGCCAAGTAAGTGAAAGTTCATTGCAACAAGAAAAAAGGAAAGGCAGCACTCACCGAATCTAAACCGTCCTTTAATGTTTGAAACAGGACATCATCGCTGTATGCAGGTAAAACAGAGAAACATGCGGGGGAGGATGACGTGGACATATGCCGTTTTGCGTTTTTATGCTGCTTCTACAGGTCTCGTAGAAGAGCCGCATGGACGCGAAACAGCCGTCATTACATCCTGTATTATACTTCAGAGCTGCACTCACTATTCTACTGGTGAGTCACCAGTGCAGCTCTGGAGTAGGATGTAACTCAGGATCAGTACAGGATCAGTAATGTAATGTATGTACACAGTGACTGCACCAGCAGAATAGTGAGTGCAGCTCTGGAGTATAATACAGGATGTAACTCAGGATCAGTACAGGATCAGTAATGTAATGTATGTACACAGTGACTCCACCAGCAGAATAGTGAGTGCAGCTCTGGAGTATAATACAGGATGTAACTCAGGATCAGTAATGTAATGTATGTACACAGTGACTGCACCAGCAGAATAGTGAGTGCAGCTCTGGAGTAGAATACAGGATGTAACTCAGGATCAGTAATGTATGTACAGTGACTGCACCAGCAGAATAGTGAGTGCAGCTCTGGAGTATAATACAGGTTGTAACTCAGGATCAGTAATGTAATGTATGTACACAGTGACTGCACCAGCAGAATAGTGAGTGCAGCTCTGGAGTATACTACAGGATGTAACTCAGGATCAGTAATGTATGTACACAGTGACTGCACCAGCAGAATAGTGAGTGCAGCTCTGGAGTATAATACAGGATGTAACTCAGGATCAGTAATGTAATGTATGTACACAGTGACTGCACCAGCAGAATAGTGAGTGCAGCTCTGGAGTATAATACAGGATGTAACTCAGGATCAGTAATGTAATGTATGTACACAGTGACTGCACCAGCAGAATAGTGAGTGCAGCTCTGGAGTATAATACAGGATATAACTCTGGATCAGTACAGGATCAGTAATGTATGTACACAGTGACTGGACCAGCAGAATAGTGAGTGCAGCTCTGGAGTAGAATACAGGATGTAACTCTGGATCAGTAATGTATGTACACAGTGACTCTACTTTTTATGTAGATAATATGTAGCTGAAAATAATTTTTAGGTGAGCCTGCATTTTATAATTTGCAGATTATCTGTGTTTATTAGGATCTTTTTGTCCCATGCACATGATAAATTACAGTTGTCATGAAGATAATTTTTCTTTCTTTTTAACCCCTTTTAATCCTGTCTTCTGTCCCTAGCGATCGTCCAGTACCGATCTGTCTGACGTCCCCGCGCTACCGGCTAATCCTATCCCAGTTATCAAGAATTCTATAAAACTGAGACTGAACCGGTAAAACTCCCCCTCCCCTCAGTCTTAGTACCTCAGGGTCCATAAACAATCTCTCCGCCAGATGAACAGTGGTCTCCTGGAAGTGCTGGAGAAGAAGAGGACGTGATGTTACTTTAAAAAAAAAATAATAATAATATAAAAAAAATGTAGATAATTGTATTGGCCTGTAAGCACCGATCTGGAAGTCCAGGTTAGTACGATGACTGGTGACGCACTGGTAACTGGTTGCCGTCTGTTCCATAATGATTTACCCAAAAGGACTGATATCTTGGGAGAACCTCACAGTTGACTGATAACTGTATCCGTACTCCACCATAGTTCATGTATCTCTCGCAGAATCGACAATACATCTGGCCTGAAATCTCTCAGCAGACGCACTTTTTTTTGTTTTTTTTTCTTTTTTAACCGTAGCGAGGAACTTTTAGATGGGTTTCTTTTTAATTGTATTTTTCGGTTTCATTCATGTGCTAGATTTTCTTTTTTTTTTTCTTTTTTGTTTTTGCATGTTGTATCCCAACACTGGACATGTCATGCTCCCCTTTCCCCACTTTTATAAAGAAAATGAAAGTGAAGCGTTAATGGTTTTGTCGTAATATCATTAGGATATCGTTTGTGTGAGTTCTGAAGGCCGATTGCGAGGGTCCCTTTAATTTTCCTTTTAACACGAATATTTCTGGTCGTATAATCTTAGTTCCCCTACCTTTACACAGACGTTCAGGGAGGCATTGCATCAAAAGCAGTAAAAGTGTGTGAATCCTTAGATAATTCCAGGTTTTGGGTTTTTGTGAGTTTTAGTCCTGCTGGAAAGTGCAGCAGAAACTTTCATGTACAAGACGACCATTATTTTTTTTCCTACTGTAACTCATTTGAGAAGCTGTGATTTGTCCTCTAAGCTGGGTGGGGTGCGGGACTAAAGGGGGTATCTATAGCATTGCTGTGGGTAGGTTGAATGAATCAATGGAAATGTTGAAAGTCTGAATACACTCTTAAACTTTTGGTTTCATGGGGTGGGCGGTGTGCGATTGCCAGCGCACGACTTGGGGGGGGGGGGGGGCACAACTCCGATGCGGTTTTTCTTCTCTGTACTTTGCTTTGGAGTTATCATTTGCAGTCCATTTAATAGGGGTTTCCAAGAATAGGACAAAAATGAACAGCGCCACTTGTGGTTGTGGGGTGGTATTGCAATGCATCTCTGTTTCAGTGCTGCAATTTTTCAGGGATGAAAAAAAAATCTTACCCAGGAAAACTCACTTAAGGCTGGGATCTCACAAGCTGGGTTTGGGGTTTTTTTTGAGCCAGAAGTCGATTTAATGGGATATATAATGGACAGATTTACAAGTCTATGTCTACAAAACGCATGTGATTCTGGCCTTTAGCAACATCTGGCCACAGGTGGTGTATTTCCATTTAAAGGCATGGTCCAGAACTTTTCATATTGATAGGTTACCCTTAGGATCAGATTGGTGGAGTGCCTTGGCTCAGACCCCCACTTACCGGCTGTTACAAGGTCGTATGGCAGCCGAAGGTCCATTGTACAGAGTTGGAGCTCCACAGCGCCACACACTTTGTAGTGGCCATTTATGGGTATTGCCTTTCTTGTAGTACCCAAGAATAGCCACTACACATTATATGGTGCTGTGCTATACACTGCATATCTGGCAGGTACAGGACCTGGGAACAGCTGATCACTTGGGGCGCCAGGTGATCGACTCCCGCCGATCTGATATCGATGTCCTATCCTAAGTGCAAGTCAGCAGCATGGTAATCCAGGACCACCCCTTTAAGCCCACGCAATAATTCCCGCTCATACTACATTTTAACAGCCCATCTATATATAAAAGCCACACAACAGGACCGGTAATGTCTATTCCTTGTAGTCACGCCAGCCACCAGGTTATAAGTCATTTGTTTACAGGATCCGGCCCCCCTCCCCCGCACTCCCAAGTCATCCTCCACAGCTTTCTAGAAACCTAAGATGTTTGTATATTTCTTTTCTTCTCCCCAGGACAATGTTTGGCCTGGTTTCTTCTTTTTTGTTTGCCCACCTTCTGTGTTGTAACTTTTCTCTCTAGTTTCTCCCATCCTGAAGATCAGACTGTTGCTTCCGCATGATGTATGTATTGTCTCATGACTGGAGTTTGCTTTGTTTTATAGTACCCGTTCTCCTTGTATTTTTCAGAAGCTATTTTGTAAACAGATGATGTATTTCTCAATTGAAAACAGAAAAAAAAAAAAAACACAAAAAAAAATAAAAACCGCACAACCCCATGTTACATGTATTGTGTCCTGTGGATTTATTTTTTTCTTATCTCATTACACATCCAGCCGTATAAGTAATAGAGCGGCTAATCAAATATTGCATGGCCGCCACAGCTGATGATGGGGTTGGCTGAAAATAGTCCAATGGACTTAAAGGTATGTCAGTCTCTTAAAGGGGGTCGGGAGAAATATTTTTTCCATGTGAAATTTGAAGTCAGGTGGCTAAAGAAACTGTTAACAGGCTTCTCCCACACCCCAATTCGGGTTCATGATGTCTTAAGGGGGAGACGGGAGGGAGCTGGGATTTCCCTTGCACATTAGATGGTCAGTAATTTCAGCCTACACTCATTTTAATTAACAATTTTCTAACATTAAAGTTTTATGCTTTGAAAATAGTCATACTCCACAAAATAGTTAATATTTACCATATAATCTACTTTGTCAGCATGATTTTGAAGGCTTAAAAGTTGAGTAGCAATTTTTCCAACACCATTTATAAGCCCTATTGTTTCAGGCACCGCTTCATTTTTGAAGTGACTTTAACCCCTTAACAACATTTGACGTACTAATACGCATCTGTGCCCTGGGACTTAAGAGCCAGACCCGTATTAGTACGTCATGGCGATCGCGCGCGCGCACAGGCTGTGCGGGCGCGATCGCCGCCGGGTGTCAGCTGATTGTCACAGCTGACACCCGCAGGGAGCGGTCCTGCACCGCTCCCAGCACATTAACCCCCGCGATGCTGCACTCCCATTGCGGGGGCAAGGGGAGGTGATTCGTAAAAAACAAAGTGTTGTTTTTTTCCACTTTTTCATTTTTACGAATCAATTTGTGAAGCACCTAGGGGTTCTAAGTGCTCACTATGCATCTAGATAGGTGCCTTGAGGGGTCTAGTTTCCAAAATGGGGTCACTTGTGGGGGAGCTCCAATGTTTGGGCACACAGGGGCTCTCCAAATACAACATGGCGTCTGCAAAATTTGCTTGAATAATTAGCGGTCAAAAAGTCAAATGGCGCTCCTTCCCTTCCGAGCCCTGCCGTGCGCCCAAACAGTGTTTTTTCCCCACATATTGGGTATCTGCGTGCCCAGGGGAAGTTGCACAACAAATTTTGGGGTCCATTTTTTCTTGTTACCCCTGCGAAAATAAAAAAAAATTGGGTCTAAAGTAACATTTTTGTGAAAAAAGTTAAATGTTCATTTTTTTTCTTCCACATTCCAAAAATTCCTGTGAAGCACCTGAAGGGTTAATAAACTTCTTGAATGTGGTTTTGAGCACCTTGAGGGGGCAGTTTCTAGAATGGTGTCACTTTTGGGTATTTTCTGTCATGAACACCTCTCAAAGTGACTTCAAATGTGATGTGGTCCCTAAAAAAATGGTTTTGTAAATTTTGTTGGAAAAATGAGAAATTGCTTGTCAATTTTTAACCCTTATAGCTCCCTAACAAAAAAATTTTGGTTCCAAAATTGTGCTGATGTAAAGTAGACATGTGGGAAATGTTATTTATTAACTATTTTGTGTGACCTATCTCTCTGATTTAAGGGCACAAAAATTTTAATTTTGAAAATTGCAAAATATTCAACATTTTCGCCAAATTTCCGTTTTTTTCACAAATAAACGCAAGTGATATCAAAGAAATGTTACCACAATCATGAAGTACAATATGTCCCGAAAAAACAGTCTCAGAATCAGGGGGATCCGTTGAAGCGTTCCTGAGTAATTACCTCATAAAGTGACAGTGGTCAGAATTGTAAAAATTGGCCTGGTCATTAACGTGCAAACCACCCTCGGGGCTTAAGGGGTTAAAAGGTTTTTTTTTTTTTTAAACTGCACCCCTTAAGATATGCTAACCCCGATTTTGGAAGTTTAACCCTTCAGGTGCTTCTCAGGACTTTATAGCGAAGTGTTTTTCACTAAAATGTTGCTTTTGCCCCAAATTTTTCATTTTCCCAAATGTAATAGGAGAAAATGCATCCCATAATGAGTTGTGCATTTTTATTTTTTTTTTTACCTGGGTTCGATGATACCTCATATGTGGCAAGAAGCAACTGTTTGGCAAACTGCAAGGGAAGCACGCCGCGTCACAATGCAGACTTTGCTCGCGTGGTTTGCAGGATCCATGTCACATTTGCGGAGCCCTTGGAAGTGTCAGGACAGCAATTACCCCCAGTGTGGATTTGATCTAGGAGTATATGGAGAGATCCCGTTTTTTTTTTAATTTTTACTGGTGTATGAATTTCTATATATGTAGGTTGTGCTCGGTACATCAGACTGTAATAAATGTATATCAGAAGTAATGGACATGTGATACTTTACATTATCCACCGTCCAGGTTTGTTGGGGCAGATGTTGCTCTGAGAAATGGTTGCCTTGTGTAACACGCTGCACTTAGATTATTTTTTTTTTACCTTCCTCTCCTTGCAGTTTGATGGATCTCAAGGGTGAAATGTTGCCCTGGTACGATACAGGCACTTAAAGTTCCAGAGGCACTGAGCCTTTGCCTTCCTGATTTCTAAATATTAGGGCCTTGGTCATTACCTCCTGAAACTGAAGCATTGTGCCAGTCTGGCCTGCACATGGTGAAAGCGCGTGAGCATGATACTCAGCCATCTGTTTGTACTGAGCTTTTGTTTTCTTCATGGCACTAATGCTGGAGCACTTTATCAGAGAAACTTCCATGTGCTGCTTGTACCCCTGGACACGGTCTGGTCTGGGGATCAGTGTAGTGGTACAGCGGTGGAGATGCTACTATTTCCAGTTATTGTGGTCAGGATTATCCTTAACCACCAGCAGGTTCTCTACACGGTGCAGTTGATCATTAGTGACCCATGGAAGTCCCTTATTTCTGTGATCGCTCTTGACAATTTTTCAACTATGCCCGGTCATTAGGGTTTTCAGGTGCTTTAATCCTGGTGTCCCTCCTTTTCAGAAACCCTAAATATTTGTGTACCCTTAAGTACTCTCACAGTGTCACTGTTAAAACTAGTGGATTTCATATTGTGTACCGTTATACACAACAGGTGATGCAAGGTTAGGAAACTTGCTTTTAAGCATGATGATAGGTTGGGCCACCCATCTTCTGGATTTGGATAAATTATGTAAAAACAGACATTGGTGTGAAGGGATTAAGTGTATTGTTCATCCCCATCCTACCAGCCATAGTGATTGAGTGTCGGCGCAAAGACTGAATGCTTGTGCTTGTACCCTTGGCTTAGAGGAGCAGCTCAGGTCACTGCTCAAGTTTTGATCCATCTTTGAGTTCCATAAAGTAGATTTTTATTTAACATTTGTTCAGAAGTTATTCCTGGCTTTCTGATCTGCGGTTACATTTAATAACCCTGCCAGATGAGGAAGCTATAAGATCAACCCATGCTGGATCCATCAATATCTTTGAACGAACACTACTTTGATATTGATGCCCTATCCTATGGATAGGGCATGAATATATGATTAGGTGCGGTCCAGCACGCAGCACCCCCACTGATCAGCCATTGTGTTGACCGGAAGTCCTTACCTGTGGTGCTTGGCCGTCCATCTGTTGTGGCCGTAGCAGGGTACAACACATCCGCTTCCCATTCAATTGAATGGGAGGCAGATGTACAGTTAGAAGCGGCAGCCACTACAACTTGAAGGCCAAGCACCGCGGGTAAGGACTTCCGGTCGACACAATGGCTGATCAGTGGGGGTGCTGCGTGCTGGACCCCGGCCAATCATACATTGATGCCCTATCCTACCGATTGTCAGAAGAAAAAACAAGATGGTACAGATATAGAAATATGCACACCTTAATACAATTACAAGCTTTATTAAACCTTTAAAAACACCCATGACTGTCAATATTCAAAATTCTTCTCTAGTAAATAGCATAGGTCCTTATGTTATCATATAAATGTCATATACAGTTATCCCAAAATAAGCACATTTATCACTGATTTGTCTGCCATCTCAGTACATATTGTGCACTCCTTATCAATGCCACCATTATATACCAGTCTGTGCCAAAACCAAAAACCTAGTATGAGAAGTCCCACATGACCATAGTTAATGCCACAATCAAATCATTGCACACACACAGCCATATCACCCCTTAAGGATCATGTGTGGATCCAATGACAAACCCCACTCGTATCGCTGTGAAAACACAGCTTAGTCAGGGAAAGTCTGTCATGTATTGATATGGTCCAGCTATATGCCAGACAGTATATTTATCACTGATTTGTGTGCTTATTTTGAGAACTGTATTTGACATTTATATGAAGATAACGTAAGGACCTATGCCATTTACTAGAGAAGAATTTTGAATATTGCCAATTAACTGGATTTGGGAAAGCGTGTGGTTTAGTGTTTTTAGAGGAGTTGAATAAAGCTTGTAAATTGTATTGAAGTATGCGCATTTCTATATATGTACCTTCTTGTTCTTTCTTCTGACATTGTAGTTGGGTACATTATTACGCACCCTAATCTATGATTGAGGTTGTGCATCCTTTGCTTTGACTACCCTACGGATTAGGTATCAATGTTAAAGCAGTGGACAACCCCTTTAACAGGTTTTTCTGTTGCATGGACATTAATACCTTCTTGGGTTCAGGTCACACCAGCATATAGTCAATCTGAAAGATTTGGGACAATGATATAAACCACACTGATCAGTGTCAGCAGATTTTCTCATAAGATGGGAAAAGAAAAAGTTATCCATTTGTCAGTCTATGGCAATCAGACTGCACTAGGATGACAATTTTACAGACTTGCATGGCTGAGTGTGAACCAAGCATTAGATCTACCGTATTTTTCGGACTATAAGACACACTTTTCCTCAAATTTTGGAGGAAAGTGGGGGTGCGTCTTATAGTATGAATACTATCTCCCTGTATATACTGTGGCTCAGCGTGGTAGGAGGTCTGGGGGATCAGCAGGGCACAGGAGGCAGCAGCTGACTGCTGCAGCCTTCGCTGTGCCCGTTACTAAAGAAAATGAATATTCCATGCTCCCCACGCCCATGGGCGTGGGGAGCAGGTTATATTCATTTTCCTTAACAGCTGTCACTATACTGCAGCATGGCTCCTGTTGCAGTCTGTGCCCACTATTAAAGCTCATGATTATTCCCTACAACCCACTCCCATGAGTCAGAGTGACTATCCATGGTCTTTAATAGCAGGCACACTGACCGCAGAGCGGCAGCAGGAGCCAAACTGCGGTAGTGTGTGTGTTCTCACACTGAGGGCGCATGGCAGGGACCCCATGCGCGGCTCACACTGTCAGCAGCAGAGCAGGACGGCGCTGGAGAAAAGAGGTGGATAGGATTGTTTTTTGTGGGCAGCAGGATGGAGGCTCAAGGGGTGCCATACATTCCAGAATGGGGATGAGGGCCACGTATACCAAGATGGAGGATATTTACATAATTGGGGGACATTACCAGTGTCAGCAGCTGACTGCCTCCCCTATAACAGGGCATCATGACCACATTTTTTTCTTATTTTCATCCTCTAAAACCTAGGTGCGTCTTCTAGTCCAAAAAATACAGTAATTCTGGCATTCAGCAGTTTTCAGTCAGAGGGTGGGGTGGGAGACATACAGCCCTACAGAATATTGGTCTGAGCGGGATTCAATGTCTTGTCAGATTACACTCAGACCAAAAATACGGTCATGTGCACAAGACTTTAGGGTTATCAATATTAGATCGGTCACATACCCAATAACTATCTTTTTGCATCAGACCTAATGTAGCCTAGCAAGTACTTCTGCGTTCCCTATGATATAATCAAAGTCTCTACCACTGGTATTGACAAATGGGCTGGAACGGAAAGTGAAGACTGGAACAGTTTATTGGTTTATGTACAATAAGTCATGTTCACTCAAGTATAGCTTCATTAAGGTGTAAGACATTACGGCCACATTTCTTGTCCAAACTGGAATATGCTTAATCCAACTGAAAGGCAAAAAAGAAAATACAAAATCAGAAATGCTAATATACACCCAGCACAATAGTAGAGGATAGAACTAGTGCTTTCCTTAGTGAGCGCATGTTAGTTTATGGTTGGATGTAAGCTGTATGGAGCTCTGTACAGTGAAGTGACTAGGAGTTGAGCAGCACAACCAGAACATGCTTCAGGGAACAGAGCCACCGCCAGGTGTGTAATCCTCACTATAATCTGATATTCACATTTTTTAAGTGTTTCCAGACTTCTGATAGTGATGACTTAAGTTGTTAGAATATTGGTGCATTATGTGCCCTGTTTACCTTCCGCCGAGATACATTTGGTATATAAGCTAAACCTGTGCCAGATGTAACGTCGTAGCCTGTAAATAACCTGCACCGAATAACATTGGTCTAAGATGCTGTCCACTGGCTATTGCACTTGGTCAGGATACCCAGTTCTGATAGATTAAGACGTAATAAACTTATATCTAGGAAAGTCAGTACAATGGCAGCAGCCCAGTGTGAGACGTTGCCAGTGGTTTTCCAGAGTGGATGTAAACAAGCGGCTTTAGTAGCTAAACTTACCTTAACGAAGCCAATGTCTTTAGCGTACTGCCTGAAGCACTGGCGGCACATGTTCAGTCCGTACTTGCGGATTAATCCGTGTCTGTTAGAGCAAACGCGGCTGTAAACAAAGCAGGACTATAAATTAAGGTCGTCTGCTACACCTCAATACATTGTTAGTTTAGTTTAAAAAAAAAAAGCTTAAAAACAAATTACAAAGATTTTTAGCCCAAAATAAATGTTCTATAGGGAGAAGATGAACAGTCTTAAGGTGATGTAAGAAAAAAAAAAAAAACTATGCTCAGAACCACATCGCTGGCCTGGGCCACACTTCATCTGGACAGGAGAAACTGCAGCCGCTCCATAGCGTTATATTAGAAGCCTCCACGGATATACAGCGCCGCAGCCCACAAGGCCGACGCCGCCATGATGCTTCCATGCGGCCTATCTACCCTATCGCCATGGAGTCACCGCCCGGCCACTCAACCTCCTCCCCACAGCACAGCGAGCCGCCATACACTCACCAGGAGCGGGATCCTTGGCCGAATTTCCTCGGGTGGCTCCAGTACAGCTGCTGGTGACCCATCTCGTCCGACAGTCTGCTCGCTAAAAGGAAGAGGAGGAGCCGCGCAGCCGCTAATCAACCCATGCAAAGGCTTCCCGGCATGCAGCGCGAGAACTTGAATGCGAGCGTATGTCCCAGATTACACTGCGGCGGCCGCGTTGTCATGGAAACGAAAGGAGCGTCATCGTAAACAGCAGAGGCAGTATTCAAAACGACAAAACTTTAATGACAACGTCATAACTAAAAACAAGGCTCTAAGACACATATGTCAACTACTGGCTCGCAGGGTGATAAGATTTGCCCCGCGACACTCCCCTGGCATTATACTGCATGAAGGACTATGTGGGCCCTATTATAACACATGGAGGGCTGTGTGGGGCCCATTATAAATGCATGGAGGGCTGTGTGGGGCCCATTATAAATGCATGGAGGGCTGTGTGGGGCCCATTATAAATGCATGGAGGGCTGTGTGGGGCCCATTATAAATGCATGGAGGGCTGTGTGGGGCCCATTATACTGTATGGAGGACTATGTGGGCCCTATTATAACGCATGGAGGGCTGTGTGGGGCCCATTATACTGTATGGAGGACTATGTGGGCCCCATTATAACACATGGAGGGCTGTGTGGGGCCCATTATACTGTATGGAGGACTATGTGGGCCCCATTATAACGCATGGAGGGCTGTGTGGGGCCCATTATAAATGTATGGAGGACTATGTGGGCCCCATTATAACACATGGAGGGCTGTGTGGGGCCCATTATAAATGTATGGAGGGCTGTGTGGGGCCCATTATACTGTATGGAGGACTATGTGGGCCCCATTATAACACATGGAGAGCTGTGTGGGGCCCATTATAAATGTATGGAGGGCTGTGTGGGTCCCATTATAGCGCATGGAGGGCTGTGTGGGTCATCATACTGTGTGTGTGGAGGAATTCACTGTAGGGGTATCATACTGTGTTTGGGGGGCAATTTTGCTAGCATCATACTTTATTATCTGTATTTATTCAAGGCTTTTTATCCTTTGTTATTACATATTTAACTTTGGCCATTGGGCCATATGCTTTTTACTGCTGTTCCATAACATATTATATTATTCCAGTATGCTCCATTTGTGATTATGTTTATTTGTATAAGTTGTTCTAAGATCTGTAAATTAAAATGTATTTTGTTTGTGGGACAACCCCTTTAAGTTTGTCTTCATTTGAAAAGGTTCATCATTATATTTGATAAGGAAAAACTTCCTCAATTGTAGACACTTCTTTAATATGGTATATATCAAGGTTGGCCCGCGACTTTGTCCAAGTTTTTTATTTTGGCCCTCTGTGTACTTGAGTTTGACATCCCTGATCTAAGGGGGAATGTTTCTTCTTGTGGAGAATCACAAGCCAAGCCTGACATGTAACAGTGAGGAGACTTGTAATCCATGCATACCCCTCTGGGAAATTAATATGCATTGCCTTTCTGAAGAGGCAATTGCATAAATTAGAACAAAGCATGTGTTTATTGTATTATCCATCCATACACCTAAGGCCACGTTCACACAGTCAGTATTTGGTGAGTATTTTACATCAGTATTTGTGAGCCAAAACAAGAAGAAAAGTATATTAGAAACACGTCACCACTTCTGCATTTTTCTCCCGCTCCTGAATTTTTCTTACAAATACTGATGCAAAATACTGAAGGTGTGAACGTGGCCTAAATCACACACATCTGCAGCTTAGATATGGGGTGTTGTTTGCAGATGCCGATCAGCAGTGCACCTGATGTAGAGAGTTCAGGGGAATAGAGGATGAGCTGAAATACTAGATACCATGTCTGAGAGTGGGGCAATGTATCCCATGGCCGTCTTGTTGGTTCTCACACCCTGTGGAATTCCAGTATTTGGCTTCCATCTATCATACATAGACTAGCCATGAATATTACACCCGCTTCCCGCCCATCAGTGGTTTTCTGGGGTCTCAGAGCTCTGGTGGTTGCAGCCTGTGTCTCATAGCACCGCACTTTCAGTAGAGCCTGTGCCTTATATTACAATTTACTGTGACTGGGATTAGATTGTAATATGAGACAAAGCTGCTGCTAGCAATATGGATCTGTGCTGTAACAGGGGCGTAATA
The DNA here is from genome assembly GCF_046119375.1 of Phyllobates terribilis. Lineage (NCBI taxonomy): Eukaryota > Metazoa > Chordata > Amphibia > Anura > Dendrobatidae > Phyllobates > Phyllobates terribilis. The sequence goes on along the minus strand of NW_027362767.1, from coordinate 51,613,155 downwards.
CTCACCAGAGAGCCACAAGAGCAGTCACACAGCTGATCAGTTTTAGGACTGTGAAACCCCTTCAACAACAGTTTAAATAGAGTTGGCCAGTATTTTACATTGATGACTTATTGGTATAGGATGAGTTGGGGTCCAGCATCCGGCTCTCCCACCCATCAGCTCTTATTACCTTTGGCGGCCAGATGTGAATAGTGTATAGAGCTGAGCACTACATACTCCATCATACTGTTTAGTTCCCAGCAGCAGCCAATAAAAAGCGTGATGGATCTGTGATGCTCCTCTCCATACTTGGTGGGGGCTAACTGTGTTATACAGCCAGCGACTGGAGAAAACTTCAATGTCCAGCATGGTGGCTCAGTGGTTAGCGCTGTTGCTTTGTCCACGGGTTCAAATTCCACCAAGGACGACATCTGCAAGGTGTTTGCATGTTGTGTGTTTTTCTTCTGGGTACTCAATTTTCCTCCCACATACTGATAGGGAATTTAGATTTTGTCCCTCAATGGGGACAGTGATGATGATGTCTGTAAAGCGCTGCGGAATTAATGCCGCTATATAATAAACAATTGCCACTGTTTAACCTTGTATATGCATTTAAATGGTTGTGATCAGGAGCTTACCACCCCGCCCATGATCACAAGTGCCAATGTATCTACGGAAGGCCACCACTTCATACCCTAAAAGGGTATGTGCACACGATGCAGAAATGAAGCAGAAAATTTCTGCATCATTTCTGCATCTCCCTGGCAGAAAAAACGCATGCAGATTGTGCATGCGTTTTTCCTGCAGAATACATGCGGATCCACATGCAGATTCACATGCGTTTCCGCATGCAGATTGACAAGCGCTTTCCAGGCGATTTTAGCATCACCTGGAAAGTGCTTGACAACTAGGTCACACTATATAAATCCATGCAAACAGCATGGATTTATATAGTGTGACCCGAGAGAGTGTATATACTTACCTCCGATGGCCCGCGCTGTCCTGCTTTACAAAGTTCCCGGCTGCCGGCAACTTTGAATTGAAAGACCTGCCGACGTCAGCGTCACGTGACCCGTCACATGACTCGGACGTCAGCGCAGGTCCTACAACTCACTGCAAGTGCCGGGAACCAAGCGGGAGCGCTGCGCGGGCCGACAGAAGGTAAGAATACATTTATTTTTTATTTTATTCTTTTTTTACAGCTTTTTTAATGGTACCTGGGTGTGGATGAGACTCTCCTCTCCTCCACGCTCGGGTACCATCCGCATATTAGAACGCGTCAATAGCGCAAGTACAGATGCTGTCTTGCGGAATTGGCGCGTTCTAATGCAAGTCAATGGCGGCGAAATCGCCGCGTTTCCGCAAAATTAATTGACATGCTGCGGATTTTTGACCGCAGCGTTCACGCTGCGGAAAAATCCGCATCATGGGCACAGCACATGCGGATTTCCATTGGGGAACATTGCTGCCCTTCTACCATGCGTTTTTCATGCGTTTCCGCGGCGTTTACGCAACTGCAAAAACGCCGCGGAAACGCATGAAATACGCATTGTGTGAACTCAGCCTAAATTTTCTGCTTCATTTCTGCATCGTGTGCACATACCCTAAGAGATTCAAGCCTGTGGCTGGACTTCATAGATCAGCATTTTGCCATATAATGCAGTACCAAAGTATTGCAGTGTGAAGGAAACCATTTTGCCTGTATCTTCCATCTTGTTCCTTGTATTAACAACTTGCATAGACTTTCATCCACACAGCGCCTGGATGACTGCAGGCTATATCTATTGTGCATGTCAGGACCACCCTGAATACAGGCCATTCATTTGTTTATCTGTCTATATAAACATGCCTTTCAGTCTAAATAAACAGGAATTTACATTGAATACAACTGCTGGATCTGTGTGTTGCTTCCTCTGAGCTGCTCCTATATATTCATTTATATTTAATTTGGCACAACAATGAATTGAAAGATGTTGATTTTGCTCACAGCCTTGTACAGATCAAGTAATCCCAGGTTCAATTCTCCCACTGGGACGAAAAAGGATAAACGTAAATGAATTTAAAGGGATCACCAGTTTTTTTTGGCTTATAATCTATCCCCATCACCATGTGAATGTTGCTTCTACAACCCCTTTGTATCCTCACAGGGGCCCCTGCAAAACTTTGAAAAAAAACATTTTATACATGTCCTGCGCTGCACGTAAATTATGTGGTCCGGTCTGACGGGTGCATTCAGATTGCGATCAGCGCCGCCAAGGTCCCTTCAAACGCTGACTCTTCCGTGGAAGTGGATGTTGTCTCTACATCATCCACACAGTGCTCGAAGTCTTGCACCTGCGCAGTGGAATCAGAGACCTGCGCAGGCGCTGGTGATGTACAAGTGAAGTCAGCGTCTTCGCATTACATGAGTTTGCGCTGACGGTCTCTGATCTGCGAGGCTTCGAGAACCGTGTGTATGATGTAGAGACGTCATCCACTTCCATCCAGATAGAAGAGTCGGCTTTTGAAGGGACCGGGGCGGCGCTGATCGCAATCTGGATTCGCCCATTTATTGACTTGTAGGGTAAACGCTATCAAGAAAAAAGTATTAAGAAATGGCGACGAATCTTCCAATCCAAGAAAACGGAGTGAAAAGTGATCATAACTCCATATATACAAGCCGTCACACAGCGCCACCCACAGGAGGAAAAAAAAAACATATCAGGTCTCGGAAAATGGCGACACAAGACAATTGAATTTTTTTACAAAGTTTTTTCTTTATGTAAAGCACTCAGATATAAATGCCACATATTGATTTGCTATCGCCGTAGTGGTTCTGACCCGGATAATCATTGTTATCGCACAGTAAACATCCTAAAAGCAAAAATATATAATTGCTTTTATTTAATTTTTTCACTATCTCATCCCCTGTTTAGCGATTGATTGGTGCCATTCACAACTACAAATGATGTCTATGGAAACAATGTAAAAAAAAATGATGGCTCTTGGAAGGAGGGGAGGAAGAACAGAAAAATCACCCAGACATAATGGGGTTAATATGAGTACGACCGGAAATAGAGCTTTAATTTTAAAGCTATTTTGATTGGTTGCTATTGACAACGGCCACATTTCCCCAGTATAGACAGGGCCCCAGCAATAACCATAGAGAATGCGGCTTTCTAGCCCGTCCTCTCTATCATGTTGCCGGAGTTGGAGGTGCAATGACGTCACGTAACTGATGAGCGGGAACACGAAGTTGCTGTTGCCATGGCGGGATAGAGCGGTGCGGAGCGGCTTCTGCTCTCTATGACCCAGGCGGAATAACAGCAGAGCTCGGCGCCATGAAGCTGCAGTGTGAGGTGGAGGTGGTGAGCCGGCTGCTGCCCACCTTCGGCATGAGGAATAGAGGGCGAGGGACCCGGGCTGTGCTGTCTGTGGGGAGGCAGGCGGAGAACGGCTGCGGGCAGCGGGGGCCCATCTACCTGATGGTCTGTACCATCAAGGACAAGGCTGGCTCCAGATACAAGGCGAGTGCCCGCTCCTCAGAACTGTGGGGGAGAAGAGGTTCTGCAGCAGCCAATGCCTGATGAGTGCCGGTTACTGACAGGCCATAGCTTTCTATGGAGGCTGTAACAGTCCTAATCCAGAATAGTGCCTGACTAGCGGACGGACCTGGCGCCTGACTAGCGGCTATTCTGAATTGGACATTGAAGGGGTGTTTTCATCTTTTAGGTGCTGATAATGGGGGCCCCATATCGGACAGGTGGTCCCCCACATGAGGGGCGGCCGGTAAAGCTTCCGCCTCCAGCTGCTGGCGTGGCCCCACGGCAGGGATCTGTGCATGACTCCTATTAATCACAATGGGGCTTGTGCTCCCTATGTGGCGGTGATCCTGATTCCTGCCGTGCAGCGGCCCCTGATGTGCTGCTGAGAGGCGCTTATAACCCATGTTGTGTCGCGGCTACACATGTGCTATGAGCAATCCTCCCACAAGTCGCACCACTAAAACATTGGTGCAGCGTGCTGCCGTGAGACTATCAGAGCTGTGGTTGTGCTGAATAATAAATTGCAGATAAATCACTTGCATCTTGCGCTGAACTCTGTGGTGAGTCCGGTGCCTCCAGCGACACAGAATGGATACATTTGTCTTGTGTCGCAGTAGTAGATTTCAGGTCCTAATGCGGCACCACAGGAAATCATTAGATGTGCCGTCCAGCCGTAGGCTGAAGGCGTTGTCCAGGGCTTGGGTGTAGATGGGCGACCAAGGGCAGGTGCGGACGGCAGCAGCTTCTGTCATCCGAGAGCATCGGGCTGATTATGGTAATGGCACTGAGCACAGTGCGACCCAATTCTATCAAATGAGAAGATGGAGAAAAATGTCCACCTTTTCCATTCTTTGCGTGCGCGAAAATTAGCCTACCCTCAGATGTCGTCCAGTGCCTTCCGATGTTTTCTACGGACTCACTGACTTGCATGGCCGACTGCTGTCCAAGTATCGGATCAAATCAAGTATCGCAGCCATATTAACTGTATAAATTGGACCGCTGGCAGGTCTCGTGACCTTTTCTTATATATGACGCCGTTATGCACAGGTTGGGAGACCCACCAACCAGTCCGTTTATTGTAGTCCATACTCTTTGATTCATATGGTCATCTGACAGCGCCCTTGGGATTGGTTGTCAATATCAGATCAGTAGCAGTCTGACGCCCGGCACCTTCCACCAATCAGCTTTCAGCAGCTCTCACTGTGGACAGAACAGCACAGCCCCATACCCTGTGTAGTGGCCATTCTCAGGTACTGCAGCTCACACCACATTCACCTCAACAGGAGCTGAGCTGCAGTACCTGAGAATGGCCACTATACAATGTGTGGAGCTGTGCACTTCCTACCACCTCAGGAGCTACAAACAGCTGATTGACATTCGGCAACTCCATCAATAACTAAATCCAGGACAACCCCTTAAATTTTGTAAAGACAAATTTTCTTATGCACATAAACCTGTGATGCTTTCCTTGTGTTGTTACTGGTCATGGAGGTACAGGTGTCTCCCGTGATTCAGCAGGTTGGGGGAGGCATTACCTGACTATACTGGTCTGTGTATGGTGTGTTTGCAGCGGTCGTCTTTATAGGACCTCCTGGTATTTGGTGGCCAATGTTAAAGTATGTCAGGAGCTTTTCCAGTTGTACACAGACTTATTCCCTCATTCATCAAAATGTTTTACCCAAGAAATCCAGCGAAAAGATGCCAAATTTTTGCGCAACTCAAAAATGGACAAAAATGTTGAAACTCTTGGTGTTTTCACGCTAGTCCCAGCCAGAATCCCGAAAGTGAACAGGGCATGATGATGCCCACCCAACAAATTCTTCATAAGTTATGCCACTTTAGTGGCACTAACTTATTACAGAAATGTACTCCAGTCCTGACTGCAGTAACTTTGCTGGTGAGGCTCATGCCGGTCACTGGTAAGTGTGCAATTGGGATTCCTTCAACCCCTTTATATCCTCATAAATGCCCCACGTACTTCCAACAAATTCTTTGTCTTTCTCACACTGACTGTAAATTGCTCCTTCCAGTATGATGGGTGTCTCCGGACCGCGATCGTCGCCTCCTTATTCCCAGTAAACACCGCTGAGAGTCACAAGTCTGCGCAGGCAAATGGGAGGTCTGCGCAGGCGAATGGGAGGTCTGCGCAGGCGCGCTGTGCTCTCTGCTAAGCAGTCGCCCATCGGACCAAATAGGGCAAGTTACATGCAGCACGGATCATGATAGAAGACATATGGAGGTATGAGGGACACCTCTGAGGGTATGAGGATGTTGTAGGAACCCCATTTACACTCTTTAAAGGTGACAGATTCCCTGTATCATGCGACTCTTAATGAATTAAGTGCATCTGACCCCTGCACTTCTGTCATGAATACTGCTGTGTCCATTGCCATTCCTAATGTGTTGTCTCATCTGGCCTTACACTTTCATTATATATGGCTGCAGATCTGCTAAATTAATTTTAGAACATTTATTATAGCCTCAGTATTCATAAGAGAATAAAACTCCTTGAACTCTTTACGGTACTGTCGATACAACATTCTGATAGTTTCATTCAGTCATCAGTGAAAATCCAAATGTTGGTGTGGAAGTGCACAATCCTGCTGACGGAGGACGGTCTGCCCAGCATAGCTCATCTGTGGCATAAGCCATTGCTTTAACATGTCCAGGTAGAAGTGACCAGATCCTCGGCTAAAAGGGACCACAGACTTTGTTTGATCCCGGGGTTTGTGGCACCTGTAGTTCCACACTAGTCATTCTGGCAGAGTTTCTAGTACTACACTCTTACACGGCTCCAATCCTGTTCACGGTCTCCTCCGAAGTTTTTGTGCCCCACGGACTCAAACGCTGAATGGGTGAATTGTTTCACCCAACACAGAAAGCAGTTTCTATGTGGAACACATTTTCCAAATTTATTCTGAACGTGTCCCAGCAGATCCTGGACTTGAAAATTGCAACACGCAAATAGCTTTTTCTCACTTTTATGTTTCCATCTCATGTCTTACTGATAGCTGCAGAAAATCGAAATGCGACAGGTAACTAAGCCGGTTTTGCTTTGCTTTTTCAGTCACTGCTATTTCCCTCTTTTGTGACTTTAACTGCAGACTTTTACTCTTTTTCTGAATCACCCTGAATTAGTATCACGTCCACTGCCTGAACATTCCTATTCTAAAATTAATTTAGTGAATCTGAAGATGTCAAAGTAATGAAAATTTATTCATAGCGAGTATACTGGATTTCACCACTAGGTGGCGCATGCACACCACAATCACGGAATTTTATCTGGTTCAGGTAAAATGTCTTCTGATCTCCTGATCAGCCTATGTGATCACTATGGAGGCGCGCTGTGATCTTCTTTCTTCTGTGCAAAGATATTACATCGAATCTGCAGTTTGGATTCCCAAGAAGATGACTGTTGTACTGAATATCAGACTGTTAGCCATCTAATAGGTTATTAATGACTGCTGATCAATTTTTCCAAAGACTTTGAAAGTAGAAAATAAGTTGTGAAAGTCAAAGACTTGTAATCGGCTGCACAATGTGACCCTGCTACAGTATCGCTCCTGGTCAATATACTTGGTGAATGCAGTTTTGCAGCTTTAGTATTTGCTTTATGTCGCCTCTGACACTAATCGCTCTTCTCTTCTCTCCCATACAGCTGCAGGAGAACATTGAGAATTTATTTTCCAAATTTGTAAGTGAAGGAAAGGCCACAATACGACTTAGAGAGCCGGCGGTGGACATATGTCTCAGCAAGGTACAAGTGTGAGTGTATTTATCACGGGGCACTAATAATTTGACATAGCAGGCGGGGGGGGGGGCGTAAATAGAGGTAACAGCTTTTATCCCTGTTTAATAGCATTCCTTTGCGCCACATACCAGGAAAATTCATTTAACCCCTTTAAAGCCCAAGACGTACTAATACGTATCTGCGCCCTGGGACTTAAGAGCCAGATATGTATTAATACGTCATGTCGATTGCGCCCGCACACAGGTTGTGCGGGCGCGATCCCCTACGGGTGTCAGCTGATTGTCACAGCTGACACCCGGTACTAAGTGCAGGGAGCGGTCCCGCACCGCTCCCGGCACATTACCTTCCGCAATGCTGAGATCGAAGTTGATCGCAGCATTGCGGGGGCAATGGGAGGTGATCTCGATACTCAACTCTCCTGCTGGCGTCTAACGCTACCTGCCGCGCTTCCTGGATGTTGCCATGACGACCCGATATTGTCATGACAACATCCAGTTCACCAGACAGCAGGAAGATACTTTGGTAATGCACTGCGCTTGACCAAAGTATCTTCTGCAGCGCTGACCGCCTGTATAGCACAGGGATGGTGCTCCATCCCTATGCTATACAGGCGATCAGAATATAAAAAGTGAAAGTCCAATAGTGGGACAAAGAATAAAAGTTTTAAAAAAAAGTGTTAAAAAATGAAAAACTAAATAATCCACCAAAAATAAAAATATAATGTACTCATCAATAAATATTATTATGAAAAAAAAGAAAACAATAAAAGTACGCATATTTGGAATTGCCGCGTCCGGAACGACCTGACCTATATAACTGTCCCACTAGTTAACCCCTTTATTTAACACGGTAAAAAAAAAGAAGCAAAAAACAATGCTTTATCATCATACCGCCAAACAAAAAATGGAATAACACGCGATCAAAAAGACGAATATAAATAAAAATGGTACCGCTGAAAACGTTATCTTGTCCCGCAAAAAACAAGCTGCCATATCGCTCCATCAGCCAAAAAATAAAAAAGTTATAGCTCTCAGAATAAAGCGATGCTAAAAAATATTTTTTTCTATAAAATAGCTTTTATTGTGTAAAAGTGCCAAAACATAGAAAAACAATATAAATGTGGTACTGCTGTAAACGTACTGACCCGAAGAATAAAGCTGCCTTATCAATTTTACCACACGCGGAGTCGAATAAAAAAAAAACAATTCCTGAATTGTTGTCTTTTGTTTATTCTGCCTCCCAAAAATCGGAATAGAAAGCGATCAAAAAATGTCACGTGCCTTAAAATGGTACCAATAACAACGTCAAGTCATCCCTCAAAAAACAAGCAGTCGCATCACTGTGGGCCGAAATATGGAAAAATTATAGCTCTCAAAATATGGCGATGCAAAAACTAGTTTTGACAAAAAAAATGCGCCTTTTGGTGTGTGATAGCTGTCAGTCATAAAAACCCGATATGATTCTGGTATCTCTGTAATTACACCGACCCGAAGAATAAAGTCCTCTAATCACTTATACCGCATGAGGAGCAGCGTAAAAAATAAACGTTGGGGTTGTATTAGGGTTGGGATGTTTTTCAAAAGTAAAAAATAAAAAGATGACGATATGGCGACTAGTGTTGAGCGCAAGTGCTCGCTACTTGAGTTTGCATCTGGTGCTCGGTTATGCACCGAGTATCGCGGATGTTCGAGTCTCCGCCCCATATGCTTCGCGGGCAAAAAAGACTTGTGGTGATTGCCTGCCATGCACGAGCGATCCCTGCATGTTTTTTTTGGGGTGTCTAATAACCGTGAAACATGCGGAGCAGGGACTCGAGCATGTCACTCGAGCTTCCGCGATACATGGTGCATACCTGAGTACCCGATGCAAACTCAAGTAGCGAGCACTTGCTCTCAAGAGTAATGACAACTTATTCAATATGATGACCTAATGTTATCAAATTCTGTGCCGTACCTCTGGGTTTAAAATGTTCACTATACCCCTTGATAAAATCCTTGAGGGGGCTCTCCAAACATAACATGGCATCCGCTCTCTATTCCAGCCAATTTTGCACTCAAAAAGTTACACAGTGCTCCTTCTCTTCTGAACTTTGCCGTGCAATTTCCCCTGGGCACGCAGATACCCCATGTGTGGGGGAAAAACACTGTTTGGGCGCACGGTAGGGCTCGGAAGGGAAGGAGCGCCATTTGACTTTTTGATTGTAAAATTTGCTTGAATAATTAGCGGACGCCATGTTGCGTTTGGGGAGCCCCTGATGTGCCTAAACATTGGAAACCCCCCACAAGTGACACCATTTTGGAAACTAGACCCCTCAGGGAACTTATCTAGATGTGTGGTGAGCACCTTGAACCCCCAGGTGCACAACAAATTTTGGGGTCCATTTTTTCCTGTTACCCCTGTGAAAATAAAAAAAATTGGGTCTAAAGTAACATTTTTGTGAAAAAAGTTAAATGTTCATTTTTTTCTTCCACATTCCAAAAATTCCTGTGAAGCACCTGAAGGGTTAATAAAGTTCTTGAATTTGGTTTTGAGCACCTTGAGGGGTGCAGTTTTTAGAATGGTGTCACTTTTGGGTATTTTCTGTCATAAAGACCTCTCAAAGTGACTTCAAATGTGATGTGGTCCCTAAAAAAAATGGTTTTGTAAATTTTGTTGGAAAAATGAGAAATCGCTGGTCAACTTTTAACGCTTATAGCTCCCTAATAATAATAAAAAAATTAAAAAAAATTGGGTTCCGAAATTGTGCTGATGTAAAGTAGACATGTGGGAAATGTTATTTATTAACTATTTTGTGTGACATATCTCTCTGATTTAAGGGCATAAAAATTTAAATTTAGAAAATTGCTAAATTTTCTAAATTTTTGCCAAATTTCCATTTTTTTTTTCACAAATAAACGCAAGTGATATCCAAGAAATTTTACCACAATCACGAAGCACAATATGTCACGAAAAAACAATCTCAGAATCAGGGGGATCTGTTGAAGCGTTCCAGAGTAATTACCTCATAAAGTGACAGTGGTCAGAATTGTAAAAATTGGCCCGGTCATTAACGTGCAAACCACCTTGGGGATAAAGGGGTTAATAACTATCCTGCGCCAATCAATTTAGTAGCCACTGTGCTTGGTGCCTCCGTTGCACCTACAATCATCGCCACTCCCGCCTTGGTTGATGTGGATGACTTCTACGTCATCCTCACAGCCTCTTGCATATGAGCAGTAGACTCGAGCTCTGTGCAGAGACACAACGGGCAGAGTGGAAGATGTCAATACAGGCAGATGCAGCGGCGACTGCAGGCCTACAGGAGGCGCCATGCACGGTCCGGAGACAGCCGTCTGACCGCTCTGTGCTAATCAGCATACAGTGGCAAGCATTAAAAAAACTCAAATGACAAAATTGTTTGTAACTAATACATCACAATGAATTACTTACATTTACCCCCAAATGGTTTTATTGAATAAAAAAAAAAAAGAAACACAAAATGGCAGAATTTTTTATTTATTTTTTCCCTTTCTCAAAATTTAGTTCACCTTACCGTCACACCTCTATGACTGAAAGCCAGAGGCTGCCTGGAGGAATAAAGTTTATTTCCTGCCTGTAGCTGCATTTTCAGTGCGGCGGCTGCACCACTTTGGAAGACTATTAACCTGCGCAGGTTAATAGTGTTTGGAGACATGATAGATTCCCTTTAAGAGATCATTTGCAAAGTCTAGACAGGAAATTTATTGAGGCTTTTTATTATTTTTGAGGGTGTGAATAACAGGTGTTAAAGAAGATGCCCAGTACTTTTTATTATTTCCCCAATGTATTTACCCTGTGCCCAAAAGTGTTTTTGTAAATACCTGTGGTTGTCCTTCTTGCCTGTGAGCGGCGCTATCGGTGACCGCTCACAGGCATCACGTGACCCCCGGCTGCAGCCGGCTTTCTTCCACTGATGTCACGTCAAGTAAGACCCCGGCCACAGCCCATCACTCACCGGGGAGCGCTGCAGCCGGAACTTGACGTGACATCAGCGGATGTCTGAGACTGCTGCCGCTGGGGGTCACGTCATGTTTCTGAGCGGCCAGCGATAGCGCCGCTCACAGGCAAGAAGGACAACCAAAGGTATTTACAAAAACAATTATGGGCACAAGGTGAATACATCGGGGATAAAATAAAAAGTACTGGACAACTCCTTTAATAATAGCCATATAGATGGCAGAGACATGGCAGGCGTACGGGACCTTGCAAATGAAGATTTATTTTTTTTCTGGACTTTAAAGCAGAGGTTTCTCGTATAGGATCATCTGAACTTCGTCCTCATTCAGACAGGTATGTTTTTAGTCAACTGACCGCCCACGGACTGCTCGCTGACCAATGCTGGCCCATGTGCTAGTGCAAGAGAATCGCAGCATGCACTAATGACACAGCGCTTGTATGTCGTCCAGCAGACGAGCGCAGCACCTGCACATGGATCCATTTATGGCCATCATTTTTGGCTATTATTTAAATGGATGGCTGAACTTGACCTCATAAGCTGGCGCACCCTTTAACTTCAATGCTGCAGTTTGGGGAGAGCAGCAGGAAATGACCTCCATCGTTCCCACCACAAGTCAGTGCTGTAGGCCCCCTAGCGGAGCCACCATTGTGGGCCCGAGCTGCCATGCCAGACATCGCCTATAGATTACAATACACAGTTCTAGGGGTAAAAAATCTACTCTCTAATTTCTGTTTTTCCCTACTAACATTTATGTATTTTCTTTGTTTCAGGCCGATGTTTGCAACCTGAAGAACTTCCTTTCTGCTGTGAGTTTAGCGCACAAGGGCACCGATGCCAGCCCTGTGCTCCTGTCCCGTCTGACTCCCGCCAAGACCTCTGAAATTGAAAAACCCCGAACCAGAATGATTATTACTTGCAAGAAAGACTATCCCCTCACAAAGAGCTTCCCCTACTCCCTGGAGCATCTCCAGGTCTCCTTCTGTAAGCTGGCTCGTCTGGACATGCGGATGCTCTGCCTCAAGAGACTTCAGAAGCTCGACCTCAGCAACAACCACATCAAGAAGCTGCCGAAGACCATCGGGGACCTGCTGTGCCTGCAGGAGCTCAGCCTGCACCGCAACTTACTAGAGACGTTCGAGGTCGAGCTGTGCGACTCCACCTGGAGGAAGTCTCTGAAGTCTTTGGACTTGAGTGAAAACAAGCTGAAGGCTCTCCCCGTCCAGTTCTGCAACTTCACAGAACTGGTCAACCTGAAGCTGGACGGAAACGAGCTGGTGCAGTTGCCATTTGCCGTTGGCAAGCTGAGTAAACTGCGCTTCTTCTCCGCCACCAAAAATAAGCTTCCATATCTTCCCAACAGCTTCAAAAAGCTGGCGCTGGAGAATCTGGATCTCTTTGGGAATCCCTTTGCGAAAGCGAATCCTATGGCTCCCGACATCCTGCTGAAGTTCCCACTTACATTACTGGAAACCGCTTCAAGGGCGACGCTTGGTTACAGGTAGGGTGTGACATGCAGGTTCTTTGGAGGTGTTGCAGGGGTTAAAACTTTCTTGACTATCGTCTGAATTTTCTATAGCTGGAAAAGTACGGGAATGTGTTTCCTTGAATAACTGTTTGCTGTCAGTGAATGGAAACATTTCCGCTTAAGCTATATTCATATAATATTGTATAGGTTATGTCACAGGTATATGTTGGGATGAATATTTGACTTGACACATCCCACTATATACATGGAGATGGATGCGTCTCCCATAAGTTCCCGTTGTAAAAACATATACCCCCTCGGAATACAGTATTTCTACTGTGTCTCTGAATAGAAAAGCGCAGGACACATAAAGACTGGATGTGTCCCTAAAGGATAGTCTTGGCCGCCTTCTGGGGGTGGACCTCTGTAGATTCATCTGGAGTATACACCAAAGGCTCTGGACCTGCTCCGGTCCTGCTCACAGCTGACACTTTGCTGCAGAGGTATCCTGGGGTTAGGCCATCAGACATCACTGCACAAGTCCCTCTCCTGCCCTAAAATGAAAGCAGATCCAACTTATTAGGACCATACAGGATTCCAGTCTTCACATGCAAACAAAGATCTTAAAATTGATAAGGAATACACAATGTAGAATGGAAAGTGGCAGAACTTTTAACACAAGTTTAAGCAGGGCATTAAATGTGGTCATTGGATGTGCCATGAATGTTTGGTGGTGTGACATGGGACAATCCTGATATTGGGGAGAGGGGTGGAGCGCCTATAGAAAGTAGGGCAAAGAAAGATCCTCCGAGAAAAGGATTGCCCCTGATATATTGGATCACAGCGTGCTCAGACCTGTTTGGGTGAGGTTATATAATGCAGAAATCATACTTGGGCTTTACCTTGATTGGCCAGGACTACAATGCTCAGTAACCTAACCATCGTAGTCCTGGACAATCCCTTTAAAATCCAAGTATGTTGTCTGCATTATATAACCTCATCAGTATCAGATTGGGGCCTTCTGACCTCCGGCAGCCCCTCTTATCGGCTGTATGCTGCTCACTGCAAGTATACAGTCTACGGAGCCGAAACATCACCGCTCGATAACTGTCATGGTCGCTCTTGGCTGCAGCAGCTCACTTTCTATTGCAGTGAATAGGAGCAGAGCTGCAGTACCAAGAACTGGCACCACAGTCTACGGAGCCGAAACATCACCGCTTGGTAACTGTCATGGTCGCTCTTGGCTGCAGCAGCTCAGTTTCTATTGCAGTGAATAGGAGCAGAGCTGCAGTACCAAGAACGGGCACCACAGTGTATGGAGCGGCTCTGACTCTGCACTTCCAGACGATGGCCCCATTTATCTGATAATCATCAATATCCTAGTCATGGAGAACCACTTTAAACCTATTTTTACCCTGATGTAGGAATTTGCAGAGCGTCCCCCACTGATCATAGTGATGGCATGTATCAGAGAAGGGATTACAGACGACATATGAGCTACAGTCTGGGATTACAAATGGCTGATATGTAAGGTGCTGGGCTGGAGCCAGGACCCTCCGTCAGTGGTTCCAGGGTGATTGATTTTCTGTCATTTAGTGGTCTTCTCTATTCATTGCAGAAGAAGGGGCGAGAGACCTCCGCAGTGACTGCTCCTCACATCACTAGACATCGGCTTCTTTTTCTAATTTAATTTTAGCCAGAAAAACGTCAGTATTCTCCCCGCAGAGCCCGTCCCGTCTGTGTCCGAACCAAATGATTTCAGCATCATTCAGACATCTGGGGGTTTTATGTATGGGGGAAAAAAAGGTCCTTTTCACCCGTGCCCTGGATCTAATTTTGGATCTGTTTTTGGCCTGTTTCCTTTTTCACCATCTGCTATAAAAAAAATAAAAAATAAAAAAGCTTTTCTGACCCATTAAACAGTAAAAAACCCAGAACTTGGATGACAGGAAAGTCATCATGTGCTGCCCGTTTTTGTCATGGATCCTTTCACTTGAGTGGACGAGTTTGTTCTGCAAATCATCTTGAAAACTGACAACTGGTCTGCATAGAAACAAATGTGAACACGCGCATAGACTGTAATGGTTCCATGTTTTGTGAAAAACCCATACAAGAAATTGTCTGGCTGTGATCTTCTTCTGGTTTCATTGCAGAAAATGTCAGATTCTTCATAGCCTTTTGCAGTAGATGTAAGGCAGTCGGCCCAAATCCTCTGTGTCCTGTTGGGGAGATTTTCCACTACCCTGTGTGCTGTGGGAACGCTGTGGGGTTTTTTCCTGTGTATGTTTCACTGTAGGGCACACGTTCCATTTAAAACCACAGGTCTCTTTATGTGGCGGTTACTTATGACTTCGTTATCACCTTTCAGGGTTCACCTTTCCCATTATTCCACTGAAGACAGAGAACGTGGTAACTTCAGAAGCCCTGTCCTCCCTGACACCGGCACAGAGTACAGAAGCTTCTGCTGTGCCGCTCCCGTCCCCTGCTATAGGAGCTGCACTCAATACTCTGCTCTCTGCCTTCATTTAGGTTTTGTTCCTCGTTTCTTGGAAAGCGGCACAAGCAGAGTCCTAGAAAGGGAAAGCCAAGCAGAAGAGCGCCGACATGGCTCCTGGCTCCTTTGTTCTAGGGTTAGGGTGTCAATACACAGTCTCAAAATGTAATGCCAAAAGGTTTGTTTTTAGTTCTTTTTACCTCCTAGAGATGAGACTCTGTGTCTTAAGAAAATGATAAAGGTATGACCGGAGCTGATGGCCTGTTACTGAGTGTCACAGTGTATCTGGGTCGGTCTTGTTTTTTTTTGGCCTGTGTGCCATCAGGGCTCTGGGTCCAGGTAGTCACTTAGCCAGAAACTAGTGACCACCCCTGAGTGCCTTATACCTGTGGTGGCGCAGGTGATCCATCTGCACTTATTTCTGGGGGTCCATCTTTCACATGATTTCTCTAGCACCCACTGACGCCCTGGATGGGTTTTCTCACCCATTCTAGATCCTTTTGTTACAGTGGATCGTGTATTGTTATGGCGCAAAGAAGCCCCCTATGTAGATAATTGTTTCCAGCGGCCAGGACGCCATTACGTGCTTACATAGAGACTTTTACATCAGTCCTTGGCCTCCTCCTCAGAATGAGGGGTCTCGTGGCATTTATCCTGGGGGGAATGACAGCAAAGACCCACGTGTGTGACCTCCGGGCTTGTGTGCGCTGGAGACTTGTATGAAATGTTAGACACTTGAATGATTCATAGATGGGAATATTCTCTCTTCTGTGAAGTCTTTCTGCAAGATTTTGGAGGTGTCTGTAAGAAGTTTTGCCCCTTCATCCAGAAGAGTCTTTGTGAGGTCAGTCCCTGATGTTGGGGACAGGTCGGGCTCACAATCTCTAATTACTTCATCTCAAAGGTGTTGGATGGGGCTGAGGTCAGGACTCCGGGTCATGTTCTCCCCTCCATGTCTGTATGGAGCTTGTGCGCTGGGCACAGTCATGGGGAACAGAAAAGAGCCTTCCCCAAACTGTTCCCACAAAGCTATAGCTACAATTTGTCCACAATGTCTTGTGCTAAAGACTAAGATTTCACTGGAACTAAGGGCCCATAGCATTATCCTCCTCCACCATCTGTACAGGGGGCACAATGCAGTCAGGGGGTAACGTCCTCCTGGAATCACCAAACCCAGACCCCTCCATCATAGAAGTGTGATCCGTCACTACACAGAACACATCTCCTCCAGAATCCGGTGCTGGCGGCTTTACACCACCCCATCCGACGCTCGGCGTTGAGTGATGGTTAAGCTGTGTGTCCCGATACTTTTGTCCATGTAGTGTGTTAAAAGTTTACCTGCCGCTCCAGTGAAAACTGTCCATCCCTGCAGTCGTGCCTTAAGGAGAAATGGGAGGAACTCTGGGCTCCAGAGTAATAAGACCCCCAGTGGGTTGTTTTTTATTTTCTACTATTATATGGATGAGTAATGGACAATAGTAAGTTTTATCCTTAGTGTAAATCTGCTCCTCAGAAAGCTGGGTCACGATGGCTGCCATTACATGTCATGTAGCTCCTGAGTGAGATGCATATAATTAGTTATTTTTTTCTTCCTAATAATGAGGTTGAGCGTTCCTTGACCTCTTTTCTATTCCACACTTGTGTCGCTGACCTAATTCTCAGCTGTTGTGAAACCTGAAGGTTATGATTACTGCTCAGTATTTTCTTGTGGCGTTGACTGTGCCCGAGGCGTGACCACATAATCAAATGTACAAAACACTGAGGTAAAAGAAATGGGGATGGGGTGAGGTGTTTGTTTTTTAAATCTCTAATATTGTGGTTTTTTTTTTTTTATCCCTTTTATCTAGAATCCCATACGGACCACAAGTGATCCCCAAGCACCTCTGCCAAGATCTGTCGGTGGCCAAGACGTGTGACTGTGGGGGGCCCTGCTTGTCGTCTTTCATCCAGACGATTGTTGTAATGAATCTGCACCAGGTGTCTCAGACGGTCGTCCTTGTGGACTCCATGGGGGGCACTGAGGCCCCCATCATCTGCTACTTCTGTTCCCTCACCTGCTACTCCATGTTCCTCGATAAATACCTGCAAAGCACCAGAGTGTAAAGTGAGGAGCTGCCCACCCCAGATCTGTCTCACAATCTGCTCCCTGAGCATTGCTATCGCAGAGCATGGTGCCTTGGCAGCGGCCCTGATACATAATGAATAGACAAGCTGCTTCAGAGTCAGAAGAGTGCAAGAAATGTATTATATAGAGCAGTGGTGACGGACTACAGGCCCCAGCATGTCATGACCCCCCTGCTGCAAGCAATGCAAGATATAGTTTTCCAAAAGGAAAGTCACACTGGCTACTTATAAGATGTCACACCTCAAGCGGCCGTAAATAGTTTGTAAAGTTGCGGTACAAGAGACTTCAGTTGTGCACCGTGGGCACAAAACATACCGGTGCATTTTTATTCCAGAATGCCTCATACCTAGTGCAGGACCTGAGGGGGCGTCAGGACAGGGGGTTCATGCCCTGCACATGGCATATCGTACACATAGTGAAGTTGCTTTACCCTCAGTTCCTATTAACCACTTGAATGGTTTGTAGCTGTGTTTGGTCTCGCACATGGAGAAGCTCATTGCATTCTTAGAGCTCTGTCAGGTTCTTAAAGGGTTATTCCCATCTCCAGGAGAACAAAGCAATCGGCAGTCCGAAATTGCACAACCCCAAGCGACACCTTCCCCGACTATCAGTCAGTCGCTCCCCCCATACACAATAATCATCGGCTGAACCTGCTAACATCGGCGGGTGCAGCCAACATTTGTATGGGGGAGGCTTAACTCTTGTCCCAGGCTGTACATGGTTGCTGTAAGCAGTAAATTGGGTGCTGTGGTGTACATGGACTACATGGTTACTGTTACCAGATGCTATATATGGGGAATGTACCAGATGATGTTCGGTCAGGTGGATTATGGTTTTTTTTGTAGAAGCATGGGGCATTATGCTTCACCCATATCTAATTTCTGGGGGATGGGAGAATACACCGTTGCCTATACTTCAGTAGACGTGCCTCAGCCATCGTAAGTCTTATCACCTTGTGTAAAGGGTTAACAGAATAATGATCAGTTCAGACTCGTGACATCACCTGGACGCGTACTAATGGAAAGTTAGAATATTTTTAAATTGTAATAAATTTTACTTTTATTTATTGAACCTGTTTTTAGAAATTTATATTTTTTTTGGGGGGGGGGGGGGGGGGTTGTGCGCCCCTTCCAGGATCAACGGGCACGCTCAGTGCGAGACATTTCTGTACGGCCATAGTTTCTGGGGGTCTCCTCTGAGCTCTCTCTCGCTGTATTGTGGAACTTTACAACTAAATCAGACCCACGTCGCTGGTTCAGGGTGAACAGGAGAAGCAGCTCAATGGCAGATGGCAGCAATAATGGCAGCAGCTGTCAGTGTCACAAATACCAGCGACAGCGGACACTTTACTTCTCTGCCATAAATGAACTGTAGCTGAAATGAAATAATTTCCCATTTCTCTAAATTTCTTCACCCTCATAGCAGCTGCTGAGACTGCAGGACATGAACGCTTTACATTTCTGGCTGCCCTCATTTACATTGGGGTGAGTGTCATTCATATCGAAAGTAACACGCGACCTAAAATAACACCAGGCAGGAAGCCGCCCCCTCCCCCATCCTAAATCACATCCTGCATTATACTCCAGAGCTGCACTCACTATTCTGCTGGTGCAGTCACTATGTACATACATTACATTACTGACCCTGTACTGATCCTGAGTTACATCCTGTATTATACTCCAGAGCTGCACTCACTATTCTGCTGGTGCAGTCTCTGTGCACATACATTACATTACTGATCCTGAGTTACATCCTGTATTATACTCCAGAGCTGCACTCACTATTCTGCTGGTGCAGTCTCTGTGCACATACATTACATTACTGATCCTGAGTTACATCCTGTATTATACTCCAGAGCTGCACTCACTATTCTGCTGGTGCAGTCTCTGTGCACATACATTACATTACTGATCCTGAGTTACATCCTGTATTATACTCCAGAGCTGCACTCGCTATTCTGGTGGTGCAGTCACTGTGTACATACATTACATTACTGATCCTGTACTGATCCTGAGTTACATCCTGTATTCTACTCCAGAGCTGCACTCACTATTCTGGTGGTGCAGTCTGTGTACATACAGGTGCATCTGACGAAATTAAATTAACTTTTTGATGATATTCTATTTCAGTTTTTCAATACAAAAAGTGAAACTCCTATATAATATAGAGTCATTACACACAGAGGGATCTATTTCATGTGTTTATTTCTGTTAATGTTGATGATTATGGCTTACAGCCAATGAAAACACAAAAGTCATTATCTCAGTAAATTAGAATACTTTATAACGGCTTGAAAAAGGTTTTTAAAATCTGAAATGTATGTTCAGTAAATGCCCTCAATACTTGGTCGGGCTCCTTTTGCATCAATTACTGCATCAATGCGGCAATGTGGCATGGAGGCGATCAGCCTGTGGCACTGCTGAGGTGTTATGGAAGCCCAGGTGGCTTTGATAGCAGCCTTCAGCTCGTCTGCATTGTTGGGTCTGGTGTCTCTCATCTTCTTCTTGACAATACTCCATAGATTCTCTATAATAGATTCTCTATGGGGTTAAGGTCAGGCGAGTTTTCTGGCCAATCAAGCACAGTGATACTGTTGTGTGTAAACCAGGTATTGGTACTTTTGTCAGTGTGGACAAGGGCCAAGTCCTGCTGGAGAATGACATTTCCATCTCCAAAAAGCTTGTCGGCAGAGGGAAGCATGAAGTGCTCTACAATGTCCTGGTAGACGGCTGCACTGACTTTGGTCTTGATAAAACACAGTGGACCTACACCAGCAGATGACATGGCCCCCCAAACCATCACTGATTGTGGAAACTTCACACTAGACCTCCAGCTGCTTGGATTGTGGCCTCTCCACTCTTCCTCCAGACTCTGGGACCTTGATTTCCAAATGAAATGCAAAATTTACTTTGCATTTGCTTTAGTGTCAATAGCTTCCTTCTGGACATCTGTCAACTCAGCAGTCTTCCCCATGAAACATGCCTACTGAAACAGACTAAGGGACCTTTTTAAAGGCTTAGGAAGCCTTTGCAGGTGTTTTTTGTTAATAATTCTAATTTACTGAGATAATGACTTTTGTGTATTCATTGGCTGTAAGCCGTAATCATCAACATTAACAGAAATAAACACTTGAAATAGATCACTCTGTAATGACTCTATATAATGAGTTTCACTTTTTGCATTGAAGAACTGAAATAAATTAACTTTTTGATACTCTAATTTAGTGAGATGCACCTGTACATTACATTACTGATCCTGAGTTACATCCTGTATTATACTCCAGAGCTGCACTCACTATTCTGCTGGTGCAGTCACTGTGTACATACATTACATTACTGATCCTGTACTGATCCTGAGTTACATCCTGTAGTATACTCCAGAGCTGCACTCACTATTCTGCTGGTGCAGTCACTGTGTACATACATTACATTACTGATCCTGAGTTACATCCTGTATTATACTCCAGAGCTGCACTCACTGTGTACATACATTACATTACTGATCCTGAGTTACATCCTGTATTATACTCCAGAGCTGCACTCACTATTCTGCTGGTGCAGTCACTGTGTACATACATTACTGATCCTGAGTTACATTCTGTATTATACTCCAGAGATGCACTCACTATTCTGCTGGTGCAGTCACTGTGTACATACATTACATTACTGATCCTGCGTTACATCCTGTATTATACTCCAGAGCTGCACTCACTATTCTGCTGGTGCAGTCACTATGTACATACATTACATTACTGACCCTGTACTGATCCTGAGTTACATCCTGTATTATACTCCAGAGCTGCACTCACTATTCTGCTGGTGCAGTCACTGTGTACATACATTACTGATCCGGTACTGATCCTGAGTTACATCCTGTATTATACTCCAGAGCTGCACTCACTATTCTGCTGGTGCAGTCACTGTGTACATACATTACATTACTGATCCTGAGTTACATCCTACTCCAGAGCTGCACTCACTATTCTGCTGGTGCAGTCACTGTGTACATACATTACATTACTGATCCTGTGCTGATCCTGAGTTACATCCTGTATTATACTCCAGAGCTGCACTCACTATTCTGCTGGTGCAGTCACTGTGTACATATATTACATTACTGATCCTGAGTTACATCCTGTATTATACTCCAGAGCTGCACTCACTATTCTGCTGGTGCAGTCACTGTGTACATACATTACATTACTGATCCTGTACTGATCCTGAGTTACATCCTGTATTATACTCCAGAGCTGCACTCACTATTCTGGTGGTGCAGTCACTGTGTACATACATTACTGATCCTGAGTTACATCCTGTATTATACCCCAGAGCTGCACTCACTATTCTGCTGGTGCAGTCACTGTGTACATACATTACTGATCCTGAGTTACATCCTGTATTATACCCCAGAGCTGCACTCACTATTCTGCTGGTGCAGTCACTGTGTACATACATTACATTAATGATCCTGTACTGATCCTGAGTTACATCCTGTAGTATACTCCAGAGCTGCACTCACTATTCTGCTGGTGCAGTCTCTGTGTACATACAATACATTACTGATCCTGTGCTGATCCTGAGTTACATCCTGTATTATACTCCAGAGCTGCACTCACTATTCTGCTGGTGCAGTCACTGTGTACATACCTTACATTACTGATCCTGAGTTACATCCTGTATTCTACTCCAGAGCTGCACTCACTATTCTGCTGGTGCAGTCACTGTGTACATACATTACATTACTGATCCTGAGTTACATCCTGTATTATACCCCAGAGCTGCACTCACTATTCTGCTGGTGCAGTCACTGTGTACATACCTTACATTACTGATCCTGAGTTACATCCTGTATTATACTCCAGAGCTGCACTCACTATTCTGCTGGTGCAGTCACTGTGTACATACATTACTGATCCTGAGTTACATCCTGTATTATACTCCAGAGCTGCACTCACTATTCTGCTGGTGCAGTCACTGTACATACATTACTGATCCTGAGTTACATCCTGTATTGTACTCCAGAGCTGCACTCACTATTCTGCTGGTGCAGTCACTGTGTACATACATTACTGATCCTGTACTGATCCAGAGTTACATCCTGTATTATACTCCAGAGCTGCACTCACTATTCTGCTGGTGCAGTCACTGTGTACATACATTACTGATCCTGTACTGATCCAGAGTTACATCCTGTATTATACTCCAGAGCTGCACTCACTATTCTGCTGGTGCAGTCACTGTGTACATACATTACATTACTGATCCTGAGTTACATCCTGTAGTATACTCCAGAGCTGCACTCACTATTCTGCTGGTGCAGTCACTGTGTACATACATTACATTACTGATCCTGTACTGATCCTGAGTTACATCCTGTATTATACTCCAGAGCTGCACTCACTATTCTGCTGGTGCAGTCACTGTGTACATACAATACATTACTGATCCTGTGCTGATCCTGAGTTACATCCTGTATTATACTCCAGAGCTGCACTCACTATTCTGCTGGTGCAGTCACTGTGTACATACATTACATTACTGATCCTGAGTTACATCCTATATTTTACCCCAGAGCTCCCCCTCCCCCATCGCAGCTGGCCGTACTGTGATGATATATTGGGAGGGTGTAGCGATTTTACAAAACCTTTTGTGTGGTATATACTGGTCAAGAAAAAGAATAATAGTTTTCGCCTAGAGATCGCAGTATGGTGCTACTGTTTCATACTGTCCTATAGCCCAGATTCACACATCCGTGTTTTCATGAGGAAGATAATCGCAGAATTTTTACAATGAGATCCAAACATTGATGGGAATTTTGCCGCTTGGAAAAGTCCACAGTGGATGCGTCTTGTGTGGACATAACCTAAGGCCTCAATCAAACCTTGGTGATTTTTTCTCATATGCAATAAAACTGCCCGATTCTCATCAGTGTTTGGTCAGCCGCCGCTTTTATCCTCGGAGTGTAATCTTTTTTTTTTTATTATTATTATTTATTTATATGTAACAAACTGACGGCTTCTCCTATCGGTCAGTAAGAAACAGACTGCATATATACGGCGTCCACACGCTGTCCTATTTTTTATTTTATTTTTCTCCCCCTCCCAGACCCATAGATTTTTATTGCCAAGTTTTGATCTGTGGTTTGGATGAATATGAATCCTGACTCTGATTGGTTACTGACCACCCGGTCTGCAAAATACACGGAGATGTGAACAGTCCCATAGATTATAATAGGCACCAGGGAAAAATGGACATGTAAATGAGGTCAGAGTGGCATAAAACCCGTCTATGTAGTTTGGAACCGTCCACACTGTGGCTGCTATCTGTCCTGTACATGAAGATTTATTATTCCTTCCCATTGCCAATAAGGACTACCTTCCAGGCTCATAGTAAGCTAAACTCTCCTGCTCTCACCTGTCCAGGCGCAGCAACGCCCCCTGTGCACTTCCAGCCTGATTTACATAAATACATGAAGCATTACCTATGCAACCTATGCACTGCTTCCATGGATAAAAATATGCTGAATAATTTCCTTTATAAAGGGCTAATGTTCTATATAAAGTATGGCAGAGTAGCCCTTTAAAGTTTGGATTTGGCTGCAGGTCCCCATTAATTTAATTCCCTTTAACCCTACATATGCTGCAGTTTTGCAGCTGCAAATCCCTATTCAGTTTAATGGAGCGTGGCTGCAGTGCCAGACAAAACCACATACAAGGGTGGTGCTATTTTTGGAGGAGTTGTTTTTTTTTTTTTTTTTTTTTTTTACAATCCTGGATGACCCCATGACTATAACCAGTGCCCGGGCTCACACTTTACACATGGGGTACTGTGCGTTACATCTAAACTTCCTTGTCAGGGGAAGTGCACACAGCTCCAGGATGTTTAATTATGTAAATGCTTGTCTGCGCTGTTATATACATATTGGTAACATGTCTGGAGCAGGTTGGGTTTGTCATACATTAGCAGAATCACCCTTGGATTTGCCCTGCAAACAGTATTTAATACTAATTGGCAGCAGGAGCGGAAAATACAAGGAATGTTCTATTGAAACATTTCCCTGACTCATCAGAGGCTCAAAACTGCTGCTTTCTCTTTCTGCTATGCTTTACACTGCAGCATTGTTTCTGCAAAATTAAAGGGGTCATGTGATGTCCCAAAAACAGGTCAGACTTTCTTCGCTGTTGGCTATAGGCTTTCTCTGCCACACAATCCAAATAATGGCTGCCTAAAATAAAGCTGCATTTGTTGTCCAATCACAGCACAGCTTTTATTTCTATATGTGCTCCCGGAAAATGAAAGCTGTACTGTGATTGGTTGCTACGGGCAACAAAAACTTCATCCATTTGCCCACCCTCTAGCTTATCAGGACGCCATTTTGTCGAAGCCCCTGTTATTCGCTTACACCATTAGTCTCATATACGTGTCTCGCTGACAACCCTCTTTCACCTGTTTCCTAAAAACAAAAAAAAACGCCCTGTTAATGCTATACCTGTTTATATTCGCTGCTTGTCCTGTCATGTCACACTAGTCCCGCCTTCTTAAACCCTTTCACACTGGTTTATTGGTTATCCCGTCCAACCAGCGAGTGTTCTAATAAGTTAGTCGCGTTTATAACTCCTCCCCCAATTTCGCAACAAAATCTCCCATTGGAAAGCTTTTGTCCCAGTTCTGAGCCCTCATTGGCTAATGTGAGAACTTCTTCCCGAGTCTGGTCCAATCAGCTTTTACCATGGTGAATTAACCCTTTTCTACCCACAGCTGATAACAGTTTAGTGTCTCCCAATCCGCAGCGGCACGTCACGACGTCTGAGAGCGAATGAGCTTGGTGAGCAGGCGGGTCCGGAGACGCTGGGTCAGGGAGCTCGGGGTGGGGGGGACACAGGCACAGAGCTGACAGCACGGCGGCAGCGGGAGTCTCAGGTGAGGAGATGACCGCGGGACCGGGCGGGAGGAGGCGGGGTTCCGGTGTCCCGCCCGTTACGTGTGAGGTCTCTGTGATGACGTCATGGGACCGTTGTGTGCAGTGTGGCTGCTGTGCGGGCTGAGGCGAGCACGATGAGGGTCGTTGTTTTCTGCTTTCCCTCGGCCTCCTCTGCTGTCTGTGACCGGAATACACGAGCTCTGTGTGGACGACGTCCCAGACACCCGGGGAAATCCACTGCATCCTCTCTGGGCTGGAGGAAGTGTCTCCGGGGCTCAGCTCTGTACTCCCCCCCCCCCCCCCCCCATTGCCAAGGTTGTGGTTTTATGGGTGAGCGCCCCCCAGGACCGTGTGGCTGCAGGACTACAACTCCCAGCATGCCTGCTTCCTGTATTCTACTCCAGAGCTGCACTCACTATTCTGCTGGTGCAGTCACTGTGTACATACATTACATTACTTAGCCTGTACTGATCCTGAGTTACATCCTGTATTATACTCCAGAGCTGCATTCACTATTCTGCTGGTGCAGTCACTGTGTACATACATTACATTACTGATCCTGAGTTACATCCTGTATTATACTCCAGAGATGCACTCACTATTCTGCTGGTGCAGTCACTGTGTATATACATTACATTACTGATCCTGAGTTACATCCTGTATTATACTCCAGAGCTGCACTCACTATTCTGCTGGTGGAGTCACTGTGTACATACTTTACATTACTGATCCTGAGTTACCTCCTGTATTATACTCCAGAGCTGCACTCACTATTCTGCTGGTGGAGTCACTGTGTACATACATTACATTACTGATCCTGAGTTACATCCTGTATTATACTCCAGAGCTGCACTCACTCTTCTGCTGGTGCAGTCACTGTGTACATACATTACATTACTTAGCCTGTACTGATCCTGAGTTACATCCTGTATTATACTCCAGAGCTGCACTCACTATTCTGCTTGTGCAGTCACTGTATACATACATTACATTACTGATCCTGAGTTACATCCTGTATTATACCCCAGAGCTGCATTCACTATTCTGCTGGTGCAGTCACTGTGTACAGACATTACATTACTGATCCTGAGTTACATCCTGTATTATACTCCAGAGCTGCACTCACTATTCTGCTGGTGCAGTCACTGTGTACATACATTACATTACTGATCCTGTACTGATCCTGAGTTACATCCTGTATTATACTCCAGAGCTGCACTCACTATTCTGCTGGTGCATTCACTGTGTACATACATTACTGATCCTGCGTTACATCCTGTATTATACTCCAGAGCTGCACTCACTATTCTGCGGGTGGAGTCACTGTGTACATACATTACATTACTGATCGTGTACTGATCCTGAGTTACATCCTGTATTATACTCCAGAGCTGCACTCACTATTCTGCTGGTGGAGTCACTGTGTACATACATTACATTACTGATCCTGTACTGATCCTGAGTTACATCGTGTATTATACTCCAGAGCTGCACTCGCTAATCTGCTGGTTGCTGATGGAATCTTGCCAACATGCTTGTTCCCAGAGGAAGCTGATAACTCCATGTCTAGAACACAGATGACTTTTACTTTCCTTTATCCTCACCTTAGGCATACCTCTGTCGTCCGGTGTAACCGCCTGCGGCCAGCCGACACTGTGGCTGACATGTTCTCTACCTGGAGGAAGCATATCTTAAATATATGGGAGTAGGGAAGAAGGTGACACACGTAGAATTCTTCGTTATTCTTTATTCAAACAAAACACTTGACGTCTCACCTGGATCCGTTGAAGCGTCAGTGAGACGTGAAACTGCCGTCATTCAACATGATACTCTCTTCCCCAGCTCCGTGTTTTGATTGTTTGAATAAAGAATAAGAGTGCCCCCTTCTTCTTCCCTACTACTATATTCTATCTTAAAACTACTTTTCAGCTTCTTCCGAGCTTTTGTCAGTTGTCGGGAGGAGCTGAAACGTTTTGCAGATTTACTGATGTGGAATAAACGATTGATTGACGACACGTGAGTGTCGGGATTTCTTTCCTTTCTATGATGCTACCTTTCCACGTGCACCACCGAACGAGTACTTATGAGCTGCGGAGTGCTGACTATTTTCTATATCTTAAAACTACAACTCCTCACATTGGCAATGCATAATAGGATGTGTAGTTTTGGCACAGGTTTGAGCCCACAGTGTAACATTGCCCTGCAATCGTTCATTTCTCCTGACTCAACTGTGCAATATGTTGCTGTATCCACTTTTCACTAAGCGTCATGTTACACAGATATTTCTTACAAAGATCACTTCCCAGCCGTCTCATAATCATCGCAGGCAGGATTACAATGTCAGTTAACATCCATATATGCATAGCTCACTGTAAGTGATGCCACAGCTCACCTCCTCCCCCTTCTGTACAATGACTGATAATACAGGGTCCACCATTCACAATAGGTGATGTCACAGCTCACCTCCTCTCCCTCCCGTACAATGACTAATAACACCTCTATATACAGGTGATGTCCCTGGTTATCTGTGGGCACACAGTGACGTTTTACTCGAGCTCCTTTGTGCATCTTCTGTGTCGGTGGCCATTCTCAGATGAACACCAACTGGTGCAGACTTTTATGTCCCAGAAGCCGTTAATGTTTTGCACATCATGGATCTGTGTTTCCCCGGATCAGAGGTGCAGTCTTCTGAGAATTCCACAATTAGAGAATGAAGCAGGAAGAGGCCACAACCACAGCCCCGAGACCAGTGCAAATCATAACTCAAGGGCGCCGTGCTGACACCCGGACTTGTACATGAGAGGGGAAGTCTCCCACCGCTCGAGGACTGTTGCTCCGGTGGTCTCGTCCATCATCGTGTACCTTCAGTAATGATGTGCGGACCCCGTCATCATCTCTCCCCTGAGCACCATGGTGCCGTCACTGTGGAGGACAGCCATCAGCTGCAGCGTTCTCATCCACGTAGTTTTCTTTGCTGCAAGACAGATTTTATTGTTATAAATCCCCTTTTCTGCTCTTTGTGTGGGGTGTAGAAAGCCTTCTTAGTGCGGTCCTTGAGTCATGACTTCTCTGCTTTGGGGCTGTGGTTTCTCCTTTCCATTGACCTCTTTAATCTTCATTCTGGAGAGACCATTCTAAAATTAAGGGGGGTCTTGTTTCCCATGATGTTCGTCCCTGATGTTTGCTCTCGTGGTCAGTTAGCGGACTGTGTCCTGTCGGTGGGATCTCCATGTAGTTTGTGCAGTAGGTCAGTGTTTTTCTACGTCCATTTATTCTTTTCTTTCTAAGGCATAACTGTGTTCTCTTTCTTTTGCAGGGGGAGCGGCGTTGAGGACAGAGCGGTGTGTCCTTATGTAGCAGATGCTGCGCGGAGCCTGATCCCAGCCGGTGCTCTGCTTCAGTCTCTACATGCGAGGCTGGGGGGATAAGAGATGCATCTGATCGCCCACTTGGAGCCGCGACTCATATCCTCATCAGATGGGAAGATGAGTTAGCCAAAGAGATTTGTTCTTTTAATGTTTCCGTCTGGGCTTTGATTTAGATCCCACAGGCCGGCCCTGTGCGTGTTCTTCCAACATTTTCCCTTCCCTCCAATTGCTGCGGATCATGAGGTGCCGAATATATAAGAGGAAAGTCGTCATCCTCGCTCTGGTGGTGATAGCCTGCGGCTTGGCGTTGTGGAACAGTGGCAAGCAAAAGAAAAATGACTTTGTGCAAGACCCGGAGGTGGAGAAACCGCACAACCGAATGCACGTGTCTCCAGGGATTAGGAAAATGGCCAACGACTCGGTGGTGGAAAAAGTGCAGAAGCCAGAAGTGGATAACATGACCTTGGTGTACAGGTCCGTGGTTTTCCAACTCAATTTTGACCAGACGATTAAAAATGTAGAAAGCATAAACCGTCCTGTAGACGACGTGGTGATAGTGGTGCAGGTGCACAACCGCCCCGAATTTTTGCGCCAGCTCTTGGAGTCCCTGCGCAGAGCTAAGGGCATCGAGAATGTACTGTTGATCTTCAGCCACGACTACTGGTCCCCGGAAATTAACCAGATTGTGG
Source organism: Phyllobates terribilis (assembly GCF_046119375.1). Classification (NCBI taxonomy): domain Eukaryota; kingdom Metazoa; phylum Chordata; class Amphibia; order Anura; family Dendrobatidae; genus Phyllobates; species Phyllobates terribilis. Next base: position 51,583,864 of record NW_027362767.1, on the reverse strand, counting down.
CCAGCATAGACTTTTGTCAAGTGCTTCAGATCTTTTTCCCCTTCAGCATTCAGCTGTATCCGAATGAGTTCCCCGGGCACGACCCCAAGGATTGTCCCAGGGACATCGAGAAGAAAGACGCCATTAAGCTCGGCTGCATCAACGCCGAATACCCAGATTCGTTTGGACATTACAGAGAAGCCAAGTTCTCCCAGACGAAGCATCACTGGTGGTGGAAACTGCATTTTGTGTGGGAGAAGATCAAGGCCCTGAAAGACCATAAGGGTCTGGTCCTGTTCATTGAAGAAGATCATTACCTAGCCCCCGACTTTTACTACGTCCTTAAGAAAATGTGGAACAGGAAGATCGAGGAGTGTCCTGACTGTGACGTCATGACCCTCGGGACCTACGCCCGTCTCCAGACTTTCTCCGAGAAAGCGGATAGAGTGGAGGTTAAGACATGGAAGTCTACAGAACACAACATGGGGATCGCCATGAGCAGGGACACGTACCAGAGACTCCTCCAATGCACGGACACTTTCTGCTCTTACGACGACTATAACTGGGACTGGACCCTTCAGCACCTGACTGTTACGTGTCTTCCTAAGTTCTGGAAAGTGATTGTGCCCGAGGTTCCCAGGATCTATCACATCGGGAGCTGCGGGATGCACCATAAGAAATCCTGTAAACCAACGACAGAAAGTGCCAAACTGGAAGCTCTGTTCTCGGGCAACCAGCAGTACCTGTTCCCTGAAAGCCTGGCGATCAGCAGACGATACTCTATGGCGGCTTTGTCGCCCCATGTGAGAAACGGGGGCTGGGGAGACATTAGAGACCACGAGTTATGTAAGAGCTACCGCAGACTGCAGTGACGTACAGACCTCCGATCTTTCTACGTTTGTACGATGGCGTCCCGCGCGACGGAATATACAAATTTACGATATAATTTAAATCAGTTTTTGTTAAATTTCGTCCCATAATTGTTGGTTGTCTCTATCCGCCTGGAATCGGACGAAAAGAAAAAAAAAACTTTGATTTCTGCCTCATTATTTCTTCATACTAATTCTGGACTTGCATTATGTATAACACGGCCATACGGATTCTTTTCAGAATAAACGAATATGTAGTGTTGACAGGCGCTCACTGCGTCAGATGGATCAGGCACGGGTTTGCTCCTTAGTACTAAGCTCCGGGGTCTATATTGGGTCCCCCACTTCCTCAGTATGGTAGTATCGGTGCTATGTGTGAGCTGGTGCAATAGGCCAGTACTTTGATTTCACCTCTAGGACCTCCACCGAACCTGAGAATTAAGGGGACAGCGCTCTGGCTGGTGGGTTTCCGTCCGCCTCCGTGAATCTCTAGTATGGCCGCATTCAAGTGAATGGCCAAGTGCTGCGTTTCCATTACGGACGGGTGGGTTTCCAGCACTGCGCCGCCTTCATTCTCAGGATTGGCACAGGTCGGACTCCCACTGATCATAGTGATTGCTTATCCTAGCCATGCTCCATTAAATGGCCCGTGACAAGACGTTTAGAGGCCGTATGTTGAGAATATGAGCTTTTCTGACCAGCTCATCCTTCTAATATGAATCCCTTTTGTTTAAAGATGATCTGTGCTCTCTCCTATAATGTATTGAGTTCACAGTGATGAAAAAAAGAATAATGGTAAACTTTTGTCGTTCCTCTGTTGTTCCTCCTGGCACCTACATTGACAAACATATGTCCCCTTTCCCTTTTTGGTAGGGTCTCTCCACTTTGACATACAGTTATATGAAAAAGTTTGGGCACCCCTATTAATCTTAAGCTTAATGTTTTCTTAAAATTGGTGTTTTTGCAACAGCTATTTCAGTTTGATATATGTAATAACTGTTGGACACAGTAATGTTTCTGCCTTGAAATGAGGTTTATTGTACTAACAGAAAATGTGCAATCTGCATTCAAACAAAATTTGACAGCTGCATAAGTATGGGCACCCTTATCATTTTCTTGTTTTAAATACTCCTACCTACTTTTTACTGACTTACTAAAGCACTTTTTTTGGTTTTGTAACCTCATTGAGCTTTGAACTTCATAGCCAGGTGTATGCAATCATGAGAAAAGCTACTTAAAGTGGCCACCTGCAAGTTGTTCTCCTGTTTGAATCTCCTCTGCAGAGTGGCATCATGGGTTCCTCAAAACAACTGTCAAATGATCTGAAAACAAAGATTATTCAACATAGTTGTTCAGGGGAAGGATACAAAAAGCTGTCTCAGAGATTTAACCTGTCAGTTTCCACTGTGAGGAACATAGTAAGGAAATGGAAGAACACAGGGACAGTTCTTGTTAAGGCCAGAAGTGGCAAGCCAAGAAAAACATCAGAAAGGCAGAGAAGAAGAATGGTGAGATCAGTCAAGGACAATCCTCAGACCACCTCCAGAGAGCTGCAGCATCAACTTGCTGCAGATGGTGTCACTGTGCATCGGTCAACTATACAACGCAGTTTGCACAAGGAGAAGCTGTATGGGAGAGTGATGCGAAAGAAGCCGTTTCTGCAAGCACGCCACAAACAGAGTCGGCTGAGGTATGCAAAAGCACATTTGGAGAAGCCAATTTCTTTTTGGAAGAAGGTCCTGTGGACTGATGAAACCAAGATTAAGTTGTTTGGTCATACAAAAAGGCGTTATGCATGGCGTCAAAAAGACACAGCATTCCAAGAAAAACACTTGCTACCCACAGTAAAATTTGGTGGAGGTTCCATCATGCTTTGGGGCTGTGTGGCCAATGCTGGCACCAGGAATCTTGTTAAAGTCGAGGGATGCATGGATTCCACTCAGTATCAGCAGATTCTTGACAATAATGTTTAAGAATCAGTGATAAAGTTGAAGTTATGCGGGGGATGGATCTTTCAGCAAGACAATGATCCAAAACACCGCTCCAAATCTACTCAGGCATTCATGCAGAGGAACAATTACAATGTTCTGGAATGGTCATCCCAGTCCCCAGACCTGAATATCATTGAACATCTGTGGGATCATTTGAAGAGGACTGTCCATGCTCGGCGACTATCAAACTTAACTGAACTGGAATTGTTTTGTAAAGAGGAATGGTCAAAAATGCCTTCTTCCGGGATCCAGGAAATCATTAAAAGCTACAGGAAGCGACTAGAGGCTGTTATTTTTGCAAAAGGAGGATCTACTAAATATTAGTGTCCCTTTTCTGGTGAGGTGCCCATACTTATGCACCTGTCAAATTTTGTTTGAATGCAGATTGCACATTTTCTGTTAGTACAATAAACTTAATTTCAAGGCAGAAACATTACTGTGTCCAACACTTATTACATATATCAAACTGAAATAGCTGTTGCAAAAACACCAATTTTAAGAAAACTTTAAGCTTAAGATTAATATGGGTGCCCAAACTTTTTCATATAACTGTAAGTGCGATCAGACTGAAGAGACGCACCCCGGGTTATTCATGTATTTCCAGGAAGTAGAACAGAGGCGCAAAACTGAAATGATTCTACAGGATTCCAATGTTCAAGCATTTGCTAACATGGACCCGATACAAAGAGAGGTCTCATTAATTATGAAGTGGTGGTCTCACTTACCGAAAGGCCTCACTAAATCTCATCGTGGCCCCTAAGCTTTGGCCTAGAGCGTAGATCATGTGATTGTGACAGTAATGCCGAAAGGGGCTTCTTCCTCCTCATGACCGGGGGTCTCTCTTTTCAGGGATCGCAGAACGCCGTCCCCTCTGATTTTGCTCTGTGGGTGCTGCTTGGCAGCATCTCCTCCAGGTGAGTGTGCACTTAGTATTCCTCACACTCGGCTCCAAACACTGAATGTCATAAAATATTTACTCAGCGACATAGAAGACAAAAGCCGAGGGCTTCAGTTTCCAGAAAACCATCTGCCGCCGCCGCTCTCTGTAGATGAGATCAGGTTACAGATTGTCATGGACGTCACAGGCCCAGAAAAGCTCATTTTATGACTGTTCTGTGGAAGGAAGAACTTGCCCAAAGAAGGAGAGGAGCGACCGCAGGATCACAAAACGCAGGGCTTGTTCATAGTCTGTAATCTATAGACAGCGTAGGAGCTGCGTACACAAAACGGGGGGATACTTCTATAACTAGACTCTTTCCAGGATTGTCTCAATTTTTAAAGTTTTCACTCTAATACATCTGTCTCCAATCCGCTCACAACTCCCACTCCTAGCATGGCAGCACAGCCAGTGGATGTCCAGGCAGGCTGGGAGTGTTAGTTCCACAAGAGCTGGAAAGTAGCAGGTTGAAGTCCACTGTTTTGTTAGAACCAAAGTCCATTAACTCCTTTTGACGATTTAACTTTTTGCACTTTGGTTCTTGGACTACGAGGAGAAATAAAAAAAAATAAAAATAAAACTTTTTTTTTTTCTTCAGTCAACATGTCTTGCGAAAAGTAACCCCTTCTACCATTTTACTACACCATGTGATGTACGATGGTTATTTAAAACAAAAAACAGCCATTTGTCTAGTTTGTTTTTTTACGGCATTCATTGTGCGGTACAAATGTACCGGTAACACAAACCTCCAGGACAGCACGATTATGGTGGTCCCAAACTCCTCTCTTGTGTTTTTTCTTTTCGCAATACAATTTAGAACATTGTTTCAAACTTTTTTTTATTTTTTCCTAATCTTTTTATTTTTTGCTTATTTTTGAGACCGTAATTTTTGTGCAAATGTAAGCATTGCATCTGCTTTTACTGGATCATGCTCTAAAAAGGTGCATAAAAGACAAGCGGAGAGCATTTTACTCTGTAAAAATGTAATTTTGAAAAATGTGTCGCAAACACAAGAAAACCACTAATGCCACAAAACTATGAAAAAAAAAAAATCCTGATTTCATTGTTTTTGTTTTATTCTTTAAAGTAAAAATTAAGACCCCCATCGGGGATTGGAAGCTGTCATCCATTTATATACATTATATAGTAAATATCGCCATCCCTCATGAAGCCCACCCTGTGACTGGTCTTGGTGGGAGTATGACAATGGCAGGGTCGGAGGCTTTCATGGTAACCCATCGGCAGCAGAGCGATAGACTTAAACATGGATGCACCAGCAGGACTGCGCCACTTCATTGCAGTTGTCAGAAAACAGCAGCACTTAAGTGGTTAAATAACTCAAGATGGCTGATGTTACAGGACGGTGCCGGCTGTATAACGGCTTTATGTCATGGAGCGTGAGGGGGTTAATGTTCTATTTGCTCCGGTTGTGTTGACCTCGTCTTTCTCTTTTTTTTTTTTTTGCATTTGTTCGATCCTTTTCGAGTTAATATTTAACACGACTGATCCAGGTATAAACCCGCACAAGTGTGGCCGGAAACGGAGCAAAACCTAAGGGGTACATTATATAGGTCTCAGGAGTATTCCTCGCCACATGCACCCCGTGTATATCTCAATGGCCAACGTATACCGGCTGGTTTCCCGTTTTTTTTTTTTTGCACTTTCATTTCTTTTATGGCTTTTATACATTTTGGCTAATAAGGGGTAGCAGAGGTGGCACTTACATTAAACAAGAAGAAAAATGAGCCTTGGTCCGTCACCAGTAAATATGGCGCTCATCACCTTCTGTGGTTAAAGGGATCGTCCAGTTCCTAAAACAAAAAAAAAAATAACCTCAGACTGGTGTAAAATCATAATAAAAGTCGTATTTCTCTACTCTGTTTTAACGCTCCCTGGGTCTGTCTGGATGGACATGATGCTGCTGCAGCCCAATCGCTGGTTGTGGCAAAGTGCTGATCGCCTCTGCAGCCAGTGATTGACTGCAGTGGTCACATGTCTGTGTGAAGGTGGGCACAAAAAATATAAACACTAGGGGATCTGCGCAGCCTCTGCATCGGGGGGAGATTACTAATCTTTATATTACATCCCCCTTTTACACCAGTCATCCGACACTCATCTTGAGAGTAGGACCGATGTGATGTTCCCTCGTGGAGGCCTCGTTATGGCGTCATCCACATGGTTTCCAGACTAATCTCCGGCTAGCAATGCGCCCAAGACAAAAGCGAGGCTCATTACTGACGAGGATAGACCTCTATTGCAGCCTCCATTTCTGTTTTGCGCTGCTCCATGATGACTTTTGAAAGTCAAAAGGTCAATGAAGAGGCCTTCACTTGGGAACGTCACACTCCCGGGATTATGGGGTGGTGCGCAATGTACGGCAGCCGGACTCCTGTAGTCTTCCAGGTGCACTAACCGCTCGTTGTTACATTGATTGATGGTGGAACCAGTGGTGCCGCCATTTCTCCATGGTGACAAAGGAACCATTTTTCAACATTACAATGTTGTACTACTGTGAGCAGCCTGTGTGGCGTAAACCTGCTCCCATGGCTGCAGCATCTCTGGACTTTTCTCCCATCGAGCACATCTAGGACATCAGTCGGTAATTACACAGGAGCTGCCAGCAGAGGATCTTGATGATTTTCCCAAGTACATGCAGCGGCAGAACCTTCCTCAGACGACCATTAATAACCTCAGTGATGGCAGCCGAGGCTGGGGGTGCCGGGATTTCTGCACGTGGCTCTCACACTCCAGACTGCATAAATGGAGGTTTTTTTTAGTTGTCTTCATTTTTTCTCCATTTGCAGACTTCTCTCCATCCTGTGATTTTTGTAATTCCACAACTTTTACTTTTTGCTGTTGTAATCTCAATATTGAGGATTATGTGTATATATGTGACCTATAAAATATTGTTTTTCCCGAAGCCACATCTGGCTGATTTTTGCAACCCTAAGACCTCATTCACACGTCCGTGTTTAAACACGTGCAGAAGGAAATGGTACTGGTGTCTGTTCTGACAATCAGTTTTTTTTATGAATGGATGAATTAATTACACAGCTTCTCCCGTAACATTGTTGCGCCCTCCATGTTTTTCACGGACCTATAGACTTGTATTGGCCCTTGTCATCTGTGCTGCCCAAAAGAACAGCCATGTCTGTGTGTTTTGCATGGACACACGGTCTGTGATAAACATGGACATGTGAACAGCAGCATAGATTATAATGGGTATGTGTGGTATCTGTGCAAAAAAAACGGATAAAACACAGACGTCTGAATGTGGCCTAATGGAAGATACTCAAGCATGTGCACCCAGCGAGGGGGGAATCCGAAAAGAGAACATTTGTTCCACTGCGATTCTTTCTCTATTCCTCCTTGCCCTTTTAGGTTACCTGCTCATGGTGGGTGGTCATACAAGTTGGCAGGGACTAGGGCCTTGGTTCATCAACGTCGATGTTGGCTCACACTGGTCTTGATGAGGGGGGTGCTCCTATTCATGAATCAGGACCGTCTTTGTCCCAAATCTTACTACAGTCAAAGCTCATCAGAAATTAGACAAATGGGCGTCACCACTCCCCATTCCTCCCCAGCTCTGCCTGTTTCGGTGGAGCTTGCCAAAACTTGTGAAAATGCCAAAAGTTGCAAAAATTTTGCGAAACTTTACATTGCACAAAAACTTTGCAACTTTTCAAAGTTTACATGTAAGATTTTTTGGTACAATTTTTGACCCATCGGTGGCCACGGTGTTTCCATAGGAGCATCTTCTGACCTGTGATCTGCTGCTCCACATGGGATGTCAGGGGGCGGCCTGTGAATGGGGATTGATGGAGAAAGAAGTTAATTTCCATTGAAGGCTGAATGACAAGAAAACTGTTCTTGTAAATTTAATTTTTAGCCTTGATGTGGAAGGAATCAGGAAAAAACACAAGGTATAGAATAAGAAGAAGGCGATGAACCCTTCTCTTGTTCTCCAAATTCTGCTCTGTGCCTTTAAAAGTAATGACCTCTCGCAGTTCCAGTATCGGTGGGATGTAGCAGCTCTTTCTGTTCAGTTGTGGTCGTTTACCGGCATACGCGCCAGCGACAGTGACAACGCTGCACCCCATCCATCCTCCGGATCCACTATCCAAATCTTCATAGGAAATGTTCTATGATGGTATCCTTACGAGTTTAGATTTGTTTGAGTGCAGTCAGGCCCCGATCACTCTAAGGGCGTGTTCACACTGAGTTTTTTTTTTCTGCTGAATTTTCTAACTCTCTAATAAAAATCTGTAGTTTTTAAACTCATGGATTTTGTACATTTTTTTGCTCTATAAACTGCAAAAAAAAAACATGTTAACACACCCTATGGGCGCTGAGATTATGGCTGCTGTATGCTGCAAAGTAGCTTAAAGGGTTTAGGAAAAAAATATATATTTTTCGGGAGTTTAGAGAGAATATGATCCTCATCTCTCGGCCAGAGTAGAGAACGGGAGGATCGTCCCTGCCCAACTTTACACTGATCTATTGATGTACATAGACATTGTGTAATGCCTCATCCCTCCTGTGGTGGCGCTGCAGGGAAATTGAACACTTACTGTCAAGTTTTCCTAACTGATCGCTGGAGGTCTCGGAAGGCAAATCCTTTCTGATCTGCTCATTGTCAGTGAATTCTTCGGAGTAGGGATTGGCCAAAGTTAAGATCCCCCGCAAGCTGTTTTTATGTCTCCATAGGGGTGGGGGGCAGTCGCGCTGCTTTGGCTCAGGCAGGATAAAAACACGACTGAGATTTTGTCTCTGACAATAATTCCTGAATTGATCAAAGTAAAATAAATCTTATTTGACATCTGTTCCAGGTGACGCTTAAGTTCAGATCTTCCTTGTGACTACATTAAGCCGGGCGTGTCGCCAAGATTTAGTGCCGCAGGCAGCGCTAACAAGACGCCGCATGTTTACTCACCTGTACGGATGTAATTCAGTGTAAATGGAACCAGATGGGATGTCTTGTATGTAAGAGATCATCGATCACGGTGCAGGATCCATTTTTTTTTTCTTTTTCGCTCCAATAGATCTTTACTTAAATACAGTAAAATAAAATCCTACCGTTTTGTGCATGCAGCTCCACTGCAGAACTATACGTTTCCATGGTTACATACTACAAATAAGTCTGAGCCTGGAGTAAATAGAAGAGGGAGCAAGCCCAGTTTCGGATGATCAACTGATTTGCGAAGATTATCCCCCCCAACCGGCACGTGATCCATTCATCTTTGCAGTAGCAGCGTGTAGAAATGCAAATAATGTGTGAATGCCGCCATATAATTAGTTGCAAAAGGGAAAGGGCGCATGTGTAGACTCACAGGGCTATTTGGATAAATTAAAAAGTGCCAGTGCACTCAAAAATCACTCAATTTTTTCGGGTGGCCCCAGGGCGACACCCCAAAAGAAAAAGAGAACAAGAGGGTGTAGAGGCAGTGGAAGAGCTAGAAGAAGAGAACCCCACGGCACAGAGCACCACTCTGAAAAAGACCAAATCAGGTTAAACCCTGTAAGCATGATACAAATAGGGGATCCTGATGATCAGGATAGTGGAATATACAACTTATCGAGCTATACACTTACTAATGATGAACTCTCCCTTCTAAGTAAGCGGCTCTCATTTTGTCCCACAGCAGAAATAGACACATTCTCGCTTTACCTTGACTTTAATGAGTTTTTTAGGAAACTCACCGTACAAAGACATTTCTTACTTGAAGAAAAAAATGGTAAAAATGTTAAGAGGAAACTCCCCCATGATGAACAAGAGACAGGAAAGGATAGAACCACAATAGATGAAATGATACATGTAGAGATCAAACACCCAAATATAAAATGTTATCCTCTACACCATAAGGGGTCGCATATTGAGGCATTCCAACAACTAATATTAAAGGAAGTAAGAACAATTCCCCGCATGAAAATGAGAAATAATTTGAAAAAAGAAGAGAGAGCAGCCATTGAATCCATCAGAGAAAATAATGATCTCATCATTCGTAATGCAGATAAGGGAGGAGGAATTGTCCTTATGGATAGATCTTGTTATGTGGAAGAGGGCATGAGAATATTGAGGGATACGGAATTTTATGAAAAATTGGAGGATGATTCTAATATCAGTATCTTTATAAAGTATAATCTTCTAATTAAGAAGGCTTACGAAAAGGGGATACTCAATAAAAAAGAAAATAACTTTTTAGATATTGCGCAGTATAGAATACCTTTTTTCTATTTTCTGCCCAAACTGCATAAAGACCCAAAAAATCCTCCTGGACGCCCAATAATATCAGGGATCCAATCCATTACAAGTAATCTATCGCATTATGTAGATTTATTTTTGCAGACATATGTGCTGAGATTAACATCATATCTAAAGGACTCGTCACAATTAATTAAAGGATTAAGGGCTCTACCACCCAGGGCCGGCTCCAGGTTTTCGTGGGCCCCGGACGAAAGAGTCTCAGTGGCCCCTTTAACACATACAGCATTCATGATGCACAGATACGGCGGAGAAATGTAGGTATACAACACAGGGCAAAGGCTGTCCCCTCACCCTTCACATATGCAGACATGCGCACGCACACACGGTACACAGACATGCGCACGCACACACGGTACGCAGACATGCGCACGCACACACGGTACGCAGACATGCGCACGCACACACGGTACGCAGACATGCGCACGCACACATGGTACGCAGACATGCGCACGCACACACGGTACGCAGACATGCGCACGCACACACGGTACGCAGATACATGCACGCACACACGGTACGCAGACACGCGCACGCACACACAGTACGCAGACACGCGCACGCACACACGGTACGCAGACATGCGCACGCACACACGGTACGCAGACATGCGCACGCACACACGGTACGCAGACACATGCACGCACACACGGTACGCTGATACATGCACGCACACACAGTACGCTGACACATGCACGCACACATGGTACGCAGACACATGCACGCACACACGGTACGCAGACACGCGCACGCACACACGGTACGCAGACATGCGCACGCACACACGGTACGCAGACACATGCACGCACACACAGTACGCTGACACATGCACGCACACATGGTACGCAGACACATGCACGCACACACGGTACGCAGACACGCGCACGCACACACGGTACGCAGACACGCGCACGCACACACGGTACGCAGACATGCACACACGGTACGCAGACATGCGCACGCACACACGGTACGCAGACATGCGCACGCACACACGGTACACAGACATGCGCACGCACACACGGTACGCAGACATGCGCACGCACACACGGTACGCAGACATGCGCACGCACACACGGTACGCAGACATGCGCACGCACACATGGTACGCAGACATGCGCACGCACACACGGTACGCAGACATGCGCACGCACACACGGTACGCAGATACATGCACGCACACACGGTACGCAGACACGCGCACGCACACACAGTACGCAGACACGCGCACGCACACACGGTACGCAGACATGCGCACGCACACACGGTACGCAGACATGCGCACGCACACACGGTACGCAGACACATGCACGCACACACGGTACGCTGATACATGCACGCACACACAGTACGCTGACACATGCACGCACACATGGTACGCAGACACATGCACGCACACACGGTACGCAGACACGCGCACGCACACACGGTACGCAGACATGCGCACGCACACACAGTACGCTGACACATGCACGCACACATGGTACGCAGACACATGCATGCACACACGGTACGCAGACACGCGCACGCACACACGGTACGCAGACATGCACACACGGTACGCAGACATGCGCACGCACACACGGTACGCAGACATGCGCACGCACACACGGTACGCAGACACATGCACACACGGTACGCATACACACGCACGCACACATGGTACACAGATATGTACACATACAGACATACACACATTTTTACACAAATTCTTAAAAACATATATAAAACAGACAAATATATATACACAGTCATACACACTGACATTCACATACATGCACTCACACAGACCCATTACAAATATTTTTAATATGGTGATTGGGGAAGCCTCACTCACCTGTCCCCAGTCCAGTGTCCTGTCCAGCAGCTCCTCAGGTATGGGGCAGTGCAGGGCCCCTGGCGTGTCACAGACTTCATGGCCCTGGAACATCAGAGGGGCCCACTTGCGGTCAGGTCTGGGCCGCTCCCCCCCATCTGTGCAGGACCTCCGACGGTGTTTGATTGCCGGCACTCCCCCAGACATGGCCGCGCGCTGTGCGGCTGTGTCTGCTAGTAATGACGCGGCAGGGGCGACACACAAGCACAATTAAAGGTGCAGTGCCGTCGACCCTGCCGTGTCGTTACTAGCAGACACAGCACACTGTGCGCGGCCATGTCTGAAGTGCTGGCAATCAAGCAGCGCCTGCGTCACTGAACAGGTGCCGAGGAAGCTGCCAGGGCCCCGACAGTGAGTGGGCGGTGGGCCCCGACAGTGAGTGGGCCCCTCTGATTTTCCAGGGCCCCGGCACTTGCCCGGGTACGCCGGGTGCTGACGCCGGCCCTGCTACCACCCATGGAGGGATGCATCTTCCTCTCTCTGGATGTAGTGGCCCTCTACAATAATATTTCACATATATCGGGAATAAAGGTCATCGAAGAGGTTTTAACTGGAGACACTAATATGCCTATAAACCAAAGAGAATTCATTCTGAGCGCAATAGCGTTCATATTGGAGAACAATGTGTTTTCTTTTGAGGATGGATTATATAAACAGATCAAGGGCTGCGCGATGGGGACGAGATTTGCACCAAGCTATGCCAATCTCTTTATGGGTGCGGTGGAATCCGTCCTCATCGCGCAGCCGGGATCATCCACGAGTGGAGTACTTTTCTATAGGCGCTTTATAGATGATTTATTCATTATATGGCATGGATCAATGGAGGAGGCATTGAGCTTTGCGGACAAACTAAATATCAATGATTGGGGGATAAAGTTCACGGCCACAGCATCATCCACTTCTCTCCAATTCTTGGATCTATGGGGGCAGTTCGACCACCTGAGGAGAGTATCCACATCCACGTTTTTTAAACCAGTGGATGTGAATAGCTACCTCAAATTCAACAGTGGACACCTTCCCGGATGGATCAAAAATGTGCCTTATGGGCAGTATTGGAGAGTCAGGAAAAACTGTACTCTGGATTCTGACTTTGAGGTGGAATCCAAGATTCTCAAAAAGAGATTCTTGGAAAAAGGCTATCCAAAAAAACTTTAAAAAGATGCATATAAAGGAACGTGCACCCTATCACAGGACTCGTGCTTGGACAGAAGGGAGAATCCGGATAGGGCTTCTTTAAGAACAGAGGAAAAGACAAAGTGGAGTTTAATTACTACATTTTGCCAATCCAGGTCAGTAGTACGGGAGTTATTACAGAAACATTGGTTTATTCTAAAAGGTGACCCCATTCTCTCCAAAAGCATTCCAGAGAAACCAAATATTATCTTCAGGAAGAATAGAAGTGTAAAAACCTTGCTTGCTCCCAGCAACACGAATAGAAAGAAAAAAATAAGGGATGTGACGACTAATACTAACACAGGAGGCGGCTTCACATGCAATACACCTAAATGTATGTGCTGCGGCGTTATAACCAATAATGCAAAAACCTTTAAATCTAATACCACTAATGAGGTTTTCCAGATCAAGCAGAGATTAACATGCCAATCCACCTATGTAGTATACCTGCTGGAGTGCCCTTGTGGCTTGCAATACATCGTCCGGACAATTCAGACGGCCCATGCCCGATTAAATAAACCCAGATCTAATATAAGGGCAGGATATCAATTACATAGGGTCTCTAGACACTATGCAAACCATCACCACAAAGACCCGAGTAAGATGAAAATAACCATCATTGACCATATGGTGGATAATGGACAAGAATGATTGAGTACACTTATAAAGAAAGAAAGTTTTTGGATATACAAAATGGGTACTTTGCACCCTGAGGGTTTGAACCTTACAATTGAAAACACATCAAACCATTAAATCTGAGAAGGTTTAACGTTGTTCCCCTCATATCTTTCCCGGGTTGTCATCAGCCGTTTAATGATGGCTTGCGGGGTTACCTGCACAGGATTGAAGGTATGGTATGAGGCAGCCTAGCAGGAGACTTGCTCGCCCTTTCGGGTTGTCATTTAGCTCATTTTTACTATTGTCGTCGGTTACTTGGTTTATTGGAAGCATAGGTTCCGATCATGATAATGATAGTATTGGGTTTTAGGAGCTTTATAATAGTAGTGGGCAACCGTACGAGGTTATTTTCGCCCATTTTATATGAAAATGTACTGTCTCTTTAAGAAACGTAACTTTTGAATTGGGGGTTGGTAATCACAGTATAGCATTGTTAGGACACCCTGGGAAGGTTCCCAGGGTGTTTTTAAAAATTTATGGGGTTCATAATCGTAGTGGGCAACAGTACAAGGTTATTTTCAGCCATTTTATATGAAAGTGTACTGTCTCTTTAAGAAACTTAACCTTTGAATTGGGGGCTGGAAATCGCAGTATAGCAATGTCAAGACATCCTAAGAAGGTCCCCAGGGTGATTTTAATAGTTGGTAATAAAAAAAAATAAAAAAAATGTAAATTTTTTTTAAACACAAATAGGAAGTTTTTATTAAGAATTGCGAGTTTATGAATCCATGTAGGGATTTTTAAACATGAGTGCACAATGCTGTTTCAAGGGGAAATAAGAGGTTAATTGGTAAAGAATGCATTATATGGAGTTTTTCAATGAAAGGGTTAATTGATTACAACACGTGGTCTAAATGATGTAAAATACCATCCCTTTATAAAGCTGTCATTGTAACATTCTCCTTTACCCCACCTGATGAAGACGGCTTAGACCGGCGAAACGCGTTGTGGCAGTGGTATTGGAGGAAGAATAAAGGTGGGTTATCATCTAGTAAATTGTCCAGTATTCCTTTGGCGCTCCCTGAGACTGCTGCACCATTGTTTACATGTCGTATAATTAGTGGCAGCTTCGTATTTGGGATCTAGACTAGGATTACATCGCATGAGTTACGCATGTGTACAAGGTCTTTAAGGGGCCGTCATGGAATCTAGTCTGCCGCGCCGATGTGATCCTTTTGAAGATGATCTGACGGTGGCAACATCCAGAATTGTCCAGGCTGCTGCAGTGATCATCCGAAATCTCCAGAGTTGGCAGCAACTGTTTCATTTTCCTGCAGCACCCCCACAGGGCAGATGAAGTATTACACAGCTCTGCTAATGTACAGACGTGCTCGGTCCTCCACAATTGGATCCTCTCTTTGCTGCCGTCGGACCCTGTACTTTATCCTGACAAATATTTGCACATTATCGTTCCCGGACCGTTGTCCTCATACAGCGCTGCGTCTACAGGGTCAGACAAGGATCTCTGACAACCAATTCTACATGAGAAAATAGCAGAAATCACGTTTTTCTCAATGTACAGCGTCCATGGATCCCCTAAGGGCGCAGAGGACTATATTTGCAAACAGCGCCCATGTACTAGTGTAATAGTGGGGAAGGACGTAGCCTTCCCTTGGCACTGAAGTAGTTAAAGGAAGTGTTCCTGTAGTTAGACCTCTCTGAACTGTTGGTAGGCCAAGCTAAGGGGTTAGCTTCAGTGGTCCAGTCAGTAGAGTAGAGGGGAACTTAGTGCCCTGATCAAGCCTTGAGAGTTATAGAGCTTGTTCCTGGCATAATGCCTTGTGGGCTGCAGTACTTGTAATCAGTCACAAGATGCCACTGTCCTGGGTGCAGATGTCAGGTTGAGTCTGCTAGCAGTGTTACAGACAGTGATGGGGTTAATGCTGTGTGATGACAGTCCACAGAGGGTGAGCACATTAGGAAAATCTCTGTTTAGTTTCCAGAAGCAGGAAGTGATGAGTAGTAAGAGATAGGACAGTGAACTGTACGGGCAGCCTGACTATATGGTGGCTGCTAGGGTAGACGGGAGCTCCATACCCTCAGACAGTGGGATCACCAGTGTAAAAGTCTCCCTACGCAAGAGTCCTGTTAGCCGGCCGGAGAAACTCAGCAGAGGTATTGAGGACCTGGGGCACTTCTAGTCTGCAGGAAGCAGAGGAAGATAAATAGGACTCCAGGCTAAGACGTGGGGGAGATATCGGATCCAGAACACTGTTGGTATTGCAGAAGAGTCTCTTGGGCTAGAGATTAGAGTCACAGAGATACTTCACTTAAAGAGGGAACCAGGGCTGAAGATGTTGCCAGCGCCTGTGAGGGAGATAATAACCTGTCGGGCCTTATCCATTATATCTGCCTGTAAATACTGTACATATTCCTCTTCCCCAAGTAAAGTCCAAGTTATGGTTAAGAACCTCGTGTCCTCTGAATTTATTGCTGCCCTGGTCCCAGAAGAGAAATGCCTGGAGACAGCCGCGATCGGATGGTTTGAAGTAAGTGGTGAGCCCCGCGTACACAGCCACACATTAGAGGGAGGACACGTATTGTCTGTAGGGTGCCAGAGCGAGAGGGGGCTACAGCTCGCCCACGACTACCTCGCTGGGGCACCTTACATTTGGCGTAGTCGGCAGGATGCGAGCTCCTTGCATGAAGAAAACGGGGAAGAGCCGACCAGAACACTGAGGAGGAAGTGTTGGAAGACATGCGGCCCAAGATGGCGGCCCGAAGCATGGATTCCAAGATGGTGACAGTGGCGGTAAAGTCTAGCAGAAGAACCGCCTATCGTGGGAGTGGACGGTGCCAGAGGGCGCGAAAAGATGTCCAGCCACTACGAGGTCCAGCCCAAAGAAGGATGGGCCCAGCAGTGAAGATGCGTCCCAGGATGGGACGTCCAGTGAAGAAGAGGGCGCAGCGTAAAGCGAAGTCCAGCCCAGTGAGTACCAGCGTGCCCAGAGAAGGGGCGCGGCTGAAGGCGGAGCTGTCGCGAGTGACACGGTGGTCTCGTCAGAAGGCCGTCCCAGAAAGAGGAGGAGTTGGACGCACAGGACGCGCGTCACCGGTAAGCGACCAGCGCCATTTTCTGTCCAGCGCACGAGAGGAAGGAGGTGCTGCAGTGGACGCTCTAAGAAGATGGCAGCCGGAGGATCGGATGACCTGTCCGGGATGAGCGGTGAGGAGGAAATCCTAAAGCTGATCACCCCAGGGGCCGCAATCGGAAGTCACTCACCTGCGGACGCTGCTCGTGAGTCTTTGCCTTTGCCCCCAGTGGCCGTCCAGTGGTCCACTAGGCCTGACCCGGAGATGGGTCTGCTCATCCATGAATTGCGTGTGTGGAGTTGGAGCCGGATGCGGGAAGATGCTTCCTCCTCGGCGGAGGGCGAAGTACATCCCTGTGGGGCCGAAGCAGCAGCCACAGCATGGCCTGATGAAGGTGAGCGGCCCATACCCCGGTGGCTGGCCCCGCTTGCGGAGCCGCTGATGGCAACTTCTGGGGCAGCGGAGGGAGTCCCTAGGCCTGAAGGAGCTGATGCGGGGCGCGAGGCCTCCTAGAAGGAAGGCCACACGGGAGAATTTCTGGCAGTTGGCATTGGAGGCCCTAAACGCCCCCTCGGCAGAGCGGTACGCCGAGCTCGGTAGTCTGAGGTGGACTACCCGCAACCCCCCGATGACGCCACGAGAACAGCGGCGATGGACTGATACCTTCCTGAGAGGCTGGCTGGAGGGGTCCAACGCGGTGCGGAGGGAGTTGGTAGAGGCTTCCCAGATCCGGGGGTGGGTCATAGAGTTCTGTATCCGTGAGGGGTATGGGTTTCTAGAAGAGGAGTGGACCGGGCACGAGGTGTTCATGGCCCATGAAGTGATTAAGCGGGACTATCTGCCCGACCGTCTCCACAACCTGCGTGTGGGAGACATCGTACACTTTGTAAAGTGTGAATGCTCTAGAGGGTGGTATGCGGCTGCACTCACCCGACCGTATAAGTGGGAAGATGTCCTTGAGAAGGACGAGGAGGTCTTTCGGCGAAGGGCCAAGAGAGAGGCCCTGCAGCGCTGGGCTAGAGAAGCCCCTAAAGGATTCTTGCCCCCTCCGAAGGCCGGCGTCCTGCAGGAGGACGAATCCAGGAAACAGCAGTGGGGAGAAATTGTAAGTGAAGAGGAGGAAGACTTCACGAGCTGCAGTAGAGCTGACTCTCCCAGTGAGACGCCTGATGCTGATTCAGCAATTAAATACCCAGGAGGGGCTGAGGCAGTTGAGCAGGGAGCTGCTGGAAGATTTCAGGCTGGCGCCAGTAATGTGGTGCACAATTTTACAGTTACCAGCTATGACCCTACTCAGGTTGGTTGCGGCAGTGCCACATCCTCGGATGAGGACCCTGGGCCCAGTAGGTACCCTGATCAGCCCTGGAAGTGGAAAAATCCACCTTCATCTACAGCATGGGCTGCCTTTATGAAGGAGCGGAAGGAGGCTGGGAAGAAGTGAGCTAATTGGCTAAAAGGTCCGTTGACCTTCTACTTCTTCCTCTACTAGGATCCACCAGTTGTGGTTCTGTGTCCGGGACTGTTTCCCAATGGGGGCAGAGTGCCCCATGTTGAGTTAAGTCAAGAAAAAAAATTGAGGACTGTTTCCCTGCCTCCCAGGCCAGGAAGGCCCTAAGCAGCACTGAGTTGTGTGCCCAAGAGAGCGCTGTTTTTGTTTTTACTTTTATTTTTGTTGCGCTTGTTGCGCCTTTTTCTGCTGGAATTTGAAACACTGAGGCACACTGTGAGGATGACGGTCCTCTAAATCTAAGAGACTTGCGGCCTAGCGGGAAGAACCGGTGACCCCCGCTAGGGCCAAGAAGAAAGTGACTCACAGGGTGTTCCCTGTGACCGTGTGCCTCAGAATGCAGCCTTCAAAGGAGATTGAGGGCTATTAGTGTGTGACCTGTCTTAAAAAGATATGGACATGGACATTGTGTTTCCAGGGTCCTTACCATGAAGGACCGGTACCTTTGAGAAGTTTGAAAGTTGATAATGGACTGTCCTGAATTGCAGTTCCGGGGCCCTTAACCTAGAAGGGCCGGTCTCCTACTCAAGAAGAAGACTTCAGGACCAGTCGTGTACTAAAATGTTTTAGTAAATGTAGTAATGTGATATGATGTCATAGCTGCTGATATGTATTGATTGTTTAGTGTGCTCGGGGACGACCAACATTAAAGTGTAGGGGAATGTAATAGTGGGGAAGGACGTAGCCTTCCCTTGGCATTGAAGTAGTTAAAGGAAGTGTTCCTGTAGTTAGACCTCTCTGAACTGTTGGTAGGCCAAGCTAAGGGGTTAGATTCAGTGGTCCAGTCAGTAGAGTAGAGGGGAATTTAGTGCCCTGATCAAGCCTTGAGAGTTATAGAGCTTGTTCCTGGCATAATGCCTTGTGGGCTGCAGTACTTGAAATCAGCCATAAGATGCCACTGTCCTGGGTGCAGATGTCAGGTTGAGTCTGCTAGCAGTGTTACAGACAGTGATGGGGTTAATGCTGTGTGATGACAGTCCACAGAGGGTGGGCACATTAGGAAAATCTCTGTTTAGTATCCAGAAGCAGGAAGTGATGAGTAGTAAGAGATAGGACAGTGAACTGTACGGGCAGCCTGACTATATGGTGGCTGCTAGGGTAGACGGGAGCTCCATACCCTCAGACAGTGGGATCACCAGTGTAAAAGTCTCCCTACGCAAGAGTCCTGTTAGCCGGCCGGAGAAACTCAACAGAAGTATTGAGGACCTGGGGCACTTCTAGTCTGCAGGAAGCAGAGGAAGATAAATGGGACTCCAGGCTAAGACGTGGGGGAGATATCGGATCCAGAACACTGTTGGTATTGCAGAAGAGTCTCTTGGGCTAGAGATTAGAGTCACAGAGATACTTCACTTAAAGAGGGAACCAGGGCTGAAGATGTTGCCAGCGCCTGTGAGGGAGATGATAACCTGTCGGGCCTTATCCATTATATCTGCCTGTAAATACTGTACATATTCCTCTTCCCCAAGTAAAGTCCAAGTCATGGTTAAGAACCTCGTGTCCTCTGAATTTATTGCTGCCCTGGTCCCAGAAGAGAAATGCCTGGAGACAGCCGCGATCGGATGGTTTGAAGTAAGTGGAGAGCCCCACGTACACAGCCACACATCAGAGGGAGGACACGTATTGTCTGTAGGGTGCCAGAGCGAGAGGGGGCTACAGCTCGCCCACGACTACCTCGCTGGGGCACCTTACACTAGCCACTATTCTGTCTAGGGAGCATTAAAGACTGAGGTGTAATAATTGATGTGCTCAGGGAATTATATCCTCAGCATTTCCTCATTGTTTGTAGGGACTTCCGTAATACTAGACCCCAAAACTGGCGGGACGCGTCAGACGGACGAGCCCTTTGTTCCCGTGGTGGTGTAAATGTCAGACGCTTTACACAGCCTTTTTTTCCATCTATAGGAGAGTTATTCTAGGTACTTAGAAGAGCTGTTCGGCAGCAACGGTCGAGAAGACGTGCACGCTCGGCCAAATCCAGCGTGCATGTGTCTGTTAGCCTCACAACCATTACTCCTAAGGGTGCATGGCTTCATTATGGGGGGAGTGTACGCTGCCGACAGACGCCCTTGGCAGTTGCTTTTCTTTCCTCAACAGAAAAGAATGGGTGGTCCCACTTTGCTAAACAGCTTAAAAGTTTATTCTTAAAGTCATAAGTTATGTGTAAAATAGGGGATAAGTTGCTGATTGCTGGGGGTCTGACTGCTGGGACCCAAAAATGCATAGAAAGGGCTCCAGTCATTGTCTATGGGACTGTCAGTGGAGTGCCGCGTTCTCAATGTCCTGGTAGTCCCGTAGACCATGAATGCAGCAGAGGATAAGTGCGCATCTCTGCTCCATTCAAGACTTGGATGGATCCTGAACACTTGTGCACTGAGCCCTGCAGACCGCATCCTGATGTTTTCCAGTACATGGAAGTGTCAGAAGCACCGCGGTGTATGGCTGCTCTCGCTGGTCTCTTGTCTGAGGCTTTCAGGCATTTTCCCATCTTCATAGACAGTATACAGCCTGTTGTTGCTGATGGGTGTTACATTGATGACCTTACCCTAGTTAGCTCATAGCAGTGTGATACCTCAGTGGTTAGCAGATGCTTTTCATTGCTGGGGTCATTGATTCAACTCTGACTGAGGACAATGAGTTTCCACCTCTCAGGCACATCTTAGAAACGGAAATCAGTGACTGCAAAGAAAACCTGCTCCTCCTTTTCATGCCCTGCCCATAGGTGCTGAGAGTCATACTGATGACGTAGCCAGAGCTCAGCTCTTGGGCAGCATGGTGGCTGAGTGGTTAGTGCTGGTGCTGTGTTCTGCTGGGGTCCTTAGGTTGAGTCTAGTCAGGGATGATGAGATTCTACCACTCAGACGCGTCATTGTAGTCAGAGATGGAGCCTGCTCCTCCTTTTCGTCATCTACTATAGTCATATTGATGACCGAGCCATCAGGTAGCACAGTAGCGCAGTGCTTAGCTCTGCTGCCTTGCAATGCTTAGTTCTGCACAGACTAAGGTCAATGTGTTTCTACCTCTAAGTCACATCTTGGAAATAGAAATCAGAGCCTGCTCTTCCTTTTCATCGTGGGGTCTGGGAGTCATATTGATGACCTACTAGCCATCAAGAACCTCTCAGCAGCATGGCAGCTTAGTGGTGAGCTCTGCTGCTTTACAAAGCTGGGGTCCTTAGTTCAACTCTGACCAATGGCAATGAGATCCCACCTCAGGTATACATTAGGAAGTGTTATCAGTAAGTACAATGGGCTCCTGTCCTTCCTTTTCATGACCTGCCCATAGGTGCTGGGGTTAGTATTGATGACTTAGCCAGAGGACAGCTCTTGAGCAGCACAGTGGCTCAGTGGTTAGCACTGGTGCTTTGCAGCATTGGAGTCATTGGTTCAAATCCCACCATGGATGACATCTGCAAGGAGTGTGTATGTTCTCCCTGTGCTTGAGTGGTCTCCACGCCCTGCTCCAAAGACATACAGGTAGGGGCCAGTGATGAAAGTACAGGGGCAACTGATGGCATTACCTGTATTAAAGGCTTGTGCAGCATCCAGGAGGGACATTGCTGCTAGGTGGCTGCTTGCCTGTCCACTTCATTGGGCAAGTATCCTGAACAGTGTGTCCTGATACGAGTAGAAGCTAATTATTGATGACTTGCTATATATTCAGCTCAGTTGCCAAGAATGGTAACTGAACTGTGAAAAGCATTTTTGCACTTAACAAACTTTTACATTATTTTCTATAAACAAACCCTTCCCATCTAGAAATCCACTAATAACTGACTTCAACTTATATCAGAACACCCACCCAATGAGGACAAACACTCCTCAGGATCCATGCACAGGCCAGCAGCCCCATCCCTCCTGGCCACTGCACAGGTAACTCCATCATTTGGCACAGCACTTTCATCACTGGCCCCTGTATGTCTTTGGAGCAGGGTGTGGAGACCACTCAAGCACAGAGAACATACACACTCCTCACAGATGTCATCCATAGTGGGACTTGGACTTGAACCCAGGACTCCAATGCTGCAAAGCACCAGCACTAACCACTGAGCCACCATGCTGCTCAAGAGCTGACCTCTGGCTAAGTCATCAATACTAACCCCAGCACCTATGGGCAGGTCATGAAAAGGAAGGACAGGAGCCCATTGTACTTACTGATTTCAATTTCTAAAGTGACCCTTAGGTGGAATCTCATTGCCCTTGGTCAGAGTTGAACTAAGAACCCCAGTGTTTCAGAGACAGTGTAACAGAGGTAACCACTAAGCTACCATGCTGCTAAGAGCTACCTGATAGCTAGTAGGTCATCAGTATGACTCCCAGCAGCCACAGACAGGTCACAGGTTCCCTTTGCAGTTACTAACATCCACCTGAGAGGTAGAACCTCATTGTCTTCAGTCAGAGTTGAAGTAAGGACCCTGATGCTGTAAAGCCATGGATCTAGCCCCTGAGGTCCAGCGCTGCCCAGGAGTCGTCCTCTGACCAGGTCACCCATATGACCCACAATAAACCCCACAAAGCCTCATCATCAGAATGTAGACAGTATTCAATCAGTAGAAAAGTACTGGAAAACTTTAATGAGGGGGGTTAACCTTTTGGTAGGATTTACAGCGGAATATGGCTGTACTCATATACAACAGGCCTGTCTCCATGAACTTATTCTTTAGCGCTCCAGATCTGAGGAGGGAGGGGGCTGACACCTTTTAGGGGTACGGCTGCTGAACGCCTCTGTTTGCAGTGACCATCAGTCCATGATCAGAGGATGTGACTCTGATGCCCACCTGAACACCAGTGTGAACGATCTGTGCCATTTTCAGGTGGGGGTTTTCCACCTCGTGCTTGTTCTGTCCTCCGGCTGGAGCCTGATCTGCACAAACTATAGAAAAACATTGGTGTCAGTGAACCCTCAGAGCCGAGTACGAAACAGGCAACAAGTTAGCTGACCCTTGTATGATTGATGGCCTCATCCTTCCGGACTCAGCTCATTTCCTGGGAAAAAGAATGCCGGTTATGATAAGAGCCGCTGAAAAAAAAACCCAAAATCTGGACTTGTAGTGCACCATGGTCTGCAGACCGCATCATGGGGTTTATTACAGATGTTATTGTACATGGAAGTGTCAGAGGTGCATTGTAGTATGGCTGCCGTACATCGGAGATATACCTGAGCATCCACCATTAAAGGGACTCCGAACAGAATGACTGCTCAAACCAAGCACAGGCGCTTGATGCATCATGGTGCGGCCAGTCATTTATACAGATCTTCCCACCTGCTTGTTTTCCAACTATCTCCACCATTCTCTCACTCTATGAAGCCAGAGCTGTCAATCAAAGAAGAGGGGGAGGAATAGATGGAAACAAGCACATGGCCGCACCATGATGCATCGAGCGTCTGTGCTTGGTTTGAACAGTCATTCTGTGCTGAAAGACTCCTTTTAAGGCCCCCTTCACGTGGCCGTATAATACCAGAAAAAAATAGTACTGGTGTCATTAGTGTTTTGGATCCGTGCGCCATCCGATTTTTTCCGGTATGGCTTAAGAAAAATCTTTTCCAAAGCTTCACCTATACTTTGCAGTGTTCACCACGGACAGCACATGTATGGTACATGGATGACACCCGTGTGCTGCACGTTTTCACAGGCCCATACACTATTGGCTCTCGTCATCTGTGCTGCTGGTGTAAAAGTCATGTCTCCATGTGGTTTGCACAGACACACGGACATGTGAGCAGCATTGTAGATTAAAATGGGTGCGTGTGGTAGCCATGAAAAAGCAGATGCCACACATACCTGAAACACAGATGTGTGTAGGGGCCTGAAGAGGTATCCCAGTTTAATTAAAATGGTCACCTAACCACTGGCAGATTGTTG
This sequence comes from Phyllobates terribilis, assembly GCF_046119375.1. Taxonomy (NCBI): domain Eukaryota; kingdom Metazoa; phylum Chordata; class Amphibia; order Anura; family Dendrobatidae; genus Phyllobates; species Phyllobates terribilis. The sequence continues at coordinate 51,559,699 of NW_027362767.1, read as the reverse complement.
TGGATCCATCCACTGGGGCCCTCATCGGTCTCAATGCTTCTTGGCTTTCTTCTTCGGTGTTCTAGCCTTTGAATAGAGCGGCAAGGACATGACCGGCCAGCGCTTCATGTATCTCCTGTTACACTCTTGCATTTTTTGCGAATAGGATCTAATTTCTAGTGATTGGTAGTAGCGGGTTCCAGGGGTCCAGCTCACCCTAAACTAAGTTTTCACCTACAAGTGTATCTATTACCAGACTTCACTGGATGAGACTGGTGTACTTACTTTGACAATCCATGGCAGAATTGCTATATAATCCTTTTTGAAAAGTTTCCTGCCTAGTCTAATATTTTACTGATGTTAGAATGTCCGTTACACTAGCATTTTATTTTTAGCCTAAGTTTGACATTAAGATGATTAACTACATAAAGAGCACAATCACTTATTACAGGAACCCAGAACCAAGGGGGCATCACTAGGAATATAGTCTATAGGCTGGTGAGCCTGAGCATCAAAGCTTGGGCAGGGGGTCCTTTGTGGCCAGGCAGGTCATTGCCCATTTTCTATAGTGGGGATGGGGATGGGGGAGTTTAAGAAACAAGGCATATAATATGCCTAATTAGCTCATGGCCCAGTTACAGACTTGCAATTTCAACAATACTATCTAGGCTGTACCGGAAACTTGAGCCCAGGACCAGGCATATAAGAGATGGGATATATAATGTAAAGGTGTTCACATGTGGGGGTCAGCAGGAGCTGGATGTGATCCATAAACACATTATTATTATTATTATTATTATTTATTATTATAGCGCCATTTATTCCATGGCGCTTTACATGTGATAGGGATATACATAACAAAAGCATTTACATAATCTTAACAAAACGAGTCAGCGACTGGTACAGGAGGAGCGAGGACCCTGCCCGCGAGGGCTCACAGTCTACGAGGGATGGGTGAGGATACAGTAGGTGAGGGTAGAGCTGGTCGTGCAGTGGTGTTTACTGCAGGTTGTAGGCTTGTCGGAAGAGGTGGGTCTTCAGGTTCCTTTTGAAGGTTTCCACGGTCGGCGAGAGTCTGATATGTTGGGGTAGAGAGTTCCAGAGTAGGGGGGAAGCACGGGAGAAATCTTGTATACGAGTGTGGGAGGAGGAGATAAGAGGGGAGTAGAGCAGGAGTTCTTGTGAGGATCGGAGGTTGCGTGCAGGTAAGTACCGGGAGACTAGGTCACAGATGTATGGGGGAGACAGGTTGTGGATGGCTTTGTATGCCATGGTTAGAGTTTTGAACTGAATTCTCTGGGCAATAGGGAGCCAGTGAAGGGATTGACAGAGAGGAGAGGCCGGGGAATAGCGGGGGGACAGGTGGATTAGTCGAGCAGCAGAGTTTAGGATAGATTGGAGAGGTGCAAGAGTGTTGGAAGGGATGCCACGGAGCAGGAGGTTGCAGTAGTCGAGGCGGGATATGATGAGGGCATGCACTAGTGTTTTTGCAGAGTCTTTGCTGAGGAATGCACGGATCCGGGAGATGTTTTTGAGTTGGAGTCGGCAGGAGGTGGAAAGGGCTTGAATATGTGGTTTGAAGGAGAGATCAGAGTCCAGGGTTACCCCAAGGCAGCGAGCTTGTGGGACTGGGGAGAGTGAACAGCCATTGACGTTGATGGATAGGTCGGATGGGGGATGTGAATGAGAGGGTGGAAAGATGATGAACTCTGTTTTATCCATGTTGAGTTTTAGAAACCTGTCGGAGAAGAAGGATGAGATGGCGGACAGACATTGTGGGATTCTGGTTAGTAGGGAGGAGATATCGGGTCCAGAGAGGTAGATCTGTGTGTCGTCAGCATAGAGGTGATACTGAAAGCCGTGAGACTCTATGAGCTGTCCCAGGCCGAAGGTGTAGATGGAGAAGAGCAGGGGTCCTAGAACTGAACCTTGGGGGACACCGACAGATAGGGGGCGAGATGAGGAGGTGGTGCGTGAGTGGGAGACGCTGAATGTCCTGTCTGTTAAGTATGAGGAGATCCAAGATAGAGCCAAGTCCGTGATGCCAAGAGATGAGAGAATCTGGAGTAAGAGGGAATGGTCCACTGTGTCAAAGGCAGATGACAGGTCCAGAAGGAGGAGGATGGAGTAGTGTCGCTTGGATTTGGCATTTAGTAGGTCGTTTGTGACTTTGGTCAGGGCAGTTTCAGTCGAGTGATGCGGTCGGAAGCCAGATTGTAGACGGTCGAAGAGGGAGCAGGAGGAGAGGTGGGAGGACAGTTCAAGGTGGACATGTTGTTCTAGAAGTTTTGAGGCAAAGGGGAGAAGTGATATGGGGCGGTAGCTGGTCAGAGAGGAAGGGTCAAGGGAGGGCTTTTTGAGGATGGGTGTGATTGCGGCATGTTTGAAACATGAGGGGAAGACTCCGGTTGTTAGTGATAGATTGAAGAGGTGGGTTAGGGTTGGGATGAAGACTGAGGTGAGGTTAGTGATGAGGTGGGATGGGATTGGGTCAAGTTCGCAGGTGGTGAGGTGTGATTTGGAGAGTAAAGAGGAGACTTGACCTTCTGTAATGGTGGAGAAGTGGGGTTTGGAGGAGGATGGTTGAGAAGATATGAGGAGGGGTTGTGTGGACTTTAGGCCAAAGTTTTGTCTGATGGTGTCAATCTTCTGTTTGAAGAATGAGGCAAAGTCGTCGGCTGAGATGAGAGAAGAGGGAGGAGGTGCTGGGGGACGAAGGAGAGAGTTGAAAGTGTTAAATAGCTGTTTAGGGTTGTGAGATAGGGAGGATATGAGAGATAAGAAGTAGGTTTGTTTTGCTGTAGTGAGTGCGGACTTGAAATTAGTGAGGGATTGCTTGAATGCGTTGAAGTGCTCGATGGAGTGAGACCTTTTCCATCTCCGCTCCGCAACCCTGGAGGCCCGGCGCAGTTCTTTGGTAAGTTTAGTGTGCCAGGGTTGCCTGTTGAATGTGCGAGGTGTGGTGTGTGTGAGAGGGGCGATCGAGTCTAGAGCTGCAGCTATTGTGGTGTTATATGAAGCAGCAGCAACGTCTGCATCGTGCAAGGAATTTATGTCTGTGAGAGGAAGGAGGGATTCAGAGAGAGAGTGTAGGTCAAGGTGTTTGAGATTTCTGCGAGGGTGTGTGAGTTTGTGGAGTGGGGATTGTGCACCCGGAGAGGAGAGGGTAGAGAATGTGAGGAGGTTATGGTCAGAGAGAGGGAGTGGTGAGTTAGAGAGGTTAGATAGGGAACAGAGGCGGGTGAAGATGAGGTCCAGTGTGTGGCCATCTTTGTGGGTGGGTGTGGAAGACCATTGAGTGAGTCCAAAGGAGGAGGTGAGGGATAGGAGCTTAGAGACAGACGAGTGGGGAGTGTCAATGGGGATGTTGAAGTCACCCATTATGATAGTGGGGATGTCAGTGGAAAGGAAGTGAAGCAGCCAGGTAGTGAAATGGTCTAAGAAGGTGGTGGCTTGCCCTGGGGGTCGGTAAACGACGGCCAGTTGGAGGTTGGAGGGGGAATAGATGCGCACACAGTGCACTTCAAAAGAGGGGAGTGTAACGGAGGGTGGCAGTGGGATTTTGGTGAAAGCGCAGAGTTCCGATAGGAGGAAACCTACGCCTCCACCATGTTTGCCATTGGGGCGGGGGGTGTGGGAAAGGTGGAATCCGCCATATGAAAGGGCAGCTGGGGAGGCTGTGTCAGAGGGGGTGAGCCAGGTTTCGGTGATGGCGAGGAAGGAGAGTTTGTTTGTAATGAAAAGATCGTGGATGAAGGAAAGTTTGTTGCAGACAGAGCGAGCGTTCCATAGAGCTCCTGTTAGTATAGCTGAGGAGGTGGGTATTAGTTGGATGGGTATGAGGTTAGAAGGGTTGCGACAGTTTGAGGAAGGTCGTGGATAGGAGGTAGAAGTGACTGTGGGGATATGGCGAGGAGGACCAGGATTTGGAGAGATATCTCCAGCAGTGAGGAGGAGCAGAGAAAGTGTTAGCAGGTGGGAGGAAGAGAGAGCATGAGGTGGCTGTCTGTGTTTGGAGATCCAGGATTGAATGCTGAGGAATAATTTGGAGGAGGAGGTGAGATGAATGGGGAGTATGGAGGGAGAGATGAAGAGTTTCTTACTTGGTGTAGGGATTTGAGGGGTTATTAGAAAGTGGAGGACTATAGAGGAAAAAGTGAGAGCTAACAGAAACATAGTTAAAAGAGACTAAGTGGTCAAAGTGTGGGTTACCTGACTCCTGCCCTGACTAACTGCCTCTGAAATAACTGCCACTTCTCTCCGAAGCCACTTTGCACAAGAAGACGCGTGCACACCCCAGCACGCGTGCACCCCTTACAGAGAGTCTAAATATATAGGCCACATTAAACTATATCAGGTGTAGGGCATTGTGGGAACGGCTTGTGGATAAATTAACAGCTGGTCATTTGAACAGGAGATGGCTGGGTGATCAAAGACAGAGCCAGGACACAAGTCTCTGCAGTTTAACACCTCTAAAAATCAGATAAGGTATATAGTGGGGAAAGAAGAAACATATGTGAATATTGATTGGAGTGGGACAGATGAAGCAGGGGAATTATGCAGAGCATATACCAGAGAGACGGGTCAGCAGAGCGTTAGCAGACAGCATACATAGGAGCAGGGGAATTATGCAGAGCATATACCAGAGAGACGGGTCAGCAGAGCGTTAGCAGACAGCATACATAGGAGCAGGGGAATTATGCAGAGCATATACCAGAGAGACGGGTCAGCAGAGCGTTAGCAGACAGCATACATAGGAGCAGGGGAATTATGCAGAGCATAATTCTCCTTACCTCAAGGAAACAGAAGTGCAACTTTAGATGGAAAAGTTTCATATTTCTTAACTGTTCGTGTGTCGCTTTGTTTTTCTCTTTTTATACCTTTTTCTTGTAAGCAATGTTTTTTTTTTTTTTATATATATATTAAAACTTTAATAAGTCTAACCTAATCCTAACCCTTTAGTATCAGAATTACATAGCCATTGTGACAGCTTTTAAAAGCAAGTACCCCAGCCTCATCAGCTCTAAGTGACTCTAATGCACATAGTTTCTTTTGCTAAACCTGGAGACAGATTCCTATAAAACCAGACGACCTCTGTAGCTTATAGTCCTGCGTTCCCTCTGGTATTATGTCTGATGGATTGATATTTGGTTACTGTGAACCAACTGGACACAATTTCAGACTTCTTTGATAATGGGCTCGATATAAAATAAAGCATTAAGTCAACTTGTAGCTGTGGAAAAACTACAACGAGTAGTGGTCCGGAGAGTTGGATGTAATGCAGTGAGCCAATATCTAAAGGTTTGTCTACATATGGTAAAAAAACAAAAACAAAACACACATCACACAGGACTTTTTTTTTTTGTTAAATTTAATCTGCAACACAAAAACAATAATGAATTCTTATAACGCTTTGCTACAGTGGGATTTTTGGCCCCGGTAACTGCTGAATGTTCAGTCGTTGCCAGATTCCAGCAGCAGGAGCCATTTTCTACTTGTTTCGCCAGGATCCATTCACAGTTTTGGCAAAGAAATATACAGCGGAGACACGGACCAAAAGGATAATACATTTGTAAACAGGTTCAGGAAATCTTTATCTCTTTGGCACACAAAACAATAACTTATCATTAAGGCACAACCATCTTCTAGAAGAAGCAAACAACGCACAGGTCCAAGGGGGGGGGGGGGGGGGGCTGTCCGCAGCAAGGGAGATAAAAGTATCTTTAAAGGGGATGTTCACCATTAGAAAAACCTGACTGGTTTTGCCAATAAACAGCGCCACCCCTGTCCACAGGTTGTGTGCGGGATTGCAGATCAGCTCCATTAAAGCAAATCGGAATGAGCTTAGATACCACTCACAAACTGCAGACAGGTGTGGTGCCATGGAGCCATGTTTTTATTATCTTGTACAGCCCCTTTACATTAGACATTGTAGAATTGAATACTTATATTCCCCATAGGATAACACCGGGTTAAAAAAATGAAAAAAAAAAAAAAAAAAAAAAAATACGTTCCTCTGTTATTCCTCCAGGAAGTTATGAATGAACAGACTGCTGGGCGTTTAAATATAATATATATCCTTGACAATTGGACGTACCCCAACAGCATTGATAAGATGTATGATAATAGACTTCCAGGAGAGTTAACAGAGGAACTACACAATGCAAAGTTAGACGCCCCAGAATTATCTCACAGGGGAATACTACTGAAGTAAACATGTTAGGAAGACTGAGATACTGATCATGTTCGGCCTAGCGCAGTGGATGGCAGATATCAGTGTACAACGTCGACAGGATCCGTGTACCATGTTGCGCCCTGTACTAGGCCGAACACATCAGTATTGCCTAAAGGAAATGTGCAAAATCCAAACATAAGAGAAGATAGAAATACAGTGCCCACTCCCCCTAAAAAACATGAAGGGCTCAGAGCACTGATTTGATTTTGCCTCACGCAGGAGATACTATCATGCCATGGTAGTGGAGGTCAGGACACCGACTCCTGGGTACGGCCTCATTCATACGACCATATTTTCAGTTCTGTGTTAAGGCCGTGGGTCTCCTAACCTGAACTAACAGCATCAAATCATATACTAGGGCTGTTAGTTCAGGTCGGGTATTGCAGCGGTAACAGATTGGAAAATACAGCCTAATGCGCTAAAGCCCCAGAGAATAGAGACTGAGAATCCAGATCCCCCTGTATTCCACCTTCTCACATATTAGGAGAGCCTAGAAATCCAATCCATGCTCAGTACCGGCACATGTCTGACAAGTTTGATATAACAGAAAAAAAAAAAAAAAAATGCAACCTCTAAATAGTGATGGAATTAAATACCGCTACCCAACCATATCTGCACATAATAATCAGTCTAGATCAAACAACAAGGCATTGTCAAACGCAAAGGCACACTGTGTTCTGTGGTCGGGGAGGACGAGGGCAGAGCTGTCGCAGGAGGCCACGTCCTGTAGGACCTGCTCTGTATTGGAAGGGTTGGGCAGAGGATTCCGCACAAGCTCTGCACATTCCGGCAGATCATCTTCATCAAGTTCCTTGGCCGGTGTGCAGAGATACTCATCATCCTCAGTGGAGTGATCGGTGCCCGGTAGCTGGACAGGACACTGTGCAGCGGGTGAGGTAGGGCGGTCTACGGCTGGGTGTGGGCTTTGCCATCTTTCTTCTGTGGTGTCATCGGTATCGGATTGGTCTGTGTTATCAGAGCGGCTGCTCCCCAGCTTAGTCACCCCGCTCAGGCCTGATGATTGATCTCCGTCTGTCAATAACCTTTCCTCCTCAAGTTCAGGTTTCTGCAGGTTAAAAAGAGAAGTCATGAAATATTCATCAAGATCCTAATCCTGTTACATTACAATGAGGGGGAAGGTTGGAAAAGCCATTAATATAAACAATAATGGAGAGAATTTCAGTTTTTTGGGGGTTGGAAACAGTCAGCAAGGCTGTAGACCAGCATATCACTAACAGTTTGGCCCATATAAAAAGGATCAAGACGTTTCTGATGGACTTTTTTTGGGGAATGCACAGAAAAACGAGCAGTCTCACTCCATTATATGGGCACAGCCGTTGGTGACGTGCTGGTCTACAACCTTGTTGACAGTTTCCAATTAGCTTATCTGTTTCTACATCCCAAAAGACTGAAAGAAATTCTCGGCATTAAAGCTTTTTATATCAGTGGATTTCCAACTTTCTCCTCACTGAGGGGAAGGTCGGAAAAGCCATTAGTATAAAAAACAATAATGGAGAGAATGTCAGGTTTTTTGGGTGTAATAACTGATAAGCTAATCGGGAACAGTCAGCAAGGCTGTAGACCAGCACGTCACTAACAGTTTAGCCCATATGAAGGAGTAAGACTGTTTTCCGAGGGACACTCCTTTTATCCATATAATGTTAGTGATGTTCTACAGCCTTGCAGACCATTTACAATTAGCTTTTCTGTTTCTACACCCCCCCCCCCACCCCGCCAAAAAATAAAAATAAAAAAAAATTTGCACTAGTTCTCTCCATTATGGCTTTTATATCAGTGGATTTTCCCAACCCCCCCCCCCCCCCCATTGTAATACATTACAATAAAGGGAAGGTTGGAAAATCCATTAATATAAAAACCATAATGGAGAGAATTTGTGGCAGAGTTTTTTTGGATTGCATGGTGTATTGTGTACAGACATGTTCACATGCAGCATACTTCTGAGACAGGTCTTCTTGGGTAATGGGATTTGCAGATCTCCATGGGGAGGCTGCAAGTACCAACCACAATACACTGTACTGCAAAGACTTTGCAAGTGCACACTACTTACCTAGGAATCCAGTAATCTCTTATATACTGCAACGGTGGTCGGTGACGTTGGTAATGAGCTGCGGACTATAGAACAAAAAAGGACCTCTTTGCAATTTTTTCCACTTGATAGATAACAAAAACAAGAAGAGGCTCCAGACCGAGGTCCCTGATCCAACTGGTGCCCGACCTGCATTGCCAGGAGAGGTGGCTGCGCATGCTCCAGCTCCACACACAGAACACACAGGCCTTGTGGCCTCCTCTCCTGTCACTGCAGGTCGGGCACCAGCTGAAATTGGAAACAGCTCAATGCTTGTGAGACCGTCTCTTTAAATACGAGCATGACATGAAAAAGCAAGTATATAAATAAAGAGCACGAAAAAGTATATGGCAACATTTGCTGTATACAGGTCCCGAGAGTTACATTGGCAGTATGGTCACATAGGCAGTCTGTCACTTATGTAAAAAAGGAAAGACTATAGAGCCAGAGTGAAAAACCCCCAAATATTATAATTATATCTATCGCATCTATCCACAGGACAGGGGGTCCTAACACACATACAAGTCTGGGGGTAGCAAGTCCTTTATGTGAATGGAGTCCATGCATATGCATTATCCCAGCTCCATTTTCTGGCCATATGAGTTGTAGCCATCAGTCTTGAGCGAGTATGTTCTGTCCGAGCAGTTACAGCTGCTTGGTGATGTGGTTGAATCGCTCCCGTGTGCATGATTTGCGACTGTTTGACAGTTTTATTACATGGGAGGAATGTCTATTTCTTACACATTCCTCCCATGGAATAAAGCTGTCAAACAGTCGCAAATCATGCACACGGGAGTGATTCAACCATATCACCGAGCAGCTGTAAATACTCGGAGCTCGGCCTGTGCATACTCGGACAGAACATACTCGCTCAACACTAGTAGTTATACATGTGCACAAATGCCCTCAGACAAAAAAAAAAAAAAAAAAAAAAAATGGGATGGTGGGAACATGTGCACTGGCACTCCATTCACATAGAGACCCAGGACAGTCAAACCCCATTAAGCATACATTTATTATCCATGTGTGGGATAATAATCCCTTAAAAAAAAATATATAAATATATACAAAAATTGACACCAAGAAACTCAGCCATTGTCTGGACCTACAAGGGACATGTATCTATATTGCATTGGATGACACTTTACAAACACATTAACCTTAAGAATTTCTCCACCACTTTTTCATTGATGTCTGATCGGCAGGGGGTGCGGGTGTGGGTGTTGGACCCCGGCCGATCAGCTGTTATAGGTGTTGGCAGTAAGATATACTCACTCCTGATAGTGGCTGTGGCAGGGTACAGCACATCCGCCTCCTATTGATTTGAATAGGAGGATGTGCAGTACCCTGCCTCGGCCACTATCAGCAGATGGAGCAGCTCCACAAGTAAGTACTTCTGGCAGCAGACACCAATATGGCTATGTGCCCACGATGCAGAAATGCTGCATATTGTTTTACGCTTCTCCCTGGCAGGAAAAACGCATGCGGATTTCCCGCCAGGTAGAAGAGTCTGTGAAGAGTCTTTGCATACATTTCTGCATGCGGGTTATCAAGCGATTTTAGCATCACTTGGAAAGTGCTTGACAACTTGGTCACACTATATAAATCCATGCAACCGGCATGGATTTATAGTAGTGTGACCAAGTTAGTTAACAAAAAAAAAGAATAAGAATGGTAAAAAAAATAAATAAAGTTTATACTCACCTTCAGATGTCTTCCCAGTGTTTTGTCTGCTCCGTCCAGTGTCTTGCACTGCTCGCGGTTGTGTGAAGGACCTGCGATGACGTCATTGAGCCATGTGACATCATGGCAGGTCCTTCACAACAACGCAAACATTGCAAGACACCGGGAAGACATCGGAAGGAGAGTATAAACTTTATTTTTTTATTTTAAATTCTTATTTTTACAGGTTCTATGGTACCCAGGTCTGGATGAGAGTCTCCTCTTCTCCAGACTTGGGTACCATCCGCATATTGAAACGCATATAATCCGTGAGCACAAATGTACCGGCACTGATTATATGCGCCTGAATGCAAGGCAATGGCGGCGATTACGCCACACTTCCACAAAATTAATGGACATGCTGCGGATTTTTGAGTGTAGCATAAACGCTGCGGAAAAAAAAGCAGCATGGGCATTGACATTGCGACTTGTCATTGGGGACCATGGGGGGGGCGGATTACCAAGCGTTTATGCTGCGGAAATTCCGCAGCATAAACGCTTGAAAAAAGCATCGTGGGCACGCAGTCTAATAGCTGATCAGCGGGTGTCAGACCCCGGCCAAGCAGATATCAATGAAAAAGTAGTGAAGAAGCTCTTTAAAGAATAGACATTTAGGTGGGAGCTTACGTTCAGCCGGATGTGGGTCCTTCTATCAGTCATTTCCATGACATCTATCAGCGGCTGATCCACCGTGGTCGACCATGGAATAGTAGAAGGGCGCAAACCATTTTCTAAGAACTCAGACACGTTCTCCTCGTTAATAAACCTTCTCTCCTACAAAATAAAAAAAGGGAAAAAAAAAAAAAAAAAAAAAATGTGTCAGATATCATCTTGCATACAATTATGAAAGTAGCCATTAACCCATTCTGGAATTTTATTACTGGTTAAACAAGCACATTCATTCACTGGTTAAACAATGGGAAGGTATATTTTAAGCAAACCTGGTTTGCTGTGTACATGTGGCTGTGCACTGAGAGATAAATGGATATATCTCCATCTACAATGACCCAGGACTCAGACAACCCACCTATCATGTTACAGCTTGCAGTTATCACACGTGCCAACAGGTGGCAGCACTGAGTCATCACAATGTAATGCTACACTAGGCCCGCAGCCTCGCACCCACATCCAGATCAATGTTTCCAAAACGCCAGTCCTCACAGCCCCCAACAGATCATATTTTTTTTAGGATTTCCTTAGTATTGCACAGGTGAGAGAACCCAAGGCAATTTCTGATGCCTTGATAAGTATTCCATCACCTGTGCAATGCTGAGGATATCCTGAAAACATGATGTGCGGGGGGCCGTCAGGACTGGAGCTTGGGAAACAGGGTACCTGTACCACTGCAGACTCAGACTACAACTCCCAGCAAGCCCTGGACCGCCTGAGGCTGATAACACCAAAGAGAACTGTACACTAATCAGCTTTTAAAGCCAAAATGATCTCAATTCACTGCCATAAAGATAGTAGCTAACAACATGGGAAATACAGAACAAGAACCAATAATGTAACTGGACCCCACAGTACACATCACTCAATTACATAGAACCGTGTTCACACATCAATGTGTCACACACCAGTTGTAGGTCTCCAGACTCAAACTCAACAGCCTCATGGGAATATAAGAGGCTGTCAAGTTCAGATCAAGAGACCTGCAACATTAGTTCACATGGATGTGTGAATCCGGCCTAAGGCTGCCTGTGTTAAGATTTTTAAATTGGACCACACCCAGACACATCCTCAAAATCAGATCAGAATAGCACATGCTCCCAGATCTCATTTTCATATATGTGATTTTAATGCAGAGTCAAACTGTGAGCATGTAAAATTCTGATACATCAATGGGTCCGTGTGCTGTCCAATAAAAAAAAAAAAAAAAAAAAAAAAAACAACCAGGTCGCACACTGACATCTCACATGGATGTGTGAACGCCGCTGAATACTGATCTACCCCATTACCCACCTGCAGAGAATTGCTGTTTACACCAAAGAAGAGGTTCTTCCACGGTCCGAAGCACTCAGAGGATTTGGTCAGCTCGATGACCATGTTGTCCGCTGACACGTTGACGGCAATATAATGTGTATTCAGGTTATACTGTGGCAGGAACGACACAAATAAAACGTACGGAGAGTTCCCAGTCTTCACACAAAACCGGATTTCGCACTGGTAGCTGCTGGCCTCTGAGGTGACGCTGTGCTTGTCGATATCCTTCACGTGGATGATGAGAGTCAATGTGGTGGCATCCTGGGAGCAAGTAAATATGGGACATTCGGGGTGGTCTTGAGGTAGAGAACATAGGGGGGGCATCTCGGTATTTTCAGCGATCCCGTTGGGTTGGGGGGAGTCATCGTCTTTGGGGGTGCTGGCTGGTGGATGAGCCGGTATAAGTTTGGGGAGGTTCTGCTGTACTACGGGCACCGTGATCACCAGCTGCCTCTTGATCTTGTTGAATTGGGCCGTGCCCCGCTCGTCCTCCACCAGGTAGGGCAGCTTTAGCTGCAGCTTGTAGGCCGGTTTCTGGGATTCCAGGCTCAGATCTTTGTCTTTGATGTGAAGGTTGACGTCATTCCCGCAGCCCAGCAGTGGCATGTCCACGGTAATCACCAGCTCCTTGGGCACGGGGCTGGGCGCAGAGTCCCTGGCGTCACGGTAGTCCTGTAGGTCCACGTAGGAGCGGTGTCGGATGGTGTACCGTGGGACGGTGGGCTCCAGGGGAGTTGGCCTTTCTCGGTGGGGCTTGCTGGGCAGGGGCCGGGTGGTCTTCCTGCTCCTCTTCTTCTCATCGTAGGGATAGGGGAAGCGTAGCGGGTCGGCAGGGTCCTGTGGCTTGGGGGCCGCTCCTGCCAGGGGTTTGCGGATTACGGCAGTTTGGGGGACCCCCTTATACTTCTCGCTCAGGGTGGTGACGTTTCCGGTGTCCAGGTTGACGTTGAACTGCTGGGACACGGTGTTCAGGGCGGTCAGGTCCACCATGGAGCGGAACTTGTCACTCTTGGAGGCCAGGCGCAGGGTGTCCGGGTGGAAGACTACGTCGTAGATGAGCTCCCTGCCGCCCCCCGGGCCCTGCTCCTCTCTGGGTAGGGTCAGAGTGCAGGGCAGGCTCCAGTGCGTGCCGAGCCGCCCGTCCTTGTCAGTCCCGGCCACACAGTGCGGCTTACGCACCACAGCATTGGTGCACAGGTTCAGGTAACACGTCTGCCGCCCGTCCACACTGGTCCGCAGCACATGTCCGGCCTCGGGGTGCACAAACTGCACGTCCATGCCTCGCTCCCGCTCCATCTCACGGATCTCCTCCTCGTAGCGGCGCCGGTTCTCCGGGTTGCTCAGCTCCTCCGCATACTGAGCGAAAAGCTCCCGGAAGCGGGCGTCCTGGAAAGCGACCTTAAAGCGCTCCAGCTCCTCCGAGGTCACGCTGAGCTCCTCCAGCTTGGTCGCCATTCTAATCCTGCACTGATCACCTAGGAGACAGGCGCACAGTGATGAGCCGAGAACTGATCTGCCAAAGGACGCGCAGTGATGACAAGATAAGGGCACGGAGACAGGGCGCTGATTGGCTATCAAGTGATCACATGTTTGAAAGCCACACCCTCAGCCAATGGGGAGAAAGCGTCGTGCTGGTTGCCATGGTGATCAGAGACCGCGGTTATTTACAGAATAAGCGGCCGTAGAGCGTGTACGGAAAGCTGCTGTGTACACAAGGAGGGGGCGGCCGTGTCCCAGCCTGCACTGCAGTACAGCCTGGGGGGCTATATTGTATAGAACATGGACAGTCACATACTGGCTACAACAGGTTTAATCACAGCAAAGCTGTTTAGTAATTAATAATGGTCCGGATGTATGATCGGGGGGCTGTGACCTCCCGGGGTCAGACCCTCTGCACAGTCTGCTGCATATGATGCTTATTGGCTGTTTTCCGTTATGAAGGTTGAAATTTGCAAAAAAAAAAAATCTGGGGCAAATCTGCATCTAACACCTGTAAGATTAGCTGTAGCCAAAGAGCAGGAGGGAACAAGGGGCCACATGTGAATCTATAGAGAAAAGGGTTATTCTGTAGGTTACATGCACAATCACAACGCAGGAGCTCAGATAATCAGTGTGCCGTGTGAACGCGGCCAATGAGCAAAACCATCATTGGGGGGGAATTAGCTTTTTGGATGCACAAAAGATTGTTGTTGTCGTGGCGTCGTCCTGCGCACACGGCTCGCGCTGATGGGAACTATGGCAGCTTGAGCGCACTGATCTATCTATTCTCTGAAGCACAGCCTGATAGTGTGAACAGGCGATTAAAAGTCCACAAATGGTCCCAACAATGCAAAATCAGGTCCTATAACCCATCGTCAGGTCTCATTCAGACCTCTGTAATTGTTCTACATAAAAACGTGGATCTCTGTACATCAGTGGCTCACATACGAGTGTCCTCAGTGTTGGGTCAGTTTTACCATCACGTATGTAAGAATAAATAGACATAAGCTTTCATTACATGTTCCTCATGGACGGCACACAGATTGTACACCGATGCCATCCATGTGATTTTCATGGACCCATAGACTTGTATAAGTAATTAGGATCCGTGACGCGTTTATAATTATTTTTGAAAAAAAAAAAAACTAACGTGTGACTAGCACCATAGACTGAAGGATACATGTTCTATCCATGAAAAATAGAAGTCTGACTAAGGGGTTACGGATCATTGGGGTACGATCCAGACAGGGAAACTTACACTGGATTTTTCTCTGCAGACAAGATATAATGATATCTGTTTGACAGACGCCTGTCTGTCATTGTGAAAATCTGTGTATACAACAGAAATCCTTAGCTTTTTTGGAAAGAAAATGTGGAATTTGCACAAATTAAGTAAGCCGAATGGTGTCATTAAAATAAGCCTGGAGCATGTGCCGTATCTGTAGAGGGGTCTTATAGTGCACCTTCAGACACTTATTACAAGGATTTATGTTTGTGGATCACCTATGACAATGGAAAACACAATGCAATGACTCATGCAAACCATCATGTATCATTTCTGAATTATGAACCCAGTACAATCATTTACATATTATTTATTACAAAACATTTTCTAATTAGCAAATACATAAAATACACAAAATGTACATTAAAAAGCACACATTTTTGTACGGAGAGGGTCTTAAAATCTTCGGTCGCCACAAACTTATCCTCATTGTCCAGTCAAACATTCTGCAGTTTGCTAAAACACAAAAAAATGAATGTTATTTCACATCACAACAATAAAAGCCTCTAATCCAGGATTCCCATTGAGAGAATGACTTTAAATGCTCCACTTTAAATATGACCTACCAAGTGTGGGATAGAAGTAAACATATTTTGGGAATTGGAGGATTTACAAACTATACACAATCTGAAATATATAAATTAATAGGTTTTAGCAATTGGGAACATAGTGGTATATTCCTGGTATCTCAGCTGCTGAGAGACGGGTCACTTAAAAGTTTTGAACAATTAAACACTGATTTTATTCTTCAACATAAAGGTTTTTTTTAACAATATTTGCAATTGTGCAGTGTATTCAATGCACAACTAAGAGAAAACACCATTATAGTTCATGCAATTGCCAGGTCTGTGAACACAAGGGGCTTAATCTCGTCAGTATATACAAACAATTATCTCTATTTAGATACAACAAAGTGTGAGGGGGGATTTGTGTCCCATATCTGAGGAGCAGTGCAATGAGATGCTGGACTTAACACCTAAACCATCCTTGTCTGAGTCTCAAAGATGATCCCAACTTTTCCTTATTCATAGTGTTCAAGATTCCTGGGTATTTTATTTTAAATTGGAATATGGGTGGATGATACATCTCCAGGATGTGAACAACGAGGTGCCCACCTAATGCACATGATGTGTGAATATTGGGAGCTATTGGAATGGGACAAATGCCCTTATTGAATATGTATTTGGGGTACAAGTACAATCAGAACAAAAAATCTGCATTATCGGTGGGTGCGGATTCACATTCTTGATATAGCCATTTTACAAATGCTATTTCAAGCTAGAAAGTGGTTGGCATTGAACTGGATAGACCATACCGCCCCAACAGGGGAAAAACTACAGTCTAAAATAAATAATATTTTATGTATGGAAATGGGAACTTACATTAAAAGAAATAATCTAAAAAATAAAAAAGTAAAGATATGGGAACAATGGCTAATTACACTGGGTATAGCATCTGAAAATCCTAGGAACACTATTCTATCCATTTCTATATAATAAATTAGACGACTCTATAGACTCTTATATGGGTCCATAAACATTTATTCACATTGTCAGATATTATGCTGCATAATATAACGCACGTTTCCATCCGAATAACATTCATTTGTTAGTACAGTGAGTGGGCGGTCCGGCTGTATTCAATTATCTCTTTATCCCTAAGCGACTTTATATTTTGCAAATACAGATGTGTACGTCAATGTTGATAAATCTATATGAATTGGTTTTCATATAGGTTGAAGTTTGTGTACTGTCGGTTATTGTCTTAATGTTTGTAAAAAGGAATAAAATGTTGGTGAATTTCTTTGTTCACAATAAAAATGATATCATTTAAAAAAAAAACTCCTCTAAATCCTGCACAAGCCAAACTGATGGAAGCTTCTAATGGATGTGTTTTATGCGCTGCGTGTTTCCATAGATCTGGTGTAAGAAATAAGGTCGATGTGATCAGTGTGTACCACCATGGAGCTAAATTTGTAAAGGTCATGGACTTCACACCTAAGACTCCTTGACATGCCCGGCCATCAGACATGCTGTCTGCACTGCCAGATCGGGAAATGTGATCACTTGACAAGTTTTTATCAAAGGGGAGAATCACTTTGCAAGTGAAAGGCAATGCGCTTCTGAATAATCTAATCACCTTTTAGCAGTAAGATAACATTAATGGTGGCCATATGTTTGAACTGTTTTACATGCGCTCATACTGCTGAAATCTACTCCTTGTGTCTCCCCGGCTTTCCAGTGAGTGGTGGAAGTTAAGCTGCACTTTACACTTCAAGATAATCATGACCGAGCATTGATAAAACCACTCGACAATTATTTTGCCATGGAAACAGGCTGCCGAATATGTTTATTATTGCTGCTGTTTATTATTATTTATTATGCTTTGCTTATATAGCGCCATCATATACTGCAGCGCTTTACAGACATCATCATCACTGTTGTCCCCATTGGGGCTCACACTCGACATTCAGCAGTCTTCCAGTATTGTCTACCTATCAGTTTGTCTTTGGAGTGTGGGAGGAAACCGAAAAACCTGGAGGAGCAAACACGTGGAGAACATACAAACTGCTTTCAGATGTCCTTGGTGAGATTCGAACCCATGACCCCAGCGCTGCAGTGCTACCCACTGAGCCACCGTGCTGCCCCTGCTCAAAAGATCAGACGGACATAGGTTCACCGTCCTATGTAAATAGGACTCGTGCTGATGAGAACTATGGCCGCCAGTGCGTACTGAGCGATTGGCGGTTGTATCGTGTCGTGAGTCATTCCATGTAAACGGACCCTTAGCCACTTCCAGACAAATGATCAGAAACATTGAAATCAAATAGTTTGATTCATCTTTCATCATTTTGGAGTCAAGACTGCATGTTATATGGTCATACAGTCCAACAGACTGGTAGACCAGCTGATGAATGGGCTATTCCCATGATTAACAGATCTAAATGTTTTCGCAGTCCAATAGACAATGAATGAAGCAGTCAGGCATATGTGCGGCCATCGCTTTAGGCCTCATTCACACATCCTCGCGTCAATATATGAGTACGGACCAGCTGCAGGTCTCCTAATATGAACTTGGCAGCCTCATAGATATGGAGTTGTTGTGGTCGGGTGGGGAGACTCATGGTCCAACACTAAATTGTGACAAGCGGATTTGTGAATGCGGGCTTATTCCAACCAGGCATTTCAAAGCCCCATTCTCGGGATCAGTGTGGGCACTAGCAGACAGATCCTTGGGATAGGTGATAACTGGAGATGAGCAAACCCGAACTTAAAAGTTTGGGGTTCGTTGCAGACAGAGTCCGGTGCTAAACGCCGAACACAGACTTCTCCCGGGAGCCCATTGCAGAGAAAGAGAAATTTCCAGCTCAAAAGTTCGGGTCCCCATTGTTTTCAATGGGGTTCGGGTTCTGGTTCAAGCTCGGGTACAATTCGGGTACCTGAACCGAACTTTGGAATAAAGTTCAGGTTGTGTAACAGAACCCAAACTTGCTCGGGTCAGCTCATCCCTAGTGATAACTTTTAATGATGTGAAAAAAACCTTAAAACAAGTTGAAATAGAATAAAATCCACCAGATTTACTACGTGGCGAGACACAATCCCTGAACCCCTGCTGCACACGGAGCAGCCCCGGCATGTACTTGTACCCAGACTCTTACCTATCTTCTGCTGTTTTATTAGAAGGATAATAGACTTTAAAGGAGAATCCACTTCTTGGAAATGAACCCTGAAAAAATAATAATTAAAAATGAATAAATGCCGTGTAGTACATAATGACCGCTCCTCTGTGCCCAATGAGCGGCTGCCATGTTTTATCCTCCACGTGGTAAATGTAGCACATATTGATATGTTTAGACCTTTTCAACGCCATAATAATTCAGAGAAGGGTCACATCTAAGTTACTGACATATTGGACAGATTACCAACTGTAGTTTATTAATGCCAGACAGGTTAATTGCCTAATGTGATCTTCAGCAACACATTGTGTGCAAAATGCATCAACTACACAAGCAATTATGCAAGTAGAAGGGAATAGGTTTCTGTTCTTGACTCGCATAAGTAGTCATGTTGTTGTGCAACTAAGCCCAAATACTTCCATAAAGCCTTCAGTATATTTTATAGCACAAGAGCCTGAACTAAAGGCTGCTTCTGTAAGAAATACAAATGTAAGTGAATTTAACATATCTAAAGGCATTTCATAAGGTGATTGAGTCAGGGGTTTGGCTGCATGTGTGAAAGGAATCCCTCCATTACTATGCAAAATTCCCATTGTTCACAATGATTTTAACATCAATAGGTCTGTGGATAGAGCGGGGTGAGATGCTAACCTAGGAGGGAGAACAATGCCCCTCTGCCCTGCAGATACAATGTGTGAAGCAACTGGTTGATGGCTCCACCACTGTCTCCACATATTGTCTGAGCTGGGAAGTTTCACCTGCCCTGCTGCTCCATTAGAGATTCACCATTTATGCTGCTAATTTGCAAATACTAAAATGAAAGAAAACTTCAGCCGCAGGAAAAAAAAACAGGCAGAGGTAGTAAAGAGGTTTTCTTACAGGATTAATGGTGAGACACTCCGTATTCGAGATGGAGAAAGGGTCATATTTATCTGCGATGACTATTAAATCAGGAAGAGGATATAATCGCAAAGTGTAGTCATATGCCCAGTACACGGGGCTGACGAACAGCGGAAGAGGCGTCAAGTGGCCCTGAGACAGGATCGTCTTCACAAACTAGGGAGAAAGCAAAATGTATTAGCAAAGACATCTGATTACATCTAAAAAGAAAATAATGAGAGAGGGGGCAAATTAAGGTCCCCAGACACATTAGGCTTAAATTGTCCAAACCTGCTGATAACGGCAGACAGACTAATGTGAATGGAGAGGTCCTAAAGGTCGGTCTACACCAGGGATGTCAAACTCAAACACACAGAGGGTCAAAATTAAAAACTTGGAAAAAGTCTCGGGCCAACCAGTATACAGTATAATGGGCCCCACATATTCCTCTATACAGAATAATGGGCTCCACATAGTCCTCCATAAAGAATAATGGGCCCACATAGTCCTCCAAAAAGAATAATGGGCCCCACACAGTCCTCCATACAGAATAATAGGCCCACATAGTCCTCCATAAAGAATAATGGGCTCCACATAGTCCTCCATACAGAATAATAGGCCCACATAGTCCTCCATAAAGAATAATGGGCCCCACATAGTCCTCCATACAGAGAATAATGGGCCCCACATAGTCCTCCATACAGTATAATGGGCCCCACATAGCCCTCCATACAGTATGATGGGCCCCACATAGTCCTCCATACAGAATAATAGGCCCCACATAGTGCTCCATACAGAATAATGGGCCCATATAGTCCTCCATACAGTATAATGGGCCCCACATAGCCCTCCATACAGTATGATGGGCCCCACATAGTCCTCCATACAGAATAATAGGCCCCACATAGTCGTCCATACAGTATAATGGCCCCACATAGTCCTCCATACAGTATGATGGGCCCCACATAGTCCTCCATACAGAATAATGGGCCCCACATAGTCTTCCATACAGTATGATGGGCCCCACATAGTCCTCCATACAGAATAATAGGCCCACATAGTACTCCATAAAGAATAATGGGCTCCACATAGTCCTCCATACAGAATAATAGGCCCACATAGTCCTCCATAAAGAATAATGGGCCCCACATAGTCGTCCATACAGAATAATAGGCCCACATAGTCCTCCATACAGTATAATGGGCTTCACATAGTCCTCCATACAGTATAATGGGCCCCACATAGTCCTCCATACAGAATAATGGGCCCCACATAGTCCTCCATACAGTATAATGGGCTCCACATAGTCCTCCATACAGTATAATGGGCCCCACACAGTGCTCCATACAGAATAATGGGCCCCACATAGGCCTCCATACAAAATAATGGGCCCCACATAGTCCATTATGTGCAGTCACTGCCATTTTTATATTGTTTAGGGGCTATTTTTATGCATTGCAGTGTTATCGACAAAGTCTCGGGCCTACCAGTATGCAGTATGATGGGCCCCACATAGTCCTCCAAACAGAATAATAGGCCCACATAGTCCTCCATACAGAATAATGGGCCCCACATAGTCCTCCATACAGAATAATGGGCCCAACATAGTCCTCCATACAGTATAATGGGCTCCACATAGTCCTCCATACAGAATAATGGGCCCCACATAGTCCTCCACACAGAATAATGGGCCCCACATAGTCCTCCACACAGTATAATGGGCTCCACATAGTCCTCCATACAGTATAATGGGCCCCACATAGTCCTCCCTACAGAATAATGGCCCCACATAGTCCTCCCTACAGAATAATGGGCCCCACATAGTCCTCCATACAGTATAATGGCCCCACATAGTCCTCCATACAGAATAATGGGCCCCACATAGTCCTCCATACAGAATAATGGGCTCCACATAGTCCTCCATACAGAATAATGGGCCCCACATAGTCCTCCATACAGAATAATGGCCCCACATAGTCCTCCATACAGAATAATGGCCCCACATAGTCCTCCATACAGTATAATGGGCTCCACATAGTCCTCCATACAGTATAATGGGCTCCACATAGTCCTCCATACAGAATAATGGGCCCCACATAGTTCTCCATACAGAATAATGGGCCCCACATAGTCCTTCATACAGAATAATGGGCCCCACATAGTCCTCCATACAGAATAATGGCCCCACATAGTCCATTATGTGCAGTCACTGCCATTTTTATACTGTTTAGGGTTTTCTTTATGCATTGCAGTGTTTTGTTTGTGATGGCATATTGTAATCTTTGTATATCTGTCTTGTGGAGTAATTTCGTTATTTGTCCTACATTCTATGATACTGATTTTACCGCAACCAACAGTGTGGTATATACCATCTGCCTCCCGCTTTGTTATTTTCCAACTGTTGTTTTTATCCTTTTCTTGATTTTAATTTGACAATCAATCAATAAACAATTATTTTTATTTTAATACTACAATGGTGTGTAGTTCTCTGTAGGTATTTTGTTTTTCCCCAGTATGGCAGCGTCTCTCTCATAGAGCACACAGTAACGCTCGCCAGCCCTCCCTGTGTATGGGGGAAGTCGCTGCCGGCCATTGCTTCTGATCTGATCGTGTCTGAGGCTTTCACTCACGTGATTAGGAATATCCAAACTGCTGCTGGGGAAGCGCACACAGTTCCTGCACATTTTGTTCACCAGATCCTCCCGAAACACAACTATTTCCTGAGTGCAGTACTGGATTCTGAGAATGGAAAGAAGTTACATTCAGTACACCACATTCACTTCTCTATTCGGCCTTTTTTTTTTTTTGTTTCCCGAACATTGAGAATTTTTTTCTGTCAAAGCTGATGAACGTTGCAATTCCCAAACCAGTCATCTCCTCAAATTGTGCAGTGACTGCACCCGTACACAGCTCCATGTTCCTGGTCGTATCATGGATGGTGCATAAGCTGCTGAATCTAGCACCGTCTCGTCCTGAGAAACAAGCGCTTCGTGCATACCGCCAGCACTCCTATGGGCGCATAAGATCGCTCATGTGGCTGATGTTGGTCCGCGTGCGGCCTGATCTAGGAAAGCATGCTGACTACAATTAGGTTTGTCTGAACATAGCCTGACAATGTAAAGTGAATGTATCGGCACGAGTAACATTCAATGGAGTTATCATGCTCATTCTTCCTAAGGATGAATTTTTCCCAGTGCCAAAATCATCATTAAATCCTGACCATGTGAACAAAGCATAAAGTAATATCATGTATTACTATATTTGATATTATGTATCAAAAAGATAAAGAACAGCAGCATTGCAGCCCAATGGAACACATTAGAAAAATCTGCATGTATTTTCTAAGTTGCGCTATTATCTGGGTCGGGTTGAGTACAGTTACATCTTTGTGACATTAGGAAATATAATTAAAAAAATGACAAAATGATAAATTATTCCTTGGTTAAGCGACAAGTAAACTCCACCTGCAGGGGTTCGTAGTGAAAATGGAGAAAGGCACTCGTTGTCTGAAGTCGGCTGTAATGTGTTCTGCGATAGGAGGTCTGAAAAGGAAAAAAGGATTCAAGTTCAGCAAAAATAAGATGTGGAACAATTACACATAACAGAATGGATACAATGTAACAAAGTCTAATAAACTGCAATTATACCTGGGCAGGATGAAACCAGGGCCGGGGTCCTCGGGACCAGGTACAAACACAAACCGACTGCTGGGGAACGTGAAGCCATACAAGCAATTAAAGGAGAAACTTCATAAAGGCACATGATATTTGTGAACGTTTTTAAAGGTACGTTGTCATCTTATACAGTGATGATATATCGCAATTATATGTGATCACTTTATGGCCTGATCTGTGTAGCTGCCACCAATACAAAGAATGGCGAGTATGCATTCCTGGGGTAGGGTTTCATCTCCTTCAAAATCATCTCTGCACAGCGGCGCTCCCGGCCACCAGCTATGTGCGGGAACCACAGCGGTCCCAATTTACTACTACTACTACTTTAAAAGTTAGACCTAAAAGATCCAAGCGTGGGGTAAGAAAGAAAAAACCTATGGTATACTCTATTCACAGACTGGGGCTGCTCCTCAGCACCTACTACTTAGGTCCCCACAGGTCTTCTGGCATCAGCACCCGGTGGGGGGGGGGGTCAAGTGGCAAAAGGAGACTATGTGACCGCTGCAGCCAAACGAGAAGATAGAGTTTTCCAACATGATGAAATGTGACTGCTGCAGCCGATCAGCGGTCACGTCATTCCCCTTTGCCTCTTAGACCTCATGTTGATAACAAAAGACTAGTGGGGACACAGTACTGTCTGTCAGCCTGGGAAGTTATTATTATTTTTTTAGATTTCTTACACTATCCTGAGCTCATTAAGTGTAACTTATAAAGAAGGGGGACCATGTTACACCAGTGCAATCCTTTATAAATCTCAGGATCGGCGGCAGTCCCAAGGATCAGCCCATCACCAGTCATAAGCTGATGGAATAAACTTACACTATATACTTTACAATGTGGGAATACCCCCTCCGAGTGCTCATGTAATGGTAGAATTATCTGAAGAAAACAAGTATGAAGCAAACATGGCATTCTTACCTTTTGTGTATACTGGGGTACTCGCATATCACATCTGCCAGATTCTTCAAAGAGTCTAAATTTCAGAAGGAGAAATTCAGAGGGAGTAATAATCTTAGCTACAAATGATCCTCTCTTTCACACACCATCCTCTTTTCTTTACATTTATGATCTTAGCCATAATTCTGGATTATTTCGTTTATTTCCCATGGCCAAGTGCTTGCGCTCCAACTTTTAGGACTCACAAGTGAATGTACAGAGCCAAGCAATCATGGTCAGTATGTCATTTCTCCACCACTACAGGGCGCTATTTTCAAAATAGATATTGGACCCAGTGATAGAAAGTGCATCTATCAGACATGACAATGTCCAAGACAGGACAATTAGAAAACTATAATGATGATATACGAGCTCTTTTGTGCCTGTACTTTTCTCCTCGGTGTTCTCGTGCCCATAACTTTACCTTTCAGTGACTGGTTTTGATTTTTCCCATATGGTGCTGAAGAGAAATTGCCGCAGAAGATGAAGCAAGTTGGAGGAGCTGTTGAGTAGCCTAAAAAAATAAAAATATTATTTATAACTTTAGATGTGGGAAGTGCTAAACATTTGCCATTATAACTTCTGCAGACAAGGTTCCTATTAGAAACCAAAAAAAGAATTTTCCAATGGGAAGAATAGCATAAATATATTTATTTTGATAATTCATTGCTGGAGACTTTTTACAGGTTAAGGTGCCTATTAGGAATGATTTGTAAATGGTAGCATGGAAGGGCTACATATAGACTTTCAGCACAACAGCTTCATTTCTGTCGACTACAAGCTGCAGCGCAAATAAATTAGACAAGTAGTGAGTATATGTACTTTTTAGTGAAATTTTAATGCAATGATGCATTTTTTTTTATTGACAGTCTGAGGTTGTGATTTCTCCACCAAAGAGGGAAAAAAAGGGCAGCTTGACACAGAAAAAAGTGCACTAGGATGTAATCCAACAAAAGCTCTCTGACAAGAGAGAAGGGTTCCCAATAAACCTATTGCAATGGACAAGATGGCTACAGCAAGGGTAGGTTATGGGATGCCTCCGATCGTCAAAGTGAAGGTGAAGCCCAAAATTGCACCCAGCGTCTAACTGTGCTGCCACCCCAGTGTCGCCTGTCTAAATGTCATAAAGGAGGAGAGGAAAGCGTTACAGCGGCGAGTGCAAAACGTGATGGCCACGCTCCACTCTAAACCAGTCAGAGGGTCTGATACGACAGATCCATTTCTATAGGTAGCGGTCCAAAGTTCTTAAAAAAAATTAAAATAATAAACAGCTTCTTTCTTCCAGAATTAGCATCACACCTATCCACAGATTGCATATTGTATTGCAGCACAATACCAGACAATAGTAGCCATGTTTTTTTTCTAATCCCAAGAATCTAAGTGATATTTAAAAATACCTGAAAACATTACATGAAGTTTCTCCATCACTTCGACCTGATCTAACCAGAGATCGGACAAAAACACGAACATGGCGTCCTCATTCTCTTCTTCCAGCTGTTTCAGCTTGGCTGAGGATTTTACAGATGTTGCGGATGGTCCCCCAAAGAAATTCGTATTACCGTAATATGCACTGAAAAAAAAAAAGGAAAGGATGAGAAGGTTTTCAATTGGACATAAAGAGCTTTGCTATACTTTTCTCATAAGTCTGGTAACAAATATGATCATTGCGATGATGAACTGGAGGGTCGATGTACAATTAATATGTCAACTATGATAACATGAGACTGACCCTGACTCTCCCCTGGGGAAAAACTCTTTGTCCGTATGGATTTTATATGTGGAAACCCTTATAAATATTAGGCATCTGCCTAGAGCCACACCACATCACTCCCTTATAGTGGCACGAGATGCTGTTATACATAGGGCTATACGCAAAATAAACCCCTTCTGGCTATCATTCAAACCTCAAGAAAAGGATCAAGTTTCAGGTCCAGATGCCCTGTTATATATAAAAAGGAAATTCTCCCCTACTTGTTGAAAATGTATGAAGCTTCTTATGATACCGTCTCCCTGCCCAACTTATTCTATGAGATTGTATAAATATTAAAGCCGGATAAAAATCCTTTATATTGCAGGTCTTATAGACCCATATCATTATTAAATATGGACTATAAACTTCCTACTAAAATATTAGCCAATAGATTAAATACGGTCATATCTAATTGAATACATCTTGATCTATGGCTTCATACCAGGCAGAAGGACCTCCGATAATCTGACAAGAGCGCAGGTTGTTACACAGATTTGCGCAGATAGAGAAGAAGATTGGATTCTGATTTCTTTGGACGCAGACAAGGCCTTCGATTCCACTGAGTGACCTTTCCTGATAGAAATTTTAGGCTATGTTCACACATCATGGTTTTTTCAGCGTTATTTTGATGCATTTTTTTAATGCAAATTTTCATCTGCGTTTTACAGTACCAGCAAAGTCTATGAGATTCCAGAAATCTCATGCACACATCATGGTTTTTTTTTTTTTGTTGAGGATTTTGTGCTTTGCATTTTTATTTGCAAAATAGAGCATGTCACTTCTTTCAGCATTTTTTCACCCATTGGAAGTAATGAGTGGTGAAAAAAACCCCAACAAAAACGAAGGTGTCAAGTTTTCAGTGTTTTTTGCGCCTAAACCAAAATGAGATTTTTTTTTTCACTGAACTTTATGTACATGCATAACAGAGACAAAAGAACAGTGAAAAAAAAAAACGCTGAAAAAAAGCACCAATAAAAAAAAAAAAAAAGGAAGAAAACAGGAACAAAAATCCTGGACAACCTCCTGGCAAAAGATCATGTTTTTCTGCAAAAAAATAAACACTGAAAAAAAACATGATGTGTGAACACAGCCTTACATAGATTCGGCTTTGGAACTAATTTTATAACATGGATTAAAATTCTCTATAAAAAGCCTAAGGCTAATATCCATGTAAATGGTGTCGGTTCTGGTTCCTTTGCATTGTATAGAGGCACCTGACAAGGACGCCCCTCGTCTCCTCTGTTGTTCGCTTTAGCAATGGAGACCTTAGCTAATCATTTTTTTAATGGAGTGAGGCGTAGGACAGGAGAGGATCGCCTGGCATTGTATGCAGATGACCTGCTATTATATGTTTCAGCCACAGAATTGATTGACCTTTATGGGATAAATTGGACAAAGTCTCCTAACAGAAATAAGCTTGTGGGTTCAGTGACTCGGGGTCTTCTGTGGTAAACCACCAAGTACCTAAGGAATAATTGTGTGCTAGAACCCTTTGGAGATGATTACTCTGAACGTGATCCCACTATTTAAAGATAAATTCCAGTAATGGGGGGATCCATCCTTTATCAGTAGCAGGCAGGATCAATTTAATTAAAATGGTTATCCAACCTAAGTATCTATATATTCTCAGAGACATTTTTACTCAGATACCAAGATCCTTCTTTAAAACACTGGATTCTATGATCAGCTCCATTATGTGGAGATCTTCTAGAGCTAAACTACAACTCGCAAACTTGTAAAGACCTAAGGAGACGGCCGGGGTGGTCCTTTCAGATATGTTTTGGTATTATCTATCAGGACAACTTAAATATTTCAAATCTTGGACTATAGTTGATAAGGACAATAAATCCTGAGAGATACTTGGGAGATTTTATTGATTTAGAGTTACTTTGGCCCATTTTGGAAAATCAGAAACCCCATAATAATAAGAAGGTGCTTCCTATCCATAGATTGGCCAGCAAAGTATGGAGAGAGGCTAAAAAAATATATATATAACCATGTAGATACCCCCTTAGGATCGCCGTTATGGCATAATCCCAACCTGTCACATTTTCTTAAACTTCAGGATTTTGGCTCCTGGGAAAAGAAGGGCATAATGTCTATTAGTCAAAGTGTTTTGTACTTTTTCCCACCTACAAGCTAGATTCCAGCTTCCAAATTCACACTTCTTTAAATCTCTTCAGATCAGACATGCGTTTCAAGCCCAATTTTCCGGTCGTGAAGAATGCATGTCTTCTTTTCCATTGACTGGAATTATTAGGTCTCAGGGTCCGGTGGGCCTGATTTCTAAACTGTACTCCTCAGTGATACATGCTAAAGTACGGAAAAACCCCATTGGCAGTTCTACACAAACGGAAATCCAAGATACCTTCTATACATGATGAGATTTCTGGTGATATTCTAGAATCTCACTTATAGGGTTCACCTGCTAACTCAGCTATATATTATCCATCAGAGCTACATCACTCCAATAAGGTGGAGGAAAATGGGTAGACTATATGACGCCAAACGCCCAAGATGTAGTTTTCAAGAAGCGGACTTCTGGCAAATGATTTGAGATTGTCCAGTCATAAAGTCCTTTTTTTTGGGGGGGGGGAGATAATTACCTTCCTATCAACAATAATAAATATCGATATAGAGCTGGATCCCCTAATGTGTTTGTTCGGGACATTGGATGAAGAAGAGTGGTCACATTATTCACTCACGTTTCTGAGAGAAAAGCGATTACCACTTGATGGATGGACAGACGTCCCCCCAAAAAATTCCATGCGGATTAAAATTATAAAAGTATTCAAAAGACAATATCGAGTTTATCTTCAAAAATAAAAAATGCCCAGATAAATTTGACAAAGTATGGGGACCATGGATCGGTTCCCTACAAACAGGAGGTCCTCCTTAGGGGATCTAGTTGAGGGTGGGGGTCAAAACTATTAATATTATATAGATAGGCTACATTTCTCTATTGTATATAGCTGATGACAAGTATTACAACAGGATGTTGCTGTTGAATGTTATTTTATTTGTCTTGAGACGATACCATAATATGTACACTGTAATCCTGGTTTGACCTATGTATGAAACTCCTACAAGAATTGATGTTACTGCTATGTTGGTTATAATTTCTCTGTTATATCGTTGACATTTTTTAATAAAACGAGTTTAACACGGCACTGACACAATGGGAAAGGTAAAGTTTATGTCAAAGGAATAAGAAAAGTATGGTTACCGTGTTGTGCTGGAAGGTTCAGTGGGAGGAAATCCAAAGGCATTTACGTGAAATACTTTGTCTTCATACCAACCTGTGTAAAAGGCAAATCTCACATTATATATCTACTCTATACAGCAATGAAGAGAAATGATCAGCGGCAATATTACCTTCCGCAAGAACAAAGCAGGATTCTGTGTACAAGCCGCTGTGGAACTGGTGCAATGATGTTAAAGAAATATTTCATTACATATTTACAGTGAAAATGATTGAAAAGAAAAATGCAAAACAAGTGAATATAAAAGTATGTAGGTTTGTATAACAAAAAAGTAAGGATATTGCCTTGCTGAGTTCAAGCTGAACTGTTCCAGTGGGATCTTCCAGGAAATATTTGCCCTATGAATAGAAAGTAAAGGTTTCTAATAGTTAATTAGAATCAAGACAAATATTTATCAAACACTCATCGATATAATAACAAAGAAAATACAAGACATAGTGAAGTCCAGACAATTTATAGGGATCTTCCATTTTATATCACTAGGATACACCATTACTTTATGATCAGTGGGGTCTGACAGCTTAAGACCCCCCCACCACCACAGCACCAATAATGAAAAGGAAGAGTCAGCAGCGCTGATTAACCACTACGTCTTCTACATTTTCAAGAGAATTAAACTGACAAAAGGTAACGAAGAAGCCGGTGCGGCAAAAAGACCCCTGTGCGGGGAAAGCATTTCTAAATCCACTCATTCTCAGGACCGATGACAGTTCCCAGAGATCAGACCCAATCAATCAAAAAGTGATGGCAAATCCTAATAATAAGTCATCACTTAATAAAGATGGGAATACCCCTTTAACAATTCCCAGTAGCAGAGTTCCCTTAGATGACGGGGATAATGAAGACCTTGTTTTCCGCTCACCTCCTTTAGCTGTGCTATCATGCCGAGCACAATCACTTCTCCCATCTTTGCTGCACTGCCTAAAAGGTTTTCCACAGTTTTAAGCTAAAAAAACACAAATACAGAATAAGAAAAAAATTAATAACAGTGAGAGCTAATCTCCATCCTGATAAACATATGACATTGTGAGCCCGGAGGGGCCTTCATGCTGTTCATACGCCCCATTAGGACACATGGATGGGTTCATACACCCCATTAGGACACACACACACAGGTTCATACGCCCCATCAGGGCACACGGATGGGTTCATACGCCCCATCAGGACACACACACACGGGTTCATACGCCCCATCAGGACACACACACGGGTTCATACGCCCAATCAGGGCACACACACGGGTTCATACGCCCCATCAGGACACACACACGGGTTCATACGCCCCATCAGGACACACACACGGGTTCATACGCCCCATCAGGACACACACACGGGTTCATACGCCCCATCAGGACACACACACGGGTTCATACGCCCCATCAGGACACACACACGGGTTCATACGCCCCATCAGGACACACACACGGGTCCATACGCCCCATCAGGGCACACACACGGGTCCATACGCCCCATCAGGACACACACACACGGGTCCATACGCCCCATCAGGACACACACACACGGGTCCATACGCCCCATCAGGACACACACACACGGGTCCATACGCCCCATCAGGACACACACACACGGGTTCATACGCCCCATCAGGACACACACACGGGTTCATACGCCCCATCAGGACACACACACGGGTTCATACGCCCCATCAGGGCACACAAACGGGTTCATACGCCCCATCAGGGCACACACACGGGTTCATACGCCCCATCAGGGCACACACACGGGTTCATACGCCCCATCAGGGCACACACACGGGTTCATACGCCCCATCAGGGCACACACACGGGTTCATACGCCCCATCAGGACACACACACGGGTTCATACGCCCCATCAGGACACACACACGGGTTCATACGCCCCATCAGGACACACACACGGGTCCATACGCCCCATCAGGACACACACACACGGGTTCATACGCCCCATCAGGACACACACACACGGGTTCATACGCCCCATCAGGACACACACACGGGTTCATACGCCCCATCAGGGCACACACACGGGTTCATACGCCCCATCAGGGCACACACACGGGTTCATACGCCCCATCAGGGCACACACACGGGTTCATACGCCCCATCAGGACACACACACGGGTTCATACGCCCCATCAGGACACACACACGGGTTCATACGCCCCATCAGGACACACACACGGGTTCATACGCCCCATCAGGACACACACACGGGTTCATACGCCCCATCAGGACACACACACGGGTTCATACGCCCCATCAGGACACACACACGGGTTCATACGCCCCATCAGGACACACACACGGGTTCATACGCCCCATCAGGACACACACACGGGTTCATACGCCCCATCAGGACACACACACGGGTTCATACGCCCCATCAGGACACACACACGGGTTCATACGCCCCATCAGGACACACACACGGGTTCATACGCCCCATCAGGACACATAGATGGGTTCATACGCACTATTAGGACACATAGATGGGTTCATACGCACTATTAGGACACACACACGGGTTCATACGGCCCCATCAGGACACACACACGGGTTCATACGGCCCCATCAGGACACACACACGGGTTCATACGGCCCCATCAGGACACACACACAGGTTCATACGGCCCCATCAGGACACAGACACGGGTTCATACGCCCCATCAGGACACACACACGGGTTCATAAGCCCCATCAGGACACACACACGGGTTCATACGCCCCATCAGGACACACACACGGGTTCATACGCCCCATCAGGACACACACACGGGTTCATACGCCCCATCAGGACACACACACGGGTTCATACGCCCCATCAGGTCACACACACGGGTTCATACGCCCCATCAGGACACACACACGGGTTCATACGCCCCATCAGGACACACACACGGGTTCATACGCCCCATCAGGACACACACACGGGTTCATACGCCCCATCAGGACACACACACGGGTTCATACGCCCCATCAGGACACACACACGGGTTCATACGCCCCATCAGGACACACACACGGGTTCATACGCCCCATCAGGACACATAGATGGGTTCATACGCACTATTAGGACACATAGATGGGTTCATACGGACTATTAGGACACATACATGGGTTCATACGCACTAGTAGGACACATACATGGGTTCATACGCACTATTAGGACATATACATGGGTTCATAAGTTCTATTAGGTCACATGGATGGGTTCATACGC
Source organism: Phyllobates terribilis (assembly GCF_046119375.1). Lineage (NCBI taxonomy): Eukaryota > Metazoa > Chordata > Amphibia > Anura > Dendrobatidae > Phyllobates > Phyllobates terribilis. Next base: position 51,527,532 of record NW_027362767.1, on the reverse strand, counting down.
TCTATTAAGACACATAGATGAGTTGTACAACTTTCAAGCCAAAACTTAATTAATGTTTCCTTTTGCTGTACCTGAAATTTGCTTCTGCTCTCATCAGGGTTCGCACCAATGACAGGCGGTGTGAAAAGCTCATGTCTGTGAGTTCTCTGGAATTCACAAAAACATTTAATTACTTTCATTCCTTATTTCAAAAGCTGGAAATGTATAATAATCAGGAGACACATTTTACATAGCAATCCATCAGATATGGGTTGTGGTATTTTGCAGACCCAGGTGTCTCACCTGCTGCAGTATTGTGTATCTCTCTCGGAATAACTCGGCTTTGTCTTTTGCACTTCCAAACAGATTTGGTTCAGGATAGTTGGCTATTTTAATCCTGCAGAACACAGGTAAAGTTATGGAGACGCTTGTAACTAATGAAATGTTGCGTACAAATCTACACTGAACCATTGCGCTATTACAGACAATTAATAAGAAGGAAACAAGGTGGAGTGTGTGAGCAATTACATGTTTTATTTTACAATATCATTTGTGAAATATGAAAATATGTAAAGGGAACCTGTCATCACCATCTCTGAAAAGCGCCAGTGTTTCCAAGAAAATACCGTAAGAGGATCTGGCCGGGGACCATCACCGGAGACCAGACTATGGGGGCTCGGCTCCCTCTTCCCAGCGCCGCTTCAAGTGATTGACAGATTTCTGCCATAGTGAAAGATCTGTCAATCACTTCTAGCAGCGCTGGGAACGGCCAGCCGAAGGTGGCGCTGGACTGGTCTCCCCTCGGCCTACGGTTCCCGGCCGGATCTCCTATCTATATACAGTATATCTGGCTGCAGTCATGCAGTCAGGCTCTGATTTATGCTGCCAGTGATTTGGGCACCATGTAGCAGATGACATGCTGCCTTCAAGTCACTAATGACACTAGCACTTGCAACAAAGAGGGAACAAAAAAATGGATCAACTCACGGCAAGAACTTTTTTCTTTCAGAGTTATAGATAAATCGTGGGATGTCAAATGCTCCTATAATGTTGAAGATGTGATCTCTGGAATAGATAATAAGAGACAATCCAACGTAACATGCTGTCACAGAAAGCTAATGGCGGATTAATCATGTTCATTGTGTGTCGAGGAAAGAAGGATTCGGCATGCTTGATTTCTACATACCCAATACTCTGTTCTCAATAAAGATAAGCTGCCAACAGAAATGTCTTTTGAGAACACAGTAACGTCCCTGTATATATATCCCGTATACATCGATGGGGAGGAATAGCTGATGGCTAAAAAATGAGTTTACAGCGAGCCTCTTCACATCATGTCTGCACCGTCCACCAGAAGAAAACATCCGAACTATTGCTCAACACACTCTGATGGGAGGCTCTATTGGCTATACCAGTCCGTATAGCAGTCACGCTCACTGAAATTACGCAGATCAGTAGGGTTATGACAGATCTAGTCAGTGGCTTAAGATCCAATAGTTGGAAATCAGCGCTTGGACAATGGAATGGCCGATCATTCGGATAGAGGCTATGAAACAAGAAAAGAAAAAACCGAACTTAGTCCTAAAACTCAGATACCACATGTACTTAGATAATTAAAAGACCTTTATTACTTGTTGGGTTAAAGTGGTGCTTCAAACAGAGAAGTGCTCGCACAATATGCAATGGCATCATATGCAACAAACAATAAGGCTGAGTTCACACGATGCGTATTTCATGCGTTTCCGCGGCGTTTTTGCAGTTGCGTAAACGCCGCGGAAACGCATGAAAAACGCATGGTAGAAGGGCAGCAATGTTCCCCAATGGAAATCCGCATGTGCTGTGCCCGTGATGCGGATTTTTCCGCAGCGTTAACGCTGCGGTCAAAAATCCGCAGCATGTCAATTAATTTTGCGGAAACGCGGCGATTTCGCCGCCATTGACTTGCATTAGAACGCGCCAATTCCGCAAGACAGCATTTGTACTTGCGTTATTGGCGCGTTCTAATATGCGGATGGTACCCGAGTGTGGAGAAGAGGAGAGTCTCATCCACACCCAGGTACCATTAAAAAAAAAAGAATAAAATAAAAAATAAATGTATTCTTACCTTCTGTCGGCCCGCGCAGCGCTCCCGCTTGGTTCCCGGCACTTGCAGTGAGTTGTAGGACCTGCGGTGACGTCAGAGTCATGTGACGGGTCACGTGACGCTGACGTCGGCAGGTCTTTCAATTCAAAGTTGCCGGCAGCCGGGAGAACGGAGTGAGCAGGACAGCGCGGGCCATCGGAGGTAAGTATATACACTCTCTCGGGTCACACTATATAAATCCATGCTGTTTGCATGGATTTATATAGTGTGACCTAATTGTCAAGCACTTTCCAGGTGATGCTAAAATCGCCTGGAAAGCGCTTGTCAATCTGCATGCGGAAATGCATGTGAATCTGCATGTGGATCCGCATGTATTCTGCAGGAAAAAAGCATGCACAATCTGCATGCGTTTTTTCTGCCAGGGAGATGCAGAAATGATGCAGAAATTTTCTGCTTCATTTCTGCATCGTGTGCACATACCCTAAAAGTTAGCAGGATCATATGCAACTGATAGAATTACATGTCAAATTTGCAGAATATGTAGGGCCCACACTGTGTAGATATACCATATACGTTAGAATATAAAAGTAACTAGTACACACTAGACCGTAAATAGTATGGCATAATACACGTGTGTTAATACTAGAAAAAGCTCATAGGTAGTATGTCCACTGTGCACCTCACCTAGATTAGGAGCACACACAATAGTCAGCAAGCATGGACAGATAAGAGGTGTGATGAAACAAAGCCATGCGCTATGTACAGTGTGTCACCATGGACACAAGTAGATAGAAAAGGCTGTACAATTGAAGCAGATCAGATGTAAGAATATAGTAATCCGTATAGCCTGTCAGCACTACATGGGACATGTGGGTTACCTAAGTGGTCCTTAATTGTGCGATGCACGCCCCGATGCGCCTTTCGGACAACAGTCATTCGTCAGGGGTCCTGCTAACTTTTGTTTGTTGCATATGATGCCATTGCATATTGTGCAAGCACATCTCTGTTTGTAGCACCACTTTAACCCAACAAGTAATAAAGGTCTTTTAATTATCTAAGTACATGTGGTATCTGATTTTTAGGACCCAAGGTTCGTTTTTTTTCTTTTTTTGTTTCACAATCCACAGAGCGGACTGGACATACACCAGTCCACAGAGCGGACTGGACATACACCAGTCCACAGAGCGGACTGGACATACACCAGTCCACAGAGCGGACTGGACATACACCAGTCCACAGAGCGGACTGGACATACACCAGTCCACAGAGCGGACTGGACATACACCAGTCCACAGAGCGGACTGGACATACACCAGTCCACAGAGCGGACTGGACATACACCAGTCCACAGAGCGGACTGGACATACACCAGTCCACAGAGCGGACTGGACATACACCAGTCCACAGAGCGGACTGGACATACACCAGTCCACAGAGCGGACTGGACATACACCAGTCCACAGAGCGGACTGGACATACACCAGTCCACAGAGCGGACTGGACATACACCAGTCCACAGAGCGGACTGGACATACACCAGTCCACAGAGCGGACTGGACATACACCAGTCCACAGAGCGGACTGGACATACACCAGTCCACAGAGCGGACTGGACATACACCAGTCCACAGAGCGGACTGGACATACACCAGTCCACAGAGCGGACTGGACATACACCAGTCCACAGAGCGGACTGGACATACACCAGTCCACAGAGCGGACTGGACATACACCAGTCCACAGAGCGGACTGGACATACACCAGTCCACAGAGCGGACTGGACATACACCAGTCCACAGAGCGGACTGGACATACACCAGTCCACAGAGCGGACTGGACATACACCAGTCCACAGAGCGGACTGGACATACACCAGTCCACAGAGCGGACTGGACATACACCAGTCCACAGAGCGGACTGGACATACACCAGTCCACAGAGCGGACTGGACATACACCAGTCCACAGAGCGGACTGGACATACACCAGTCCACAGAGCGGACTGGACATACACCAGTCCACAGAGCGGACTGGACATACACCAGTCCACAGAGCGGACTGGACATACACCAGTCCACAGAGCGGACTGGACATACACCAGTCCACAGAGCGGACTGGACATACACCAGTCCACAGAGCGGACTGGACATACACCAGTCCACAGAGCGGACTGGACATACACCAGTCCACAGAGCGGACTGGACATACACCAGTCCACAGAGCGGACTGGACATACACCAGTCCACAGAGCGGACTGGACATACACCAGTCCACAGAGCGGACTGGACATACACCAGTCCACAGAGCGGACTGGACATACACCAGTCCACAGAGCGGACTGGACATACACCAGTCCACAGAGCGGACTGGACATACACCAGTCCACAGAGCGGACTGGACATACACCAGTCCACAGAGCGGACTGGACATACACCAGTCCACAGAGCGGACTGGACATACACCAGTCCACAGAGCGGACTGGACATACACCAGTCCACAGAGCGGACTGGACATACACCAGTCCACAGAGCGGACTGGACATACACCAGTCCACAGAGCGGACTGGACATACACCAGTCCACAGAGCGGACTGGACATACACCAGTCCACAGAGCGGACTGGACATACACCAGTCCACAGAGCGGACTGGACATACACCAGTCCACAGAGCGGACTGGACATACACCAGTCCACAGAGCGGACTGGACATACACCAGTCCACAGAGCGGACTGGACATACACCAGTCCACAGAGCGGACTGGACATACACCAGTCCACAGAGCGGACTGGACATACACCAGTCCACAGAGCGGACTGGACATACACCAGTCCACAGAGCGGACTGGACATACACCAGTCCACAGAGCGGACTGGACATACACCAGTCCACAGAGCGGACTGGACATACACCAGTCCACAGAGCGGACTGGACATACACCAGTCCACAGAGCGGACTGGACATACACCAGTCCACAGAGCGGACTGGACATACACCAGTCCACAGAGCGGACTGGACATACACCAGTCCACAGAGCGGACTGGACATACACCAGTCCACAGAGCGGACTGGACATACACCAGTCCACAGAGCGGACTGGACATACACCAGTCCACAGAGCGGACTGGACATACACCAGTCCACAGAGCGGACTGGACATACACCAGTCCACAGAGCGGACTGGACATACACCAGTCCACAGAGCGGACTGGACATACACCAGTCCACAGAGCGGACTGGACATACACCAGTCCACAGAGCGGACTGGACATACACCAGTCCACAGAGCGGACTGGACATACACCAGTCCACAGAGCGGACTGGACATACACCAGTCCACAGAGCGGACTGGACATACACCAGTCCACAGAGCGGACTGGACATACACCAGTCCACAGAGCGGACTGGACATACACCAGTCCACAGAGCGGACTGGACATACACCAGTCCACAGAGCGGACTGGACATACACCAGTCCACAGAGCGGACTGGACATACACCAGTCCACAGAGCGGACTGGACATACACCAGTCCACAGAGCGGACTGGACATACACCAGTCCACAGAGCGGACTGGACATACACCAGTCCACAGAGCGGACTGGACATACACCAGTCCACAGAGCGGACTGGACATACACCAGTCCACAGAGCGGACTGGACATACACCAGTCCACAGAGCGGACTGGACATACACCAGTCCACAGAGCGGACTGGACATACACCAGTCCACAGAGCGGACTGGACATACACCAGTCCACAGAGCGGACTGGACATACACCAGTCCACAGAGCGGACTGGACATACACCAGTCCACAGAGCGGACTGGACATACACCAGTCCACAGAGCGGACTGGACATACACCAGTCCACAGAGCGGACTGGACATACACCAGTCCACAGAGCGGACTGGACATACACCAGTCCACAGAGCGGACTGGACATACACCAGTCCACAGAGCGGACTGGACATACACCAGTCCACAGAGCGGACTGGACATACACCAGTCCACAGAGCGGACTGGACATACACCAGTCCACAGAGCGGACTGGACATACACCAGTCCACAGAGCGGACTGGACATACACCAGTCCACAGAGCGGACTGGACATACACCAGTCCACAGAGCGGACTGGACATACACCAGTCCACAGAGCGGACTGGACATACACCAGTCCACAGAGCGGACTGGACATACACCAGTCCACAGAGCGGACTGGACATACACCAGTCCACAGAGCGGACTGGACATACACCAGTCCACAGAGCGGACTGGACATACACCAGTCCACAGAGCGGACTGGACATACACCAGTCCACAGAGCGGACTGGACATACACCAGTCCACAGAGCGGACTGGACATACACCAGTCCACAGAGCGGACTGGACATACACCAGTCCACAGAGCGGACTGGACATACACCAGTCCACAGAGCGGACTGGACATACACCAGTCCACAGAGCGGACTGGACATACACCAGTCCACAGAGCGGACTGGACATACACCAGTCCACAGAGCGGACTGGACATACACCAGTCCACAGAGCGGACTGGACATACACCAGTCCACAGAGCGGACTGGACATACACCAGTCCACAGAGCGGACTGGACATACACCAGTCCACAGAGCGGACTGGACATACACCAGTCCACAGAGCGGACTGGACATACACCAGTCCACAGAGCGGACTGGACATACACCAGTCCACAGAGCGGACTGGACATACACCAGTCCACAGAGCGGACTGGACATACACCAGTCCACAGAGCGGACTGGACATACACCAGTCCACAGAGCGGACTGGACATACACCAGTCCACAGAGCGGACTGGACATACACCAGTCCACAGAGCGGACTGGACATACACCAGTCCACAGAGCGGACTGGACATACACCAGTCCACAGAGCGGACTGGACATACACCAGTCCACAGAGCGGACTGGACATACACCAGTCCACAGAGCGGACTGGACATACACCAGTCCACAGAGCGGACTGGACATACACCAGTCCACAGAGCGGACTGGACATACACCAGTCCACAGAGCGGACTGGACATACACCAGTCCACAGAGCGGACTGGACATACACCAGTCCACAGAGCGGACTGGACATACACCAGTCCACAGAGCGGACTGGACATACACCAGTCCACAGAGCGGACTGGACATACACCAGTCCACAGAGCGGACTGGACATACACCAGTCCACAGAGCGGACTGGACATACACCAGTCCACAGAGCGGACTGGACATACACCAGTCCACAGAGCGGACTGGACATACACCAGTCCACAGAGCGGACTGGACATACACCAGTCCACAGAGCGGACTGGACATACACCAGTCCACAGAGCGGACTGGACATACACCAGTCCACAGAGCGGACTGGACATACACCAGTCCACAGAGCGGACTGGACATACACCAGTCCACAGAGCGGACTGGACATACACCAGTCCACAGAGCGGACTGGACATACACCAGTCCACAGAGCGGACTGGACATACACCAGTCCACAGAGCGGACTGGACATACACCAGTCCACAGAGCGGACTGGACATACACCAGTCCACAGAGCGGACTGGACATACACCAGTCCACAGAGCGGACTGGACATACACCAGTCCACAGAGCGGACTGGACATACACCAGTCCACAGAGCGGACTGGACATACACCAGTCCACAGAGCGGACTGGACATACACCAGTCCACAGAGCGGACTGGACATACACCAGTCCACAGAGCGGACTGGACATACACCAGTCCACAGAGCGGACTGGACATACACCAGTCCACAGAGCGGACTGGACATACACCAGTCCACAGAGCGGACTGGACATACACCAGTCCACAGAGCGGACTGGACATACACCAGTCCACAGAGCGGACTGGACATACACCAGTCCACAGAGCGGACTGGACATACACCAGTCCACAGAGCGGACTGGACATACACCAGTCCACAGAGCGGACTGGACATACACCAGTCCACAGAGCGGACTGGACATACACCAGTCCACAGAGCGGACTGGACATACACCAGTCCACAGAGCGGACTGGACATACACCAGTCCACAGAGCGGACTGGACATACACCAGTCCACAGAGCGGACTGGACATACACCAGTCCACAGAGCGGACTGGACATACACCAGTCCACAGAGCGGACTGGACATACACCAGTCCACAGAGCGGACTGGACATACACCAGTCCACAGAGCGGACTGGACATACACCAGTCCACAGAGCGGACTGGACATACACCAGTCCACAGAGCGGACTGGACATACACCAGTCCACAGAGCGGACTGGACATACACCAGTCCACAGAGCGGACTGGACATACACCAGTCCACAGAGCGGACTGGACATACACCAGTCCACAGAGCGGACTGGACATACACCAGTCCACAGAGCGGACTGGACATACACCAGTCCACAGAGCGGACTGGACATACACCAGTCCACAGAGCGGACTGGACATACACCAGTCCACAGAGCGGACTGGACATACACCAGTCCACAGAGCGGACTGGACATACACCAGTCCACAGAGCGGACTGGACATACACCAGTCCACAGAGCGGACTGGACATACACCAGTCCACAGAGCGGACTGGACATACACCAGTCCACAGAGCGGACTGGACATACACCAGTCCACAGAGCGGACTGGACATACACCAGTCCACAGAGCGGACTGGACATACACCAGTCCACAGAGCGGACTGGACATACACCAGTCCACAGAGCGGACTGGACATACACCAGTCCACAGAGCGGACTGGACATACACCAGTCCACAGAGCGGACTGGACATACACCAGTCCACAGAGCGGACTGGACATACACCAGTCCACAGAGCGGACTGGACATACACCAGTCCACAGAGCGGACTGGACATACACCAGTCCACAGAGCGGACTGGACATACACCAGTCCACAGAGCGGACTGGACATACACCAGTCCACAGAGCGGACTGGACATACACCAGTCCACAGAGCGGACTGGACATACACCAGTCCACAGAGCGGACTGGACATACACCAGTCCACAGAGCGGACTGGACATACACCAGTCCACAGAGCGGACTGGACATACACCAGTCCACAGAGCGGACTGGACATACACCAGTCCACAGAGCGGACTGGACATACACCAGTCCACAGAGCGGACTGGACATACACCAGTCCACAGAGCGGACTGGACATACACCAGTCCACAGAGCGGACTGGACATACACCAGTCCACAGAGCGGACTGGACATACACCAGTCCACAGAGCGGACTGGACATACACCAGTCCACAGAGCGGACTGGACATACACCAGTCCACAGAGCGGACTGGACATACACCAGTCCACAGAGCGGACTGGACATACACCAGTCCACAGAGCGGACTGGACATACACCAGTCCACAGAGCGGACTGGACATACACCAGTCCACAGAGCGGACTGGACATACACCAGTCCACAGAGCGGACTGGACATACACCAGTCCACAGAGCGGACTGGACATACACCAGTCCACAGAGCGGACTGGACATACACCAGTCCACAGAGCGGACTGGACATACACCAGTCCACAGAGCGGACTGGACATACACCAGTCCACAGAGCGGACTGGACATACACCAGTCCACAGAGCGGACTGGACATACACCAGTCCACAGAGCGGACTGGACATACACCAGTCCACAGAGCGGACTGGACATACACCAGTCCATAGAGCGGACTGGACATATACCAGTCCATAGAGCAGGCTGGACATACACCAGTCCATAGAGCAGGCTGGACATACACCAGTCCATAGAGCAGGCTGGACATATACCTGTCCATAAAGCAGACTGGACATATACCAGTCCATAAAGCAGACTGGACATATACCAGTCCATAAAGCAGACTGGACATACACCAGTCCATAAAGCAGACTGGACATATACCAGTCCATAAAGCAGACTGGACATATACCAGTCCCGTATAGGCAAAATTAATTATAATTTTTGTCACCATCAGGAGAATGCAGTCAGTCATTATCTTTCTGGACCTATACCATGCCAAGGACCAGTCATTATGCTTCTGAAACAGATCGGTCCACTGTCCCCAGAAATTTTGAGAACATAAATCCTTATAAAACTCACATGGTTTCATCACACGTGCGGCTGCACTCCTGGACGGCCGTCTCCACCGTGCTCTTCTCAATCATGTTAGAAGACACTAAAATATTGTTATAGTCAGTAAAAGCCACAGTGCATCATCATCACAGCAAGGATATCCAACATACACATGAAATCAGAAAATAACAGAAAGGCTTGTGGATTGCCGGCCACCTGCACATAAATGTTACAAATGGATTACTCTTATTCTTCTACCCAATCCCCTTGTGAATGGCCCTTTGCTAAAGATATTGTTGCAGAGATTTCTAATGATGGATAGTTTTCGCAAAAATATTCAAGAGGTTCCTGGGATGTAGTTGCACAAAGCATTTAATATGAGGTGGATAGTCTGTGTGCCGCTGTATACTTTTGGGCTTCTGTGGAGCATATCAATTGTTTTTTTTAACCAAGATTCATTTAATGTCTGAATAAGAAAAAAAATGTCTAAAATCAGAGGGCAGCGGAGGGACAAGATGAGCCACTGGCAGCTTCTGGACATCACATTCCTGCATTAGGAATGTGAACACGAGGTCTGAAGAAAGGCAAGAAAAAGCAAACACCTACATGGCTGCTTCTCCACCGCATCGATGACGCTGTCGATGACATCCTCCAGCTCCACTTCATTGACCGACCTCAGCACCTCACTCAGGTACCTGCTGGCCTCCCTGAAATACAGACATTCAGGTTGGCCAATTACTTTTCTGCTGTAGCCATTTCTTACCCTGAGGACCACTCTGTCCCACTCGTCAGGAAGCCGCTGGTCATCACCCCAGGAGAAGTAGGTGAATATCAGTCAATGTACCACTTGAAGGGAATGTGCCATAAAGCACTTTTTTTTTCCAACAATTGAAACAAAATGTAAAGTATTAATGTTTTATTTAAAAAAATCAACTTTTTTTAATGGTATAAAATATGAAAAATAATTTAAAAAGGTTTAATATTTTCCACACTAGGGGGAGCCATGAAACCTAGTGTAGTGTTAAAGACGTTGTCCACTACTTTTACATTGATGCCCTATCCATAGGATAGGGGATCAATGTATGATCGTCCGGGGTCCTGCACGCGGCACTCCCGCCAATCAGCTGTTATCAGTGCCAGCGGCGGCGGTCGCCGGCCGGAACTGCTCACCTGCGGGGCTCCACCGTCAAGTGGTAGTGGCCGCCGCAGTGTACTGCACATCCGCCTCCTATTCAATTGAATGGGAAGCGAATCTGCAGTACACCGCAGCGGCCTCTAACATTTGACGCCGTATGTGCTGTGTATAGGTGATGTGCACAGGGGCTGCCGTATGTGTATTGTATAGGTGATGTGCACAGGGGCTGCCGTATGTGTATTGTATAGGTGATGTGCACAGGGGCTGCCGTATGTGTATTGTATAGGTGATGTGCACAGGGGCTGCCGTATGTGTATTGTATAGGTGATGTGCTCAGGGGCTGCCGTATGTGTATTGTATAGGTGATGTGCACAGGGGCTGCCGTATGTGTATTGTATAGGTGATGTGCTCAGGGGCTGCCGTATGTGTATTGTATAGGTGATGTGCACAGGGGCTGCCGTATGTGTATTGTATAGGTGATGTGCACAGGGGCTGCCGTATGTGTATTGTATAGGTGACGTGCACAGGGGCTGCCGTATGTGTAGTATATAGGTGACGTGCTCAGGGGCTGCCGTATGTGTATTGTATAGGTGACGTGCGCAGGGGCTGCCGTATGTGTATTGTATAGGTGATGTGCACAGGGGCTGCCGTATGTGTATTGTATAGGTGATGTGCACAGGGGCTGCCGTATGTGTATTGTATAGGTGATGTGCTCAGGGGCTGCCGTATGTGTATTGTATAGGTGACGTGCGCAGGGGCTGCCGTATGTGTATTGTATAGGTGATGTGCGCAGGGGCTGCCGTATGTGTATTGTATAGGTGATGTGCACAGGGGCTGCCGTATGTGTATTGTATAGGTGATGTGCACAGGGGCTGCCGTATGTGTATTGTATAGGTGATGTGCACAGGGGCTGCCGTATGTGTATTGTATAGGTGATGTGCTCAGGGGCTGCCGTATGTGTATTGTATAGGTGATGTGCACAGGGGCTGCCGTATGTGTATTGTATAGGTGATGTGCACAGGGGCTGCCGTATGTGTATTGTATAGGTGATGTGCACAGGGGCTGCCGTATGTGTATTGTATAGGTGATGTGCTCAGGGGCTGCCGTATGTGTATTGTATAGGTGATGTGCTCAGGGGCTGCCGTATGTGTATTGTATAGGTGGCGTGCGCAGGGGCTGCCGTATGTGTATTGTATAGGTGATGTGCACAGGGGCTGCCGTATGTGTATTGTATAGGTGATGTGCACAGGGGCTGCCGTATGTGTATTGTATAGGTGATGTGCTCAGGGGCTGCCGTATGTGTATTGTATAGGTGATGTGCTCAGGGGCTGCCGTATGTGTATTGTATAGGTGATGTGCTCAGGGGCTGCTGTATGTGTAGTATATAGGTGACGCGCTCGGGGGCTGCTGTATGTGTAGCATATAGGTGACGTGCTCGGGGGCTGCTGTATGTGTAGTATATAGGTGACGTGCGCAGGGGCTGTTGTATGAATAGTGTATAGGTGACGCGCTCAGGGGCTGCCCTATGCGTAGTATATAGGTGACGTGCTCAGGGGCTGCCGTATGTGTAGTATATAGGTGACGTGCTCAGGGGCTGCCGTATGTGTAGTATATAGGTGACGTGCTCAGGGGCTGCTATATGTGTAGTATACAGGTGACGTGCTCAGGGGCTGCCATATGTGTTGTATATAGGTGACGTGCTCAGGGGCTGCTATATGTGTTGTATATAGGTGACGTGCTCAGGGGCTGCTATATGTGTAGTATATAGGTGACGTGCTCAGGGGCTGCTGTATGTGTAGTATATAGGTGACGTGCTCAGGGGCTGCTATATGTGTTGTATATAGGTGACGTGCTCAGGGGCTGCCGTATGTGTAGTATATAGGTGACGTGCTCAGGGGCTGCCGTATGTGTAGTATATAGGTGACGTGCTCAGGGGCTGCCGTATGTGTAGTATATAGGTGACGTGCTCAGGGGCTGCCGTATGTGTAGTATATAGGTGACGTGCTCAGGGGCTGCCATATGTGTAGTATATAGGTGACGTGCTCAGGGGCTGCCGTATGTGTAGTATATAGGTGACGTGCTCAGGGGCTGCCGTATGTGTAGTATATAGGTGACGTGCTCAGGGGCTGCCGTATGTGTAGTATATAGGTGACGTGCTCAGGGGCTGCCATATGTGTTGTATATAGGTGACGTGCTCAGGGGCTGCTGTATGTGTAGTATATAGGTGACGTGCTCAGGGGCTGCTATATGTGTTGTATATAGGTGACGTGCTCAGGGGCTGCTATATGTGTAGTATATAGGTGACGTGCTCAGGGGCTGCTATATGTGTAGTATATAGGTGACGTGCTCAGGGGCTGCTGTATGTGTAGTATATAGCTGACATGCTCAGGGGCTGCTATATGTGTAGTATATAGGTGACGTGCTCAGGGGCTGCTGTATGTGTAGTATATAGGTGACGTGCTCAGGGGCTGCTGTATGTGTAGTATATAGATGACGTGTTTAGACCAGATAGACATAGCAGCTGCTGAACAAATAATACATAAAAAATGTTAATATCGGAGATTTAATAATGTATTAGTGATCATATAACACAATAATCATCATCGCGGCTCCTTTAGTGTTAAGATCCCCTGTAATGAAGAGCTGAGCGCGCACACACAGCCCCACATGACCTCTCACCCCCGCCCTGCACACCCGCCGTGTCCGGGTTACTCACGCCCGCAGGAGGAGGCCGTGCATTTTAAAAGCCGAGGACACTTTACTCTTCAGTCTGTCAGCTGCCATCTCGAATCGTTCGCGCCAAATCGCGCAGACAGCTGTGATGACGTCACACGAGACTGACGCCAGAGCTCCACCGGCGCACTGCTCTGATGTCCGCGGGATGCCGCCATCTTGTTGGAGACCAAACTTCGCTGGACTGTAACGTTCTTCTTGCACTGTTCAGCTGTCGCGTTTTCTATACGTCTTTGCTGAAACCTCCTGAACACAAGGAACGAATTAGAAGCTTATTAGGGTTTAGTTCTCTGTCCAAAAAGGTCGTTCATCGTAAACGCTGATTGGAGGTTTGTCCCTCTCTGCCACCCGTGCAGTTGTAGTTATACCTGCTGCCAATGCTGAACGTTCGGGATTAGTTGTGTATCCCCTGAGACCGGACTATGGCCACTGCACAGCGCTTCTGTGTGGCGGAGGAGAGGAGCGGGCACTGCGCTGCCATGGACCGGCACTGCCTGTATGTGTGGGGCGGATACGTGGTAAGAGGAGGCTGGACCGTGTGCGCGGATTTTGCAGCTGATTTGTCACATTTCTTCCTGTCCTGTCCAAAATCTGCGACGTAAATCGACATTTACGCGGATCTAGGGACTTGTGTAGAAATGAAGCCGCTTCTCCAGAGCGTGCGAGCTGCATTCATTGTGTGCGTAAAAATCAGCAAGTAACCCAGATTAGCGTGCCTGTGATCTCATCAGACCAGAGTTTTTTTATGCATTTTTTTTTTTTTATTTCTAGGTTATCTGAATAAAATTCAATTGCATTTATAAGTGCAGAATCGCAGCCTTTCTACAATAAAGAAAAACGCATATACAATGTAAAGGGGAAAATAAAGTTAACTGCAAAAAAAAGTATCAATAATCAGAGCAGATTGCTATTGAATATTTTAGTGCAAAGTCCTGCAGGAAAAAAAAACACAACTGGTGGGCTAAATGGGAACATGGGGCTCAGCATAGGGACAAGATGGCAATAGAAGAGCTACTTTACTGAGGAGTTTTTGGAAGGTTTGGACAGCAGCTTGTTTTAGAGAGGTTTCCTTCAGGATCCGCTTCCAAGATAGAAACTTTTTTTTCCCCAAAAAAGCTCGAAAACCTCCTCATATGATGAAAAGCAAAAGTTGATTTCCCTTAGAAATTAATTGGAAGAGTTTTTGAGATGAATTTAGCTGAGGATCTGCTCCAGAAAAATCTCCAAAAAACCTCAGTCCCCAAGATTTATCCTTGTTGTTTCTCCTCTTTTCTGTGCTGTAGTGTCTGCACCTTATTCTCAATCTGTTTTGCACCACTTTATGTTTTTTTTTTTTTCTGAAAACGTTGCTTATCCATGTTTTAAACACATTAATGAAGTGCGACTTAACAACTGTCTCCTGTCTTGGTGCTTCTAACTCCAGTCCCTGCCTGAAGTAAGATTTCTAGAGGAGTTTTCAATTTGCTGCATTTTATTTTTGCTTTTGCTTTGCAATTTTTGATGCAAAAAAAGTCTTTAAAAAAAAAACAGATAAAGACAAAAATAAAGAGTATTTTTGATTTTTGCGCCACGTTCTTGAACAGTGTGTGCAATTTTGAAAAATTTGATGCAAAAATGACAGCATATACCTCAGAGCCAACATGTCTCCCCTTCCCTCTGGCTGTGTGCCCACTATGCGTTTTTTATGCGGATTTTTCGCAGCGTAAACGCTTGCAGAACGCTCGGTAATCCGTGCCCCATGATCTCCAATGAAAATCTGCATGTTCTGTGCCCATGCTGCGGATTTTTCCGCAGCGGATTTTCCTTGCGGAAAAATCCGCAGCATGTCCATTATTTGTGCGTTTCCGCATGCGGATTTGAGGTCCCAATGCATCTGAAAAACGCAAGTCAAATCCGCATGTAAAAACGCTTAAACGCGTGTAAAATCCGCAAGCGTTTTTGACTGCCAAGAACATGCAGAAATGCTGAAGAAATGTTCTGCATCGTGGGCACATACTTTCTTTCTTTCTCTTCTTTCTTTCTTTCTCTTCTTTCTTTCTTTCTCTTCTTTCTTTCTTTCTCTTCTTTCTTTCTTTCTCTTCTTACTTTCTTTCTCTTCTTACTTTCTTTCTCTTCTTTCTTTCTCTTCCCTCTGTCTGCCCTTCTTTCTTTCTTTCTTTCTCTTCCCTCTGTCTGCCCTTCTTTCTTTCTTTTCCTTCCTTCCTTCCTTCTTTCCCCTCTGTCTGCCCTTCTTTCTTTCTTTCTTTCTTTCTTTCTCTTCCCTCTGTCTGCCCTTCCTCCTGTCTCCTTACACCATATATTTTTTTTCCCTTTCCAGACGATTGAAGAGAATGAGGTTTACCTTCCCCATGATGAGATCTGGGTGTATGACTCTGAGAGCGGCTTATGGTACGTCATCCTGTACTATCTCCATTGCGGAGTCCGGTCTTGTAATACATAGTTCAGACTACTGTTTATTTTACCTTCTTAGCTATTATAGATTCTTGATACTAATTTTAGGGAAATGCACCTGACAGACGGCGACCTGCCCCCTGCCATGTCCGGCAGTTGTGGGGCTTGTTTGAATGGAAGACTGTATATTTTCGGTGGATATGACGACAAGGGCTACAGCAATCAGGTAGGCACAGAATTATGTACTTTTCTGTGACAGAGTGTTAAAGGAGTTGACCCCATTTTTTTTTTTTATTTATTTATTTTTTAATGGGTCCTTGAAAGCCCCTCAGTATTGCAGCCGCCTGTAGTCCCTGACTGTCTACTTGCTTTATCCTCTAGTCACTGATGGGCTGGAGCAGTGAAATGCTGTCTGAGCTGGAGCATACAGTCTCCTCGCTTTGTTACAGCTCAGACGACAGGTATCCGCTGCAGCAACCACATGATGTCCGCCGCCAAAGGGGCAAGGAGACCGTCAGGAGGGGAGAGGCAGCCGTACCAAGGAGCTGCCAGAGTTTGTTTTATTGCTGTTTCATTCATTTTTTTTCCTACCATCCTGACCCCATTTTAAAACTTTAACAAGATTCGTAAATGGAAATTTAAGCAACTTTTTTAGTTAGTCTTCTTTAAATAATTTCTGCAATTTTGTGACAGTCCTTTATCTAGCTGAGTTGTCTACAAAAGTGTTAAAAATCAATCAGAGGTCTCGCTCCTGGTTCTGATGTCTCTCCCTGCTTCCCCTCTCCCTTTTCTCAATGTTAGAGATACCAGGAGGTGAAGGGGGTTGTGCACAGATCTGCACTTGCAAGGGGAAAGAGTAAAGTTTTATGGAGTGCAGAGAAAACCAGCTATAGATAACAAGGACAGCCCTGTTATGTGTAGGACCTTTATTCTTGGTGTCGGAATAAAGAACATCTGTACCGCTGTGTTTTCCTGCCATTACATTTCGTGACCATTTGTATATTTCTACAGCTGTATTATGTGGATCTGCGACCCGGCATGGGGGAGTTCACCTGGAAGCAAGTGAAACATTTTAAGGGTCAACCACCAACAGCTCGGGACAAACTTTCCTGCTGGGTTTACAAACGCCAGTAAGTAGCGGAAACCATAAATCCTTCAGGCCGCCCTACACGGGTGTCCGATATTGTATCATAGGCGCTAACATGGCTCTAATGTCTGTAGGCTAATTGAAAAAGAAAAAAATAAATATACATTTATTTAAAAGGTTCGTCCGATCTTCTTTAATGGACTTTGTTGGAAATTGTTTGTAAAAACAAGCGCTTTTCTAGATTAATGCCTATTAAAATTTGTAGCCGTTCTTGAGATATTACACTTTTGTTTACAGCTCGTTGCCTAGGAGACCGACCACCGCTGCGGTCTGGTTTATAAGCACTGTGCTGAAGCTGGTCAGGGTTAGCTGGTAACAGCGCTTTCCAGCGACCCTCGCCAGCTACAAATCTGTACTGAAAAGGTCAATATAAAACTGCTTGTTCGGCCACCGCTGCTAGACAGCAGTTGTGGTCGGTCTCCTAGGCACCGAGATGGAAACAAAAGAAGAGCTTTAACCTCAAGAACGGCTGCAAGTTTTTAAAAGCCGTAAATTGCAAAACTGGTTATTTTTACAAGCTCTATCCAACAATATCCATCTATGAAGACATTTTAAATTTTTCTTTCTTTCTTTGTCCAGCTTCTATGCAGACGTGTGCATCTCCATGATAACAGGGAAAGAGCAAATCTGGACTCGTGTCTCATCCTGCGTTTAGCTTTCCATGTAGTGGTTGTCTGCTGTATGATAACTTATGCTTACACAGTGTGTTGGCTCCTCTCTCATCCACATCGGGCGCTGAGCTGTGCCAATGACGTTGCATCGCCCTATACCCATCAGAGCGCGTGCACAATTGTCAGGAATTGTACACCTGTCCAGATGGATAGACCTTAAAGGAGCGGTCAGATGACTGACAGTTATGGCAGATCCACAAGGATATGTCTGATAGATGCGGGTCCCAAGTTGCCGTCTCTTGGACCTGCACCCATCTTCAGAAAAGGGGGTCCCCGACTGGTGCATCAGCCACAGTGACCAGAGATGGCCACACATGCCCAGTTCTACCCCTTCATACCTCTGACATGTAGCTGCTTTGCCCGGCGGACACATGATGGCCAAGTCCAGCAGAAGCATAGCCATTGTTTCTAGGTCTCCGGCCATCTCTGACAGTCAGGGACCTGACCTCCTGCTAGATTGCTGCAGCCACAACGATCAAGATGGGATTTATAGCTTAGCAAGAAGTGGAGACACATATGTCTGCAAAGGAGCTATAAACCCAAAGCTAGCGCCACGTCTGCCTCCGAGAGCCACCTGCAGCCATCCGTCTTCCTCCTCCTCTGTCCCACTGCAAACACTAATCCTGAACATTTGTCACGCAGGTTGATCTATTTCGGTGGCTATGGAAGCCGAAGACACCATGAACTTAATGACTGCTTTGATGTTCATGATGCATCATGGGTAATATAACTGCATTTCTTTATTTTATAAGTCAAACACAGATATTCTGGGCTAAAAACCATTTTTTTCTAATCATGTAGGACGCCCCTCTGGTTCCAGGTGTGGTGCACAGCTGTCAGAGCCGCTATCGGCAGCAATGTTACCGCTCAGCTCTCGCTGGTATCGCTGCACCTGTATAGCTTGACGGGTCAGATAGGGCGGCTAATCAGCCATATCTGAGCCGGTGTGGCTATTCCCATCCATGATAGGAGACTGTACTGTTTATCCCGTGTATCTCAGGCTATCAGATATTATTCTATGATGTGTGAAAGTTTATAAATTCACATTACTGACCTGTAGCGTAACATGAATGTAATAAAAACAAGTCCCAACAGTAGAATTAAGTTTTGGTTTTTTTACTTCTTCAATTCCACCCTATTTGGAATCTTATTTTCCCGAGTTTTCAGTACATAACGTGGTAAAATAAATAATGTCATTCTAAAGCGAAAAATAGCTGCTTGTCCAAGGGGTTTATTAACATGAACCTTTAATTTTGCACAATACATAATTTTTCCAAACCTTTTGCATTGCCAATTTTGGCAGCACGGACCGGTTGTGGTTCATTCTGCCTCCTAGGTTTTCGTTTCACAGCAACTACAGATGAAACCTGATACAGACAGCGGTCAGTGCCGCTCTTCAGTGCAAATATATATGCAAAGCCTACAGAAATACACTCCCATACAACAAATAAATTAATACATCTTTATTGGAAATTTCAGAACAAACACATTTAAAACCAGAATAAAAAAGGAAAGGGGGCCTAGGCTGATAGCTATTGTGTGTACTTTATTCACATGCAGGTTGGTGGTCCGATCTCTCTCTGGGGGGGTGTTTTTTGTTCCCTTGGGGAAAGTATTTGAACATGCACTTGCACTTTAATTATCATTTCTTAAGTGAACACTTGCATATCCCCCTGAAGCATGGACACACTTACTTACATCATGATCTACAGTAGTTTGAGTTTAGCTGTATATGCCTATGTTTACAACTGGAAATTCCTTTAGGACACCACTAGGTGGAGACAGAATATTACTTAGTGTTCTATCTGCATACTCAAAGGTGTTTTCTTCTGTGAGCATATATCTCTCTCCATGTGGACTAATATGTGAATATATAAGTATTTATTATCAACTGCATGTGAATCACACTTGTATATACTGTTACTTGCCAGTATAATGTATTCTGCAGTCTATTTCCTTTTTATTCTGGTTTTAAATGTGTCTGTTCTGAAATTTTCATTAAGGATTTATTCATTTATTTGTTGTATGGGAGTGTATTTTTGTAGGCTTTGCATATGTTTTCATACCTCCCCTGACTCATATGACCTATTTAGGCTGTTTAGCAGATAAATATATATATATATATATTTATAACGGTATATGTGACGTCACCGGTCCCATGCACCTCTCCATGTGGAAGTGAGCGGAGCAGGACTAACCTTAGTGCACCATTATCTGTCCTCTGTATGATTGCAGCTAGACTTCACCTACTGTACTGTTTCCAGGAAGGTCTGATGTTTTGGGGATGGAACAATGACATCCACGTGTTTGACACAGAGGAACAAGCCTGGATACAGCCTGTGGTAAAAGTAAGTTTCATGGCGTGAGTCGCCACCTCTTTCTTTTAGGGTCTTCTAATATCCTGCCCTTGTCTTATTCACAGAGCACCCCCCCTCAAGCCCGTGCCGCCCATTCCTGCGCCCTCCTTGGAAGTAACGGATACGTGTTTGGTGGGCGCGTTCTGGTCAGCTTCACCTTACACTGCTGTTTTACTATAGGATTTCCTTCATTACAACTACTGGGCTTCATATCTACTTTAGCGTTTTGTTTATTTCTAGCAAACGAGGATGAATGATCTGCATTCTCTGAACTTGGACACGTGGACTTGGTCCGGAGGGTAAGTTTAATTAGTAAGCAGAAAGAAAGGGTAAATTCTGTGTTTGTGTACCCAAATGATTGTGTAAGGTCAGTCACAGACGGTTAGAAGTGAATGTGACATTGGAGCTTTCATGATTCACATCCTAGTAACTAGTCTCCACCAGTCAGCTCAGAGACAACTGGAAATTGGAGAGAAGCCATGCAGAAGGGTAAAGTAGTGACAACATGCAGCACCCAAGACATATCATCTGACTTTATCTGGACATAGCTTATTGCATATTCTTACTTGTTCCTCATGTGGCAAGGAGGCATCGTGCCCAAACAACACTTTGATGAGTTTTGGGTATTGCAGTGTATAAATCAATGACAATCTTTTTGTGAATGTTGCTTGCACCAACATGAATAACATTTGATCAGTCCCTGCTTTACCTTGGTTTTCATATAATTCTGTGCATGGTATATAGACTCTAGACAAACCTGGCTATAATTCTGTGCCATTTTTTGCCTATTGCCACAATTACCCATCCATCAATTTACACGTCTCTGTTTCTGTTTTTATTGTTTAATTAATAAAAATACATATTTTATACTTCGTTCTCTGTCCGCACATTGTTTCTATATGATCTTAAGACACATAATGGCTAGAAATATTCTTAATTTTATGTGCACAGCTGAAAGTTTATTCTAAAAACTCACTTAAAAAGTCATGTATAATTCAATAATTTTTTCCCAGGGAAGAATATGGTGGCGAATGACTGCACATGCTCCGTACATGCATACACCTTGCATACGTATCACTCATACAAATGTATTCTGCTCACTTTAGGATCCGAATTATTGGAGAAACCCCCCATGGCAGATCCTGGCATACATTAACCCCAGTGGGAGACGATCAGTTGTTCCTTTTTGGAGGTCTCAGTGCGGAGAGTGTACCTCTAAGTGAGTGATTCCTGGCAGATCCCCGGGTGTAATGCCTGACAGGTGTTTCCTGTAGCTTGGACAGTCTGCACTGGGGATCATGTAGTAATGTAAGTTTCTGCTAAATCCACTTATTAGAGAACATACGTGCCAAGGGTGATTTGTTTTTTTTTAGGTGACGGATGGGTTTTTAACCTCAATAGCAATGTATGGACGGAGTTTAAACACCTCCCCAAAGATCAGCCAAGGTAAGACGTTCCAGAATCTCCGCACTATGCCGTCGTGTATACATTATCTCCAATCGCATTATTACTCTATGTTGGTATAATATTCTGAGTGGGAGACATTTAGAAAAAGCGATGCTATGGAAAAAATGGTGTAGTGTTCCACAGCGACTAATCAGATTGCCTATTTAATTTTTAAAGGGGCCTCTGAAAATGAGAGCTTGCATCTGATTGGTCGGGAAGCAGCTCTGTTGCTTCTTTGCACCAATTCTGTGAAATCTCTATGAAATTTATTGCAATTTGCAGTGTATTGTGTCTGGGGGCGACAGCTGACTGATCGGCGGGGGAGATGACGATTGGGCATGTCCACTTTCAGACTGTCGATCATATGTTCTCCCGGAGACTAGCTGCCGCCAGACATGTCATCTGAGAGTACAGGAGCGCTCGGCTGAAATAGCGAGAAGCCAGTCATTCAACGGAGAGCCATCTAATGTGTATGACCGGCAAAACTCCACTCTAATCCTTAGATATGACAGCTCCCAATATATTTGACCATCCATGTTGCATTTACAAGTGTTCAGGAAGCCGAGATCTGGTGAGCTGTTAGGGATCCTTTTTATTCTTGAAGGGTCTTTGATGATCTTCTCACATTAGAGGCCCCCATGCACTTGGTATGCCAAAACCGCCAATGTCGGCCTACCATCTAATGTGTATGGGGTCTTCTTATTCTTCTGGTTGTCAGCCGGACTATTGCTCTAATATGTACAGGGGTCTTAACAACAGCTACTTTGAGGTCAAAGACCTATTTTCTTCCTGATGGGATAATACTTCATGGCTTTCCCCTTCCCTACATGCCAAGTATAGGTGTAAGGACCATTAAGGTAACTCTCCATTGTGAGGACCCCATAAAATATCTCCCCGTTTATCTGCTTTGTCAGTCCTAGAAGAGTGGAACACTAGAGTTTACCTTGTTTTTCTCTGTTTTGAGTCAGGGTTACACTTTAATTTTGTACAGAAAAGGATCCATTGAGCATTTGAGAGAACTTTAGTGCCCATCCTCGACTTGATCCGATGGGAATGCTAGTCATGACTAGAATAATGGATATCTTGTGAATAACCTGCTTTGTCAGACTGTTTAGATGCTAAGTTAGAGCAGCTATGAGGGCGATGTAGGAGTGAGTGAGCTGAGATACCAGCCACGTCAGGACAGGCACCCCCATCTCACCGGAGAAAGACGCCCAAAGGAGAGATGCCCCACTGTAGCCAGATCTACCAGCGAGGAAGAGGTGAGGAAGAAGAGGGTATCCGTCCACAGGCGTCTAAGGCCACATTAATAAGTACTGACAAATCCTAAAATGCTATTCATACTCTAAAGTGCACTGTTGGGTCGACTTTTCCGTTCTCTCTGATATTAGGCCGGCAGAAACACAACTACATGCTGGGCAGAGGCAACCGAGCAACATCGGCAACTAAAATGCACAGCGCCCAGCACGTCTGAAGGCAAACTATAACCCATGTTCATTCCCGGAGTAGGAGTGATTAAAACAAAATTACTATTAAAGGGAACCTTCACATAGGAGCTGGGAATGGGCACCCATTCATCTGGGCTAGTCCCTGTTGTCTGTGTTTCACTCAGCCTGACTCGGCTACATTGGACTCGGAGGAGATCTGTCTATTGATCTCAGCCAGAGGATGGAGGAGGCTCGTGGGCTCCCGCATGAATGTCTTGTCTCTGTTTCCTGCTCCGCAGCTTTTCAGGTGCATATATAGATTTTTGCCCATTGCCTTTATTCTGCCTGTGATTCGGACAGCGTGAATCACCTGACAAGTGCCATTTAAAGCCAGTTTCACTCTTCTAAAATGGACCACAATATCCAGACTGGCCACTGGTCTCCTGTCCCGAACATAACATCATAGGCATATATGAGGATGTAGAGTTTGGGTCATGAGACCCGTGGCCAGTCCGAACATCATTATCCATACTCGGACTGAGAATGTTGGACACACGAAAGCCAGACTAAAGGTTACAAAGGCTATTAATTCATAGGTGAGTCTAAAGCTAGCCTTAGTCAGTACATCTCATGTCCATGGTGGCCAAGACTTTAGGAAGCAAAGCGTGGATAGACAGGATAGACTTTACTGATCTCTATATCCACCATATAACTCGTATATAAACCGCACAGTTATAGAGGAGAAACCTGACTATTCTATAGCTGACAGAAGGGAATAGGAGGGGATGTAAATGTTTCCCCTTAGTAATCCATGACATAAACCACCCTGCCCTCAAATGGAAATATTTTCTTCTTGATCCCAATATATGTGCTTAAATCTCCATAACCGAAACTAAATCCAGTCATACGCCCTGTGATGTGCTAGATGGCGTCTTCATCATGTTGCCTTCTACAGATCTTTGCGGCCACATCTTCTGACGCTCCTGAAAGTCGTGTTGTATCGCAGTCGCCCCCGTTCACTTCAATGGAGCTGAGCTACAAAGTGAGGTTTCCAGAAGCAAGATGACGACTTCTCCTACTCCTGTGTAACCCCCTATAACCACTGTCTTCATTATAAATCAACATTATTTGTCTTGGGCTTCGGGATTGTTAGGACTGATTGGGTTTTGATTTGCGGGAAGGTTAATCTTCACAGGATGCGTCTGGATGTGACCGCAGAGATGTGATCACTAATTAGTATTTCATTGATTTCTAGACTGTGGCACACGGCCTGTCCTGGGACGGATCATGAAGTGATGGTGTTTGGTGGCAGCAAGGACGACCTGCTCTCCTTAGACACGGTTAGTAGGCAGAACATGGCTACTGATGATTGTACCCACAGAAGGGGCTATCTGTGAACAGACATGTGCGGATGTATTATCTGATATATATAGCTGTATGTATGTATGTGTGTGTATATTATATAATATATATATATATGTATATGTATGTATGTATGTATATATATATGTATATCTGACAGAAGTTTCCAATGTTCTGCCATTGAAAACAAAAAAAGATAAAGTAAACCTGCCGAAAGTGCCACAAATGACACGGCTTTGGCATATACTGGATAAAGGCAGTCCTGAAAATAGATATATATTTTTTATTTTGTACATGTCAGGAGCTTTCCTAGTGCAGATGCTAGATGTGAATTACAAATGAGGAGAGAACAGAATTTACAAGAGTCAATGCAGACAGGTAGAATAAGGCCACGGCCCCAAAACCAGGTCAGGAACAATCAGAGAAAAGGTATAATAGAAAGAAGTCACCAATTCTGCATTTATCACTAACTCGTGGTTTTGGCTCCCACTCCTGAGAAACAATACTGACCGAATACTGATAGTGGAGCCGCAGCCTAAGAGACCGAATCCAAGCATCGGACTTCACGGTGCATGGAGATTCGGCTGACACAACCTGGGCGATCTCTAAAGAAACCAAACCCTGGTGGCAGCACTCTGAGACTGCTGAGAACACGACACAACAGGACGATCTCTGAGCAGATACAAAGCGACTGAGGGTTTCTTCTAATCCGTTCATCCAGCAGTCGTTACTCACTTCAGTGACCTTTGTAAGATCATTTCACAGGTTTTCCCCTTTTCATTACTGGTTATAACTCGGGAGAACATGTCTTTCTTTCTTGCAGGGTCATTGTAATGACTTGCTCATCTTCCAGACACAGCCATACCCGCTCCTCAGGTGAGAACAATCCTCTTCTATTGTTTATTAATAAGACAGCCCTGACCCTGCGCGGAGCGTCTGCCATTAAACGCTGATGGCCTCACCTACCATGGACGGAAATGTGCTGCGTCCTCACTAGATGCATATGTCCCCTAAAGTTAGAGATACGCAAGATAAATATTTCAATTTTTCCCCATTGATTGTCTCTGATTAACCCACTCAAGGCCAGTTCTAGATACTGTATTGGTACGGCATAGCATTGATCCTGGATTTTTTTTTTTTAGGTTGTGTCTGGACAGCATTGGGAAGAACGCTTTCCAGTTAAGAAACCAACTATCCTGCTTACCCCAAAAGCTCCGTGAGCAGGTCAGGAAGAGGATCACGTTCTGGGCCGCGGCTCACTTCCGCCAGATCAGAAGGGAAGGTCATGAAATCAACAACCACAAGAGCTGATGGCGACATCTCACCCTAAGGCCCCGGCCCCACTATCAGTATTTGCTCAGTATTCGGTCAGTATTTTTTCTCAGGAGTGGGAGCCAAAACCAGGAGTGGGTGATAACTGCAGAATTGGTGACTTGTTTCTATTATACCTTTTCTCTGATCGTTCCTCACCTGGTTTTGGCTCCCACTCCTGAGAAAAAATACTGACCGAATACTGATTATTTGCACTGTTTTTTTCATTGTTACGAGAAGCATGAAGTGCGACGCCGGGTACATGGTGTGCAGGGCTGTTTTCGGTAGATAACTGATGTGACATGTTTCTTGCCCTAATGGATCGAATGGGAGCGTGACTCCTACCGGGAGGCGTTCATGATCGGCAGACATGTGCAGAAACAACGTCCGCAGTGCCGGACAACCACTTAACTCATCAGGTTGGTTAGATGTAGAAGTTTTACAAACTAGTTATTTGTAATCATTTTTAAAAGTGAACCCTCTGAATCCATCTTGGCCTCTGTTCACATGTCCAGCAATGATCTGTTAGAAATGGACAACATTAACGGATCTGTTGGTCATTGACTTTAGTGTTAAAAAAACTGATTCGTCAGAGATCGGTTAGAGAATAACGAACTAAAACGTTGTGTCAGCCCAACTGTTTTCTTAACGGATTTCTGGCTCCATTCTAACAGATCGTTACTGGATATGTGCAATAGCCTTACTCCAGCAGATCTGTCTCAGTCCAGCATAGAATAAACAGAGAGAAAGCCTGGGAGTCCTGCATCCCCCCCCCCTACTCATAGAGAAAGCCTGGGAGCCCTGCATCCCCCCCCCCCCACACTACTCATAGGGAAAGCCTGGGAGCCCTGCATCCCCCCCCCACTACTCATAGAGAAAGCCTGGGAGCCCTGCATCCCCCCCCCCACTACTCATAGGGAAAGCCTGGGAGCCCTGCATTCCCCCCCCCATCCCCCTACTCATAGGGAAAGCCTGGGAGCCCTGCATCCCCCCCCCCACTACTCATAGAGAAAGCCTGGGAGCCCTGCATCCCCCCCCCCATCCCCCTACTCATAGGGAAAGCCTGGGAGCCCTGCATCCACCCCCCTACTCATAGGGAAAGCCTGGGAGCCCTGCACCCATCCCCCTACTCATAGGGAAAGCCTGGGAGCCCTGCACCCATCCCCCTACTCATAGGGAAAGCCTGGGAGCCCTGCACCCATCCCCCTATTCATTGGGAAAGCCTGGGAGTCCTGCATCCCCTCCCCTATTCATAGGGAGAGTCTGGGAGTCCTGCATCCCCTCCCCTATTAATTGGGAAAGCCTGGGAGTCCTGCATCCCCTCCCCTATTAATTGGGAAAGCCTGGGAGTCCTGCATCCCCTCCCCTATTAATTGGGAAAGCCTGGGAGTCCTGCATCCCCTCCCCTATTAATTGGGAAAGCCTGGGAGTCCTGCATCTCCCCCTCCCCCCCACTACTCATAGAGAAAGCCTGGGAGTCCTGCATCCCCCCCCCCCCCCACCCCACTCATAGGGAAAGCTTGAGAGTCCGAGAGTCCGGCAACCCCCCCCCCCTACTCATAGGGAAAGCCGCCTGGGAGCCCTGCATCCCCCCCATCCCCCTACTCATAGGGAAAGCCGCCTGGGAGTCCTGCATCCCCCCCCCTACTCATTGGGAAAGCCTGGGAGCCCTGCACCCATCCCCCTATTAATTGGGAAAGCCTGGGAGTCCTGCATCCCCTCCCCTATTCATAGGGAAAGCCTGGGAGTCCTGCATCCCGTCCCCTATTCATAGGGAAAGCCTGGGAGTCCTGCATCCCCCCCCCTCCCCTATTCATAGGGAAAGCCTGGGAGTCCTGCATCCCCCCCCCCACTACTCATAGGGAAAGCCTGGGAGTCCTGCATCCCCCCCTCCCCTATTCATAGGGAAAGCCTGGGAGTCCTGCATCCCCCCCCTCCCCTATTCATAGGGAAAGCCTGGGAGTCCTGCATCCCCCCCCCACTACTCATAGAGAAAGCCTGGGAGTCCTGCATCCCCTCCACTACTCATAGAGAAAGCCTGGGAGTCCTGCATCCCCTCCCCTATTCATAGGGAAAGCCTGGGAGTCCTGCATCCCCCCCCCCCACTACTCATAGAGAAAGCCTGGGAGTCCTGCATCCCCTCCCCTATTCATAGGGAAAGCCTGGGAGTCCTGCATCCCCCCCTCCCCTATTCATAGGGAAAGCCTGGGAGTCCAGCATCCCCCCCTCCCCTATTCATTGGGAAAGCCTGGGAGTCCTGCATCCCCCCCTCCCCTATTCATTGGGAAAGCCTGGGAGTCCTGCATCCCCCCCTCCCCTATTCATAGGGAAAGCCTGGGAGTCCTGCATCCCCCCCCTCCCCTATTCATAGGGAAAGCCTGGGAGTCCTGCATCCCCCCCCCACTACTCATAGAGAAAGCCTGGGAGTCCTGCATCCCCTCCACTACTCATAGAGAAAGCCTGGGAGTCCTGCATCCCCTCCCCTATTCATAGGGAAAGCCTGGGAGTCCTGCATCCCCCCCCCCCCACTACTCATAGAGAAAGCCTGGGAGTCCTGCATCCCCTCCCCTATTCATAGGGAAAGCCTGGGAGTCCTGCATCCCCCCCTCCCCTATTCATAGGGAAGGCCTGGGAGTCCAGCATCCCCCCCTCCCCTATTCATTGGGAAAGCCTGGGAGTCCTGCATCCCCCCCTCCCCTATTCATTGGGAAAGCCTGGGAGTCCTGCATCCCCCCCTCCCCTATTCATTGGGAAAGCCTGGGAGTCCAGCACCCCCCCCCCCCCTCCCCTATTCATAGGGAAAGCCTGGGAGTCCAGCACCCCCCCCCCCCCTCCCCTATTCATAGGGAAAGCCTGGGAGTCCTGCATCCCCCCCCCTCCCCTATTCATAGGGAAAGCCTGGGAGTCCTGCATCCCCCCCCCTCCCCTATTCATAGGGAAAGCCTGGGAGTCCTGCATCCCCCCCCCTCCCCTATTCATAGGGAAAGCCTGGGAGTCCTGCATCCCCCCCCCCTCCCCTATTCATAGGGAAAGCCTGGGAGTCTTGTATTCGGATTGATGTCTCTCCTTAAATTCTGTCAATCATTGCTTGTGGACAGGGTTTTTTTCGGTGGGCCGGGAGTATAAAGGGGAAGCTGTTTTCAAAGTCTTCCTCTATGATCAGGCCGGGGACGGTTCATTGTCTTTCCTCAGTGGACAGCGATGAGCAGATTTCATGGGGAAAATGGACCTTGCCGGTTTCTCTGAGGGAGCAGCGGAGCAGACTTTGCAAGCTTTGAATGTATTTGCTGATTTCGGCTTGTGAGTATCTTGTTACCGGCAGCACCTGGCTCCTACCCGGCACATATCAGCCGATCACACGACTAAATCTTTTACGTGATCGCCGCCATATTCACACGAGCTCAGAATCGGGACGGATTTACATGAAGTCAATCTATAGAAAACTGCGTATCTCCGAACTCTGCATCTCACCTTCTAACCCACAGCGAGGGCCACATCTGCCAGACCCTCACAATGTACAAAGTGGAGGAGCGGCAACACGAACCAGAACAAGGACTTTGTGCAATCACCTCTGTATCCAGGAATAAAGGTTTGGGGCTCTGTGGAGCGTAATGGCCCCTTCTTTCTATATAATGGTGGTGGTCTGCGCTCACCGGCCCCCTCTGATGTTGTTCTGACAATAAAAAATATATTGTCATCAGTTACATTTTAGGCAGATGTCACCTTCAGTCCAGAATATTCGCACCGCTGCTTATCTTGGGTATATCCTATAGGTAAATCCTCCGTGTCTCAGAGATGGGTCAAATCTACATCTAATCTGACATCCAGAGGCGCCACCGGCCCCAGGATAAATGTCTTCTGCAGTAATGTCTGCGGCTATATTGCATCTACGGACAGTGAATGTGTTATCCTGCGACAAAAGTCACCAAGGAAATCCAGTGTTCCTACACGTGGCCACAAGGTGCCGCGGAGCCGTTATCACAGACGCCAGTAATCACCGTCTATCTTCGGCCTTTTCGTATTGATACAGATGAACCCATGCACATTATCCTGCCACTGATTTTTTTGGGACTTTTCTATATATTGTTAATTTTTCAATGTTTTGTTAATAGAAATGAACATATATTTTTATATATTGTCTTCTAATTTAAGGATATAAAGCGTTCACTCTGCTGTGTAAAGGGTGGTCTCAGAAATGTAAATCAAATATGTTATAGAAGCATTGGGGGTCCTGCAGCGAGACCACAATGGTCTCCATAATAAGCAGGAGTTGGCCCCTACAGGCGGGTGGGTGTCCCAGCCGTACGTCAGCGGCCCACCCCTGCGGTGCGGTGACGTGACTAGTAGGACTTGTTTGGTTAACAGGAGTTTTTCTGGCAGAGCGCCCGGAGTTACTGCTGATACATTTCCACCCTGGGATAATGTTGTTTTCTGTTTAGTTACTTTTATTGTACAATAATGAATAAAAATATTTAGACATTGAAGGGTGGCGCCACGTGTGAAGCATCCACCGCTGTCCTCTCCCCATGATTGGTGCTGTGGTGGCTGATAGACGTGTGATACGTAGGTAAACGTAGTCCCGCAGGACAGCAGGGAGGGAGGAAAACCTATTGGCGTGACTTTCCACCATGTCGCAGATACACAAAGTCCCCGCACCAGAAAGTCGCAGAAAATCAGAAGTTTATGTCTCCTATCTTAGAAAAGCGAAGGATCGTCCTCCTACTTCCGAGACACGAGCGGATTCTGTGCGAATAGCAGCAGCCGGCCACTCGGATCTGTGCACCGAGAAATAAAGCACCAGACTCCCTGCACTATAAGGATATGTTCACACTACGCAGTCTTGTCGCACTTTCTTTTCATCCCGTTATTTTCCACTGTAAAAAATGTGGTGTTTTGCAGCAATTTATACTCCTAAGATGTTATCCTGATTTTAGAAAATTACAACTAGAAATGCCATGAAAATGTATAGTGTGAACATCCACTTATTGTTCTCCATACTGGACCTGGTACACTCTAATGCTGTCTCTGATAGAACGGCCTCGGCACTCGCAGTGAATTGCAGACTGTCAGATATGTGGCTGTGTAGCTACAGACCCCTCTACCCAGGCCTCCTCCTGGCTCTGTACTCCTACCGTCTACTGTGCAGATGTCCTCTCTACCTACCTGTACACCACCCCTCTACCTGTACTCATACTCCCCTCTACCTGTACACCTCCCCCTGTACACCACCCCTCTACCTACCTGTACACCTTCCTTCTACCTGTACACCACCCCTCTACCTACCTGTACACCTTCCTTCTACCTGTACACCTTCCTTCTACCTGTACACCACCCCTCTACCTACCTGTACACCTTCCTTCTACCTGTACACCTCCCCTCTACCTACCTGTACACCTCCCCTCTACCTACCTGTACACCTCCCCTCTACCTACCTGTACAGCTCCACTCTACCTGTACTCCCCTCTACCTACCTGTACACCTCCACTCTACCTGTACACCTCTCCTCTACCTGTACTCATACTCCCCTCTACCTGTACACCTCCCCTGTACAGCTCCCCTCTACCTGTACACCGCCCCTCTACCTACCTGTACACCTTCCTTCTACCTGTACACCTCTACCTACCTGTACAGCTCCACTCTACCTGTACTCCCCTCTACCTACCTGTACACCTCTACCTGTACTCATACTCCCCTCTACCTGTACACCTCCCCTCTACCTACCTGTACACCTCCAATCTACCTGTACACCTCTACCTGTACACCACCCCTCTACCTACCTGTACACCTTCCTTCTTCCTGTTCACCTCCACTCTACCTGTACTCCCCTCTACCTACCTGTACACCTCTCCTCTACCTGTACACCTCTCCTCTACCTGTACTCATACTCCCCTCTACCTTCACACCTCCCCTCTACCTACCTGTACACCTCCACTCTACCTGTACTCCTACTCCCCTCTACCTATCTGTACACCTTCCTTCTACCTACCTGTACACCTCTACCTGTAATCCTCCCATCTACCTATCTGTACACCTTCCTTCTACCTGTACACCTCCACTCTACCTGTACTCCTCCCCTCTACCTACCTGTACTCCTCTACCTGTAATCCTCCCCTCTACCTACCTGTACTCCTCCCTTCTACCTACCTGTACACCTCCCCCTCTACCTACCTGTACACCTCCACTCTACCTGTACACCTCCTCTCCACTCTACCTGTACACCTCTCTACCCACCTGTACCCCTCTACCTGTAATCCTCTACCTACCTGTACACCTCCCCCTCTACCTGTACACCTCCTCTCTATCTACCTGTACTCCACTCTACCTGTACACCTCCCCTCTACCTACCTGTACTCCTCCACTCTACCTGTACTCCTCCCCTCAACCTACCTGTACACCTCCCCTCTACCTATACTCATCCTCCTCTCTACCTGTACTCGTACTCCCCTCTACCTGTACACCTCCCCTCTCTACCTGTACACGCACTCCCCCTGTACTCGTACTCCCCCTCTACCTGTACTCGTACTCCCCCTCTACCTGTACTCGTACTCTACCTGTACTCGTACTCCCCTCTACCTGTATATGTACTCCTCTCTACCTGTACTCGTACTCCCCTCTACCTGTACACCTCTCCTCTACCTGTATTCGTACTCACCTCTACCTGTACACCTCCCCCCTCTACCTGTACACGTACTCCCCTCTACCTGTACACCTCTACCTGTACACCTCCCCTCTCTACCTGTACACGCACTCCCCCTGTACCTGTACACCTCCCCCTTCTACCTGTACTCGTACTCCCCTCTACCTGTACACCTCCCCCCCTACCTGTACTCGTACTCTACCTGTACACCTCCCCCTTCTACCTGTACTCGTACTCCCCTCTACCTGTACACCTCCCCCTCTACCTGTACTTGTACTCCCTCTCTACCTGTACACCTCCCCCCTCTACCTGTACTTGTACTCCCTCTCTACCTGTACACCTCCCCCCTCTACCTGTACTTG
This sequence comes from Phyllobates terribilis, assembly GCF_046119375.1. NCBI lineage: Eukaryota > Metazoa > Chordata > Amphibia > Anura > Dendrobatidae > Phyllobates > Phyllobates terribilis. The sequence continues at coordinate 51,494,371 of NW_027362767.1, read as the reverse complement.
TACTCCCCCTCTACCTGTACACCTCCCCTTCTACCTGTACTCATACTCCCCCTCTACCTGTACTCGTACTCCCCCTCTACCTGTACACCTCTACCTGTACTCGTACTCCCACTCTACCTGTACACCTCCCCCCCTACCTGTACTCGTACTCCACCTCTACCTGTACTCGTACTCCCCCTCTACCTGTACACCTCCCCTCTCTGCCTGTACTTGTACTCCCTCTCTACCTGTACACGCACTCCCCCTGTACTCGTACTCCCCCTCTACCTGTACACCTCCCCCTTCTAGCTGTACTCGTACTCCCCTCTACCTGTACACCTCTACCTGTACACCTCCCCCTCTACCTGTACTTGTACTCCCTCTCTACCTGTACACCTCCCCCTCTACCTGTACTTGTACTCCCTCTCTACCTGTACACCTCCCCCCTCTACCTGTACTCGTACTCCCCTCTACCTGTACTTGTACTCCCCCTCTACCTGTACACCTCCCCTTCTACCTGTACTCGTACTCCCCCTCTACCTGTACTCGTACTCCCCCTCTACCTGTACACCTCCCCTCTCTGCCTGTACTCCCTCTCTACCTGTACACCTCCCCCCTCTACCTGTACTCGTACTCCCCTCTACCTGTACTTGTACTCCCCTCTACCTGTACTTGTACTCCCTCTCTACCTGTACACCTCCCCCCTCTACCTGTACTCGTACTCCCCTCTACCTGTACTTGTACTCCCCCTCTACCTGTACACCTCCCCTTCTACCTGTACTCGTACTCCCCCTCTACCTGTACTCGTACTCCCCCTCTACCTGTACACCTCCCCTCTCTGCCTGTACTCCCCCTCTACCTGTACACCTCCCCCTCTACCTGTACTCGTACTCCCCTCTACCTGTACTTGTACTCCCTCTCTACCTGTACACCTCCTCCCCTCTACCTGTACTTGTACTCCCTCTCTACCTGTACACCTCCCCTCTCTACCTGTACACGCACTCCCCCTGTACTCGTACTCCCCCTCTACCTGTACACCTCTACCTGTACTCGTACTCCCCTCTACCTGTACTCGTACTCCCCCTCTACCTGTACACCTCCCCCTTCTACCTGTACTCGTACTCCCCCTCTACCTGTACACCTCCCCCCTCTACCTGTACTCGTACTCCCCCCTCTACCTGTACACCTCCCCTCTCTGCCTGTACACGTACTCCCCCTGTACACGCACTCCCCCTGTACTCGTACTCCCCCTCTACCTGTACACCTCTACCTGTACTCGTACTCCCCCTCTACCTGTACTCGTACTCCCCCTCTACCTGTACACCTCTACCTGTACTCGTACTCCCCTCTACCTGTACACCTCCCCTCTACCTGTGCACGCACTCCCCCTGTACTCGTACTCCCCTCTACCTGTACTCGTACTCCCCTCTACCTGTACTCGTACTCCCCTCTACCTGTACTTGTACTCCCCTCTACCTGTACTCGTACTCCCTCTCTACCTGTACACCTCCCCTCTCTACCTGTACACGCACTCCCCCTGTACTCGTACTCCCCTCTACCTGTACACGCACTCCCCCTGTACTCGTACTCCCCCTCTACCTGTACTTGTACTCCCCTCTACCTGTACTTGTACTCCCCTCTACCTGTGCACGCACTCCCCCTGTACTCGTACACCTCCCCCCTCTACCTGTACTTGTACTCCCCTCTACCTGTACTCGTACTCCCCTCTACCTGTACTCGTACTCCCCTCTACCTGTACTTGTACTCCCCTCTACCTGTACTTGTACTCCCCTCTACCTGTACACGCACTCCCCTCTACCTGTACACGCACTCCCCTCTACCTGTACTCCTCTAATACTTCCAGCATCTGCCTCTAAAAGCAGCGACCTGAGCAAGCGCTGATCACTGCTGATTAACCGTTTAGATGCCCCCACAGTCACAGAGCGCTGATGTGTAAATGTGGCCCCCGGGGGCATTCTGAGGACCCCTGGTGCTGCCGTATTTATGCACCTATAAAGCCGCATAAAAGGCTTTATACGAGAACGTTATTGTGCCCATATACTACTGACGCGCCCCCTGGGCCATGCTCGGGGAATACCCTGGCCGGATCTGATAGGGGTAGTACTCCTCGTGGCGACGATCCGGTCCGTGCCCAGGGTGTCAAACCAAGTGGCAGAATTTAGTATAAGAGGTTATAGTGTTCGACTACGCCACCCGTTGAATGCCTACCTGTACTCCTCCACTCTACCTGTACTCCTCCCCTCAACCTACCTGTACACCTCCCCTCTACCTGTACTCATACTCCTCTCTACCTGTACACCCCCCTCTACCTGTACTCGTACTCCCCTCTACCTGTACTCGTACTCCCCTCTACCTGTACTCGTACTCCCCTCTACCTGTACTCGTACTCCCCTCTACCTGTACACCTCCCCTCTCTACCTGTACACGCACTCCCCCTGTACTCGTACTCCCCCTCTACCTGTACACCTCCCCTCTCTACCTGTACACGCATTCCCCCTGTACTCGTACTCCCCCTCTACCTGTACTCGTACTCCCCCTCTACCTGTACTCGTACTCCCCCTCTACCTGTACTCGTACTCCCCCTCTACCTGTATATGTACTCCTCTCTACCTGTACTCGTACTCCCCTCTACCTGTACTCGTACTCCCCTCTACCTGTACACCTCTCCTCTACCTGTATTCGTACTCACCTCTACCTGTACACCTCCCCCCTCTACCTGTACACGTACTCCCCTCTACCTGTACACCTCTACCTGTACACCTCCCCTCTCTACCTGTACACGCACTCCCCCTGTACTCGTACTCTACCTGTACACCTCCCCCCCTACCTGTACTCGTACTCCCCCTCTACCTGTACACCTCCCCCTTCTACCTGTACTCGTACTCCCCTCTACCTGTACACCTCCCCCCCTACCTGTACTCGTACTCTACCTGTACACCTCCCCCTTCTACCTGTACTCGTACTCCCCTCTACCTGTACACCTCCCCCTCTACCTGTACTTGTACTCCCTCTCTACCTGTACACCTCCCCCCTCTACCTGTACTTGTACTCCCCCTCTACCTGTACACCTCCCCTTCTACCTGTACTCGTACTCCCCCTCTACCTGTACACCTCCCCCTCTACCTGTACTCGTACTCCCCCTCTACCTGTACACCTCTACCTGTACTCGTACTCCCCCTCTACCTGTACACCTCCCCCCTCTACCTGTACTCGTACTCCCCTCTACCTGTACTTGTACTCCCTCTCTACCTGTACACGCACTCCCCCTGTACTCGTACTCCCCCTCTACCTGTACACCTCCCCCTCTACCTGTACTCGTACTCCCCTCTACCTGTACTTGTACTCCCTCTCTACCTGTACACGCACTCCCCCTGTACTCGTACTCCCCCTCTACCTGTACACCTCCCCCTTCTAGCTGTACTCGTACTCCCCTCTACCTGTACACCTCCCCCTCTACCTGTACTTGTACTCCCTCTCTACCTGTACACCTCCCCCTCTACCTGTACTTGTACTCCCTCTCTACCTGTACACCTCCCCCCTCTACCTGTACTCGTACTCCCCTCTACCTGTACTTGTACTCCCCCTCTACCTGTACACCTCCCCTTCTACCTGTACTCGTACTCCCCCTCTACCTGTACACCTCCCCCCTCTACCTGTACTCGTACTCCCCCTCTACCTGTACTCGTACTCCCCTCTCTGCCTGTACACGCACTCCCCCTGTACTCGTACTCCCCCTCTACCTGTACACCTCCCCCTCTACCTGTACTCGTACTCCCCTCTACCTGTACTTGTACTCCCTCTCTACCTGTACACCTCCTCCCCTCTACCTGTACTTGTACTCCCTCTACCTGTACACCTCCCCTCTCTACCTGTACACGCACTCCCCCTGTACTCGTACTCCCCCTCTACCTGTACACCTCTACCTGTACTCGTACTCCCCTCTACCTGTACTCGTACTCCCCCTTCTACCTGTACACCTCCCCCTTCTACCTGTACTCGTACTCCCCCTTTACCTGTACACCTCCCCCCTCTACCTGTACTCGTACTCCCCCCTCTACCTGTACACCTCCCCTCTCTGCCTGTACACGCACTCCCCCTGTACACGCACTCCCCCTGTACCTGTACACCTCTCCCCTCTACCTGTACTCGTACTCCCCCTCTACCTGTACACCTCCCCCTTCTACCTGTACTCGTACCCCCCCTCTACCTGTACACCTCCCCTCTCTGCCTGTACACGCACTCCCACTGTACTCGTACTCCCCCTCTACCTGTACACCTCCCCCTCTACCTGTACTCGTACTCCCCTCTACCTGTACACCTCCCCTCTCTACCTGTACACGCACTCCCCCTGTACTCGTACTCCCCCTCTACCTGTACACCTCCCCTCTACCTGTGCACGCACTCCCCCTGTACTCGTACTCCCCTCTACCTGTACACCTCCCCCCTCTACCTGTACTCGTACTCCCCTCTACCTGTACACGCACTCCCCTCTACCTGTACACGCACTCCCCCTGTACTCGTACTCCCCTCTACCTGTACTCGTACTCCCCTCTACCTGTACTCCTCTAATACTTCCAGCATCTGCCTCTAAAAGCAGCGACCTGAGCAAGCGCTGATCACTGCTGATTAACCGTTTAGATGCCCCCGCAGTCACAGAGCGCTGATGTGTAAATGTGGCCCCCGGGGGCATTCTGAGGACCCCTGGTGCTGCCGTATTTATGCACCTATAAAGCCGCATAAAAGGCTTTATACGAGAACGTTATTGTGCCCATATACTACTGACGCGCCCCCTGGGCCATGCTCGGGGAATACCCGGAGCCGGATCTGATAGGGGTAGTAGTCCTCGTGGCGACGATCCGGTCCGTGCCCAGGGTGTCAAACCAAGTGGCAGAATTTAGTATAAGAGGTTATAGTGTTCGACTACGCCACCCGTTGAATGCGGTTATGAAACCGCCGCTGCAGGGCAGACCGCTGAGGCCGGTGGTATGGTTGTGCAGCGTAGTTGGAACAACCCCCAACGGGAGAGGTATAGCCTCAGGGCAGCAGGTGAAGCGGGTAATGATGATAGTGGTGTTGTGGTAGTTCCCGCACTAATGGTGCTGGTGCGACAAGGAACCTCAGAGACGTGTGGTGCAGTTTCCAAAGCTTTACTCACAGTTGTTGCTCCGGTCACTTCGGCCGAGAGTGACCACCCGAGCCGTGCTGCGCCCACCAGGTGCGGGACTCGGCCAACTCCCAGGCAATTCCAGAGCGTGGTTCAGAGCTCCCTTCTCTTCCTCTCTACTGGCCGTCCCCACCAGGGACCCACCTCTGTCCGGCTTCCTCAGGCCTTCTGGCGGCGAAACCTCTCCCGATTTCCCTGACCCTATATGGCGTGCCTTCCTGGTGGATATGGCGAGGAGTCGCGCCAAGACTTGACCACGACCTCCGGTTCCTGGCTAAGGATAATTGGCCTCCACCAGTTTGGGATCCGGTACCCTGCTCGGCCAACCCTTCACCCGTTATCTCGTGGGATCTTAGGGTTCCCTCTTTACTTGCGTCTCTGGGCCTTTCCCTGTGTTCCTGTTCCGGAGCTGGGCCCGGACTGAGCCACAGCTCCCTGTCAGCCCTCTCTGGCTGAACTCTCTCTGCTTCTCCTCCAGACTGAACTCCCCCCTCCTCCTAGATGGTGCCCACCTTTTTATACTTCCTTCTGACACCCGAACCCAGGTGACTAGCACCCAATGGGCTCCTACCTATGCCCAGAGTCCCTCCCCTCTCTGCTCCTACACCACTGGGATATTCCTCCCCCCTTCCCACTCCAGCCAGGGACAGACGCTGTCGTACCTGCACATCTATCTGGTGGGAGTACCGTAGATCTGTCCCCCGGAAATGGGGTGAGTGTAGTGTATGCAGCTAACTGAGCCCCGCTCCACACTCCATCCTTACCCGGGAGTGGAATATCACACCTCTGGTTCGAGGTGCGACACTCCTGCAGCAGCCGAGTCCTCGGGGTGCTACATTCCCCCCTGGTAAATCACAGCACGTCCTCGGGCTGGAAAAGAGCAAAGACAATAGTAAACATACAAAAATTTTAAAGTGTACACTTACATATAAGATATATCAACTTTTCAATCATCCCTTGATGGGAGGTCCTTTTCTCTTTAACGTTACTGGTCAAAACTACCGGAACTCTTTTAGCATATAACACATTATAGAACATCACAGATAACTTTTACATTATTATTCTAGCAGCATTTAAACTTTCAATATAAAACTTTTTCAAGTAAAACATTCTCATATAAAACGTTCTTCACAAACACATTCTTGATCTCTGGCCACGGCGCAACTTGTGACCAGGTAAAGTGCAACAGTCACTAATTCCGAGGTAGAAAAACAGTTCTTATAAAACCAGTAAGGGGCGCTTAAGGAAGCGCAACTATGTACAAGGGATATGGCCGCTCACAGTCCTCGGCCCAATAAAACAAAGGGTGGCTGTTCTCAGTCCCCAACCAGGTTAGGGATTAGGGCAAACCAGTCAACAGTTTCAAAACAGTCCCAACGGGGACCACAGTTCAATTGGCAGCAGGTCGGGTACCCTAACGGGTAACTATATACAGTCCTCCGTTCACGCTACTTCCCTTCAGTAGCTATGTCCTCTCTGTGCTCCCTCCTGAGGGTAGTCTTCAGACCCGTCCGGGTCCTCTTGGCTTTCCTCGTACTGCAACTCCTCCTCAGTTAGCCGGTGTACGTGAAGGGCGTACGGCCCCTTGGCACACTCATGCCGGGTGAAGGTGACCACGTCACCCGGGTAGAGATCACGTCCACGGTGTCCTTCAGGTAGGTGGCTCTCGACATCCCTGCGGGTAACAAAGACGTCGCCGGGAGCTCGGTGGTCCCGGATAAAGCCCCAGCCATGCTCTAGCTGGAACTTTATTACGGTCCCGTTGGCGCGGGGACCGTGGGCCGTACGGGGGTTTTGTCGGGCCCTACGCTTCTGTTCCGCGCTTCGGGCCTGCAGCTGTTCCTCGCGGATCCGCCTCTCTCGCCGTTCTCTTCCAAAGACCTCCAGCTGTTGACGGCAGCACTCCTCACGCCGGGCTGCGTCCGCCCGGGTCTCCTGGGTGAACCCCATGAGGTTCTCACCGGTCGGATCCCATTCAAATTGGGCGTCCTCTAACGGGAGCGGAGCAATTTTGGCGGGCGCCGGGGCCGGGATCAGAGGCTCACACAGGGGCCGTTCCCTCCGGAGTCGGGGGTTGATGTACTCCGGTGGTCACACGAAGGGCAGCCCGTCCGGGCTGGTATGTTGCGCGAAGAGATCTGCGCCCAGGGGTGGCACTGTGGAGGTGGAGGGCGCTGTGGGGGCAGCGGCGCCCGGGTTCACCAGGCCTTGCGACCAGGCCGGTGGCACTTCCTGTTTTGCCGCGCTCAGGGTCGAGGGGCGGGGCGTGAAAGGGGGCGTGACCGCGGCTCCTGCCGCTTGAGGCCTAGTTGGGGGCAGTGGCGGTGCGGCAACGGGCGCGGTGAGTAGGACTTCGGGCTCTGCGACGGGGAGCTGGGGCAGGCTTACGGCTACTCGGCTCGGGGTAATGACGTCCCCATTACCTGCTTCCATCCCTGCGGCTCCCTCCGCGGCGGCGTCTCCGGCCTTCGTCCCTCCTGCACCATCCTCAGGGGCAGACATGCTCCACGTTGCGGGTAGCGCCCCCTGCTGGCGGGTTCCAGCCTGCCGGGCCATCTCCCTTCTCCATTCGGCCAGCGCTTCCTGCTGCGCTCGGGCCATCTTCCGGGCCAAGTCCTCCAGCGCAGCCTGTGCCCGCTCCCGTTCTCTGGGGAGCTGTGCCAGGATCTCCACCAGGCTGTCTGGGGTGGCGGCCTGCAGCAGGCTCCGGACCACGGGGTCGGCACTGCTCGATGCTTCCTCCATCTCCGGGTGCGGTCTGTCCAGATTGATCCAGGCCGCGCCCAGCCCCTCAGTTTTGTTCCCCATCCGCCCCCATTGGGAGTGGCCCCGGGGCAACTTAGCGACAGTCAGTTTCAGGGGCAGCCCCCCCACTCTGATGGCATCTCCATTGTTGCAGTCTCGGCTGGTGGGGGCGGTCTCCTCCTTTGGCGCCACTCTGGGACCATGCCCACGATGGGAGGTGGCCTCTTGCCACCCTCTGGCACCCCCACAATGGCGTCCGCTCTGCCAAGGCGGGAAAACGTCCAAGATGGCGGGAGTCGTCCCCTGATGGCGGGAAACTCCGCGGATGGCGGGCAAACGGCGGGAAACGACCCGAGATGGCGTCCGATGGCGGGAATCCTCTGGAATTGGCAGGAGACTTCTTTTTGAGGTACATGTGAACTTTTCTTCAGGCACGCAGTACCCGGTGGTTGCGGGCACGAGATCCTGCCGACTACGCCAAAGTTGACGCGCCCCCTGGGCCATGCTCGGGGAATACCCGGAGCCGGATCTGATAGGGGTAGTAGTCCTCGTGGCGACGATCCGGTCCGTGCCCAGGGTGTCAAACCAAGTGGCAGAATTTAGTATAAGAGGTTATAGTGTTCGACTACGCCACCCGTTGAATGCGGTTATGAAACCGCCGCTGCAGGGCAGACCGCTGAGGCCGGTGGTATGGTTGTGCAGCGTAGTTGGAACAACCCCCAACGGGAGAGGTATAGCCTCAGGGCAGCAGGTGAAGCGGGTAATGATGATAGTGGTGTTGTGGTAGTTCCCGCACTAATGGTGCTGGTGCGACAAGGAACCTCAGAGACGTGTGGTGCAGTTTCCAAAGCTTTACTCACAGTTGTTGCTCCGGTCACTTCGGCCGAGAGTGACCACCCGAGCCGTGCTGCGCCCACCAGGTGCGGGACTCGGCCAACTCCCAGGCAATTCCAGAGCGTGGTTCAGAGCTCCCTTCTCTTCCTCTCTACTGGCCGTCCCCACCAGGGACCCACCTCTGTCCGGCTTCCTCAGGCCTTCTGGCGGCGAAACCTCTCCCGATTTCCCTGACCCTATATGGCGTGCCTTCCTGGTGGATATGGCGAGGGGTCGCGCCAAGACTTGACCACGACCTCCGGTTCCTGGCTAAGGATAATTGGCCTCCACCAGTTTGGGATCCGGTACCCTACTCGGCCAACCCTTCACCCGTTATCTCGTGGGATCTTAGGGTTCCCTCTTTACTTGCGTCTCTGGGCCTTTCCCTGTGTTCCTGTTCCGGAGCTGGGCCCGGACTGAGCCACAGCTCCCTGTCAGCCCTCTCTGGCTGAACTCTCTCTGCTTCTCCTCCAGACTGAACTCCCCCCTCCTCCTAGATGGTGCCCACCTTTTTATACTTCCTTCTGACACCCGAGCCCAGGTGACTAGCACCCAATGGGCTCCTACCTATGCCCAGAGTCCCTCCCCTCTCTGCTCCTACACCACTGGGATATTCCTCCCCCCTTCCCACTCCAGCCAGGGACAGACGCTGTCGTACCTGCACATCTATCTGGTGGGAGTACCGTAGATCTGTCCCCCGGAAATGGGGTGAGTGTAGTGTATGCAGCTAACTGAGCCCCGCTCCACACTCCATCCTTACCCGGGAGTGGAATATCACACCTCTGGTTCGAGGTGCAACACTCCTGCAGCAGCCGAGTCCTCGGGGTGCTACACTACGATACTGAACTATTTTAGGACATGGTACAAATGATCACAAGTTCAAGTCCCCTAGGGAAACGACAGACACAAGTCATCTGTTATAAAATGTTTTAAAAAATGTTAAGAACAATCAGACTAACTCAACCCCTCTTTTACTTCTGAACACAAACGAAAAACATAGAAAAAAAAACATATTTGGTGTCTCCTCGTCTGGTAAAGTTCAACAGTAACAGCAGCTGCCGCCAGAGGGCTCTAGACCTCTTACGTAGTGGTAACAGCGGCTGCCGCCAGAGGGCGCTGGACCTCTTTCGGCTCTCAGAGGCTTTTTACTCCTCTGCCCTTATTAAAGATGGCGCTCTGAGTTCTGTTATTTACATGCGACCTCTACGCATAACATCCGCGACTCGAGGCTGTGACGAGTTTTGGGGATGGCGGACGGCAATGAAGATGCCCCTGTTGAACTAGTGGAAGAAGAGATCGACGAGGATGATGAAGAAGACGAGGATGAGGAGATGGAGGAGGCGGGAGCCGGCGTGGATAACAGTTTGCCGGCAGAGCGGAGCGGGCACGTGGCTGTCACCGACGGAATCCGAATGTTTGTGTGGGGAGGATACAAGGTGACAGCTGGCAAAAGCTGGGCTGTTGTCCAGAGCGACCAATCAGATTCCTGCTCTCATTTTTTGAAGGCAAGTTGAAAAATGAAAGAAGAGAGCTGATTGGTTGCCAGGGGCTACTGCTTTTTATACAAAGGAGGCCTGTCCTGTTCACTTCCCAGGAGTTCCCCAGCACTGGGCGGTGCTGGTGCTGGTGCTGGTGCTTGAGCTCAGCTCGGGTCGCCAGCTGCGGCATCTCAGGTTATCTCCAACTGACTTATTAATGACAATAAATGTATGGTTCCTGTATGAGCCTTGTGCTCACGCCGGAAATGACTGACTCCATTCTAATTGACAAGGACGATTTTTTGGGGGGATTCAAAATGGCAGCCAGGAAAGGTTTACAAGAAAAAAAGAAATGGCCTGTTATTCCTTTTCCCGCTCCTACTTTCTCCTAATACCCCTGATCGAATTTTAGGAGACTTACTTAAAGGGATTTTCCATCTCCACAGAATAATCTAGTCAGAGTTTGTACAAGCACTTTTGCAATTTACAGCTTATTTACATTTGCAGCCGTTCTTGAGATATTGAAGTCTGTTGTTTATAGCTTGTTGCCTAGGAGACCGACCACCACTGCTGTTTGGTTGTAAGCTGTGCCTGGAAGCTGGCCAGGATTAGGTGGTAACAGCGCGCTCCAACAGCTTCACAATAGTGCTTACAAGCTGAACAGAAAAGGGCCTGGAAGCGCTGCGCTTGTCCTGCTGTCTAGCAGCGGTGGTCGGTCTCCCAAGGCCAGAAACTGTTAACAAAAGAAAAGTGTTTATCTACAGAACGGCTGACAATTTTAACAAGCAGTAAATTGCCTGATTGCTTGTATGTATAAGCTCTATCCGACAATAGCCATTTATGAAGATGAGCCCAACCCCGTCACTATTCTCTTCACTACACACGGCCCCTCCTGCTGCTCCTCAGGGAAAGGCCGTGAAGGTGGATGCCGCACTAGATCAGTACTGCAAATTCTTATTCACAGGAACCAACCCCTGGAGCCCAAATGTCATAAAGTGATGACATACCCTAGTGAGACACCATCCCTTTTGTATATTGGGGCTTTGACTTCCTTTCTTTTATTCCAAATAAACACTTCAGACTCTGGGCCAAACCGTCTGTTTTGGTTTACAGTCAGGCCTGGACTGCCCGACAGGAGAACAGGAGAATCCTCCGGTGGGCCACCACCCTCTTATAAGAGCAGTACTTGGCACTGTATACTGAATCACTATGTACAGATAAAGACGGCATCTTATTCATGTAACAATCTACCCAGATCATTGTTATACACATTTGTGATTGAGGATAAAGTCTCATTTGCATGTAGCTGATAAGTGGAGTCGGTTGCTTGTGGCCCTTGGCACCCCAGTCCGTCACGGTTTACAGGTCTGGGATCTACTAATTTAGGCACCTTTACAAAAACACACATACTAAATTGACCCCTTAACGACCGCCTGTACATGCTTTTACGCCCGCCATTAAGGGGATTTATTCTAAAGTGCCGCCTTCTTCTTCACCAGGAGAATTATCCGGATATCCCTCTCTAGTATTGCCTTCTATGGCAGCACTTTAGTAGAAGTTTGCATTGCGGGGCGCTGTACAATCTGGATGCCCAGACGTTGGTTGCAATCCTTTACAATGACAGCTGAGGACCTCACAAGGGTCCCATGGTGGTCTGCCATAATTACATGACCTGAGGTCCTGCTTCATATTTTACAGCAGCATATAAGGGTTAAAAGGGTTTCATATTCTCCTTAATAAACCCCGTGTGTAAATGAATACACTCTACACTCGGCTCCCGGATCGGCGGCGGTCCTCCGGTCTCGGCCCCGTGTCACCTGCCGGTGTGCTGACAGGTTAAGACCTGATTCACACACCCAGGATTCTGCAAAGAATGTAGGCATTGATTCTGTATCCATAATGAATGAATTCACATTTATTTCTTTATTTTGCAGAATGCTCCTGTTCGAGGATTTTATGATTTCTACTTGCCGCGGGATGAGATCTGGATTTACGACATGGTAAATGGAGTAACCTGGTGAGTGTAAATCAGAACTGTGAAATAAATTGGTATTGCCAGTTGTAGTCTCTTAAATGTTTTTTTCGTGACTTGATTTCTATCTGTGCCACGACTCGTAAGCTGGGCTGCTAAAGCCGTCGTATACATATAGTGTAGGAAGCCAGAAAGCTCCGCTCCATACACTGTTGTGGCCGTTCTCTGGTACTGCAGCCCAGCTGCCATTAACTGTAATGGGAGCTGAGTTACCGGAGTTCAGCTATAATCTGTAATCCGGCTACCAGCCGATCACTGGGCTGCCAGGTATCAGACCCCAACTAATCTGTTTTTAGTGACTATTCCTAAGCATAGTGATCTTAAATCTTAATCAACCCTTTAGCTGCCAGAAATATTTAGGTATATTGGTGTAGAGGGCGGAGTGAGGCCGTCTGCCCGGTTGGACTTTATCCCGGTCTTTGGTTCTGATGACTGTGAGGTGTGTTCTGACTCTCGTTATGGGAGTCGTCTAGTACAGATCACCTTCACATTGATGGCGAGTGGAGCCAATGCCATTAAGACCCCCACATAGATCTGTGCACGATACCTGATGATCATACGACCTAACAAAGCTGCAGAGACTTGTGTAACGGTGTCGGCACCAGTTACCTCCTGCGAAAAAATGACCCACACTAGAAAACCCGTAAAAAGACAGATGTCGGTGGACAGCAGTGGTTGAGGATGTTGAAGCATTGGGCTTGGTATCTTATTTTCCACGGGGCTATAGGACGCAGGTCTGACGTTGGCTTACTCCCCTCTCCCCATTGAGAACATGCATGTATATGGCCACATATAGACCTGCTGCCACCTTACTTGAGCTGGGGGCACAGTAGAATAGAGGTGCCCCTACCTTTGTTACCTTCTTTCCTGCGGCTCCTGGTCCCTAGGAGTTAAGGTGGGTATTTCTAGGACCCCGTGTAATGATATTTGACACTAGATTTCCATTTCGATTCATTGTTGTTTCGAAACATTTTCCAGTTCTCATTTTTTAACTTTATTTTGTGAGATTTTTTTTGCTCTCAGTCTTCCAAAAGCGACAGGTGAGGCCACAGGAGGCCTTGTTTTGTTGTGTAGTTTTTAATGACGCCATTTAATTTCCTATATAATGAAAAAAAAAAATCTATTTTTGGGGTGTTTGTAGGCAGGTGTCAGCTGCAGATTAACAACCCCTTTAACACCTTAACGCTCCATAATGTACTATTATGTCATGGAGTGGGGTTGGGCGTATGGAGCGGGCTCAGGAGCCGAGGGTGGGTGTTGTACATCTTGCTCCTATCGCTGCTGTTTAACCATTTACATGCCACTGGCAGCAGCGATTAAGTGACATCTAAGTCCTGCTTTGGCGTCAGCTCAGGGACCCATCAGCTCCCCAGCAAGGAGTTGTTGTGCTGATGGATTACCATAGCAGCCATGATAGAAGACCACGATTTTCACTATATTCAGCATACAATACAGATTCAGGCTCAAGTGAAATGTTAATAAAAAACATATTATATATAAACTGGAGGATCCTATTCCCGCACATTGAATACCTTAATCACAAACTCCTATAACAATCAATGACAGAATGTGTTTTTTTTCACTATTTTACCGCACTTCAATTTCCCCACCCTCTCCTTTCAGTAGATTATGGTAAAATTTAATGGTGTAATTCAAAACTACAACTCATGGTGCAAAAACAAGCCAGTGTTGTACTTAATTTCTCCATTTTTTTTACCTTAATTAAATTTATATTATCTGTGGTTCTTCTATAATGTGCCATGATATTACAGGCAAAGAAAGAAAACCAAGGGAAGCATCCCCCCATCCATGTCCGGCAGCTGTGCCACCTGCGTGGAAGGCGTGCTGTACCTGTTCGGAGGTCACCATGCCCATGGGAACACAAACATGGTGAGTCTTTAACCTGGAGCATTGTGGGACAGTTAACTTGATTATATATGGATTATTTTTGTTATTATCTGTTTCTTTCCAGCTTTTCATGTTAAACCTGAACTCTAGAGACGGTGATCTTTTCTGGGAAATGATAGAGTGTAAAGGACCTCCGCCATCTCCCAAGGATAAACTGGGGGTGTGGGCACATCAGTACAAGTGAGTGTCAGCATTGCTTTAAATGTCATTATTTCATTTTGGATGCGACTTCTTCTTTTCTCTTATTTTTCACATAGTTTTACCTTCTCCATACAAGACGTTTAACTAGAAGTTTTGGGTGTTTTTTTTTCTGTCTTCGCTTGCATTCACACATGTGAGTGTCACATCCTAGAGGAATGGACAATTTTGTTTTTGTCTTTTTGCCCCTCTGGAGTCTTCCTAGTTGCATCCATTTGTTCCTCCTCTGTTTTATTCACTGCAGCAGGTATAAACTGTCTGAGGCTTTTTTTATCCATTGACTCTTTCCAATGGATCCGTTAAAAAACTGATGGAAAACTGTAGTACACAGCCTGTCTTCTGTTTTACTTCGATCCCCATAGACTTTAATGGCCGGGTCTGATCCAGAAAACAGATGAGGATAGGACCTGCTCTGAGCCTCATGGACCGGAGACAAATCCATTTTTAGTGAAACTCTGTGGGTCCTTGTGCTGTGTGAGAAATGAATGGACGTCACAAGGACGAGTGACTGCAGCGTTACCTTCGCCCAGTGCCGCTGTCTGTGCAGACGCTGTCATGGCTCTTATCTTTCTTCCAGGCTTATCTACTTTGGCGGATACGGTTATTATGAAGACGACCCAATCGGGACATTTGAGTTTGATGAAACCTCTTTTGGAGTAGGTGTATCAGTATTCACTACTGTTTCTGGATTTGGCTTATGATGGGGAGAGGGGTCCACACACGAGCACATCTATCTCTGTTATGGTTCATCTACTAATGATGGGGAAATGTTGGAAGGACTATGGGTGTAGTTCAGAGTTCCCGGTGGTGTCGCTCTCTGGGATAACTGCTGCACTTCTGTCCTGACCAAGTTAATTGATTATCTTGATAGTGTAACGACTTTAGGGTGATGCAGGATCCAGGGAACGCTGCAGAATAAAGGTTCTTTATTGGAGGGTATAAAAAGTCTCAAATTAGTTTTGTGCTCAGCAACAGAGCAGTCATCAGGTGAATATTGGCTTCAGTGATCCGTGTGGATTAGTGTAATTATGTTCCCGGATAACTGCGCACCCATCGGATCCAGTATTATCCTAAAGTCATTATAGTGTAAAGCAGGACCATGGAGTCGGTAAGCCCAACCTCCGACTCCTCAATTTCCATGACACTGACTCCACACCTCCGACTCCCTCATACATGGCTCATGTTTAAGTGATAAATTTACTGTAGCACAGATTCTCAGCTAAAAGTCTAGACCAGGGGTCCTTAAACTACGGCCCGCGGGCCACATCTGGCCCGTGGAGGATTTTTATGCGGCCCGCCGGGCTGTGGGCGGAGGAGAGCGGTGTCAGCGCCCGCTCCCTCCCGCTTGCTCAGGGCCCTGGCAGCCGGATACTTCCCTCTCCCCGTGCCTCCGCAGATCCGCTGTCTTCCTGCTGTGCGCTCCCTGTGACGTCTCAGGTCAGAGGGTGCGGTGACGGCTTTACACCGCACCCTCCCCTGAGCCGTCACAGGCAGCGCCGAGCGGGAAGACGCTGGAGTCCGGACCCGAGCAGCTGCAGCAGGTGAGAGGGGGTGATATCCTGCATGGTGCATTATATGGTGGGAGAAAGGGACATCTTGCATGGGGCATTATATGGGGGTGACATCCTGCATGGGGCATAATATGAGGGAGGTGACATCCTGCATGGGGCATTATGTGGGGGAGTGACATGCTGCATGGGGCATTATAAAGAGAGGGGGGTGATATCCTGCATTGTGCATTATAACGACAGGGGAGTGATATCCTGCATGGGGCATAATATGGGGGGTGACATGGTGCATCGGGCGTTATGAGGGGTGACATCCAGCATGGGGCATTATATGGGGGGGTGACATCCAGCAAGGGGCATTATATGGGGGGGTGACATCCTGAATGGGGTATTATAAAGACAGGGGAGTGATATCCTGCATGGGGCATTATATGGGGGGAGGGGGTGACATCCTGCATGGGGCATTATAACAACAGGGGAGTGATAGCCTGAATGGGGCATGGGCATTATTTGGGGGGGGGTGACATGCTGCATGGGGCATTATATAGGGGGGGGTGACATCCAGCATGGGGCATTATATGGGGGGGGGTGACATCCTGCATGGGGCATTATATGGGGGGGGGGTGACATCCTGCATGGGGCATTATAAAGACAGGGGAGTGATATCTTGCATGGGGCATTATATGGTTGGAGAAAGGGACATCCTGCATGGGGCATTATAAGGGGGGAACAGCCTGCCTATTGAGGACCTATTCTGCCTATTGGGGACATTTACCTGCCCATTGAGGACCTATGCTGCCTATTGGGGACCTATGCTGCCTATTGGGGACATTTACCTGAATATTGGGGACCTACAGTCATGGACAAAAGTATTGAGAATGAGACAAATAGTAATTTTTCCAAAGTTTACTGCTTCATTTTTTGTAATGGCAATTTGCATATACTCCTGAATGTCAAAGAGTGATCAGCTTAACAGCAATTACTGTACTTGCAAAGTCAATATTTGCCCAGAAAATGAACTTTAACCCCCAAAGTACATTTCAACATCATTGCAGTCCTGCCTTAAAAGGAGCAGCTAACATCGTTTTAGCGATTGATCCATTAACACAGGTGTGGGTGTTGATGAGGACAGGGCTGGCGATCAATCAGTCATGATTAAGTAAGAATGACATCACTGGACACTTTAAAAGGAGGCTGGTTCTTGGTATCATTGTTTCTCTTCAGTTAACCATGGTTATCTCTAAAGAAACACGTGCAGCCATCATTGCACTGAACAAAAATGGCCTAACAGGGAAGAGTATCGCAGCTACAAAGATTGCACCTCAGTCAACAATCTATCGCATCATCAAGAACTTCAAGGAGAGAGCTTCCATTGTTGTCAAAAAGGCTCCAGGGCGCCCAAGAAAGACCAGCAAGCGCCAGGACCGTATCTTAAAACTGTTTCAGCTGCGGGATCGGACTACCAGCAGTGCTGAGCTTGCTCAGGAATGGCAGCAGGCTGGTGTGAGTGCTTCTGCACGCACTGTGAGGTGGAGACTCTTTGAGCAAGGGCTGGTTTCAAGGAGGGCAGCAAAGAAGCCACTTCTCTCCAGAAAAAAACATCAGGGACCGACTGATATTCTGCAAAAGGTACAGGGAGTGGACTGCTGAGGACTGGGGCAAAGTCATTTTCTCTGATGAATCCCCTTTTCGATTGTTTGGGACATCTGGAAAACAGCTTATTCGGAGAAGAAGAGGTGAGCGCTACCACCAGTCTTGTCTCATGCCAACTGTAAAGCATCCTGAAACCATTCATGTGTGGGGTTGCTTCTCAGCCAAGGGAATCGGCTCACTCACAGTCTTGCCTAAAAACACAGCCATGAATAAAGAATGGTACCAGAATGTCCTCCAAGAGCAACTTCTCCCAACCGTCCAAGAGCAGTTTGGCGCCCAACAATGCCTTTTCCAGCATGATGGAGCACCTTGCCATAAAGCAAAGGTGATAACAAAATGGCTCATGGAACAAAACATAGAGATTTTGGGTCCATGGCCTGGAAACTCCCCAGATCTTAATCCCATTGAGAACTTGTGGTCAATCATCAAGAGACGAGTGGACAAACAAAAACCAACAAATTCTGGCAAAATGCAAGCATTGATTATGCAAGAATGGACTGCTATCAGTCAGGATTTGGTCCAAAAGTTGATTGAGAGCATGCCAGGGAGAATTACAGAGGTCTTGAAGAAGAAGGGGCAACACTGCAAATATTGACTTGCTGCATTAACTCATTATAACTGTCAATATAACCTATTGGTACTCATAATATGATTGCAATTATATTTCTGTATGTGATATAAACATCAGACAAACACTAATAAAAACCAGAGGCCAGCAGATCATGTGAAAATATAATTTTGGTGTCATTCTCAAAACTTTTGGCCATGACTGTATGCTGCCTATTGAAATACCGGTTGATTTAACTTTACTTGTTCTTCATTTTAAATATTGTATTTGTTCCTGTATTGTTTTTTTCACTTCAAAATAAGATACAGTGCCTACAAGTAGTATTCAACCCCCTGCAGATTTAGCTGGTTGACACATGCGGAATTAACTTGGCATTGTGACATTTGTACTGTAGATCAGCCTGGAAGTGGGAAATGCACTGCAGCAAATTATTATTTTTTTTTTAAAAACGTAAAAAGTTAATTCAGAGTGTCATTTATTATTCAACCCCTCAAACCACAAGAATTCTGTTTGGTCCCCCTAAAGTATTAAGAAGTAGTTCAGGCACCAAGAATAATGAGCTTCACATGTGTGGATTAAAGATCTCTTTTGCCAGCCTTTTCTGACTATTTAAGACCCTCCCCAAACTTGTGAACAGCACTCAGACATGGTCAACATGGGAAAGACAAAGGAGGATTCCAAGGCCATCAGAGACAAGATCGTGGAGGGTCACAAGGCTGGCAAGGGGTACAAAACCCTTTCCAAGGAGTTGGGCCTACCTGTCTCCACTGTTGGGAGCATCATCCGTAAGTGGAAGGCTTATGGAACTACTGTTAGCCTTCCACGGCCTGGACAGCCTTTGAAAGTGTCCTCCCGTGCCGAGGCCAGGCTTGTCTGAAGAGTCAAGGCTAACCCAAGGACAACAAGGAAGGAGCTCCGGGAAGATCTCATGGCAGTGGGGACATTGGTTTCAGTCAATACCATAAGTAACGTACTCCACCGCAATGGTCTCCGTTCCAGACGAGCCTGTATGGTACCTTTTACTTTCAAAGCGTCATGTCAAGGCTCGTCTACAGTTTGCTCATGATCACTTGGAGGACTCTGAGACAGACTGGTTCAAGGTTCTATGGTCTGATGAGACCAAGATCGAGATCTTTGGTGCCAACCACACAAGTGACTTTTGGAGACTGGATGGCACTGCATACCACCCCAAGAATACCATCCCTACAGTCAAGCATGGTGTTGGCAGCATCATGCTGTGGGGCTGTTTCTCACCCAAGGGGCCTGGCCATCTGGTCCGCATCCATGGGAAGATGGAAAGCACGGCCTACCTGGAGATTTTGGCCAAGAACCTCCGCTCCTCCATCAAGGATCTTAAGATGGGTCATAATTTCATCTTCCAACAAGACAACGACCCAAAGCACACAGCCAAGAAAACCAAGGCCTGGTTCAAGAGGGAAAAAGTCAAGGTGTTGGAGTGGCCTAGTCAGTCTCCTGACCTTAACCCAATTGAAAACTTGTGGAAGGAGCTCAAGAATAAAGTCCACATGAGACACCCAAAGAACCTAGATAACTTGGAGAAGATCTGCATGGAGGAGTGGGCCAAGATAACTCCACAGACCTGTGCCGGCCTGATCAGGTCTTATAAAAGACGATTATTAGCTGCAATTGCAAACAAGGGTTATTCCACAAAATATTAAACATAGGGGTTATATAATAATTGACCAACACTTTTATGTTTAAAATTTAATAAAATTCAACTGAGCAACATAACTTTTTGGTTTGTAAGATTTATGCTTCTGTTCATAAAACCTACTCTCGAATGCAGTTTGAAGGCTCTAACTTATTTACATCTTATCAAACCAGCTAAATCTGCAGGGGGTTGAATACTACTTGTAGGCACTGTATGTGCAGTGTGCATAGGAATTTGTTCATAGTTTTTTTTTTAAAAAAAACTATATTCCGGCCCTCCAATGGTCAGAGACAGTGAACTGGCCCCCTGTTTAAAAAGTTTGAGGACCCCTGTTCTAGACCCTTAGATCAGGAATAGGACAGACATTTATAGGACATTTCATAACTTTCCCAAATTCTTATAAAAAAAAATATTCACTACAAACTGCATTGAACTACTGTACCCAATTTATTATATATTTTAGGAGTTGGAGTCGGTCCATTTTATTCCGACTCCACCAAAATGGACACCGACTCTGACTCCACAGCCCTGGTGTAAAGGGGTATTACATTGATGATGGGTTATTAGGATAGTCTGTCAGTGTGGGGTCTAGGGGCGTCTGACCCGTGGCACTTGCTGACTATGGATGTAAGGCTAAGTGCACATTGCGTTTGTGCATTAATTGACAGTGTACATCGGCAGTTTTCCCGCCTGGCCCCAATTCACGTGTGCTCTTTTTGCGCTGTGTAACTGTATAGGGAAATGCAGCAGACTATGCTTTCATATGTAGGTGGTCTTTGCAGAAAAAATGTAGTGATAATATATTATTATATAATTTTATTTATTTTTTTTACACTTGCTCTCTATGTTGGGCGGACTGTGGCCACTGTCGGACTATACTCTTGAGCATATGTGCCTGACAGTTTGCAACAAACCTTACTGTGTCCACGACGCTTTAGCAAGTGCAGCCGTTACTTTATCCTTTTGGGTCATGAGGATGGGGATCTCCACCAATCCAATATTGATCACCTAGCTTAAGGATAGACCATCAGCACAGATCCCATTAAACTCCGTGGTTATGCCATAAATGTCCTTGGCATACCCCTATAAAGCGTCAGCAGTATGTGATGCATCTACAGGGGTGAGACGACCCAGCGCTTTCCTGCTGGCACAGGAGTGAGATGTTTTGCTTTGGCAATGGAGTACAGTGTGGACAAGGAGTTATGTACATCGCTGTAATAAGGATGATTTATGTACTGATCTATCGCTGATCCTGTAATTAGTCTGTGTCTGGTAATCTCCAGAATATAGGACTTCCCAGAGGTTGGAACAATCACGTCCATGCTCTTCATCTAGACAGCTTCACCTGGCATCGCATTGTGACCACGGTAATAATTACTTATATCCACAACTTCGATAGGAGGAAATAACTCTTTATGAACCGTGCAAAAAAAAAAAAAAAAACCTGCACAATCGCCTATCTTCTCTACAGGGTAAAAGTCCCTCTCCTCGAGCCGCACACGCCTGCGCCAGTGTTGGGAATAGAGGCTATGTGTTTGGTGGTAGATACAGGGTGAGTGCCACTTTATACAGCCGAGTATCTTACACGGCCTTTGTGACATTGCAAGAGTTTCCTGTAAACCATTTTCCTTTATATTCTAGGACTCTAGAATGAATGACCTCTATTATCTGAATTTTGACACCTGGGAATGGCATGAAGTGTAAGTAATTCGGAATATATCAGCCCTTTTCTGATCTGTCACATGATGCTGCCCTTTAACAGCATGAAGACGTCAACTCCACCGGGAGCACAAATGGAAAAACAAAAATAAAATATCAAATATTTCTCAATAAAAATACAGTGGAGTCAGTTACAGTATATGGACTGTAATTATGAGGGGCACACTGACGTCGGCCATGCTTGCTTCACCAGAAACAGGACTAGAGTGCCGTCAGTGAGTCTGCTGAATCCGGATGATCTCTGTCATGTCTGAGTTTGATTACACTGGGCACTGTGTGACTTCAGAAGCATGGACGAATTACTCTGCCGCTCACAATTAGATTTTGTACCGATTTTCACATAATGACTCGGCTGCAAAAAGCGTCCGCATGCGCCAGCCGCCTACAACCGCCTGTGTCCGCACGCGCCTAGCCACCTACAACCGCCTGCGTCCGCACGCGCCTAGCCACCTACAACCGCCTGCGTCCGCACGCGCCTAGCCACCTACAACCGCCTGCGTCCGCACGCGCCTAGCCACCTACAACCGCCTGCGTCCGCAGCTGCTGACCGGGCTGAACTTTTTTCCATTCGCTTGATCACGATAGGTATAACTAAATTCTGTTTAATTTGAATCACTCATTTCTTTCATTCTTTAATTGCAGAATTCCTCAGGGGGTGATTCCAGTGGGCAGATCCTGGCATTCATTAACACGAGCCTCAGAAGACACCCTGTTTCTCTTCGGTGGATTTACAACTGACAAACAACCATTGAGTAAGTCTATGATGAGCGTGATGCAACATGCACAGCTCTGCTGAGCATAAAATCATTTCGCTTCCCCCGTTAAAAAGAATTTAAATTAAAGGGTTACTCTCATCACTGTCCTGCTAGAGCGCACCGTTTAACCGTTCAGCCAGCGGCTTAAACTCTGCTCTCTGATGCTTCAAGTAGTGGCAGCTTTGCCTCTATCATCGGAGGAACGCTGGGCACTGAAGCTGCCCGCATCCAGTGATCAGGACCGCTTCACAACAGCCCTTACAAGCTCTATAACATAGGGCTTGTAAGCATTAAGCTCCTTGCCTCCTAAGATAGAAGCAGTCATCAGCCTCCTGGGTCTTCTCGGAGCCACAGCTGTGCGCTCATCCTGCTAGAAACATCAGACCTGTGCCATTTACAATGGACCAAGTATTTATCCCAGGGCCACACATCATACATTTACAGCGTGAACAAACGTAACTCTAGAAAAGCATGACGGCATCGTGAACAAGAGCGCTCCTGCTTTCGGCATAGAAGCTATAGATTAACCCTTCCATTCTCGCCAGTAAAGGTCTCTATGTGTAGCTGTGAATCTGATGTGTATTTCATGAAAAAAAGATGCGCCCACAGTACTGAAGAGGTGCGATCCAAGCAATCACTTATAGATAATAGCCGCACTCAAACTCTTGGTTGCAAAGAGTGATAATTTTACTATAATACAACACCACACCGTAGAAAAAACGTGCTTAGTAGCGATACATGACGTTTCGACCTGGATAGGCCTTTTTCAAAAACATCGCTAAGGCTGAGTTCACACGATGCGTATTTCATGCGTTTCCGCGGCGTTTTTGCAGTTGCGGAAACGCATGAAAAACGCATGGTAGAAGGGAAGCAATGGAAATCCGCATGTGCTGTGCCCATGATGCGGATTTTTCCGCAGCGTTAACGCTGCGGTCAAAAATCCGCAGCATGTCAATTAATTTTGCGGAAACGCGGCGATTTCGCCGCCATTGACTTGCATTAGAACGCGCCAATTCCGCAAGACTGCATCTGTACTTGCGCTATTGGCGCGTTCTAATATGCGGATGGTACCCGAGTGTGGAGGAGAGGAGAGTCTCATCCACACCCAGGTACCATTAAAAAAAGCTGTAAAAAAAGAATAAAATAAAAAATATATATATACTTACCATCTGTCGGCCCGCGCAGCGCTCCCGCTTGGTTCCCGGCACTTGCAGTGAGTTGTAGGACCTGCGCTGACGTCAGAGTCATGTGACGGGTCACGTGACGCTGACGTCGGCAGGTCTTTCAATTCAAAGTTGCTGGCAGCCGGGAACTTTGTAAAGCAGGACAGCGCAGGCCATCGGAGGTAAGTATATACACTCTCTCGGATCACACTATATAAATCCATGCCGTTTGCATGGATTTATATAGTGTGACCTAGTTGTCAAGCACTTTCCAGGTGATGCTAAAATCGCCTGGAAAGCGCTTGTCAATCTGCACGCGGAAACGCATGTGAATCTGCATGTGGATCCGCATGTATTCTGCAGGAAAAACGCATGCACAATCTGCATGTACAATCTGCATGCGTTTTTTCTGCCAGGGAGATGCAGAAATGATGCAGAAATTTTCTGCTTCATTTCTGCATCGTGTGCAGATACCCTAAAAGAGAGAATTAAGATACATTAATAGGGTGTTATAGAAATTAAAGAAAAGTTTTATATTTCCATATATACCAATATACATAGTTACACCATTTGCAAGTAAATAATCATTTGAGAGTACACAGCCAGACGCAAGTAGTAGTAGTAAAAAGGGTACCAGGGATAGGGAAAAGGGTAGGGGATCCGTATATGTCCATTGATGAAATATATCACAATAGTAAAAATATGGGCAATCAATATCCAAACATACTAACCTATATACTGCACCCAGAGGGGATAAAGCTAAGTGGATAAATGGAAACACTGGCTTGGAAAAGGCCTGGAGAAAAAATAAATAAGAGATCGCTATTGAAGCACCAGTGGGATCTATAGGAGGCAAGACAAGTAGACTATACCTTGGTGGTGTGGTAGTGTAAACTTGCGTTCCTGCTGCTTTTCCGGTGTGTGGGAGGCATTAGCGGCAGTGGATCTTAAATATAGGTGCTGCTGAGAGCTTCCGGCGGAAGTGTTAATGAAATGGAGGCTTGGAACGCAGGGAAGACGGAGCGGACCTAAAATGTAGGGGCTAAAAGGTGGAGCGGGTCTAAAATGGAGTGGCTGTAGGGTGGACACCTTAATTCAGGCCATAGAGCGCAGAGAGAAGAAAGGGGCACTTGTGCAACTTTGCAGCAGTGAATAACTATTATAATAGGGCATAGGGAGAGAAGGACAATACCTTCTAACACCAAAGGAATCACACTCCAGATACAAAGTGGGGAGAGTAATCTATAGAATGGATAATGTTTAGTATATGAATAAAAAGGAAAAATAAGAATAAAGATTAAAAAAAAATGGAAAAAATGAAGGGAAAAAAAAAAAAAGGTCCGCTCCATCTTCCCTGCGTTCCAAGCCTCCATTTCATTAACACTTCCGCCGGAAGCTCTCAGCAGCACCTATATTTAAGATCCACTGCCGCTAATGCCTCCCACACACCGGAGAAGCAGCAGGAATGCAAGTTTACACTACCACACCACCAAGGTATAGTCTACTTGTCTTGCCTCCTATAGATCCCACTGGTGCTTCAACAGCGATCTCTTATTTATTTTTTCTCCAGGCCTTTTCCAAGCCAGTGTTTCCATGTATCCACTTAGATTTATCCCCTCTGGGTGCAGTATATAGGTTAGTATGTTTGGATATTGAGTGGCCATATTTTTACTATTGTGATAGATTTCATCTAGGGATCCCCTACCCTTTTCCCTATCCCTGGTACCCCTTTTTACTACTACTACTTGCGTCTGGCTGTGTACTCTCAAACGATTATTTACTTGCAAATGGTGTAACTATGTATATATGTAAATATTAAACTTTTCTTTAATTTCTATGACCCCCTATTAATGTATCTTAATTCTCTCTTTTAGCGATGTTTTTGAAAAAGGCCTATCCAGGTCGAAACGTCATGTATCGCTACTAAGCACGTTTTTTCTACGGTGTGGTGTTGTATTATAGTAAAATTATCACTCTTTGCAACCAAGAATTTGAGTGCGGTGATTATCTATAAGTAATCTGATGTGTATGACGTTTAATCGGGGATCTGTTTTCAGGTGACACCTGGATCTACAGTATTAAAACGAACGAGTGGATTCCCTTCCAGAGCTGCCATGCTGGTAAACCAAGGTGAGAAGCCGGACAAGCAGCATGCAGTTAGTGGATAATAATAATAATAATTATCTTTATTTATATAGCGCCAATATATTCCGCAGCGCTTAACAATTCAGAGATTCATATACTACCGTCATAAGTAACATAGATAAAGATAATACAATAATTAAAGCAAAAATAATCACGACCCTGCTCGTAAGAGCTTACAATCTACAATGAGGTGGGGGGTGATACAAAGAACAGGGGGTTATTTACAAGGATGGTCCAGCCATCTGGAGGGGATGAGGGATAGATAAAGGTTGCAGGAGCTCGTCACCGGCCAGTATCTGTAGTGATTTTGGGCTTGGATAGGAGCCATTTTTACTTATATGCAGGACCTCTAATAATTAAGACTTGTGTAAGGTGCCAGTCACACTGGTCCATGTAGTGCAACCTGCCGGGTCACAGCCTATTGGTTACACCTGTATTATTAGATCAGACAGGCTCTCCAGCAATATATAAGTGCACCCTATAAAGGACAAATGCCCTAGTTCCCCCAATAGTATAGGGCCAGGCTGTGTATGGCAAAGATATACATGAGGTTTTAGTTGGTATTTTATCCAACATATGTAAATGCACAACCTGCGTCCAGGGTAATCATTGTCTTGAGAGTCTCTTACAAATTTAGCTAAAATCATGTTGCCGTTCTTTTAAAATAGTTTTAATCATTTTAGCCAATGTAATTGTAGAGAAGGATAAACAATGGGAGATTTGTACTGATTGTAAAATCACTTTCTTGGTAACTATATTGGGGCACGTAGCACCATATTGAACGACGCCTGGGTCAGGGAGGTAGTGCTGGTGGGTTATAGGATATAATTCCCTTCAAGACCATCCTGCCCAGGACCCTCGTACAGAAGTGAATGGATTATAGGACGGTTAGGACTCACCTGCTGAGGTGGATTCGCAAAGCCCCAGGTCAGGGTGGACATGTGGATCCAGGGCGTCGGTACAGCTGGCTGAAAAGCCAGTGAATCAGGAAGGCTATGCTGATCGGCCGAATAGCAGGCTAAGCAGGACATGTTGGAAGCCACAGGACCAGGAGGCCAGATGAAGAGGAAACTGGCCCGTCTGAAGCAGGACTTGGATGTAGGTTGTAGAATTTACAGCAGATTGTAGTGTAATGTGAACAGACTCAATTTGTGATGCTTGCAGCAATTGATGGGTTAAGCAGCAGGTTTTGTGGAGCATAAGGTGGAAACTGTAGAAATCACAGGAGTCTGAGGAGACTATGGCAACAAAGAAACTGGATGCTGGCCAACTCCGAACAAACGGCCACTGCACACATTACATTTTCAGTACACAGACACCCGGGTAGGTCCAAGTGGGCCTTAGAAGTCCTTGGGAGATGTCACTGAAGAAGGCCAGGCCTCTTGTTAGACTCAACAAGGAGCACAACAAAGGGTGGCACGGCCATCGGGGAACTGGGACTTTGGTCCAGAGACTCCACAGACTGAATTCTCTGAGGGGAGAGAAACTTGGCTCACACAAGTATTGAATATCATCCCCAGAAAGTCCATGTGCCGAGAGCAAATGAACCATCATTTCTAATGAGTCAAGATCCATCTGAAGTATTCCAGGGAATCGAGGGTTATATGAAGGCTGGACAGGTCGTGCTCCTTGGTCAAATCTGAAGGTCGTCCTGGTGTGGGAGGATTGTCACTTGCCTGACATTGAGATTATGAGGCACCAGGACCTTGGAGAAGACCCTCGGATCTGAGGCCAAGCTGGACAAAATGGAGTTGAAAAGAACCTGCAGCAAATCTAAAGAATCGCTGATGGGATTGTGAACATACGACAAAGTTTCCTTGTTGTAAACACAACCACTGATGGCAGAATATTGTGTGAAATCTCCAGACACTATCAAAATGGTTGGTTAGCTTGAGATCTAGAGTGACCCTGACCGAACTGCACGTCTGAAAGTCGGGGGTTTCCAGGAGGAAATAAGTTCAATTTCTCCCTGTAGCCGCACTGTATGGCGGCCGGGCAGCACTGTACTATTTACCTGTAGGTTAACCCCATATCTGTAGATAAATAGAGCTTTGAGGTGAAGGTTCCCTTTAAATATTAAAATGCCCCCTGAATGTCTTCTGACCGATACACAGGGCACAGTGTGTAAAATAAATGAAAAAAAAACGCTGCCAATCCAAATAGTTACCAACCCTGCCCCCATTGGACAAAAAAAAAGTCTAAGTAAGAATAATCCTCACAGCAAGGGTTCACATTTTAAAGTGCATTTTAGTGGTCCTTTATGGTCATAAAAAAACAAAAATCTGGAAAAACTTTTTTTTTTAAGTTTTCCCACAAATAACCAGTATTAAAAATAATATACAAATAACAGAAAAATGAAGCCCAACGTATCGCGAAAAATAGATGAAAAATTATTTGACTGTCGAATATGAAATTTTACAGCGGTTTAAGCCACATGAATGAAAAATCCCAAAAATGTGTTGAGTCATGGGGGTAAGTAGCACACCACAGCCCATAAAATGCCACCCGGCTCTAAGCCCGGAACAGTATGTAGAATATGTAAAAGCACAAGTGTATGACACAAAGTGGATAGTGGAGGAACTTTCCGAAGAATTGAAAACACTTGATCTTAAAACTTGGTTACATGGAGGAATAATTACGAGGTAGAAGGATGAGTGATGGGCGTATCGATGACATTGAGGCGGTGCCATACCGGTCAGATGGTGATATACTGTGTGATGTTGCAGGTTGTGGCATACGGCGTGTGCCAGTAAGGAGGGGGAGATATTTGTCTTCGGAGGATGTGCCAACAATCTACTCGCCCATCACAAAGCGGTAACTATTCATGATTTATTCCCAGGTTTGGAGGAGACAATGGTTTTCTTTAAAAAAAAAAAAAAAAAAGTTTTAAGTCCCCAATGTGACTGTAGCCATAATGAGCATGTGCCACCACTTATCTATTAACTGTGGCCGGACATGCTCACTACAGCTCCATTCACACCAGTGTATGTGGATTGGGGTGGTCTCGGCGTCCCCCAGCGAGCGTGCATTCATCATCTATCCTCAGGATGTTATGGGACAATCCATTTTAGCTGATGACATTTGATGAAATAGCCCTTTAAAAAGGTTTTGTGAGTGCGCGGTACAGGAATAACCTCGCATCAATGACAGCTCGCTCCTTTTCTGTTCACGCTTCGTGTTAGTACAAAAGCCCTTTACTATAACAGAACTTGTGTTTTATGATTGATCACTATTAATAACGACTCTGTATAGAGGAAAGCGCCAGCGGAGTTGTGTCTTGTAACTAATACTTTGCAGGATTCAGAGCTCATCTATTCTTTCTCCTGTTACAGGCTCATAGTAATGCCGTCCTGGTGTTCTCTGTGCAACCAAGGTCTCTCCTTAGGTAAGTCCCTGTGCTGTTTATGGGGTCACCCTCCGGTCTAATCTGATACTGGGCTTGGAGGAGATAGGTGCCAAGGCACCAAACAGTCTAATACCCAGTGAGTATTGTTCACCCCTCCTCTGATTTATGCGCAGTACTCACCGGGTAGTCGTCCTGTTCACACTGCAATGAATTGTCTCCATGTCTGATTGTGTATTGGGCAGGAGAGTATGTGTGCCAATATATAAATTTAAATGGTAGAATTTAAAACCACACATCCCACACAAAAAAACTACTCACCACTCACTGTGGGTCCAACCAGTGGGGTCCCCATGGGCTCAGCCCTGTCCGGTGCAGGTTGAGTGAGCAGCACCACACTGCTGAGAATAGCATCATAAGAGGCCAAGCAATGGAAAACTGCCAATTAATGCTTGTTTTTATGAAAAAATGCCACAATTCTCAAACCAACCTCAGAACTACCAGCCTGCTAGGCAGATAAGAGGCCGTCAGTCTGGGGTGGGAGACCTGCAGTCTGTCTGGACTTTATGGTCCAGATTTGGACTTGTGAATTCTAGGAATAATTATTAATCTGATATGTATTTTCCTTCCTCAGACTTTCCCTAGAGACTGTGATTTCTCTTAAAGACATCCTGTCCGACTCACTGGATTGTCTCCCTAAGCACTTACTCCACTGCGTGCATCAAAGGTTTGCGAGCGTGAACACATGTGGGTCCTGAAGCGCAGACCCTGCTGTTTACAAGTCACTGTTTGTGTTTTTTAGGATTTTTTTTTCCCGTTGGATCTTATTTTACTGTAAATATGTTTAATACTTGTGGAGAATTCACGTTCTTGTTCATTATGTGGGAGCCGTTATTTAGCTCCATTTCCTGCAGCCTTAAGGGGGCGCCGTTCACTCCTATTGTAATGTACAATTTGGACTCAAATTAAAATGAGCCCCTCTGTAAAATGAAAATAAAGAACCATGGAGTTAAAATTTCTTAGTTTTATTTCTTACCAAATTATTTGCAAGGAGGAATAGGTTTCCCACATTAAAAGCGCAAAAATATTACATAGTAATTACATTACTTTTCAAATCAATACTTCTTACAGGCAGATGGGTGTAGGGCAGATTCACGTGACAATATTGGGGTGGGATTCTCTCATCCATCTTATCCCGACATTCTCCGGCAGCAGATTCCAAACTCCGCAGCCCTATAGTCCTATCTGAGGCCGTTGTGTTTGATTCGGGAGACTCACAGCCGAACCGTGATTGACAGATGGGTGAAACTGGTGACACCAGCCTGACCTCCACAATACCAAAGCGCAGGTCATAGCCACATCTGATGCTGTCAGTTCAGGATATTACAATGAATTCACGTCACACGACTCCCCACTGAGCTGGGGCCAAAATATGAGAGAGAGCAGCGACCTGCCAGACTCCAGCTGTTGTGCAAAATGATTAACACAACCTGGTCTGTCAGACTCAACAGTGATCTGAGGCTGTAGGACGGGAGCCGTACCGCCTCTTAGCTGACGAAATCCGCGGCGGTTTTGATTTGCCAGCTTTGTATGACATCATCATTGCGCGACGACATCACACAAGACCAGCTAATCACTAGCAGAGCTGAGTATGTCATCAGGTAACGGGCAGATCTCACGGCTCCCGTCCTACAGCCACAGATTACTGCCGTTACCGATGGGCCAGGTTGTGCATATTGTTTTGCACCAACTCTAGTTTTAACCCCCCCGATTCAACAACCAGCCACGTTCCCAGGATTTACTATTTCCATCATGGAAACATGGACTGCTGTGGAAAGCCATGTAGAGCGGAGAGTCTGACCCCCACAAAGTCAACTTTTCCAACCCCACCCAAAATCAATAGGTGCAAATCATCTCTAGCTCCGTATTTACATGTATGAAGTGTAGAAAAGATCATTTCTTCTTTGCATGCAGCAGATTCGGTGCGGACACTTTTACTTTCCCCGGCATGTTTCTCGATAGGTCGGTGTCCTATGGAAAACAATAGTGTAGTAAAAAGCCGGATATGGTCCTTATACAGCATCTACGGACATGGACAAGTTACTTGGCTTGCTAAAAAAATGGGCCCTTGTCTGTGGGCATATGAGAAAGTGGGGCTCACAATTTTTTATATTTCTTTGTCGGAAAACAAAATTTGTGGGAGGGGTGGCCTCAATCAGCCAGATTTACTATAGGTTATGCCAGAAAGAGGCAGAAGTATACTCCGGCTAAGGACTGGAGTCTGTTTCTTGCGCACAGCCTGAAAAATGCATTTAACGTTAGAGGGAACTTTATCTGTACTGGTGTTTTATACAACATTCTTGGATTAAAAGTCCTCTAAGTGTTTAACCATATTTACTAACTCGATCCAGAACCTAGTACCACTTCTGCCCACAGGCCTTGTCTGGTACTGAAACTTATTCCCATAGATGGGAATGAAGCTGAACTGAATTCTCTAGTACAGACCATAGACACGGAAGCTGCTGTGACCTCTAATTACGCACACAAGACTTTTTTTGGCCCGTTATATTTATTAATATGCATTGATAGTGCATTTACTAACAGTCTCCGGGGCTGTGCCATTCCTAGTCCTCTGAAAGTGTATTAGTGAGTTTAATAACTTTATAACATTTAATTAGATGCCTTTGTAACCAAATATCCATCCCTTTATCAGGCCCAATTTTTTTTATTTAACATTCAACTTAAAAGGTAAAATTTGGCAAATGATTTAAAACTTAAAGGGGTTGGGCAGGAATTGCAACTGACCACAGACCATCACTGGAGCTTCGGATCAGAACGAGGGTTAAAGAAGTGGAAAAACCCAAAGATCATCAACTTGCAATCCTGGTGGAAACCCTGAAAAGGAACCTGTCAGGCTGTCTTTACCTATGGAAGTAGCTGGATAGGGGCTTGTCCCCCTATAAGGCCTCTTTCACACGTCAATGTCTCTGGTACGTGGGTTGACAGTTTGCACACGTACTGGAGACACATACACACGCAGACCCATTCAAATGAATGGATCTGCGCACATGTCAGTGTGTTTCCACGGACCATGTGTCCGTGTCTTGAATGCCGCAAAACGTCCAACATACGTGCACACAGATGACATCCATGTTTCATCAGTGTGACACATACCGGTGCATGGGAATCAGCGGTACAGTTAGTGCTGTTCCCGGGTGCTGAAGGAATCTTTCATTGTCCCCTGCTGGCGCTACGATCAGCGCCAGCAGGGGACAATGTTGAGAGTAGTATTCTGCTCCCGCTGTCTTCAAAACCTGTAAAAATAAGAAAATAATAATAAAAAAAAAATTATATTAACCTGGCTTGAGGTGACCGCACACGCTGAGGAGCAGAAGAGATTGACTGACCTGCGCTGAGTTCAGTGAGCGGTGTCCTGTCACTCAGGGAGCTGAGCGCAGGGGCCCGCTCGCTGCAGCCCGTCATTATCCTCTGCTCCTCAGCGTGTGTGGTCGCCTTAAGTCAGGTGAGTATAATGATTTTACTTTATTCTTATTTTTACAAGTTTTGGAGACATCAGGAGCAGAATACTACTCTCAACATTGTCCCCTGCTTGAGCTGATCGCAGTGCCAGCAGGGGGGCCAATGAAGAGAGATGCCTTCAGCACCCGGCGCTTGTGATCCTGATTCGCCTGACTGTTGCAACACAGGTACACACGGACATCTCCGGTATTGTTTTTTTATAGTGACGGAAATATCAGGACATGTGAAAAAGGCGTAAGATAGATAGATCTATCTATATAATTTTTTTGTATAGAATTAAATGTCAGTCATGAGAAATGTAGCATAGAAGCCACATGCAGATCAGGCTGGTGGTGCATTGAGGGCGTGGACGGCTCTTTTCCTGTCTGATTTGCATATGACATGTATGCTACATTTCTCATGATTGACACATCGGACCTGACAGGTTCATTATGAATATTCATATCTTACTACTATGCAGAGAGAAAACATGCTTTCCTTTTTCCTTCTGATTCTTTAGGAAACCATCGATATCTACATAGTGCTTGGCTTATTCTATGTGGATGTTGATGTATATGGTGCGGCTCGGTATCAGTCGGAGGAGGTCTGATTTCATATAGGAGCTGCAGACGCTACATTGTAGGGTTGTACCTTAACACTTCGCAGTAAATCCTTCTCTCGGCTGGAGGTTTCCTTGGAATGCATGAAACTGTTCAGGGCGGTTTTAGCAGCTGTGGAAATAAAAAATGAGCGTCAAAGTCTTCAGCACCAAAAATGGCAAAAACAGCTGCAGAATAATCCAAGTATTTCTATTCTGTAATAATGGTGCCTCATTGCTTTCTGCACCTGGTTATTAAAATATGGAGCGAGAGCAACCTCATAAGCTGATATTTCTTTTTATTATAGATTTCTAGTAATTGAGCGGGTAAAATAAAGGCAGATGTGGACTGCGCTTTAGCATCAGCTGTTGAGCGGAGCCTGTGATCTCGCGTCTAATATGTACAGGACAAGTGTCTTTGGCAGATATTATCCACCTGTCCTAACAGTTGCAGTTTTGCTATGTATATTTTTGGCCACAGCCTACTGGGTTGTACATGCACCGTTACGTTGCGTCCATATTTAATTTCATGACCACGGTCATTCTGCTGCAAGTTAATTAGATTTTACCTTTTCCTTTCTTTTGTGTTCCTGGAGTTAATTTAACTTTGTACCTGAAGAAAGAAAAGAAAGTATTGGTGAGAGACCATTTACACTGTAAATGAGAATACTTAGCTACATGGGGAGTTGCGGCTTTCTTTAGGAAAATCACATTTGGAGAAGCTTTGTCATTAACGAGACAACACCTTTAAAGTAAAGCAGCATTTCCTTCCATGGCTTAGTGAGACATCTACAGAATTTGCCAATTACTGATTAAAACTAAACTTAGGATTATTTACACATAAAAGACAAATCTGGCACCGGTGGAGAGGAATGGTACAGTCGCCCAGAACATTACTGATCTTACTTATAACTGGTCATGGCCGTATACGGGGCACAGACTGGCACAGAGAATAACAGGACGTCTTCTTGGTCTGGTTGCCCAGTCAAGGAATTCAAGAGATTTTCAGCGTCCTACGACAAGACAGAGACATAAATCCTGCACATCCCCATTCTAACAATAAGATGCAGGCGGCGATGTGACCACCCAGTGTCACCAGGAATACAGGGGAATCGCGACACTGAGTGCAGCGGTCAGGCAGTCCGCACATACAAACCTCGGAGCCTGCAGCATCTTGATCTACATCATCCTGAAAATAAAGAAAATGTATAGAATATATTAGACTTTATAAAAAAAAAAATATTCAAGAATATAATGAAGATATTTCTGTGATGGAGAAAAAAAAAACTGCGGGTGATTATGGGAAAGCTCCATCCACTATAAAGGCAATGATTCTCATTATACTGGGGAGTAATTTATGCAGGATCTATTCTTCATGGTGGATAACTGGGGACTCAGAACACATGAGGCACTGTTCACACTGCTATATTGTAAATCAGTGCTGCATCCACAACACAACAGCACAGACGGCGTCGGTCTATTTCATTCATGGGAAGACAGCACAGCAGACCCCACTATTCTCCCAGTCACATGTGACCGGCTCGGACAGCAGTTGACCCCACCTTACTAACAGTACTGACGCACCTTGTCATCCTGTTCTTCTAAGGTCATTTCTTGTAAGTCTTGTGTTAAGAAGACCTCAGCGGATCCAGTCCCCGGCTTCTTCCCAGGGCCACCTTTTCCCTTCTGCGGTTGCTTCTTTGCAGGTTCTTCCTTTGTTTTTCCTTTCTTTCCTTTCTTGCCCTTCTCTTCCTTGATGGACCCTGCAGACTACAAAGCAGATGATGCTAGGACTTCCATCAGAAATACGAGACCCCAATACGGTGCCATACCCCAAGCTGGTTCTTACCCCGAGCAACTGCATGATGAGTTCCCGATCTTCATCGTCCTGATCCTTGTACTTTTCCTTCATCTTTTTCATTTTGCTCTGATGGTATAATAGAGGGAGAGGAAGAAGCAAGACATCCGTGATAAGAATGGAGTCATCCATAGCCAGCATGGGCAAAGAAAATTACATCACTAATCCAAAAACGCCAGCTCCTAAGGTGAACCGTGCCGACACGCTGACCAAATTAAGTGCACCTAAAATTAGTTTGATGGCAAATGGCCACGCGGCAAAGTGCACTTTACACACTGTTAACGACCAAACTGCACAAACCACCACGCGGCACAGAGCGGGTCCAACATGTCATCCCATTCATGGTTGTCTCAAGCACATAATATATTTTCCCAGAAAGCCGCCTGGTTGATCAATGATCACAGAGAATCTGGAACCTGACGATTAGATGATAGCAGCCACTACAGGGGGAAGGAGTACTGCAAATATATTGGCCGGTCAAATGCATGGCGGCTGAAGACCCCTAGTGGCTAATGTTGGTGATAAGTTCTTAGCAGCCTGGTCATCACTATGGATGAAGCAGATATGTAGATTATCAGCTTTGTAAGATAATAAATACCTTCTGTCCTCTCTTCAGTGTCTGCTGTGCTGCGTCCCCTTGTGTTGCGTTCTGGGGTACTGATGCTTCTGCGTTCTGGGGTACTGATGCTTCTGCTTTCTCTGCACTTTCCACTGATTTTGTTTCGTCTGAATCATCTGGTTTCTTTTTTTTCTTTATTTCACTGAAAAGAAAAAAAAAATAGATTAAAGAGGCACTCCTCCTCCTCCTCCTCCCATCAAAGTTTTTATCCTCCTAATATATTCTAGTCATCATATTATATAGCACTGTGCACTTACAATTGCTCATTTTGCCTTTCTGGGTAGAAAGGTAAAATGAGCAATTGTAAGTACACAGTGCTATAT
The DNA here is from genome assembly GCF_046119375.1 of Phyllobates terribilis. Taxonomy (NCBI): domain Eukaryota; kingdom Metazoa; phylum Chordata; class Amphibia; order Anura; family Dendrobatidae; genus Phyllobates; species Phyllobates terribilis. Next base: position 51,458,530 of record NW_027362767.1, on the reverse strand, counting down.
AATATGATGACAGCAATATATATTAAGAGGATAAAAACTTTGATGGAGTTGGAGGGGGGGTGGGAGTGCTTCTTTAACGTACAAGTTCTGCGGCCCTCAATTATTACCTTCCAGTTTACAGCAGAGCAACAGAGAATCGTTGGATGAAATGTATTCTCTTTATTGCTTATCTAAGGACCTGTCACATTTGTTCTTTCTTTCTGGCATGCGCTTGTTTTTGCCCATTTCTTTATTTTTTGTGAGATGAATAAAATAAATGTATTCTCAATTGGTAAAGATGAGCAAAATGATTTGCAGCATCCTAGTCCAACGTCCACATCGGTACTTTTTGGCAGTCAGACCTGGGTCCTATGAACTTCCTTGGCTGTGCCAGCATTCTGTGCCTCCATGACGTCACTTCAGTGACAGCCGAGGGAGAGTCACTGGACTCTGGTCTGATGGGCACAGAGTACAGAGATGGATGCCGGGCGAGAGTTCTGCAATTGTTTTGCTCATCTTTACCAATCAACAATTTTTTTTTTATTGTACATTATTTCATGACTGTATTTATTTTATACCTGCACCATTTTTCCCTAATTTTTCATTTTGATTTTTAACTATATATGTACTGGAGTAAAACTATGCCACTATATTTGCCTGTGTACTAGTAACAACAATATGGTTTAATAGCGCTGGGGCCCCATATTGGACCCCGGCCTGTCTATCCTTACTATGAGTGGGCCTCACATCACCAGGGTGTCCTGTGACGAGATCCAAAGGTGCGTCCTGCCGAATCTTCCCCTTTGAATTTGATGATGCCTATTTGTAAGACTGAAGCGTAGACACAGGAGGTGCTGCCTCTTCAGACAGGCATGGGCATAGTAGCTGTGCCCCTGCCATCACTATCACAGCATTCATGTCATTTCTTTTCAATTTTCCATTACAAACACTTAGTCCAGACGTACTAGAGTCTTCCCAGTAGGACGCACGCACACATCCACATGCTGCCCTCAAAGACTAGAAATCCGAACTCTTGGAAGTCTCCATACCTGGAGGTCCCTGATAAAGAGTTCAGGCGTCCTCGCTCTTTATCCAACTTTTTTGATTTGGCCAATCTGATGGGCAGGATAAGACCAAGCAATGCTATACTGCCTTATACCCATTCTGACAAAGATGGTTCCCATGAGGGAAGAGAAGATAAACCCAACATTCAATTCTGCCAGGCTTGTTATATATATATATTATATACACATTGATCCTGACAGCACAGCCATCCCTTACCGTCTTTCTTTAGCTGATAAATGTTTCCGACCAACAGACTTGTCATTCTAATAGGGGGAGGAAAGGGTTAACATTAGTGAAACAAAACATTGATTAATTATTGAATAGGCAGATAAACCAATAATCAGATCTCACCCCCTCTGCTGCTTCTCCATGATGTGCGACAGCCGCCTTGTTCTGTGTCCTATAAAGAATTACAATGGTGAGACCTGGGATTAGAGGGGTCACACGTCCTACGGGTGTCGATGAGACCCTATAAGAAGCTACCTCTTTGCCTGAAGATGGGACAAGTCGATGGCAGTATCAGGGTAGGCCACTTCCCCTTCCACTGCGGTGATATTTTCTGTAGAATGTGAGCTCCCAGCGTCACTTTCTTCATCCGAGCTCCCATCCTCTGAGACGTGTCCTTGATTAGGGACATCGAAGATGTCCTCAGACTTCGGCTCACCGCCATCCTTGTTGTTATGAGCCTCGTCTTCCTCTTCTTCTTCACTGCTGCCGTCAGTATCTTCTTCAGGGGCGTCTAAGTGGAAGCACAATCATCGTGAGATTCTGCACTTGTGACTGTTCAGTGCAGACTTTCTTAATACAGAGGACGGTTTTATAGATCGAATTCCTAATATTACAGTATGACAGATGTAAAGTGTAACACCATCTATCGGCACTAGATGGCGGTACACAATGCATTCATTATATTTGTATTCATTTTAGTCTTATATATTTAATGCATTCATTATTAATGGCCGCCTCACCCAACGGCTCATTCTCTTCCGCCACCAGCTCTGTGTTACAGCTCGTCACACTTTCTAGATCCTCATCCTGTACTTTCACTTTGCGCTCTCCTTTGTGTCTCCAAACACAAGCCTCATCCACCTAAAAGAAAGAATAGCCCAAATCTAATCCTATGAACTTGTTACGTTTAACCCTCTGCTGGCCAGACAGCAAAGTCATAGAGAGGGGCATACACAACAAAAGTAACGAGAAGACAAGTTAGTCTGTGACGTAAATGAATCTCTGATGTACAAACCTTGAAGAGAAACCCAAATCCCATCATCAGGTAAGAGGGTGGAAGGAAATTCTTTTTTCCTAAAAAAAAATAAAAGGTTCCAGTGTCACAAAGTGCTGCAGAAATCATGGATTTACTGCCGCCAGCATGAAGAGGACGTGCTCACCTCGGATCATGAAGCTTCCGGTGGTCAGGTACTCTCCTGTTGGAGCCGTTTTTGACACCTGAAAGGGACAGTACATAAATGTGTAATTGGACTGATGATGGGCCGTCTCGCCAGCCTTCTTAGAATATGACCCTCAGATCTCATTCTCTGAACCCCTGCGGGTAAAGCCAGGAGATCGCCGCATGGGAAAAGGACACGGCGGCCATACTGGGAAATGGTCATCAGGACAGGAGCTTGTACAGAGCAGAGATGAGTGAATGCATTAGCAGATCCCTGGTCCAGCGGTCACATCAGAAGTCCGTGCCCTGCGAACCACCGTCTACCCAACGCTATCGCCGGCTGCACTTCTGATTAGCAGGCTGTCAGCAAACACATCATTGCAGTGTAACTCACCCACAAGGTGGCGCCAGGCCGGCTAACCGGAGCAGGTGTTGGGGAGACCACAGACTACTAATGTGGCCACTGGACCCAGGTCCTGCAAATCGATTCGCTCACCTGTAGCACAGAGCATCTCTGCATTCTGGCTCATAGACCGAGGGGGTCCTGAGGAGATTATTACCCTTTATGATTTCTATATACCTGATTGTGATGGACCCACCAGGCGCTGGTAATAACTCGGGCATCCCACGCAGCACTATAGCACACAGCCATAGTGCCCGCTTCAGTTAGGGTTCGGGGTGGCACCGGCTCACCTAAGAGAGAACACATTAAAGCACAGATTGAATGGAGTTGGTCTTTTTTTTGTTGTGTTACCGTCTATCTGTATACTGGCTTCACGTAGCAGGACGTTACATCATGAATGTAGAAGTCTGAATTCAAGTCAATCACAAGCTGGAGGCAGTGAGATTTAATGCTAGAAAGCTGCAAATGTCCAGATAGCTGGAGGACACCAAGTCATGTTCTGCTCTACAAGTTGAGGAAGTGAATCTGGGGGCAGATAATGTGTGGGGACCCCCTCCTATCCTATAGGTGTGTCCGAAGGGTTCACGGCTGGAGCACCCCTTTAGGGTTATTCTATCCTAAACACTACAATATAATGAATATGAATCGAGATCATGTCTAATAACTGATCATTAAGGATGGAATCTCTGGGTAGTTTGGTACCTGCGGGATTCTTAATGACGCAACTGGTGGCCCCATGCAGGTCAGCGTGCACGTAGATGTCACCTAGACATAGAAACAGCCAATGTTACACAGATCTAGTACAAATATAGCATTCAGCCTAAAAATTAATATAGTCCGTTACTTGTTTCCAGCACAGAAATGCAGCAATTTCTAACACCAGAAGCTTCAGCTATGGATGTAGAGTGCCAAAGCAGCACGTTTATCCCACACTACAGGACGGGATAGCCACGCTGAAAATGTCACTTATATGCAGCGGGTGGAATAAGTATTGAACATTTCACCAATTTTCTAAGTAAATCTATCTCTAAAGGTGCTATTGTCGTGAAATTCTCACCAGATGTCGGTAACAACCCATCCAATCCACACAGGCAAAGAAATCACCATAGATGTCCATAAATTAAAGGGAAGCTGTCACCACTTTGGAGTTATCAGACCTCTACTATGGGCATACAGGGTATAGAAAAGTAAATCTATACTTACCTGTATGGCCCATAGTAGAGGTCTGAATGCAGAGAAAAGCGCTTTAATCAATTCTAACTTGTACAGGCTTGGCGTCCGGGGGACGCCAAGCAATCCCCGCCTATGTGCTTATTATTCCCCCAAATCCCCGCCTCTCTGCTTAATTACCATACTCCCCCCCCCTCCCCTGCATGTCACATGGCTGTATGGCCATAGTAGAGGTCTGATAAAGGGAAACTGTCACCACTTTTGGCGTTAAGTTATGTGTAATAATGAGAAATGACACAGGGAAAAAGTATTAATCACATGAAGAAAGAAGCATAAAAACTATGGAAAGTCCTGACACCAGCTGAAATCTATCAGTAATTAGAAAGCAATCCTGCCAATTAGTGAAAAATAATATCAGCTGGTTCAGCGGATGGCCTATAAAAAGGTGTCTCATTACCAAGGTGCCACACAAGAAAAATCTGATGATGGGTAAAACCAGTGAGCTGTCTCAAGACCTTCACAACCTTATTGTTGCAAAACATACTGATGGCATTGGTTACAGAAGAATTTCTAAACTACTGAAGGTTCAAATAAGCACTGCTGGGGCCACAATCCGGAAGTGGTAAGAACATTGTTTCACCATAAACCAACCACAACTAGGTCCAAGATTTCAGACAAAGGAGTGTACAATAAAAAATTATATTGTGGTACCGTGTTAGCCAGAAAAATCGCTAAAAAGTATTTACATGACAAAAGTATTCTCGGAGTGATACTTTTATAGGCTAACCAGAACAAAATATATATTTGCAAGTTTTCAGAGCACAGAGGCTCCTTCTTCAGGCAGGATTACAAATGAATTAATAACATAAAAGCACAAAATGTAAGAGATATTGCAACATGACATGGGGAAATGGGAAACATTTCTCTGGCCCGGGACACTCTATGACAGATCTAAAAGTCTTAATACTAAAAGGTCATTTTAAGGACAGAGAGAGGAAAATCTGGGAATTCAAACTGAAAAGGATTTTCAATTCTTTGACAATAGGACTCAATTTAACAGCTGGATTTATGGCTCACTACATGGATACAATTCACACCTCCACCAGGCGGGACTCTAGATAACTGAGTGAACATTCCCAATTCCTCCCCATTTCTCTATTTGTAACAAAACGCCTATTTGATTTCCTTGGCTTATCTTTAAGAGGCATCAACCCTTTCATGTCAATAGCTCCTTTGAAAATATTATATAATATATAAAATCACATTTTTCGGACTATAAGACGCACCTAGGTTTCAGAGGAGGAAAATAGAAAAAAAATGTAAGCAAAAAATGTGGTCATGATGCACTGTTAAGGGGGAGGGGGTCTGGTATATATGGCTCCCTCCTTCCTGTTATACGTGGCCCTCATCCTGATATGCATGGCCCCCCAATCGCCCATCCCGGTATGCATGGCCCCCTTCATCCCGGTATGCATGGCCCCCTCATGCCTCATCCCAGTATGGATGGTCCCCCTCATCCTTGTATACATGGGGCCCCCCCTCATCCTTGTATGCATGGCCCCCTTCATCCCTGTATGTAATGCCCCTTCATCCCTGTATGTATGGCCCCCCCTGATACCGTCACGCTGCACAGAAAAAAATAAACAATTATATTCCCCTCCTCTCTCCTCCAGCACTGCATCCCACTCTGTGCCAGAATAGTCACTGCTCCCCACGCTGGGACTGCGTGCATGGGGAGCAGTGACCATTCATTCTTCCTAATAGCGCGCACACTTTAGCTGCAGCACGGCTCCTGCTGCGCTCGGCGGTCAGCGTGCTCGTTATTAAAGGCCATGAATATTCACCACACCCATTTGAGTGGGGAGCAGTGAATATTCATTTTCTTTAGTAGCGGGTACAGTGTAGGCTGCAGGAGGCGCCTCCTGTGCACCGCTACTCCGCCACTGTCGCATCCCCCACCACCCACAGCCACAGTATTTATGTATATCGGACTATAAGATGCACCCCCCACTTTCCTCCAAAATTTTTATAGTCCGAAAAATACGGTATGTATGTATAATAGCAACCATTAAAGTCATACAAATGCTGGAATAATTATCATCATCAATGTCCACTGAGGTCAGTTCAATAAGATTGTCAACCATTAAACCTTTAGTGTTTGTTCTGCTAATCAGTTTTCTCCATGTGATTTCGTCCCTCTGAATTGTAAAGCGCTTTGAAATATGTCGGCGATAAATAATGATTATTCTTATCTGCGATAGCTAGGACTTATTCTGTATATACACAGTATATAGCAGGACGTATGATCTAACACTGAGTAATAAGAGAAGCTGCTCACCGGGCCGCAGGTATCTCTTCACAATCATCTCGTTCTGCTGCTGGTCTCTTCCCGCTATGACCAGGTAATTTTCAGAGCTTATAAACCAGAGGAATTTCTCAAACCTGATGATGAAAAAAACTATAATATTACAAGAACTGATGGAACGAACATAGCAAACAGCCCACACAGCACTGTGCCCCTCTTACACAACCATGGTCTCCCTCATGATCCAACCCTAAGCTATATGCTACAATCTGTTACAGCGCCAAGTCCAACCTAAGTCCTGGCGCATTGTTTGGCACGGGGCTGGGTAGTGACTTTTGGTGGTCTTACCAATACACTTTCCGGGCTTTCTGAATGGTGCTGACAGTCTGCACCTCTTTCAGCGTCTGTTTGGTTTTCTTTTCGGCAGACTTGAATGCCTGCGACACAAAAAGGAAGGTTTTCAGCTCTTCAATCCTAATATCGGCTGTAGCCTTGAGCAATTACAATCTAATAGATTTGACCTTTTCTGCCGCTTCCACCGTTTTCTGAGTTTTCTTGGCTGCGTGTCGCTTGTGATCATAATACCTGAAAAATACATAAGTCAGTGTAACATCTGCTGGATGGATATTGTATGTCCCCTGCAATAAGCGCCATATATGTGGCCTCTAGGGGCAGTATGGCACAGCAGACTTTCTATTAGATGGATTTCACTCACTTTTTGGCGTTGGCGTAGGCGGACAAGCTGAGGTCCACATCCACCAGGGTGGGTTTGTTCTTCTGCGTTTTCTTTGGTTGCTGTTTGTTTTTGCCCTTTTTTTTCTTTCCTTTGGGCTCATCGATCTCCTGTTTCTCGTCTTCCTCCTCATCCTCTTCTTCAGATAACGCGAACGGATTTCTACAAATAGAGAAAAAGTATTAAGTTAAAGCATTTTTTTTTTTCATTGACCTCGTAGCCATACACAAAGTCCTTGGTGGTTGCATATTGGGCAGTAGCAAGAGACATACCATCAGCATAGCTGCTTGACTGGACTTTCTACTCTCGCTAGACCTATAGGATCCCCATCCCTTATAGCGGCGGACATACTGACCCATCATAGAAGGTAGTCCCACCTTAGGACACCCAGTTACAGGAGCATGCCGTCTTACTTCAACAGCATGGTGATGTGATTTGTCTTCAGCTTTAGCTCCTTGATGGCGAGAGCAACGGGGTCTCCCTGAGCCTGCGCCTCCTTCACTATGACCCCAATCTCCGTCCAGTCGATCTGATTAGCTAAGGCGCTGCGTACGATTTGCACTGCGCGATCCACGATGTTCAGGTTCATTTCGATGAGTTCTCCTTTGGCTTTGTCAACTTCCTACAAGTTCACGACATGATGATGAGACCTTGTGTACGGTGCCCGATGCCCACGGGCCGGCGACGTGAAGACACACGTACCTGAGCCAGGTGCAGGGATTCCAGACGCTGCTCGTGGTCTTTACGGACGTTGTCCAATTTCTTTAGTGCTTGTTTCTCCTGAGGAAGAAAAGTCAAAGAAGCAAAACTAGAAATGTGAAGTCCTGAGCCTGGAATTTTACAGCATGCAAGAAAAAAAAAAAACTTTGCATACCTGATGTAAAGCTTTCAGATCAATCTTCTGACCTTCCAGCTTGGAATAAAATTCATCAACTGCCTTTAAGGACAAAAAGGAGATAAAAAGATATATATTTTTTAAATGATAAACTATCTATTTAAAGGAATATGGTCAGATGGCCGTATAAATCGGAGCAAAATCGGACCGCAGTGCATGAACTGGCCAGCAGCTTTCCCTTCCCGAGCGTGACAGCTGCATAGAAATAGATGACGGTGTCACGCTCAGGTCGGGAGAGCTGCCAGCCAGTCCGTGCACTGCAGTCTGATTTATACGGCCATCTGACTGCGCCTTAAATCTAATTGATGTATAAATGAGGCAAGTATACATATGCAATGATGCCGGGTAATACTGTACACAGTCACTGCTGAAATTGGGAACAATGTAGAGGAGATGGATCCGGCGCTAATCACAAAATGCCATTAATGCACCTTCTTGTTCTTTTATAGCACCAACAAGATGGGGGATTTGCGTGTTTTTGCCCCTTCTCTTTGGTTTGATTCCCAACTCCTTTGTGTGATAATGCTGTAGAGACTGTAAAAAGGGCATCGCTGAGGACACTGGCATCACCCCAAGCTCATGGGCCCCAAAGCAAAATGTCCAACAGGTCCCCCAATCACACATCTTTATTAATACTGGTATTCTCATATGGGTTAAAGTGACCTCTTGTGCCCCCCTATGCTCCAGAGTCAGGTGCGACTCCAAACCCTCCACCCACTATAGTTAAGCTTCTGTATGTGGGGGCTTCACCATCTGAAAGTCAAGTAGAGGAGGCCAACCTGAGCTGTGCCACTATCCAGGGGCCAAAAGCAATGGACATCGGTATCCATGGCCAAATGCCAATCCAGTGCAGGTGCTGCTACAGGTGGCGTGCTGGTCAGTGATGGTGGACTGAGAGATGCCACCTGCCCCTTACCATAAAGTCGTCATATGCAGACTATGGACGAACCTTATCAAATGTGTCAAATTCCACATACGGGAGGTTTTCATGCTGCGTGAAAAGGAACGGATGAAATTCTTCATACCTAAGTAAAAGAAAAACACCAATAACTTTCCACAATGATGTGCAGAAAAAAATGAGACATCAAAGCAACAAATCAGAAAGCAATGTTCATTTTCTGAGTCGTATTAGAATAGTAAGAGATGTAGTTTTTGGCCCCAATGCGAAACATCCAATGGGGGCCCTCACTTATTGGGGGTCTTTAGTTGTATTGGTCTTCTGAAATGGGCCAAAGGGACCCGTTAACCCCCTTAGGCTGCAGCCCCTGCATCTAATGTAGTTTATGCCCCTATAAATATTATAGTTCCCCCCCCCCCGTATATATATCTGTTAAGGGGGAACGCTCGTCTTAAGCACCTTGACAATGAGGGATAGATATTCCACCATTACATGCACATAAGACGACGGGGGTTTGGTTTATAGAATATACAGCTGCAGTAAAACTACAACTCCCAGGCTAAGCGGACAGTCCGGGGCTGTCAGAATATGCTGGGAGTTGTAGTTCCACCATCAGGGATGAGCCGCGGCCCAGACAATTGGAGATGAGTGGTCAGTGCTCACGTGAGGATATCCTCGGCGGGGCTGAGCGGCTCCAGGCTCGGCTTCTTCTCTCTCTTCTGGATAATGTAGCCCTGTGTTATACAGAAAATACAAAGTGCTGTATCGCAGGTCATCACCATCTAACAACAACTCCCATCATTCACAATAAATGAAATGGACTTTGTGGGATCTTATCACACTTATATGATGTCATCAATCATGGAAGAAAAGCTCGACCTCTGCGCCTCCAGCCTGTGAGCAGGTGACAGGTAATGGTCGTACCTTCCCTGTATAATGCAGTGTGCCCTCCATGTAGTCCTCCGCCCTCCTTAAAGCTGAATGCACCTTTTCCAAATCTAGAAATGATCGATGGTGAAACAGTTTGTCATTCATGTCCTATAAAGTCTGCAAATAACCATAAATAGTGCAAAGATCCAGAGTTAGGGGGGCACGGCTTCAGATTGGGGGTGCTCTGTGCACTGCTTTCTATGGGGGTCTCTTCTCCTGATGATGAAGTATACAGGTAACAATACCACATGTAAACCTCAGTATAGAGCCCATAGAAAATTCTATACAGGAGCCAAAATTACAGCAATAACCTCCATACAGAAAGTGGCCACATAAAGGAGAAGTATAGACTACCAAAATGATTGTCCATGGCTTCTAGCTTCCAAAAACAGCGCCCCCTCTCTACAGGGACAGGTGTGGTACTGCAGCTCTGCACCATTCACTTCAATGGAGCGGAGCTACAATGCCGGACACAACCTGTGGATAAGGGTGGTGCAGTTTTTGGAATAAGGTAGCCATGCTTTTGTTATCCTGGAAAAAACCCTTTAATATGTCCCATTTAGCGTGGGCAACTAGTGTGGCCTCTGACAGCTGACAGGTCATAGCCCTAATGTCGGATGCATATAACCCCTATAATCAGTAACTGACCTGCGTCCGCTGTCAGCTGCTCGACCTTCACATTGCTGGACAACCCCGACTCCAGCAGGCAATGCTCGATCAGGGTGGCGCCGTATGCTGTCCCAAAAAGAAGCGAGACATTACAGTCAGGATCTGGCCGGGTCCATCACTAGCGGCTCGGAGATACAAGTGCATCTCACTAAATTAGAATATCATCAAAAAGTTAATTTATTTCAGTTCTTCAATACAAAAAGTGAAACTCCTATATTATATAGAGTCATTACACACAGAGGGATCTATTTCTAGTGTTTTATTTCTGTTAATGTTGATGATTATGGCTTACAGCCAATGAAAACACAAAAGTCATTATCTCAGTAAATTAGAATACTTTATAACAACAGCTTGAAAAAGGTTTTTAAAATCTGAAATGTTCCCCTACTGAAATGTATGTTCAATAAATGCCCTCAATACTTGGTCGGGCTCCTTGTGCATCAATTACTGCATCAATGCGGCAATGTGGCATGGAGGCGATCAGCCTGTGGCACTGCTGAGGTGTTATGGAAGCCCAGGTGGCTTTGATAGCAGCCTTCAGCTCGTCTGCATTGTTGGGTCTGGTGTCTCTCATCTTCCTCTTGACAATACCCCATAGATTCTCTATAATAGATTCTCTATGGGGTTAAGGTCAGGAGAGTTTCCTGCCAATCAAGCACAGTGATACTGTTGTGTGTAAACCAGGTATTGGTACTTTTGTCAGTGTGGACAAGGGCCAACTCCTGCCGGAGAATGACATTTCCATCTCCAAAAAGCTTGTCGGCAGAGGGAAGCATGAAAAGCTGTAAAATGTCCTGGTAGACGGCTGCGCTGACTTTGGTCTTGATAAAACACAGTGGACCTACACCAGCAGATGACATGGCTCCCCAAACCATCACTGATTGTGGAGACTTCACACTAGACCTCCAGCAGCTTGGATTGTGGCCTCTCCACTCTTCCTCCAGACTCTGGGACCTTGTGGAGTGTGTCAATGACTGCCTTCTAGACATCTGTCAAGTCAGTAGTCTTCCCCATCATTGTGGAGCCTACTGAAACAGACTAAGGGACCTTTTTAAATGCTTAGGAAGCCTTTGCAGGTGTTTTTTGATAATTATTCTAATTTACTGAGATAATGACTTTTGTGTTTTCATTGGCTGTAAGTCATAATCATCAACATTAACAGAAATAAACACTTGAAATAGATCACTCTGTGTGTAATGACTCTATATAATATGAGTTTCACTTTTTGTATTGAAGAACTGAAATAAATTAAGTTTTTGATGAGATTCTAATTTAGTGAGATGCACCTGCACTTACGTAAATGGGGATTAAGGATCCTCTTCAGCTGATCGCTCTTTTGAGAATTTTCTAAAATTTCTTTCAATCTGATCAGACAAGGGATTAAAAAAAAAAAGTCAATAAAGGAAAGAGACGAGGCTGCTTTAAGAATTAGAAAGTAGAAAATTAAATGTAAACTATTACAAAGCTGTAGGAGCACCGCAGGTCCTCCCATATTTAACCCTTTGTTTCTTGCGGGACATGTTGCAGTTTTGAATGACACCGTTCATTCATTCTGCCATATAATGCACTAGAAACCGTGAAAGTGAAGTAAAATGGAGAAAAAAAGAAAAAAAAAAAAGTGTTTTTGTACTTAAGTGGGGAAAATAAATAAATTGCTATGTGCCGTTATTTTCGGACACCCGTAACGTCTCCACTGTTCCGTCGATGGAGCGGTGCGAGGGCTTTGATTTTTGAGTGGTGAGATGAAGTTTTTAGTCCTAATAATTTGGGGTACATATAACTTTTTGATCGTTTTTGGGGGATTTTTTGTAGTGAGGTGCAGAAACCAAGAAATGCAATACAAGCATTTTGATTTCTTTTCTTGTTTACGGCGTTTACCATTTTCTTTACGTTATTTTTTTTTTAGTTCCCTCAGGGAATTTAAACATAAGATTGTCTGATCGCTTATACAGTATATAGAGAAGTAGATGTTCTTCTACAACCACACACTGGGCTTCAATGGAGGTCCAAGATGGCAGCCATTGGGGCTGATGGGAGCCAGGAGGTGCACATGCCTGGGCTTCATTCATATGTCACCATCAGTGATCGACAGCAGCAATTAAGTGGTTAAACAGCAGCAATCGGAGCTAGCTCTTGACGCTGCTGTTACAGGCAGATGCTGTGCTGGGCTGTGCTGCGGGATCAGCTCCTGTAACCGCTCCATGCATGCAGACCTGACATAGGACAGTTATCACGTCGGTGAGATGTTTCATGGAGCCGCTGTTCTTTTTTAGGTCAGATTCCTGTCTGATTGTGAGAGATTGTAAAGCTGAAATTCTCTTTTAAAGAACATGTGAAACCCTCCGCTGTATGATAGAGCGCTGGAAGAGAGCGCTGTACAATAGAGCGCTGGAAGAGAGCGCTGCGATATCATCCAATCCAGGTATCACCTCTCCATCATGAGCAGAGGTTCGCGGGCTTTGGCGTTGTTCACAGGGTAATGCTCTCGTACTGCAAACTTTACATCGTCGGCCTCATCCGTACGAAACCTAAGTATGTTCAGGATGAGGTATTCGTGGTCTGTGAGGACGATGTTCCCCTATGAGAGAAAAAATATCTATATTTTTAAAGGAACTGTGCAAAATTAGACAGAAGATGGCTTTGTGCCCACGATGCAGAAATGCTCCGGATTTTTCCCTGAGTGTTTCTGCATCTCCCTGGCAGAAAAAACGCATGCGGATTGTACATGCGGATTGTACATGCGGATTGTACATGCGGATTGTACATGCATTTTTCCTGCCAGGGACATGTGGATGTGAAGCGTTTTTCACTTGCATTTCCGCATGCGGGTTGTGATTTTAGCATCACTTGGAAAGTGCTTGACAACTTGGTCACATTATATAAATCCATGCAACCGGCATATATAGTGTGACCGAAAGAATGTTTAAAAATAAATCTATACTTACCTTCCGATGGCCCCCGATGATAATCTGCAGCGGAAATTTCCGCAGCATGTGCACCGCACATGCGAATTATCAGTGGGGGACATGGCAGACCTTCTACCAAGCGTTTTTTAAGCGTTTCTGCAGCGTTTTTGCCGCTGCGGAAATGCTTAAAAAAAGCATCGTGGGCACACAGCCGATCTGAAATAATTCCAAAAACAGCACCACTCTTGTCCACAGGCTGTGGCTGGTATTGCAGCTCAAGTCCATCAACCAGACATGAAGGATGACTTGTAGCTTATGTATGATTCTTACCGCGTGTATAATACACATACAAAGCAATTCATAGCAAAATGGAGGTAATGAGGCCGAGCCTAACACAAGCATGGAGGGGCGCTGATGACCTGTTACAGAGCCCCTCCATGCTCGAAGTTCTAAAATAAAGGTCTCGAGTCGAGAGTAGATAAGGACTGAGACAACTCCCTGGTATGATTCCATGCCAACTTTACAGTCTCCAGATCAGTGACCCCAACCTGCGGCCTTCCGTCTACAACTACAACTCCCAGCATGTATAACATGCACATAATACTGCCAGGACATGCAAGGAGTCGTAGTTTCACTACATCTGGAATATGACAAAGTGTTTAGATTGGTAAAGTGCCCAAAAATAAAGAAAAAAATTATATTTATGTCTATCAATATCGAAATCTTTCTACATATATTGACAGAGAAACAGCTCAAGAAAAGAGACAGATCGAGCGCAAGAGAGAGAGATCTGATATATTTGCAGGACCTTGGTCCGGTGCTCACATCAGTAGTCCACGGTCGCTGGATCAGAGCCCTGTGAGCTCCTACCTCCTCGCATCCCTACTGCCTCTTCTGATTTTTAATGTCAGTGTTGTGGGTGACACCTGCATGAAGTCTCTCCATGGCTACTTATCACAAGAGGAGGTGAGGATGCCGGCAAGAGCCGGTGCACTGCGCTCCCGTCCAGCGGCCATAGACTACTGATATGAGCGCTGAACCACGGTGCTGCAAATCAAATTAGAGAGCGAGAGATGGATATAGTAATATAGAGGATGTTAGACAGACAGATCTCACCCGGTCGTACAGCTCAACGATAAGATGATAAGCCGCATTGTCTGAGCCAAACTGGAAGTCCACGATCCTGTCCACGCCGAGCTGTGTAATGCCGACCAGTCTACGGGATCTGAGATGTTTCCTGCACTGGAGGATAAAAAGGCAGAATCCAAGGTATCAAACAGAGAGGAGTGCGTGCGGACAGAAAGATGGAGGTGAACGCTGCTACAATCACTATGTAACTGGGATATAGGCCAGATGCCACATAGGGGCACCAGCGATGCCACATAAGGGCACCAGGCAGATTGCTGAGAACATGAAAGTACATGAAGAAGAATAGTATTATTCGGTTGGCAATTTATTCACACATTTCCAGAAGGAAAAACAGAAGAGCAACATAAAGCAGATATCTGAGAACAAAATGGTCCAACATTATGATTAAATGATAAATGCAAATATTTCCTTAAGCAGATGTCAGTAATGGAGGGGCCATCAATAGAGACAAGGACTTCTATAGGGACTAATATTCCTCAGATCAGTTTTGGCAAAATGAAATCGCAGCATCCTGAGTGCGGGTGACACATTATATCCGGCAGGTATAAAGAACCAAGCTGGGGAACGAAAAGTGTCTGGATCGGGGCACAGGTCCCTGGAAATGAGAGAAGGAAATGACTGCACGTGATCAAACCTTCATTGCAAACCCGGACGGCATCATGTTCTTGGGCCACTCGAACTCGGTGGTGTGGATCCTGATGCCGGACTCCACGAGGAGCACGGCCTTACAGTCCGGCCTGCAGGAGAAACAAACACTCAGAGGGATTTTCCATGTTATATCTCAGTTACTTTATGTTCTGATTAATCATTTGTACAGATCTCTGCCGCTGCCAGTGACTGACGGCTTTCTCCTAGACATGTATAGAATATGTGCAGCCTCTGGCCGTGGCTATTACTGATCTGTGCACTGTTAGGGTATGTGCACACGGTGTGTTTTTTTATGCGGTAAATCCGAGCGGAATTGGCCCCAAAAACGCATTGCAAACCTTATCCCAGCATTTTCTATGAGATTTTCCAAGATCTGTGCACATGATCAGGATTTTTCCTTACAGAATTTAATGTGCATTAAAAGAAGCAGCATGTCCATTCTTTCTGCGTTTTTCCTATACAATGCATTGGAAAAAACGCATGGCAAATCCGCAGGAAAAAACGCATCAAAAACCCATGAAAACGCCTCAAAAACGCTGCAGAATTTCTGCAAGTAAATCCCGATTGTGCGCACATAGCCTCAGACCCCCGGCTGCCACAACAATCCACCAGCTCCCTGCAATCAGTACATGGAGCATTACTGCAGTGACACAGAAGCCCCTTCCTCCGACTACTCCGAGGCCGCGGACACAATGGCCATTATTGGTCGCCGCCTCTTCATTAACAATGCAATAATGAGCGATCACCGCTCTGTATGTCCCCGAAATGGTATCAATCAAAACATCAGCTCAACGCGGAAAACACAAACCTCCCCCGGCTGCCGACAGGAACACGGAATAGTTATAGATGGTGGGAAAAGGAGGTAAAAGCAAAGGTGCAAAAAGGGAAAATTCCACAGTCCTGAAAGGGTTAAACAGCCTCCAACATGGATGTGGCACAAGTGCGGCCATATTGTGGATCAGTTGGATATTGTGATAGGACATTCGCAGCGCTGAGTCACGTCTGTGCCGCCTTTATATCAGCACTTGTTTCAATAAACTTTATTTGCACTTATGTTCTCCGACACGGTGTCCTGTCATCTTACTTCTGCAGGCGGATGAGATACGTCTTGGTGTCCACATCATACACATTGTACACTCTCATCCCCAGCAGGCTAGGAGAGAACAGACAGTAATATCAGACACAGACACATTACAAGAGTACTGTCACTTTAAGAAAACAGCAGCAGTAGCAGCAGCGCCCCCTGCCTCTGTCACCTGTCGCTGAGCTCCGCGATCACCGCCCGGATATCTATAGTACTAAATCTACTCTTCATGCTGCCCTCAGATCAGCCACTTCTTCCCCAGATGCTGCTGAGCCACAGCTTCCATACACTACCGCACATGCGCACATAACTACCGGGGCTCTTCAGCCTCAATTCTATATAGCGTTTATTTTTTGTTTTCTATCGCCATCGTGTGGCCGCATACAGAATGACAAGCTAAATAATTTTAGCGACCTCTTGTGGCTGCATGAAGAACGTCATGCTATATTATTTTTGGCGACCTTGTAAAATTGCAAGCCATATTATTTTTTTAACGCCATCGTGTGGCCACATGTAGAACGACAAACTATATTATTTTAGTGAGCTCGTGTGACTGCATTTAGAATGACATGATGTATATTTTTTCTAGCGCCATTGAGTGGCCGCATTTAGAATGACATGCTATATATATATATTTTTTTTACTTATTATTTAGCGCCACCGTGTGGGCACTTGTACAAAAGCACACTATATTATTTTTCTTCCTTGACCTCTTGTGACCACATTTAGAATAACATGCTTATTTTTTCCTAACGGCCCTCTTGTGGCCATATGGACAATGACATACTTCTTTATCGCCCTCTTGTGACCATATCCAGCATGTCATTCTATATTTTTTTTCAGCGTTCTCGTGTGGCCACATGTAGAATGACATGCCTTTGTAAAACTAGTGTACATGATTTACTAGTTTTCTAGCGCCATCAAATGGCCACAAATCGAATCTCAAGCTATATTATTTTAGCGACATCATATGGCTGTATGTAGAATGATATAGTATATTATATTTTTAGCAACCTCGTGTGGCCACATTTAGAATGACATGCTATATATTTTCTCGCAACTAGCACAGCCGCTACAGTGACACCTAGTGACCACACCTATCACTGCCGCTACAGCGACACCTAGTGACAGCACCTAGCAGTGCCACAACAGCGACACCTAGTGACAGCACCTAGCAGTGCCACAACAGCGACACCTAGTGACAGCACCTCGCACTGCCGCAACAGCTACACCAAGTGTCTGCACCTCGCACTGCTGCCTCAGCGGCAAGTAGTTAAACTGCAGTAATCATTGCCATATTGTTATAAATGTCTGAATTGTAAAGCGCTGCGGAATATGTTAGCGCTATATATATATAAATAAAAAGATTATTATTATTAAGGAGTTTTTCTATGATGTTCTCATCAGAGAATGCAATTGGGTCACCTATTGACCACACCTAGCATGGCCATTACAGTGACATCTAGTGACTGCACCTGGCACTGCCACAACAGCGACACCTAGTGACCACACCTAGCACTGCCACAACAGCGACACCTAGTGACCACACCTGCCTGCCACAACAGCGACACCTAGTGACCACACCTAGCACTGCCACAACAGCGACACCTAGTGACCACACTTAGCACTGCCACAACAGCGACACCTAGTGACCGCACCTAGCACTGCTGCTGCAGCGACACCTAGTGATCGCACCTAGCATTGCCACAACAGCGACACCTAGTGACTGCCGCACCTAGCACTGCCACAACAGCGACACCTAGTGATCGCACCTAGCACTACCACAACAGCGACACCTAGTGATCGCACCTAGCACTGCCACAACAGCGACACCTAGTGACTGCCGCACCTAGCACTGCCTCTACAGCGACACCTAGTGATCGCACCTAGCACTGCCACAACAGCGACACCTAGTGACTGCCGCACCTAGCACTGCCTCTACAGCGACACCTAGTGATAGCACCTAGCACTGCCACAACAGCGACACCTAGTGACCACACTTAGCAAAAGTGCCCCAGGAAAGGAAGACCAAGAGTCACCTCTACTTCTGAGGATAAGTTTATCCGAGTCACCAGCCTCAGAAATCGCAGGTTAACAGCAGCTCAGATTAGAGACCAGGTCAATGCCACACAGAGTTCTAGCAGCAGACACATCTCTTCAACAACTGTTAAGAGGAGACTTTGTGCAGCAGGCCTTCATGGTAAAATAGCTGCTAGGAAACCACTGCTAAGGACAGGCAACAAGCAGAAGAGACTTGTTTGGGCTAAAGAACACAAGGAATGGACATTAGACCAGTGGAAATCTGTGCTTTGGTCTGATGAGTCCAAATTTGAGATCTTTGGTTCCAACCACCGTGTCTTTGTACGACGCAGAAAAGGTGAACGGATGGACTCTACATGCCTGGTTCCCACCGTGAAGCATGGAGGAGGAGGTGTGATGGTGTGGGGGAGCTTTGCTGGTGACACTGTTGGGGATTTATTCAAAATTGAAGGCATACTGAACCAGCATGGCTACCACAGCATCTTGCAGCGGCATGCTATTCCATCCGGTTTGCGTTTAGTTGGACCATCATTTATTTTTCAACAGGACCATGACCCCAAACACACCTCCAGGCTGTGTAAGGGCTATTTGACCAAGGAGAGTGATGGGGTGCTACGCCATATGACCTGGCCTCCACAGTCACCAGACCTGAACCCAATCGAGATGGTTTGGGGTGAGCCGGACCGCAGAGTGAAGGCAAAATGGCCAACAAGTGCTAAGCATCTCTGGGAACTCCTTCAAGATTGTTGGAAGACCATTTCCGGTGACTACCTCTTGAAGCTCATCAAGAGAATGCCAAGAGTGTGCAAAGCAGTCATCAAAGCAAAAGGTGGCTACTTTGAAGAACCTAGAATATAAGACATATTTTCAGTTGTTTCACACTTTTTTGTTTAGTATATAATTCCACATGTGTTAATTCATAGTTTTGATGCCTTCAGTGTGAATGTACAATTTTCATAGTCATGAAAATACAGAAAAATCTTTAAATGAGAAGGTGTGTCCAAACTTTTGGTTTGTACTGTATGCCATGATGAGATTTCATGCTCAGAGCTCATCTCTGCAGACCTCCCTTTTCTCAGTCTTCAGGAGCACTTCCCGACATGAAGCTCTTAAAAATAAGAGTATCGTTATACTGCCCAATAAATAACTCCCATCCTGCGCCCCTGAATAAATAATTGTAATGCATCCTTCTCAAAATGTCCACACACACACTGCCCTTCTCCAAAATATCCCCCCATACTGCCCTTCTTGATAATATTCCCTTGCGCTGCCTCTCTGCAAAATATCCCCCCTCACACACACACTGCCCTTCAGAATAAAGTATCCCACCCACTGCCTCTCACAAAACTGTGCCCCCTTTCACAATTGTTCCCCCATTACGTGCCATAACCCCCTCCCTCACTCATCCACATTGATAAAACATTTAATCTTCGGCTCCGTCGGTGCCCGAAGTGTCTCTGCGGCACTAGCAACAGTGTGATAATGTCAGCAGCGTGCTGACCTCAACACGCTGCTGCACGTCGGGGCGGGCTGACTTGCGGCCCTCTGTCCCAGTCCCCATGCCACACTATTCAAATGTATTCGTGGAAGGAGGGAGCGGGGTCTCCTGGACATCTCAGCGGGCCTGATATAGAGGCTTGATCTATTGTCACCTCCACTCTCTCTTCAGCACCATGCACACCAGGCAGCATTAGTTTGCCTTGTGCCCACAATCGCGCTGCAAAACTGAAATCAGCAGAACAAGGGGGTGGCATAGAACAGCACAGCATGCTGCCACCTGGTCCTGCTGATTTCAGCTGTGCAGCACAATCATGTGTGTCAAGTTAATGCCGCCTGGCGTGCATGCTGCTGGAAAGAGAGTGGAGGTTGTAACGGGTCTGGGAGGTGGAACCTCTGAGCAACTATACAAAGGGGCGGTCCTTGTAAGGAAGCGGGTGGCTCCCAGGGAAGGCGGGCAGGTAGTCACGGCAAGTGACAGGGACAGTCTCTGGGTAGAAGGGCAGGAGGTTACGGCAAGTGACGGAGACAGTCTCTTGACAGGCGGATAGTCACGGCAAGTGACAGCAGGGTAAGAGTCTCTAGACGGGCAGGTGGTCACGGCAAATGACGGCAGGGAAAGAGTCTCTAGACGGGCAGGTGGTCAAGGCAAGTGACAGCAGGGAAAGAGTCTCTAGATAGGCTAGCAGGCAGGTAGCAGGTGAGCGCTCCCAGGTTAGCGGGCAAGAGTCTCTGGACAGGCAGGTGGTCACGGCAAGTGACAGCAGAGCCTCCAGGTAGGCTAGCAGGCAGGTAGCAGGTGAGCGCTCCCAGGTGAGCGGGCAAGAGTCTTTGGACAGGCAGGTGGTCACGGCAAGTGACGGCAGAGCCTCCAGGTAGGCTAGCAGGCAGGTAGCAGGTGAGCGCTCCCAGGTGAGCGGGCAAGAGTCTCAGGACAGGCAGGTGGTCACGGCAAGTGACGGCAGAGCCTCCAGGTAGGCTAGCAGTCAGGTAGCAGGTGAGCGCTTCCAGGTGAGCGGGAAAGAGTCTCTGGACAGGCAGATGGTCACGGCAAGTGACGGCAAAGCCTCCAGGTAGGCTAGCAGGTAGGTAGCAGGTGAGCGAGTAAGAGTCTCTGGACAGGCAGGTGGTCACAGCAAGTGACGGCTAAGCCTCCAGGTAGGCTAGCAGGCAGGTAGCAGGTGAGCGCTCCCAGGTGAGCGAGTAAGAGTCTCTGGAAAGGCAGGCAGGTATCAGGCAGGTATCTGGCAGGTACTTCCTGGTCCGCAGGCGGACTGATCCATAGACAGACTGGCAGGTGCTGGTAGGCAGACTGTCGGACCACAGGATAGCAAGCAGGTAAGCAGATATCAGGCAGGTATCAAGCAGGAATCTGGCAGGTGACAGGCAGGTAACTGGTAACGGGACCTGAGGGCTGAAGCAGAGTTGAAAGGCTTTGCAACAACTTTGCTCGGGCACCTCCATTTTGGAGGAGGTGCCTTATATATGGTGAGGTCCTCCGGCCATTGGCCGGGGACTCCTTAGGACGGCGCGCGCGGCCCCTTTAAGAGAGGGGGAGCGCGCGCGCCCTGAGCACAGAGGCCGGGAAGCAGCGCACGCTGCCAGCAGAGCGGGAGGAAGACGCCGGGCACGGAGCGGAGAGGTGAGGGGAACGGCGTCCCTGCCTAACAGGAGGCAGGGACGCCGACACTACAGTGGTGATCGAGTGGCTCACTACAGGGTCTGGCCCTTTTGGCATTTGCCAGAAATGGCAAATGGCCAGACCAGCCCTGGGTGGAAGAGAGGTAAACGATGTGGAGGGAGCCCAAAGGCCCGCATGATAGTCATGAGCGAAACACTCCGCCGAGTGGGGGAGGGCACAAGCTCTTGAGGCCAGCTTTCAGGGATACCTTTCAGTCTCACATTGTTCCGCCTGCCTCTATTTTACTGATCATCCAGGAGGAATGCAAAGTCTTTTAATTGAGTACTGGATCTCTCATATTCTTCTCCAAGGTAGAAAATCTTTTTGCTAGGAACTTGTTTGCTGGTTCAGATGCAAAGATTCTATTATCAGAAGACCCCAGTTCCCCGTGTATAACATTAAGCGCTTGCTGCTGGGATAGTTCAATTCTTGACACAATTGAGTCCAGGCATTTATTTGTGGGGAGAGCCATCATTAAATCTCTCACAACTAGTGATGAGCGAGCATGCTCGCCACTGCTCGGTACTCGCCCGAGCATCTCAGTTCTCGAGATGCTCGGAGCTCGCCGAGTACTTGCGAGATGCTCGGGCTGGAGCTCGGGTCTCCTCCCTGCATGTTTGGCGTTATTTAGAGTGCCAATCAACATGCAGGGATTGCCTGCCACTCACTGTAATGCCGCAGCCATGTTGGTTGTGGCATTACATTACAATGGGCTCGTTGCTCGGGTCGAGCACCCGAGTATCATGATGTGCTCGGCCTGAGCTTCGAGCACCCGAGCATTTTAGTGCTCGCTCATCACTACTGACAACCTGAAAGTCCAGTTGCATACTTTGTGATCGTGGGGGAGGGGAAGGAGCTGGGCAGCTGCCCCCTTGGAGTGTGCTGTAGTATCCTCCATGAGAATACCCCCATACCAGGAGATGTATTGCGAACTAAGATTGTGTTTCTTTCTCTCTCTTCCTATGGTGCGAACAGAGCAGGAGCCGAGGACGCCATCTCTAACTCATAGTGACCCGCCGGTGTCATCTCTGCCTCCGAGCGGGATGTGGACGGAGCTGCTGAAGAAAGGAATCGCTGCATGTTTCTGAGAGTTCTTATTGTCCAAGGCGAGGAGACCAAAGATCCTCTCTTTTTCCCTGGCGTCACCAGACTACAGGCCCAGCAGGACAGATAAATAACACAGCCAGCCAAGGAGCTCCAGAGAAACATGACCTCACTCCTTCATGGCCAGACCATGCCGCCGAATATATTTTACTATGATCTCTATTCTCATGCATTGCAGAACTCGTGTATTGCAGTGCCTGAGATCTGACTCTGAGTCAGTGAGTTCTAACAGGCTACCGTACCCTAGGGCCAGTGGTGTACCGCCAATGGCGGCAGACCACGCGACTTCTATGAGGCCCGTGAGCCGGGGGGGGGGGCCCCATAGCAGTCCAGGGTGTTATGCACACGCCCGGGCTAAGCGGCGTGTGCGTGTGATTGTAGTGATTCCACTGGACCGTGCCGGAGAGTGAATGCCTGGAGGGGCGTGACTAAGTATTCACCCGATCCGACCAGGGTCGCACGACGGCATACGACGCCAGTGCACCAAGGAGGAACCGAGCAGAGGGACCAGGTGCTACTCCAGGACAGACCCCGGACACGGCTGTTGACCCACACAGGGGAATACAGGAACAGGCTGGTAGGCTGGCACACAGACTGGTGGGTATAGGCAGGCACGACTGGTATGCAGGCAGGCGGGTATGCAGGCAGGGGGGTAAAGGCAAGCACAGCTAGAGTGCAGACAGGGAGGCACTAGCAGGTAGGAACACAGGCGGGATAGGACCCAGTACACACCGGGACTCAGGAACAATACAGGCAGAGGGTTACAGGCAAGCACAGCTAGAGTGCAGACAAGGCTGAGCAGGGAGGACAGGGCTCTGTTCACACGGAACAGACAGGAAGGGAAAGACAGAGCCAGATACTCACACAGTACTTGCAGAGACAACAAGCAGGAGTTAGGTACGAGTTCAGACTCTGCAGAAAAAGGAAGGGAACGGACATAGAGGCAAAACAGGTAAAGGACAGGAGAGAGTTCAGACTGGAACTGAGTGTACGGAGGAGACCGACACTGCAGAGGGATACAGGAGCGGGTCTGGGAATACGGCCCCCAGAGAGGCGGAACGAACAGGCAAGGAGCGTGTTCAGACAGGACAGACCAGACGCAGGAGCGGGTCTAGGAAATCGGCCACTAGAAGGCGGAACGAACAGGCAAGGAGCGTGTTCAGACAGGACAGACCAGAGAACACAAAAAGGACACAGTTCAGACACGGGAGCTGATACCGCAAAGCAGGAGACATACAGGACTCAGTTCAGACACGGGAGCTGAAACCGCAAAGCAGGAGACATACAGGACTCAGTTCAGACACGGGAGCTGATACCGCAAAGCAGGAGACATACAGGACACAGTTCAGACACGGGAGCTGATACCGCAAAGCAGGAGACATACAGGACTCAGTTCAGACACGGGAACTGATACAAAAAGCAGGAGACAAGAGACGGGACCTGGCACCTTCAGAGTGCAAGCACATACTGAAGGAAACACTATGCTCAGGCAGGGATAGAAGGGAGCTGCTGAGCTATATACCAGGTGACAGACAGCAATAGGCTGAGGACGCACAAGGGGTGTGACCCACAGCAGGTACAAAAGGCAGGAAGTGATCGGGCGCCGCCCTTAAGCAGCAGAAACAGACACAAACAGACAGCATGGAGGGAAGCCAGAGAGACATTCTGGACAGGAGATCAAGTGCGCCCTCTTGCACAGTGGGAGATGGACCACCATGCAAGGACGCCGCCAGGTATGTTACAGTACCTCCCCCCTTACGCCCCCTCTTCTTCAGGCCTGCCAGAATCTTCCGCAGGGAATTCGAGGGCCAGTCGTTCACTGGGTTGGAGGGGGACAGAGACTTAAGGGTAATCTCTGCTTCGAGGTACATCTTGTCAAGCTCACAGGAAGAAATAGACGGGTTATCAGGTACATAATGAGGAAAAGTCACTGTCTCTTTGTTATCTGGTGATATCCCGGAGGATTCAGGAAACAACTGGAGGTCCTCCGCCGGGTCAGAAGAGTGCAGAGGCTCAGAGAAAACAACTGCTTCAGAGTACACTAGGTCGGACTCACTGGAGGAAGCAGGCGAGGTATCGGGTACCGAGTATAGGAAAGTCTCTGTCCATTCACCACCAGGTGGCACCCCGAAGGGTTCTGGAGACAGCTGGCGGACCTCCGCCTGGTCAGAGGGGTGTAGAGACTCACGGGTAACCTCTGCTTCAGAGTACACTAGGTCGGACTCACTGGAGGAAGCAGGCGAGGTATCGGGTACCGAGTATAGGAGAGTCTCTGTCCATTCACCACCAGGTGGCACCCTGAAGGGTTCTGGAGACAGCTGGCGGTCCTCCGCCTGGTCAGAGGGGTGTAGAGACTCACGGGTAACCTCTGCTTCAGAGTACACTAGGTCGGACTCACTGGACGAAGCAAGCGAGGTATCAGATCCAGGATATAGGAAAGTCTCTGTCCATTCACCACCAGGTGGCACCCCGAAGGATTCTGAACACAACTGGAGGTCCTCCGCCTGGTCGGAGGGGTGTAGAGACTCAGGAGTAACCTCTGCTTCGGAGTACACTAAGTTGGACTCACTGGACGAAGCGAGCGAGGTATCAGGTACAGAGTATAGGAGAGTCTCTGTCCTTTCGCTACCAGGTAGCACCCCGAAGGGTTCAGGAGACAACTGGAGATCCTCCGCCTGGTCGGAGGGGTGTAGAGACTCGGAGGTAACTACCACTTTGGGGTACCCATTGTCAGGCTCACAGGACGAAGCGGACAAAGTATTGAGTACCGGGTGTAGAGAAGTCTCTCTCCATTTGTCATCGAGTGGTATCCCGGAGGGTTCAGGAGGCAACAGGGGATCCTCCGCCAGGTAGTAGAGGTGCACAGACTCTGAGGTAACCACAGCTTTGGAGCATCCTTGGACATGCACACCGGTTAAAGAGAAAGAAGCATCTGATGCCGGGTGCAGGAAGTTCTCCTGTGTGGAGTCTGGATGGGCAGAAGTCTCTTCGGCCAGGAGAACTGGTGCACTACCCACGCACATTACCCATTGGGGTTTCTCCGGGATACAGGGAGATGAAGCTTCAGTAGGGACTTCAAGGTTGGGGTCAGGAGGTCTCAGGGAGGACAGACCCTGGCGTGACGGCTTGCCTCTAAGTCTAGCACGTCTGGGCTGCCTCTTGAGGTTGAGAGAAGTATTCCGGAAAGCGTAGTCACCCTGTGAGGATTCTGGGTGGGCAGTAGTCTCATTGGGCTGGAGGACTATTGCGCTACCCACACACATTACCCGTCGGGGCTGCTCCGGGATATTGGGAAGTGAAGCTTCAGCAGGGGCTTCAGAGTTAGGGTCCTCGAAGACCATACGAAAGGCCACCAGGAAGGCCTGCAGGTCAAGGATGACAGGATCCCATGCTTCCCATAGGGGGGTGACCCATTTCAAGGCATTACCCGCTAGGTAGTCAATCATAAAGGCCACTTTAGCCCAATCGGAAGGAAAATAGAGAGGGTAGGCCTTAAAGTGTAGCATGCATTGCTCCACAAATGCACGACACTGTCTTGGATCCCCATAGTAACGTGGCGGATCCGCAGGAACGAGGGCTGATAGATCCATCTGGACGGGTGCGTAATTCGCCTGGAACTCAGCTAAAGGGGGAAAAAAATTTATTTATTTTATTTTAATGCATGTATTCGCTGGAAAAACTTCTCAAAGAGCGAAGGCCGTGGGGCTCAACGGGAACCATGGCCTGAGCATGCTGTTATGCACACGCCCGGGCTAAGCGGCGTGTGCGTGTGATTGTAGTGATTCCACTGGACCGTGCCGGAGAGTGAATGCCTGGAGGGGCGTGACTAAGTATTCACCCGATCCGACCAGGGTCGCACGACGGCATACGACGCCAGTGCACCAAGGAGGAACCGAGCAGAGGGACCAGGTGCTACTCCAGGACAGACCCCGGACACGGCTGTTGACCCACACAGGGGAATACAGGAACAGGCTGGTAGGCTGGCACACAGACTGGTGGGTATAGGCAGGCACGACTGGTATGCAGGCAGGCGGGTATGCAGGCAGGGGGGTAAAGGCAAGCACAGCTAGAGTGCAGACAGGGAGGCACTAGCAGGTAGGAACACAGGCGGGATAGGACCCAGTACACACCGGGACTCAGGAACAATACAGGCAGAGGGTTACAGGCAAGCACAGCTAGAGTGCAGACAAGGCTGAGCAGGGAGGACAGGGCTCTGTTCACACGGAACAGACAGGAAGGGAAAGACAGAGCCAGATACTCACACAGTACTTGCAGAGACAACAAGCAGGAGTTAGGTACGAGTTCAGACTCTGCAGAAAAAGGAAGGGAACGGACATAGAGGCAAAACAGGTAAAGGACAGGAGAGAGTTCAGACTGGAACTGAGTGTACGGAGGAGACCGACACTGCAGAGGGATACAGGAGCGGGTCTGGGAATACGGCCCCCAGAGAGGCGGAACGAACAGGCAAGGAGCGTGTTCAGACAGGACAGACCAGACGCAGGAGCGGGTCTAGGAAATCGGCCACTAGAAGGCGGAACGAACAGGCAAGGAGCGTGTTCAGACAGGACAGACCAGAGAACACAAAAAGGACACAGTTCAGACACGGGAGCTGATACCGCAAAGCAGGAGACATACAGGACTCAGTTCAGACACGGGAGCTGAAACCGCAAAGCAGGAGACATACAGGACTCAGTTCAGACACGGGAGCTGATACCGCAAAGCAGGAGACATACAGGACACAGTTCAGACACGGGAGCTGATACCGCAAAGCAGGAGACATACAGGACTCAGTTCAGACACGGGAACTGATACAAAAAGCAGGAGACAAGAGACGGGACCTGGCACCTTCAGAGTGCAAGCACACACTGAAGGAAACACTATGCTCAGGCAGGGATAGAAGGGAGCTGCTGAGCTATATACCAGGTGACAGACAGCAATAGGCTGAGGACGCACAAGGGGTGTGACCCACAGCAGGTACAAAAGGCAGGAAGTGATCGGGCGCCGCCCTTAAGCAGCAGAAACAGACACAAACAGACAGCATGGAGGGAAGCCAGAGAGACATTCTGGACAGGAGATCAAGTGCGCCCTCTTGCACAGTGGGAGATGGACCACCATGCAAGGACGCCGCCAGGTATGTTACACAGGGGTGGACATACCGCCGCTGGTGCAGCTGCGCCGGGTCCCTAACATGCAGCTGCACCAAGGGGCCCGCAAGGTACAGCTGCTCCCTGCACGTGGCGGTCAGTGAGCGATCCCTGGAGCTCTGCTGCTGTCAGGAGGAGAATAGCAGCGGAGCTGGAGTGTTCGTCCTCTGTTTCCTCCCTGACCCAGGCGCACGTAGCTTGATGACGTCATCATGCAGCGCGCGCCTGGGTCAGGAAGAAAGCTGCCAGCAACCAGGAGGATGCTGAGGTAAGATGTGGTTTTTTTTGTTTGTTTTTTTTTTACTGAAACTCTGGGGAGGGGAGGTGGGGGGGGGAGCAATGGTGGGATGGTGTGGCTGGGGAGAGCAATAATGGGGCTGGGGAGAGGAATGATGGGGCTGGGGAGAGAAATAATGGGGTTGTTGGGCTGGGAAGACCAATATTGGGGCTGATGGGGCTTGGGAGAGGAATGATGAGGCTGGGGAGAGGATTGATGGGGTTGATGGGGCTGGGGAGAGGAATAATGGGATGGTGGGTCTGGGGAGAGCAATCATGGGGCTGGGGAGAGGAATGACGGGGGCTGGGGAGAGCAATGATGGGGGATGGTGGGGCTGGGGTGAGCAATAATAGGGCTAGGAAGAGGAATAATGGAGTTGATGGGGCTGGAGAGAGGAATGATGGGATGATAGGGCTGGGGAGAGGGATAATTGGGCTGATGGGGCTGGGGAGAGCAATGATGGGGCTGGGGAGAGCAATGATGGGGCCAGGGAGAGGAATGATGGGTCTGATAGGGCCGGGAAGAGGAATGATGGGGCTGATGGGGCCAGAAGAGCAATAATGGGGCTGATGGGGCTGGGGAGAGGAATAATGGGATGGTGGGGCTGGGGAGAGCAATAATGGGGCTGATGGGGCCGGGGAGAGGAATGATAGGGCCGGGAAGAGGAATGATGGGGCGGATGGGGCCGGGGAGAGCAAAAGTGGGGCTGATGGGGCTGGGGAGAGCAATAATGGGGCTGATGGGGCTGGGAAGAGCAATAATGGGACTGATGGGGCTGGGGAGAGCAATGATGGGGCTGGGGAGAGGAATGATGGGGTTGATGGGTCTGGGAAGAGCAATGGGGCTGATGGGGCTGTGGAGAGGAATAATGGGGCAGGTAAGAGCAATGATGGGGCTGGTAAGAGCAATGATGGGGCTGAGGAGAGCAATGATGGGGGTGCTGGGAGAGAGCAATGATGGAGGTGCTGGGACAGAGCAATGATGGGGGGCTGGGAGAGAGCAATGATGGCGGTGCTGGGACAGAGCAATGATGGGGTTGCAGGGACAGAGCAATGATGGGGGCTGGGAGAGAGCAATGATGGAGGTGCTGGGACAGAGCAATTATGGAGTGCTGAGAGAGAGCAATGATGGGGGTGCTGGGACAGAGCAATGACGGGGGTGCTGGGACAGAGCAATGACGGGGGTGCTGGGACAGAGCAATGACAGGGGTGCCGGGAGAGAGCAATGATGGGGGTGCTGAGAGAGAGCAATGATGGAGGTGGTGGGAGAGAGCAATGATGGGGGTGCTGGGAGAGAGCAATTATGGGGGTTTCACTTTGTACTGTGAAGCCTGGTATGTTTTCCGTGTGCACATAGCCTTACAGTTAATTGGGGAGAGTCACAGAGACTGAATAATTTATATTATTGGCCAGTGGAGATTATAGTTAATGGGGGGCATAGTGCTGCTTATCATTTTATATTTTGATTACTAAGTGGCTAATAGTATATTAATGGGGGGGGTACATATCTGTATTCGAGGACACAGAGCGGGGGAGACACATGTATGCATACAATATGTGACCGTGCTATTTTCTAGGCTGGAGATCATCGTGACAAGACGAGTCGTGGCTGGGAGATGTCGACATGAAGGTCCGACCAGATGGAGAAGAAGCAGAAACCGGCTCTGATCAGATGACACATCAGCGGTAAGTGCCTGGATGTAAATATTATTCTGTATCTGCGCTGTGTGACTTGGAGTGATAATGTTATCTGTAAAATCCCTTAGGCTGCATTCTCACATTTGTGTGAAATGTCCGTGTGCTGCCAGATCTTTTTATAGGATGGTCCACGGACTCGTAGAGTTTTACAGATCCATTCACACATCCATGAAAATCACGGATCTGAGAATGAGATCTAAGAGGGTCAGAGAATGTCCTGTTCTGATCCGATTTTGAGGATTAGAATAGGACATGCTCAATGCGTCGGTAAAACAGGGCAGCACACCGACACTGCACACAGATGCAGGAATGTAGCCTTATTATGTATAGCACAGTCCCTTAGTATATAGTGTCCTCACTTATTATGTATAGCGCCGTCCTTAGTTATATAGTTTCCTCTTTTATTATGTATAACACCCTCCCTTATTATGTACCATCCTCTCTAGCTCTAGGGGCTCACAGTTGGGGGATCATACTGTGTTGAGGTCAGCATACCTTGCCCTGGGAGTTGAGGTGGGGTATAGTAGCGTCATTATACTGTGTATGTGGAGGAATTCACCATGGGGGTATCATACTGTGTTTGGGGGGCCCTTTTATTGGCATCACACTTTATGGGGCAATGAAAGAGAGATCTAGGACTTCAGCAGGAGGAAAATTACTATGTAAAGATGGAAAGTTGTTAGATCTGATCTGCCTGGGGTCATCATATGACCTCAGGGTAACATGGCAATGATAGGCACCCGCCATTACGAACGCGGGGGGAGAGATCCTGACAAAAGAGGTCTTTAAACCCCCTTTTAACCACTTAGATTGACAGTTGTATTAAAGGGGTTAATCGGCCCCGATCATTTCCAAAACCAATTGGGCAGATGTTGCAGAGCATCAGCTGTCAACCGCAGGAATTGCGCCCATGGCGGGGCGCTATTCACTTATTCCTGGCCGCCATTCTAAAACGGCGATCCGGAATAAGTTCCCTTAACAATTGCAGTTTTAATGCGTATTGGCGGTCATTAAGGAGTTAATCATTTTCTAACTACTACTTGTGTCCATTTAATTAAAAAAAAAATGTATTATAATAAAAAAAAATAATAAAACAAAAGCGCATTTTCACAAAAGAAAAGAAAAGAATAATCTCAGACCACTGAAAAAATACAACTAAAGTAAACTTATTTTCAAACAAATATTTAAATAGCATTGAAAATTCATATTGGCCGGAGACTTTCTATAATCCTATCTCCCCATCAGTAATGTAAAGCAACATTATGCAGTGGGTACTCAACTCTATCCACCTATACGTGCATACTAAGATCCAAAAACCACTTGCAAATCATATATAAAAACAAAACTCTTTATTAAATATATTTAAAATACATAACAATATGCGGCATCAAAAGACAACCACATGGAGGTGAGGAAAGAGAAAATTCAAGAAACAGTAGGTGAAATGGTCCAGGGTAAGGTCCAGCTGTCATATACATATATGTTGTAGAGATAATGTAACAGTTGCCCACCGTAAAAAACAGAAGGGTCAGCAATAACCCCCTTCCTCCAAATTATGTGGTCATAGTGGAGTGAGCGAATAATGTCCACTTATCAATCACAGCTCAAAAATATATGTATCCCCTCAAAGTGCCTGTACAAATCACCTATATGGAAAGCAGTATACCATATTGCAAAGATTATCCTCCCCAAATCACCAAAAGGGAGAGGGTATAATGATGACACTATACTGCTTCACCAGAGCCAACCATGAGCAACCGCCTGCATAAGGCAGACTATCGTAATGTAAGCAGCTTACCCATGTGAGCTTGTGCACATCTGGATCACCACCAAAGAACACCCTGACGCGCATTTCACACTCTCTTGGCTTTCTCAAGGGGAGTGTTTGAAGAGTAAAGTCCCATCCTATTTGTACCTGTTACAAAGGTATGTGCGCCAATAAACGCAGCGCATGTTCGTGCCGTCCCTGTGTCCCAGGTGCATATGGTTCCGGCACTCCTTTCTGGTATGGATCAGGGGAAATCCCCATTAGACGTTATCGGTGCATACCGGAAGTGACGGAGGCCTTCACCAATGCAGGGATTGACAGGTTTGGCGCGCATGTGCATGCCGGCGCCATCTTAACGGAGTCCCATGTACGCTGCCATCTTGCCAGGTCCATATCCAAATATTCACATATATGCAGGTCAACCCATATGCACAAAATATGTCACATAACCTAACACACACAAGGTAAGTCCATCCGTACCCACCAATCATACAATATATTGTGAAAACTATATATGTACATATAGAGAATATCTTCATATCGTGCAAGACAATTTATCAGGGTGTTCCAAGAACAAATAACAACTACCAAGGTCCAAGGGTATTGAAAATGCAATTATCTCCTAACACCATTACTATCCCCGTACAGCAAACCCAAGGCAATATAGATGGTATACCAAAAGATCAAGTCTGATGGTGAACTATCCTCCCATAGTCATAAATTTACCATCATTGAATATTAGTACTAATCAAACCACAAGTCTTTGTCCCAGTGTGCGGAATCAGTAAAAGATAGACAATTAGAGCACTATACACCTAGACCCAATTAAAGTCAGAAAAGTCCCAAAATATTGTAACATCTTCGTGTATTTCAGGTTGACGGATGACACTCTCAGTCACGGAAATATAACATCATCACTCCGACCATGGCATCCGGCTGACACGCATCTCTCTTCCAAGGTAAGTAGGTCCGGTATTCAGTAGAACAATTGGAGCTGTATATACAAATTCTTTACTATAATCAAGAAAGGAAGAAAAAGGAAAAATTAAAAAAGGGCACAGAACTTAAAACGCAGAGATCACAGGAAAGGCGAGAAACTAAGCTTCTCATTCAGCCCACATGGGGACATTGTTCCCAAATCAACAAGCCATTTCCGCTCCAGCTGAGCCAGTGCTTTCTTACTGTCCCCACCTCTGATCCCACAGTGGACTCTATCCATTCCTCTGATTTTGAGTCCCCGTGGGTCAGGGTTGTGGCAAAGTTTAAAATGCTTCGGTATTGTTTTTAAGGAGAGGTAAATAACACAGCCGGCCAAGGAACACCAGAGAAACACAACCTCACTCCTTCATGGCCAGACCATGCCCCCGAATATTTTTTACTATGATCTCTATTCTCATGCATTGCTGAACTCGTGTATTGCAGTGCCTGAGACCTGACTCTGAGTCAGTGAGATCTAACAGGCCACCGTACCCTGGGGTCATCATATGACCTCAGGGTAACATGGCAATGGTAGGCACCCGCCATTACGGACTCGGGGGAGCGATCCTGACAAAGGAGGTCTTTTAACCCCCTTTTAACCACTTAGATTGACAGTTGTATTAAAGGGGTTAATCAGCCCCGATCATTTGCAAAACTGATTGGGCAGATGTTGCAGAGCATCAGCTGTCAACCGCAGGAATTGCGCCCATGGCGGGGCGCTATTCACTTATTCCTGGCCGCCATTCTAAAACGGCGATCCGGAATAAGTTCCCTTAACAATTGCAGTTTTAATGCGTATTGGCGGTCATTAAGGGGTTAATCATTTTCTAACTCCTACTTGTGTCCATTTAATTAAAAAAAAATGTATTATAATAAAAAAAAATAATAAAACAAAAGCGCATTTTCACAAAAGAAAAGAAAAGAATAATCTCAGACCACTGAAAAAATACAACTAAAGTAAACTTATTTTCAAGCAAATATTTAAATAGCATTGAAAATTCATATTGGCTGGAGACTTTCTATAATCCTATCTCCCCATCAGTAATGTAAAGCAACATTATGCAGTGGGTACTCAACTCTATCCACCTATACGTGCATACTAAGATCCAAAAACCACTTGCAAATCATATATAAAAACAAAACTCTTTATTAAATATATTTAAAATACATAACAATATGCGGCATCAAAAGACAACCACATGGAGGTGAGGAAAGAGAAAATTCAAGAAACAGTAGGTGAAATGGTCCAGGGTAAGGTCCAGCTGTCATATACATATATGTTGTAGAGATAATGTAACAGTTGCCCACCGTAAAAAGCAGAAGGGTCAGCAATAACCCCCTTCCTCCAAATTATGTGGTCATAGTGGAGTGAGCGAATAATGTCCACTTATCAATCACAGCTCAAAAATATATGTATCCCCTCAAAGTGCCTGTACAAATCACCTATATGGAAAGCAGTATACCATATTGCAAAGATTATCCTCCCCAAATCACCAAAAGGGAGCGGGTATAATGATGACACTATACTGCTTCACCAGCAGCCAACCATGAGCAACCGCCTGCATAAGGCAGACTATCGTAATGTAAGCAGCTTACCCATGTGAGCTTGTGCAAATCTGGATCACCACCAAAGAACACCCTGACGCGCATTTCACACTCTCTTGGCTTTCTCAAGGGGAGTGTTTGAAGAGTAAAGTCCCATCCTATTTATACCTGTTACAAAGGTATGTGCGCCAATAAACGCAGCGCATGTTCGTGCCGTCCCTGTGTCCCAGGTGCATATGGTTCCTGCACTCCTTTCTGGTATGGATCAGGGGAAATCCCCATTAGACGTTATCGGTGCATACCGGAAGTGACGGAGGCGTTCACCAATGCAGGGACTGACAGGTTTGGAGCGCATGTGCATGCTAGCGCCATCTTAACGGAGTCCCATGTACGCTGCCATCTTGCCAGGTCCATATCCAAATATTCACATATATGCAGGTCTACCCATATGCACAGAACATGTCACATAACCTAACACACACAAGGTAAGTCCATCCGTACCCACCAATCATACAATATATTGTGAAAACTATATATGTACATATAGAGAATATCTTCATATCGTGCAAGACAATTTATCAGGGTGTTCCAAGAACAAATAACCACTACCAAGGTCCAAGGGTATTGAAAATGCAATTATCTCCTAACACCATTACTATCCCCGTACAGCAAACCAAAGGCAATATAGATGGTATACCAAAAGATCAAGTCTGATGGTGAACTATCCTCTCATAGTCATAAATTTACCATCATTGAATATTAGTACTAATCAAACCACAAGTCTTTGTCCCAGTGTGCTGAATCAGAAAGCGATAGACAATTAGAGCACTGTACACCTAGACCCAATTAAAGTCAGAAAAGTCCCAAAATATTGTAACATCTTCGTGTATTTCAGGTTGACGGATGACACTCTCAGTCACGGAAATATAACATCATCACTCCGACCATGGCGTCCGGCTGACACGCATCTCTCTTCCAAGGTAAGTAGGTCCGGTATTCAGTAGAACAATTGGAGCTGTATATACAAATTCTTTACTATAATCAAGAAAGGAAGAAAAAGGAAAAATTAAAAAAGGGCACAGAACTTAAAACGCAGAGATCACAGGAAAGGCGAGAAACTAAGCTTCTCATTCAGCCCACATGGGGACATTGTTCCCAAATCAACAAGCCATTTCCGCTCCAGCTGAGCCAGTGCTTTCTTACTGTCCCCACCTCTGATCCCACAGTGGACTCTATCCATTCCTCTGATTTTGAGTCCCCGTGGGTCAGGGTTGTGGCAAAGTTTAAAATGCTTCGGTATTGTTTTTAAGGAGAAGTAAATAACACAGCCGGCCAAGGAACACCAGAGAAACACAACCTCACTCCTTCATGGCCAGACCATGCCCCCGAATATTTTTTACTATGATCTCTATTCTCATGCATTGCTGAACTCGTGTATTGCAGTGCCTGAGACCTGACTCTGAGTCAGTGAGATCTAACAGGCCACCGTACCCTGGGGTCATCATATGACCTCAGGGTAACATGGCAATGGTAGGCACCCGCCATTACGAACTCGGGGGGGCGATCCTGACAAAGGAGGTCTTTTAACCCCCTTTTAACCACTTTGATTGACAGTTGTATTAAAGGGGTTAATCAGCCCCGATCATTTCCAAAACTGAAATCCCACAGAGGACAACATCTAGCAAGGAGTTTATATACCGTATATTCTCCCTGTGTTTGTGTGGGTTTGCTCCGAGTACTCCAATTTCCTTCCACAATCCAACGACATAGTAATAGAGAATTTAGATTACTAAGCCCAGTGGAGACAATGATTATGATATCAGGAAAGCGCTGTGGAATATGAAGGCGCCATAGAAGTAAAATAAAGAATTATTCTGCTGCATGCCTAATTAGAGAATGATGGCCATAGGGGACATACATAAAGAAATTAGTGGAGTTGCTGTAGTGCAGCAAAACCTGACATATAGTAAAATCACCTGTAGTAAAAAAGAAAAAGTCTAATTAGCTTACTATCCAGTGATGGGTCGTGTCCGTGAAGTTGATGAGATTGGGGTGGCTGTTGATTAGGTGTCTGGGGTGGCACTTGCTGTATCTGTCCCAGTTGCTGTTGCATCTGATTTTGCATTTGCCGCTGCTGTAAACCTTGGAGACGCTGCTGTTGAAGTTGCTATTGTAACTTCTGAAGAATGTGTTTCTGCTGCTAAGCTTTTTGGGCTTGGAGCGGGGGCTGAGGAAGGGTCTCTGGAAAGTGTAGAGTTCAATGAGGCGGCACCATTTTCTTCTTCTTCAAGACCGTGTTCAGCCAGTGAGCGGTGATGCATCGCCTCCTCTCCTTTACTGCCTATAAATGACAGAATCAGATTGCTTATATAGTCCCCCCAACAGCATAAAACATTTAAGTCATCAGGTTACTCAAGTTTCCATTTAAAATGAACCCCAAGTAGGTGATAATTTGCAAATGAACCCCAAGTAGGTGATAATTTGCAAATCCGTGGGGTCCAAGTGCTAATGATCCTGAGAGAGGAGCATTGAACTGCAAGCATTCTCTATGGGACGGCCGGAGATAGCAGACTACACCTCAAGGCTAACCTGCAGATCAGTGGCGGCAATATCAAAGGAACTCTGACCAATCTGCTAGTTAACATCTATCCTTTGGTGGTTTTAATGATGGAAATCATCCTTTAAGACTGTGAAATTTAAAGAAATCTTCTCTGTGTATCTCAGGAGCTCAGCCGTGTCCTCACCTCACTTTTCTGTGTCTGCCTGTAATAGGAGCTTCACTCATTTGCAATAAGGTATAAACATTTCTCCCTGCCTTGCTTAGCTCAGGCTGCCCCATCAGCTGTTTCCTAGCCAAAAACAGAACATTTCTTGGGCCGCTTCATTGGGGGACACATGAACCATGGCTGTATGCTGCTGGCACCAAGAAGCTGACACTAAGAATTACAAAGGTCGGCCCCTCCCCTGCAGACTACACCCACCTGCACACACTAGACTAAACCTGTTTAGATTAGTGTGACATAGGAGGCAGACACAGGTCTGAGGCCCAGAGCTAGATTAGTGTCACATAGGAGGCAGACACAGGTCTGAAGCCCAGAGCTGTTTATCCCTTTATTTTTCCTCTTCTAGAAACCAGGCTTCCCATGTCAGCCTTCTGGTCTTCTCCAGTTTTGCAAAAGAATCCTAGACAAGATGGTGAAGGTCTATTTTTCATTTCAGTCCACTTTATCTTCCAGTGTCCCCTTAGTTTCTTTATCAGGGGCTCCTGTGTCCTCTAGTCTGTACAGGTTGCTCCTTTTTCCTGGTTCCTTTTCTATTTCAGATTTCTGATTTTTAGAGTTTATGAAACTATATTGATAGGAATACATTTTTATCTCTCCGGAGAACCCCTTAAGGGCAACATCAGAATTCTATCACAAATGATCACATAGGACACCTCTGAATGCCATGGGTGAACTAGCGCATCAGTACAGAAGTTAATATTTTGCATGGAAGTATTCAGTCACATTAACACCTACCTGGGCATACATGCTACTGACTTGGCTCTCACACAGGAGATGTGTACAGTGGCTTGTTAGTGTAGGGTCCACAGTACCACCATGCGTTTAGATTATATCTGCAAATTAAAAAAAAAATTTATGTTCTAAATATACAGTCACATTACAGGTTAGTGATTGACATTTAAGTGTAATTCCTGGTTGCACTGTATTTTAGCTGATTGCTAATTTTCAGCAGAACCCTATTTTACCAATAGAACTATGTTTCTTGTCTAATCCCGATTAGAAAACTAAAAGTTTAATGAAAATGTATTTATTTGTAGAAAAACTTAATTTTAAATGTTTTTTTTTGCATAATTATTTATTTATTCATTTGATGTTGATCCGAGTGTTCGATCAAACTTTGCAATGAAAGTCTATGGGTCCGTGAAAAATAATCTAACAGCGCTAGGTTGCCTCAAGCTCCGTCCGAGCCGCACTGTGCAGTAAAAATGCTGGGATTGGTGGGGTATGAGGAGTCCATTATGGCAGGTCTTAGGTGACACTTTTTTTTCTGGCAAAACCCTATAAGCTTCATACACTTTAGCCATCTATAGCCCATATATGTAACACTTGATTAAGAATATACTTTTAATCTTTAAAAGGTCTAGATAAAAGATTAAGTATATAAAAAAGTGAAAACTACAAGTAGGAAACGCCACCACAAACTAGTAGAAATGCTAATGAAACCATGTAAGACATTGAGGAAGGAGGTGACAAATCACAATAAACCTACCCGTTTCCAAGTTGCTCCGGATAATCAGCGAGTGCAAACACACAGCCCATCTCAAAGTAATCTTCAGGAACTGAAAGTTCAAAGATAGACCCATAAATGAAAGGGAATAATGCATCATCAGAAAAATGACAACCAAGCTTTTATTACAATTTGATCGTGATGTGACTATCACAAAAGAAATAAATCTGGAAATATTGCAGTTATCAGACTAGCGATTGTAGCACACATACAGCTGACATTCCCGGCTTCTGTAGCTCGCTTATCAAATTTACTGTGTAGACTGGGACAGATTAGGCAGAGTTATCTCACAGATGGAATATTTAATAACAGCTCTATGAGGAGCCCTGTTGCTTTGCCGCTCTGGGGCTCTTGGTTCAAATCCCACAGAGGACAACATCTAGCAAGGAGTTTATATACTGTATATTCTCCCTGTGTTTGTGTGGGTTTACTCCGAGTACTCCAATTTCCTTCCACAATCCAAATACATAGTAATAGAGAATTTAGATTGTTAGGCCCAGTGGAGACAATGACTATGATATCTGGAAAGCGCTGTGGAATATGAAGGCGCCATAGAAGTAAAATAAAGAATTATTCTGCTGCATGCCTAATTAGAGAATTATGGCCATAGGGGACATACATAAAGAAATTAGTGGAGTTGCTGTAGTGCAAGAAAACCTGAAATATAGTAAAAGCACCTGTAGGGAAAAAAAGAAAAATTCTAATTAGCTTACTATCCAGTGATGGGTCGTGTCCGTGAAGTTGTTGAGACTGGGATGGTTGCTGCTGGTGAAGTTGCTATTGTAACTTCTGAAGATTGTGTTTCTGCTGCTGAGCTTGTTAGGCTTGGCGCGGGGGCTGAGGAAGGGTCACCTGCTGAACCAAGGTCACCTGCTGAACCTGCACCTGTTGCAGCGTCACTGGCTATTGAATTTGTGCTTACGGAGTCTGCGGCATTTGCTGCTGCTGAAGGCCAGCTTGTTGCAGCTGTTGCTGCTGAATTTGCTGTTATTGGAGCATTTGTGAGGGATTCTGATGCGATTTATGAGTTTGATTCTGAGTTTGATGTTGAATCTGAAAATTGTGTGGTTTCATTTGGTGTTGCTGAAGTGCTGTGCCCGTACTTGATGCTGCTGCTGAAGGGCTTGTGGTTGCACATAATGCTATGGAGTTTGGGCCTGGATTTGCTGGTGTTGTAGGGATTGTACTTGGATTTGCTTCTGCTGTAGGGACTGTGCTTGCATTTGATGTTGCTGCTAAATGGCTGACGGCTGAATCTGCTGCTGGATTGACTGTGACTGAATCTGCTGCTGTTGTAGAGCTTCACTCTGGATTTGCTGCTGCTGCGTGTGTGTAACTGAGGGTGAGGCTGAATTTGCTGCTGCTGCTGCTGAATAGTATGCTGTTGAAGTTGCTGTTTTTGCTGCAATGTTAAATGTTATCTGCTGTTGCTGAAGTTGCTGAATGCTTTGATGAAGGTTTTGCTGCTGTATACCGGGCTGAAGGGTTTGCTGTTGCTGAATTTTCTGCTGTAGTATCTGTTGATGCTATATAGACGTCTGAATTGTCATCTCCTGCTGCTTTAGTGTCTGCTGCTGTCCAGGAGTCTGCTGTTGTTGAAGAATTTGCTGTGTATTTTGAAGCTGATGCGTTTGCTGTAGAGTCTGTTGCTGTTGAAGATGCTATTGCAATTGCTGGTGCTGCTGCTGAAGTGCGTGCTGCTGTTAGAAGTGCTGCATGGTTTGCTGCTGTAGACAAAGTATCTGTTGCTGCTTTGAATATTGCAACAGAGTGAAGTGTTGCTGTTGGTTTACTTCTGAAAACTGTTGCTGTGGAAAAGCCTGCTGGGTGATTTGCTGCTGCAGTTGTTGCTGCTGTATTTGCATGAGCAGCTGAGGCTGAAACTGCACAAGAGGATGGTGCTGCTGCGGGGTCTGACGGGACTGCTGCGGGGTCTGATGGGACTGCTGCGGGGTCTGATGGGACTGCTGCGGGGTCTGATGGTGCTGCTGCGGGGTCTGATGAGACTGCTGCGGGGTCTGATGGTGCTGCTGCGGGGTCTGATGGGACTGCTGCGGGGTCTGATGGGACTGCTGCGGGGTCTGATGGTGCTGCTGCGGGGTCTGATGGGACTGCTGCGGGGTCTGATGGTGCTGCTGCGGGGTCTGATGCGGCTGCTGCGGGGTCTGATGCGGCTGCTGCGGGGTCTGATGGTGCTGCTGCGGGGTCTGATGGGACTGCTGCGGGGTCTGATGGGACTGCTGCTGTAATAGTTGTGGAGCTTCTGGCATTAGGGATTTCATCTGATTGAACAACATGGCATATGGATGTCCTTGCTGGGGATGGCTGTCTTGTTCTAAGTTTTTGGTGGAACCAGACAGCGTTTGTAAAAGCTAAGGAAGAATGAGAACAAGTTAGAGACAAGAAGAGATCTATACAGATATAAAGTACTGTGCAAAAGATTGGCCTGGACCAGTTGCTTAAATGGTTTGTCCTGTGTGTGTGACTAAAGACTTATGAATCCCCTCAGCGATTGCCAGTTTCTGAGCCGGGAATGGCAGTAATGATGCATGACTTCGCTCCATACATTAGACAGCTGTGCCCAATAGACAGGTTTTGCCCAGAAGCATGAATAATGTGACATCATATGACTTTTATATAGGTATACCAGAACTGGACCTATCCCCCCCCCCCTCAGTTTTTCCCCCCACCCTTTAAATTCCGCATGACTTGTTCATTATTAAGCTACATATTCCATATTGACCCCATACAGGTTACTCAAATGTTCGCTGTTAACTTGAGTTGTGATCATTTCACTGTCTTTGTCTATTTACTGGTTATCACTTGTATGAAATCTTTTGCTGTAACTAATTTATACAAAATCATAGTAAAAATGATTAAAGAAAATAATATTTTTTGTAGAAGAAATACAAAACAATGATAAAAAGTAATGAAAAAATAATAAATAGAAATTTGGAAAATATTGTTCCATGGTACCAAAGTTATTATTAGTTGTACCAGCAGGTGTTTTACATCACCCCCTGATGCCACAGTGGAGCCGGTCAATGCCTCACACCTTAAAACCAGTAGGGTGACAGCCATGACAGGACTTGTAGTGCTTTGAAATGGTCTTGAGCACAGAGATGTCATAAATCTCATGTGCTGCCTGGATATCTGACATGCTCCCTGGTCCGTATATACAGAGTTCCCGGGAAGTTAAACTTACATAAGTAAATAACGTGTAGTGCTACATGATATGTAATTTGTGATTTTAATTTTTTTTTGCATCTGCAGAATCAAATGTAAAAGACCCAATGATGTTTTTACATGCAATATAATCTCTGCAGGGGAACGACCCCATCTTTGGTCTCCTGCATACAGTATTGAATAGTCTGATTGGTCTGGCCACATAGTGGCCCCTAACCAGCAAATCCTTTAAGTTTTTAATCCTTCTATTTGTCAATAAGGGAACTTCAGGAAGTGTCAGAGCCAATGGTGGGTCAGTTTTTAGGATAGACCAATGTTTTTGCAAAATGTCACAATGACCTCCCATTGAGAATTCTAAGTGGAAATAAATCTCAATGTGGGATCACTCTGTGTTTTTTTTTTCAAAGTGGAGGTCAATAAATTCAAGCAGGGTGCAGATTTACCACAGCGATAGCCATATTTGATAGATGTTTGGCTCGAGGTTATAGCAAAATAGTTCTTTCGGATCATCTGCTTGTCTCAAAACTTTTCTCAGAGGAACAGATCCTCCTTATCTTCAGGAACTGATCAGTGGGAATGGCCTGTATAATCGATCTAATATGGGCTGAAGATGTGTGCAATAATGAATTATCTGATGTCTCCTTTCTGAAGACATCCGTTTGTATTAGGCCAACCCCTGATGTTTTGAGCTGGATAGCCAAAAAATCAATTTGTTGATTTTGAAACCTGTTTGTGAGCCTGATATTGGAGTCATTG
Organism: Phyllobates terribilis; assembly: GCF_046119375.1. NCBI lineage: Eukaryota > Metazoa > Chordata > Amphibia > Anura > Dendrobatidae > Phyllobates > Phyllobates terribilis. The sequence goes on along the minus strand of NW_027362767.1, from coordinate 51,416,346 downwards.
CGGTTCAGCACAGTCATAAAATCTTTATGTTCCATTTTGGTGCCCTGACAAATTCTAAGCAGGTCAACAATGTACCTGTACCAACAATGCACATGGGAAGCAGCCTGGGGGTCACTGTGAAAAATCTCCCTCCCCCATAGCCCTGAGAAAGAGATTTGCATACGATGGCGCACAGGCCGTGCCCATGGCAGTGCCTTGCTTCTGTAAAAAGAATCTATCTTTCAATGTAAAATAATTATGCGTCCTCCTACCTCCCCTCCTATACACACATCTACCTGCCCTCATCAGCGTATAATTCTGTGCTTTTTCATAGAAATCAAACTCATTTGTGACCACCAGATTGTTTATATGATAATCAATCAACACTTAAGATGATACTGATCAGTGTTTGTAAATGTTAAAATCTTTAAATAAATAAATTATACTTACGTTTTATTTAATCAGCCATGGTGCTGCTGAAGCAGCAGACAAACGCTCTGAGGAGTCTAGTGTTTAGAAAGGAGAAAAAAAGACGGGAAGATTAGTGAATTTGGAAAACGGGAACTGAAAAGCGAAACGCTTTTCTCTCACTATGGGACATAGTTAGAGAAATAGATTGACAAATCACAGCTGACATGAACCATAACTACCATTACCCCGATTGCCATTACATCAGGGTAATCGGGAAAAGCCGGGTAAAATGCCAGAATTGGCGCATGTGATGTGATGCACCACTTCTGGGGCAGCTGCAGGCTGGTATTTTTAGGTTGGGAAGGGCCCAATAACCATGGACCTTCCCAGCCTGATAATATCAGCTCACAGTTGTCAGCTTTACCTTTGCTGGTTATCAAAAATAGGGGAGACCCCATGTAATTTTTTTAAGTCATTTATTTATTAGGTTAAACAAGGCTAAACACCCTTTGTGCCAGATGAAAGGCACTAAAGGGTGTAAGTTTATTATATATAGGGGGCTTGTGATATGAAATATGTACTGTATAGGATATCTATCTATTCTGAGTGTTAGAACCTTGCTGTTAGGTTTTTTTTCCTTTGCTGGTCACATGACCTTGTTGGCCTATTTAATCCTGCTCCGCCCTTCTGGCTTTGCTGGACTTCATTGTATATCTACTTTCTAGCTAGCCTGTGCTCTGTATCTAACTCTGTTAGTTTGCTTGGTCTACGGACCTCTATGTTCTATCTATTTTGTTTGTTCGTCTGTCTGCTACTATTTCTGTTAGGAGGTGTCCCATATTCCTCCCAGTCCTTAGTACTTGTAGGGATTCCCTCCCCACATCTATAGGTCTCCGTACAGACTAGATTAGGACTTTAGCAGGTCTGATCGCAGGATCAGGTTCCCTGTTACATCGTAGGGATTCAGCTGAGTCCTATAGTAGGGACAGATCTCCTCTCTTTCCTTAGCTTTGGTAGCAGAACATAACAGTAAGTCCAGCCTGCAAATTCTCTAAGGAAAGATTTTTTTTTTTTGTTCCATCATGGTGTCGGTTCAGGATTTGGCTAAACACCTGCAGGGACTCTCTCTGGAAGTGGCCGAGCTCCGTCAGCACGTGAGTAACTGTCCTGGAGCATATTTCTTGGAGCCTAAGGTATGTTTGCCGGATTTATTTTTTGGTGAACATCGAGAATTTTTTTCATTTAAAAATGCTTGCTTATTGTATTTTCGTTTGAGACCCAAGTCCTCTGGGGATGAATCCCAGCGCGTAGGGTTCATAATGTCACTTTTGCGCAAAGAGCCTCAGGAGTGGGCCTTTTCTTTGCAACCTAGTGATACATGCTTCAGATCAGTGGATAGTTTTTTTTCTGCTTTAGGACTATTATATGATGATCCTGACCGTGTGGCATCAGCTGAGACTGAGTTGAGACGTTTAAAACAAGGATCAGGTAATGTCGAAAAATATTGTACTCATTTTCGTCGTTGGTCCACTCAAACAGGGTGGAACGATTCTGCTCTGAAAAGTCTATTTCTTGCTGGGCTCAGTGAAAGGGTTAAAGACCTGCTAATTGCTTATCCTACACCTGAGGATTTGCAACAGGCTATGCAATTAGCTATACGGGTGGATAGAAGACTGCGTGCTAGGGTTAATGAGAGCAAATCCTCTGCTATGTCAGTTTCTGGTTATGATAATGTGTGTACTAACAGTGGTGAACCGATGGAGATTGGATCGGTGGCACCTCGCTCTCAAGAAAAAGACCGTCGTTTTTCGGAAGGCTTGTGTTTCTATTGCGGAAAATCTGGTCATTTGATTAAAGGCTGTGAGCTTCGTATGAAGAAAGAAAAAAAAATGGTCAGTCACACCCGTATTGCCTGTTTAAATTCCAAGGGTATATTTTTAGCTGCTTCCACGATTGCTCAGGAAAAATTAATGGAATTTCGGGTGTTTGTTGATTGCGGGTCTACACTGAATGTAATTGATGGGGGATTCGTGGAAAAACTCAATTTAAAACCTGAACCTTTATCATCCCCCATTGCTGTGGTTTCTGTGGATGGCTCCCCTTTGAAGAATATTACTCTCAAGGTCAGTGAATTTCCTCTCACTATTAATGGTGTTCACCATGAGAAATTGGATTTGGTAGTGTTGAATAACTTGCCTTCTCCAGTAATATTGGGTTTGCCCTGGTTAAAATTTCACAATCCTGTACTGGATTGGTCTACCAGTGAAATTAAATCCTGGAGCCATAAATGTTATGACAAGTGTTGTAACGGGCGTATTGCAGCTTTGGATAGGGGAGAATTGCCTGTTCCTATTCAGGATTTTTGGAGAGTTTTTTCTGAGAAGGAATCGCAGGTTTTGCCTCCCCATAGAGACTATGATTGTTCTATTGAATTTGTCCCTGGAGCGACTCTTCCTAAAAGTCGTTTATTTAACCTTACTATTCCTGAGAGGAAGGCTTTGGAGGAATACATACAGACAAGTTTGGCCGCCGGTCACATTAGGCCCTCTAAGTCTCCTGTGGCGGTTGGATTTTTTTTTGTAAAAAAAAAGGACGGCGGTTTACGTCCTTGTCTGGATTTTCGTGAGATTAACAAAATTACGGTACGCAATCCTTACCCACTGCCATTGATTCCTGATCTGTTTAACCAGTTATTGGGGGCCAAGTGGTTCTCTAAAATTGACCTTAAGGGGGCATACAATCTGTTGCGCATGAAGGAGGGTGATGAATGGAAGACTGCTTTTAACACTCCTGTGGGTCATTTTGAGAATCTGGTTATGCCTTTTGGTCTTACTAATGCTCCTGCGAATCTGATTAATGACATCCTTAGACCTTTGATCGGTAAAAATGTGGTTGTGTATTTGGATGACATTTTGATTTATTCGCCAGATCTGGAGTCTCATTGGCGGAGCGTGCGTGAGGTATTACAGTTATTAATGGACAATTCGCTTTTTGCTAAGCTGGAGAAATGTGAGTTCGCTGTACAGAGAATTAGTTTTTTGGGCTACATTATCTCCAGCAAAGGTTTTGAGATGGATCCGGTTAAGGTTCAGGCTGTGCAGGAATGGCCTAGGCCTATTGGTTTGAAATCGATACAGAGGTTTTTGGGTTTCGCCAATTACTACAGAAAATTCATAAAAAATTTTTCTAGTATTGTCAAACCTCTGACTGATCTCACCAGGAAAGGTGCTGATGCGGTTCAGTGGTCTTCTGAGGCCATTGAAGCTTTTGTGTATCTCAAGGAGAGGTTCACCTCTGCTCCCATCCTTATGCAGCCTGATGTTACTAGGCCGTTTTTGGTTGAGGTTGATGCTTCCTCTGTGGGGGTTGGCGCAGTATTGTCTCAGGATAACGGGGATGGATTACATCCCTGTGCCTTTTTTTCAAAAAAATTTTCGGAGACTGAACTGAATTACGATATTGGTAATCGGGAATTATTGGCTATTAAACTCGCATTTGAACACTGGCGCCACTTCTTGGAAGGTGCGGAATTTCCCGTTCAGGTTCTTACGGATCATAAAAATCTGATATATCTTGATGCTGCCAAGCGCCTGAATGCCCGTCAGGCTAGGTGGGCACTGTTTTTCTCGCGGTTTAATTTCTCCGTTACTTACATCCCTGGTACTAAGAATGTTAAGGCGGATGCCTTGTCTCGCAGTTTTTCTCCCATAGTCGGTGCTGAGAAAGAGGAAAACATTTTACAAGAAGGTGTTGTGATAGCTGCTTTAGACTCCGTTTTGGAAGATGAGATTCTTAAAGCTCAGGAGAATGCCCCATCTAACACTCCTCATGGGAGGTTGTTTGTGCCTGGGACCTTTAGGAGAGATTTGTTTGTTGAGTGTCACGAATCTCGGTTGGCAGGTCATCCCGGAATCTCTGAGACTAAGAGACTGGTGGGTCGCAGTTTTTGGTGGCCTGGATGGCAGAAGGAAGTCATTAAGTGGGTGCGCCAATGTACTATATGTGCTAGATCTAAGTCCTCACATACTCCTGCTGCGGGGTTGCTTTGTCCTTTGGAGGTCCCCAGTGCTCCTTGGACACATTTGGCTATGGACTTTATAACTGACCTTCCCTCCTCTGAGGGTTTTACTGTCATCTGGGTGGTCGTGGACCGTTTTAGCAAGATGTGTCACTTGGTTCCCTTCGTCAAACTGCCCTGCGCTAAAACTCTCGCTAAGGCCTTTGTCAAGGAAATTGTCAGACTTCATGGCGTTCCTACTGACATTGTTTCTGATAGGGGTCCTCAGTTCGTGGCTCGTTTTTGGCGTGCCTTTTGTGACAGGTTGGGAATTCATTTGTCGTTTTCGTCCGGATATCATCCTGAATCTAATGGCCAGACAGAAAGGAAAAACCAGGATGTTGAGCAGTTCTTGCGTTGTTTTGTGGCAGACAATCAAGAGGGGTGGTCTGAGTTTCTGCCACTTGCCGAATTTGCTCTGAACAATCATACATCTTCTTCTGCTGGTTGTTCGCCTTTTTTTTGTTGTTCTGGGAGACATCCGTCGTTTGGGTCGTTCTCCAAGTTGGGATCTGCCGTGCCTGAGGAGGAGAATTTTTCCGGTGATTTGGAAAGAGTTTGGACGGATGTGCGTGGTAATCTTCAGGAGGCCAACAGAAAATCTAAAGACTACTTTGATAGGAAACGACAGGAGGTTTTGTTCGCTGTTGGTGACATGGTTTGGTTGTCCTCTAGGAATCTGCGGTTGAGGATTCCTTCTAAGAAATTGGGTCCCAAGTTTGTAGGGCCCTTTAAGGTGCTTCAGGTTGTCAACCAATCTGCTGTTAGGTTGGAGGTTCCTACCTCCTGGAGAATTAATCCGGTCTTTCATGTCTCTCTGTTAAAAAAAGCTGTTGTGTCGGATTGTGACGCCTCTGCCTCTGTTCCTCCGGTGGTGGAGGACGGGGAATATGAAATTTCTCGCATCCTTGACTCTAGACGGTATAGAGGTAGTTTGCAGTATCTTGTGGCCTGGAAAGGTTTCGGACCCGAGGATAACTCTTGGGTGAGGTCAGATGATGTTTCCGCGTCCAGACTTATCAGAGCGTTTCACAGGAGATTTCCTGATAAGCCTGGTCCTAGGGGATCCGGAGGATCCTCTTAGAAGGGGGGGTACTGTTAGAACCTTGCTGTTAGGTTTTTTTTCCTTTGCTGGTCACATGACCTTGTTGGCCTATTTAATCCTGCTCCGCCCTTCTGGCTTTGCTGGACTTCATTGTATATCTACTTTCTAGCTAGCCTGTGCTCTGTATCTAACTCTGTTAGTTTGCTTGGTCTACGGACCTCTATGTTCTATCTATTTTGTTTGTTCGTCTGTCTGCTACTATTTCTGTTAGGAGGTGTCCCATATTCCTCCCAGTCCTTAGTACTTGTAGGGATTCCCTCCCCACATCTATAGGTCTCCGTACAGACTAGATTAGGACTTTAGCAGGTCTGATCGCAGGATCAGGTTCCCTGTTACATCGTAGGGATTCAGCTGAGTCCTATAGTAGGGACAGATCTCCTCTCTTTCCTTAGCTTTGGTAGCAGAACATAACACTGAGGGTTCTGGCTGTGAATTTATTGTACTTGGCTGATTACATTTCGTGGTTCCTTTGAGATGTGTGCGTAAATATCGGATGGCATATGCATGGTCCGTGTGCCATCCAATTTTTTTTCTCGCACCCATTGACTTGCATTGTGAGTCTCGGCCGATATATGAGACCATACGCAGATCAGCACTGTCTCATTGCATAACATTGGTCGGAGTGAAATGTGATGGTTTCTCGCATTGTGCTCCTCTGTATTACACGTCAGTGTGAATGAGCCCTAAGTGTAACAACGTGTCACATACAGCAATGGGGGAAGCTTTTACTTACGTTGGTGGATGGCTGACATTTGCTTTTTTGTCGCTACTGCTGGAGAAATAGAAGAAATTATCACAAATAAATATCATGTAAAATAATAATCAGGAACAAATCCTAGTCCCATAGGGACACAGACAATACACATAATGTATGACCGGTCTCATATACTTCCCCACATGATATAGATAGATGGCATTGCTAATTATTAGCTCATTGCATAAATATCACATTCACTTGTAAGGCGACTGATCTTCTTCCTCTGTAACTACCAGGATGAATCAATGTATAATTTTACATCTAGAAGACAGCAATTAGGACATAAGGGCTCGTCCAATTGTGGGAAGGGTTAAAATACCTACATGTTTTTGACAAGGGTCCTGTTCTCTCTTCTAAACCATTTGGGCATCCACCATTTACGTTTGGGTCTTAAAAAATCCAAACAAACAAATTGAGAGTCAGACAGTTCACATTATCATTCTGATCAGTCTATAGGATCTATACAGAGATATTGTCCTGTGTAATGTCCTGCGCTTATGTCACAATATGGCGTCATCCTTCACAAGTCCAAGGCTCCAGTGGAGTAAATGCCGCCATGATTGCTCTGATTACTTACGGGATTGGCGCTGTGTCGGCCCACGCTGTCTTTACTTCATATCTATAATAAAAATGACGTTTTCATTAGAAACAGAGACACTTAGAAAATATCCTCTGTATAGTGTGTCTCCTAAATATATGCAATGACTGAAGTAGTAGCGATCAGGGGCAGTTATAGAGAGTTAGTAGATAAAAAACAGCTGAGCAACAATGGACGCCATGAACTTCACTTCTATCTATGTAAGAACCTTTACATCCGCAGGTGAAAACTTCAGAACAAACGACTGGAGGGCTTCTGACCTCACTGGTCTTATGTATTCCTCACAGAATATTTACACTAAAGGGGCAAATGGGCAGATAGGAGTCACTGATTTCTGTGACCACATTCCATTTATTGCTCCTTTTGTGACTTTATGTTCAATATCTCATCTATCCACAACTGACATTCATTGACCCCGTTACAGAGGAAGAACTACAGCTATGTATATTGTAAGATGGCCGTGGGACAGGTCCACAAAGGGAGATATGTATCATCGAGGTTGGTAGCCTCAGTGATTTAAGCCTGGAAAAGCAGGTTCCAGCACATATAGTGCAGAGAGACTTAATAGGGTGTGTCTAGGGCCGATTTTACGAGCAGTTAGTTAGATGGGAATCCACATATCCCCATCCTGGGGCGTGGTACAGAAGTCCGGCTGTATCATTGGGGTGGTGTGTGCAAGGTGACGAGACCTTGCTTGTGTGGCTCAGTGTCAGCTGGAGGCTGAGTGAAGCTCTGACGTATAATCGTGTGATCCCGTGTGATATGTAGGCTGTTTATTTTCCGTTTTGGTGCTGTTATACCTTTTGGACCAGAAGAGGCAGTTTTCGTTTGTTAAGCCAGACGGTTTATGGACATTTAATAAACCGCACGTTTGTTATGAACCAAGTATAATAGAAACACGTCACCACTTCTGTATTTTTCATCCACTCCTGGTTTTGGCTTACAAATACTGATGGAAAATACTGATCAAATACTGAACGTGTGAATGTGACCTTAGAGTGGGTTAACTTCTGACAGCCATTGACACTTCCCCTCCTACGTGAGATGCAATTGTGGTGTGGCGATCGTTATTATGGCAGCCAGGAACCTTCTGGAGGCCTCGATGTCTGCCATGTGAAATCTACTATAAACCTCAGCCTGAGCCCTCTTCAGTCTGTACCCGGCTGTAAGGCTCTGTGCCCACGATGCAGAAATGCTCTGGATATTTCCCTGAGTGTTTCTGCATCTCCCTGGCAGAAAAAGCGCATGCGGATTGTACATGCGGATTGTACATGCGGATTGTACATGCGGATTGTACATGCGGATAGTACATGCGGATTGTACATGCGGATTGTACATGTGGATTGTACATGCGGATTGTACATGCGGATTGCGCATGCAGATTGCGCATGCGGATTGTACATGCGGATTGTACATGCGTTTTTCCTGCCAGAGACATGCGGATGTGAAGCGTTCTTCACTTGCATTTCCGCATGTGGGTGTCAAGCGCTTTCCAAGCGATTTTAGCATCACTTGGAAAGTGCTTGACAACTTGGTCACACTATATAAATCCATGCAAACGGCATGGATTTATATAGTGTGACCTTAAAGAATGGTAAAAAATAAAAAAATAAATCTATACTTACCTTCTGATGGCCCCCGCAGTCTTGCTTCGCTCCGTCCTGGCTTGCCGGCAGCTCGCGGTGCACTACACTGAAGGACCTGCCGTCACATGACTATGACGTCAGCGCAGGCCCTTTAGTCCATCGGGAGCTGCCGGCATGGGAGGACGAGCGCAGCGGGGGCCGTCAGAAGGTAAATATAATATTTATTTTTTATTTTATTCTTTTTTTTACAGGTTCTATGGTACTCGGGTCCGGAGGAGAGTCTCCTGTCCTCCACACTCGGGTACCATCTGCACATTGAAAAGCATGGATTCCGCATCTACAGATGCAGTGATACATAATCCATGCGTTTCAATGCAAGTCAATGGCGACAAAAACGCAACGTTTCCGCAAAATAATTGGTAGTGCTGCGTTTTTTTCCGCAATGATAATCCGCAGCGGAAATTTCCGCAGCATGTGCACAGCACATGTGGATTATCATTGGGGAACATGGCAGGTCTTCTACCATGCATTTTTAAGAGTTTCTGCAGTGTTTTTGCCGCTGCGGAAACGCTTAAAAAACGCATCGTGGGCACACAGCCTTACAGTCAGTTATCAGTCACAATTACACATATACAATCATATATTACCCATAATATGTGTGTCTCATTATCTCTTTACTTACGGACAGATGTTTTCGTCACTTTCATCTATCTTGAATTCTTGGATTATGGTGGTCTCTTCTCCAGTCTCTTCATCACTAAATAACAGAACTCATTATAAGAAGGGGTTAGAGCGTGTACACACATTGCAATCATGGTGCATTTTTTTGCATTGGTTTTTGCTGCGATTTTGGAAAAATATGGGAAGAAACACACCTCAGTCACATGGTGAGAACCCACCACAGAGAAGAATCCTCTAGATTCTTTAAGAAAACCAACATCTTTCTGATGTTATCATCTGTTCTCTGCAGCACATGCACACAGGACAATGTGCTGCTGAGAACAATGATATTTAAAGCGAGTCTTTCACCCCCCAAATGCCATTTAACGAGCATACACATTAATAAAAGACTGAACATGCGGACAGCGAGGCGTCTTTACATCACAGTGTATGAGCTCATTCTCTTTAGCATTTATTTAGAGCTTTTTCTGGTGGGTTACAGAGTAGATCGGCCTGAAAAAGTCACTGTGTGTACATAGCCTTACTCTGACTGATCAGTAGGGGGCGTGATCACTTACGGTGCCTAGATCAGCATGAAAACCAAATACGGTTCTGCTAAAGGGGAAAATGGGCATTTAGGGGACATTAAATTTAGTGGCCATTTTCCTTTTATTCTCACTTTTATGGCTTTTTCACTACCTCCTATCTGTCCAACTGACAGATATTGACCCCCGAATAGTACCCTTCCATAACAGAAGTGCGAGAGGAGAGGAGGAGGACAGTTAATGCGTAATGGGTCCCAATGTGTTACAGCACAGAAAGGCATTAAATAAGCAAAGGATTAACCCTGACAGGAATTCTCTGTCACTTTTCGGAATAGAAAAAGTGTGAGAAATCTTTTTTAAGTTAACTTCTTGCATAAATATAAAAATATATATATATATATATATATATATATATATATATATACAGTACAGACCAAAAGTTTGGACAAACCTTCTCATTTAAAGATTTTTCTGTATTTTCATGACTATGAAAATTGTACATTCACACTGAAGGCATCAGAACTATGAATTAACACATGTGGAATTATATACTTAACAAAAAAGTGTGAAACAACTGAAAATATGTCTTATATTCTAGGTTCTTCAAAGTAGCCACCTTTTGCTTTGATGACTGCTTTGCACACTCTTGGCATTCTCTTGATGAGCTTCAAGAGGTAGTCACCGGAAATGGTCTTCCAACAATCTTGAAGGAGTTCCCAGAGATGCTTAGCACTTGTTGGCCCTTTTACCTTCACTCTGCGGTCCAGCTCACCCCAAACCATCTCGATTGGGTTCAGGTCTGGTGACTGTGGAGGCCAGGTCATCTGGCATAGCACCCCATCACTCTCCTTCTTGGTCAAATAGCCCTTACACATCGTGGAGGTGTGTTTGGGGTCATTGTCCTGTTGAAAAATAAATGATGGTCCAACTAAACGCAAACCAGATGGAATAGCATGCCGCAGCAAGATGCTGTGGTAGCCATGCTGGTTCAGTATGCCTTCAATTTTGAATAAATCCCCAATAGTGTCACCAGCAAAGCTCCCCCACACCATCACACCTCCTCCTCCATGCTTCACGGTGGGAACCAGGCATGTAGAGTCCATCCGTTCACCTTTTCTGCGTCGCACAAAGACACGGTGGTTGGAGCCAAAGATCTCAAATTTGGACTCATCAGACCAAAGCACAGATTTCCACTGGTCTAATGTCCATTCCTTGTGTTCTTTAGCCCAAACAAGTCTCTTCTGCTAGTTGCCTGTCCTTAGCGGTGGTTTCCTAGCAGCTATTTTACCATGAAGGCCTGCTGCAGAAAGTCTCCTCTTAACAGTTGTTGTAGAGATGTGTCTGCTGCTAGAACTCTGTGTGGCATTGACCTGGTCTCTAATCTGAGCTGCTGTTAACCTGCGATTTCTGAGGTTGGTGACTCGGATAAACTTATCCTCAGAAGCAGAGGTGACTCTTGGCCTTCCTTTCCTGGGGCGGTCCTCATGTGAGCCAGTTTCTTTGTAGCGCTTGATGGTTTTTGCAACTGCACTTGGGGACACTTTCAAAGTTTGACCAATTTTTCCAGTATATAATTCCACATGTGTAATTCATAGTTTTGATGCCTTCAGTGTGAATGTACAATTTTTAAAGTCATGAAAATACAGAAAAATCTTTAAATGAGGTGTGTCCAAACTTTTGGTCTGTACTGTATGTCTCATAGTATAAAATAACTGAGGACTTCACACATTGAAAGTCGTGCACCATGATTACCCCAATTACTTACGGCAGTGACTCCACACTGGGCCATGCTATTTTTATATGGTATCCAAAGAGCCTGAAATAAAAAAATACAGATGGTTAGAAGAATTGATGCTTAGGAAGCGTACGGAAAAAGTTATCTGACTGTATACACCTGCTATAGATGTATCCTTGAGTAACTTTGTCCAGGAGACTCAGGGATGTTCTGGGACTGTTGGCGACTAAGTTTTAATCTCACTATCTCTCTACTTACATTCTGATGTTCTTATTGCTGCCTTTTGATGTTTTGTCTATCATATCATCCTCCTTTTCCTCCTCTTCCTCCTCTTCTTTGTCCTCCTCTTCTTTGTCTTTCTCTTCATCCTCCTCTGTCTCCTCCTCTATCTCCTCCTCCTCTTCCTCCTCCTCCTCTTCTTCCTCCTCCTCCTTCTCTTCCTCCTCCTCCTCCTCTTCCTCCTCCTCCTCACTATTGGATATATAACAGAGACGCAATTTAGCAATTCTCATAAATTACCATTGTTATAAACACTAATTTTATAAAATGCATTTTTCTAAAAACGTCTGAATTTCTATCCATGGTCACTGTTATCCTCCAGTTGCCAACCATTAGCAGAAGACTTTGTGCTTAGGAAGCCTACGGATAAAGTTATCTGACTGTATACATCTGCTATAGATATATCCTCGAGTACCTTTTTCCAGATTAAGAGATGTTCTGGGAGTGTTGGCGACTACATTATAATCTCACTATTTCTCTACTTACCAACTGATGTTCTCATTGCTGCTGCCTTCTGATGTTATGTCCATCACTTCCTCCTCCTCCTCTTCCTCCTCCTCCTCACTATTGGATAGATAACATAGACTCTATTTAGCAGCTCTCATAAACTACCATTGTTATAATCCCTCATTTTATACAAGAAATTTTTCTAAAAACTTCTGAATTTCTATATGATCAGTGTTATCCTCCAGTTGCCAATCATTAGCAGAATGAAGGCTGCTATTTATGGTGGACTGTGTATGGAGGACATAAATGGTTTTATAAAACTCCCAGGCATCATCCATGAAAATCTCTCTAAGAAAAATGTCTGTGTTACTCACAGCAACCTATCAGATCATTGCTCTCATTTTAACGGAAACTGAGATGCTGAAATCTGGCTTCTGATTGGCTGTGATGGGCCACACTGATACTTTGTCTTAGAAGAGTTTTTCTACATGAGTGCCCCTGTGTCTGCTGATGGTGGCTCAGTGACAATGAGGGTATGTGAAACCCTCATGAATTTCCAACTCTTTTCTACATCATTCCCCCTTATAGATGCATTGATTATGGCAATAGAATATATGGGGGAACCTCTTACAAATATGACCCTGTTTATTACACCAACTTACTAAATTGTCTCCAGAGTAGGGACGCGGGAAGCTTTTTGAAATAAATCACTCCTATAAAAGAACACACAGCTCTGGTTAGAATCATTAACACATTGGCTCAACATTTCTGGCTTTTTTTTAAGACACTTTTTTTCCTTTTTTGTCTTGTGGTATTAATTGCAGTTTTGGCATCAAATTCATCAAAAATAATGTACGTGATTAATGAATTTGTCGCAAAGTCCAAAATGGGCTTTTTTCCTCTCTTGAACTACTTTTGCAAAGTTTGGTCCCATATTTTGATATACTCAAAAATACACCAGACGGAAAGGGGAGACTAGAGTGAAATTGTGCCAAATTTTATGACTTTTAGAAAGTCACAATTGTTGAATCAGACGAAAACATCTGGAATTGCTAAACTACAGCCACAAAGAGGAAAACAAAAAAGGCGAGCACATGTAAAATAGACTTAAAAAAGGCGCAAATAGAATAACGAATTGGGTGAAAACAACAAAAGTAGAGAGAAAGGTGGTGATGAATCGGGGGCCATTATCTATATAACCTGTCCCTCAGATTACCACATGGACATAAACTCCAGGATCTCTATAGCTCTGCGTTCACATAGACTGTATTACACAGTGCGACTATACATTAATCTAGGGCTCCAAGACAACATTTGGTCGGTCAAGAGTCCGGATACATTTTCCGCATTACTGTAATTTGCTCATGACCTCAATGTTATTCCATGAAGAAAAGGAATGAGGAACAGTATGAAGAATTCAACAGGGTCTAAATTCTTTATTATTGAAAGCAATTTTATCCTTCCTATGGAAACATTGTAAATGCCCATGAGCGAGAGCAGTAATGCCATGATACCACCACTATGGAGTCCACCCCTTATTGGTATAATCACTGTGGAGTCCTCCCCTTACTGGTATTACCACTATGGAGTCCTCCCCTTACTGGTAGCATCACTATGGAGTCCTCCATTTACTGGTATCATCACTATGGAGTCCTCCCCTTATTGGTATCATCACTATGGAGTCCTCCCCTTACTGGTATCATCACTGTGGAGTCCTCCCCTTATTGGTATCATCACTATGGAGTCCTCCCCTTACTGGTATCATCACTATGGAGTTCCTCTCCTTACTGGTATCATCACTATGGAGTCCTCCCCTTACTGGTATCATCATTATGGAGTCCAACCCTTACTGATATCATCACTATGGAGTCCTCCCCTTATTGGTACCATCACTGTGGAGTCCTCCCCTTACTGATATTATCACTATGGAGTCCTCCCCTTACTGATATCATCACTGTGCAGTCCTCCCCTTATTGGTATAATCACAGTGGAGTCCTCCCCTTACTGGTATCATCACTATGGAGTCCTCCCCTTACTGATATCATCACTGTGGAGTCCTCCCCTTATTGGTATAATCACTGTGGAGTCCTCCCCTTACTGGTATCATCACTATGGAGTCCTCTCCTTAGTGGTATCATCACTGTGGAGTCCTCCCCTTACTGGTATCATCACTGTGGGGTCCTCCCCTTACTGGTATCATTACTATGGAGTCCTCCCCTTACTGGTATCATCACTGTGGAGTCCTCCCCTTACTGGTATCATCACTATGGAGTCCTCCCCTTATTGGTATCATCACTATGGAGTCCTCCCCTTATTGGTATCATCACTATGGAGTTCCTCCCCTTACTGGTATCATCACTATGGAGTTCCTCCCCTTACTGGTATCATCACTATGGAGTCTTCCCCTTACTGGTATCATTACTATGGAGTCCTCCCCTTACTGGTATCATCACTGTGGAGTCCTCCCCTTACTGGTATCATCACTATGGAGTCCTCCCCTTATTGGTATCATCACTATGGAGTCCTCCCCTTACTGGTATCATCACTATAGAGTCCTCCCCTTATTCGTATCATCACTATGGAGTCCTCCCCTTACTGGTATCATCACTATGGAGTCCTCCCCTTACTGGTATCATCACTATGGAGTCCTCCCCTTACTGGTATCATCACTATGGAGTCCTCCCCTTATTGGTATCATCACTATGGAGTCCTCCCCTTACTGGTATCATCACTATGGAGTTCCTCCCCTTACTGGTATCATCACTATGGAGTCCTCCCCTTACTGGTATCATCACTATGGAGTTCCTCCCCTTACTGGTATCATCACTATGGAGTCCTCCCCTTATTGGTATCATCACTATGGAGTCCTCCCCTTACTGGTATCATCACTATGGAGTTCCTCCCCTTACTGGTATCATCACTGTGGAGTCCTCCCCTTACTGGTATCATCACTATGGAGTCCTCCCCTTATTGGTATCATCACTATGGAGTCCTCCCCTTACTGGTATCATCACTATAGAGTCCTCCCCTTATTCGTATCATCACTATGGAGTCCTCCCCTTACTGGTATCATCACTATGGAGTCCTCCCCTTACTGGTATCATCACTATGGAGTCCTCCCCTTACTGGTATCATCACTATGGAGTCCTCCCCTTATTGGTATCATCACTATGGAGTCCTCCCCTTACTGGTATCATCACTATGGAGTTCCTCCCCTTACTGGTATCATCACTATGGAGTCCTCCCCTTACTGGTATCATCACTATGGAGTTCCTCCCCTTACTGGTATTATCACTATGGAGTCCTCCCCTTATTGGTATCATCACTATGGAGTCCTCCCCTTACTGGTATCATCACTATGGAGTTCCTCCCCTTACTGGTATCATCACTATGGAGTCCTCCCCTTACTGGTATCATCACTATGGAGTCCTCCCCTTACTGGTACACATACTAGTCCTATATGAATGTGGAAGGAAGATGTAATAAGATAATTACTCAAATCCTGGCTTCCATTTCTGCACCCGCCACAGCCATCTATTAAAGAAAAAGACAAGAGAAAGAATGAATAATATTACAGATACACATTCACCATAATGGTAGGAAGATAAATTATACTATTGAGCCTTAATATAACCAATGCAGACTGATAATGAACATCTCTGCGGTGGATTATTACAGGTAGAGTCTAGGAGAATCAATAATCCCAATTATATGATATACATACAGCTCGAATAGATGTTCATCAAACTCCTCATCCTCCTCCTCTGCTATATTCATCCTATTGAAGAGGAAGGAAGACTATTAGAAATGATTGTATCCGCTCCATAGCCGATAACACAAGATTATCGATGGTCACTAAAATGTACAACTTTTGTATGCCAGAAACTGTCGCAGTGTAAGGCCCCCTTCACATGTATGTGTCACCGGTATGTATCACATCCATTTTCACACGTATTGGAGACACGTATCCACACATACCCATTATAACCTATAGGACTGCTCACATGTCCATGTTTTACCAGCAGCACAGATGACACGGGCCAATACTAGTCTATGGGTCCGTGTAAGACACGTACAGCAGACAGATGGCATCCATGTGTCATCCGTGTGCCGTCCGTGAACTGTCCGTGTTTAACATTGCAAATATAGGAGAAGCTTTGGAACTAATTTTTCTTAAGCCTTAGTGGAGAAAAACGGATGTCACATGGATGGCACACGGGTGATACATTGATGACACTGATGGCATGCAGGTGACACACTGATGGCTCACTGATGACACATGGGTGACACACTTATGGCTCACTGATGACACATGGGTGACACACTGATGGCTCACTGATGACATATGGGTGACACACTTATGGCTCACTGATGACACACTGATGACACACTTATGGCTCACTGATGACACATGGGTGACACACTTATGGCTCACTGATGACACATGGGTGACACACTGATGGCTCACTGATGACACATGGGTGACACACTGATGGCTCACTGATGACACATGGGTGACACACTTATGGCTCACTGATGACACATGGGTGACACACTTATGGCTCACTGATGACACATGGGTGACACACTGATGGCTCACTGATGACACATGGGTGGCACACTTATGGCTCACTGATGACACATGGGTGACACGCTGCTCATTGATGGCTCACTGATGACACTCATAACGTTTTTTCCAGTATTGGTATTATACGGACATGTGAAGGGGGCTTAGGGTGAATTTCTCCCCCTATGAATGAATTTCCAAAAATGTGGACACTATAAATCTGCTACATCTGAACTTGGCCTTTGGCTAATGCTTGGCGGTAATACAGAGTCACCGGCCATTCTCCTTCCTCACAAGCTTCAATGTTTCCCTGTGGGAAGCAGAATGGCAGGAGACTATGGGTGACATGGAAGGTGACTCTCCGCCATCAAGTGGCCCTACTCTACCAGAGAAATTGCAGATTTAGGATAAGTAAGCATTTACCTCATTCTCCTCTCTATAAACGCGCTCTGTAACTATAAAACCCTAAAATGATAGAGAAATAAAGAATTATAGCAGACATTGTATCTCATTCCTGTTTTGATATTTGTGAAGAATTGAAGGGGGAGGGTCGGTCACTGACACCTCAGCTCATTAACTGAGAATAGAAATCTATAAGGACATGGAAGTGACATCCTGACATTACAGGGTTAATCCCTATAGATACAGGAGAAACTACCAGGACATAATAAAGGACATAAAAAGAGACTAATACAAAGTTCACTTACACTTCACTGCTGACTGCACCCTCAAGTGAGTGTCCCCTCAGCAGTTACCATGATGTCACTGTGTGATGTCATCATCCCATTCCATGGATCACTAATCACCAAGAACAACAGTAACTGTCGGAAGTGACAAAACCTGCACCCAATCCAGTGTCCATGAAATGGTGCTTTAAGGGATTGTGCAGTAATAGAAAAACATAACTGCTTTCTTCCAAAAACAGCACCACACCTGTGCACGGCTTGTGTTTGGCAACTTGTCTTCACAGAAGTGAATAGAACTGAACTGTAATACCAGACACAACCAACAGACAGGTGTGGCGCTGTTTTTCAAAAAAACAAGACAGAATTTTTCAAACCTTGTACAACCCTCTTAGATTCTTTATCCTAAGTCAAAACCTTATATAAGATATCAATGTAATTATCTAAATATCAAGCAAATAGCCTGTTCACAGAGGAAGAGGACAGGAGCTCTAGTACCATCTATTGGAGGTAGCAATCCTAAAAGTCACTATTGACCCTTTAATGAGCCTTGACACATGACTTGGGATAAAAGCCAAACCAGAAGCTCCATTTACAGACAAGCGTTTTGGGCTTTTTGCTTCTTATCAGTGCAAAGCTACCACCAATAGGAGGCACTAGAGCTCCTGTTCTCTTCCTCTGAACAGGCATCTTGCATATTAAATTCCCCAGAGGAGCATTACTTGGCCTATAAGTCTCCCCACGCCAACTGGTGCCCTCCACAAGGAAAAACCTTACCCCTAAGACCCTCTAAATATTATGTAACTGGTAAAAAACAGTAAAAAATAAAGATTTATGGCAGTTATTTCTATATTCCTAATTATATCTAATCTATACATTGAACTGTATTGGTCGCATGTATGGACGGTGGATACAAAGAGAGAAGGCCGGTTGGATTAATGACACATTTTGCTCATTATCGAAACAAAGGTTGAGATATTATTAGAGAATGAGGGAAATGGGGAGCGAGAGACACAGAAACAAGGGATATTATAGGATATAAATCAGGAGCTGATATACATGATGCTACTCACACTCCACTAACTGAAACCCTCAGAGGAGTTCCGTCCGGCAGCTGCTTATATATCAGCGTCACAACATTCCGTGACCTCACAACCGACAATCACCTACAACAATGCACTGGACATGAATGCTCTTCTAACCCCTTATGGACACAACTGCTTTTGGCCTTAAAGGGGTACTCCAAGAAATGTAATAAAATAAAAAATAAAATAAATAGTACATATTTAAATATTAAACATTTCTCTATATACCTTTATTTAGCAAAAAGGTATTCTTTATGTACTGCACTCTGCCAGGATTTTTGCAAAAAAGAGTAGTCCAGAATTCCAGTTGAGAGGTGTAAGAAGCTTGTTGATGGTTATACATAGGAACATAGTAACATAGTTTTAAGGTTGAAGGAAGACTAAGTCTATCTAGTTCAACCCATAGCCTAACATATTGATCCAGAGGAAGGCAAAAAAAAAACCATGTGGCAAACACTAAGCTCCACATTGGGGAAAAAATTCCTTCCCGAATCCATACGACAATCAGACTAGTTCCCTGGATCAACGCCCTATCAAGGAATCTAGTATATATAACCTGTAATATTATACTTTTCAAGAAAGGCATCCAGGCCCTTCTTAAATGTTAGTAGTGAATCACTCATTACAACATCATGCGGCAGAGAGCTCCATAGTCTCACTGCTCTTACAGTAAAGAATCCCCGTCTGTGATTATGATTAAACCTTCTTTCCTCCAGACGTAGAAGATGCCCCCTTGTCCCCGTCTCAGGCCTCAGAGTAAAAAGATCAGTAGAAAGGTCTTTGTACTGTCCCCTCATATACTTGTACATAGTAATAAGATCACCCCTAAGCCTTCGTTTTTCCACAGTAAATAACCCCAAGTGTAATAACCTGTCTTGGTATTGCAGACCCCCCAGTCCTCTAATAACCTTGGTCGCTCTTCTCTGCACCCTCTCTAGTTCAGCTATGTCTTTCTTATACACTGGAGACCAGAACTGTACACAGTATTCTAAGTGTGGTCGCACTAATGACTTGCATAGAGGTAAAATTATCTTCTCCTCATCAGCATCTATGCCTCTTTTAATGCATCCCATTATTTTATTTGCCTTTGAAGCAGCTGCCTGACACTGGCCACTAAACGTGAGCTTGTCGTCCACCAATACACCCAGGTCTTTTTCAGTGACAGTTTTGCCCAGTGTTTTACAATTAAGCATATAATTATACATTTTATTTCCTCTGCCCAAGTGCATTACCTTACATTTATCCCCATTGAAGCTCATTTGACATTTATCAGCCCAAGCTTCTAGTTTACATAGATCCTCCTGTAATATAAAATTGTCCTCCTCTGTATTGATTACCCTGCAGAGTTTAGTGTCATCTGCAAATATTGAAATATTACTCTGTATGCCCCCTACAAGGTCATTAATAAATATGTTAAAAAGAAGGGGGCCCAATACTGACCCCTGTGGTACCCCACTGTTAACTGTGACCCAGTCTGAGTGTTTTCCATTAATAACCTCCCTTTGTTTCCTATCACTGAGCCAATTCTTAACCCACATACATATATTTTCCCCTATCCCCATTGTTCTCATTTTATGTATCAACCTTTTGTGTGGAACCGTATCAAAAGCTTTTGAAAAGTCCATATACACAACATCCACTGCATTTCCTTGGTCCAGTCCGGAACTGGCCTCCTCATAAAAGCTGATCAGATTAGTTTGACAGGAACGGTCCCTCGTAAACCCATGTTGATATTGGGTCATGAGTTTATTCTTCTTCAGATACTCTAGTATAGCATCTCTTAGGAAACCCTCCAGGATTTTACCCACAGTAGAGGTTAAGCTTACTGGCCTATAATTTCCAAGTTCATTTTTTGTCCCCTTTTTGAATATTGGCACCACATTTGCTATACGCCAGTCCTGTGGTACAGACCCTGTTATTATGGAATCTTTAAAGATTAAAAATAATGGTCTATCTATGACGTTACTTAATTCCTGCAGTACTCGTGGGTGTATATCATCCGGGCCCGGGGATTTGTCAAGCGATTGATGCAGTTATTTATTCCATAGGGTGTGCAACCAAATATTAAGTTGAGGGTGCCAACAATTTTGTCCAGCCCATTTTTGGGGTTTTGTGTAAAATTATGTCTATTTTGTCTTGCTCCAAGGGCTTGCTCATAATCGAGTATAAAATAATCGATACGATGTTGCTCAAAAAAAGTTCCGTATGGAATCCGTATGGCTGATCTTATGTTATGCAAGTGTAATGCTAGTGTGCGATTTTTTTTCTCACCAGCATCCGTATGACATCCGTATACAATGCATTTTTAACATCATCTTTTACATACTGTAATTATTTATGTAATTTAAAGCTAGTTTACAAACTAATAAAGCAATCTTATTTACAGATATAGATAAATGGATGTTAGAAACATATTAAATATATAATAGATAGATAGATTGATAGATAGAATCATAGGCGGATTATAATGAGGGCAATCTGGGCTACCGCTCGGGGCCCCGCGCCTCCAGGGGGCCCGGGGCTCCGGGGTGTCTATGGCCAGATTGCCCTCATTATATGTGCGGCGCCCCGTCACCAACCGGTAGAGAGTGGCGGGGGGGCCCCGAACCGCTCCTCCAGCAGCGGCTTACGGCCGCTACTTCTTTGGCCGGGCCAGCACTGCAGCAGTTAATTTCCCTGTGCTGGCCCTGCCGCGTCACTTCTAGCAGACACGGCCCTGTGCGCGGCCGTGTCTCCTAGCTGTGACATCACGCAAGTGCGCGCCCGGCCTGCACTGCTGCACCGGAGAGGAGCAGGAGGACTGGAGCCGAGCCGGGGGATGGTGAGTGTGTGTGAGTGTGTGAGAGTTTGTGAGATTGAGTGTGTGTGTGTGTGTGCAGGCAGATATCATTGTGTGATGTCTGTTTATATGTATTTTTGTGTTTCAAATGTGTTTATGCGTGTATGTATGTATATGTTTGTGTGTGTGCGTGACTGCGTGCGGCCTCCTACTGAGTATAGATGGCGCTGTGCGGCCTCCCGCTGTGTATAGATGGTGCCGTGCGGCCTCCCGCTGTGTATAGATGGCTACGTGCGGCCCCCTGCTGTGTATAGATGGCACCATGCGGCCCCATGCTGTGTATAGATGGCACCGTGCGGCCCCCTGCTGTGTATAGATGGCACCGTGCGGCCCCCTGCTGTGTATAGATGGCGCCGTGCGGCCCCCTGCTGTGTATAGATGGCACCGTGCGGCCCCCTGCTGTGTAAAGATGGCTACGTGTGGCCTCCTGCTATGTATAGATTGCTACATGCGGCCTCCTGCTGTGTATAGATGGCTACGTACGGCCTCCCGTTGTGTATAGATGGCTACGTGCGGCCCCCTGCTGTGTATAGATGGCTACATGCGGCCTCCTGCTGTGTATAGATGGCTACGTGCGGCCTCCCGCTGTGTATAGATGGCTATGTGTGGCCTCCCGCTGTGTATAGATGGCTATGTGCGGCCTCCCGCTGTGTATAGATGGCTATGTGCGGCCTCCCGCTGTGTATAGATGGCTACGTGTGCTCAATATTGAGTCATCTAATTAATGTAAGGCTATGTGCCCACGATGCTCCGGATTTTTTTTTAGCGTTTCTGCATCTCCCTGGCATAAAAAACGCATGCGGATTGTACATGCGGATTGTACATGCGTTTTTCCTGCCAGGGACATGCGGAAATGAAGCGTTCTTCACATGCATTTTCGCATGCGGGTTGACAAGCGCTTTCCAAGCGATTTTAGCATCACTTGGAAAGTGCTTGACAACTTGGTCACACTATATAAATCCATGCAAACGGCATGGATTTATATAGTGTGACCGTAAAAGAATGGTAAATAATAAAAAATAAATATATACTTACCTTTTGATGGCCTGCCGATGTCACATGACTAAATGACGTCACGGCAGGTCCTTTTCAGACCATCGCGAGCTGCTGGCAAGCCAGGACGCATCGGATAAAGACACCGGGGGCCATCAGAAGGTAAATATAATATTTTTTATTTTATTCTTTTTTTTACAGGTTCTATGGTACCCGGGTCCGGAGGAGAGTCTCCTGTCCTCCACACCCGGGTACCATCCGCACATTGGAACGCATGGCATGCGCATTTACATATACAGTGATGCGTAATCCATGCGTTCCAATGCAAGTCAATGGTGGCGAAAACGCCGCGCTTCCGCAAAATAATTGGTAGTGTTGCATTTTTTTCCGCAATGATAATCCGCAGCGGAAATTTCCGCAGCATGTGCACATCACATGCGGATTATCATTGGGGAACATGGCAGACCTTCTACCAAGCGTTTTTAAGCATTTCTGCAGCGGAATTGCCGCTGCGGAAACGCTTAAAAAACGCATAGTGGGCACACAGCCTAAAAAAAATTATTATAATTAATATTGTGCCAAATTAATTTCACGTGAACTATCACATGATCTATCACAGGGGATCATGTGACATGTGATACATCAGGTGTGTGTGTGTGTGGGGGGAGGGCCCGCGCCTTCTAAACTGCCCGGGGCCCTTGCTACTCTTTATCCACCCCTGGCCGTAACTATAAACTTCGGGGCTCCGGGGCAAAACGTCATAGTAGGGCCCCTAAACATTTCAATCACTAGAGGTTGTGCGGAACGCGGTGAAGCCTGCTATGCATTGTTGTATACAGCACACAGGCTTCACCACGTTCCGCAAGACCTTTAATAGATTTAGGTGTTTATGATGCAAGTTTTAGAAGTTAAATATTCAGTGAATATGTTTAGAAAATTAATAAGGTGAATAATTCCAAATATTGCACAATTTTCAAATAACTGTATATGTTTATTAAATAGCAGGGCTTCTCACAGTTTGTCACAGAGATATGTGTCTGCTGAGACTGTCTCCTCTCAATGATGCTGAGAGTTTGTTAGTCAGTGTGCACTGTGCCGGCCTTGCCAACTCTCTGTGATCTCCAGACTAACATATTGTTACAAATCTTGTGCTATGAGACTCTCCAGCCCAGTGCAGGTTTCCATTCATTGAGCTCCTGGAAATTATTGAAATGATAGTCTCTCCTGTCCTCCGGGTGACATTGTCTGACAGGAATATAGGAGCTGGGTATTTTATGAGAAATTAAAGTATTAAAATACAATTTTTTACCATCAGTTTGGGGCCCCTTGGGTGGTTGGGGCCCCGGGGCAGTGCCCCAGCTGCCCCGGTTGTAGTTATGGCCCTGGCAGAATTATTAGGTAACTTAATAAAAACCAAATATAATCCCATCTCACTTGTTTATTTTCACCAGGTAAACCAATATCAGTGCACAAAATTTAGAAATAAACATTTCTGACATGCAAAAGCAAAAACCAAAAAATTAGTGATCGATATAGCCACCTTTCTTTATGATGACACTCAGCAGCCTCCATCCATAGATTCTGTCAGTTGCTTGATCTGTTTTCGATCAACATTGCGTGCAGCAGCCACCACAGCCTCCCAGACACTGTTTCGAGAGGTGTACTGTTTTCCCTCCCTGTAGATCTCACATTTTATGATGGACCACAGGTTCTCTATGGGGTTCAGATGAGGTGAACAAGGGGGCCATGTCATTATTTTTTCTTCTTTTAGACCTTTACTGGCCAGCCACGCTGTGGAGTAGTTGGATGCATGTAATGGAGCATTTTCCTGCATGAAAATCATGTTTTTCTTGAACGATACTGACTTCTTCCTGTATCACTTCTTGAAGAAGTTGTCTTCCAGAAACTGGCAGTAGGTCTGGGAGTTGAGCTTCACTCCATCCTCAACCTGAAAAGGTCCCACAAGTTCATCTTTGATGATAGATGCCCATACCAGTACCCCACCTCCACCTTGCTGGCGTCTGAGTCGGAGTGGAGCTCTCTGCCCTTTACTGATCCAGCCTCTGGCCCATCCATCTGGCCCATCAAGAGTCACTCTCATTTCATCAGTCCATAAAACCTTTGAAAAATCAGTCTTAAGATATTTCTTGGCCCATTCTTGACGTTTTATCTTATGTTTTTTGTTCAAAGGTGGTGGTTTTTCAGCCTTCCTTACCTTGGCCATGTCCCTGAGTATCGCACACCTTGTGCTTTTTGATACTCCAGTAACGTTGCAGCTCTGAAATATGGCAAAACTGGTGGCGAATGGCATCTTGGCAGCTTCACGCTTGATTTTCCTCAATTCATGGGCAGTTATTTTGCACCTTTTTTGGCCAACACGCTTCTTGCGACCCTGTTGGCTAATTGCCATGAAATGCTTGATTGTTCGGTGATCACGCTTCAAAAGTTTGGAAATTTCAAGACTGCTGCATCCCTCTGCAAGACATCTCACAATTTTGGACTTTTCAGAGCCCATCAAATCTCTCTTCTGACCCATTTTGCCAAAGGAAAGGAAGTTGCCTAATAATTAAGCACACCTTATATAGGGTGTTGATGTCATTCTACAGGATGGGGAAGGAGACAGCAGGTTGGGGGGCTGCAGTAGCTCCGGTGTTGAGGTGGCAGTGGGGTCTTGGCAGGCTGTAAGCTTGTTTGAAGAGATGGGTTTTCAGGTTCCGTCTGAAGGATCCAAATGTGTCAGATAATCGGATGTATATAATGGCGCTATATAGATAATAATAATAATATATTACAGGCTGAAGCTGAAGTGATCGTCCAGGATTCCTCTTCATTTCAGGGTGGAAGTTTGGGAGATGAAAGAATAGAAACAATTGAAACTGTGGAACAAAACCATTTTCTTTTTCATTATCTGTCGCCCTCTAGTGCGTGTTTCTGGTAATGAAAACTCTATTTATCCACAGGAAGTAAGCCGCTATCGCCACCTAGAGGTACCGTTGTAAATTCCTCCCATCACTGTTAACACGGACATAGTTCGTCCAATAGGAAACGAGTTGTTGACGTCACTGCCTGTTGATAAAAGAGGAATCTTTCGGTGGGGGGGGCGTGGTGACGTGAAGGCAGCATGTGATTGGAGGGCGTGCTATGGCGAGTACGCGCTGTGCGGCTATGTGGCCGAGCCGGTCCCTGGTGCCGCCAGTAGAGGGCGCGCCCGAGGAGATGCGGCTCCGACTGCAGCCGTAGAGCGGACACTATGGGGGGGCGCGCCGCGTAGCGGAGTCCGGGGAGGGGATGTTATCCAGGAGGAAAACCAAGAAAGAAGTTTCCAAGCCTTCCGAGGTGCAGGGGAAGTACGTGAAGAAGGAGACGTCCCCCCTGCTGCGGAGTAAGTGGCCGGAGAACTTCAGGCTGGAGGTGGAGAAGAGTCGGGCAGAGACCTGCAGGCTTCATTGTAGATGCGGGGTCTCCAGAGGGAGGAAGGGGCTGGCAGTGGGTGACCCGACTACACTGCAGGCTCCAGGATGTGCCTGAACCTTGTGTCTGGAGCCGGGGTGTGTACTGAGGTCCGGAGGTGCTCTATGGGGGAGGGGGAGCGGTCCGGAGGTGCTCTATGGGGGAGGGGGAGCGGTCTGGAGGTGCTCTATGGGGGAGGGGGAGCGGTCCGGAGGTGCTCTATGGGGGAGGGGGAGCGGTCTGGAGGTGCTCTATGGGGGAGGGGGAGCGGTCTGGAGGTGCTCTATGGGGGAGGGGGAGCGGTCTGGAGGTGCTCTATGGGGGAGGGGGAGCGGTCTGGAGGTGCTCTATGGGGGAGGGGGAGCGGTCTGGAGGTGCTCTATGGGGGAGGGGGAGCGGTCTGGAGGTGCTCTATGGGGAGGGGGAGCGGTCTGGAGGTGCTCTATGGGGGAGGGGGAGCGGTCCGGGGGTGCTCTATGGGGGAGGGGGAGCGGTCCGGAGGTGCTCTATGGGGGAGGGGGAGCGGTCCGGAGGTGCTCTATGGGGGAGGGGGAGCGGTCCGGAGGTGCTCTATGGGGGAGGGGGAGCGGTCCGGAGGTGCTCTATGGGGGAGGGGGAGCGGTCCGGAGGTGCTCTATGGGGGAGGGGGGAGCGGTCCGGAGGTGCTCTATGGGGGAGGGGGGAGCGGTCCGGGGGTTAATTGACAGGTGAGCGGAACTGTCCCCTGGGAGTCGGGTGCAGGGGAGTAGTCTTGAGGATCATTTATAGGGGAGCTGAGCACTTGGCCCACCGGAGAGGGGGCATAGTGGCCCTGGGAGATGGGACGTAGTGGCCCGGGGATCGGCTGCCTGGGGAGGTGGGGTGTAGGGAGGAGGGGCGTAGTGGCCTGGCGATCGGCCGCCCCGGGAGGGGGCGTAGTTGCCTGTGGGGCCCATTATTCTGAATAGAGGATTATGTGGGGATCACAGTTGGGGGATCATACTGTATTGGGGTCACCATACTTTGCCAGGGGAGTTGAGGGGGGTAAAGTAGGGTCATCATACCATATGTGTGAGGTATCATGCTGTTTGGGGGGCACTTTTGTTTTCATCATATTGGATAGGAAATGGCATAGAAATGACAAATTGAAGACTGATAGGCATGAAAGCATATGACAGAGGACCAGCGTAAGCTATAATGGGGGTAGGGATCCCA
Source organism: Phyllobates terribilis (assembly GCF_046119375.1). NCBI lineage: Eukaryota > Metazoa > Chordata > Amphibia > Anura > Dendrobatidae > Phyllobates > Phyllobates terribilis. The sequence goes on along the minus strand of NW_027362767.1, from coordinate 51,389,376 downwards.
AAGTGAATTTGTGGGTGGAATAAGCCCAACAAGTATCACTGGATAAGACAAGCTTCCTCAGGGGTCCTTGTACAGGCCGGGGGGCTGAGTGATGGAAGGGAATGATCCTAGCGCTGAAGGGCAGCGGTCCATTTCTATACACTAACAATTCATGAACTTGTAGTTCACCTATTAGCGACCTTGTGTTTTTCGAGTGTCGGCAGCACAGTGTCTTCTGCTACATTTGTGCAGTAACAACGTGATGCTTTTATGGAAATCTGTATCGAGGCGATTTAGTAACACTGGCTGCTTCCTCCTAAACAGGGAAATGCTCGAAACACCAGGGTTGTTTCATTCGCCTGGAGCTGCTGCGCTCGTGCCCAGCGCGGCAGCGGGTAGCGGGCTCGTGCCCAGCGCGGCGGCGGGTAGCGGGCTCGTGCACACTTGTATGTGATTCGCTGTAATCACCCAGTCATGTCGCACATTTCTAATTCCAGCCTACAGTGGATGAAATCTTGCTACATCACATGTCACTTGTTGCAGGCAGTAGTCAGTCATGGCGTGCCAGGAATGGTTATGGTGGTCTTTCATGCAGCCATCATGTTATGTCTGTGCAGTTTTACTGCTTACTAATTTCCTACAACCCTGTAATTGCAGATCTGATGCCATCTTTCATCCGCCATGGACCGACCATACCAAGACGGACTGATATCTGCCCGCCAGAACCTGCTCCTTCTCAATATAACCCCACAGGGGACGGGATGGCTTCTAAGAACCAAAGCTTTTTGCGGACTCATGTTCAAAGACCACCCCATGAGGTCATGCGCAGGGAGAGCAATAGACTTTCTGCCCCTTCTTATTTAGTGCGGGGACTGGGTGATGTTCCTCGGGAATATGGATCCTCATCTCAGTCCTTCTTAACAGAGGGTAATTCGGTTCTGGAGAATGGCGATGCAAACTCGAGGTACTTCTTGGATCACCACTATGATGGACAGAGAAGGAAGCAGCTTGGGGAGCGTGCACATGAAGACTATAGATACTATGAGCATGGAGGCGATCACGTACAAAGGATGTTGCATGGACCGGGCCGACATCCTGCAGGTTAGTGATCAAGTCTGCAAACTGGAGCTGTTCTGTGGCGTTAATGGTCGCTGCACTTTCAGACAACTTAAATGAATCTGAGAATGTGACAAATCTGCAAGTCACTCTTCCACCCCCAAAAAATAAATAATCTGATCAGCTTGTGGGATAATGGGTGTCTCCCTTCAGTGTATTCATCTGCCCGCTGTGAAGTGTAATCCGTCTTGTGATGGATTACTGGAAGTCGGGGCAGCGGCTTTGTCTTTGCTCCAGTCTGTGACGCTGCATTTAGGCATTAGGGTAGTCTTCCTTGACAGTGGATGGAGCAATGCATGCTACAAAGTGAGGGAAAGGAAGTCCCGGCACCTATAGTGCTGGCAGAATGCTGATAAAGCAGAATTGCTCACTCAAGACAGTGAGTAGCTAGAAACAGATCATAAGAATCCTGACTGTTCCTGAACACATTATACTAGTATGTGCGTCTTAAGTAGTTTCAACTTGTGGAGAGGGGGACAAAGACAGCAAGCCCATGCTCCTCTACAGGTACGCTTTAAGATTAGATGACACTTTGGTTGTCACTTCCCTTCCCCCACTCATCTTTGAGAGGGATCTTTGGGGAAAGAAACCAGTGCTTCGTCCTGGCTGGATGCTCGTCAGTGCCGGATACTCCTCCATCACAGATCCCACGCTGCTGTAAAAAGATGAAGGAAACCACAGGGATTGTCGAGCGCCTTTGGTTTCCTTCATACGACGAATCTGACGCTGCCATTATTTTGGTCTTTAAGAAATCCGAGTGCAGATGTGGACTTGGCTTACCCAACGCGTTTTGTGACTGTAGCGTAAAATAGCTGCTAGCCAACGAGCTGTGCAGAATAAATACCGCCATATACAAACATTGTATAGGACTAAAGCTATAGTGCAAGAATCAGCCAGAAATACACCAGCAGGTGATGTTTTAGTCTAAGTGTAGTCTCCCTTTAAGGCCCTTTTAAATCTGACCGTGCTCCAAAAAAAACAGCGATGTGCTCATCCTCTGTGGTATGAAACGAACCTTTCACAAATCGGATTCCTCGGGGAGGGGTATATAACACTTTACATTCCCGTGTGTTTTATAAACTGCTGGGTGGGTGAATGAACTTCTACAGCCAGACGTATCCTGTGTACAAGACTGAAATAGCAGTAAATGTGGATTCCTCCATCACTGTCCGGGATGACGCTAATATCAGCATTTTATATTCCGGATCAGGTATCGGAAGGATCGCCGCAACCTCATTAGGAAACCTGACGAATCATAGCTCCGAAGACATGCCCCTTCCTGCCGGGTGGTCCCTGGACTGGACGATACGGGGCAGGAAGTACTACATTGACCACAATACCAACACTACGCATTGGAGTCACCCACTGGAGAGGGAAGGCCTGCCCCCCGGCTGGGAGCGAGTGGAGTCTGCAGAATTTGGGGTTTATTATGTGGATCATATCAATAAGCGGGCTCAGTACAAGCATCCGTGTGCGCCAAGGTAAAGACACCGAGTGTCGTTCTTCTGCAAATGCCAATGGTGCATTAGGGCACTGCAGCAGAGGGCTATTCACACAGGCCTGTAAATTAGTTAGCAAATCTGCCCTGTGTGAATAAACCCTAGACTTCACATTACAAATGCTTCCCATGTTGTTTACCATTTTTCTTCCATACGGAGCCTAGATTGTTCGGGAAGGGGGGTGGAGGGGACCACAATCTCAAATGTTAGTGGGAGCGATAGGATGATGGGGCAGGGTGGCACCGAGACCCCAGGACGCGCGTCTCCATTTACAGCAGCTTATACTCTACTAGTGCAAACTGTCTTCAGAGAAGCTATGGGAAATAGGGATTTTTTTTTTCTTGCTCCATTATCAGATCAATAATAAAAGAATATTATGGAATTGCTTTATGTGCAATTGCCCAACATTTTCATTCTGCAACTTGCCTAATTGCATTCTGATCCTCAAATTGGGATAACTAAGGAAAAAGCATTGTTTGCTAATGCTGTATTCAACCCCGGATGTTTAGGGTATCCTGTGTAAATGCGTTCAAGGTGGGATTCTTCTGTTTGTTTTCATCCAATTAAACAATCTTTTGGGTGGGCTTCTTTTGCTCATTCAAGCTTTATATTTGTCCTGCAGCGTTCCCCGCTACGATCAGCCCCCTCCCCTCCCCCCTCCTGTAACTTATCAGCCGCAGCAAGTGGAAAGAAGCCAAGCGCTCCTCGTGCCTGCCAATCCATACCATACGGCCGAGATCCCAGATTGGCTTCAAGTCTACGCCAGGGCCCCCGTGAAGTAAGTTTGCTTTTCATTTTGCATGAGGTCGTGGTGAAGTGAGCCATGAAATAGCCGCAGTATATGGATTAATTGCGGGATCATGTGTCTGTTATTAGCTGATTTATAATATAATTTCATCTGTTATTTCAATTCCTGGAGTTTTCTTTTTTTCTTCTGTCTCTGCTGTACGTGGCCCCTACAGGATAGTGTGGCTGGTGGGGGACGGGGAGTACTGTAGATGGCAGTAGCTAGATTATATGTTTAATATAATAGCGGAGCAGTGGACACTGTAAAAAAACAAAGAAAACCATGGATTGACAGGCATGTTGGGATGTTTCTCTGGAGCCATAACTTCCTTGTATGTGCTGCTATAAAGCACAGCTATGGATTATATTCATGCGTACGTAGAGCTTTGACCGCTGACATGATCCACTAAAGGAGCAGGCACTTATGGGATTGTGAAGGCTGCAACCGATCAGCTGCTGCATCTTCTGATTGGCTGCAGCGCTCCTGTGACATTGTGCATGTCACAAACTAGCCAGATCACACAGCAGGGAGATTGAGGTGAACGGATCCTGTCTGGGAGGTAAGTATACTTTTTGTTATTTTAGGAAAGGTTTTGTCTTTGTGGACAAACCCTTTAAATTAGCTAGGTATACATTTTATGTACAGAGCTCTAGTCCAGGCAAGTCCTCTTCATTGTTGCATATGAAGGGGGCTGGCTGCTCATTTCAATAAGCCAGCCCCCTTCATAAACCATTTCAGTACTCTTGACATCTGAATGGTGCCCGGATCTTACTGTAGTTTACAACCTTGTAGTCCTCTAGGTACAGAAACTATTTGGCATGGCTCTTGCTTTTTAACAAATTAATTGTGACCACCACTCTGTAATCTCTTTATGTCATTATTTGGACATAAGGGGAATAGCTAACCTTTATTGCTCCAATGTGTGAAAAATTAGAAAAGCAACTTTGCAAAATGTGCTACTTTTGTCTGCTGCCGTTATGCTGATGTATGGGTCACCATGGTAACAGACGACAAACACCCGGTGTAGTCTGATCTTGCAGCCATGCTCACAGACTTTTCAATTACTTCCTAGCAGACATTTGGTATATTAGTGGGCAGATAGGACACAATATTGATGAATTGGACTACGCAGGGGTAGTTTTCTGTATGTTACCAGGGGGAGGCATAGGTCTGTATAGGAGCTGTATGCGCAAAACGGTAGTAAATTCTCAGTGTTCTAATATTTGCAATGTTGATCCTTTTTCACTTCTGATGCACTGAAGCAATAAAAAAAAATAGCTCTGAGCTATAACACATGTATATGCAGGCTCAGGCTCGTTTATTTGCATGTTACTTTAATTCCTAAAGGGGTATTTTTGTGGGGGTAGGTGGGCTGTCATGTGGGTGTGACCATGGGAAAAACTTGCACAAGATTGGTGGATATGAAGATGGAAGTGAAGGAAATTAAATATTTTTGGACAACAGAGATGATCCAAAAGACAGTAGTCAGTGCCCACCACCGGACCACTGGAGCAGCTGGGAAGCGAGCACTGTTAAGTGCCAGTGATTTCACTTTTTTTTAGCTGAAGCTGGTTTTTCTCGGCACCCTCGGATACTACGTCTCTAGAGGGAAGACCTCATTGATAGGGTGTGCATGGGTGACATTTTGGCTTAATTTGACTACTCCGCCTTGGAGTGTGTCATGCCTTTTAATAATAATTTCATGTGAGCCCTATTAATGTGAAGCACATGCTTCATAAGTGCTGACTTGTGCATAGCATCTATAAGATATATTCGTGGCTGCAGTCCCAGTCCCAAAGCTATACCTAAACAATGCTTAGAATTGCTGCTGATTTCTTAAAGTAGGTGCACAGAAAAAACGTTTCCATAAACCTCTTGCTGACTCGTACACCCATCAGCCAAAGTTTTCCTTCCATCCCGCCCCCAGGGCCAAAATGTGTCTTTACCTTCCACAATTAAAAGCCAGAGTGACCCCACGGCCTCTTTCTTTGGTGCACTGACCCTGGCCGATCAGGAATGAACATCCCTAGGAATTGCCTTGTGTAAATGGGCCACAGTTACCATCAAGCAACCTGCTTATTCGTCGGGTGAAATGGTTTTTGAGCTTGCTGTGTGTGTGGCCGAGAACAATGTGTTACTGATCGTTCTGTGATTTGTCACCACGGTCTCTGTGTGAACAGCTGTTAAACGACTGCTGAGCCGCTTACTGGAGCCGATCGGCGGTTGTCTAGCGGCTGCAGTCCTCCAGTGTAAATTCAGCCTTTATCATACGAGATTGATGTTGTATCTTGTTATGATCCTTTTAGTCACAATGGTGCTAATTTCTCAAATTCTAACGTCATCTGTACTGTGATAGATGGCCGGGTGTGGGCACGTGCTGTAAAAGAAAATGAGTCCTTTTAGAGTTGCCCAGATTTATAATCATGTTTTTTTTTTTTTCTGCTTCCAACACTTCAATAAGTGTCTAGTCACTTGCTGCCTAATATATCCGGCCCCTGGTATATGCCACTGTCAGATCAGTATTACATTACTGCTTAGTGTTTTAATGATCTGCATAGAAGTGTTACTGTAGTCGCGTTCTGTTAGGGTGTGTGCACATGTTGCATTTTTGTTGTGGGAAAAAGGCAGTGTTTTACAGTAATAGCAAAGCGAATGAGATTTCTGACCTCTCCTGCACATTCTGCTTATTCTTTCTTTGCAGATTGAAATTTGCAGCAAAGAATGGGGGCAAAAAACATGCATATTTTACTCAGTTTTTTTCTGCTGCAACTCCAGAAGGTGTGCAGTGTGCTCAGCCCTGTACGCTGCTCCACATTATAGCATGGGTTTTCTCTGGAACAACAGCCTCCCCCTTCCTCTTCATTGTGTGTAATTAATGGAAAGGTAATGTGTGTTTGTGCTGGAGGCGAGTTAGCTGTTTTGTGAGGACGTCCTAGGACACGTACTCGGGAGGAATTGCCCTGGGCCTGGTTTGGGCTGTGTACAGAGGAGGCTTTTGTCAGCCTTTAATAAACACAAGTCCCTTTACTGATATTAGTGAAGGTTTCACTACTTGACCTTCCTGTTCTTAGAGGTTCTCTGGAGAGATGTAATGGTGAATACGCTCACCTTGTGCTGAGGGTAATCTGTTAAAAGGGCTGTCCCAGGTCAATAATTCTTGAATAATAATTTACTCTCGTGGTATGGATTGTTCTATCTGTAAAGAACGCTGAATTCATGTACCGTAATCTGCCCGAAAGGAAGGTGGGTAGAGCTGGACTCACACTGCAACATAATGGTATGTGTAGTAATGCTTCTTGCATTCTGGCCATATGTCACTGATCTCATGCAGTAGGAGACCATTGTTCTCGGTGGAGCATTAACCTGTGTAAACAGGATTTGCATTGCAGAGAACAATGGCAGTCTATGCACTAGGTGATCTCGTATCGATCGTTCATTGCACATCATTTACTTTCATCAGCCTGTGTAAAAGCTTACAGATTGGCGGCTGTCGTATCACTCTACCGGCCATTCTGCTTTAATGAACCTTAGTCCATGTGCCGCTTTGGGAACTCTGGCCTGGTTGGTTTGTTTCCACACTCAGAGGTGCTGCTTCCCGAGCTGTGATGGCACCTGAACCGGCTCATACCACTTGTGAGTAAAGAATAAGCTGGCAGCCCCCTTTAAGAGGTTGTCCACTACAATAAATAATGCCCTCATCGATTTAAACAATGGAAAGAATGTTTGTTTGTTTTTAAATACCTTCCATAGTCATTTTTGCCTGTATGCAGCGCTATTGTTGACCGCTCACGTGACCCCGGCCGCAGCCTCCTCTGACATCAAGTTCCTGGAACCCAGAAGCATGACCCAGTGACTTGCATCTCCTCCGATTTACTTGGCTGTGGGTGGCTTTTCACCGGTGAAACGCCACCCACAGCCCAGTCAATCGGAGGGGATGTGTGCGACTGGGTCCCGGAACTTGACATCAGAGGAGGCTGCAGCTGGGTCACGTAATGCCCAGTGAGCGGTCAGCATTAGCGCCACTCACTGGCACGAATTGCAACAAAAGGTAGTTACGAAAGCACTTCTTTCCACAGTTTAAATCGATGGGGGCATTATTTATTGTAGTGGACAGCCTCTTTAAGGTGCCCATATACCTTAGGGAAAAAAAAAGTGTATGGAGTTCATTCATCTCTTTGCAAAAGGTATTCAATTTTAGCACTGAAGTTTTTTGCTCTGAGGGGAAGTAAGATGGCGTCAAAGAGTCTGGCAGCTTCGTGAGCTGCCCTTACATATTAGATGGCTGTCAGATGGACGCCTTCTCCTGATGCTGCATATCCAGCAGCGCTCCTGTACTCCTGAGACAAAGCTGCTGTCAGACGCCTTCAGCAGGGACTTATTTCTGCGCCAAACAAACAGTTGAGCTGGTTCCAACAGATCTGGCTCATAGCGATTAGATGGTTGGCTGGTCTTGCCAAAATTGTCAGGTTTGTCTGATTATCATTAGATAATGTATTACATATCACACATCTGTTTGTTTGTTTTTCTGCAGCAACACCTGATCTCTTGCCAGGAGGTTGTTTAGGATTTTTCTTGCTTTTTCGGTGCTTTTTTTCCAGCATTCTTTTCACTATCCTCTTTTTGTCTTTTATGCATGCACAGTGGGGAAAAAAATCTCATTCTGGTTTTGGCACAAAAAATGCTGAAAAACCTGCCACCTTAGTTTTTGGTGCGTGTTTTTTTTCACCACCTATTACTTCCTATGGGTGAAAAAAACGGTGAAAGTGACATGCTCTATTTTGCAAAAAAAAAACATGCAAAGCACAAAATCCTGAACAAAAAAAAAAAAACCATGCTGTGTGCATGCGATTTCTGGAATCTCAGACAGACAAAAATCATCAAAAAACGCTGAAAAAAACCCCATGAGGCTATGTGCCCACGATGCAGAAATGAAGCAGAAAATTTCTGCATCTCCCTGGCAGAAAAAACGCATGCAGATTGTACATGCAGATTGTGCATGCGTTTTTCCAGCAGAATACATGCTTATCCACATGCGGATTCACGTGCGTTTCTGCATGCGGATTGACAAGCGCTTTCCAGGCGATAGCATCACTTGGAAAGTGCTTGACAACTAGGTCACACTATATAAATCCATGCAAACAGCATGGATTTATACAGTGTGAACCGTAAAAATGAAAACAAATAAAGCTATACTCACCCCCGAGGCCCCGGCGTGGCTGCAGCACTCGTTCCTGTCTGGTTCCTGGCTGCCGGCATATCGCGAGACAGAGCGGTGAAGGGCCTGTGGTCACATGACTGTGACGTCACCGCAGGTCCTCAAGCGATGCTGGCATTCAGAGAGAAGCCGCCGGACAGGTGAGTATAAACTTTATTTGTTATTTTATTCTTTTTTTACAGGTACAATGGTACCCAGGTCTGGATGAGAGTCTTCTCTCCTCCAGAACTGGGTACCATCCGCACATAGACGCATAGAAGCCGCTTGTAAAAATGTACTGTCGCGGTTTCTATGCGTCTCAATGCAAGTCAATGGCGGGAGTTCCGCTGCACTTCCGCAAAATTAAATGACATGCTGCGGATTTTTGTACGCAGCATAAACGCTGGGGAAAAATCTGCAGCATGTGCATAGAACATGCGGATTCCCCTTGGGGACCATGGGGTGCGGATTACCTAGCGTTTCACAAGCGTTTCCACAGCATAAACGCTTGAAAAACGCTACGTGGGCACCCAGCCTGATATATGAACATAGCCTTACTCTCCTATCCTGATAGAAAGGAGGCTGCATGCAGAGTATGAGCAGATTTAATTGTGCGCAGGAGGAGTATATAGCCACATAGGTGCGGTATATAATCAGCGTCGCTGTATTTGATTCCCCTGCACAGGATGGAGTCTGCTCTTTTACCTTTTGGGTCCTGGTCCTTTTAAAAGTTTAGTACAATACAAAGCACCTCTATTACTTACTGCATTTCACTTGGCTTTTCCTTCTTGCGGGCCGCCATGAATTATGCAAGTCTTCTAAACACATATTTCTCTTCCTACTCACAGATATGACCACATCTTGAAGTGGGAACTCTTCCAGCTGGCAGATCTGGACACGTACCAGGGCATGCTCAAGTTACTGTTCATGAAAGAACTGGAGAGGATAGTAAAACTGTATGAGGCCTATAGACAGACACTGATCACCGAGGTGGAGACCAGAAAACAGAGACAACAGTGGTACTCTCAGCACAAGAACTTCTGAGACCACCACAGCCCCTTCTTTCCTTCAGGACTGGAAATGGTCCCCTCTTTATTCCCCCTCAACCTTTATTATCCACAAAGGGAAACTCACAAACATATAGTTTTGTCTTAATAAAAGTTGATTACCATTATAATACTTAAACTTTGATAATCCACAATAGAATATTAACTGAAAGCAATAAGTGGCGAGTACAGGGAGCCGCCATGACACCGCGGGCACTGCATGCTGCCAGGGCCTACATAGTTGTTACCGAATCTATTAAGCCACCACAATAGACAATGTCGTCTAATTAGGGCCGTGCGCCAGGTAGTGGCCGTTCTTGGGTACTGCAGCCCAGCTCCCATTCACTTCAATGGTAACTAGCTGGAGCCGCTGAAAATGGATGTTTCAAAGCCATACACTTTCTTTATTACCCCACCATGTTTGCTGATCGTTGTGGGGGTCTGGGGGCAGCCCCCTACTGATCTCATATTGATGTCCTATACCAATGATGCAATATCAAAGTCTAGGAAAACCGCTGTGAGCTCATATAACTGGAAATAAAGTGAATGATGAAGTCCTAACTGATCTCCACTGGTTCCCAGTCATCGTCTGTGAATTACCGGTGCACTCTGTAAATGATGTATATTTATTATGGACATCAGCGGGAAGAATATACTGTAGTGTATGCGAACATCCAATAATTACTATGCAGTGGGTTTTATATTTAAGAAAGCACAATTTTTATTCCACCTTTCTGTATCCTTTACATTTTCTAGAAATGTACTGTCTTTTTTTTTTTTTTGTCTATTCCTAAAAATCTGTGAATATTAATCTGAAAATACATTAATTTCTTACATTGTGTTTTTTTTTTCCTTCCTATTCCTTCTGCTATTAGTCACCCATACTAAGGGGCTCCAAAAAAAAATATTTAGGTATAGCGGCAGAATAATGGCTTGTCTGATCCTACGTCCAGCCGCTCTCTTCCATACACTGGAGCGCTCGCTTGCCCACATGCTCCCTTGTTCTCTATCAGAGATCCGCTGTCCAACTCCCAGCGGTGGCTTATCTCATGGAGATTAAATCGGACTTGGTGGATCATTATTATGTAGGAAGTCCCCCATACAGATCAGACTATTAGGTTCATCCGATGTCATTCTGAAGAGACCATAATAATTGTGGGGCAAGATTTCCTGTTATCCCATTAAAAACAATCATAGAATGGTTAGTAGCAGGGAACAATACATTCCACTTAATTGTAGGTATGGATCGGACGCGCTTTGGAATTGATCCCTTTGAGAAGACAATGCTACATAAGAATCAGCAGTATCCAACTCTACGTGGGCGTCAGAAAGGCATTTTGCTTCTTCTAGCTCTGTCCATGCAGATTCTGGACGCCCAACACGGATGTTGAACGTATTTGACTTGTAACTCAAACAGAGGCGTGTGTCACTGCAGCCTGTGTTCCTTAGTGACGCGTCTCGCACAGAGGCGGCCGAGCTGTGGAAAGCAGATGATTACTATACAGGCAACAGAGGCATATTTGTCGCTTCTGTACCAACATTTTTGTGCAGAATGCCACACTTTCATTGTCGTAAAATTTAGCTATATCTCACGCCGTCTGTTAAATAATTTTTTACTTACTGATAAGGAATATTTCATACTGCGCACTAAAACTTAATACAAAAGTCACATATTCTAGACACGAAAAAAAAAATGTGGAACAAATCCATTTATGCTGCAACCGTTTTTATCATGCATATATAAAAAAAAAAAGGGGCAATGTTATTATTTTTGCCATTTTTGATAACTTTGGGCCATTTTTTTTTTTTTTTTTTTTTTAATTTGAAATGGTAAAATTGCTGTATAATTACTAGGCATTACCAAAAAATGGAATTAAGAGATTAGAAAGTCAAATGGACACAAAGAAAAAAGAACCCCAATGCACCCAAAAATAAAATAAAAGTTATTTGCTCTCAGCATATGGGCCTTTTTATTTTTTGTAATGTACTGGTAGGCTCAATGATGGCTTCCTCTTTATAATGCGCACTTGAGAGTGTATTCTGCATAATACACGGCAGCTGACAGTTGTTACACAGCCAGCATCTGCTTATAACAACAACAGAGCCATGCGATCACGGGTGCTGGTGGGTGTGTGCCCTGTGCCAGCCATGAACGCTGCTCCTGTAAAGACCACCCTGTGGCTGAGATTCATAAGAGACCGTGATTTTTACTCTATTCTATAATAAAATTATTAAAAATGCTATAAAAATTCAAATCACCTACCTTTTCTTCCACTTAAAATAATTAAAAATCATATTTGGTACCACTATTTCTGTAAAAGTCTGATCTATCAAAATATAAAAGTAATTAACCAATATGGTAAAGGCCATAAAAAAAATAAAAGGATAACAACGTCAAAATTGCATGGGAGGGGGTAGGTTGATGTAACGGCACCAAAAAAATGCAATAAGATGCAATCAAAGTGTCGCATCTATCCCATAAAAAAAGGCTAAATTGCAGCTTGCTTTTTTTTTGTTTTTTTTTTCTTTGCACAATTTCAATTTTTCCATTGTATTGTAAAATGAATAGTGTCATTCAAAAGTACAACTCAGATACAACGACTCTGACTACAGAAAATGAAAAAAATGATGGCTCTTGGAGAATTCACAAATAATTTGTAACCTCTGCCATGATATATTATAAAACTAAGCAGTGCGGACCTACAGACAGCATGGTGTTAGCAGACGTTCCCGTTAACACAGGGTCCCACGAGGGGTATAACGGCACAACAAACATCTCTCAGAATCGTCTTTAATGTATGTTTAGAAAACCTGTGAAACATCTCCATAACCGGTGTGTACCATAACAACAAAATATACAATATAGTAATAAATACAAGTGTACAGCAGCGTGAATGCAGCAGTACAGAGCACGTGCCGACGCGATGGCCGACCACCCGTCAGGATGGCATCGGTCCTGTGCTCCTGTAAGGTAACATATAAGCTGCAACAGGACATCGATTAACTCCAGTAGTCGGAAACAAAGTGTGCATGTAATATAGTGATCAGGAGTGGCCACATAAGCGAGATATCGTAGGATAAATGAGAGAATCACACACTTGTGTCAAAGCAAATTAGCGAAAGCCAGTGTAGGTCCGGTCACGTGCCTGGTGGCACCATCACGAAATCCCACGCCACGACCTGCTAGTAAAAGTTGTCAGGCGGCGTCGAACCTCCTCGACAACTGTGATGGTAGAACGCCCCCTCTTAAAAGTGCAGTGTTGCCTTTTAATAATTACCAGTTTTTGGACACTTAAGTTCATGCAGCTTTTATTGTGGGCCTATAACAGACGCGTTACATGTTCCTGTCGTGATCTTCAGCGGCCTCAGGTTGCTGGGCAGGAAATGCATGGTGATATAAGTGTCTGTGGGTAGCGGCAGCGCTGTAAAGCTTATAGAGGGCCTGCAAAAGAGGAAGAGGAGCAAGGAATTACAGGCGGCCTAACACCCGAGTCATGAGTAAACTGGCATTCAAGCCAATTGCTCTTTTTTCCTCTAAAATGCAGCAACGTTCAAGAGTAAAACGGAGTTTGTTATAATGACAGAGCCTTCCAGTGTTTCATGATTCGCAGGACCCTGGTCCATCAGCCACGTTGGTAGTCCATAGCCACCAAGTCAGAGCCTTGCGAACCTTCTCCAACCTGCCGGCATCTCCAGCGCCTTCTCTGATTAGTCGGTTCTGGAACAGGGTCTTGTGAATCTTTTTACTGTTCTCAAAGTATAAGTTCTTTAACTGTGATGGTGGCTGGACCGTAACTCGTCCATGTATTCACTAGAGCAGCATTTGTGCCAAGAAATTTGGAAATCCCCACAACACTGAACGTGATTAAATCCCCACCACACTGAACGTGATTAAATCCCCACCACACTGAACGTGATTAAATCCCCACCACACTGAACGTGATTAAATCCCCACCACACTGAACGTGATTAAATCTCCACCACACTGAACGTGATTAAATCCCCACCACACTGAACGTGATTAAATCCCCACCACACTGAACGTGATTAAATCTCCACCACACTGAACGTGATTAAATCTCCACCACACTGTACGTGATTAAATCCCCACCACACTGAACGTGATTAAATCTCCACCACACTGAACGTGATTAAATCCCCACCACACTGAACGTGATTAAATCTCCACCACACTGAACGTGATTAAATCCCCACCACACTGAACGTGATTAAATCCCCACCACACTGAACGTGATTAAATCCCCACCACACTGAACGTGATTAAATCCCCACCACACTGAACGTGATTAAATCCCCACCACACTGAACGTGATTAAATCTCCACCACACTGAACGTGATTAAATCTCCACCACACTGAACGTGATTAAATCTCCACCACACTGAACGTGATTAAATCCCCACCACACTGAACGTGATTAAATCCCCACCACACTGAACGTGATTAAATCCCCACCACACTGAACGTGATTAAATCCCCACCACACTGAACGTGAATAAATCTCCACCACACTGAACGTGATTAAATCCCCACCACACTGTACGTGATTAAATCTCCACCACACTGTACGTGATTAAATCCCCACCACACTGAACGTGATTAAATCTCCACCACACTGAACGTGATTAAATCCCCACCACACTGAACGTGATTAAATCCCCACCACACTGAACGTGACTAAATCCCCACCACACTGAACGTGATTAAATCTCCACCACACTGTACGTGATTAAATCCCCACCACACTGAACGTGATTAAATCCCCACCACACTGAACGTGACTAAATCTCCACCACACTGAACGTGATTAAATCCCCACCACACTGAACGTGATTAAATCCCCACCACACTGAACGTGACTAAATCTCCACCACACTGAACGTGATTAAATCTCCACCACACTGAACGTGATTAAATCTCCACCACACTGAACGTGATTAAATCCTCACCACACTGAACGTGATTAAATCCCCACCACACTGAACGTGATTAAATCTCCACCACACTGAACGTGATTAAATCCCCACCACACTGAACGTGATTAAATCCCCACCACACTGAACGTGATTAAATCTCCACCACACTGAACGTGATTAAATCCCCACCACACTGAACGTGATTAAATCCCCACCACACTGAACGTGATTAAATCCCCACCACACTGAACGTGATTAAATCCCCACCACACTGAACGTGATTAAATCTCCACCACACTGTACGTGATTAAATCCCCACCACACTGAACGTGATTAAATCCCCACCACACTGAACGTGACTAAATCCCCACCACACTGAACGTGATTAAATCTCCACCACACTGAACGTGATTAAATCCCCACCACACTGAACGTGATTAAATCTCCACCACACTGAACGTGACTAAATCTCCACCACACTGAACGTGATTAAATCTCCACCACACTGAACGTGATTAAATCCCCACCACACTGAACGTGACTAAATCCCCACCACACTGAACGTGATTAAATCTCCACCACACTGAACGTGATTAAATCCCCACCACACTGAACGTCATTAAATCCTCACCACACTGAACGTCATTAAATCCTCACCACACTGAACGTGATTAAATCTCCACCACACTGAACGTGATTAAATCTCCACCACACTGAACGTGATTAAATCCCCACCACACTGAACGTGATTAAATCCTCACTACACTGAACGTGATTAAATCTCCACCACACTGAACGTGATTAAATCTCCACCACACTGAACGTGACTAAATCCCCACCACACTGAACGTGACTAAATCCCCACCACACTGAACGTGATTAAATCCCCACCACACTGAACGTGATTAAATCCCCACCACACTGAACGTGATTAAATCCCCACCACACTGAACGTGATTAAATCTCCACCACACTGAACGTGATTAAATCTCCACCACACTGAACGTGATTAAATCTCCACCACACTGAACGTGATTAAATCCTCACCACACTGAACGTGATTAAATCCCCACCACACTGAACGTGATTAAATCCCCACCACACTGAACGTGATTAAATCTCCACCACACTGAACGTGATTAAATCTCCACCACACTGAACGTGATTAAATCTCCACCACACTGAACGTGACTAAATCCCCACCACACTGAACGTGATTAAATCCCCACCACACTGAACGTGATTAAATCTCCACCACACTGAACGTGATTAAATCCCCACCACACTGAACGTGATTAAATCTCCACCACACTGAACGTGATTAAATCCTCACCACACTGAACGTGATTAAATCCCCACCACACTGAACGTGATTAAATCTCCACCACACTGAACGTGATTAAATCCCCACCACACTGAACGTGATTAAATCTCCACCACACTGAACGTGATTAAATCTCCACCACACTGAACGTGATTAAATCCCCACCACACTGAACGTGATTAAATCCTCACCACACTGAACGTGATTAAATCCCCACCACACTGAACGTGATTAAATCCCCACCACACTGAACGTGATTAAATCTCCACCACACTGAACGTGATTAAATCTCCACCACACTGAACGTGACTAAATCCCCACCACACTGAACGTGATTAAATCCCCACCACACTGAACGTGATTAAATCCCCACCACACTGAACGTGATTAAATCCCCACCACACTGAACGTGATTAAATCCCCACCACACTGAACGTGATTAAATCCCCACCACACTGAACGTGATTAAATCTCCACCACACTGAACGTGATTAAATCCCCACCACACTGAACGTGATTAAATCCTCACTACACTGAACGTGATTAAATCCCCACCACACTGAACGTGATTAAATCCCCACCACACTGAACGTGAATAAATCCCCACCACACTGAACGTGATTAAATCCCCACCACACTGAACGTCATTAAATCTCCATCACACTGAACGTGATTAAATCTCCATCACACTGATTCAGTTAAACATGGGAACTGATTCAGCGCGGCGCAGACTTCAGCACATTTCGGATATTCCAAATGACGTGTTACATGGAGTGTCACCGGTCACACAATTCATACAGATCATTGGTAGAAATCCTACCTCATTGGTGCTTCCCTTTTCCAGCAGCAATTGAAAAGAAGAAAAAGTCATGTCAATTTTGTAAACTATTTTCTGTAGGGATTAGTCAATATATGTAATTTACATGGTTTGTGTGCACTCTCACTACCCACATTGAAAAAAATGTGAGTATATGGAAGAAAAAAAGTCAATCAGAAGAGCATAAAGCATGTAAAAAAGTTCAGGACTCCAATCAAGGGACCTGAAGGGTCGTTTCATGGGAACCTGACAGGAGATTCATGCTGCCCGGATCACATGCTGCATGAATCGGACGCCGGCTGCCTTGTTGCAGCCATGTATGTTTTACTATGCCTTTCGGATGACTAGCCCATGAGGCCGGTTCCCTTTGGCTTCTCCCTATCCCACTGCCTAGACTGATCGGTCTCTCGATATACACACACATAGGGAGAGACCTGTCAGTCTGGGGCACGTGTCTCTTGGTCTAGTCATCTGAAATGCATAGTAAAACACACATAGCCATGCATCCAGTACCTCTGGTTTGGGCACCATGAATCTGTCAGTTTCCCTTTTTTCCCTTTCCCCACTAGTAGTTTTATTACAGCAGTCTTGAGCTCATGTTTCCGGGAACCAATGCAAAACACGTAATAGCCCCCCAGAGAGGCCTTTGCTCCCTACAGACACCAGGGTTCAGGTGCAAATGCTACTTCTGCACCTCCCATAGCAATACAATTTGTAACCTACAGAAACAATGGCATTGCTCTGCCTGTAAAGCAGGAGCTTCTCTCTTCATCTGCTACATAAAAGATTACATCCAAGTCACCCGGCTCTTCAAAATCCACGAGGGGATGTATTGCTGCACAACTTAGCAGATTTAGTATCAGTTACGAAAATGTCTGTTTTAATTTTATCATACATTCCACCTCTATTGCAGTCACATAGCATTTAGAGGGGTTCTCTCCTGTTAATAAATGGGTAAAAAATTGCAAAGTGCTTGTCAAAAGGAGAAACTTTGCCATTTAACTTTCATTAAAAATCCTCTCCGATGTCAAGAAGGAAGGGATTTTTAATTCTATAGTGTAAGCTTGATGCTCGGGTCACCGTCCACCTCTAGAGTCTATCAGAGGTAGGTTTCATAGGCAAGGAACATGTGTTTACAAGCTTTTTGCTTTGGAGCTTGTAAGCGCTGCTTTGAAGCTGGCAGCATCGTCCTTCGATGCCTCTGCTTGCAGCATGGGAGGGTGCACAATTCGGACCAGCAGAGGGACCATACTGCCGGTCCGAACTGGCAATCTTCAGGAGGGCACTGCCCATCGGCAATTAGGAGGACAGGAAGCGCTGCGCTTCTGAAGAAAAGAAAATGAGAAAACCCATTTAATAATGTAAAAGTATAAAACATCATTAATGAGCAGTACCTGATCCCATAGTGCTGCGGCCACTTGATCTATTACTGCTCCCAGCTCTCGGTACTCTCCTGAGTATCTGATATAGGCCCATGTACACAGGGTGATGAGCGTGAGTCCCATAATCATGTTACATAGACTAGCGATAATGTCCAGACCTATGAAGCCGGTGACTGCGGCCAACACGTAAGTGATGAATATGACCACAAACAGCGTGGCCGGGGTGCGGGCAGCGTGGAATATATTCTTGCTGTCATTGTGCTTGATGTATTGGACGTAAAGCTCGTCAATCTCATTCTCCAGTTGCTGGAGGTATCGCCGGCTGAACTCTTCGCCTCCCATTTTCTTCACACCCCGGAAAAGCTTGACAGAATCTTCCTTCAGCTCCTGATGCTTATGCTGCAGGTCAGTGGGGGCCAAAAAGGGTCTGTCCCCTCCACACACCTTTGTGGAGTAAAAAGGGTGGAAAAAATCAAATCAGATTAATATATATAATAGATGGGAATAATCATTTTTTTCTTCAACATGAAATTGATGCAGAAGTAAAAAATACAAGTACAAAAAACTAAGAAAAGCAGCAAAAAAAAAAAAATGACACTTCTTACACCTCACTGGAGAATCTGGAAAAAGGGGTCAAAGCTAAGATGAGACAAAGCGTGCCCGGTCAATTTAACGGATGGGTTGTGTTTTTGGCAAACAAAACAAGAGGCGGCATAAGAAAAGGAGATCAGTCACAACATTTTATAGTGAAAGCTGCATAAATTAATAAATAGATCTGATGAAGCTGGGGTACATATAAAAAAAAAGTTGATGTCAACATGCCTGTATCATTTTAATATTTAAAATGATCAATTTATGGGTCCAGCTAAAACTGATGCTAATTTTCACATCAAATGGGAAAACTTCCCATAAGGATTACACAAGCCATTTTGACATAGATTTGCAAAGTAAGTGCATCAGCCTCATCGGGTCTAAGGGAGCTACTTTATAACTTGCGCAGTTTGGATTGTAAAATCTGGAGACAATTCCCTTTTAAGTGGCACAGCTTCTGCCGTCCATATATCATGATCAGGGTTCAGGCCAGGAGTCTCCAGATCTGAATTAAACAGCCTCGGACTGTGATATCTGGACGTCTGAATTCGGCCTTAATGTAGAGCCATTGTAAAAGACTTCACCTTTGCCACGTCTCTTCTCTTACCTCTTCCATTTTCTTATTGTACAAATCTTTTGCTGTGGCCACGGCTGCGAGATTATTTGCTTCTGCTGTGGCCTAAGGGAAAAAAATCAAGAATAGTGATCAATTAATCATTCTTCCACATATAAGGATATTGTTCCTATAAGGAGAGATAGATAAGTGTCTGATACTCTTCTCTGGTGCTGCTGATCTGATGGAAACGAGGAATATGTCAGGATGTGCTTGCTAATATGCTCGGCTCGTGCTCATTCCTGGGGAGAGGCTTTGGTGGAGTTTAGGCTATATGATGGCAATCACTTTGTGGAATATATTTAGAGAAAAAAAAGTCTCTAGGACACACACAATATCTTCTGAACATGTGGTAGAAGAATTTTATTATATGGAGTCCATACCTGGAAATAACTCTACATTTTCTATTTATTAAGTATCTTTACACTGTTTAGAGCAAGTAAGATAAACTTACCTGTAACATTGACTTCGGGTGAGGTAGCTCCTCGCCTTGATATATCTTGATATAGGCCTGTTATGGAATAAAGCACTTTTATGTCACACAGGGTAACAATTTAACACTGTTGAGATGTAATCTGCAGGTATGGTTGAGCACTTATATTGTGTTAAAGCAAATCGAAAGGTGCCAATATGCCGTGGTCCACTATTATCTCACTCAATTCCCCCATACACAGGCACACACGGGCTTGGGGAGAGAGGAATAAGATGCTGCCAGGCTTGTCTGGCAGTGGTTTATCTGCCAACAGAGCAAAAGGATTGGGCAATTGAATTGAGACCACGCAATCATATCCTTCCCCGACATCATCTGTCAGAAAAGAGACAAAAATACAGATTTGACGGCCCTGCTAAAATTGGTGGACTGAAATCTAATGAGTAGATTGCCAGACACATTTGAATGAAGTAGTTGATGGCTAATGTCTGTGGGATGAATGGTCATCTAGCGAACGCTTGGCACGCTGATACAACCATACATATTCTAGAACTTACTGGCCAAAAAAATCACACATGCTTAATGCGCAAAAGACTTAGCAGCTGATCTGGAAGTATTATCTTTTGTGGACTGGCGACTATCAGATGATAATTTAAAACTGCACCGACTTCTTTCCAGACAGTGTACTTGTTATTGGTCGGCTAAAACTATGGTTTTTAGCTAAATTTTATGAATGATCGTTTAGGTTGCAACCGTCTGTATTCATAAACTAATGCTCATGGCCGCCTTTTTTTTACACTTTACTCACATGCAAAGATGCATTTAGAAGTTTACAGAGCTGATACAACCTAGCAGCTGCTTGACGGATCCGTGCCTGGAGAAGAAGTAAATCCGAGGCAGGAACCATATAGATATGGTTCTATACCCTGTACAACATAGATCTATATGGTGGGAGAAGAGGGTTGCATTGACAATCCAACACAATGGTCAGCACTATGAACACATTTTATAAGTGGTCATAAACTTGTAAAAAACTCATGAAAGAATAAAGTTACGTTAAAACCAAGCACACCATTGTTTTTCTTATGAAATTCTCAGTAAGTTTGATGTGTCACATGACCCTCTTCTCATTGAAAAAAATAAAGTTGGATCCAAAATGGCCACCACGGTCACCACCTATCTGGAAAAGTTTTCCCCCTCCCATATACTAATGTGCCACAAACAGGAAGTTGATATCACCAACCATTCCCATTTAATTTAGGTGTATCCATATAAATGGCCCATCCTGTAGTAAAGGAACTCTTCTCTTAGAATCCAGTGCATAGAAAGCATTGTATAATGTCATATCAAATTTGCATTGGAGGGGGTTTCTCATCTTATTAAATGAGTGAAACTGAAAAGTGCTTTTAAAAACAAGAAACTTGACAATTTGCTGATTAAAAAAAAAAACTTTCCCTTCTCAAGAACACAAAGATTTGTAATTCTATAGTTTACTGCTCGCTGCCCAGGTTACCCATCATCTATGTAGTGGTGGCCAGTCTCCTGGGCAAGGAGTGTAGCACTTACGTATTTTACTCAATAATATAGCGCCATCAATTCCACAGCGCTTTACACATATTGTCATTGTGGTCCCCACTGGGGCTCACAATCTAAATTTAGAGAACTGGAAGAAAAGCCTTGGGGAGAACATACAATCTCCTTGCAGATATCGGATTTGAACCCAGGACCCCAGTGCTCAAGGCAACAGTACTAAC
This sequence comes from Phyllobates terribilis, assembly GCF_046119375.1. Lineage (NCBI taxonomy): Eukaryota > Metazoa > Chordata > Amphibia > Anura > Dendrobatidae > Phyllobates > Phyllobates terribilis. The sequence goes on along the minus strand of NW_027362767.1, from coordinate 51,367,908 downwards.
CACTGAGCCACTGAGCTGTCCCGCTTGCAAGCTGTAATGGAAAGAGCTTGTAAGCGCTGCTCTGAAGCTGGCCGAGTCACTGAATCCAGCCAGCTTCATTGCTCCCTTGATGCCACAGAGGTAAAGCTTCCTCTATTTGCAGCATGGGAGAGTGTATAGTTCGGGCCAGTGGTGCGTCCATGCCATTGGTCTGAACTGTCAGTCATCAGCACACAGCCCACTATCAAGCAGGAGGCAGAGGATTGGTGTGCCTGAAGATAAAAGATTAGGACAACCCTATAAGAGGTTGTAATTATGATTGCAGCTTTTGATCTGACTGGGGTAGATAAACATATGGAATACAGTAAGTAAATAAAGTTACTTAACATAAGCTTTTAACTATATATGGAATATTGTAACTTTGCAAATTGTAAATAAAGAATGATATGGGCCGTGCACTACACAATATCCTACATTCCACAATCTTTCCATCTGCAGCTATGTATTTATAGATCACATCGTCCCCTTGGGACCCTGGAACAAGGACACAAAGTCTTATATATTTATTATGTGCAGTCAAATCTTTTGAAGAAAGGAAATGTAACACAGCTCTGCATCTGCTCCTGTATGTGACGGTAAAGATCAGCAGAGAATTCATTGTGGACAGAATCTGCAAGGATCCCTGATTTCCTGGGAAATGCGAGTAAACATATATTAATCACCAGCACATATTTAATTCATTACAATGCAGCGATAATGATGGCTCCTGTGAATGCTGGCATTATTTTTCTGTTTGGCAGCTCGCTGTGAATGGTGGGCACAGACGGGTAAAATCCACATCAATAAACACATTATAAAACTGCAGAAGTGAATGGCAACCATATGGTCAGGGGAGAGAAGCCAGACGCTGCTCAATGGATATCTGGCTATAATCGAGGGCCACGTGATGGACAAGGTAAGGACATGGAGAAGCTGGGGGCTCTATTACGGAAACGCAGGCAGTGCACCCCCATGTGGTGCTGATTCCATATGGCGGTACAGCTGATACAGTATTACAGAGGAATTCTGCAATTCTTTTAGATGAACACCCCAGTAATATGGTGACATAAAGAGGCGTCATGGTGGCACTTGCAGTGCTCGGTGCACATAGATCCGCTGTGTGCATGAGGCATTAACTACATTTAAAATAAATATATTTAACAGATGTAAGTGAATAAAAGTTATGTGCGTTATTAATAGTGATTCCATAGTGTAGGTCCTTATATAGTTCCATATAGTGCCAGACCATGTGTTCCTCATCCATTATAGACACAAAAAATAAATACCTTGAAATATTCCACTAGACCGCGGCATGTTATTTTATTGCCATTGATTTCTTTAACATCCAGGTTTTCTGGTCTCAGAAGCCATGGTATAAAAACTTTCAAATGCTTTATGAATTCTTCATCTATCTCTGTAACAACAAATGCAGCCTTGTATTTCCTGATATTTATATAGTGTTCACCTACTGCACAACAAAAGTCCTACTTACTCACACCAGACAAATAAAAGGGATTCACAACAATAAAAAAAATAAGTAAAAAAAAAATAACTAGTGATGACAAAAAAGGAACTATATACCGTAAGTTGTAAATTTGTATTCACAAATCACATGTAAACAGTACAGGTTGCGGTGTCACATTTAGTGGTCATCTGCTATTCTGTAGGGGTATTAGTAGAATATGAAGTGATGGCATATTGCTAGGATAAGTCATTATTGTATGAATGTTGGGGTCTGACCTCTGGGCCCCTCACAATCCTGCAAATGAAGGGTCGCAGCGCTAATTCAGTGCTGCAATACCTGCACGGTTTTATCCCGCACAGCGGCACAAAGGCTCCAATTTCCTGCACAGCTGGGAGGCCAGGAGAGGCAATGAACAGAAAAATCTTAGAAGACACAGTATGAAATCAGCGCTGTGGTCTCTTCCTTCTGAGGATCAATGGGGCGGCCCAGATTTTAAACCCACACTGAACATAAAGTAATAGCCCCGATTCACTGCTATCATGAATACTATAGCCCACTAATAATAAGTCTTACTGTCACTTAACTCTCGCCTGCAATCTATTCTAAATGCAGCGATGCTACACCGATGCTTCCACCCTGTTCCAGTCATTGCACAGGTTGCCCATCTACTACACAATACAATATAAACATTTCACACTCACCTACAAAGCTCTCCACAGTGCTGCACCACACTACATCTGCTCATCTCAGTTCACCACCTTACAGATCTTATCCACAGTGCTGCACCACTGTACATCTCCTCCTCTTAGTCCACCACCCTACAGATCTTCTCCACAGTGCTGCAACGCCCTACATCTCATCCTCATCTCAGTTTACCACCCTACAGATCTTCTCCACAGTGCTGCACCACCCTACATCTCATCCTCATCTCAGTCTACCACCCTACATCTCCTCTTCATCTCAGTCTACCACCCTACAGATCTTCTCCACAGTGCTGCACCACCCTACATCTCATCCTCATCTCAGTCTACCACCCTACATCTCCTCTTCATCTCAGTCTACCACCCTACAGATCTTCTCCACAGTGCTGCACTGCCCTACATCTCCTCCTCATCTCAGTCTACCATCCTACAGATCTTCTCCACAGTGTTGCACCGCCCTACATCTCCTCCTCATCTCAGTCTACCACCCTACAGATCTTCTCCACAGTGCTTTGCTACCCTACTTCTCCTCGTCTCAGTCTACCACCCTACAGATGTTCTCCACAGTGCTGCACCGCCTAAATCTCCTCCTCATCTCAGTCTACCACCCTAGAGATCTTCTCCACAGTTGTGCACCGACCTACATCTCCTCGTCATCTCAGCCTACCACCCTACAGATGTTCTCCACAGTGCTGCACCGCCTAAATCTCCTCCTCATATCAGTCTACCACCCTAGAGATCTCCTCCACAGTTGTGCACCGACCTACATCTCCTCGTCATCTCAGCCTACCACCCTACAGATGTTCTCCACAGTGCAGCACCGCCTAAATCTCCTCCTCATCTCAGTCTACCACCCTACAGATCTTCTCCACAGTGCTGCACTGCCCTACATCTCCTCCTCATCTCGGTCTACCACCCTACGGATCTTCTCCACAGTGCTGCACTGCCGTTCATCTCCTCCTCATCTCAGTCTACCATTCTACACATCTTCTCCACAGAGCTGCTCTGCCCTACATCTCCTCCTCATTTCAGTCTACCATTCTGCACATCTTCTCCACAGTCCTGCACTGCCCTACATCTCCTCATTTCGCTAACACCCTGGCTGTGCTCTCTGTTCTGCTAATAATCTAATAATAACATCCTCCATAATACAAACCTCCCACTTCTGTCTTTTCTCATGCTGCACCAGTTCTCTGGATTGTGCTACCCCAGATAGTTAGATGAAATCAGGATCCCACAGATATCTTTCACTCTAAAACACTTCACATCACAGATACTGGCTGGTGTCTGGCTCATGCAGTTTGTGTGTATTACCCTGCTTTATATAAAAATATGTCTACAACACTATACAATACAGTCATTTTTTCCTCTAATGTCACCCCTATGTCCTCAAAGATCGTAAGCTCTTGTGATCAGAGCCGTCACTTCTAGTGCTTGAATTCTGTTTGTTTCTCTGTAATGTCTGAGATGGGAATAACCCTGTAATTTGTGATTAAAGTGAAGGTATATCGAGGATAATCACGGAACAGTACGAGTGACCCACCTTTAAGCTTGCCATCAAAATTTGGATTTGTAGCCACGGTGAGACCTGGATGTGGCAGCAGGAAGCAGGAGATGTTGGTGAAGCAGGAGTGGATATGTTTTCTAACATTTTGCAGCTCTTCATGTTGGTTTTCAGATACCTGGAGCAACGCAGAACGGAAAGTGTTTAGGTCATGTCCTTGCCAATTAAAACTACACATTTATTCATCTGCAAATATTGGGTTGAGGCCTTAAAGGCACGGTACTGTTTTATTTCACATCAATGAATCAAATTACATTTAGCATAATATTAGAGGGTGCATCGATTTTCACAGGATCTGCTGACAATAGAATGTGTATGGAGAATGAATATTACAGGTTGATCTCTTGATCCGATCACCTGGAGATAACCAATTATCCCATTGTCCCCAGCTAAATGACCTGTTTCTTTGTTTTTACACATTTCAAAATTCGCTTACCTTCAGACGTTTTTCTAAAAACTTTGATCCTCCATCTGCCCCGTATGGGAATTCATATGGAAAACTCCAATCACGTACCAGGAAAATCAAAGACTATGAGAATAAAAAGAAAAACCCCTTAGATTACTAATATTGTGTTGCACCATATACCGCATCTGGTTTACTACTATTGGCAAAAATATATAGATTTTTTTACCTTTTGCACAGTTCAGATGCAGAATATGCAGCCATAGATTTGACTTACATATGAGTCACACAGCTGGTGTACCTCGCCTTACACAGTATAAAGCCGGATTCGCAAGTCCAAAATTCATTGTCTGAGAATAGACTGCGATGTCGGGATCGGTTCAGAGTCTCCTGAACCGTTTTCCGCAGCTTAATACATATATCTCTGTCACCTACAGCCAGACCGGACATTGCAGTCCTTACTTGGACTATGAATATTGGACGTGTGACAATGGCCAAAAGAGAATAACTGCTGGTGACCGAGTGCAAGTAACAAAGAGCAAGGGAACAACCAACTCATTAAGTGGTAAGTAAAAGGGTGTCGTGCCATGGGACAAATGCACAAGGGATTTTCTATTCAGAAGAGTCATAGAAATCTAATCCACATACTGTAAAGAAAATCCGAGGCATAGATTGACCACCATGGCTGCAGCGTGCCAATGTCATCCTTTGCGACATAAAGGGTAAAATGTATTTCTGCAAGGACATCCATGTCCAGTTTTACATCCATGTAAAATAGACCATTTTTATTCCATGTGTCATCCGTTTTGCCTCTGTGTTGTATCTGGGTTTTTTTCTCATCCCTTTATAAAAACCACAAGTAGACTGTCTGTGACTCTTAAAAATGGATTTGTTAAAAACGAATGAATCATGGATTCCATGTTTTGTTTGTTTTATACGGATCCCCATAAAATTGAACTGCCGAGTCTGATCTGTAAAATGGATGAGAATAGGACCTGCTCTGAGTCTCACGGACCGGACACACAGGGCCTTATTTTTTTTATTAAACTGATGTGCGTATAGATGAATGAAGCCCTATGGGCACTTGTGCTGCCCGAGAAAAAAATGGATAGAATTAGGACATGTAGAATGAATGTGTGAATGTATCCTAACGGTGATAACACACGCTGCATCATGATGTTTTCAGAATCTTGCGGCCATTGGGAATGGGTTATCATCTAAAGGCCATAATCACATGTTCAGTATTTGGTCAGTATTTTACATCAGTATATGTAAGCCAAAGCCAGGAGTGGAACAATTAGAGGAAAGGTATAATAGAAACGTCACCACTTCTACATTTGTCATCCACTCTGGGTTTGGGCTTTTAAATACTGATGTAAAATACTGAGTCCCCTTTTACTTCTGGATCAGCCTCCATCTGCGCAGCTTCAGTCCCAGATCATAAGAGCAACAAAACAGATTATGCAGCACTGCAAGAAAAATCATCTGCATTATGAAACAAATGGCTTTTTTTTCACATATTATGGCACATTTGCTCCAGGAAGCCACCGATTTATCAGGAAGGAGCGGCGTTTATCTATTACTGGTGTGCAGACATTCTCTGGATGATCCCATGCTTGACCCGCTCAGAGAGCTCGCCTGGGAAGATCTCCAAAATAACTTGTGATTGGAAACATGTGTGACAAGATATGACACCGGCCATCTCCAAGACATCCTAATCCCATTCTTCATAAATAAAAATGTTTGTGACATTTCCTTCCGGCTATTTCCCCACTGTGCCAGGAAAAATACGTGACAAGTATGTTGACGCATTACACTCATAGATTGTAAGCTTGCGAGCAGCAGGGACCTCTCTCCTCCTGGTATCTATTGATTTATGTGATTACTGTCATTCTGTAATGTCTTTTATTGTCTGTACAAGTCCCCTCTAAAATGTAAAGTGCTGCGGTATATGTTGGTGCTATAGAAATAAAAATTATTATTAGTATTAAATTATTATTATTATTATTATTATAAGTAGACAGCCATGGCTGAAATATCATATGCAGATAAGGCATATTAATTCATTCATTTATACAGCAGGCATAGTTAAAGGGACAAGACCAGGCAGAGTGTCTGCTTTTTCACTTTAGGTGGTCTCCAGTTTGTGGCTGTCCAGCTGTAGCATTCCCGGACAGCCTCAGGCTGCAAATCTGCAACTCTCAGCCAGAAGTATAAAAATAAAATACCGGGTAATTCGGAGCTAACAGCACAGTGCTGGGTGTTTCTATCACGTTCAGGGTGTTTCGGTGTTGACAGAGAACAGCAATGAGCTAATCTGAGCATGACGAAGTATGGGAAGAATGTGCCCGAAATATCATTAGAAAAGTATCCTACAAATCGGGTCAACACTCCGTGCGCCTTCCATTCCTTCAAAAAGTCAATCTGTATTGGAAGAGTTAGTCGGCATCCAATGGCCGAGGCCTGGAACTAGTAGGCGGTTGTTTTGTTTGGCACTTCGGCCTACAGCTGGGATCCTTCTGTATTAGTGACAGTCTCCGGGCTCCAGAACACACCCAACTGCACTGAGTCAGCAGAGTCACGGGAAGGTCTTATGAGTACAGCATAAAGGTATGCACAGGACACCAGTCACACCATATACATTATAAACAGGTACAGGTCACTGTGTAGTGTACAATGAAATCCTGCAGATTAGTAATCTGCAGCGTGGGTCAATTTACTTTGCAGATATTTTGCAAAACACATAAGTAAAATATGGTAACATCTCCAACCTATTACTTGTATATTTTCTGCCTGCAAATCTGTAGCATATTCACTACATGGGAACAAGACTATTGAGTACAAAATTGTAGGACAATCCACAGTAATCAGGACAAGTGGTACCTGCATCTCTACAGCAGAGAACGTTCTTGAAATTGGCGGCCATAACTGGGTCCGTGTGCAGCTCCGTGGGCTCATCCCTACCTTAGACGGGTGCAAGAGATTTCTAACTTTTAACATAGCCTTGACTTGTCCACAAAACAAACGAGACGCTGAGAATATTGAGCAAATGCACTTGTACGTTGGCTAACATTGGTTCAGTGTGCTGTCTATGTGTGGTTCCTGTGCACACAGACAACAGTCTGGCCAAAAATCTATTTGTCTGAACTTACAATAAGGCTATGCTCACACTGGCAGCTGAACTTATTGGACCAGTCATGTACACCAAATTGGTGAACTTGCTGCATAGCCAATGGGTACAGGACCTGCCAACGTTTATGGTACATGCAGTAGTCTGGTCTGTAAATCAGACAAGAAAAAAGCATGCTCATTTTTTCCACGAGAGATCCATGTGGAAAATAGCCCATATGCACTAGAACACAGGCCAACTGTCACGGGTGTATCAAGTGTGACAAACAGTCGTTCTGGATCCGGCTGTAGAACGTCACTGTGTTTCGCATTGCAGACGCCTTCTTTATCTTCTCATCTCTGTAGTGTAGTGATATCATGCTCCCTTAGGACTCAGAGAACCATAGACAGAAAAAATACCCAATAAAAATTAACTTTTAATAATTATACTTAAAAGTGTACTCTATAGTACAAGTGAGAAAAAACTACACATATATCTAAAAAACAGGATACCATGTAAGGAGAATATAATATGAAATTAGCAATTAATTCAGACAAACTTACCCTGGATAGCACCTAATAAGATTGCTCTCCCTACCTAACAGCGGAGTGTTTTTCACCCTAAGGTTCAGATGGTGTCCCCGCTCCTCGGAGGCTGTCCCTCTCCTTTCCCTAGGTATCCCTACACAGTCAAAAGATGCCACACACATACATATAAATGGACCAATTGTAGACTATTCATGTCATAATTGACATGCTCAATATAAAAAATTACAACAATACCATATCAGTGGTGAGTGGGCAAAAATATATATAGTTGCACAAATAGAAGGTTTTTGATTTACAGTAGCCCACTAATATAAATAGATAGACATGTGTACCAGTCAGAGCGAGTCCGAAAAAAATATTAGGAATATTTTCATCCCCAATCAAACTAGGATTCAAGCAATGCCATAAATGATATCAATTAGTTGGCCTTTAGTACAATGACTAAATGTAGTCAATCCACAATACAAAATTTCCCAAAGCTATAATAGCAATATTCCAGACATCAATATTATAAGATTCCTCAGACTGGTGTAAAGTCATCCGCAAATAAGGTTATAATTAATCCCTTTGTCCCAACCCACTGGAATAGGTAAAAATGTGTACTAGTTAGACCAAATAAGAAATAGTAATACACTTATCTTAATCTCTAGTCCATCTGAGATTCACACAGTGCCTTGAGTGGTGTCCATTAGATGTCCTTTTTTATATACATAACTGAATATAGTCAATCCACAATTCAGAACTCCCCAAAATAGTAACAGCACTCCAGGCATCAATTTTCCAGGTCCCTCAGACTGGTGTAAAATCATCAGCAGTAAAGTTATTCCTTAGGATTAGTCCCTTCGTCCCTACGCGTTTCACCCCCTCCTCAATGTGGGGCTCATCAGGGGACAAGAAATATTAGAGGAGATGAGCCATAATAGATGCCCGCATAATAGCTCCTTGTATACCGGAGTCCAACCGCATGTTCAATGGTGGGATTCATCCCTATATATCTGTGGAATGCCATGTGCCACGAGATTAATTTCACCTGTGATCAATCCCAGCGTTACCCTGACCACGAGACGCAAGCTTTAAGAAACTAGCGTACCACCGTGTTTAACATCACTTCCGGTCCCAACGTAATACGTCATTTCCGATTGCGTAGCCCAGGGTATTAGCTAAGGGATCGTACGAAGAATGCGTAAGCAAAGTACATATCCTCCCGCTTTTTATGTCACTTCCTGGAACCACCAGGTGGAACGCAGACTGCGTTTCACTATCTGCATGGAGGATACCGCTACTCTCAGTTCAACGGGAACATGCAAGAGACAATCACTGCCACAAAACAATAGACCCGGAAAATCACAAGATGAGCTGAATATTCCACCATAATTAAAAAGATGTGCATCCATCCCCAAAGAAAAGGGGGGGGGGGGGGGGGGAATAGGTAGCATATTATCCACTTATGTGTGAGTAACTAAGCCAGTATTAAAGTCCACCAGTATGGTGAATACACACACCGGGACTATCTGTAGATATATAAAAAAGGCTGATCAGGATTTTTATCCGTAAGGCTAATTGAAACAACAGTAAGGCTATACAAAGCTAGAAAAGCTTAACTGTTCATTAATACCCCCGGGATTCAGAGATTCGAGCCAGAAAATCCATCTGGACTCCCGCTGCAGAATTCTTTTATCCCAGTCCCCCTGTCGCACTGAGGGACTCACCACTTCAATAGAACGAAATGTAATAGAATTTAAATCACCTCCATGGTGTGTATTGACGTGTTTCGCTAGAGGAGTATCTCACTTGTTTCGGATGTCACCTAAGTGTTCACCAATACGTACTTTAAATTGTCTTCTGGTTTTTCCCACATAATCTTTTGTGCAAGTGCACGTACATACATAGACGACACCTATTGTTTTACAATTAGCAAAATGTTTGTTCCTATAGGTGCGTCCAGTTACAGAGCTCACAAATGTATCTGAGATGGAGACATAACGACAATAAGTGCACTGTCCACATCTAAAAGTACCAGTAGACCTCCTATCCAACCAGGTCCCCTCCTTCTTGGGGGGCACAAAGTGACTATGTACTAGGTGATCTTTGACAGATCTGCCTCTCCTAAAGGTGACAGAGGGATAGTCTGCAATCCATTTGGAAACATCCGGATCTGTCCTCAAGATACCCCAATATTTTCTCAGGATTGTCATAATCCTAGGATGTTGATCATCATATGTTCCAATTAGCCTAGTAAGGGAGGTCTGTTCGGGCCTGGAGTGAGACACCAGTAATTTAGATCTATCCTGTTTAAAGGCATGATTAAATGCTCTATTGATCACCCTTCATTGGGTTCATACAGCGCCTCAATGAAAATGATTTGGGCCTTAAATTTACTTATGAGATAGGAGGTAAAAAGATTGCCTTTTTGGATGTTATAATATCAATTGATGAATCTGGCTTATTGAGATCATCTATTTTTAGAAAACCATCAGCAGCAAATAGCCTATTAAAATGGGATAGTTATCATCCGGTTCCTTTGAAACAAGGGATCCCTAAAGGCCAGTTCTTAAGATTAAGGAGAAATTGCTCCTCTACCTCTGACTATTTTCATAAGGCTAGGGACCTTAAGGACCGTTTTTCTGATCGGGACTATCCAACAAGGGTGATCAATAGAGCATTTAATCATGCCTTTAAACAGGATAGATCTAAATTACTGGTGTCTCACTCCAGGCCCGAACAGACCTCCCTTACTAGGCTAATTGGAACATATGATGATCAACATCCTAGGATTATGACAATCCTGAGAAAATATTGGGGTATCTTGAGGACAGATCCGGATGTTTCCAAATGGATTGCAGACTATCCCTCTGTCACCTTTAGGAGAGGCAGATCTGTCAAAGATCACCTAGTACATAGTCACTTTGTGCCCCCCAAGAAGGAGGGGACCTGGTTGGATAGGAGGTCTACTGGTACTTTTAGATGTGGACAGTGCATTTATTGTCGTTATGTCTCCATCTCCGATACATTTGTGAGCTCTGTAACTGGACGCACCTATAGGAACAAACATTTTGCTAATTGTAAAACAATAGGTGTCGTCTATGTATGTACGTGCACTTGCCCAAAAAACTATGTGGGAAAAACCAGAAGACAATTTAAAGTATGTATTGGTGAACACTTAGGTGACATCCGAAACAAGCGAGATACTCCTCTAGCAAAACACGTCAATACACACCATGGAGGTGATTTAAATTCTATTACATTTCGTTCTATTGAAGTGGTGAGTCCCTCAGTGCGACAGGGGGACTGGGATAAAAGAATTCTGCAGCGGGAGTCCAGATGGATTTTCTGGCTCGAATCTCTGAATCCCGGGGGTATTAATGAACAGTTAAGCTTTTCTAGCTTTGTATAGCCTTACTGTTGTTTCAATTAGCCTTACGGATAAAAAATCCTGATCAGCCTTTTTTATATATCTACAGATAGTCCCGGTGTGTGTATTCATCATACTGGTGGACTTTAATACTGGCTTAGTTACTCACACATAAGTGGATAATATGCTACCTATTCCCCCCCCCTTTTCTTTGGGGATGGATGCACATCTTTTTAATTATGGTGGAATATTCAGCTCATCTTGTGATTTTCCGGGTCTATTGTTTTGTGGCAGTGATTGTCTCTTGCATGTTCCCGTTGAACTGAGAGTAGCGGTATCCTCCATGCAGATAGTGAAACGCAGTCTGCGTTCCACCTGGTGGTTCCAGGAAGTGACGTAAAAAGCGGGAGGATACGTACTTTGCTTACGCATTCTTCGTACGATCCCTTAGCTAATACCCTGGGCTACGCAATCGGAAATGACGTATTACGTTGGGACCGGAAGTGATGTTAAACACGGTGGTACGCTAGTTTCTTAAAGCTTGCGTCTCGTGGTCAGGGTAACGCTGGGATTGATCACAGGTGAAATTAATCTCGTGGCACATGGCATTCCACAGATATATAGGGATGAATCCCACCATTGAACATGCGGTTGGACTCCGGTATACAAGGAGCTATTATGCGGGCATCTATTATGGCTCATCTCCTCTAATATTTCTTGTCCCCTGATGAGCCCCACATTGAGGAGGGGGTGAAACGCGTAGGGACGAAGGGACTAATCCTAAGGAATAACTTTACTGCTGATGATTTTACACCAGTCTGAGGGACCTGGAAAATTGATGCCTGGAGTGCTGTTACTATTTTGGGGAGTTCTGAATTGTGGATTGACTATATTCAGTTATGTATATAAAAAAGGACATCTAATGGACACCACTCAAGGCACTGTGTGAATCTCAGATGGACTAGAGATTAAGATAAGTGTATTACTATTTCTTATTTGGTCTGACTAGTACACATTTTTACCTATTCCAGTGGGTTGGGACAAAGTGATTAATTATAACCTTATTTGCGGATGACTTTACACCAGTCTGAGGAATCTTATAATATTGATGTCTGGAATATTGCTATTATAGCTTTGGGAAATTTTGTATTGTGGATTGACTACATTTAGTCATTGTACTAAAGGCCAACTAATTGATATCATTTATGGCATTGCTTGAATCCTAGTTTGATTGGGGATGAAAATATTCCTAATATTTTTTTCGGACTTGCTCTGACTGGTACACATTTCTATCTATTTATATTAGTGGGCTACTGTAAATCAAAAACCTTCTATTTGTGCAACTATATATATTTTTGCCCACTCCCCACTGATATGGTATTGTTGTAATTTTTTATATTGAGCATGTCAATTATGAAATGAATAGTCTACAATTGGTCCATTTATATGTATGTGTGTGGCATCTTTTGACTGTGTAGGGATACCTAGGGAAAGGAGAGGGACAGCCTCCGAGGAGCGGGGACACCATCTGAACCTTAGGGTGAAAAACACTCCGCTGTTAGGTAGGGAGAGCAATCTTATTAGGTGCTATCCAGGGTAAGTTTGTCTGAATTAATTGCTAATTTCATATTATATTCTCCTTACATGGTATCCTGTATTTTAGATATATGTGTAGTTTTTTCTCACTTGTACTATAGAGTACACTTTTAAGGATAATTATTAAAAGTTAATTTTTATTGGGTATTTTTTCTGTCTATGGTTCTCTGGTAAATATATATACCCTATTACCAATTTAGTTTGGTGAATATTTTTCTGGTTTTACTTCAGAGTATTATGGCTGGATTTTTGTCGGGACCTTTAAACACTAACAGATGGTTGGACGAGGCTAAGGAAGTTTTTTCAGGGACTGAGTGTGGGGTCAATATTTCAACAGAGCCCAGTATTAAGAATGTCTTTGCGGATTTATTAGAAGTCTATAAAGAAAACATCAAGTCATGGTGGGAGGTCCAATCATTGGACAACTATATAAAACAAGGGATAGTGCCACGTGGCCTAAGGATTAACTTGTTACCAGCACATAGGAGCAGGTCAGTTTCACTTTTATCTAAGTGGGAGAAAGAATCTACAGCCTCATCTTTGAGGTTTATGCAAATCCTACTAGAGGAAGAAAAGGTCACTTTTGAGAAGTCTGCAGCCACCCTTAAAGAGCAGATAGATAGGGCCCTTAACTTTAAGTCCGCATTGGACTTCTCCACAAGAGAAGAAGCACTGAGAGTGTCAGTAGTAAAATATCAACTCGTTTTGAAAGATAGAAAACATAAACGATTCACTGGAGATTTGACTGATTTTAGGGAAAAACGAGCATATCCTGCCCTAAATAGTAAGGGTGGCCCAACAACGGACATCTCCTCCTCTGATCTGGAGTCCTCTGATACTGAACGTACTCCGAAGGAAACCCCTAGACTGTCTAGTAGATCTAGGGGGCAAGGAAGGAGAGGGTTTGGTAGAAGATGGCAAAATCGAGGTTATTCAGGCCAGGGTCCATCTTTCTCCACATCACCATCTATGGGATTATCCTCTACTTCAACTCCCTCTTTTTTAGAGAACAGGGAAGCACGCTACCATTTGCGGGAAAGAATGGTGAATTACAATCGTTAGCCAATAAGAAAATACCACATCGATTACATGCAGGTAATGATAAGAATGTGATAAATTTGTCCTCACACACACTTACAGAGGCTGAACGAAGGGTCTTAGGGACAGGACTGTCCTTTGTACCAACGACTCACTTTGACCCTTTTTCGTGGGTTAAAGATATTCACCTATTCTTGAGGAAGTTGAGATGGAGAAAGTTTTTTGCACTCAATGACAAAAATAAATGTTTACAATTGGGCATCTCAATGGAGGATCTCCAGGATGTTCATCTCTTAGCTGAACTTGAAAAAGAGGGCACTCGTGGATTGGGAGAGGGCCCTTTCTCGGATTTAAAACCTAAAAGTAGTAAAATGCCACCTGTAGGAGATATTGGTAGTATAGATATTTTTTCGTCGTTAGTCACGGAGGAAATCAGGAGAATAAATCCAAGGGCACATAGGGTGAACCCCAATTTTACATTTGATGAACGGAGAGCATTACAGGATTTGAGTGGTGACACTTCCCTTATCATAAAACCCTCCGATAAGGGAGGGAACATAGTGCTTCTAGATTGTGATCAATATGTTTCTATGTGTATGAATATTCTTTCAGATACCATGACATATCAGGTATTACAGGGTGATCCTACATCTGCCTTTATGAGGACCTTATCTGACATTCTGCAACAAGCTAGACAAAATAATCTGATTTCATTGAGTGAACTGAATTTTCTGCTTCCAAAATTTCCTGTGATTGCAACTTTTTATGCCCTTCCTAAGGTTCATAAGGGCTATCCACCATTGAAAGGGAGGCCAATAGTTTCAGGTGTGGATGCATTGAGTCAAAACTCAAGCATCTATCTTGATCAGATGCTTAGATCTTTTGTTACAGCTCTCCCATCCTATCTGAGAGACACAACAGATTTATTAACAAAATTGGATGACATTACAGTTGATCCTGGTACTATTTTGGTTTCCATAGACGTGGAGGCATTGTATTCTAGTATCCACCATACGGCTGGTCTGATGGCAGTGGAGTCCTTTTTGAAAACAAGGGGAAACCACTTGATCCCACACAACGAATTCATTCTTCAGTTGCTTGATTATGTTCTTACGCATAATTTTTTTCTTTTTCATGGGAGATTCTACCACCAGCTTAGGGGCACAGCGATGGGGAGCCCCTGTGCCCCCACTTATGCTAATTTGCTCCTTGGCTGGTGGGAGGACAACATAGTCTTTGGGGACGAGGATGTCGTCAGGGGCCCCCACATTCAATTTTGGGGCCGATACATTGACGACATCCTCGTCCTCTGGACTGGAGATGAGGAGTCCTTCATTGGGTTCATACAGCGCCTCAATGAAAATGATTTGGGCCTTAAATTTACTTATGAGATAGGAGGTAAAAAGATTGCCTTTTTGGATGTTATAATATCAATTGATGAATCTGGCTCATTGAGATCATCTATTTTTAGAAAACCATCAGCAGCAAATAGCCTATTAAAATGGGATAGTTATCATCCGGTTCCTTTGAAACAAGGGATCCCTAAAGGCCAGTTCTTAAGATTAAGGAGAAATTGCTCCTCTACCTCTGACTATTTTCATAAGGCTAGGGACCTTAAGGGCCGTTTTTCTGATCGGGACTATCCAACCCTATTACCAATTTAGTTTGGTGAATATTTTTCTGGTTTTCCTTCCCTTAGGACTCAGCAGTGACCTCCACCTCCTGCTGCTAATTGACACACCTTTGCTTGGTAGTTAAACACTCTCATTGTCTCCAGAGAGTCGCAGGTGATAGTTCTATGTTCCTCTGTCCATGCCTGGAGTACTAGTAGTTGGCTAGTTTCTTCTTGGACTTACCTTGGAGGACAGTTGGCATTATCTCTCTGGTGTCTTCCCAAGCTAAGTGTATCCCCTTTGTTTACCTTGTTGTCTTTAGTTACAGTGGGGCCTGACCAGTGCTCACCCCGTCCCCTCCCTACCTAGGGCCTAGCTCTAGGGACATTCAGGGATTAGGTTTCCTGCTCGGCGATAGGTGCAGAACCTATATAGGGATGGTAGGGTAGTCAGGGTGTTATTAGATCTGCTTAGGGGTGTCCATTCCCCCTTTCCCTAGTTGTTGGGCTCCCTTCCCCCTCTTCCCGTCGTTGTACACTTGTTCCTTTCCTCACCTTGCGTGACACCAACGCTGATTTCACACGAACAGCACTCTGACCAAGCATACATTTGGCAGCTGATAACCTGACTTGTCCTGTCTGCTCCATAGCTCCAAACTCTTCTACATGACCCTACTGGCTCCACTTACCCAACAAGGATAAAAAGGTGTCATATTGTCCACAGTAGACATGTTTTTTTCACCATCTGTATGTAAAAAAGCTGCCCAGCTATATGATGTACTTTCCATAAAATCACAATTTATCAAGTGCATAATCCCAGCCAGGAGTCCTCTCAATACGTATGAGCACAGAAACTCTGTTCTTATGCACCATTGGTTTTCCCTTCCCTCCTGAAGCTGATCGACAGTTTCCTCCATATGCACAGTAGTAGGGAAAAAGATGTCAATCAGTGGCAGGAGGGTGGGGAAAGTCCGCAGCTCAGGAATACAGGGGACTACTAAGCTTATATACATCATTGAGGGGACTCCTGGCTCCGCTCACGCTGCACCTCGTAAATTGTGATTTTGTGGAAACTACTCCATAGTGATAATTAAGTATCCC
Source organism: Phyllobates terribilis (assembly GCF_046119375.1). Classification (NCBI taxonomy): domain Eukaryota; kingdom Metazoa; phylum Chordata; class Amphibia; order Anura; family Dendrobatidae; genus Phyllobates; species Phyllobates terribilis. The sequence continues at coordinate 51,351,401 of NW_027362767.1, read as the reverse complement.
AGCGCTCTAACACAGCGGCATAAACCTGGTGACAGATGCGTTTTATACAGAAACACACAGAAAATGTATCCAGATATGCTGCCGACAAACGGCTCAGACGCCGAGTGCTCAGAGCCGACCATACTGAGCTCCTATATGTACAATCACAGATAGAATAGTGACATCTACTGAGGATTCACAATCATAAATGCACTATACTGTAAAGATAACACCATGTTTCCTAATGAACAATTACAATAGAAAAGTCAGTTTTAACTGAAGTTTCCCTTTAACAGCTATCCAGTAAAAAACCTACTGACCTGAAATGGTTTCAGGAATGTCTCTTCCATAGCCAATCTGCCGTATTCTGTGAAGAGCTAGATGTGGGGGACAAGTCAGATAGTTAGATACTTACTTTGTATATCATTTGATGTGGAATTGACACAGAAACACTAAACCATAGTCAAGGTAATGAATGATCAAAACGAGACCCAGGGAGGGAACGATGGGGCATGAAACTATATGCTATGTATAGATGCTTTGTTGCAAATACTGGCATAAAGTCACTGTGATTTATGCCAGTATTTGGCTCATAGTAGGTATAGATTTAAGTTTCTGGCAGAATTCAGTATTGTCCCCAGCGGAGCCATTGATTTCAATGAGGCAAACAGAGTCCACAGTATGAATCTTTGGACTCTTTTTGACCTCTGCTCAGACAGTGTCTGTTTAGCTGGACACAATCCTAAAAACCCGGGATTCAGGCAGAAGCCCCAAAGTCATGAACTGGTACTGAGATGTGATGTGAACCCGACCTTAGCCACTGTGGGTTCATGCACTTACCCAGTCTATTCTTGGGTACATGGGTAGAGACATTGTTAAGTGTGGGGCAACGTCACAGGCAAAGCAGATTTGCAAAATTCTTTCCAGGAATAGGTTTAGGGTCCGTGCCCACGATGTGTTTTTCAAGCGTTTATGCTGCGGAATTTTTGCAGCGTAAATGCTTTGTAATCCGTCCCCCATTGTCCCCAATGAAATTCCGCACTTTCAATGCCCATGCTGCGGATTTTTCCGCAGCGTTTTTGATGCGCTCAAAAATACGCAGCATTTCCATTATTTGTGCGTTTACGCATGCGGAATTGCCATCTACAATGCATTAGAAAACGCATGGCAATTCCGCATGTGCAAAACGCGTGTTAAATTCCGCACGTGTTTTTCCGGGCAAGGAGATGCAGAAATGAAGCAGAGATTTTCTGCTTCATTTCTGCATCGTCGGCACATAGCCTAAGTCTATTTCAAAGTTTACAGCTATAATTATTAGCTCTCCTACAGAAGATCTGTCCAAAGTAGGTTCAAATGCAGCAGAATTCCATAAGTAAAACCTGCAGCAATTTACAGAACAGTGCACATGGACAGGGATTTTCTCCACATCTAGTGGAAATATCTATGCAGAAAAAAATGAGCATCTGTGGATTTTCAGAAATGTTCATTGCCAAATTCCCCCTTTCAATTAACAGGAAGAAATTTTCACCAAATCTGCGGCACAATATGCAGCAAATTCTGCATGTGTCATGTGTCATGCTGATTTCATTTCTGAATTTTTCCACAGCGTGGGGACATGACATTGCCCTGAGCAGTAAATGGTGAATTACCTGTAAGTGTTGTAGATCATCTTCTTGCACATTCTGAGACAAGTTGTAAACCTTTAAAAAATAAAAATGAAATAAATTAAGATTTGGGATAAATGTTCAAAACATTTTTTAATACGTCTTAAAAGGTTTGATCTTTTTCTGACAACCTCATTTCGATTGCAGAGGGTCTGAAAACAATCACATAATAATAATAATAATAATTACAATAATAATAAAAGGCTACCTATGCTGTCCCCCAGAAACAAGTGCTTTTATGGACACTATGTTGTTGCATTATGACTACAAAATTGAGCAGCTGCGACGCACATGTTACAAAAAGTCCAGCAGATCTGGCCTTTCTGTGTTTTTTTTTGCTCACAGTGCAACCACATTGGCTCTCATGATGGTAAATTGCAGTATTGTCGCAGTGCAATTTTTGCTCATGTAATGTGCGTATTAGGCTACTTTCCCATGATGAGTTTTTGGTGAGTTTTTTTACGCTGCATATTTTTGGAAAAAAATGCAAGTCACCTATTTTACCATCAAAAACTCACCAAAAGCTCATGGTGGGAACGAAGCTTTAAAAGCTACAATCATCATATTGTCAGGGCCTAAAAAACCTTAAAACCTTACCTGAATGGAGCTGATCATTGTGCTCAGAGCAAACACTGTGGCTGAGTCTCTCAACGTTGACTGACTGTCAAATGTCCCTTGAGTGTCCATCAGCAACACTGCAACCTGCAGAATAAAAATAGAAAAAACTTTGGCATTATTGGATTTTCTGCTGTTTTTGACATTGCTTATATGGACTCAATGAGGATAAACTGTATACGGAAGAGGAGCAACATGGTCTTAAAGGGTTTGTCCATAACTACAGCGGAAGCAGTAAGATATGGCTGCCACATACTAAGACATAGCAACCAGTATTGAGAAGTTTGCAAATTACATCCCACTTTATACACACTTTTAAAGCCTGTAAACGTAATTTATGTAAACTTTTGAACTCTTTTTTTTTCATAGTTTTCATTTATCAGATAATTTTTTTATTGAACATTTTCAAAACAGAACTCATAGTTTTCATTTATAATGGTGTTATAATGACAATTATGCTGTCTGAACCTTACCGTGGGTCATCCCTATTCAGAAATGTTTTCCTATACTGTCAATTTGTTCTAAAAAAAACAAACTGAGCTTTACTCACCCTACCCAGGTCCAGTGCTGAGTCTTTGCCGCTGCCTTGGTCTCTGTTTGGCTGCAGCACTGATGTCAACTTGACATCCCTGCAGCCAATCAATGAGTTCAGCGGCTCGGCCACTGTACATGGCATGAGCTGCTAAATTCAGTGATTGGCTGCGATGCTGTCGATGTGACATCACCGCTGCAGCAAAACAAAAGACACAGAGCAGTGGTGGAGACACAGTGCTAGACCTGGGGAGAGTAAGTAAGGCGTTTTTGTTTTTCTAGAATGAACTGATTACATGGAGAAAATTTTTTTTTAGCATTGGAAATAACAAACTTTGATTCCCTTTTTTTACATTTGGCACAAATCTTTTACCTTTTTCCCATCAGGCTTATCCACCAAGAATACTTCACTCCATATCTGAATTCCCGTAGTCTCTCGTTCCGATCCACCTCTCCATGAGAAACCAGACAGTGGTGCATTATAATCTCCAAGCCAATCCACGGGCTCCTATAAAGAAAAGTGGCCAGGGGTCAGAAGGTTCGACTATACTCCTTCAGAGAAGTGCCAGTCGACGATATAGAAATTTGATGGGAGCCATTGTCCTCTAGCAATGCTTTGGAAGGGGGGTTGTCTGTTCCTCCTCCTGTCATTATTGTCCCCAGCACATCATTGTGTACATGAGGGGACATGCTGCTGGCCACTTCTGATGTTTAGGACAGACAGAGAGGCATCACCCCATTTATCAGCCACTTGTTGGACATGATCAGTAACGAGCGTTCCTCTGAAGACTCCGGGACTTTTCGGAGCTACTGGTTATTATACTTGATTCCACAATAATAAAAGTTATAGAAATGCTATAGAAAAGCTTGCTCCGGTGCGCACACTATTCAGATAACACCACATAAGCTATAATTGCAGTCAGTAGATATATAGTATATAGACAAGGTGCAATAGATCAATACCGTTTTATACATGTATCGCAGCATGAAGTCCATGAGGAAGGACTTTCCTTTCCTGAATGCTCCTGCCACTGACACGGCCACAACCTCCTTATCTCTCACGTCTTCAGAAAGCAGAATTCGGTTCAATGCCCCTTCGTCCAGCTCGAAGGAATGGTCGTCCTTAACCACCAGCACCTGTACAGGTTGAGCCTTTTTTTCATAGTCTTCCTCCTCAGAACTCCAATCGTAGTTTCGGTCAGAAAACCCACCTAGGGTAACGAGGAGACACCAAAGTTAATACTTGGCTGCGGCAGACAATGACTAAAGCTGGTGAAGGAGTAGTAAAGGTTGATAGACAAGTAGTGTGCCCCCTCACATTCCGCCCACAGGAGATTTTCTGACCTCCCATTCAACAGCCATAGAGTTGTCCCCCCATATCTTGACTATTACTGCCTCCACTCCTCTGGGAACGAGTTCTAAAAGATTTTGGAGGTGTCTGTAGGAATTTTTACTCATTCATCCAGAAGAACATTTGTGAGGTCAGACCCTGATGTTGGGGAGAGGCCGGGCTCACAATCTCCGTTATAGGTGTTATATTGGGTTAAGGTCCGGGCTCTGTGCGGGCGATCATGTTCTTCCACCAAACTCACCCAACTATGTCTTTATCAACCCTGTTTTGTGTACTGGGCGCAGTCATAGGGCTCAGAAAAGAGCCTTCTCCAAACTGTTCCCACAAAGCTGGAAGTTACAATTTTCCACAATGTCTTGTGTTGAAGAATTAAGATTTCCTTTTATTGGATCTAAGATTCCGAGGCCAATTCCTGATAACAACCCATAGCGTTATCCTCCTCCACCATCTGTACAGGGGGTACAATGCAGTTGTGGCACCCTGCTATTACAGGTACTACAGAACCCAAAAGGGTACATGGACGGACTTCTCCACCAGAGGCCCCCATTACATAACAGACACCTCCATCCTTCCACCTCACACCACCAGAGGGAGCCCTGTTAGGGATATATATACTGGAGGGTGGAGTTAGGCAGTCAGTGTGTGTGTGCTGCCACAGAGATCAGTGAAGAAGCAGCATGTGAGCTGCTGTGCTGAGGGCCAGCCAGGGCCTAAAGCACGTGCTGAAGCCCTGGGGGCCTAGAGCGGGGCCGGAGGCAAGGAGTGAGAGCAGTTATGGGGGCAGAGGAGAATCTTAGGCTCACCCCAGAACACAAGCCGGACACCGGGTCCGCGCCTACAGGGTCCTCTACGCCCAGTAGGAATAACCAGTATACCAGGAGGATTCTAAACCCCTGGTCAACCTGAAGCTACAATCATTTAAAGAACTAGGAACCACGAAGGCCCCAGCGTCCAGGGATAGTGGTAGCCAGAAGAAAGTGCTTACCACCAAGCATGCAGGTGAGGAGAGTGAAAGAGTACAGAAGTTAGGCCTAGTTTCAGGCTGGTCAGAAGCTTCAGAGAGAGAGGAAGAAACAGATCAGGAGGCCTTATACCCGCTCACTGGGGAGAGTCCAGAAGTGCACCCGTCCTATCAAGTACAATGGACCGTACCTGCCGTCTACACCAGTAAAGGTACTGAAGCGAATCCCCTGTGTGCGTGTCCGTCATTCCCCCTGACCCGACTGAGCCACCTCTGACCTGCATCCCTTCCATCAACTCTGCCCCGGGGGCACGCTCCGCCTGTGGGGAGCAGAAACATCCCAGCTGCCATCCCATCACCCCCGGAGGTCTGCAGCAGCGCCGGTACTCATTACCGGGAACCACAGGTGGCGTCACGAGACAAAAACTGTTAACAAACCCCCTTTTAAAGAGTGACCCCAGGGTACAGGCCCGGGAGCCGACTGCCGTGACATCCCACAGAAGGCCAAGAGTTTCCCCCCATATCCCCCTGGGCGCGTCACAGTCAGGGGGTAATGTCCTCCTATGATCACCAAACCCAGACTCCTCCATCAGACGCAGATAGAGAAGTGTGATCCGTCACTGCACAGAACATGTCTCATCCAGAGTCCAGTGGTGGCGGCTTTATACCACTCTATCCGACGCTCGGCATTGTGCTTGGTGATGTAAGGCTGCATGTAGCTGCTCGGCCATGAAGCTCCTGGCGGGGACGCAGTGTTTGTTCTGATGATAATACCAGAGGAGGTCTGGACTCTGCAGTTATGGGGTCAGCTCTGGTGGTGAGTTTTCTGTCCTCAGCACTCAGCCCCCCGCTCTATAACATTACAGGGTATCTACTTCATGGCTGCGGTTCCTTCCACTTCCCAATAATATCACTCACAGGTGATAGAGGAATATTTAGAATAAATGTCATGGACGGACTTGTTACCCCGATGGCTCCTATTACAGGACTGCGCCGGTATCAGTGAGCTCCGCACCACCAGCCAGTCTATCACATGCTAGTAAAGGCAGACGGCATGGCGGGGAGTGGAGGTTATACACTGGGGGGGTGGAGGTTATACACTGGGGGGGTGGAGGTTATACACTGGGGGTTGGTGGAGGTTATACACTGGGGGGTGGTGGAGGTTATACACTGGGGGGGTGGAGGTTATACACTGGGGGGGTGGAGGCTATACACTGGGGGGGGTGGAGGCTATACACTGGGGGGGGTGGAGGCTATACACTGGGGGGGGTGGAGGCTATACACTGGGGGGGTGGAGGCTATACTCTGGGGGGGTGGAGGCTATACACTGGGGGGGTGGAGGCTATACACTGGGGGGGGTGGAGGCTATACACTGGGGGGGTGGAGGCTATACACTGGAGGTGGAGGTTATACACTGGGGGGGGTGGAGGCTATACACTGGGGGTGCGGAGGTTATACACTGGGGGGGATGGAGGTTATACACTGGGGGGGGTGGAGGCTATACACTGGGGGGGTGGAGGTTATACACTGGGGGGGTGGAGGCTATACACTGGGGAGGTGGAGGCTATACACTGGGGGGGGTGGAGGCTATACAAAGGGGCTGGATTTTGTACGCCAGGGACACTGGGCCTGGAAATAATACACCGCGGAAAACGGGGCCGGCTGAAAAAAATCTGAATTCAGTGACTAAGACGTGTGTCCCAATACTTCTCTCCATGTATTGAAGTATTGATCACTTGTTTATACATGTGTAAAGCGTGTGTATAACTTTGCAATGATTTTTATTGCTCTAATGAATATAAAAATAAATCTGCTGTGAAAATAGTTATCTGCCGTTTGGTATATACAGCTCTTATGTGTCTCCATGGTAAAATCCCTAAACACAAAGACACCAAGGATATAGCCACATATGTAGGGGTTTTCATCAAGGACCAGTTGGTCAATATAAAATACCCATAGTATCAAGATTGTGTGCTATATGGACGAAATATAAATGGCAGACCATTCGGTTAGACACACAACAAACAAGAGAACCACCGAACGTCGGGTCCAGTTATAAGTATGACGTAAATTGGTATACATAAAAAACCTTTATTAAAGTACTGGTTACAGTGACAAAACAAGCACAAGAGTGCCCGCATTCAATTACAAAAAACTAGACATATAAGTCAAAATAGTGGATCAAATACAGAATGTGCATAGAAGCAATATCAATACAAGGAATGTAACAATCGGGTACTGCCAACCTATGCAAAGTACTATAATGTATAAGAACCAAAGCACCACCAAGAACAGTGAAAAGTATGGAGACTAAGGCACCATCAATAGATGCACACTGGATGGTATGTTGTGCCCATTAAATGCACAAAAAATGCTTGAATAATGTTAATATGAAATGTAAATAAATATACCAATAGTGCTATACTAATGGGCACCCCATACAGACCAGTGAGTAGTGGTGAAGTGATGTAACATTACCAAATCACTACAGTGTCCATAATGGGAGATGACTGATATATGATAGCCTCATGGTAGAAGGAAGGAAAAAAGATAGAATGATCAATAAATTGCTATGGAGGGCTCATTATAGAAAAAAGAGGATGGCTGTATGGCATACCTGATGAACGATCCTATAACTGAATGCTGAGCACACCCCGACGCGCGTTTCGGACGTGGGGTCCTTCATCCTGACGATGTAAATCGCTACCCAGATATATATACGCTACTAAATTCAGAACCACAAAGTAGCACTACAATCTCAGCAGAACTATCGGTCACTTAACCATGCTAAAGTTCCAAAATGACTGCTTGGAAGACAACCCCCATCAGTGGCCGGTTAGCTCAGTTGGTTAGAGCGTGGTGCTAATAACGCCAAGGTCGCGGGTTCGATCCCCGTACGGGCCATTAACTTTTTTTATGTTTGTTTTTTTATAGGATATTTATAGTAACTGAAAATGAATACTTTTACCTCTTACAAATAAAAAAAGAATGAAAAGTCAATATTTAACTAATGACAATAAAATGTATCTTCCACTTCCTACCTTCATCGCTTATAAAAAAAAACAAAAAAAAAAACAGCATCGCCATCTAGTGGTGTTTTCATGTAACAGCATTTATGACCATATTACCTACGCATTCTTTTCTTCTGCACACTTTATACATTTTCAATATACACTATAGGCATTGCTATAGGGGGCGCAGAGCGAAGATACAAGTTACTTCCAAGCCTCCATCTACCAATATAATCAGCAAACTGCATGGCCGTCCTAATGCCGCAGAGCAGCAGCACCTGAGATAAAGGGCTATTTGGGCATTTCTCACTTCCACATGGCCGATATCGTGCACCTGTTGTATGTAGACAATGAATAGAGAGGTGGTCGTTCATTATCGCTGACCACTACATGCACATAGAGGACTCTAGGACCCCAATCAATGTGGGTCCCAGTACATATATATATATATATATATATATATATATATATATATATATATATGTGTTCCTTATGAGATAGCCCCTTAGGGTTTAATGACAAGTTGCTGTTTTGCACACAGTTTTTCCAAAAACACAGCATTTTGCCACAATATTGGAAAAAAAAAATCACAGCTAGGAGCATGACATGACTGTGATGTGTGAACAAACTTTTGGGGGATCTGCAGAATATGTCAGCACTATATAAGAAGTATATTAGTATATACCTTCAGGAGCAAATAGTAACAGGAACCCGAAAATGATGCTTAGTGTGTTGTAGAAGAAGCTCATACTGGACACTGCCCCCTATAAAGAAGCATTTAGATCCGCACAGGAGGGGGCACTTTACCTGCAGGGAATGGGCTAATGTAACAAGACTTCTGCCCCTAATAGGCCCCTATAGAAATCCGGGTGCACAACCTGCGGGCGGGAGCTGGAGCTCTGCCAGGGTGTAATGGACAAGTCACTAGAGAATTACTTGGCACCGAGTATAATAGTAGGTATTTCTGCAGCAAAAAAAGAACAGAAATATTTGCTTTAAATATCTGCATCGTCTGCCAACCCGTACAGTGAAGGGGGAGATCCATCACTGCATAAAGGAGCCCACACATATAACGGTCAGTACAAGCAGAGAAGACCCTTGTTACTGATTATCCTAATGATCAGCACCATGTGGGGCTGGATACAGAAAGCTGAGGGCCCCTGTGCAAGAACAACGTGAGGGTCCCACGATCCCCGGCACACCGAGGACTTACATCTCCAGAGCTCCTCTTTGCTATCTGTAGCATAGGTCATCAATATCTGATCGATGGGGTCCTGACACCAAACAGTGCCATGATCAGCTGCTCTCAGGCCCAGGGGCGGCAGCACAGCTTTGTACTCTTTATTGTAGCCGTTCTCGGTACTGCAGCTCATCTGTTATTGAAGTGAGTGTTATCTGAGCTGCAGTGCCACCATAACATGGTGTTCGGGGGAGTGAATGGGGTTTATACTTACATCCCTGGTGGTTTAAGGTAGTGAAGGGATTTATAGTTACATCCCTGGGGTGGTCTAGAGCAGTGAAATCATTTATAGTTACATCCCTGGCGGTCTAGAGCAGTGAAATGGTTTATAGTTACATACCTGGTGGTCTGGGGCAGTGAATGGGTTTATACTTACATCCCTGGTGATTTGGGGCAGTGAAATCACTTATAGTTACATCTCTGGTGGTCTGGAGCAGGAAAATGGTTTACAGATACATCCCTGGTGGTCTGGGGTAGTGGATGGGTTTATAGTTACATCCCTGGTGGTCTGGGGTACTGAATGGGTTTATAGTTACATCACTGGTGGTCTCGGGTAGTGAATGGGTTTATAGTTTATAGTTACATCCCAGGTGGTCTGCGGTAGTGAAGGGGTTTATAATTACATCCCTGGTGGTCTGGGGTAAAGAACAGGTTTATAGTTACATCCCTATGGTCTGGGGTAGTGAACGGGTTTATAGTTACATCCGTGGTGGTCTGGGCCAGTGAATGGGTATATAGTTACATCCCTGTGGTCTGAGGCAGTGAAATCACTTATAGTTACACCCCTGGTGGTCTGGGGCAGTGAATGGGTTTATAGTTACACCCCTGGTGGTCTGGGGCAGTGAATGGGTTTATAGTTACATCCCTGGTAGTCTGGGATAGTGAATGGGTTTATAGTTACCTCCCTGGTGGTCTGGGGTAGTGAACGGGTTTATAGTTACATCCCTGGTGGTCTGGGGCAGTGAATGGGTTTATAGTTACCTCCCTGGTGGTCTGGGGTAGTGAACAGGTTTATAGTTACACCCCTGGTGGTCTGGGGCAGTGAATGGGTTTATAGTTACACCCCTGGTGGTCTGGGGCAGTGAATGGGTTTATAGTTACATCCCTGGTAGTCTGGGATAGTGAATGGGTTTATAGTTACATCCCTGGTGGTCTGGGGTAGTGAACGGGTTTATAGATACATCCCTGGTGGTCTGGGGTAGTGAATGGGTTTATAGATACATCCCTGGCGGTCTAGAGCAGTGAAATGGTTTATAGTTACATCCCTGGCGGTCTAGAGCAGTGAAATGGTTTATAGTTACATTCCTGGTGGTCTGGGGTAGTGAATGGGTTTATAGTTACATCCCTGGTGGTCTGGGGTAGTGAATGGGGTTATAGTTACATCCCTGGTGGTCTAGAGCAGTGAAATCATTATAAATACATCCCTGGTGGTCTGGGGTAGTGGATGGGTTTATAGTTACATCCCTGGTGGTCTAGAGCAGTGAAATGGTTTATAGTTACATCCCTGGTGGTCTGGGGCAGTGAATGGGTTTATAGTTTATAGTTACATCCCTGGTGGTCTGGGGCAGTGAATGGGTTTATAGTTTATAGTTACATCCCTGGTAGTCTGGGGTAGTGGATGGGTTTATAGTTTATAGTTACATCCCTGGTAGTCTGGGGTGGTGGATGGGTTTATAGTTTATAGTTACATCCCTGGTGGTCTGGGGTAGTGAAGGGTTTTATATTGATTTCTCAGGTTCTTGCTGTAATCTGTTCAGGCACACAGACACTGCATAGGGAGTATGGATGAAGATATTAACACTTGCTTGAAACCTCCTGGGACCACAATGGGGCCCTCTTCAGGGGCTTGAGCAGTACTGCACCTGCAAAATTCCTTGTACTCAAAAGTGCCTATTCTCAATGCTTGACACTCACAGGGTGAGATGCCCCTTGCTGATCCCACATGGCTAAGAGGATGGGACCTACCTACTCACTATAATTTGCTGATAAGTCGATATGTCTTATCCTGAGCTGGACCCTGACAGCCCATCAGTCACCGCAGGATGAGGTGCGCCGGCAGTAATAACGCTGATTAATGCTCGGTCTCCTGGCTGCTTTTCGCATCGCAAGTTCATCATTCATAATGAGCGCAAAAACATTAAAGTGTTAGGACCAGGGCCGGCACCGATAACAAGGACCAGGAAATCACAATGGCTACTCTCAGTCCTCGGGTGGAATCACACGTCACGCTGCAGTTTCGGTACCATTCTGGAAAAATTGTGATGAGTGGAATATCTCACCTAGTCTGCAAGCGAAGACCAATAATGTAGGGCGTCTTAAAGAAAATCTTGATGTCTGAGGCTGCACTACTGCAGCATGTCTCCTCCTTATTTTTTGTCCAGCGCGTGAAAACCTTGTGTGGCACCAAATCACCATCCACATCAATATCTACATCCTACCTGCGCTATATAAGAGTGACACAGAACATTGATGTATCTGCTAATAACCCTGCACCCCACAGAAATCAGACGTTGTCATCAGGATCTCAGTAGTGCAGCCTCAGGCTTTGGGCCTGTAACTTCCAGCAATAATAAAAGTAAGAAGCCCAATAGGTCTCCTTTAAGGGTACACCCACATGGGACGTATTTGCAGCCGATTTTCCGACCAACATGCGCATGCCCGCGCTGCGTAGATTGACCGTCGCTGCCTGCTCATTTATGCTGTGGATGGATATTCACCACCGATTTTACCCAATGCAAATGGTGAAGCTGGCGATTTATCAGCAGTATTTGCACAGGGGAAACCGCAGCGATATCCCCGCTAAGCGCAGATGGGAATTTGCTGCAGAGTTTACCCCTGAGGAAATTCCGGAGTAAATACGTTCCATGAGCGTGTACCCCAAAAGTTAGCTTTCCAGTCACTATGCAGATTAGCTCAGCTATTAATGTCGCCCATCATGGAAAATGAATAATAAAAAAAAAAAGAATTGTGTCTGACATCATTCCACTTATGACAAAGAAACCATATATTCTCCATATAGAAACCTGCCCCCACGAGCGCCGCCGGAGCCCCTCACAAAATAATATCTGATCCTGGGCTGTGTCTTCTCCATAAAAATGGAGCCTGATTGCAGTAATTTAGACCATAGCGGGCGACTGTTTTATTAATGGGATTTATACATTATAACTGAACGTCTGCAGCGCTGGAGACCCACCCTGTACCGCAAACACACAGACTAATGGATTTTCCATTTACAGGTGTCAGTAAACTATCACTCCCCCCATAGTAAATGGGGCATGATGTCTGCAAATAATGAAGCTGATAAATAAACAGCATTTTTTTTTTTAATCATTTCTGAACCATAATACTCAGCATTACCTTTCAGTCTCGTCTATCAAACGGTTAAAAGTAGCTATGGATCTTTTTAGGGTTATATCTGTTTCTGGGAAAGCTGGGTGACAATATGGCTGCCAGTACAACTACTACGGGGATTGCCATCAAGTTTTCTTTGTCTCCTCCAAATCTGCCTAGTAATGTAATGATATCATATTGGAGGATGCATCACTATTTAACCAGGAAGACTAGACTTTCAGGACTCTGGGAAAGCTGGGTGGCATCCTCTGTATTGGCATACATATTAGTTGTCCTGCACAACCAGATTACTCACAGGGGCTCTGCCATCATGACTATGCTTGGTATTGATAGCTCAGGATGGCATGGATGTCTAATTAGCAAGCAGCAGGAGCTCGGGGCATGTCAGGGTGTAGCAGTCCTGGTAAACAAGTGCCAGGCTGACACTGACTTCCCGCTGCTTGCTAATTAGCCACTGCTGCAGAACCTCTTTGCGGAGCAGACCTAACCTTTTTGGTTCACTTTTTCCAATCTCACTGCTTTGTAGATGTAAACTTCCACTAAAGGTTGTCAGGATCCGACATCAGACCTGTCCTCCTCCTCAGTACAGCAGAAAAATACAATGGAACACACCCAGGGAAGAGACGGCTGTGTACCTGATTCACTGCGCCCCCCAGCAGTCATGTAAACCAGACCCCACATAGTCAGGTGCTTACTTACCCCAGCTGTTTCTTTCTTTTCGGTTTCGGGCCATGGTAGGGTGAGGCAGCAGGAGGTGGCGGGGTGTGAGGGGTCTGGTGATGGAGCCTCAGCTGCTTCTGCAGGATGAGAGGATGCTGAGAGAAGGAGGAGGAGGAGGAGGACCAGTCACGTGGGAGCAGAGCTGTGTGCAATAATACAGGAGAAGACATCCCACATTACTAATATAGCTCATGTGTTTCCACCACTGCTTGACGATTCTCCAACATCCAGACCTCAAATATCCGGACACCTTGTGCAGATTCTTAACTTACAACATCCCATCTGTGCAACATTGTCTGGGAATTATTAAGATGCTGCATTGGCAGGCTGAGACTTACTATGCAAAATGTCACAAAATAACTATTATTATTAATAATTATGTCTTTCAGGGTTGTCAGGAAAGCTCTGGAGCACGCTGGACATATCCATCAGCCTAAAAGGTCTATCGAAGGTTTACACTGGGAAAACTGATGATCTATGCATAGGATAGGTCATCAGTATCAGATGGTTGGAGGTCCGACACCCAGCACCCCCAATGATTAGCTGTTTGGAGTACCCACAGTGGCAGGGTATACACAGTGTATGGAGCCAAAACAGCACAGCTCATCACACCGTGTAGTGGACATTCTTGGTACTGCAACTCAGATCATATTCACTTCTATAGACGCTGAGCTGCAGTACAAACCAAGACCACTACACATTCAGCGGGGGGGCTGTCATGGCTCTGTACACTGTGCACTTCTGGCTGCCGCCATCAGGCTACAGTCAGCTGATCATTGGGAGTGCCGGGTGTCAGACCGTCACCAACTGATACTGATGACTTATCCTATGGCTAGGGTCATACGCCTGTTTTTCTCTCATCCGAGAAAATAGGTTCAAATATGCTGATCACAGTCTAATCAGAGTGTAATCATAGTCTAATCCAATTTTCTCAAAGGTGGAGGAAAAAAAAAAAGTTTCTCCCCCTTCTCCATTCAGTCTGCCCGTGATATCATCCAAGTGCAGTCCAATGTTTTCCATGGACCCATAGACTTGAATGGTCGAGTGTGATCTGATTATCCAAGACAAATCGTGCATGCTGCCATCTTTGTCCTCAGGCCACTCGTTCCGAGGAGAGAAGTGGACATGTGCATGCAGGGCTGGCTCCAGGTTTTCGTGGGCCCCGGGCGAAAGAGTCTCAGTGGTTCCTTTAACGCTTAGCTCAATTCATGATGCACAGATACGGTGAAGAAATATAGGTATACAACACAGGGCCCAGCCTGCCCCCTCATCCTTCACATATGCAGACATGCACACACACACAGTAGGCAGATATGCACGCACACGGTACGCAGACACACACACACATGCACTCGGTACGCAGACACGCACACACACACATGCACACGGTACGCAGACATGCACACAGACATAGAAAAACCAAAAACAAGCAAAATACCCAAATAACTGGAAGTAAATGGATAAATCGCACAATGCAAAAATAATGATAAATAATAAAGGGTATTTAGTTAACATAATTTTGATCAAAATAATGTAAAAGACATCCCACCACGTCACGGTAACCCTTATGGGACAGTCCTAACTCTAATATTAAAACCTTACCATTTGTCAAGTGACATACATATGGATAAGGGCAGAGAGACTGAACCCATAGTAGAAGCATGGACCTGAGAGGCAGAATGAACCTTCCATCTCAGACAAAGGGCGGCCACACCCTTAAATGCACTAAAGCACACTAAACTGCAAAGAAAAAACCTGGGAGTCTGAACTGAAACGTAAATTGATGTGCATGCAAAATGTAAATGCATGTTCACGTAAGGCCACTAGACAGAGAAAAACCAAAAACAAGCAAAATACCCAAATAACTGGAGGTAAATGGATACATCGCACAATGCAAAAATAATGATAAATAATAAAGGGTATTTAGTTAACATAATTTTTGATAAAAGTAATGTAAAAGCCATCCCACCATGTCACGGTAACCCTTATGGGACAGTCCTAACTTTAATATTAAAACCTTACCATTTGTCAAGTGACATACATATGGATAAGGGCAGAGAGATTTATCCATTTACTTCCAGTTATTTGGGTATTTTGCTTGTTTTTGGTTTTTCTCTGTCTAGTGGCCTTGTGTGAACATGCATTTACATTTTGCATGCACATCAATTTACATTTCATTTCAGACTCCCAGGTTTTTATTATGCACACAGACATGCGTGGGCACACACGGTACACAGATATGCACACATACATTACACAGTCACGCACATACACAAACATATACACAGATACCTGCCCATACAGACATATGTACATATTTGAACATAAATTCTTAAAATACACATATAAAAACAGACATACAATTGTGCTCAAAAGTTTACATATCCCGGCAGAATTTTTGCTTTCTTGGTCTTGTTTCAGAGAATATGAATGATAACAAAATAACTTTTTCTCCACTCGTGGTTATTGGTTGGGTGAAGCCATTTATTGTCAAACTACTGTGTTTTCTCTTTTTAAATCTTAAAGGGAATGTGTCACCCCCCTGGGTGATATCAGACCTCTACTATGGGCATACAGGTGATAGAAAAGTAAATCTATACATACCTGTATGGACTATAACAGAGGTCTGATTGCAGAGAAATCTGGTTTTATAAAGTCTGTTTTCCAGAGGCTTGGCGTCCAGGGGAACTGGCGTACTGTCAGCGGAAAGGAAGTCTCAGTGACTCACCGTCGCTTGAGCAATACAAGGCTGAGGCGCAATACGCAGCCAAACGGGATGGAAACAAAGCGAGCTCCATGGGAGCGACGCTCTGCGCATGCACCGGAGGGGTGGCAGAGCAGGGCACGTCACAGGGCCATGTGATGTGCAGGGGAGGGGGGGAATATAGTAATTTACCACAGAGGCGGCGATTTAGGGGAATAGTAAGCTGATAGGAGGGGTTTGCTTGGCATCCCCTGGACGCCAAGCCTCTGTAAAACAGGCTTTATAAAACCAGATTTCTCTGCAATGAGACCTCTGCTATGGGTCATACAGGTATGTATAGATTTACTTTTCTATACCCTGTATGGCCATAGTAGAGGTCTAATATCGCCCAGGGGGTGACAGATTCCCTTTAATGACAACCAAAAACATCCAAATGACTCTGGTCAAAAGTTCACATACCCCAGTTCTTAATACCGTGTATTGCCCCCTCTAACATCAATGACAGCTTGAAGTCTTTTGTGGTAGTTGTGGATGAAGTTCTTTATTTTCTCAGATGGTAAAGCTGCCCATTCTTATTGGCAAAAAGCCTCCAGTTCCTGTAAATTCCTGGGCTGTCTAGCATGAACTACGCACTTGAGATCTCCCCAGAGTGGCTCAATGATATTGAGGTCAGGAGACTGAGATGGCCACTCCAGACCCTTCACTTTGTTCTGCTGTAGCCAATGACAGGTCGGCTTGGCCTTGTATTTTGGATCGGTCATGTTGGAACGTCCAAGTAAGTGCCATGCGCAGCTTCCAGGCTGATGAGTGCAAATTTGCCCTCAGTATTTGCTGATAACACCTCCATGCTTTACCATAGGAATGGTGTTCCTTTTATCATAGGCCTTGTTGACCTCTCTCCACATGTAACGTTTATGGTTGTGGCCAAAAAGTTCAATTTTGCTCTCATCACTCCAAATTACCTTGTTCCAGAAGTTTTGATGCTGGTCTCTGTGCTGTTTGGCATATTGTAGGTGAGATGCTTTGTGGCATTTGCGCAGTAATGTCTTTCTTCTGGTGACTCGACCATGCGGCCCATTTTTCTTCAAGTGCCTCCTTATTGTGCATCTTGAAGCAGCCACACCGCTAGTTTTCAGAGAGTCCTGAATTTCAGCTGATGTTGTTTGTGGGTTTTTCTTTGCATCCCGAACAATTTTCCTGGCAGTTGTGGCCTAAATTTTTGTTGGTCTACCTGACCGTGGTTTGGTTTTTACAGAGCCCCTGATTTTCCATTTGTTAATCACAGTTTGAACGCTGCTGACTGGTATTATCAATTCCTTTGTTACAAAGTTTCTTTGTTATCATTCATATTCTCTGAAACAAGGCCAAGAAAGCAAAAATTCTGTCGGGATATGTTAACTTTTGAGCACAATGGTAAATATATATTCACAGTCATACACACACACACGCACGCACGCACGCACGCACGCGCATTAGAAATATATTTAATATGGCGACTGGGGAAGCTGGCAACAAGCCTCTCTTACCTGCCCCCCATCTGTGTCCTATCCAGCTGTGCAGGGTCGCCAGTGTGCCTTTGGCCGTCAGAGACATGGCCCTGGACCATCACGGGGGCCCACTCGCCTTCGGTGCCCAGGCGCCGCTCTCACAGCATCTTTGCAGGGCGGCCGGCGCTGCTGCTTGATTGCCGGCACTTCACCAGACTTGGCCGCATGCAGTGCGCTGTGCCTGCTAGTAATGACGCTGCAGGGGCGACGCACAAGCACAATTAAAGGAGCAGTGCCGACCTTGCCGTGATGGACCAGGGCCCCGGCACTTGCCCGGGTGCTGACGCCAGCCCTGTGCACGGCCTCTTTGAATAACATGTGGACGAGTGCTATCCGTCGAAACGATGGATAGTGCTCGTCTGAGTTATACGGCTGTCTGCACGAGCCCTAAAAGTAAGTCATAAATATCTTGAATTTGGAAACCCCTTTGTGCTTCCTTAAGCCGGCATCTCTCAACAAACAATGTTGGGAGAGAAAAGGATCAGACATGTTAAATTTCAACAGCAGACCCTTTTGTTCTTTAGCCGCCGCCATGGCCCGCAGTGTGTCGCAGCCTACTTCCCTCTCCCCACAAAGAACACATGGACCCTCAGCCAAACTACAAGTACGTGTGTATGGAGAGGGTGGGCAGAAAGTGTTCATCCAGGCTGCTATCTAACGGCTCTTGCAGACAGCTGTATTTTCGGTCCAAGTACGGTCCGACAAAACATCGAATCACACTTGAACCAATGTTATTTTATGGGGCCGTGCAGATGTCTAATTTTTTCCTTGGACCGAGGCAGTCCAAGGAAGTAAATTGCAGGATATTCGAATTAAGATTGAATTATTGGCAATGCAAGTCAATGAGTCCGAGGAAAACGTCAGACAACAATCAGATCACATCTGATTTTCACAGACTGACAGAATAGAGAATTTTTTTTTCCCATCTTCTTCTTATCTGAGAAAATTAACCCCCTAAAAAGCATTGCGCTGTCAGTGTACTAGTTGTGTCCCAGCTCATAGATACAAATGTATGAACAAAGCCTCATTCACACGGGCAAAATGGGCCAGTCGGGTCCACAAAACGTAAATGTGACTGGCAGCAGCACCGTGTGCTCATCAGCCGTCCATTACAATGAACCAGAATAGCGCATATTGTGACTTTTATAATCCATGCGGAAAATCGCTCCCATGCACTGGCTAATGGGTCTGTGTGCTTTCCATGCCTCCAACGGACCAAATAAACGCTCATTTGAACAAGCACTGAGGCCTCAATCAGGTGAGTCCTTTTCACAGAAGGAGCCACAACCATAATAGTCTTTGGGGCTGTTCACATTATGTCCATGTTTCTTCGCGAAACACGTCTGTTTTTGTTTCAAACTCACAGAGGAAGGATGCTGTGCGTGTGCTGTTCATTTTCTACGTTGTTTATACCGTTCTACCATTTCATTTTGCATTTTCATTTTACTTTACCATATATTGTACTGGAAAAAAAAATTCTGAGTGCGATGAAATGGTGAATAATAAAAGTCGCAATTACACCATTGTTTTTTTTGCTTGTTTTTTTTTACAGCTTGACAATGACCTGACCACAAGATTCTCCAGGACGGTAAGTTTACAGCGTTCTAAAACTTGTATCGATTATTTTTTTTTTTATTTTAGTTGGTAAAGAAAATTCTGAACTCTAAAAAAAAATGTCCCCATTTCTGAGATTTAAAACTGTAATTTTCCTCTGACTGACCAGTGTGACAGCTTATTTTTTGGCGCCCTGTAATTTTTATCTATAACATTTTGGAATATATATAAAACATTTTGATCGCTTTTTCTTAAATCTTTTGAGGGGAGGAAGTTCAGTGACCAATAAGCAGTAATTTTTGGTGTTTGGGTCAATTTTTTTTTTCTTTTTGATGTTTACAGTACGGGTTACATAATTGTATATTCTCATAGATCAGACAAGTGTGGCAATACTGAAAATGCCAATTTTACAAATTTCAATATTTTTTTAACTGTGAAAAAAGGGAGAAGGTAGGGGTGTGATGCAAATTTTTATATACAAGTCTAACCCCTCCTTCCTTTATATTTTTAACTCTTTCTTTATATTTCCTTTTTTTAGCTCATCTTAGGGGACTTGAAACCGTGATCATAAGTACTGTATACTGCAATACCGCAGTACTGTAGTGTATAGTACAAATCACGGTCTCCCACTAAGCTAAGCCTGCGGCTTCAAAGCAGTATCAAGATGGCAGTGACGGAGGCCTTCAGCAGGTCCCCAGCTGCCCTGACAATTTATCAGCACCCGGTGATCACATTGCAGGTTGTTTGGGACAATAGGCGCCGATCAGAAATTAACAGCATTTTATAAGGGGTTAAACAGCCATGATTAGGGTTGCTGACAGTAAATGCTGGCTGCATAACATATACGGGTCCGGAGACGCTTAGAACATGTTTTTTTCTTTTACATATGAAAAAGAAAAGATGAAATACTGGTGGCAAAAATCGGTAAAAAAAAAGCAAGATGGCTGAAAATTGGATCCAGCTCGTTGAGGAATGCAAAAAGAAAGGAAAAACAAAACAGTCCATGTATCAATGTGGGTTTCCTGCCGTATGGTATGAGGCACCGGGCATAAAGTTGTGTACGTGTGAATGGGCCCTTATGTAGCAACGCTGCACCTTTATCTATTTTCTTTGGTGGAAGCCATACAACACGTTCCATCGTCCACCATATTATGCAGATATTAACCCCTACAAAAGTCAGAGCATGAGGCCCCCCAATACGCGCACACCTCTGCTGCTGCTACAGGGCTCATTTCTCAGTGTGGTAAGCCTGTCAGCAGAGGCTGGGACTAGTAGTTCAGCTTGCAGTGTACTTTATGACACCTCACACTGGAGCTCCCACCACATCCTACATTTGGGGGCATTAGTCCAGTCCCCTCCTTATTGGACGCAATGCTGTAATACCAAAGTTTGGCCACCAGATGGCGACATGATTATTACATAAACCTTTAAGAAATTGAGTCAATTACCCTATTGATATAAAATATTCCCCCGCTCCGGTCCCGACCCTCTACGGCCAACTATCCAATCGCAGCCGCTCATACTGAACGTTTAACGAGCCGCGCACGTGGCAAAGAGTGAGATAACAGTGGAAAAATACGAGGTTTTTTTTTTCCCCAGCTTTATTGCTTTTATACAAGAGAACAGAACTCGTGAAGGGCAGTGGGAGGGAAAGCGCATCACGTGATTAGCTTAGTCATCGAAACTAGAATAAGGCTGCGTAATGACGTCACCAGCCCCCTCGTGACTTTCCGCGCCTCGCTTTTCAGCCATGATCTTGGTGGGCAGGGAGCCTAATGACTTCCTGCTGTGACGTCACTTTCATTGGAGCCAGTAATAAAAGAAAACTATGGCATGAACTGCTTCAGAGGTGATGTGTTTGGATTCCCTGCAGCGCCACCACAGGAGGAGATTAGGCATTACACTTTACCCTATTCATATCTATTGTGATGTCTGTGTAATGCAGGACAGGTCGGGTCCTCCAGAGCAAGAGACGCTCTTTGTGACCACGCCACATGCGGATCCTGAGCAGGGATCAACAAAATAGATTTT
The DNA here is from genome assembly GCF_046119375.1 of Phyllobates terribilis. NCBI lineage: Eukaryota > Metazoa > Chordata > Amphibia > Anura > Dendrobatidae > Phyllobates > Phyllobates terribilis. Next base: position 51,330,142 of record NW_027362767.1, on the reverse strand, counting down.
CTAAGGCTATGTGCCCACGTTGCAGAAATGAAGCAGAAAATGTCTGCTTCATTTCCTTATGTCCTCTCCCGGGAAAACACATGCGGAATTTGCCAAGCGTTTTTCGGGCGTTTATGATGCATTTGGGACATGCAGAATTGCCTTGCGTTTTTTATTGCATTGACAAGGCAATTCCGCATGCGTGTCCGCAAAATTAATGGACATGCTGCAGATTTTTGAGCGCAGCATGGGCAATGACATTGCGGCTTGTCATTGGGGACCATGGGCGGCGGATTAACAAGCGTTTACGCTGCAGAAATACCGCAGCATATACGCTGGTAAAACGCTACATGGGCACATACCATGGTATAAAAACAGGAGGCAGCTGAGCGGTGAATGTGTCCGTCACACTGAGGGTCATCGTTATTATGGTGTGAGCAATGGCTGCGCTGGGGTCACCTGTCTTCAGGTTTCCCCAATATACAGTACAGCCACCTCCTCTAATGCCTCTTTTACATCATTCTAAGTCCCCAGTCCCCCGCAGAGCACAAAAACACCTTTTATTATCCCCATACAGCGCAGCGCGATCCGATGGCGTCTCTGGTGCTGATACAGCGCCTCCTCTCTTCTTGCGATCGCCGTCCTCCTCCTCTGCTTCATGTGGATGATGTGTCCTACGTCCTCACAATGTCCCCCATCGCGCTCCTGAGCACGTCTCTGCATTAAGGGGGTCAGAACCAGGTCCTGTAACGCTCATGCACTGCTGGGTCACCGGCGCTCTGTACACGCTCCCGATGCACATTACAGTACTGTGTTCTGCCCTCGGCAGGGCAGACAGAGGAGCGCCTGTGCAGGAGCAAGATGGAGGACAGGACGTGCCATCCACATGGAGCAGGGAAGGAGGATGGAGAGGATAGAGGGGATAGAGGGGATGATAAGAGGGGGTTGGGACTTATGTGCAGGTCACTAGAATGATGTAAAAGAAGCATTAAAGGTGGCGACAGTAGTTTATATTGGGAAAACCTGGTGACATCTTCTCTATCACCACTACAGGGTTCAGATAAGTCCTACGGGAAATCACCAGCGAAGCCGCTACTGGAATAAGTCCCCCAGCGGTATACGGAACAGACCCGGCCGGCGGTATAGGGAACAGACACGGCCGGCGGTATAGGGAACAGACACGGCCGGCGGTATAGGGAACAGACACGGCCGGCGGTATAGGGAACAGAAACGGCCGGCGGTATAGGGAACAGAAACGGCCGGCGGTATAGGGAACAGAAACGGCCGGCGGTATAGGGAACAGAAACGGCCGGCGGTATAGGGAACAGAAACGGCCGGCGGTATAGGGAACAGAAACGGCCGGCGGTATAGGGAACAGAAACGGCCGGCGGTATAGGGAACAGACACAGCCCGGCGGTATAGGGAATAGAAACGGCCGGCGGTATAGGGAACAGAAACGGCCGGCGGTATAGGGAACAGAAACGGCCGGCGGTATAGGGAACAGACACAGCCCGGCGGTATAGGGAATAGAAACGGCCGGCGGTATAGGGAACATGGCCAGAAAACACACACACACACAAACACAAACACACACACACACACACAAACACAAACACACACACACACACACAGTCACACACACCAAACATACAGTAACATAGCACACAATCATACAACACCTTAGTGTTTTATCACAGAGTTTAAAAAATGCACTAGAAAAAGTGCCAAAGAAATAAAGAAGTGGAAAGCAGAGCGAGTGGCCGGAGCCGAACTCCTTGGCTCCGGGGCTCTTGGACTCCTGGGCTCCGGGGCTCTTGGACTACTGGGCTCTTGGACTCCTGGGCTCCGGGGCTCTTGGACTCCTGGACTCCGGGGCTCTTGGACTACTGGGCTCTTGGACTCCTGGGCTCCGGGGCTCTTGGACTCCTGGGCTCTTGAACTCCTGGGCTCTTAGACTTCTGGGCTCTTGAACTCCTGGGCTCCGGGGCTCTTGGACTCCTGGGCTCTTGGACTCCTGGGCTCCGGGGCTCTTAGACTCCTGCGTTCCTGGGCCTGGTGACTGGTGAGTGCAGCACGGTGCGGGGAGGGGGAGGAGGAGGTGGCGGCGGCCCGGGGGGGAGGCGGGCTCTCCTCTCTCCTCTCTCCTCCTCCGCTGTATATCGGCCGCTCAGCCTCCGTCTCTCCGCTTCATTGTCCGGACATGGCACGGTGCTTGGCCTCCCGCTGTGGCCGGCTCCACGGTGTAGCGCTGGAGCAGTGAGTCCCCCGGTGACCGCCGCGTACAGCCCCGGAGCATGGAGCCCTCCCTGAGCCGGCCCAGCGCCGACATCCTCCGCAAGAACCCGCAGCAGGACTTCGAGCTCATCCAGCGGGTCGGCAGCGGCACCTACGGGGACGTGTACAAGGTAGGAGCCCGGGACCGTCTGTGGCACTACAACTCCCAGCGGCGCCTGACAGTTGCTGGGAGTTACAGTTATGAAATTTGTGAAAAGCCAGGCCACAGGGCAGTAATGTGGCCCCTCACTGGGCACTATGTAGGGGCCAGGCACAGGGCAGTAATGCGGCCCCTCACTGGGCACTATGTAGGGGCCAGGCACAGGGCAGTAATGCGGCCCCTCACTGGGCACTATGTAAGGGCCAGGCACAGGGCAGTAATGCGGCCCCTCACTGGGCACTATGTAGGGGCCAGGCACAGGGCAGTAATGCGGCCCCTCACTGGGCACTATGTAGGGGCCAGGCACAGGGCAGTAATGCGGCCCCTCACTGGGCACTATGTAGGGGCCAGGCACAGGGCAGTAATGCGGCCCCTCACTGGGCACTATGTAGGGGCCAGGCACAGGGCAGTAATGCGGCCCCTCACTGGGCACTATGTAGGGGCCAGGCACAGGGCAGTAATGCGGCCCCTCACTGGGCACTATGTAGGGGCCAGGCACAGGGCAGTAATGCGGCCCCTCACTGGGCACTATGTAGGGGCCAGGCACAGGGCAGTAATGCGGCCACTCACTGGGCACTATGTAGGGGCCAGGCACAGGGCAGTAATGTGGCCCCTCACTGGGCACTATGTAGGGGCCACATCTGACCCCCCATCAGTATATTCCGTTACCGCATAAGGCGCAGTGACCGTAGTCCTATGACCTGAAGATGCTGTGGTGCCGTGTGACCAATGATTGTCTGTTACAAAAACGCCAAACCTTCCGGGTGACTCTCTGCGACTTCACTGTGGGAAGTTTTTTCCATCCTTTTTTAAAAACAAAACCATTTTTTGATCTTCTTCCAAGACCCGTAACTTATTTTTTTTTCTTCCACCCATGGATCTTGGGGTTTTTGTTGCCTTCTGAGTGGACGTTGTTACTGATACTATCTTGGGGTACATATGACATTTTGATCACTTTTTAGTCCATTTTTTTGGGATATGCGACAACCAAAATAAAGGCAATCCTCACAATCACTTTTTTTCTCCACATTTAAATAACTTTACATTATGATAGTTGGACGTATTAGGGTTTTTTTTCCCATTTTTGAAGAGAGGTGATTAATCTTGGTGATGGCATCGCTGTCAGAGGTAGACAGCAGGAATTAAATAGTTACACTTCAGCAATCAGAGTTCAGCTCCAGCTGCTGCAGATGCCAGCAGTGTAACACAGCCTGCATCTGCCTGGTGCGGTGCGGGATCAGCTCCTGAGTCTGCTCCATGCTTGACCTTTGACAAAGATGTACAATGTAGGTCATTAAGTTGTTAAGTCACATGTCTGCATTCACTTTTAATGCCTGGGTCTGCACTGCAATGACACACATGGCACAGCTAAAGATCGCACTGCAGCAACCTGCAGCCGGGGTGGGCCACACTCGCTCTGTGCTGTGATGCCGCAGAGGTATAGCTCAATTTTAGCTCATGCCATGTAGACTCGAGATTGTTGCGGAGCCACCAGGGTGTAGACATCGTAACACATTTTGACCATAAACATTCGGCACAATCGCGGTGCGGCACTTTAGATAATCGTGAAGTGATTTTATCGGCGCCGTGTCGACTTTTTGGCAGCGTAACCACAAATCCAGCCGGACTTGTCCTTCTCTTCCCCATCAGATGATCAGTCGGGGAGGCCCCCATGTGATATTTGACGACCTGCTGATCCTGCCGAAGTTGGAGCATTTGGTTAACTTTTATTTAATGTGTATAAAGCCTTAATCCACCTGAAGAGGCAACAAGAATGTTAAAAAGATGCCTCCATTTTTGCACCATGGACGTTTACCTGATCTGCGATGTGCTGCTGCAGGAAGTCAGTACAATTCATGTGGCTCTGCTGGTGGTTGTAGTCCGTGGGCTTACAGTGTGCCTGTTTTGGATTACCATTAAACAGCCTGTAGTCCTTTGTCTGGCAGGACGCCCCAGGGTTTTTTGCTGCACAGACGGCTCCCTAATGATTAAGAACGTATGTCCAAAACGCGTAGGTTGCAAAGTGAAGATGGCTTTGGTGACACTGCGGCTACCAGCTTTACTGATCCAGGTGGAGTGATATTTTTCCTTGGATTTATTTGGCGTCCACATCCCATCAGGAAATAGCGTTAGCATGTGTGGTGAGCTGGCGATTTACCCATCAACAGACTTCCAGAGGCGCTGCACAACCTGCGTTAGTGTCTCTGCCGCTGAGTTGGAATGCACAGGCCTCAGACACATGCACGTTCCCCAGAACCAAAAGAGTTAAAAACTTGTTTGACGTGTCTGGGAGAAATAATGTACACCGTGCACTTACTGCATTCTCTGACGAATGAGGGTAGAAGACGCCATCGCTTAACATGGGAAGTAATCTGAGGAGTGCAACTCCAATGTCTTCCCTGTATATCTTAGGAGCGTGCATGTCCTCTCAAAAGAGGAGATGAGCGGCAAATATGACTGATGCTGCTTCTCTCCCATGGGAGCCGTATTCCCGCGGATGAGTGTAATTGGACTCCTGGAGCTTCTTCTGTCCAGAGTGTTACGTCACGATTTATTATAAACGCTGCTGATTATCTAATACGAGCTGCATCTATCTTTGGTGCAAGTTGATTTGCAGGACCTGGTCCTTCGCTCACATAGGTAATCAATGGCCGCTGGATGGGGCCCTGAGAACCGTCTGTTCCGGATCCGCAGCTCTTCTTTGACTAATCAAAAAAGACGCGGATCCTGTAAGAGATGGTTCGCGGCCAGAGATTACTGAAATGGCCGATGTACCCGGTCCTGCGAATCGATTCGCACCAATTATACCTGCATCCTGATGTTACAATGCCGGTATGCAAAATGCGCCCGTTACCTTCAAGCCACTATGTTTGAGTGATGTCCTCAGGTTCCTCCAAGAACCTAGTAATTTGCATCCTGAGACCATGTAAGATCATCGGTTTGTCACTTAGCTCAAGTTTAGACTTGACTGGTTGCATTCTAGCTGATCCAAACCTCTAAAGGGAATGTCCAAGGCTTTAAGAAGCTAGAAGCAGCAGCAGGAAATGTAAAAATAAATCCAATAGTACTCGCTTGTTATCCCCCTGTCTCTATTTCCATTCTCCGGTGCCCCTGCAGCAATGATGTGCCATCCAGCCTTGTGACCACCACAGCCAATGGATGTCCTGAACGGTGATATGATTGGCTGCAGTGGTCGCGTGTGATCGGCGTGTCATTGCTGCAGGAAAATAAACGAATGCTTTGTAGGGACCACTGGAGCACTGATGCTGAAGTAGTAGGGATTTCATTGGTACGTATGCCCACCCTTCCAATGCACTTGTTTTCGGGGAAATGAAAGTAAGTTAAAAGGATCAGGCATGTAACATTCATCCTATCAGGGGCCCCCGAACAGATTATATGGCTGACCGGACCAGCTGCAATCGCTGGGACAGGCTGACTTTAATGTGTATGGGAGACTTCAAACTCATGAACAACCCTTTTAAGCGTATAGCAAACTTTTCTCATAGTAGGTTTACATGAGGTTTTTTTTCTTTGGCTTCAGTAGCAACTTGTCTCCTGAAAGTGGGGACCATCAAGATATCCAAGAGGTGCAGGACCTCAAAGATCTGGCGTCTAAGGGCACTGGCACACTTTTGTATCAGCCTTGAACTCCAATGATGTCCAGCTGCAAATCTACAATTCCTTGCATGCCTGGACAATTGAAGGCTGCCTGGACTTGCTGGGAGTTGTAGTTTTGCATATGCTGTAGCTCAGGATAAATTTTCTAATAATTAATACTTCATACCATGTGCTTATAAGATCCCTGTTTTTTAAAGGGATATTCCCAACTTCTTGAGAAATGTCTGATAGATGCAGGTCCGACTTCTGGGACATTGACCTTGGTGAAGAATGGAGGAGTCTCCCGACTCTCATGGTGAGAAGGCTGCTGCTTCCAGGTAGTAAATGGAAAAGTGGCCGCACTCGTCATTGCTAAGGGAGTTAGAGGACGTATAAGCATGTTCTCCCATTGCTATGAATGGGGAGAGATGTGCGGCGGCTCTTGCATGCAGCAAGTCAGGAGACCTTTAAGGTTCTTGTGCGTCTGACTACAAGGCCAGTTTATTACTTGGAATGTCACTGCTCTTTTTCTGCCCATTTTTTTGTATTGTAGTGGAAAAAATGCAGCATCCAGATGTTCGACACATGGAAGGGTTTTATAGACACGAGGCACCCCCTATAATAATAATGGCCGTGATTCATCAAGTTTTCTGGTGTAAAATTGCTTGAAATTTTGACAGATTTTTGTACAACTCGTAGTTGCGCAAAAAATGTAGCAACTTAGGTCCGTTTCACATCAATCCTGTCCAATGCCTGCAACTTTTGGAAAGTAGGTGGATCTTGGCCTGAAAAGGTTGATCATAGTTTACACCAAAAAAGGGGTGTAAATGACGACAAATGTTCTCCAGTCGCCAACAGGAGCTGAAAGATATGGCCAAACCCCTCTTATTCCAGCGTACCCTTCCCCACCACTGGTGTTTCTTGGAGAATCAGGTCCTTTTTGTGTTTCAGTTTCTCTATTTTAAAGACGCCTGGTACATTGTTGCAAATGATCAGGATAGGAAAGAGGTTGGTGCCCAGTTTAGAGGATTGCAATCAGACTCTTAGCTAAGAAATACCTCTGGCTGCAAACTAAAATGCTCCTATTCACTCATGGCAAATAGGTCTTGAAATTTGGTAAAAATTGAAGGGATTTTACACTTTGAGGAAAAATTGAGACCAATGCTTTAAAAATAACAAATCCAGTCTCCTCTTGGCTGATCTTCACTTACAGAAATGCCGTGATGACGTCCCGACTGCAACACGTGACTGCTGCAGCCAATCTCTGGGCTCGTCGGTGATGCCGGGGCGCTCTGACTGGCTGCAGCAGTCACATATTGTAGACGAGACATCACAGCAGCAGCCTTGTAAACACAGTGGAGAAAGTGGCGCTGAAGCTTCAGGGCACTTGTTTTGCATGTATATGTTTGTTGTGTATTTTTTTTCTCTAAGCATTATTAGGCTTTTCCTCAATTTTCCTTATAATGGACAATTCCTTTTAAATCCAGGTTATGTAGCTGTCAAAGATTGAGCTGTAGCAAAGTCTCGATATTCGGTCTGTGTGGGCATTCTGCCTCTGGAAGTCAACATGTTCCCATTCACAGACTACAAATGGAGTTACTGAAAAGTCTGTGCAGATATCAGAAGAGTGAAGAAGGGGGTTGTCTGGTTAAAACGCATGAGGTGATAACTGGCTGATCGATGGGTTTGCAACTGCTGGGACTGGTACCGATTTGGGGAGCTTTTATCCCCATTAGAAAAGGGCGGTAGTGCTCGCGCCTGACCTGTAGGCTCCTTCGCTCCTCGCGCCTGACCTGTAGGCTCCTTTGCTCCTCGCGCCTGACCTGTAGGCTCCTTTGCTCCTCGCGCCTGACCTGTAGGCTCCTTTGCTCCTCGCGCCTGACCTGTAGGCTCCTTTGCTCCTCGCGCCTGACCTGTAGGCTCCTTTGCTCCTCGCGCCTGACCTGTAGGCTCCTTTGCTCCTCGCGCCTGACCTGTAGGCTCCTTTGCTCCTCGCGCCTGACCTGTAGGCTCCTTTGCTCCTCGCGCCTGACCTGTAGGCTCCTTTGCTCCTCGCGCCTGACCTGTAGGCTCCTTTGCTCCTCGCGCCTGACCTGTAGGCTCCTTTGCTCCTCGCGCCTGACCTGTAGGCTCCTTTGCTCCTCGCGCCTGACCTGTAGGCTCCTTTGCTCCTCGCGCCTGACCTGTAGGCTCCTTTGCTCCTCGCGCCTGACCTGTAGGCTGTTATGCACACGCCCGGGCTAAGCGGCGTGTGCGTGTGATTGGTAGTGATTCCACTGGACCGTGCCGGAGAGTGAATGCCTGGAGGGGCGTGACTAAGTATTCACCCGATCCGACCAGGGTCGCACGACGGCATACGACGCCAGTGCACCAAGGAGGAACCGAGCAGAGGGACCAGGTGCTACTCCAGGACAGACCCCGGACACGGCTGTTGACCCACACAGGGGAATACAGGAACAGGCTGGTAGGCTGGCACACAGACTGGAGGGTATAGGCAGGCACGACTGGTATGCAGGCAGGCGGGTATGCAGGCAGGGGGGTAAAGGCAAGCACAGCTAGAGTGCAGACAGGGAGGCACTAGCAGGTAGGAACACAGGCGGGATAGGGCCCAGTACACACTGGGACTCAGGAACATTACAGGCAGAGGGGTACAGGCAGGGCAGGACAGGACTGCCGGAGCAGCGGGCAGAAGCAGGGCAGGACAGGACTGCCGGAGCAGCGGGCAGAAGCAGGGCAGGACAGGACTGCCGGAGCAGCGGGCAGAAGCAGGGCAGGACAGGACTGCCGGAGCAGCGGGCAGAAGCAGGGCAGGACAGGACTGCCGGAGCAGCGGGCAGAAGCAGGGCAGGACAGGACTCTGTTCACACGGAACAGACAGGAAGGGAAAGACTGAGCCAGACACCCACAGGGTACTTGCAGAGACAACAAGCAGGAGTTAGGTACGAGTTCAGACTCTGCAGAAAAAGGAAGGGAACGGACATAGAGGCAAAACAGGTAAAGGACAGGAGAGAGTTCAGACTGGAACTGAGTGTACGGAGGAGACCGACACTGCAGAGGGATACAGGAGCGGGTCTGGGAATACGGCCCCCAGAGAGGCGGAACGAACAGGCAAGAAGCGTGTTCAGACAGGACAGACCAGACACAGGAGCGGGTCTAGGAAATCGGCCACTAGAAGGCGAGAGGAACAGGCTAGGAGCGTGTTCAGACAGGACAGACAAGAGAGCACAGAAAGGACTCAGTTCAGACACGGGAGCTGATACCGCAAAGCAGGAGACATACAGGACTCAGTTCAGACACGGGAGCTGATACCGCAAAGCAGGAGACATACAGGACTCAGTTCAGACACGGGAGCTGATACCGCAAAGCAGGAGACATACAGGACACAGTTCAGACACGGGAGCTGATACCGCAAAGCAGGAGACATACAGGACTCAGTTCAGACACGGGAACTGATACAAAAAGCAGGAGACATACAGGACTCAGTTCAGACAGGCCTGGAAATACAGCCTCCAGGAAAGGCAGATAAGGAAACAAAGACGGGACCTGGCACCTTCAGAGTGCAAACACACACTGAAGGAAACAATATGCACAGGCAGGGATAGAAGGGAGCTGCTGAGCTATATACCAAGTGTCAGACAGCAATAGGCTGAGGACGCACAAGGGGTGTGACCCACAGCAGGTACAAAAAGCAGGAAGTGATCGGGCGCCGCCCTTAAGCAGCAGAGACAGACACAAACAGACAGCATGGAGGGAAGCCAGAGAGACATTCTGGACAGGAGATCAAGTGCGCGCTCCTGCACAGTGGGAGATGGACCACTATGCAAGGACGCCGCCAGGTATGTTACAGTACCTCCCCCCTTACGCCCCCTCTTCTTCAGGCCTGCCAGAATCTTCCGCAGGGAATTCGAGGACCAGTCGTTCACTGGGTTGGAGGGGGACAGAGACTTGAGGGTAATCTCTGCTTCGAGGTACATCTTGTCAAGCTCACAGGAAAAAATAGACGGGTTATCAGGTACATAATGAGGAAAAGTCACTGTCTCTTTGTTATCTGGTGGTACCCCGGAGGATTCAGGAAACAACTGGAGGTCCTCCGCCGGGTCAGAAGAGTGTAGAGACTCGGAGGTAACTACCACTTTGGGGTACCCATTGTCAGGCTCACAGGACGAAGCGGACAAAGTATTGAGTACCGGGTGTAGAGAAGTCTCTCTCCATTTGTCATCGAGTGGTATCCCGGAGGGTTCAGGAGGCAACAGGGGATCCTCCGCCAGGTAGTAGAGGTGCACAGACTCTGAGGTAACCACAGCTTTGGAGCATCCTTGGACATGCACACCGGTTAAAGAGAAAGAAGCATCTGATGCCGGGTGCAGGAAGTTCTCCTGTGTGGAGTCTGGATGGGCAGAAGTCTCTTCGGCCAGGAGAACTGGTGCACTACCCACGCACATTACCCATTGGGGTTTCTCCGGGATACAGGGAGATGAAGCTTCAGTAGGGACTTCAAGGTTGGGGTCAGGAGGTCTCAGGGAGGACAGACCCTGGCGTGACGGCTTGCCTCTAAGTCTAGCACGTCTGGACTGCCTCTTGAGGTTGAGAGAAGTATTCCGGAAAGCGTAGTCACCCTGTGAGGATTCTGGGTGGGCAGTAGTCTCATTGGGCTGGAGGACTATTGCGCTACCCACACACATTACCCATTGGGACTGCTCCGGGATATTGGGAGGTGAAGCTTCAGCAGGAGCCTCCGGGTTAGGATCATCGAAGACCATTAGAAAGGCCACCAGGAAGGCCATTAGGTCCCGGAGGATTGGATCCTGTGTTTCATATAGGGGGTTGATCCATTCCAAGGCATCACCCGCCAGGTAAGACATCATAAAGGCCACTTTAGCCCAATCGGAAGGAAAATAAAGAGGGTAGGCCTTAAAGTGTAGCATGCATTGCTCCACAAATGCACGACACTGTCTTGGATCCCCATAGTAACGTGGCGGATCCGCAGGAACGAGAGCTGATAGATCCATCTGGACGGTAAGTAATTCGCCTGGAACTCAGCTAAGGAAAAAAAAAAATTTATTTATTTATTTTAATGCATATATTCGCTGGAAAACTTCTCAGAGGGCGAAGGCCGTGGGGCTCAACGGGAACCATGGCCTGAGCATGCTGTTATGCACACGCCCGGGCTAAGCGGCGTGTGCGTGTGATTGGTAGTGATTCCACTGGACCGTGCCGGAGAGTGAATGCCTGGAGGGGCGTGACTAAGTATTCACCCGATCCGACCAGGGTCGCACGACGGCATACGACGCCAGTGCACCAAGGAGGAACCGAGCAGAGGGACCAGGTGCTACTCCAGGACAGACCCCGGACACGGCTGTTGACCCACACAGGGGAATACAGGAACAGGCTGGTAGGCTGGCACACAGACTGGAGGGTATAGGCAGGCACGACTGGTATGCAGGCAGGCGGGTATGCAGGCAGGGGGGTAAAGGCAAGCACAGCTAGAGTGCAGACAGGGAGGCACTAGCAGGTAGGAACACAGGCGGGATAGGGCCCAGTACACACTGGGACTCAGGAACATTACAGGCAGAGGGGTACAGGCAGGGCAGGACAGGACTGCCGGAGCAGCGGGCAGAAGCAGGGCAGAACAGGACTGCCGGAGCAGCGGGCAGAAGCAGGGCAGGACAGGACTGCCGGAGCAGCGGGCAGAAGCAGGGCAGGACAGGACTGCCGGAGCAGCGGGCAGAAGCAGGGCAGGACAGGACTGCCGGAGCAGCGGGCAGAAGCAGGGCAGGACAGGACTCTGTTCACACGGAACAGACAGGAAGGGAAAGACTGAGCCAGACACCCACAGGGTACTTGCAGAGACAACAAGCAGGAGTTAGGTACGAGTTCAGACTCTGCAGAAAAAGGAAGGGAACGGACATAGAGGCAAAACAGGTAAAGGACAGGAGAGAGTTCAGACTGGAACTGAGTGTACGGAGGAGACCGACACTGCAGAGGGATACAGGAGCGGGTCTGGGAATACGGCCCCCAGAGAGGCGGAACGAACAGGCAAGAAGCGTGTTCAGACAGGACAGACCAGACGCAGGAGCGGGTCTAGGAAATCGGCCACTAGAAGGCGGAACGAACAGGCAAGGAGCGTGTTCAGACAGGACAGACCAGACACAGGAGCGGGTCTAGGAAATCGGCCACTAGAAGGCGAGAGGAACAGGCTAGGAGCGTGTTCAGACAGGACAGACAAGAGAGCACAGAAAGGACTCAGTTCAGACACGGGAGCTGATACCGCAAAGCAGGAGACATACAGGACTCAGTTCAGACACGGGAGCTGATACCGCAAAGCAGGAGACATACAGGACTCAGTTCAGACACGGGAGCTGATACCGCAAAGCAGGAGACATACAGGACACAGTTCAGACACGGGAGCTGATACCGCAAAGCAGGAGACATACAGGACTCAGTTCAGACACGGGAACTGATACAAAAAGCAGGAGACATACAGGACTCAGTTCAGACACGGGAACTGATACAAAAAGCAGGAGACATACAGGACTCAGTTCAGACAGGCCTGGAAATACAGCCTCCAGGAAAGGCAGATAAGGAAACAAAGACGGGACCTGGCACCTTCAGAGTGCAAACACACACTGAAGGAAACAATATGCACAGGCAGGGATAGAAGGGAGCTGCTGAGCTATATACCAAGTGTCAGACAGCAATAGGCTGAGGACGCACAAGGGGTGTGACCCACAGCAGGTACAAAAAGCAGGAAGTGATCGGGCGCCGCCCTTAAGCAGCAGAGACAGACACAAACAGACAGCATGGAGGGAAGCCAGAGAGACATTCTGGACAGGAGATCAAGTGCGCGCTCCTGCACAGTGGGAGATGGACCACTATGCAAGGACGCCGCCAGGTATGTTACATAGGCTCCTTTGCTCCTCGCGCCTGACCTGTAGGCTCCTTTGCTCCTCGCGCCTGACCTGTAGGCTCCTTTGCTCCTCGCGCCTGACCTGTAGGCTCCTTTGCTCCTCGCGCCTGACCTGTAGGCTCCTTTGCTCCTCGCGCCTGACCTGTAGGCTCCTTTGCTCCTCGCGCCTGACCTGTAGGCTCCTTTGCTCCTCGCGCCTGACCTGTAGGCTCCTTTGCTCCTCGCGCCTGACCTGTAGGCTCCTTTGCTCCTCGCGCCTGACCTGTAGGCTCCTTTGCTCCTCGCGCCTGACCTGTAGGCTCCTTTGCTCCTCGCGCCTGACCTGTAGGCTCCTTTGCTCCTCGCGCCTGACCTGTAGGCTCCTTTGCTCCTCGCGCCTGACCTGTAGGCTCCTTTGCTCCTCGCGCCTGACCTGTAGGCTCCTTTGCTCCTCGCGCCTGACCTGTAGGCTCCTTTGCTCCTCGCGCCTGACCTGTAGGCTCCTTTGCTCCTCGCGCCTGACCTGTAGGCTCCTTTGCTCCTCGCGCCTGACCTGTAGGCTCCTTTGCTCCTCGCGCCTGACCTGTAGGCTCCTTTGCTCCTCGCGCCTGACCTGTAGGCTCCTTTGCTCCTCGCGCCTGACCTGTAGGCTCCTTTGCTCCTCGCGCCTGACCTGTAGGCTCCTTTGCTCCTCGCGCCTGACCTGTAGGCTCCTTTGCTCCTCGCGCCTGACCTGTAGGCTCCTTTGCTCCTCGCGCCTGACCTGTAGGCTCCTTTGCTCCTCGCGCCTGACCTGTAGGCTCCTTTGCTCCTCGCGCCTGACCTGTAGGCTCCTTTGCTCCTCGCGCCTGACCTGTAGGCTCCTTTGCTCCTCGCGCCTGACCTGTAGGCTCCTTTGCTCCTCGCGCCTGACCTGTAGGCTCCTTTGCTCCTCGCGCCTGACCTGTAGGCTCCTTTGCTCCTCGCGCCTGACCTGTAGGCTCCTTTGCTCCTCGCGCCTGACCTGTAGGCTCCTTTGCTCCTCGCGCCTGACCTGTAGGCTCCTTTGCTCCTCGCGCCTGACCTGTAGGCTCCTTTGCTCCTCGCGCCTGACCTGTAGGCTCCTTTGCTCCTCGCGCCTGACCTGTAGGCTCCTTTGCTCCTCGCGCCTGACCTGTAGGCTCCTTTGCTCCTCGCGCCTGACCTGTAGGCTCCTTTGCTCCTCGCGCCTGACCTGTAGGCTCCTTTGCTCCTCGCGCCTGACCTGTAGGCTCCTTTGCTCCTCGCGCCTGACCTGTAGGCTCCTTTGCTCCTCGCGCCTGACCTGTAGGCTCCTTTGCTCCTCGCGCCTGACCTGTAGGCTCCTTTGCTCCTCGCGCCTGACCTGTAGGCTCCTTTGCTCCTCGCGCCTGACCTGTAGGCTCCTTTGCTCCTCGCGCCTGACCTGTAGGCTCCTTTGCTCCTCGCGCCTGACCTGTAGGCTCCTTTGCTCCTCGCGCCTGACCTGTAGGCTCCTTTGCTCCTCGCGCCTGACCTGTAGGCTCCTTTGCTCCTCGCGCCTGACCTGTAGGCTCCTTTGCTCCTCGCGCCTGACCTGTAGGCTCCTTTGCTCCTCGCGCCTGACCTGTAGGCTCCTTTGCTCCTCGCGCCTGACCTGTAGGCTCCTTTGCTCCTCGCGCCTGACCTGTAGGCTCCTTTGCTCCTCGCGCCTGACCTGTAGGCTCCTTTGCTCCTCGCGCCTGACCTGTAGGCTCCTTTGCTCCTCGCGCCTGACCTGTAGGCTCCTTTGCTCCTCGCGCCTGACCTGTAGGCTCCTTTGCTCCTCGCGCCTGACCTGTAGGCTCCTTTGCTCCTCGCGCCTGACCTGTAGGCTCCTTTGCTCCTCGCGCCTGACCTGTAGGCTCCTTTGCTCCTCGCGCCTGACCTGTAGGCTCCTTTGCTCCTCGCGCCTGACCTGTAGGCTCCTTTGCTCCTCGCGCCTGACCTGTAGGCTCCTTTGCTCCTCGCGCCTGACCTGTAGGCTCCTTTGCTCCTCGCGCCTGACCTGTAGGCTCCTTTGCTCCTCGCGCCTGACCTGTAGGCTCCTTTGCTCCTCGCGCCTGACCTGTAGGCTCCTTTGCTCCTCGCGCCTGACCTGTAGGCTCCTTTGCTCCTCGCGCCTGACCTGTAGGCTCCTTTGCTCCTCGCGCCTGACCTGTAGGCTCCTTTGCTCCTCGCGCCTGACCTGTAGGCTCCTTTGCTCCTCGCGCCTGACCTGTAGGCTCCTTTGCTCCTCGCGCCTGACCTGTAGGCTCCTTTGCTCCTCGCGCCTGACCTGTAGGCTCCTTTGCTCCTCGCGCCTGACCTGTAGGCTCCTTTGCTCCTCGCGCCTGACCTGTAGGCTCCTTTGCTCCTCGCGCCTGACCTGTAGGCTCCTTTGCTCCTCGCGCCTGACCTGTAGGCTCCTTTGCTCCTCGCGCCTGACCTGTAGGCTCCTTTGCTCCTCGCGCCTGACCTGTAGGCTCCTTTGCTCCTCGCGCCTGACCTGTAGGCTCCTTTGCTCCTCGCGCCTGACCTGTAGGCTCCTTTGCTCCTCGCGCCTGACCTGTAGGCTCCTTTGCTCCTCGCGCCTGACCTGTAGGCTCCTTTGCTCCTCGCGCCTGACCTGTAGGCTCCTTTGCTCCTCGCGCCTGACCTGTAGGCTCCTTTGCTCCTCGCGCCTGACCTGTAGGCTCCTTTGCTCCTCGCGCCTGACCTGTAGGCTCCTTTGCTCCTCGCGCCTGACCTGTAGGCTCCTTTGCTCCTCGCGCCTGACCTGTAGGCTCCTTTGCTCCTCGCGCCTGACCTGTAGGCTCCTTTGCTCCTCGCGCCTGACCTGTAGGCTCCTTTGCTCCTCGCGCCTGACCTGTAGGCTCCTTTGCTCCTCGCGCCTGACCTGTAGGCTCCTTTGCTCCTCGCGCCTGACCTGTAGGCTCCTTTGCTCCTCGCGCCTGACCTGTAGGCTCCTTTGCTCCTCGCGCCTGACCTGTAGGCTCCTTTGCTCCTCGCGCCTGACCTGTAGGCTCCTTTGCTCCTCGCGCCTGACCTGTAGGCTCCTTTGCTCCTCGCGCCTGACCTGTAGGCTCCTTTGCTCCTCGCGCCTGACCTGTAGGCTCCTTTGCTCCTCGCGCCTGACCTGTAGGCTCCTTTGCTCCTCGCGCCTGACCTGTAGGCTCCTTTGCTCCTCGCGCCTGACCTGTAGGCTCCTTTGCTCCTCGCGCCTGACCTGTAGGCTCCTTTGCTCCTCGCGCCTGACCTGTAGGCTCCTTTGCTCCTCGCGCCTGACCTGTAGGCTCCTTTGCTCCTCGCGCCTGACCTGTAGGCTCCTTTGCTCCTCGCGCCTGACCTGTAGGCTCCTTTGCTCCTCGCGCCTGACCTGTAGGCTCCTTTGCTCCTCGCGCCTGACCTGTAGGCTCCTTTGCTCCTCGCGCCTGACCTGTAGGCTCCTTTGCTCCTCGCGCCTGACCTGTAGGCTCCTTTGCTCCTCGCGCCTGACCTGTAGGCTCCTTTGCTCCTCGCGCCTGACCTGTAGGCTCCTTTGCTCCTCGCGCCTGACCTGTAGGCTCCTTTGCTCCTCGCGCCTGACCTGTAGGCTCCTTTGCTCCTCGCGCCTGACCTGTAGGCTCCTTTGCTCCTCGCGCCTGACCTGTAGGCTCCTTTGCTCCTCGCGCCTGACCTGTAGGCTCCTTTGCTCCTCGCGCCTGACCTGTAGGCTCCTTTGCTCCTCGCGCCTGACCTGTAGGCTCCTTTGCTCCTCGCGCCTGACCTGTAGGCTCCTTTGCTCCTCGCGCCTGACCTGTAGGCTCCTTTGCTCCTCGCGCCTGACCTGTAGGCTCCTTTGCTCCTCGCGCCTGACCTGTAGGCTCCTTTGCTCCTCGCGCCTGACCTGTAGGCTCCTTTGCTCCTCGCGCCTGACCTGTAGGCTCCTTTGCTCCTCGCGCCTGACCTGTAGGCTCCTTTGCTCCTCGCGCCTGACCTGTAGGCTCCTTTGCTCCTCGCGCCTGACCTGTAGGCTCCTTTGCTCCTCGCGCCTGACCTGTAGGCTCCTTTGCTCCTCGCGCCTGACCTGTAGGCTCCTTTGCTCCTCGCGCCTGACCTGTAGGCTCCTTTGCTCCTCGCGCCTGACCTGTAGGCTCCTTTGCTCCTCGCGCCTGACCTGTAGGCTCCTTTGCTCCTCGCGCCTGACCTGTAGGCTCCTTTGCTCCTCGCGCCTGACCTGTAGGCTCCTTTGCTCCTCGCGCCTGACCTGTAGGCTCCTTTGCTCCTCGCGCCTGACCTGTAGGCTCCTTTGCTCCTCGCGCCTGACCTGTAGGCTCCTTTGCTCCTCGCGCCTGACCTGTAGGCTCCTTTGCTCCTCGCGCCTGACCTGTAGGCTCCTTTGCTCCTCGCGCCTGACCTGTAGGCTCCTTTGCTCCTCGCGCCTGACCTGTAGGCTCCTTTGCTCCTCGCGCCTGACCTGTAGGCTCCTTTGCTCCTCGCGCCTGACCTGTAGGCTCCTTTGCTCCTCGCGCCTGACCTGTAGGCTCCTTTGCTCCTCGCGCCTGACCTGTAGGCTCCTTTGCTCCTCGCGCCTGACCTGTAGGCTCCTTTGCTCCTCGCGCCTGACCTGTAGGCTCCTTTGCTCCTCGCGCCTGACCTGTAGGCTCCTTTGCTCCTCGCGCCTGACCTGTAGGCTCCTTTGCTCCTCGCGCCTGACCTGTAGGCTCCTTTGCTCCTCGCGCCTGACCTGTAGGCTCCTTTGCTCCTCGCGCCTGACCTGTAGGCTCCTTTGCTCCTCGCGCCTGACCTGTAGGCTCCTTTGCTCCTCGCGCCTGACCTGTAGGCTCCTTTGCTCCTCGCGCCTGACCTGTAGGCTCCTTTGCTCCTCGCGCCTGACCTGTAGGCTCCTTTGCTCCTCGCGCCTGACCTGTAGGCTCCTTTGCTCCTCGCGCCTGACCTGTAGGCTCCTTTGCTCCTCGCGCCTGACCTGTAGGCTCCTTTGCTCCTCGCGCCTGACCTGTAGGCTCCTTTGCTCCTCGCGCCTGACCTGTAGGCTCCTTTGCTCCTCGCGCCTGACCTGTAGGCTCCTTTGCTCCTCGCGCCTGACCTGTAGGCTCCTTTGCTCCTCGCGCCTGACCTGTAGGCTCCTTTGCTCCTCGCGCCTGACCTGTAGGCTCCTTTGCTCCTCGCGCCTGACCTGTAGGCTCCTTTGCTCCTCGCGCCTGACCTGTAGGCTCCTTTGCTCCTCGCGCCTGACCTGTAGGCTCCTTTGCTCCTCGCGCCTGACCTGTAGGCTCCTTTGCTCCTCGCGCCTGACCTGTAGGCTCCTTTGCTCCTCGCGCCTGACCTGTAGGCTCCTTTGCTCCTCGCGCCTGACCTGTAGGCTCCTTTGCTCCTCGCGCCTGACCTGTAGGCTCCTTTGCTCCTCGCGCCTGACCTGTAGGCTCCTTTGCTCCTCGCGCCTGACCTGTAGGCTCCTTTGCTCCTCGCGCCTGACCTGTAGGCTCCTTTGCTCCTCGCGCCTGACCTGTAGGCTCCTTTGCTCCTCGCGCCTGACCTGTAGGCTCCTTTGCTCCTCGCGCCTGACCTGTAGGCTCCTTTGCTCCTCGCGCCTGACCTGTAGGCTCCTTTGCTCCTCGCGCCTGACCTGTAGGCTCCTTTGCTCCTCGCGCCTGACCTGTAGGCTCCTTTGCTCCTCGCGCCTGACCTGTAGGCTCCTTTGCTCCTCGCGCCTGACCTGTAGGCTCCTTTGCTCCTCGCGCCTGACCTGTAGGCTCCTTTGCTCCTCGCGCCTGACCTGTAGGCTCCTTTGCTCCTCGCGCCTGACCTGTAGGCTCCTTTGCTCCTCGCGCCTGACCTGTAGGCTCCTTTGCTCCTCGCGCCTGACCTGTAGGCTCCTTTGCTCCTCGCGCCTGACCTGTAGGCTCCTTTGCTCCTCGCGCCTGACCTGTAGGCTCCTTTGCTCCTCGCGCCTGACCTGTAGGCTCCTTTGCTCCTCGCGCCTGACCTGTAGGCTCCTTTGCTCCTCGCGCCTGACCTGTAGGCTCCTTTGCTCCTCGCGCCTGACCTGTAGGCTCCTTTGCTCCTCGCGCCTGACCTGTAGGCTCCTTTGCTCCTCGCGCCTGACCTGTAGGCTCCTTTGCTCCTCGCGCCTGACCTGTAGGCTCCTTTGCTCCTCGCGCCTGACCTGTAGGCTCCTTTGCTCCTCGCGCCTGACCTGTAGGCTCCTTTGCTCCTCGCGCCTGACCTGTAGGCTCCTTTGCTCCTCGCGCCTGACCTGTAGGCTCCTTTGCTCCTCGCGCCTGACCTGTAGGCTCCTTTGCTCCTCGCGCCTGACCTGTAGGCTCCTTTGCTCCTCGCGCCTGACCTGTAGGCTCCTTTGCTCCTCGCGCCTGACCTGTAGGCTCCTTTGCTCCTCGCGCCTGACCTGTAGGCTCCTTTGCTCCTCGCGCCTGACCTGTAGGCTCCTTTGCTCCTCGCGCCTGACCTGTAGGCTCCTTTGCTCCTCGCGCCTGACCTGTAGGCTCCTTTGCTCCTCGCGCCTGACCTGTAGGCTCCTTTGCTCCTCGCGCCTGACCTGTAGGCTCCTTTGCTCCTCGCGCCTGACCTGTAGGCTCCTTCGCTCCTCGCGCCTGACCTGTAGGCTCCTTTGCTCCTCGCGCCTGACCTGTAGGCTCCTTCGCTCCTCGCGCCTGCTGAGGTCTGCGATCGGCTTTTCCAGCAGTGGTCGGTGATCTGCCGCGCCATCTTGTAACAGGGTCACCCACCGATCAGGCCGTTATCGCCTATCCTGTGGGGAGATTCAGGCTTGTCTTAACCGGACAGCCCTTTTAAAGAATCTGAAAAAAGGTGAAAACTGCAGTTTGTCAGAATCCATTGTATTTCAGAAAGGAAGTATTTTTTTTTCCCTCTTCCACACCAAATAATTTCTTAAAGAATCACAGTTCCTGCTGACTTCCTCTCCAGTGCACCACGGCCGGTGGAGGATTACTGCCATGTGCAATGCTGAGTACAGTGAAGGATATATGAAACTGATCTGAAAGGAACACGTCTCATAGTAAATACAGACTGTTCTAACAACAGAGAAGTAATACTCTGATGTTGCGGATGAGATTTTATGATATCTCGTCCACCCACTTGTGAAAAAATCCTGACTTCCCTGCCCCCGCTTATCTTCCATGAGTGCAAATGGATTGGACTTGTTGAAATCCAGCATGCCTGATAGTTTTTTCCTCTGAAATCTGTCATTGGGGAGCGCTATGATCCCCACAAAAATCATTATCAAGTGGCTCAGTCAACTTTCACCTGGTGTGCACGGCCACCTCCACTCCTGGATCAGTCCTGCGTCTGTGCGTCTCTGCTTTGTGTCTGCTCTTCTCTATGAGAGGAAGGTTCACCGGCCAATAAACAAATACTTTCCGGCAGCGAGTACCATCTTCTGAAAAGAAAATGCAGAAAGCAGATGTGAAGAAGCCTTGGAAAAGTGCACTGCGGCTGACAAGCTTCTTGGCACCTCGATCCCACTTATTATTTTTGGCGTTGTCAAACAAGTTTGGTTTGATAATTACACAGGGGAAAAGGAGCCGTGCCCAGCCGCCCTCCCTTTAACCCATTCACGTTTCAGATCTTTCCACGCGTGCCCCTCTGCCAGGGATTTCACAGCTGGCTTCTGTCAGGAGGGTTTTTTTTTTAAATTGAAGGTGAATCCTTATTTTTCCAGGCTTTGGATATGTTGTACTACATTCCTGCACAGAAACAAACTGGTTGGGGGTGAAATGATCCTGGGTGGAAACCTTTCCTGTAGCAGAGGTAATTTCGCCCCACAGGCTGACGTAAGGTGCCTGGTCTTATGCAGAGAGTTGAATTATGTTGCATGTATCCCTATCTGTTTGGCTAAATTCAGATGATCATGTGAAGTATCATCCATGATGTGTGCAGATAGTGTTTGCATCTGGTGTGCTGTACCGTGCACCGGTCCACACGCGCCTGCTGGTGTCATATTTGGTACAGTTCTACTCATCCAGCCTCTACAATGGTGCGTGCCTTGATTTTATTTTTCCCCCAACATGATCCATGTGGCATATCCTTCAAATGAGTTGTGTCTGTGACTACTGCAGGTTTGTGGACCTGGACAGCGCACTGCCGTCTGTATAAGCCTTAAGTGGATGCTCCAATAACAGCAAGATAACTGCTAGGTCAGCGAGACTCCGACTACTAAGACCCCAGCAGTTGCCCAAATGAGGGCTATCTGGCCCTTGTTTGAATGAAGCGTGATTATGCATTTCATCCATTCACTATGGGACTGGTGGAGATAGCCGGATACATCGCTCTATTTTCTGCAGCCCCATGCACAATGACTGCTGCTCAATTCAAGCACAGAACAAAAGTCCCCCGTTTTTGCAATCGCTGGGAGTCTTGGCAGTTGTACAGTCTCCTATCAATCTAGTAGTTATCACTTATTTTGTGCATAGGTGATTGTGTTACTGCTGGAATACCCTCCCTGTACAGGACCTAAAATTTATTGACCTATTCATAGGCCATCACTTTAAAGCAGCACTCCCATCAATGTTTTTATCCTCCTAATATATTGCAATCATCATATTATATAGCACTGTGTACTTACAATTGCTCATTTTGCCTTTCTACCCCGCTAATTCTTCTCTTTTCCATTAGGTCTATGACCTCGCGTGATTAAAAACTGACTAGCTGAATCCTTCTAAGCTCTAGGTAGAAACAGGAGGTCAATTTTTCTCTGTATGAGTCATAAGTCACTGCAAAAGTCCCTGGCATGGTGGAGGAGGGAACAGCTGGGTCTGAAGAGGGGGATAATAAATGCAGGGACAAGAGACTTCCTGTGACTTAGAGCAAAGAAAAGAGAAGAATTAGCGGGGTAGAAAGGCAAAATGAGCAATTCTAAGTACACAGTGCTATCTAGTATGATGACTGAAATATATTAAGAGGATAAAAACTTTGATGGGCGTGCTTATTTATTGAGAGATAAATTGTAGAACTCTGTAGCGGCCACTAAGTTGTGTACAAGTTGCTGTTTTTCACCATGTCTATCTATTAATGTCCCCATACACATAACACAAAAAATAATGGCCCCGTGAGCAATCATCAGTCGAACAAATGGGTCGTTCATCTGCAAGGAAAAAAATAAATATTTCAGACCGTATCGTGTTGGATTTTTTTTTTTTTTTTTACGGCCAATGATGCAGCCAGTTTTTATTACTGTCAGGAAAAAAGATATAACTTGTTTGATCGTTGTTTTGAACGACGATGATCGTTTGTTCTTGTTCATCTGTCCTGAAGGCCGGCCGACAATCCAAGACTGAAATAACTGGCAGTCGTTTGTTATGGTTGAAATCGACCATTTTTCTTATGAGTAAGGGGGTCTGTATTACATGCATTATGACCAGACATTTAATCTAGGGGTGCTATGGTGGGCACTACACCATCAAAGCCCACAGAAATAAATGTTACAGTTGTGCAAACTTGTTAATTTTAATCTGTACAGAAGATCCGCACAGTAGTGTTTATTAGGTGCCAAAGATTTTTGCTATCTTTCTCTTTGGCTAGACATCATTTCTTTTGCGCAGATTGTTTTGTGTTCCTGTGACCTACTTGGCCGTCCACCGGGAGCTGAGGTTTTCTGCCAAGTTTTACGTTTTCTTTGTGTTAAACAGATTTATCAGTATTTTTATCCACCAGTGACTGTGAAAGTCCTTATTGCTGGTCCACGAAGAATTCTCTGATAAAGAGATGAGGATCCCAAACAGAAGACTTGGAGTGGAGAGCAGTAATGAAGAGCGTCTCCCGCTCTGGAGGACCTGTCCTGTCCTCCACTATATAAACAGTGCGCATGTGGATGGGCAGCGTGTATTACCTAGAGTCCCCATTCGTGGCGCTACAGGAAAACTGAACACTTAGCCAATGATTACACTTGAGCAATGGCTCCTGCAGCCTTCAGCTGCAGCCCATCTCCAGGCATTGGGGACTCTGTCGGCTATTGATGGCAGATGCGTTTAAAAAAAAGAAAATAAAATCAACAGTCATCCTCTACTACCAACTCATTAATTCATCTGAAGGAGTAGCAACCTTTTACCAAAATATTTGCTAAATGTTCCGTAAAATATATATCCTTTAGCTATAATATATACAAGTGCTTCTCACTAAATTAGAAAATCATCAAAAAGTTAATTTATTTCAGTACAAAAAGTGAAACTCCTATATTATATAGAGTCATTACAAACAGAGGGATCTATTTCACGTGTTTATTTCTGTTAATGTTGATGATTATGGCTTACAGCCAATGAAAACACAAAAGTCATTATCTCAGTAAATTAGAATAATTAACAAAAAACACCTACAAAGGCTTCCTAAGTGTTTAAAAGGGTCCCTTAAGCCCCCGTCTCACATAGCGAGATCGCTGCTGTGTCACGGTTTTGGTGACGCAACAGCGACCTCACCAGCGATGTCGCTATGTGTGACACTTTGCAGCGATCAGGCCCCTGCTGTGAGGTCGCTGCAGAATGTCCTGGACCATTTTTTGGTCTTTGCCCTCCCGCAGGTCAGCACACATCGCTGCTCCCGCTGGTCACACACAGCGATCAGGCTGGTAACTATGGTAAACATCGGGTTACTAGGGGCACACGCACACTTAGTAACCCGCTGTTTATCATGGTTACCACTCTGCTACGGTGAGCGGTAACCTCCCGCTCACCGTAGCAGAGTGGTAACCATGATAAACAGCGGGTTACTAGGTGCGCGTGTGCCCCTAGTAACCTGCTGTTTATCATAGTTACCAGCCTGCTCCTGCTTCAGCAGGCTGGTAACCAGGAGCAGGACATCGTGGAAAGATTCTTTCCACGATGTCCCTGCTCCCCTGATCGTTGGTGAGCCTGCCTGTTTGACAGCTCACCAGTGACCACATAGCGACGCAGCAACGATCCCTGACAGGTCGTATCGTTGTCGGGATCGCTGTAGCATCGCTAAGTGTGACCGGGCCTTTAGTCTGTTTCAGTAGGCTCCACAGTCATGGGGAAGACTTGACAGATGTCCAGAAGGCAGTCATTGACACACTCCACAAGGAGGGTAAGCCACATAAGGTCATTGCTAAAGAAGCTGGCTGTTCAGAGTGCTGTATACAAGCATATTAATGGAAAGTTGAGTGGAAGGAAAAAGTGTGTTAGAAAAAGGCGCACAAGCAACCGGGATAATCGCAGCCTTGAAAGGATTGTTAAGAAAAGGCCATTCAAAAATTTGGGGGGAGATTCACAAGGAGCGGACTGCTGCTGGAGTCATTGCTTCCAGAGCCACCACACACAGACGTATCCAGGACATGGGCTACAAGTGTCGCATTCCTTGTGTCAAGCCACTCATGACCAATAGACAACGCCAGAAGCGTCTTTCCTGGGCCAAGGAGAAGAAGACCTGGACTGATGCTCGGTAGTTTTCAGATGAAATAAAATTTTGCATTTCATTTGGAAATCAAGGTCCCAGAGTCTGGAGGAAGAGTGGAGAGGCCACAATCCAAGCTGCTGGAGGTCTAGTGTGACGTTTCCACAATCAGTGATGGTTTGGGGAGCCATGTCATCTGCTGGTGTAGGTCCACTGTGTTTTATCAAGACCAAAGTCAGTGCAGCCGTCTACCAGGACATTGTAGAGCACTTCATGCTTCCCTCTGCCGACAAGGTTTTTGGAGATGGAAATGTCATTCTCCAGCAGGACTTGGCCCCTGTCCACACTGACAAAAGTACCAATACCTGGTTTACACACAACAGTATCACTGTGCTTGATTGGCAGCAAACTCGCCTGACCTTAACCCCATAGAGAATCTATTATAGAGAATCTATGGGGTATTGTCAAGAGGAAGATGAGACACCAGACCCCACAATGCAGACGAGCTGAAGGCTGCTATCAAAGCCACCTGGGCTTCCATAACACCTCAGCAGGGCCACAGGCTGATCACCTCCATGCCACATTGCCGCATTGATGCAGTAATTTATGCACAAGGAGCCCTGACCAAGTACTGAGGGCATTTACTGAACATACAATAAAAATAATTTTCAAGCTGTTGCTATAAAGTATTCTAATTTACTGAGATAATGACTTTTGTGTTTTCATTGTCTGTAAGCCATAGTCATCAACATTAACAGAAATAAACACTTGAAATAGATCCCTCTGTGTGTAATGACTCTATATTATATAGGAGTTTCACTTTTTGTATTGAAGAACTGAAATAAATTATCTTTTTGATGATATTCTAATGTAGTGATAAGCACTTGTATATTAGGCAGTGAATAAACAGTCAGATCTTGATGTTAACCTGTGGAAAGCTACTTAGACTTAGAAAAGGGCCAAATTGCAGATGCTCGTTTGTCTAGCCGTTGCAAAGTCCCCGTCCTGACGCGACTTGTGCCCTTGCCTTCTATACCTTACACAAGCACACACACACACCTGTCCTGGCGCGGCATGTGCCCTCGTCCTGGCGCGGCGTGTGATTGCTTTATTAGTGCCATGCACGATCGTTGTTTATATTTGCTACTTTTCTGTGCATTTGGCAAGTTGTACGACCAGCAGATTGTTAATATTTAACAAGCAAATGTGTCGTTTCATATTTCCGCTTGTGCTTCAGAACTAGTCCTTCTAGATAAGTCGGTTCCTGTCTGTGTTTATCATCGATCTACTAAAATGGATTTAGTGTGTGGTGTTTTTTTTTAGTTTTTTTTTATTTATTTTTTTTTTTTTTATCAAAAACTGTCATTGTGACTTGTAGCAACCAATCAGAGCTTAACTTTCATTTATCAACCCCTTCCCATCAGCCACTATACATGTACGCAGCAGCATTCGGAGCTCGCTCTGGTCACTGCTGTTTAGCCCCCTTAAACGCTGCTGTCAATTGCTGACAGCGGCATAAAGCGGTGCATTTTGTGACACGCCAGTTTGGCAAATTTTCCACCAAATTTTTAAACCACTAAAGGGAGAAAGAGATCGATGGTTTTGTGCAGCAAGAAGCAGTCACTGCCTTTCACGAAGCATATTACCATTCTCTAGTATTCAGATTAGGAATGCCCCCTATCCTGTACCTGCGGCTGCCCTATTTAGGTTACTGCCATGTCATGGACGCCATGTTTTGCTGCTGCCGAGCCTTTACTGTGGTATTGTATTAGGGCTGCAGCATCCTAATTGATGGGGGCCATGATATAGCTTAATCCATAGGCAACAGTTGAAATAAGCCACCTCCAGAGGAGAAATAAACATTTCTTGTGAGAAACGACTAAATACTGTCTTTCACTTTTCAGTATCTCTGCTTGCTGACTGTATACTCACTAACATCTTGTATTTTTTATATCCTGACCTCTCCGATGTTCTGTGGTTATGTTGGAGCGTTGAAGGATGACTCTGGCCCCATATCCGGGTGCAGGCTCCTGTTTCCAAAATATCACTGGAATTTCTTATGTGTCACTGAACAAACTTTGAAAAAAATAATTATATGTCGTCTTCATGCATTTGATCTTGAAGAAGGTGACTGATTTTGATCTTGTGTAATTAAAAGCGACATCGTCGCCTTCTCGGATATCTGCTTTGATGTTATCAACTTCGAGCAAATATTAAACCTGGAGTTTTATTTGGTTGGCCTATTAGGTATAATGGCTCTCTGGGGATCCAGCTGCTAGGAGCCCCACCAATCACAATCAGCATGGCTGCTTACTTCCAAGACAGCGCCCCACCTGTACATAGGTTTTGTGCAGTACTGCAGCTTGGCTCTATTCACTTCAATAGAGCTGAGCTGTACGACCCATGGACAGGTGTGGTACCTGGAAGTAAGCAGTAATTCTTATTGTGATGGGTCTCAATCTATCATGCATTTATCAACTATTCCATACAAAATAAAAAAATAATAAAAAACTTTAGTAAAAATTCTAAATCATTTTCCCAGGGCATTGTGCACATTACAGGACGTGCAGTATATCCTAGTGATAAGTACAGATTTGTGTAAATTGTGATATTTCATTATCTTTTTCAACGTTTTACTTATTACATTTTATTTACTTTTTTTTAAAGCTAACCCTTTGAATTGATAAGGAAAAGGTGGCGTGCTTAACCCTTTGGCGTGAAGTCGCCTATTCTAGACTGTTCATAGCCGTCCTTAAAAAAACAAAAACGCAGAACAAATAAATTAGTGTCGCAATCATATTTAACACGCGTTGGTCACAATTTTTGCAAATTCCAAATTAAGGTGCGACATTTGCCACATTTGATCCTCCGCTCCTGTCTGACATTGTATACATGTCGTTTGGTACTTCCAAAGTTACAACTTGTGCAAAAATGTTGCAAAGACTTGTAATATTTGACACCTTGGTCTCTGTTTCTTATCTAACATTGGGAAGTAAACTGTTTTCTGCATTGAACCTCTGTCTGTGAAAATAGAAGGAGGAGTGGGGTGGGGTGGTGTGTGATGGGCGCTAAAGTTCTTTTGGCCCACGTGGGATGAATGGACCCCTGTATATCTGTGCCGAGAGCTTTCTCCAGTATATATTCCAAACATAGGGTAATGACACAGTGTGCAGAGAGCCAGAAAGTGGCCTCTCTGGGGGCAGTATGTATCTTACATCCTGGCCTGTGAGTAAATATTGATTGGAGCTACTCTGCATCTGCTCCTTTTTCTTTTCTGTATAAACACTTACAGGTGCCAGTGCAAAAAATAATAATTTGGACTGATTTTATAATATATTTTTTCTGTTGTTGCCTTTGTATAAGATGGTGTAATCAGCTATGCAATTATGCTGGAAAAAAAAAGCTTCTCTGCCCAACAGTGGCGAAGAGTACCTTTGTCGGATTAATGGGAGCTTTTGGAGCTTTTTCCGGCACATACTTCTAAGTTCCCATCAAACCCAATGTGAATAAACCCAAGAAGGGTTTTGACTGCTGCAGTAAGTGATTGTCTGCAGACTTGTCACGTGGGGTAGATGGACGTTGAGGTTTGCATCCATTATAATCAGAAGATGAGCAGTGAGAATATATTAAATGTGTTTGGTGCTCAGATTAAGTGACTGAACTTGTAGCTGGTTGGTTCCCTTTAGACCCCTCATCCAAACAAGAAGTGACGCTATAATCCCCCCTAAGGGGTATTCTCTGCCGTCTATAAATGTCAGAGCCGGAGGAATGGCCATGCTGGTTACGGAGGATGTACTGCAGTTGTGACATGTCCTTCTGCAGATTTCATGGAAATCACGCCCGGCTGGTTTTACAGAAGAGAATTTTAATTGTTTCGATCGGGCTCTTCGTACATTGTTTTTTTTTTTTTTTTTTTCCTCCTCCCCCCCCCCCCCCCCCCCCCCCAATAGTTTGAGCACGTTTTTAGTTCTAGCTTTCTCGTGGTATCATGGCTTTCTGCAGACAAGGAAGAATGTGACATTTATATAATTTACTTAAGGGAGTTTTCCAAACTTATGTAAAATAGCTTTGTCATAGTTCAGTGCAAAGTTCTGCAACTTTCTAATAAGGCAATGAGTCGATACAAAGTATATGATAGATTTCTGCTTGCTGTCGGTGAATATATGGTCTTTTTTTTTTAGATTAAATATAACTTACTGATACACTTAGAGATTTTCCCATCTCAAATGTCCGCATTGGTCCGTTTCCAGCACGTGTAATTTCCGCCTGTAGTTGGCACAGGAGAGGGTTTCATGTGGCACGTGACCGACGCTGCTTGTGAAGGGGGCTGGCTGCTCATTTCAGTAGCTAAGCTGCCAATTCTTCATCAATATAGTGAAGGGGAATTGTTAATGGAAAAAAAAGCATCAAAACTATCAGTCAGCCTCCGAGATTCTCTGGTCAGGGATAAATACACGAGACTGATGAAAGCTGGAGATCAGCTATAGTCTCTGTCCGCTGCATGGACAGCCCAATGTTCATTCATCGGATCACTGCAGTCATGAGATTAGAAGAAATCTGTGGATGGCGCTGGAGGCGTCAGGATAAAGTGGGCTAGATTAGCATTAAAAAACGTCAGCGCTCAGCAGACACATCATGCTTTATTTGCTTTTGTTGCGGGAATATTATATTTCTATTTTATAAGGTATACCGCCATACTGGGAACAAGCAGATTACTTTAGGAAGGGGGGATAAAATGTAATCACCAGTTCCCCCTTGTCACACAGAAGTTTGTGTTCTATTCTTTTTTGTTTTGGTAGAAAAGTTCATTAAAAGGTGATTCCGGTATCCTCCACGGAATAGTTAATTGTTAGATCGGTTTCCATCGTCTTTGCTTCTCCTCTGGCTGCAAGATTATTGCCTGGAGGAGCTAAATGGAGCCGCATACTCCCTACTGCTCCATGCTACTGACCAAGGTAGCTGAGCGCAGCGCCACACTTGGCCGTCTTCATATTTATGGTGCTATAAATTGAGAATGAAGCCGCAGGGGGCATTCATGACCGGCCACTTCGTTCAGCACCCCCCGCCACAAGACAAGGGGAAAACAAGGTCCTGTTGGCTGTGTCTCCCACCGTTCTAACAGTCAATGACTATCCAATGGATAGAGGATCAGATGGTTTAGTGAATCCTGTATTGAGCGAGGGGATTGTACATGATGACCCTGAAGGTCCCTTAGGAATCTTTGTAGACTGGAATACCTCTTTAATTTATTTCAATAAAACGTCTCCAAAATAAATATAATTATTATTATTATTATTATTTATTTATTTTTTTTAATGAGAAGATCCCTTCCCTTCTCCATTATAAATTCTGCACACTGGAAGACCACTTTCCACTGTAATTTTTGGTGGTCGTCTCGGTGAGGTTTCCCTGTAGCTGCGTTTTGGGGTTACGTTCGCCCAGAGCCGGTGTCGCGGCGCAGTATTTTGCTGATGAATGGGTTTTGTGACCCAGTCTTTTCGAATGGTTTGCAGGGATCTGGCACGTTTTCCAGACCGTGCGCTCGCAGTAAGCTGTTCTCTATATAATTAGTCATGGATTAAGGGGAAGCCTGCTAGAAATATGCCCCACACGCTCCAGCACTCGCAGCTACACAATGATTACCTCCGTGCTCCTTGATAATTCTTTTCTCAGCATTTACTATAGATGGGGCTTGAAAATAATCTACGGTACTCCAAAAATTCCTCGAATGGGGTTATGATTTTACAATAACAGTAGGAAAAAAAGTTATAAATTCTAGAAAATCCTATATACATGATGCAGTTATTTAGCAGCAGACATGGCCTTGTTTGATCAGCATCCTGAATGATGATGCCTATGGACCTCCGTTTAGTCAGAATTTAGCAGCTGGGTCTAAAAAATTTATAGAAACCAGTTCTCCTATAGTTACAAGGACACCCCGGCTTCCCAGACACGAATAGTCCCTCCATGATTAATCATGCTCTTATTGGTGCACTGTACATTTAGACTTAATGCACCACTTGGAAAATGGTCTCTAAGTTTTAACTTCTTTTTATTTACTATAAAGACTTGTAAAACTCAAGTGCATATCAATTTCCAGGAGGGACAACTGAGGAACATCACAAAGCAAAGGTTTTTTTTAAGAAAAGATGCTTCATTGAGAATACAAGTATTTACTAAAGCAGACACATCGGGAGAGCGGGCCATTCCCCTCTAAACATTATGCTGCTGCGTCCTTGTGGGTGGTGTCCAGCTTGCCAAGACTTCTGAATGGCAGCAGTAGGGGAGCAAGGACTGCATTGTGCAGGATTTGGGGGACACCTCCTGCAGTAGATTCCAGCATTATTTGCTTGTTGGTTTTCTATAGGGACTGGTTGATAGATTTAGACATCTGCACATGGTTAGACCGTAGGAATCTCATGTGATAATAATAAAATGCAGATTCTTTGTGCATTCATGGTGCGGGGCCTGTGTGGACAATATGCAGTAGCTGCGGAGTGACAGGACCCCATTTGTCTACCACCGTCCTGGCTTCCCGGAGAAACACTCGGCTCCCTGTCTTGGTGACAGTGAAGCAGTCGCCTCCCATAACCCTCTGATGGAGGCACGGGCTGGTACTTGCATAGACAGACAGTGCATATGTTGGCTAGGTTTCTTAGCATCATGCAAGCTCTAGTATTCATGCAATGTCCCTGCTTAACCCGCTGATGTCAGACATTCCCTATTAATACGAAGGCTGCCATTCCTAGGTGGTCTTTATGGTATAATTCACACATGCAATTTGGAAAGACCCAAAGTCTTTTACGTCTACAGTGCCTACAAGTAGTATTCAACCCCCTGCAGATTTAGCTGGTTTGATAAGATGCAAATAAGTTAGAGCCTTCAAACTGCAAACGAGAGTAGGTTTTATGAACAGAAGCATAAATCTTACAAACGAAAAAGTTATGTTGCTCAGTTGAATTTTATTAAATTTTAAACATAAAAGTGTGGGTCAATTATTATACAACCCCTATGTTTAATATTTTGTGGAATAACCCTTGTTTGCAATTACAGCTAATAATCGTCTTTTATAAGACCTGATCAGGCCGGCACAGGTCTGTGGAGTTATCTTGGCCCACTCCTCCATGCAGATCTTCTCCAAGTTATCTAGGTTCTTTGGGTGTCTCATGTGGACTTTATTCTTGAGCTCCTTCCACAAGTTTTCAATTGGGTTAAGGTCAGGAGACTGACTAGGCCACTCCAACACCTTGACTTTTTCCCTCTTGAACCAGGCCTTGGTTTTCTTGGCTGTGTGCTTTGGGTCGTTGTCTTGTTGGAAGATGAAATTACGGCCCATCTTAAGATCCTTGATGGAGGAGCGGAGGTTCTTGGCCAAAATCTCCAGGTAGGCCGTGCTATCCATCTTCCCATGGATGCGGACCAGATGGCCAGGCCCCTTGGCAGAGAAACAGCCCCACAGCATGATGCTGCCACCACCATGCTTGACTGTAGGGATGGTATTCTTGGGGTCGTATGCAGTGCCATCCAGTCTCCAAACGTCACGTGTGTGGTTGGCACCAAAGATCTCGATCTTGGTCTCATCAGACCATAGAACCTTGAACCAGTCTGTCTCGGAGTCCTCCAAGTGATCATGAGCAAACTGTAGACGAGCCTTGACATGACGCTTTGAAAGTAAAGGTACTTTACGGGCTCGTCTGGAACGGAGACCATTGCGGTGGAGTACGTTACTTATGGTATTGACTGAAACCATTGTCCCCACTGCCATGAGATCTTCCCGGAGCTCCTTCCTTGTTGTCCTTGGGTTAGCCTTGACTCTTCGGACAAGTCTGGCCTCGGCACGGGAGGACACTTTCAAAGGCTGTCCAGGCCGTGGAAGGCTAACAGTAGTTCCATAAGCCTTCCACTTACGGATGATGCTCCCAACAGTGGAGACAGGTAGGCCCAACTCCTTGGAAAGGGTTTTGTACCCCTTGCCAGCCTTGTGACCCTCCACGATCTTGTCTCTGATGGCCTTGGAATGCTCCTTTGTCTTTCCCATGTTGACCATGTCTGAGTGCTGTTCACAAGTTTGGGGAGGGTCTTAAATAGTCAGAAAAGGCTGGCAAAAGAGATCTTTAATCCACACATGTGAAGCTCATTATTCTTGGTGCCTGAACTACTTCCTAATACTTTTGGGGGACCAAACAGAATTCTTGTGGTTTGAGGGGTTGAATAATAAATGACACTCTGAATTAACTTTTTACGTTTTTAAAAAAAAAAAAATAATTTGCTGCAGTGCATTTCCCCACTTCCAGGCTGATCTACAGTACAAATGTCACAATGCCAAGTTAATTCCGCATGTGTCAACCAGCTAAATCTGCAGGGGGTTGAATACTACTTGTAGGCACTGTATGTCCAGATCTGAGTGGCCACTGTCTTTTCAATAAACTTTGCATAAATCAGTAGTTCAAGCTATGAAACTATCTAATATATGTTAGCAGAGAAATTCCTCTTTTTGTTCTCCCCTTACACTTAAATTCATCATTCACTCTGAAAAACTTCTCAAATCCACCCTTGGTCAAAACAAAGGTGATCATCATCTTACTGAGGGATCAGATTACAGTTGCCTTTTGAAGCTTATCAGGTGAGCAGGAGCAGAGAGAGAAAGAGAGACAATCCTGTGCTGATAGTTTCTAACAAGTGTTGGATTCACAGCCACACTTGCTCAATACTACTGTATAATATACTCCGTGAACACGCAGGTTCTGAAATCGGGAGACAGGAGAGCTAGTCTGCACCCATTAGCTAAAACACTGCCGAAAATGGGTCCTTCTGAGGGGAATACTTTCGAAACATGCAGGATACAAGTCATATAATGACCAGAAATAGTATTATTCCTTATGTACGTCCACACAGGACGGCTTATTCTGAAAAGTCACCTGAAACAACAAGTACGTTTTAAATTAACTGGCTTGACGAATCATTTAGCTACATGACCAGGACTCTGGGTTTGCCTGCAGTCCGGTATGGCAGAAGGAGTTTGCCAGGAATATTCTATTACATTGGTGATATCTCTGCAGGATCCGATCCTGAACCTTAATCCATAAGCAGCTGGGATTCCACTGAAGGCCAAATACCAAAGTCTTCTGGCACACGACAGGGGGAGGCTTCTGGGACGTCTCGAGCACCAGCTGAATTTTCAGTGAGTGCCCCCATCCCGTTTGCTTTCTTACGGCCACTTGCATCTGTGCACTGAATTAGAGTCATCCGCAGCTCTATTGGGATCTTACTATGGACGCTCTGCAGGGTTCTCTTTTCACTGGAGTTTTTCATGCAGCTTGGAAAACTTCTTCCCCCTCCAACTCGCTTCTGCAATTTGCTGTACTAGCAGCACAGCTTATCCTACAAATATAAGGTTGCCCTTTTGTGTGGTGGTTTGTGGTTTTTGTTTTTTTTTATATAATATTTTAATGAATGTGTTATATGGGGCTATTCACATATCCAAAAACACTGGGTTTTCTCCTACTCTGATCTATTTTGCAAACCAAACTCTGACTCATTCACTTGAATGGCAAAGAAGAAAAAAAACGGACCGCACATGGATTTTTATGGATTGCTGTGAGGAAGTGTTTAGGAAACCTTTTTCCGTCTTTTTTTTGTGTTATACATCATTTTCACTTCATGCACAATTTTAGATTTTCATGTAAAACTGGTGTAAGAAAAAAAAAAAAATACAACACGTGAAGAAGACCTAAAGGCTAAAAATCGCATTAAAATGTCAGAGGTTCGTCCTTTTAATAGTTGCACCTATCTTTTCAGGTAGGTTATGATTGATACCTGGAGGAGTTTTAATAATTGGAAACTATATAAATTCCAAGCTGGCTCCTGAAAACCTCTGAACTGTAGTTGTATCCATGCCTAATGTTGGGCAATTCCTACAGATTGGAGTCCTGGAATCTGGTTCCTAAACAAACATTGGCAATGACTAAAAGGATAATGCAATGATCCAAGCCTGCTGTACTGCTGTCTGTGGTATGAGACGATACTGATAAAGAGCTTTTACTATGTTTTCTTTGTCTGTGCACATTGATCCTGACCCTTTACATTACTTTACTGTTTTATTTTTCAGTTCTTTCCTTTTTATGTATATTGTCTTCTATATTTAGTGCATTGCACCCTGTACTGAACACACAAATTGCTTGCCCCAGATTTAGAGATGGGTGTTCAAGTACTGAGCGTGCTGTAAGAAGTGATCTAACAGTCCCTGCCCTGGGCATAAGTTGGGCGTTCATTATGCAGCTGGAGGAAGCGATATAATGACTTTGGGAGACAAGGTTTCTTAACTGGAGATGAATATTGAATATGTGCCATTAGATATAAAGTTGCATCCTTAGTGTTTGGGATTTTCCTGATACATTGTAACGCCTAGTGCACATGTCTGTCACCCCATGTCATTCCCATCACATGAGCCAGCATTGTGTTTGCAGCCAAGTAAGACCAGAGTCAGGCGTAGATATTGCCTATTGGAATGAGGGAAATCATATGAAATTCAATGTACTGCTCTTAAAGGCAAATTGCATTGTTAGACATTTACATTCTTCCTTTTTCCTTCTTCTTAGGCTATGTTCACACGTTGCGTTTTTGCTGCTTTTTTTTGTGCAAGCAAAACCTGCACTCTTGGCAGTAAAGAAGCTGCTTACAAAAAGCTGGTTTTACTGCTTCTATTTCAGGTACATTTGTCTCTTGTGCATGCTGATAAAGTTGAGTTCCCCACCAAAAAAAATCCATGATGCAACTTCTTGAGTTTTCTGCACCAAAAACGCAGTAAGATCTGATACCTGCGTTTTTTTGCTGCGTTTTTCACTTACTCATTGCTTTCTATGGGTGAAAAAATGCTGAAAGTGACATACTGCAGTAATCAAAAGCGCAGCAGTTTTCCAATTCGGTCAGGGGAAGAAAAAACAAGTGCGAGCATGAGATTTGTGAAATCTCGTAGCTTTTGCTGGTACTGTAAAACGTAGCTTAAATTTGCTTTAGAAAAATGCAGCAAAAATGCAACGTGTGAACATAGCCTTACTGTGCTGCCTTTGTTGCTGTTCTTCCAGTTTATGAACCAGGAAGCTAAGGATGAACAAAGCTGTCACCGACTCCCAATCATTTAGGAGATGGCTGTTGATCAGTTGCTTGTGCATATTTGTACCCGGTCATAAAACAGGAACAGATCTGTCAGAAATGCAGTCGTCTCTCTGCTGCTGCGTTTTGTGCAGTTTGCAGTTGCGTCGTCATTTTGGGACATAGGGGAAGGGGATCTGTTTAGTTAATGTTCAGTATACTGATCCCAAAGAGGGGGATTTTAATCCTAGAGCATTGTCTGCACATCCCACAATACATGTAATACTGATGAAAATGAACATACGCTGCCATTAATCTGGATCCCTAAAAGTATGTTGTTCCTGAAGTGCTGCTTTACCCCTCGCTAACGGCTAAAAGTTTTGAAACGTTCGTCTAGGATAAGAACTTTTGTCGGCTTTCTTCCATACAGCGCCACACCTGCCCACAGGTTGTGAGTGGTAATGCGGCTCAGCCCAGTTCACTGTAATGAAGCTGAGGTGTAATACCAGGGACAACAGATGTGGCGCTATTTCTGGATGAAAGCAGATATATATTTAACTAATTCTGAACATTTCCTGACTTGAATGAGTTTTGTATTTTGTGACGTCTGTGCTGAGTTTTCAGCCATCAGATGCCTCCTTTCTGTTGTTTCCACTTAAATTCTCATGGCATGTATCTCACAGACACCATAATGGAGAGATGCTGCACTCCTCCTCCTGAATGGCAGTCTCACAGACACCATAATGGAGAGATGCTGCACTCCTCCTCCTGAATGGCATGTATCTCACAGACACCATAATGGAGAGATGCTGCACTCCTCCTCCTGAATGGCAGTCTCACAGACACCATAATGGAGAGATGCTGCGCTCCTCCTCCTGAATGGCAGTCTCACAGACACCATAATGGAGAGATGCTGCACTCCTCCTCCTGAATGGCATGTATCTCACAGACACCATAATGGAGAGATGCTGCACTCCTCCTCCTGAATGGCAGTCTCACAGACACCATAATGGAGAGATGCTGCGCTCCTCCTCCTGAATGGCAGTCTCACAGACACCATAATGGAGAGATGCTGCACTCCTCCTCCTGAATGGCATGTATCTCACAGACACCATAATGGAGAGATGCTGCACTCCTCCTCCTGAATGGCAGTCTCACAGACACCATAATGGAGAGATGCTGCGCTCCTCCTCCTGAATGGCAGTCTCACAGACACCATAATGGAGAGATGCTGCACTCCTCCTCCTGAATGGCATGTATCTCACAGACACCATAATGGAGAGATGCTGCGCTCCTCCTCCTGAATGGCAGTCTCACAGACACCATAATGGAGAGCTGCTGCACTCCTCCTCCTGAATGGCAGTCTCACAGACACCATAATGGAGAGCTGCTGCACTCCTCCTCCTGAATGGCATGTATCTCACAGACACCATAAGGGAGAGATGCTGCACTCCTCCTCCTGAATGGCAGTCTCACACACCATAAGGGAGAGATGCTGCACTCCTCCTCCTGAATGGCAGTCTCACAGACACAATAAGGGAGAGATGCTGCGCTCCTCCTCCTGAATGGCAGTCTCACAGACACCATAATGGAGAGATGCTGCACTCCTCCTCCTGAATGGCATGTATCTCACAGACACCATAAGGGAGAGATGCTGCACTTCTCCTCCTGAATGGCAGTCTCACATACACCATAAGGGAGAGATGCTGCGCTCCTCCTCCTGAATGGCAGTCTCACAGACACCATAAGGGAGAGATGCTGCGCTCCTCCTCCTGAATGGCAGTCTCACATACACCATAAGGGAGAGATGCTGCGCTCCTCCTCCTGAATGGCAGTCTCACATACACCATAAGGGAGAGATGCTGCACTCCTCCTCCTGAATGGCAGTCTCACATACACCATAAGGGAGAGATGCTGCGCTCCTCCTCCTGAATTGCAGTCTCACAGACACCATAAGGGAGAGATGCTGCGCTCCTCCTCCTGAATGGCAGTCTCACAGACACCATAATGGAGAGATGCTGCACTCCTCCTCCTGAATGGCAGTCTCAGTCACCATAATGGAGAGATGCTGCACTCCTGCTCCTGAATGGCAGTCTCACATACACCATAAGGGAGAGATGCTGCGCTCCTGCTCCTGAATGGCAGTCTCACATACACCATAAGGGAGAGATGCTGCGCTCCTCCTCCTGAATGGCATGTATCTCACAGACACCATAATGGAGAGATGCTGCACTCCTCCTCCTGAATAGCAGTCTCACAGACACCATAATGGAGAGATGCTGCGCTCCTCCTCCTGAATGGCAGTCTCACAGACACCATAATGGAGAGATGCTGCGCTCCTGCTCCTGAATGGCAGTCTCACATACACCATAAGGGAGAGATGCTGCGCTCCTCCTCCTGAATGGCAGTCTCAGTCACCATAATGGAGAGATGCTGCACTCCTCCTCCTGAATGGCATGTATCTCACAGACACCATAAGGGAGATATGCTGCACTCCTCCTCCTGAATGGCAGTCTCACAGACACCATAATGGAGAGATGCTGCGCTCCTCCTCCTGAATGGCAGTCTCACAGACACCATAATGGAGAGATGCTGCACTCCTCCTCCTGAATGGCATGTATCTCACAGACACCATAATGGAGGGATGCTGCGCTCCTGCTCCTGAATGGCAGTCTCACAGACACCATAATGGAGAGATGCTGCACTCCTCCTCCTGAATGGCATGTATCTCACAGACACCATAATGGAGAGATGCTGCACTTCTCCTCCTGAATGGCAGTCTCAGTCACCATAATGGAGAGATGCTGCACTCCTCCTCCTGAATGGCATGTATCTCACAGACACCATAAGGGAGATATGCTGCACTCCTCCTCCTGAATGGCATGTATCTCACAGACTCCATAAAGAAGAGATGCTGCACTCCTCCTCCTGAATGGCAGTCTCACAGACACCATAAGGGAGAGATGCTGCGCTCCTCTTCCTGAATAGCAGTCTCACAGACACCATAATGGAGAGATGCTGCACTCCTCCTCCTGAATGGCAGTCTCACACACCATAAGGGAGAGATGCTGCACTCCTCCTCCTGAATGGCAGTCTCACAGTCACCATAATGGAGAGATGCTGCACTCCTCCTCCTGAATGGCAGTCTCACAGACACCATAATGGAGAGCTGCTGCACTCCTCCTCCTGAATGGCAGTCTCACAGACACCATAATGGAGAGCTGCTGCACTCCTCCTCCTGAATGGCAGTCTCACAGACACCATAATGGAGAGATGCTGCACTCCTCCTCCTGAATGGCAGTCTCACAGACACCATAATGGAGAGATGCTGCACTCCTCCTCCTTAATGGCAGTCTCACAGACGCAATAATGGAGAGATGCTGCACTCCTCCTCCTGAATGGCATGTATCTCACAGACACCATAATGGAGAGATGCTGCACTCCTCCTCCTGAATTGCAGTCTCACAGACACCATAATGGAGAGATGCTGCACTCCTCCTCCTGAATGGCAGTCTCACAGACACAATAATGGAGAGATGCTGCACTCCTCCTCCTGAATGGCAGTCTCACAGACACCATAATGGAGAGATGCTGCACTCCTCCTCCTGAATGGCAGTCTCACACACCATAAGGGAGAGATGCTGCACTTCTCCTCCTGAATGGCAGTCTCACAGTCACCATAATGGAGAGATGCTGCACTCCTCCTCCTGAATGGCAGTCTCACAGACACCATAATGGAGAGCTGCTGCACTCCTCCTCCTGAATGGCAGTCTCACAGACACCATAATGGAGAGATGCTGCACTCCTCCTCCTGAATGGCAGTCTCACAGACACCATAATGGAGAGATGCTGCACTCCTCCTCCTGAATGGCAGTCTCACAGACACCATAATGGAGAGATGCTGCACTCCTCCTCCTGAATGGCAGTCTCACAGACACCATAATGGAGAGATGCTGCACTCCTCCTCCTGAATGGCAGTCTCACAGACACCATAATGGAGAGATGCTGCACTCCCCCTCCTGAATGGCAGTCTCACAGACACCATAATGGAGAGATGCTGCACTCCTCCTCCTTAATGGCAGTCTCACAGACGCAATAATGGAGAGATGCTGCACTCCTCCTCCTGAATGGCAGTCTCACAGTCACCATAATGGAGAGATGCTGCACTCCTCCTCCTGAATTGCAGTCTCACAGTCACCATAATGGAGAGATGCTGCACTCCTCCTCCTGAATGGCAGTCTCACAGACACCATAATGGAGAGATGCTGCGCTCCTCCTCCTGAATGGCATGTATCTCACAGACACCATAATGGAGGGATGCTGCGCTCCTCCTCCTGAATGGCAGTCTCACAGACACCATAAGGGAGAGATGCTGCGCTCCTCCTCCTGAATGGCAGTCTCACAGACACAATAAGGGAGAGATGCTGCGCTCCTCCTCCTGAATGGCAGTCTCACATACACCATAAGGGAGAGATGCTGCACTCCTCCTCCTGAATGGCATGTATCTCACAGACACCATAAGGGAGAGATGCTGCACTCCTCCTCCTGAATGGCAGTCTCACATACACCATAAGGGAGAGATGCTGCGCTCCTCCTCCTGAATGGCAGTCTCACAGACACCATAAGGGAGAGATGCTGCGCTCCTCCTCCTGAATGGCAGTCTCACATACACCATAAGGGAGAGATGCTGCGCTCCTCCTCCTGAATGGCAGTCTCACATACACCATAAGGGAGAGATGCTGCGCTCCTCCTCCTGAATTGCAGTCTCACAGACACCATAAGGGAGAGATGCTGCGCTCCTCCTCCTGAATGGCAGTCTCACAGACACCATAATGGAGAGATGCTGCACTCCTCCTCCTGAATGGCATGTATCTCACAGACACCATAATGGAGAGATGCTGCGCTCCTGCTCCTGAATGGCAGTCTCACATACACCATAAGGGAGAGATGCTGCGCTCCTCCTCCTGAATGGCAGTCTCACAGACACCATAATGGAGAGATGCTGCGCTCCTCCTCCTGAATGGCAGTCTCACAGACACCATAATGGAGAGATGCTGCGCTCCTCCTCCTGAATGGCAGTCTCACAGACACCATAATGGAGAGATGCTGCACTCCTCCTCCTGAATGGCATGTATCTCACAGACACCATAATGGAGGGATGCTGCGCTCCTCCTCCTGAATGGCAGTCTCACAGACACCATAAGGGAGAGATGCTGCACTTCTCCTCCTGAATGGCAGTCTCACAGACACCATAATGGAGAGATGCTGCACTCCTCCTCCTGAATGGCATGTATCTCACAGACACCATAATGGAGGGATGCTGCGCTCCTGCTCCTGAATGGCAGTCTCAGTCACCATAATGGAGAGATGCTGCACTCCTCCTCCTGAATGGCATGTATCTCACAGACACCATAAGGGAGATATGCTGCACTCCTCCTCCTGAATGGCAGTCTCACAGACACCATAAGGGAGAGATGCTGCACTCCTCCTCCTGAATGGCAGTCTCAGTCACCATAAGGGAGAAATGCTGCACTCCTCCTCCTGAATGGCAGTCTCACAGACACAATAAGGGAGAGATGCTGCACTCCTCCTCCTGAATGGCAGTCTCACAGACACAATAAGGGAGAGATGCTGCGCTCCTCCTCCTGAATGGCAGTCTCACAGTCACCATAATGGAGAGATGCTGCACTCCTCCTCCTGAATGGCAGTCTCACAGACACCATAATGGAGAGATGCTGCACTCCTCCTCCTGAATGGCAGTCTCACAGACACCATAATGGAGAGATGCTGCACTCCTCCTCCTGAATGGCAGTCTCACAGACACCATAAGGGAGATATGCTGCACTCCTCCTCCTGAATGGCAGTCTCACAGACACCATAATGGAGAGATGCTGCACTCCTCCTCCTGAATGGCATGTATCTCACAGACACCATAATGGAGAGATGCTGCACTCCTCCTCCTGAATGGCAGTCTCACAGACACCATAATGGAGAGATGCTGGCGCTGCACTTTTTCTGAACGCCCGTCTCGCAGACGTAATAACGGAGAGATGTTGTTTGTTTTGTTTTTGTTTTTTGTACAGGCAAAATAACGAACTGTTCCTTTTGTGTTTGCTTCCAGGCCAGGAATCTACAGACGGGAGAGCTGGCTGCGGTGAAGATTATTAAACTGGAGCCTGGTGAGTTCTCTCACAATGTACAGGAAGAGGTGTCACAAATCTTAATGTGAATGTGTTTGATCCAAATGTCTGCTGTTCAATGAGACGTCCTATTGGTTGAGCGTTTCTCTGCAGCAGTCATCATAGTTAAAGGATTTCCTGGTATCAGGATATTGCTGGTTATCCTTAGCCATCAATGTTGGGTCAGTGAGGGTCAGACTCTCAGCACCCCCACCAATCCATGTTTGAATGGACTGCGTGTGAGCGTGCGTGTGAGCGTGCGTGTGAGCGTGAGGGTGTGTGTGAGCGCTGCAGCCCCTTCAATGTAGTAAACCATGCTGTGCTCACAATGGAGCCACAGTTGCTTCAAAAAGGTGCTGAGAGATTTCCACTGATCCAATATTGGTTGCCTGTCCTAAAAAAAAAAAACTGGCCCAATTCATCAAAGCTTTCAGAATTCTGGCATAAAAACTTTGAAAAGTCTCCAGAATTTTCCAACTTTTGTCATTTTTTTTTGCCCCAGAGATTTCACATACCGCACTCTAAAAGCAACAGATGTGAATATCTCTGCATTGGAGCGGCGCAGCGCAAAAAAGAAAAAAAGAATTGGGGGCGCTCAGGGATTTGTACAAGGTTTTTAGTTCAGTTTTTTTCAGCAAGTGACAGGACCTTTTTAAAGCCGTATCAGCCGTATGTACAGTTGAAACCAGAAGTTTACATACAC
This sequence comes from Phyllobates terribilis, assembly GCF_046119375.1. Classification (NCBI taxonomy): domain Eukaryota; kingdom Metazoa; phylum Chordata; class Amphibia; order Anura; family Dendrobatidae; genus Phyllobates; species Phyllobates terribilis. The sequence goes on along the minus strand of NW_027362767.1, from coordinate 51,287,897 downwards.
TATAATAAAAAACACATATCCATGTTTTTCTCAATATCTGATGTGAAATCAGAATAAACCTTTCCCGTTTTAGGTCAGTTAGGATTACCATAATTTTTAATATTTGCCAAATTGCAAAATGAGAGAGAGAATGTTTTAAGGCATTTTTATTACTTACTGCAAAGTCAAACGTTTACATACATTAAGATTACTATGCCTTTAAACAATTCTGGACTGCCCGTATGATGATGTCATGTGTTTGGAAGCTTCTGATCGTTTTTTTTGCTAACTTCTGAGTTAATTAAAGAGACACCTGTGGATGTATTTTAATGCACACCTGAAACACACTCCTTTGGTTAGCATTATGGGAAAGTCTAAAGAAATCAGCCAAGATATCAGGAAGAGAATTGTGGCCTTGCACAAGTCTGGCTCATCCTTGGGTACAATATCAAGATACCTGAAGGTGCCTCGTTCATCTGTACAAACATGATGGTAATCCTAATTGACCTAAAACATGAAAGGTTTATTCTGATTTTTTGTCAGATATTGAGAAAAACATGCATATGTGTCTTTTTATATAGTGTATGTCAATTTCTGGTTTCAACTGTAAGTCATTGGTGATTTTGCCCATACAGGCACATGAGAGAGGTGAAGTATTAGTATGACATTGATTTCTGTTTAGGTAATTGAGTAATAATTAATATCCGAAAACCACAAACCCGACAGGTGCCGTGAATAGACAGTCGAAACCTTCTCACATGACTATTGTGTCTTGGGTGGCTGCCGGCCAGAGTCTGTTGTAATGAAAGTCTGTGATTACAATGGAGCAAGCTGCAAAGGCCAAAATACATCACTGTCTGATTTTTCCATACGATTGGATGCAGAGATCCTGTACAAGATGTTCAATGAGCCAAGTATAAATAGGCTGCAGCACAAATACCTGGATAAATACATAACCGGTTTTGCAGCTAGACCCCATGTGGCCTTTGCTGTATCTTGTCCATGCGACTGCTCCTATTGGGAGGTGGATAGGATGCTGGGAGCTTAGACATGGGGGGAGGGGGAGGGAAAGAAAACTGTAAAAGAATTTTCCAAGGTTACCAAAGTTTAGTTGCTCGTTTCACTAAGGTCACGTCCCCACTATCAGTATTTGTTCAGTATTCGGTCAGTAGTTTTTCTCAGGGGTGGGAGCCAAAACCAGGAGTGGGTGATAACTGCAGAATTGGGGACTTGTTTCTATTATACCTTTTCTCTGATTGTTCCTCACCTGGTTTTGGCTCCCACTCCTGAGAAAAAATACTGACCGGATACTGATAGTGGGGCTGTGGCCTAAGACAGCCCCTCTCCAAATGCCATATATGTTGACCTATAGACATATACTTCTTCATGCCTAGAACGCAGTGTTGCTCTGGCAAACCCTGCTCATCTCTGCGCCACTTTTTTTGCCAGTAAGTTGGTTCCTGGGGAATAAGGGTATGTTCACACGTTGAGTATTTTTTGTGTGCAGAAATTTCTGCACCTCTTCTGCATCTCTTGGCAGGAAAACGAAGCCTCACAAACATTGCATTTGTTCAGTGCATTCAATGAGTGAATTATGCAGGCAAAAACGGCCAGAGAATTGACATGCTGCAGATTATTTTCTGCACCAAATCTGAAAGTGAAAAATATGTGTGCTTGACGCTTCAGGTTTCTCACTTTGCTGGCATCAGGTTTTTCTAGCAAATCTGCATGGCAAAAACGCACCAAATCTGCAGTGTGTGCACACAGCCAAACGGTCACCGGATGTTAGAAAACTCTGAACCGCAGTTTGTCAGATTACTTTTCCTTTAGAAAAAATAAATATGTTAGCAGAAAAATGACCTGTTTTTTTTTTCCTTGTTTAGTTATCTTTTTTTCCATTTCAATATATCTATTAGAATTTAAAAAAAATCTTGCCATTTTCACACTGACAACTGGGCATAGACTCCTTCCTGTTGGGCAAATGGACATGGGCAGCAATAAACTGATCCAGACCCTATTTTTTTTTTCTAAGGAAGTGTTATCTGAGCATTCTCTAATCAGCGCTAAGGTCCGTGTACAGGAGGAGGAGGTGAGCTGTGACATCACCTATTGTGAATGATGGATCTTGTGCTCTCTACTGTATATAGAGGTGTTATCAGTCATTGTACAGGAGGAGGGGGAAGGTGAGCTGTGACATCACCTATTGTGAATGGTGGATCCTGTGTTATCAGTCCTTGTACAGGAGGAGTTGAGCTGTGACATCACCTATTGTGAATGGTGGATCCTGTATTATCTACTGCATATAGAGGTGTTATCAGTCATTGTACAGGATGAGGAGGAGGTGAGCTGTGATATCACCCATTGTGAATGCTGGATCTTGTGCTATCTACTGTATATAGAGATGTTATCAGTCATTGTAATCCTGGCTGTAATAATGATATAACTGTAAAAATTGCAAGATTTCAGTTTTATTTTTCTCCTAGTGATATGAAATGAAAAAAAGATTAAAACACCTATTGTTTTTTATTAGACTTTCCCTTTTAGCGCGTAACCAGTTTGCAGTCTGAGGTTTTATATCATTGGTGTACAAGATACAGTTCATTGCATAATACGGTCATTTTCGAGTAAGTTCCCTGGTTGCCCTCCGGGCCCAGCAGTGATGACCCTAGGCTTGAACCTGCTGCACATTTCTGATCTGATATGTGTAATGTCTATGGTGCTTTTTATCTGCTTATTTGCATAGATCAAGTAAAATGAAATTAAACCAGTATCGATTCCTCACTGCTCTCTACAGTAGACCACTGTTATTTGAGTGGGTGCAGTGAAAGCAGATGTATTCCCACATGAGTAGATGGAGGTGTGTGAAGAGTTCGCATCAGTGGGTTTGTAAACCAACAGGAAGAGCAAAAGAACAACCCCCCACCTCCCTCCAAAACAAAACCGAGATTGAAAGCCGAGATATTTTTATGTACTAAAGTTGTGTTTTAAATGGCGCTTATGTGTATTATATCTTTATGCTTAAGACGCCATTCACATCCGGTTCAGCTTCAGATTTCTGCTACCAGCTCTGAGTCCACAACTCCTGGTCCCTCCTGCTGGATCAGTGTCTCTATGAATCATGTTACATTTCACAGCTGGAGATGTTGTTTTTGCTACAGTGGAGTAGCATGCAGTGCAACAATGCAATACAGTGTACAGTCTTGGCCGAAAGTGTTGGCACCCTTGAAATTGTTCCAGAAAATTAAGTATTTCTCCTAGAAAATTATTGCAATTACACATTTTGTTATTCACATGTTTATTTCCTTTTGTATGTATTGGAACAAAACAAAAAGAAAGAAAGGGGGAAAATTGGACATAATTTCACACAAAACCCCAAAAATGGGCCGGACAAAATTGTGGGTAAACAACTTTGTTTCAAGCATGTGATGCTCGTTAAAACTCCCCTGTGACAAGTAACAGGAGTGGGCAATATGAAAATCGCACTTGAAATCATATAAAAAGGGGAGAAGTTGACACAATATTTGCATTTTGTGTCTGTGCGCGCCACACTAAGTATGGAGAACAGAAAGAGGAGAAGAGAACTGTCAGAGGACTTGAGAACCAAAATTGTTTTAGACATGTGTTGTTTTGTAACTGTCTGCTGGGCCCTGTATTGGATTATCCCTTTTAATTTTTGAATATTGATAAATCATTATGTACACTTTATTTACCGTGTGTTGAAATCCACTAAATAGAAGCCTACGTGTTTACATCCGTTAGTGTTGAGCGTTCCGATACTGTAATATTGGGTATCGGCCAATATTCGCGGTATCGGAGTTCCGATACTGAGTTCCGATATTTTTACAATATCTGATACCGGAATCGGAAGTTCCCATAATGCCTGCACTCTGCAGTGTCTCTGAAGGATGACAAGTTGGATGGCAGCGCTCAGCTGCGATCCAGCCTGTCATCAGAATGCCATCCCAGCGTGGGAGAATTCTCCTGATTGTTTAAAAGCCAGCGGCTTTTTACCGCCCGCCGGCTTTTAAACAATCACTCAGCCCCATACTCGCTTGCACCAAGGAGCGGGGAGCGAAGGACCCGGGCGGGGAAGCCGGCAGTGAAAAGACTTCACCGCCGGCTTTCCCGTTCTGTGCTGCGCTTTCCCGCCGGTTATTTCAAATGAACAGCTGAGGTATCAGGTGATGCTGATCAGCTGTTCATTTGAAGTAGCCACGGTGCCCTCAGAGGGTTCATATGAGTTCATGCTTGACTGCATTGCATGAACTCACATGAACTTTCCCACGGCCACACAGGTCAGCCTCACCTCCCAGACCATCAGCCCGTCATGATTGGTGTGTGCGTGCAGGCAGACATAGGCCGATGTGACACTACTACTCCCATCGGCCTATGTCTGTCCCCCGTCCACTCGTGCCAGCAGGATCAGCTCGATGGGAGCAGTAGTTCCCATCAGCCTGATCCTGCTATTTAAATTGCCCTACTGTGTCCCCAATAAATTTTAAATACATGTCATTGGTGGCCAGTGGTTGCCTACAATAAATTAGTTCATACATTACCTGTCCCCGCCGATCGCCACCTAAAATAAAGTAAAAAATAAAAAACTACACCTATACTCACCTAGACACCTAATTCCCCGAAGCCATCGATCTCCTGTAATAAAATATAAAATAATAAACCACAACCTTATCCTTACCCCTCCGTAGTAGTCCACGAGTGTCCCACGAAGATCTCCAGTTCAGAGCAGCCACATAGAATGTGACCGCTCTGAACCGCTGCCGCCGCTAGAATGTTGGGGCCGTAAAGCAGCCCCGTCACTGCATAAGCGGGTTCGCCGGAGTTCAGGCAGCGCTGCTCCGGTGAGCTCCTTTACGGCCCTGCTGTATCGTGAGAAATTCCCACGGTACATCAGTGCCATAAAGGAGGTCTCCGGAGCTGCGCTGCCTGAATGCACTCCGGTGACCTCAGTCAGTGGCTCCCGCTGCCGGGAGCGGACGTGTTCCCGGCAGCGTGAGCTTACAGCAGCCATGCACAGCTGTCACCATCTCCAGATGTGACAGCTGTGCATGGGAGATCAGCGCAGGAACGTGGACAGGTAACTATTTTTTTTTTAGTAAACTAAGAATTAAATAAAATGGTGTGGTTTATTTCAAATAAATTATTTTTTTCTGGGTGTAGTGTGTGTTTTTTCTTTTTAACACTTTGTAGGTTAGTAATGGGGGTGTCTTATAGATGCCCATCATTACTAACCTGGGCTTCATGGCAGCTGGCGCTGACATGAACCCCAGCCCTATTACCCCCTGCCACCGCACCAGGGCAGCGTGGAAGAGCAAGGCTAAGTGCCAGCATCCTATGGATGCGCCATTTCTGGGGCGGCTGACGGCTGGTGTTTCTAGCCTGGGAGGGGGCCAATATTCATGGCTCCCTTCCTGGGCTATTAATATCAGCCCCTAGCTGTCTGCCTAGCCTTTGCTAGCTATTAAAATAGGGGGAACCCCACGTCATTTTTTGGGGGGGGTCCCCCATTTTAATAGCTGGTAAAGGCTAGGTATTCAGCTGGGAGCTGATATTAGTAGCCTGGGAAGCTCCGTGGGTATTACCCCCTTCCCAGGCTTCGAACATCTGCCCCAGCCGTCTGCTTAACCTCCGCTAGAGACTAAAATTACGGGGAACCCCACGCCAATTTTTTTTGTTTTTTATAAATCCTTTATTTTAACACTAAATGACAAGTACAGTAATCAACACTATCACTGTACTTCTTATATATGTGACTGACATGTTTCTATCTATCTAATCTATGTGTGATACTCTATTCTGTCTGTTCTAAATTGTCGGGTACCGGTGTATGCCGCTGCTGAATTGCCGGCTTTTCATGTTTCACTGTGAGCACTGTTGCCATCGATTTGGGCAACCACCTCCCCCAATACATTCTACATTATTGTTAGTTGTTTTCCTTCATGTAGAATTAACCTACAAGGAAAGAAAGGGTTTATTTTCATTCCGATATTTGTGTCCCATTGACTTGCATTGGTTTCCGGTATCGGAATCGGCGATATCCGATACTTTTTGGGTATCGGTCCGATCCAATCCGATCCGATATTTCCTGATTTCGGAAGGTATCACTCAACACTAGTTTTGACCTGAATCTTCTCATAGCTGAGGATTTGCTGATTTGCAGCACAGGCAAATGTGCTCCGGATCGTCCTTGAAAGTGAATATGACCTGCATCTTCATACATTCATGGCATGTTATTGATAAGCCATAAATGTAAATGATGTCTTATGTTGGGTTTACGTTGTTTATACAGCATTGTATTGACTGTGCATCGGATTAGGAACGCTCCGCTGCAGTAGGTGATTTTGCAGGTGATCAGACATGATAAAAGGTGTCCTGCGTGCTGACAATACCTGTGTCTTATTACGTTCCGTCGTGTTATTTGCCATTCCCAGTCTCGACTATGTTGCAGGTACAATGCCAGGCAGTGTACACGTCCCCAGGTGACAGGTGAGGTTTTCCGATCACACAAGTCCTGAGCGGTGTGCCGTCTCCCTGTCACTGATGTAACCAGCTCTTGTTCTCCAGGACGTGAGTGTAACTCTATACAGGGAGGATCCCTGGTAATGCGGATGTGTCATTGTGGACTGTAGGTACGCTGGTATCGCTCTGAGGTCAGTGTGGTTTCATGTAACCGGCGTACATCACAGGGTGACCTCATCCACAGCCGCCGGCTGGAAGAGTGACAGGGAATCTCTGTAGCCCAGAGGCTTCATAATCTGGATGACATCCTCATTATCCCAGATTATTGCTGCTGCTTCCAACCTCTGGACCTAAAATTCAGATGTTGAGCTTAGTTGGAGTTTTATTAACCCAATCCTGATGTCCGTACAGTGGCATAAAACACCCAATATGCATTACACTTTTTTTTTTTTGCGTTTTTATGTGCTGGAATTAACAGGATGTGGTTTCATAGTTTGCTCTGCTATTTTTTTTATGCTCTTTTGGTTTCTGTCTGGTAATAAATGCACTAAATATAGGGCAGAATATAAAGCCCAATTCATCATTTGTGAGGTTCATGTTTAATTTTTTTAAAACCACTTTTCTTTTTTGTCTTGTGGTCTTGTTTCTTAGTTTGGTTTTTGGTCCAAATTCTTAAATAGTGTTAGTCGTTCATGAATTTTGCACAAAATCAAAAATGCGTCTTTTTTTTTTTTTTTTTTTTTTTTTTTTTATGGTCATTTTTAACATAAAACGTCACACATTCTGGCAAATTGTTGCCAGAATTGTGCAACATTTTCAGGAGTGAATAATATCACTGTAAAGGGGGACTGGAGAAAAATTTAATCCAAAATTTGACAGATTTTTAAAAAGTTGCCTAAAACGTCTGGAAACGCCAAATCATGTCCAAAGGGGCTAATGTAAGAAAAAATAAAAAATAAAGGAACGCGCATACAAGATAGTAAGGCGTAAATTAAAGGAAGAATAATATGAAAATGAAAAACACCACAAATTAGAAAAAAAAAATTAAATGCCAATGCAATAATGAATTGGGCCGTTAGTGGACAGGGTTATGCTTCCTCACTATTTTGCCATTTAAATGCAGTTTAAACCAAAATTTACTGCATGCAAATAGTGTCCATATAGCTTAGATAACTGACGACCAAACTCCTGACTCCCCCCTATTCGCAGCCGAGCGTCTGTTCTCTATAGGGAAAGTGGAGTGGGCTGCTGCCAGACTCATTTGGCAGCAACTTGACTATCTGCAGATCAAAAGAATCATTTAATCAAATTATCTTCTTCTGCACCCAATTCTTATCTTCCCCAACATCATCTATTGGGGAAGAATAGGCAGACTCCCTATACATATTTTCCAAAAACGGTGGCAGTCCCGTAACAGTCACGTGGCCGCTGGGGGACACAGCACTGCAGTTGGAACAACGGTGCCGGTCCGGGAGGTAGGGGTGCAGTTTATATATATTATGATGGACAGTGGAGCTGTTTAAGGGCTGGTCCAGTAGTGGACAACCCATTGAAAGGCGTCATCTGTGACTGGCCTATTGATGTCCTAATTGTAGGATTAGTCATCAGTATGAGAGAATTGGGGGCCAAGAGCCAGAACCCCCACGGATCAACTGAAACGGCGTTTGATCCAGAACCTAGTGGCACCGTACTATAGTCCATCAGTAACTCCTTTATGTCTGTGCATGGCAAACAATAATGCTTTGGAGCTGGTGAATAAGGACTGGCCGTATTATCAGTAATTCCTTTATGATACATCTGAGCCTAATCTTAGATCTGGATTTATGTTACTTGTGTAGGATTGTTATTGATGGCTGACAATGCCACTTCCCTTTTTTCTTTTGTCGCTTTAATTATTTAAATCCCTGCTTTGGATTTAGGAGTCCAAGGGGTGGTTTCCCTCATCATTAAATGACTCCGCCCCCTTGACTCTTGAGCCTGCAGTTAGCAGGGAACTCTGTCATTAGGTCCCACAAAGATTTATAACTATATACTCCGCTCCTCCATCACCTGCTTCCCGCAGATAGGACGGTTCATTCTACGTCACAAATAGCTTTTCAAGGGCGACATCTGTAAAAATCACAAATATTCCACGAGTACATGTGTGAACACCGGAAAATAACATCCGTTCTTTACTAATCTTCTTGCTTGCAAACTTTTTGGGAAGCTGTTGGGATTTTCACCCTTTATGAATCGTCCCTTAAGATTCTTAGTTTTGCCTTCTGCGTTCCTCCTCCTCATGCTCTTTTTTTTCTTTTTTTTTTTTTTTTCCACGTTTTTAAGTCAAAGCTTCTTCCGTCCTGCCGCCATATGTAGCCGGTGTGTGTCTCTGTAGACTCTTCTCGCTCAGTTTGGACTCAATCCGTCCTCAAAGGCTTCCCCGCTGATTCATTGTTCTCCTCGCTTCCTCTAAGTGACTTCCATTCTGTGCATTTTTTTTCCAGCTTTTCTTCTATTATTATTTGTAGTTGTTGCTTCCATATCCATAGAGGACTGTGACTTGACGTGTGAGCCCTTGTTGCATTCCTTTGCATTGTTGTTTAATACCATGTTCCCATCAGACGATGCCGCTCCCTGGCGTTGTTCTGGAATAGCAGGTGAAGCATCTCCTCCCCAGACAATCGCAGCGCTCTTGGGCGTTGGACCCGCCACTGACAATTGACAGAACTTCTGTAAACAAATCATTCCATGGCACGTCCCGGCTTGTCCTCCTCGTCCCGGCTTGTCCTCCTCGTAGAACTGCATTGCAAAGGGAATTGAGTCTTGACAGGTAGTTCTTTGCTTGCAGTGCTACATGTATGCACATGCAACGTGATAGCGCCGGCTCCAAGAAGAAGTGTAAATGTATTTTTGGCACGAGTCTTGACAGCCGGATTGTAGCTTGACAACCCAATATATGTATTAATTTGAGATCATTATAGTTAGGGGTTAACTGGGAGTGGCGTTTCACTCTTCTTGTTGGGTTGTGACGTGCATTGGAATTTAGGAAGACTTGAGCGACAAGTGGCGTTTCCCAGTATAAATATTCTCTAGAGCGACTGTGGATGGCTCTGGACTTGCACCCAGTGAAGGTGGCTACTCTAGCTAATGGTCACGTTTTATGCTTTGGACATTATACTATCATTATGGATAGACAGTGTTCGGCGCACAACCATGGTCAGTCACGCATAGGAAATTGGCCTGGAATGCCGACTCAAATCCTGAAAATGTCAATTCTTTCTGCAGGTTTTTATAGTGAATGCATAGTGTGACATTGGCATCCAATCTGCATGTAATACTATGTGATCTGCAGCTTTTTCTGCAGTTTTGCATTGCGAAGGGTGAAATCCACAGTTAAAGCCATAATATAAATTGACATACTGTGGTCAGTTTAGTATGTGCATTTTCCATAGGCTAGGAAATAGCTTGCTGATCAATGGGTGTCTGATTGCTGGGACACCTAGCAATCTTGAGATTAGGGCTCTGCACCGTTTTAATTGGGGTGTAGGTGCGCGTTGCTCATCATCCGCTCCATTCATTGTATATGGGGCTGACAGATATAGTGTATCACTATACTCTGTTTTATTTGACAATTAATGGAGCGGAGGTCGAGCACCATATTAAAGACTGTGCTGTAGAGCCACAATCTCAGGATCTAGGTGCCCCAGCAGTCAGATCCACAGCAATCCGCAAGTTATTCCCAAAAAAACAACTTTATTCTCCATCCATTGGCTAGGATGGGGTATAACCCTTTAATGTACATCTTAAAAGTATGCCTTAACTTACCCCTTTAAACGATTTATCAAGGTATATTTCATTTATTATTCCATTTATTAAGAATAATCCAGTTAAAAGGTATGACGCCGATGCATAGTTTGCAAAGCCAAATGTTGTAAACTGCAGCCTATATTCTGCAACTGGATATGTAATACAATGGTGCTTTTTATTGGACCTTTTGCCATTTAATAGATCATTTCCAATAATAAGTTTATACATTGCAGTAATGAGTAAGTGTAGGCTCATGTCAGCTCATACTTGGTGTCCTGCTTTTGTGGGATTTGTATTAAAACCCAGTCTATATTCTAAGTATGATCCATCTGTAAAAAGCAGAGGAGCTACAGGAAATCATTTTTCTTCTTCTGCAACTAAGGAAATGCAAGACGTCTGTAGCTTGTGGCTGATTTTGCTTCTTAGTTGTGCTAACCATGTACAGCGATCTTCAGCCGATGACTCACGTACTTCATCTGTGACACCAGCCGGGACGTGAAGCTCGTGACAAATGGTGCACAAGGTTTGTCTGCACATCTCGTCTGTAGCTCTGATTGTTGGGAATATGAAAAGCCTACAGGAACTTTTCACTGATGTCAAGATAGAATTTATATGGCTCACATAGCATGGTGGATCTGTATGAGATTCATTTTGGACTAAATATTTAACTATTTGTTTTTCACTTAAATATATTGCACTGTGTTTGTTTAGTTTTTTTTACAAGCTCTCTGTTTAGCTGCACATTTCTGGCTGCAGAATGAGTTCACTGAGAATCCGTCAGTGAACTCGTTTTGCAGTAGCGTATGTAATGCTTCTTTGTACAGGTCATAATGTCCAGACTGGCTGTGTGTCTCCTAACCCGAGCTCATACGCCTATGAGGCCGGACCGGACGTCACTATTCACACACAAAAAGTTAAATGTCTGATGTGGTCATAAATCATAAAATAGATAAGTTTTCATCAAAGGTCAGCAAAATTTTGAGGTTTGTGGTTGCTAAGACCTTTTTTTTTTTTTTTTTAAATGGATAATTTTTTTTCAATATAAGCCACTCAACTGAATGAATATACTAATAATAATAAACCTTCAGGTGTCCATATCCTTTTAAAGAAAGAAAAAAAGTTTATATAATTGTAAAAAACTGTAACATGGATGTACACACCCTTAGAGACCCCACATAAATGAGGTACGCTTGTGGAAGCTCTTCATGCCGGAATTTCCGGTTTCTCCTTTCCTCTCTGTCTGCAGGTGATGACTTCTCTCTAATACAACAAGAAATCTTCATGGTGAAGGAGTGTAAGCACACCAACATCGTGGCCTACTTCGGCAGCTATCTCTGGTACAGTTCGGTTTCTGATACCCCTCCATATACAGCGATTAGAGACCGGTCCATTTTAGTGCTTTCTGAGTTCTTCCTCTTCACAGGTCCTTTGTTGGGCAGGTCCGAGGGGCTGCTGTTACAGGGGGATTCCCATCTTGTAAGGAGTATGCCATTGCTCTATCATTGCTGGGAGTCCAGCACTCCCGGACATCTGCTGGTTCCCCACATTGTGCTTTTTCTGTCTTTCCCGGCTCAATGGGCCAGCCGCAGTTTTCTGCACAGCCGGGTGGCCATGCTGACGAGTCACAGGGAAATACAGTAAAGAGAATGCGGTAATTAAGGCACTGCATCACCCTCATGCTCTGGATCAATCACGGTCCCAAACGTTTGACCTCACTGGTCATAAAGCGATGGCATATCCTAACGACATTACTGATACTTCATAATATGCTTTATGCATAAAGGTTTATTCCTAACCCAGCGATCCCAATTATGGGAGTTAGTTCCTCAGCTATCTACGGCAGGCCCAAAGGGAGAGAGTTCAGCCCAATGGGGCATTTTAGAGGCAAATTATTGGGACCATCCCAGCAGTTGGATTCTCATGATCCACAAATTAAGATAACATTTTACGTTGGGGATAACCCTTTGTGATGACACAGCATTTAATTTTAATTAGGCCACACATATTTTTCTTCAGTAAATCAAGAGACCTGAGCCATTGTTCATAGAAGCTGAACGTTGATTCTTGAATTGATTATTGCCACACTGTTTTACCCTCAACCTGTGTTGTCTGAGTAGTATTCTGCCCACGGGGAAGGAGAGCGAGTGTTCAGTGGGATGAGCCCTGGTCCATGCGATCTTTCTAAAGACGGCCAGGCCAGCGGACGAGATCATCCACTGACCCCTGTGACTCTGGATAGTTGATAAATTATGGTTCGTGGGGAACCGACTGATGGGACAATACCCTAAAGGTGCCTCTAAAATGCTCCATCAGAATTGAGGGGCATCCGTGCATGCGTGCCACCACTCATAATTCATTCTTTAATTGCCAGAGTTCAGCGCTAGTTATCTCCAGAAGTCCTACAGAGAGAGAATGGAGCTTTTCAGAGCTCTGTTCTTGGGATCACTGGGGGTCCCAGCTGTTAGACCACCACTGATCCACAAGTTATAACTTATCCTTCGGATAGGTGATCACTTTTAAGGTTAGGAATAACCCTTTTAAGATTTTTTTCAAATAATTTCTTGATGCTCTTCTATATTAAAGACTTGGTGTATAGATGTCCATGTCTCGGGTTCTAGAACACTAATCTCTTACATTGTGATGTGAAAGGTCGGTCTTTTGTATCCCTCTAGAAAGGCGTATACGTTTTAATTACCAGATATGCACCGGTGAATCTGTCTTCTGCTGGATGCTTCCATTAATCTAGTGATTTGTTTTCCCTTTTCTGTCTCTTCAAGCCGGGAGAAGCTATGGATCTGTATGGAGTACTGCGGTGGAGGGTCTCTCCAGGACATATATCATGGTAAGGTACCGTCCTATAATCTGAGCACATCACAATTGACGTGTAATCTCTCTCAAACACTTTTTTACCGACACTGGGTACAATGTCCAGTTTGGAGACTCTTCAACAAAACCATGGATCTTAACAAGCATTATTGTCCAGTTGGTGTCAACCCAATATAACTCTTCAGCAGCTAGACTGGTTAGCCGGAAATAACGTCAACATGGACTGTGCTTGGATCAGAAGTCATAACTGAGAGGTCTCCATACTTAAGCTAACTACCTCTTTGGTATATATGGGCCGGATCTTCCTTTCCAATCAGTCTAAATTTAAATTTTTGGTGTCCGGTTCCCACAATTTTCCTGGAGTACATCATTTGTGTCAGGATGACCCGACTATCCCATTTGTCTCCATGTGGTTTGCAAAATTATATTCACCTTCTACAGAACCAACCCTATTGAGATATATGCAGCTGTACCCTTAATGTTTTCTGTTGGGGAAAGTTCTGATTGGAAAAGTTGGGATTACAACTGGTATAAGCCTTTATTGTCTTACCTGAGATAAATGTCATCAGAGGGAGCATCTGCCTATATTCTTGCCTCCGATGACCATGCCGGTTGTGGGAGTAGAAGTTGGCCACTGGCAAAACAATCCTTTGTTTAAGGAGCCCACGTTTTGAAAGGTTATTGGTGTATTACTTGGCAAACTTTGATCTTTGACCATGAATATGGGTTTATCCATGTCATTTTTCTCCTTGCAGTCACTGGACCACTCTCAGAAAACCAAATCTCCTACATGTGCCGGGAAACCTTGCAGGTATTTGTATTTTCATGCAAACTCCAGAAAGAGAAAAATCCTGTGACAATTGCTTGCCATTGCAAATATTCACAAGGTGTACATTCTGTAATGGGAACTATGCTTGCCAATGATTTAGAGCAGCCATCAACAGGGATTGATGAACACCTTCCATGGTCACCTCCATGTGCAGGAGGGAAAAGCTCCTTCCCTGATAAAGATAGAGATATAGAGAGAGAAATAGAGATAGATAAGCCAAGAGAAATCTGCCGAAACATTGTAGTGCTGCCAAATTTTCTTTAATTATTTTAGCTAGAGAGATATATAGAGATATAGATAAAGATATATCTGTTTGTGAATCTTTTAAAAATGTGCGGAAAATTGATCACCAGCGTTTACTTCCGAGTGAGAGGAAAGTGTAAAGCTCAGGATGTCTGTTCACTCCCAAGGATATCATAGTTGTACAGCTTAGCTCTCCTTGACGGATGATTTCTATTATCTTCTGTAGTATAATGAGATCCAGAATCCGATTTTCTGCTTTTGCACTATTTGATTTTTATGTGACTGTAGCTTTCAGCTTTTAATGTAGAGAAAAGAGGATGTGGGTTTTTAGTTCTTTCCTAATGCTGACCCGACTGACACGCGGCCCGTCTTGTGTTAACCGATACCACAATATTCTGCATTTGCCTGCATATATGAATGGAGTTCAGGTATTCCTTTCAGTCCTATTAGCCCCCCTCCATGTATAACCTCCGGTCGTATAATCTATGGCCCCCGCTATGCCGTCTGCCTTTACTAACATGTGACAGACTGGCCGGTGGTGCGGAGCTCACTGATACCAGCGCGGTCCTGTAATAGGAGCCACCGGGGGAGCAAATCCGTCCATGACATTTCTTCCTCCTGAATCTTCCCCATCACCTGTGAGTGATATTATTGAGAAATTGAAGGAACCGCAGCCACGAAGCGGAGACCCTGTAACATTACAGAACGGGGGGCCGAGTGCTAAGGAGCTGAAGTGTCACCACTGCTCTGCTGACCCCATAACTGCAGAGTCCACACCTCCTCTGGTATAACATCAGCACAAACACTTCGCCCCCGCCGGGAGCTTCATGGCAGAGCAGCTGCATGTAGCCGTACATCACCAAGCACAATGCCAGGTGTAGGATGGGGTGGTGTAAAGCCGCCACCACTGGACTCTGCAGGGGACGTCTTCTATGCAGTGATGGATCGCACATCTATGATGGAGGAGTCTGGGTTTGGCGATTCCAGGTGAGCTTTACCCCCTGTCTGCATTGTGCCCCCTGTACAGATGGTGGAGGAGGATAATGCTATGGGCTGTTATCAGGGGGCGGCCTCGGGCCTTCAGTTCCAGTGAAGGGAAATCTTAACACTTCAGCAGAAGACAGTTGTAACTTTTCAGCTTTGCGGGAACAGTTTGGGGTTCGCCTTTTTTTTATTTCCTATAATTGTGCCCAATGCATAAGGTCCATACAGACATGGAGGGGGGAACATGAGCGGCCACACAGAGCCTGGACCTCAGCCCCATCCAACCTGTAAGGTGAACTAGAACTAGATTGTGAGCTCAACCTCTCCCCAACATCAGGTTCTGGCCTCACAAATGCTCTTCTGTATAAAGGGGCAAAAATTCCCACAGAAAACTCCAAAATCTTGTAGAAATCCTTCCCAGAAGAATGGAAGCTATTGTATCTGCAAAAGGGCAATCTGTAGGTGAAGTCTTCATCCTTATGGATTGGTAATTATATATTGATGCTGTTACTTGCAGGTTGGCTAAAGTCGCTGTGTAGCTTCTGATAAAAAAATGTTATTTTTAAAGCCTGATACTGTTCTTCAATGTGAATGTGGTCATATCCTTATGCTTTACTGCCGCCTTTACTCATGTTTTTTTTTTTTCCCTCTAGGGTCTGGCATATTTACACAGTAAGGGTAAAATGCACAGAGATATCAAGGTACGGAGAATATGGATGTGATGATATATATTTATTCACATAAGATTCCTTTATCAATGCCATATATGTGTCACTTGCAGGGTGCCAACATACTACTCACAGACAATGGGGATGTCAAACTAGGTACCATCTTATCTTCTATGTTCTCTATGGGGCAGGGTCTTCTTTATCTTCATAGTAGCTCACTCCCCTGTTTCTCTTGTAGCCGACTTCGGGGTGGCAGCAAAGATAACTGCAACGATCGCCAAGAGGAAGTCTTTTATCGGGACGCCATACTGGTAATGAGACCTTATTTTGTATATTTTTTTCTTTTAAGATCCTCTGTATGTAGCCTGTATATAACTATATTCGCTGCATTACAGGATGGCTCCAGAAGTGGCAGCAGTGGAGAAAAACGGAGGCTACAACCAGCTGTGCGACATCTGGGCTGTCGGCATCACCTCAATAGAACTGGCAGAGCTGCAGCCGCCATTGTTTGATCTGCATCCAATGAGGTTTGTTATTATGTCATATATTATCATTGCTCTCCATTTAAAGGGATCATCCACTGCGTGAGTGTAAAGATTATATTTTATATCTGCTGCTCAGCTGTTTACTTTATGGCAAGCTGCACATGACTGCAGGAAACCCTGATGCCTAACGCAGGAAGTGCATGCCTGTGTACTAATCTACTATATTGCATGGAAATAAGTTTTATTATTCAGGATTAAATCTATATTTCCATGTTTTATTTCACATAGAGCTTTATTCCTCATGTCAAAGAGCAATTTCCAGCCTCCAAAACTAAAAGAGAAGCTGAAATGGTAAGTAGAGCGCCTACATCTGACATCTTCACCACCCAAAGAGTAGCGGTGTTCATAGAGGTTAGGCAACTACTAATCTAAGAGCCATGTTTTGGCCTTCTTTACAAACTGTATTACTCCTATGGGGCTTTGTCATGGGGAAGAGAAGGAAGCTAGGGGAAGCTTACCCCTTTATGTGTCTTATGTGAGAATCAGATCTTTGCATTGACTGGTCGAGCTCCTCATTTGATTTTTTCGTGTAAAGTTCATTGCCTCTTGCATTTGTTCTTTTGCAGGACGCCGGTTTTTCATAACTTTGTTAAAGTTTCCCTCACGAAGAACCCAAAGAAACGACCAACTGCAGAGCGACTGTTAACTGTAAGTACCAGTTTTGGCCTTTGAATAGTTAAACCCAATATGCCATACAGAAAAATCTAATCCAGTCACAACTGAAGCAACTACTGGCATGGCATTTAGGTAGAGGTCTGAGTTCATCAATCAAGACCCCCCCCATTAATTGCTGGAACAGAGGGGCTGCAGAGCTGATTATTTCTGTTATTTCAAATTTTATATGTGATTAAAAACCTTTGATATCTCGTGGGAGGCCAATGTGACCCAGGAAGGTCTACCTCATCCAATGTTTGAGTGTGATCAAAGGCTAAGGGGGCTGGCTTTATGACAATGCAAAGAAAGTAAACACTGACAGTCTTCATGACCGATCTTCAAAGACATGTGTCTCTCCTGACCCCAAAGTAGAAGAAAAGTCTGCTCCCAATATGTGCAAGCCATATAAATAGCCACAGAAGTTTTGGGATTTTGTCCTGTGTAGCAATGAAATGACGCTGGAACTTTTTGGGCCTATGCATCAGCAGTATCTGGCGTAGGAAGAAGGAAGCATATGCTGAAAAAACACACCCTGCCTACAGGGAAGCATGGGGGCTTGTAATCCTGCAGGGAAGCATGGTGGGGGCTCGTTTAATCCTGCAGTGAAGCATGGCGGGGGCTTGGTTAATCCTGCAGGGAAGCATGGTCGGGGCTCGATGATGCCTGTCGGGAAGCATTGCGATGGCTTAGTGAGAATTACAGTAAAGAATAGTGGGGGCTATGTGATGCCTGCAGGCAAGTATGACAAGGACTCTGTGATGCCTGCAGGCAAGTATGACAAGGACTCTGTGATGCCTGCAGGGAAGCATGGTTATGGCTTGGTGAGAATTACAGAGTAGCATGGCAGGGGCTCTGTGTTGCCTGCAGGGAAGCATGGTGATGGCTTGGAGAGCATTACAGAGAAGCATGGCGGGGGCTCGGTGACACCTGCAGGAAAGCATGGCCGTTGTCTGATGTGTACAGTGAAGTATGGCAGTGGCTTGGTGACAATTTAGTGAAGCATAGCGGGGGCTCGGTGATGCCTGCAGGGAAGAATGGCAGTGATCGGATGTGTACAGTGACGTATGGCAGTGGCTTGGTGAGAATTACAGTGATGCATGTGGGGGCTCGTTGATGCTCGGGGGCTGATTTGTTTCCTCTGACATTGGAAATCTGCAGCGTGTGATAGATAAGATGGATTTAATTAAGTATTATGAAATCCTATGAGAAAACCTCATGCTTTCTGTGAGGAAGATGAAGCTTGACCGTCATTAGTCTTTCCAACAGGACAATGATATCAAGCCTCAAAGTCCATCAAGTCTGGGTTTCATAAGTAGCCCTGTAAGATTCTGGTGGCCGTCAGTCAACTGACTTAAACCCCATGCATCATCTTTGGTGGGATGTGAAAAAGGCGGTTCCAGCACACAAACCAAGAATATTACTGACATGGAGGACATTGCCCATGAGGATTGGGCTAAGATTCCTCAGGAACTCTGCTAGAAGCTTGTGCCTTTCTATGAAAAACATTTCAAGAAGGTCATAACAGCCAGAGAGGCTCCACTAAGTGCTAAAGACGCTCCTCATGAAGGCGTGAATAATTCCTGAGACTGCAGTATTCAGGAAAATGGCACTTTGTGCTGAATGTGGAGAAACCACTTGTAAATATTAGTTGTGTTGATCCCTTTACATTGTTCTTGTTTGATGGTTTTATCTCTGTCTCTTCATTGGGGGACACAGGAACCGTAGGCGTATGCTGCTGTGACCATGCAAACAGCAGAAAGTTTGTCAATTTTGCTAATACACCTAATTTGCAATGGAAGTTGATAATTTTGATTGCAACTATAGATAAAAGCTTAGTGCATGTGGCCGTGCTTTCAGAGGGGCTCAGGCTCATTCTGGGTTTTGCTGTGGGACCCTCTTTCTGGTATTATTACTACTGAGATATATTTAATACCCCGTGACCTTAATAAGGAGTATTCTTACATTTCAGCACACTTTCGTAGCACAAGGAGGTCTCTCGAGATTACTTGCATTGGAGCTTTTGGACAAGGTCAACAATCCAGACCACCACCACCATTATATCGAGCCTGATGATGATGATCTAGAGGTAAGTGGGAATTACCAATCTTTTCAAGTTGGTTAAGTGTACTGAAACTCCCAATAATGTGCACTTTGTCAGAAGTAATAAATTGCATTTTGATCTCTTGCAGCCCATATCTGCTGTGCGCCATACCATCAAGTCTACTAACAAAAGAGCCGAGAAGACTGTGTCTGAGCTCAACTGTGAGTAGCCAGTCAAAAATACATGGATATCTATAATAATATAATGCAATGGCTCCATGGCTATTGCAAAACTACCACTCCCAACATCTCCGCTTTCAATGCATGCTGAGAGTTGTTTTTCAGCAGTTGCGTAGGTGAACAAGTTGGGGTCTTCACCGCTGTGTCCCACACTGCACAGGAGGATGGGGATCCCCTTTTCTCTTTATCTGGCCGTATTAGGAGGAGTGAGCGATGCAATATATCTCGTCTGAGCAAATTAGAAAATAATAGTTTCCTCTTTACGATAATAACGGAGTAGTGAAAGCTCCGGCTCCCGATCATTCAGCCCCTCTATACTCTTCAGAAGTTGAGTTGCTTGCAGTTACATAGCCGAGACGAAAGAAGAACTGGATTAGTAGACCTTTGTATCCTAAAGCTTTGTGTATCTACAGAGAATAGGTCCTTCGGCGCAGGGTACTTCCTCTAAAAGTATTCGTTTTTCTTTTCTGTGTGTTGGACTGGGGTCTTGCTCTGTAGACTGCTAGCACGTCCGTCTATCGTGGTAACCACATCTCTCTGTTCTAGTTGACAAGCTGCAGTTTGAGCCTCCACTCAGGAAGGAAACTGAAGCCAATGAAGTGGTGAGTTTGTAAGATTGACGATATAATGCCCAAAAAAAAAAAAAAAAAACGCCTTTGTTATGGTCACGTTTACATGTTGCGGCGACCATGCTCTGGAGATCGCGGCAGATTTGCTCCGTGCCTGCAGCCATCACCAGCCGCAGACTAATGGTCATTCGGCAGATCATTGCCGCTCTGCAGCGACACCTGCTGGTGGAGCTTGGAATTGTTCTACATAGTTTTTTTTTCTTTTCTTCTTTTTACTATTTATGACCATTAAAGGCTATGTTCACACTACCATTCAAGACCCAGAGCCTCTTTCAGCTTGCACATAGCCGCATGCTATGCTTTTTATTTTCAACAAAACGACAGATGCCATGACTGACTCCATTAAAAGTCAGTGGGATTTGTGAGACGACATTGTTGTGTCTCTTGTAATGGATCTGACACGTGGTCATGCTCTCAATTATAATTGAAACCGCAGCGATAATGTGAACAGCGTGGTTTGGATCTGTGTGTGCTCTCGGACTCCATTGATGCCTTGGACACAAGGGTCGGGCACTGTTGGAAATTATTGTAACATGGATCAGGGACAATCTTATTCGTTATACTTTAGGAAAGTTGTTTTTTTTTTTGTTTTTTTTCTCCTACTTTAACTTTTGTGGGAAATGTATAATCTAAAATACAGGTAGAAAACCTAATGTTGAGATGCAATATAGGGGAATATAGAACATTTGTGCCTGAACATATTTGTTTAGAGCGTTTGCCCAGGTTTTCAGATATGTTTGGGGTGCAGCTCCTTAGCCATGTTTGGAAATGATTTATTATTATTATTCTGGATATGGGCCGCCTGTGCTGTTCATTACAGTAAGACCTGTGTGTATACTGCTGCTTCTCGCATCTCCCAATCTTATGTCATTTCTTTTTTTTAGGGCATCAACTGGAATCCTTTTGCGAATGGAGCAAACCATGAGTATGGCTTTTACTTGTGCCTTAGCTGGAGTTAGCTTATGTTTCTGAGCACCTCTTATGTTATTAACCATTCTCCTGTAACAGTATCCTCTCAACATTTTGGGATTTCTTTGTCACTTTTTGCATGACTTGCCCTCCTTTATTCTTTCCTGTGCATCTTTGCTGCAATCCAGCATATTAGGAAGTCAGACCTATTTTCATTCTTATTTCAGTTCCACCATGAAACGGGCTGTTCCTCCGCCGCTGCCTCCTAAGGTACAGTATAATTGTGTCATTTCTCCTAGAAAATTGTAGAACTTATATGAAATGTAGTTTTTTTCCAAATAAAGAGGAATTATAACAGAACGAAAATCTAAATAAAAGAAAGCGCTGCTGCCGACTGTTTACACTGCCCTTCTTTGCCTCCTGTGTTAAGTCATGAAACCTTTTTTATTTTTTTCCCATAAATTGAGGTCCTATTGATATGACTATTAATAGAATATCCTGGACATCACTAATGGGGTCTTTTATTCCAACAGCCAATGAGAATGAACAGCTGCCCAGATGAAAGCATGGCTGACGACGAGCGAGCCAACACCATCAAACATCAACCAGATAACCGAGCCTCCCCGTTCTACCGCAGGCAGAGCTCCCCAGGTTGTGGTCGCCACACCGCTCCCCCCAATAATAATTTCCTCACTAGCAGCATCCGCTCCCCTGGATTGTACCGCTGTAAACTCTATCAGTTGGGTAAATAGCACAAAGCAGAGGCAGGGAGGACGGAAACTCCACTGCGACCTTGCAAATACAAGGGATAACACATCATTACATGGCTGGCTGACTATGAGCACAACCAGGAATGAGTGACCACATGCTTCCATCACTCGCCTCACCCTAATTCTGCATTTTCCCAGCATCACACTTCATGTGGTGGCAGGAGCGATCATTACACATGGACCCAAAACCAGCCACATCCAGCCGGAATATTACAGAGCAATTTTCTCTTTTTTTCTGGGTGATATTTGGTCACGGTTAGTGGTTTGTTAGTTGCAGGATGAGTATATTTGGTGGCAGAAAGGATTTACACATCACTCAGGATTTGCAACTGGTATGGCCGAACTGTAATACATGGTAGATGGCTGCAGAGTGCAACAATAAGTAATGTATAGTGTTCCCTTAAAAGTCGTAATACCCTGAACATCCCTTATCAAGTTAGATTATCCTGAGTTCCCCTTATACAATAGTAATGCCCCCGAGTGTCCACTCTAATAATTAAAGGGGTTATCCAGTTTTGGAAAAACCCCTGTTACCCCATCTGCAGTTGGCTTTACTCTGCTTCCTCGTGTCCTGGGATGAGTCTCCTTCGCTGCTCCTGGTGTTATTGTCTGCAGCGCTGACATTTTAGACATCCCTGGAGCCAGTAATTGAGCTCAGCAACTCTGCCCTGAGTCAACAGTATGATTGTCTGCAGTGCTGTCAACTTGATGTCAGCTCTGCAGACGATAATAGACACCGGAAACCTCTTTAGTAATGCCATGTCTTCCCCCAAATAAGTAATACTGCCCCCTGAGTACCACCCAAAAAGTAATATTTCCCTCTAAGTGAACCCTAAGAACAACAAATAAAAATGGGCCTCAATGCAAAATTGATAACGTGACCCCCCTATTACCATTTGCCATTTTTTATACTGATGCCTTATGTGGCAGAGGGACCTTTGGAAAGGAAGAAGGAATTCCAGCTTCATATATAGTCAAAAAAATGTATTGAAAATTAAAATCAGATTCCATAGCCAATTTCCATAAAAGTCTAGGGCTATGCGTTTCGAACGCAAAACTTGCCTTCTTTATCAAAGCTTGATAGTCATCCCTCTGGTCCGGTAACAATCTGCAGGCCATCGTTCACACAACAGTAAGGGAATAGAGTGAATGTGTCACCACGTGGAAGTGTGCAGGCATGGCCTCCATCTCATACTATTCATTCTCGCACTTCACCTTGCCTTGCTCACTCCACCCTCCATTATAATCCGCATTATATGAGACTGTCACAATGTACATTTTCACCCATTTGCACATTTCAGTACCGTGCGTTCTAACTTCAGCCGTCTTACAGGACGGGTTTTCTTCCACATATCTCCTTGCTGACTGCTTTGTGGCCTTTACTGCATCACAACGGTGGATTATACAGATGTCAATGTGTATTTGAGCTTATATTGGGCTATTTTCCTCATTAACCTGTTTTTTTTGCATTTCTGTCCATCCTCTGGTAGTCACCCTCATGTGCATGATTTACTTGCTTATCTTCATTGTCATGTGGATACCAGATTCTCAGCTCGTTACTGTGTTAAAGGGATTGTCCAGTTTCGATCATTTGAGATATTTTTTTATACATGCACATTATAATCAGAAAGATCCCATTAAAATGACTGTGCCGCCCTTAAATTCAAAGAGGTTTTTGAAACTGGAGAAGCCCTTTAATTTGATGGTTCTATTTATTGCACTAATTTTATCATCCCCTCTTTTGCAGGGAATGGAGAAAGTCCTCTGAGACTTGGAAGTCCAACTGGAGAGAGCCCGAAACCCCAACTCCAACAGAAGAAGGATAAGAAGGATTTCCCAGTACGTGACGTGTTTCAGGTGTCGTCACAGCTTTGTATTTTCTTGGCAGCAATCACTGAGGCCCGATTATCAGGTCGACCTGTGCACAGTCACTAGTAGTTGGAATTATTATTATTTTTTTACATTCCCTATAATAGCTGCCCCCTAGTAGTCAAGATTTTATTTTTAAAAAATGACTTTTGGTGATCTTTGTGGAAAAATTGTAATCCATATGTTTGCAAAAATCCAGCAACCACAAAAAAAGAATGAAAAGTTAAAATATAACTTTTAATCCATCATGATTTAAAAGGTATAAGGTGCACACTTAAAACCTTCAGTCTTCCATAAGATTCTGGTGCTGAGTGTTGTTCTTGTGTTTATGCCTCTGCTATTCTAATTTACTGTTCTCTTTTCTAGAAACCAACGATTAATGGTTTACCACCCACTCCCAAGGTGCTGGTAAGTATGATTAGTCTGCCAAACAGAAATGGCAGTAATGTGTTTGGTGAGACCAGTTTTCTCTGATGATAAAGTGGTGGTGAGGGGTCCTGCAGCTGGTGCCCTGCGGAGCGGAGGCATTATATACACCCTTAGCTGGTATCAATGGACCGTCCATAGGAATGCATGCATGTACCTGGTGCTCCAGACTGAGTGCTGCTTTTCGACACTGCTCTGTCTGTGTTTTAGAGGATGTCCTGTCCCCCAGTTAATTTTACCTTTTTTTTTTAAATTAATTCTGATTAATGTTTTTCACAACTTATAATTTTGCCTTTTAGATGGGAGCCTGTTTCTCCAAAGTGTTTGATGGTTGTCCTTTAAAGATAAATTGTGCAACGTCCTGGATACACCCAGATACTAAAGGTACTATTATATGCATATACATACTGTAAGACGGCGGTGTTCACACCGTGCAGTAACTGAGGCAGTGACCCAAGCAAGTCCAACATGTGCAGCTTTTATTCAGCACTCACGGGTAAACAGAAAGTCTTACGGTTCGCAGCCGGGTTAACAAAAGTCCATAAACAACGGTTGCCGTGGGCAACGGTCGCGCCGGGCCGCTCAGAGCCTGACAGGTGCAGAGGCTTCCCAGGCGGTGGTTCAGACACACTCAATCCTGCTGAGCTTTCCTGCTATGCTCCTAGCAGGTCCCAACACTGAACAAAACTAATCCTTAGTGCAGGGATACTAAAGGACCTGTGGCAAGAGCCACTGGAAAACCCGGGTTGGAGGGAGGAGGCCGCCCCACTGCCTCCTGTAGCCTCCTCCAAGAAATGAAGGCCCTGCCGGGTTTTACTTAATCTGCCTTAGCCAGATAGCCTGACCAGGCCAATGCTCACCTTCATTCCTGCATTGCAGCCGCAGCTGTGTCTGTGACTGCAATGCACTCCAATGGATTTAATAGGTATCTGTACACATTCTGGGGGATATATAACGTCCCTCGTATATGATCCCGGTCACTGCCTCACATATCCCCCCCTCTGTTCAAACTTGTGGGGTTGAACATTTGACACCATACAGGGTGCCCGGGACAGGGCATCCGCTCTTGCCTGCGACTTCCCAGGGCGATGTTCTACAGAGAAACTGAAATTTTGCAGTGACAGGAACCACCTGGTGACTCTCGCATTCCTGTTCTTGGCGTTTCTCATCCAAACCAAGGGTGAGTGGTTCGTCACCAAGCGGAACTGACACCCGAGCAAATAACATAGTGATTCCAAGGCCACTTAATAGCCAAACACTCCTTCTCTACTACGCTATAGTTTTTCTCTGCCGGGGTAAGCTTTCTACTCAAGTAGGTGACCGGGTGCTCTTCACCATTCACTTTTTGTGACATTACCGCTCCTAGGCCCACCTCTCAGGCATCTGTCTGTACAATGAAGGTTTCCTTGAAGGTTGGGGCTGATGATGACCGGCTGTCCACACGGGGCCAATTTCATGGACCGAAACGCTGCTTCTGCCTGAGATTTCCACCGAACCATTACCGATTATTATTATTTTTTTTTTCTTCCTTTCAAGAGATCGGTCAGAGCCGCCGTTCTCCCAGCAAAATTAGGGATAAACCGGCGGTAATACCCAAGGATGCCAAGGAACGCCCTCACCTGCTTTGTACTTGACGGTTTAGGCCAGTTTTTTATGGCCTCAACTTCATTGATTTGGGGCTTGATAATTCCTCGGCCAATCACATACCCCAAATATTGGGCTTCCTCTAGCTCGATCGCACATTTTTTGGGGTTTGCCGTTAACCCCGTGGCTCTGAGAGAATCCAGCACCGCTTGTACCTGGGATAGATGCGCATGCCAGTCGGTGCTAAAGATGATGATATCATCTAGATACGCAGACGCGTACTCCTGATGGGGCTTGAGCAATATGTCCATCAGCCTCTGGAATGTAGCCAGGGCCTCATGTAACCCAAAAGGTAAGACCACATAGTGATATAGACCCTCCGGAGTTATGAAGGTGGTCTTTTCCTTCGCCGAATCTGTGAGAGGTACCTGCCAGTAACCCTTGGTGCGATCGAGCGTGGTAAAGTACTGGGCCTGCCCCAGTCTCTCAATCAGCTCATCCACCCTGGGCATTGGATAAAGGTCAAATTTCGACACTTCATTTAATTTCCGAAAATTGTTACAGAAGCGTAACGATCCGTCTGGTTTCGGAATCAGTACGATGGGGCTAGCCCACTCACTCCGTGGATTCCTCGATGACGCCTAACTGGAGCATTTGTTTTACCTCCGCCATGATGGCTTGCCTCCGGGCTTTGGGTACCCGGTACGGTCTCATTCGTACCCTTACCCCAGGTTTGGTGACAATGTCATGTTGGAGAACCGTAGACCTACTCGGTAGCTCTGAGAACACGTCGGTATTGTGCTGCACCAGTGAGCGAGCATCCCATCGCTGCTGTTTAGTGAGAGCATCACTTATCCGGACCTCTCCCCCGGACGCATCCCTGGCTGAAGGTAGAGAACTCTCTGGTGATATGCCCAGAGTGACGTCTGTAACTAAACACTCTCGATCTTTCCAAGGCTTTAGCAGGTTTACATTGTAAAGCTGCTCAGGTTTCCTCCTTCCGGGCTGATACACCCGGTAATTTACCTCCCCCACCTTTTCTCGAACCTCATATGGCCCGTGCCACTTGGCCATGAGCTTACTCTCGGCTGTGGGTACCAGTACTAACACCCGATCGCCCTTGTTAAAAGACCTGACTCTGGCTCTTTTATTATATGTGCGCCTCTCTGCTGCCTGGGCATCTAACAGATGTTCTTTCACGATGGGCATGACCGCCGCGATCCGGTCCTGCATACTAGCCACGTGTTCAATTATACTCCTATGTGGAGTCGGCTCTTGTTCCCATGTCTCTTTGGCTACGTCCAACAGACACCTAGGGTATCTGCCGTACTATAACTCAAAGGGAGAGAACCCTGTGGAAGCCTGGGGTACCTCACGGAGGTCGAACATCAAATAGGGTAGCAACATGTTCCAATCCCTTCCGTCCTTAGAAACCACCTTTTTTAACATGGACTTGAGGGTTTTATTGAACCGTTCTACTAGCCCGTCGGTTTGAGGGTGGTACACCGAGGTGCGCAATTGTTTTATTTTTAGCAGTTTGCACAGTTCCCTCGTCATCTTGGTCATAAAAGGGGTCCCTTGATCCGTCAGGATCTCCTTAGGTAGCCAAAGGCGACAGAACATAGCAAACAGCTCCCGTGTAATCAGTTTCGCCGAGGTGTGGTGTAGCGGTACAGCCTCCGGGTACCGGGTGGCACAGTCGACGACCACAAGTATATGTTGGTGTCCACGAGCGGATTTTACAATGGGCCCTACCAAGTCCATTGCAATCCGTTCAAAAGGTACCTCTATCACTGGCAGAGGTACCAATGGGCTACGGAAACTGGCGGTGGGTGTGGTCAGCTGACATTCGGGGCAGGATTCTCAGTACTTTTGGACCTCCGCGTAAACCCCAGGCCAAAAGAACCGCTGCAAGATACGCTCTTGTGTCTTTTTAACCCCCAAGTGTCCACCTAGCAGGTGTGTGTGCCATCTCCAGAACCGCCCGACGGTACGACTGAGGTACCACTAAATGTTCCACTACCTCATCCCTGATTTTGTCTACCCTATAGAGCAGAGGTCCTCAAACTTTTTATACAGGGGGCCAGTTCACGGTCCCTCAGACCATTGGAGGGCCGGAATATAGTTTTTAAAAAAAACTATGAACAAATTCCTATGCACACTGCACATATCTTATTTTGTAGTTAAAAAAACAATACTGAAACAAATACAATATTTAAAATGAAGAACAAGTAAAGTTAAATCAACCGGTATTTCAATAGGTAACTGTACCCAATAGGCAGCATAGGTCCTCAATAGGCAGGTAAATGTCCCCAATAGGCAGCATAGGTCCTCAATAGGCAGGTAAATGTACCCAATAGGCAGGTAAATGTCCCCAATAGGCAGCATAGGTCCTCAATAGGCAGGTAAATGTACCCAATAGGCAGCATAGGTCCTCAATAGGCAGGTAAATGTCCCCAATAGGCAGCATAGGTCTCCAATAGGCAAGGTAAATGTCCCCAATAGGCAGCATAGGTCCTCAATAGGCAGGTAAATATCCCCAATAGGCAGCATAAGTCCTCAATAGGCAGGTAAATGTCCCCAATAGGCAGGTAAATATCCCCAATAGGCAGCATAGGTCTCCAATAGGCAGGTAAATGTCCCCAATAGGCAGCATAGGTCCTCAATAGGCAGGTAAATGTCCCCAATAGGCAGCATAGGTCCTCAATAGGCAGGTAAATATCCCCAATAGGCAGCATAGGTCCCCAATAGGCAGCATAGGTCCTCAATAGGCAGGTAAATATCCCCAATAGGCAGCATAGGTCCTCAATAGGCAGGTAAATGTCCCCAATAGGCAGTATAGGTCCTCAATAGGCAGGTAAATGTCCCCAATAGGCCGTATAGGTCCTCAATAGGCAGGTAAATGTACCCAATAGGCACATAGGTCATCAATAGGCAGGCTGTTTCCCCCTTATAATGTCCTATGCAGGATGTCACCCCCCTGTCTTTATAATGCCCCATTCAGGATGTCACCCCCCCCCCCCATATAATGCCCCATGCAGCATGTCACCCCCCATATAATGCCTCATGCTGGATGTCACCCCCCCATATAATGCCCCATGCTGGATGTCACCCCCCATATAATGCCCCATGCTGGATGTCACCCCCCCCCCCCAGATAATGCCCCATGCAGCAGGTCACCCCCCCATATAATGCCCCATGCAGCAGGTCACCCCCCCATATAATGCCCCATGCAACAGGTCACCCCCCATATATAATGCCCCATGCAGCAGGTCACCCCCCATATATAATGCCCCATGCAAGCCCCCCCCCCATATATAATGCCCCATTCAGCATGTCACCCCCCCCCCCCGCCCCATTCAGGATGTCACCCCCCCCCCCCATATATAATGCCCCATTCAGGATGTCACCCCCCCCATATATAATGCCCCATTCAGGATGTCAAACCCCCCCCCATATAATGCCACATGCAGGATGTCACCCCTAATATTATGTCCCATGCCTCCATACATTAAAAAAAAATAAAATCCAATACTCACCTCCCTCCTTGCCCGCTGCCGCTGCTTAGGTCCGGACTCCAGCGTCACGGCGGCGGCGGCCCGCTCTGCGCTGCCTGTGACGGCTCAGGGGAGGGCGCGGTGGAAAGACGTCACCGCACTCTCTGACCTGAGACGTCACAGGGAGCGCACAGCAGGAAGACAGCGGATCTGCAGAGGCACGGGGAGAGGTAAGTATCGGGCTGCCGGGGCTCTGAGAAAGCGGGGGGAAGGGCGGGCGCTGACACCACTCCCCTCTGCCCACAGCCCGGCGGGCCGGATAAAAGTCCTCTGCGGGCCGCATGTGGCCCGCGGGCCGTAGTTTGAGGACCCCTGCTATAGAGCAACTCACCGTTGACCACCATGCGTGGAAACACAGTATCTGCACTGGGCTGTTGAGCTACACCATTTACCTCCACCACCCTTTCCCATGCCTGGTGGGATCCTGTAGCTGAGCTGTCCCAAATGTGTCCCGGGACACTTCCAGCTCGGGGATCGATGGGGTCTCCTCGACCTCTCCTGCCAGCACCTCTAGGGAAGACCTATCAGGGTCACACTCTGTCCCTAGGTTGGACACTCCTGCGGCAGGTACCCCTGACTCAGGTTCGTCAGGTACTGCGTCTGTAATAAATTTTACCAAGAAGAGTGATTTTTGTTTTCCCACAGAGTCCAGAACAGGGGTAAGTCTCTTCCCAACACAGTCCCATAGGGAAGAGTTTTTATCACCCCCACCACATGTTTTATGTCGCCACATAGCGTGGACAAAACTACCTCCGCGGTTGGGTACTCTCGGAGGTCCCCATGGATACACACAACCCTGACTGTCCGTCCACTGGGGTTGCCTCCTGCCACCAGCGAGCCATGTACCAAAGTCACTAGGCTCCCCGAGTCTAGGAGGGCCTCCGTGGGGTACCCATTAACCGGTACCTGGCACAGTTGGGGTTCACTGTCCGGGGGGTTGGCACTCGCAGTGCAGACTGATTGGGCGTACATTGAGACCCGGCGGTTATACCCGCAGTCCATGGGCTCCGTAGTCGGGGCAGTTACAGTGCCGGCAAAAAAAATCTTTACAAGTTCAATGGAACCACAAAATCTTAATATTCAAGTGGATTCAAGTGTTTTATTGTGGATATTTTATTACAATTAGTATTTTGTCATGTCACCTTTACATTTTATCACCATCTGCAGTCGTTTAGGCATGGACTCAGCAAGGCTGGCTAAGTATGTGGAGTCCATGTTTACCCACAGTGTCTTCAGCACCTCCTTTAGATTGTTGATGTTGCTGGGTCGTGTCTGTTGAACCTTGTTTTTCATTAAATTCCAGGCATTTTCTATGGGGTTAAGGTCAGGGGAATTACCTGGCCACTATAAAATGTTAATGTTATGGTCACTGAGAAACTTTCTCACGGCCTTGGCTTTGTGGACAGGGGCTCCATCATGCATAAAGTAATCACACTGATGTATGACCCAAAAAGTAAGCATGTGTTCTTCCAAAACAGTAATATAATTGCTTGCTTTCATAGTTATAATCTTGGGAAGGAAGTACAAACCTGCCCTGCCCATTCTTCCACTGAATGCACCCCACACCATCACACTGTCAGGGTGTTTAACAGTCTTAACTGTATATTTTGGGTCATAACGTGACACTGTACTCGGACGACGCACAACCTTTGAGCCTCCCCTGACCAGCCTGAAAGTGCTCTCATCACTAAACATCACTTTCTTCCACTCTTTAGATGTCCAATCTTGATATTTCTTACAAAATGCAAGCCGTTTCTTCTTCATTGCTGCTGTGAGCAGGGGCTTCTTTGCGGCACGGCAACTTGATAGACCCAGGTCCTTCTGCAGGCGGTGACGAATTGTCCTAGTTGAGATGTTCTGGAGGAGCATAGGGTACTTATTTTTTATTTCAACGGCAGTTATAGAAGGATGTGACATCACTTCACGCTCCAGAAGCTTATCAGTCCTTGTTGAAGTCTTCTTAGGTGCGCCAGAGCCTGACTTCCTCTGCGGTACCATCCCAGGAGGCAATGATGCCGCCGACCGCTTCAGTTGAAAATTGCTTCTCTTGACACTCCCAGATCTCTAGCTACAGCAATCACTGAATTCCCCTCCACGAGCAGAGTCAAGGCACGGGATTTCTCTTCCATTTTAAGCTTCTTTCGACCCATTGTGGGAGATAATAAAAACTGAGGGAGATAATAAAAGACTGCCTAATAGCAAAACTGGCAGAGCTGCACATAACAACCAATGAGAGTGCAGCTTTCGCTTGAACAGAGAAGTGAAAACTGAGCATTGATTGGTTGATATTTGCAACAAAGCCAGCTTTAATATTAGACAGTTTTTTATTATCTCCCCCATTGTGTACACTTTTAAAAAGTGAAATTATGATGTGGATTTTATATGTAAAGTTTTTTTTTGCTGCGCAAGTGTAAAGATTTTTTTTGCCGGCACTGTAGCAACCACATGTCCCGGCCCCTGACACCGCCAGCACCTAATGGTGGGGGTTCTGTTCTTATGACTGTTTGTGAGGCAATCTGTCTCCTGACACTCTCACTACGGGGTACCCCTTTAGCACGGGTACAGTGCTGACTGTTCTCAGCAGAGGGACGTGACCCCTTTCCCGGTTACTGGGTTGGCAGGGATCTGCGTGATTGCCGCGAGGGGGCAGAGTCTCGGATAAAGTCCTGAGTGGCCGAGTAGCGCTCGTTCAGGCTGATCACCTGGTCGAGGGTGGCGGGGTCCCCTTGCACCACCCAACGTTGGATAGCGGCCGGCAGATTCCTCACCAGCCGCTCGAGCACCACCTTCTCCACCATCTGGGCAGGAGCCACCTCTTTACCTGCTGCAAAAGGTCGTAAGCCTGAGAACGGGCAGGCTGGGTCTCCACATAGGCCCATGAAAATACGCGCTGAGCCCTCACGTATGTGTTGACCCACAGTCGGGCAAGGTTCTCACCTTTGAGCCTCTGGTAGTCCTGGGCGTCCTCCCGACTGAGGTCGAAGTAGGCCTTCTGGGCATCTCCGACCAAAAACGGAGCCACCACTTCTGCCCACTGTCCGGCTGGTAGGTTTTCCCGCTCTGCTGTCCGCCGGGAAACGGCTAAGGCGCCGAGTCCGGAACTTTGAGAGGCCCGGGACAAGGTTCGCTCAGCGTTAAGGAAGATGGGACCGGAGGACGATGTGGAAGCCTTTCTGACCATCTACGAACGTACAGCAATCTGTTGCAGCAACAGTTTATTTGCTTTTTTGCTGCTGATGGTACAGTAGCTGCTGCTGTTCCCACTCCTGCTGTTGCTGTGGGCAACGGCCGCGCCGCTCAGAGCCTAACGGGTGCAGATCCTTCCCAGGCGTGGGTTCAGCTACTCACAGGCCCGCCAAGCTTTCCTGCTGTGCTCCTAGCAGGTCCCAACGCTGAACAACACTAATCCTTAATGCAGGGTTTTTAAAGGACCTGTGGCAAGAGCCACTGGAAAACCCGGGTTGGAGGGAGGAGGCCGCCCCACTGCCTTCCTGTAGCCTCCCCCAAGAAATGAAGGCCCTGCTGGGTTTTACTTAATCTGCCTTAGCCAGATAGCCTGACCAGGTCAATGCTCACCTTCATTCCTGCATTGCAGCCGCAGCTGTGTCTGTGACTGCAATGCACTCCAATGGATTTAATAGGTATCTGTACACATTCTGGGGGATATATGACGTCCCTCGTGTACGATCCCAGTCACTGCCTCACAATACATACATACATACATACCATTATTTATTTCACATACTGAGTGTGAAAAGGATACAATACCCTGCACAGCTTGGCGGCTTTAAAGCACTATGCAGTGAAAAGCAGTGTTGGTTCCCCTTTAGGGTGAGACTATATGGCGACTTTAGCTGTGACATAGGTCGGGGAAGATTGCTGCCATACCGCAGCATAGTGTTAGTGAATGGCGTCGCATTGCGACCTGCAAGGTCCTGTAACAAAGTTGCATAACAAATCTAACTGCAATTTTTTGTGACTCGCACAATGCTAGTTGCAATGTGACTCCATTCACTTGCACTGTGCTGCAATGTACCAGCAGCATACAGCGATCTCTGGCCGTGCGATATATGTCACGGCCAAAGTCAACATTGAGCCCCAGCCTCATTCTTAGGATTGTTGTGTGACCCAGGGGTCAGACCTACACTAATCTTAAAGTGATGGCATATCCTGGCTGTATGCAATTTTGTAATGGGAGCAGGTCTGCAGAGGAGCTGTATTCACAAAACGGTGCTATATTTGATGGTTTGATTCATACACAGCATATCCATGGATAAGGTAAGTGTTCCTTATACTAGTGATATCCAACAAAGTTTTTTTGCATGAAGAATATTAGGCATAACATATTGCCATGTAGTGGAAAGTTAGGTCCAATAACGGAAGTCCTTTCCTCCCGTCAGACCAGTACCTGATCTTCGGCACTGAGGATGGGATCTACACTCTGAATCTGAATGAATTACATGAAGCCACAATGGAACAGGTATGATCAGGAATGTGTTGTTAATATCGGGGTGGGCCGCTGATATCAGACTCCTTGATCAATATCTCATCCATGTGTTTATTTTGTAGCTATTCCCCCGGAAGTGCACATGGCTGTATGTTATCAATAACACCCTAATGTCACTATCAGGTATGTCCTATGCTTATTTGTGATGTCCTGTATTATTACATTGCTCAGTTCCTGATTAAGGATTTGATCTTCCCCAGTGTATGTGTTACTGCATTAACTCTGAACCCAAGCGGAAGAAAGCAGAGCTCCCTTTCCTTAGTGGCAGATCCTCTTTATTTGAGCGACACAACTAAAGGGCACAGTTTAGAAAAGACTGCTGGTATCATTCACACATACAGATGTAGCAGAGTTAAATTTGTGATTTACAGAGTAAAATGTTTCTTCTTTTAAAGGAGATGTCCTGGCTTATATAAATGACAAATATCCAGGGTAAGTTATCAATATCAGAATGGCAGGTATCCGACAACCAGCACCCACTCTGCTGTCAGCTACAGTGGCCTTCACCGGAGCTGAAAATGGCTGATCAATGGGGATGCCGGGTGTCAGACCCCAACCAATATGATATTGATGACTTATCCTGAGGATATGTCATCAGTATTGTAACCCCTTTAAGGTTGGGTTCACATTTTACAGTTCATTCCCTGAAAAAAAAAAAAAAAAAAAAACACAATTTTTTTTTTTTTTTTTTTACTAATTATATTTGTGTTTTTTACTCCACAGTTTTTAATGGGAGTCGAATTGAAACATAAAGCAGTATGTTCCAATTCGTCTATAAAGTACATGGTTTTTAATTACAGGTATCATCTGCAACCTCTCTTTACTCGCCCTCCCCGCTCTGCATCTCTGGCTCTGCTCTTGGTGTCGAGCATTTACTGCGGTGCTGACGTCCTGTCGACAGCGTGGCGGCACACTGTGAGCTTCAGCCGCTGTCTGTGTAGAGGGAACGCACTTTTCAGAACCGCTGAGCTGTTAGATGGGTGCCATCATGACATCAGTGCTGCAGCCAATACCGGGCTTTGATATTGGCGGCAGAGACTTGGCGCTGGACCCGGGGAGGGTCAGTAAAGTATGGTTTATTTTCTGAAAGTGGGGCAAGCCCTTAAATATGGTGGGGAGAAATGAATACTTTATAAAAAAAAAACAAAAAAAAAAAAAAAAACAACCATAACAGACGTAGAATAACGTAATAGATGCATCAATATATAGGCAGACATAGGTTGACATATAGCACACCTTTCCATACACTTTTATTATATACATTCAGCGCATATGTTATGTCTGCAGAAGTACCAATGTGATCTAGCCTAACTCAGCAGGCTTACCTGTAGTCCTGTGAAAAATCTTACAGCCGAGAATTCATTCAACATAACCTACTAGTGTCATGGTGTGTTCTCTATTACCCTTGCAAACTTTTCTCTTCTACACCTGCATATGCAAACTTCTAGAGGGTCTCGGATCTGTGAGATGGTCCTGATTTCAATGGTAGACTCACTGTCCATTATCCTACTAATGCGTTAGTCTTTTCATTGCCTGATATGAGGTAGGAACATACTGAAACAGAGATAATATGCATATTAGTTCATACTAGTGTTTTCAATTGTCCTGTTGCTGCAGTTAAAATAATTAGTAAAACTTACTAATGTTTTTGTAGCAGCCGATGTTGACATTGATGCAACCTGGAAAGTTGGTGTTAAATGCATCAGGCGAGGTGGAAACCAGGCTGGTAAAGTCAGGGTCTATCGTCACTGTGGGGGAGACTTTTTTTTTTTTTTTTTTTTTTTTATATGCCGGGAACAAAGGACACATTAGATGTCAGATGGCAGAGCTCCATCGCACTCATTCTAATGCAGGATGTGACATTTACACACTGTGCTGAGGACAGGAGAAGCTAATAAATGGCTTGAGAACAGTGTGCTTTGGCTCCGTTCCTTCACTGTTAAGTCTGTTCCTCTTTACTTGCCAATATGAAGACAGCAATGAGCAGCATTTATTGTCCTGCATTGTCTCCGGACGCCCTGCAGCTGGCACCGTACATATAATAAACCCCCTGCCCCAAAGAATATAGGACTAACTTTCATATTACAAAGTAAAACTTATAAAAGTGGACCCAAAACTCTGGAGTCCCCATTAAATTCATGTATGAAAGGGTAGTGTTTTTGTTTTTTTTTGTGCTTTCATCTTTCTTTCCTCTTCTAAGGGATACCATTTATTTTACTTTGTCATCAGCACAGCCGCATGAGGCTTTTTTCTTTTCTAGTTACTGTAGTTTTGAATGACACCATTCACTTCACATTCTTCTTAGTATAATGGGTTTTTTTTATGATGGTGTAACTTACTTCCACATCAGGAGGTGAGAGGCCGTGTATTGTGTATGCTTCTTATTCTAACCCTGCTGGGCATGATACCTGGTACACGGCTGACCGATGTCATGTCCCCTATTAATATGGAGGTGCGAGGCACTGACTATCCCCATCAGGTGTTTAGCTATGCAGGTGCAATGCCTGGCCGTCCCATAGCGCTATATATTCCATCATTCTAGTATCCTAATAATAATAATAATAATAATAATAATAATATCCTACAGTAATGTAAGGAATAGTGTAGTGTGCAGTTCCTTGTGACGCGGCCAACAACCCCTATTTTAGCTATAATGGTTGCCATATTTAGCTGAACCAGATAGCAGCTATAAGAAAATAACTTGTGAGCAGAGGGCGACTCAAATACACCTGTATGTAATGTATCATATCCGACATTGACGTCTCTGCTGTAACTATTATCAGTTGTATTGACTCTGAAATATGGGATATGTGTCACTATTATTTTCCTTTTTTCTTCCTATGATCCTGTGTACCCATTGGGCCATTCTGCAGAAGGTAAGTGTGTCTTAATCATCTTTAAAATAAATGCTATGCAGGATTGTAGTGACCGTCGCATCGGGAACAGTTGCTGCCATTGCTAGCTGTGACCTGGCTTCTGTTACTTCTCTAGGAAGTCAGAATAATTTCCAACAGGTTTTTTTTATAAGTGAAATTAATGTTTGTGAGAAATGCCCATTAGTGATGAGCGAGCATACTTGTAAGTACTCTGTACTCGCCCGAGCATCTCCGTACTCGAGATGCTCGGAGCTTGCGAGATGCTCGGGCGGATGCTCGGGTCCCCTCCCTGCATGTTTGGCGCTCTTTAGAGATCCAATCAACATGCAGGGATTGCCAGCCAGTCATTGTAATGCTGTAGCCATGTTGGTTGTGGCATTACAGTGACTGGCTGGCCACACAGCGTCATCAGGTCTATATCAGACCTGGCGCCGCTGTGTTCATCACAGTCACTCCCGAATCATACAGTGTAGGGAGAGCTGTTGCTGAGCTAGGGAGAGATTTACTTGTGTATTAGGTAGTGTAGGGAGAAAACAAGTACATTACACATATCCATCTTAACAAACAGTCCTTCTGAGGACTAATCCATCTGCAAAGATATCAGGCAGGCAGGGTATATAGCAGACTGCAGTGCATATAGCACAAGAGGCTCCATTCCAGTTCTGCCTTCTGCTGCTGTTATATTTCTAGAGATAGGCCCAGGTCTCAGGGGCCAGGAATAATATTTTTAGGATCTTAATCCTCATTATTTGCTTAAAAAGCAATCCAGAGAACACCGTTTTTCTGTACCATTTGCTTGTTGGCACTGCAGAATATAGCCAGGTGCTTTCCATATTACAGCATTAAAAATCCAGATATTTAAAACTGTGGTTTGTCCGTCACACGGATCACCTATAATTTTGCTGAAAATACTGCCATTTTTGGCCTCCATTCAAATTTTTTTTCAGTGTGTCAGCAAAGTTTTTGACACCGGTTTGCTGTTCAAAATAGTTACCTACAGGGCAGGTATTTGAAACTGTGGTTTCTCTGTCACACGGATTACATATAACTTCGCTCCAAATTCAGCCATTTGTAGTGAGCGTGGAAGATATTGTCCTCCATTTCAAATGGGCAAGGCGTGTGGCAAGGAACGGGGAACTGGACGTGATGTTGCATGCTGAGGCCGAGGCCGTGGGCAAGTTGAAATTGTGCCACAACAAACATCCACATCTTCTCGCCTGACCTTCCTGTCTCCATTCCTAGGGGACCGCAGCACACCACTATTGAACCCAGAGCAGTGTGAAAAGGTTGTTGGTTGGATAGCGGATAATGCTTCCAGTCATAATGCTAGCCACCACCACCCTGTCTTCCACACTGTCAAGTCTCAGTAGCTGTGAGTCTGGACCGCATATTCCTCACCCTGAACCTCCTTCCTCCCATCATGCCGAGTGCACTTGGACACTCTGAAGAGCTGTTCACTTTTCCATTTATAGATTCGGGCGTCTCGCCCGGTCCACTTGAAGCGGGGCAAGAGGAGATCGCGTGTAGCGATGCCCAAATATTTGAGCAGCCACGGTCACACGAAGGCGACAGTGGGAAAGTATCACAAGAGGTGGACGATGAGACACAATTGCCAGAAAGTCAGGAGGAAGACCAGAGTGCGGAAGTGGAAGACGAGGTGGTGGATGATATAGTAACCGACCCAACCTGGCAGGAGGACATGCAGAGTGAGGACAGCAGCACACAGGGGGAGGGAGGCAGAGCACCCCAACAGGCAGGAAGAAGCAGTGTGGTGGCCGCAGACAGAAGGCGGGCAACCGTTCCCCACCAACACGAAGGAAGTTTCCAGTACAACTATTATGTCTTTCCGAGTCTGGTTGTTTTTTAAAGACTCTGCCGATAACCCCAAAAAGGCCATTTGCACCACCTGCCAGGCCAGCATCAGCAGGGGTGGCAAAACGACCAGCCTGACCACCACCAGCATGATCAGGCACATGGCAGCAAAGCACCTGACTTTGTGGGCCGAACCCCAGGGTCCAGGAACAGTGTCTGCAGGTGGCACCATTGCTTCTTCCGCTGTTGTGCATGCAAGCCGATCCCCTGTCCATGGTGCATGCGAAGATGCCTCCTGCCATGCACCTGTCGTTGCACACTCTCAAGTAGCAGCATCAGGAAGCCCGTCCATGTCCTTGTCCCAGCGCAGCGTTCAGTTGTCCATACCCCCCCAGTCCTTGGAACGCAAGTGCAAATACGCAGCCAACGCCCCACAGGCCACACTACTAAATTCCCACATTTCACGACTGCTTGCGCTCGAAATGTTGCCTTTTAGGCTCGCGGAGACTGAAGCATTCCGCAACCTGATGGCGGCGGCCGTCCCACCGTACTCTGTCCCCAGCCGCCACTATTTCTCCCGGTGTGCCGTCCCTGCATTACACAAGCACGTGTCCCACAACATTAGCCGTGCCCTCAACAACGCAGTTACCGGGAAAGTCCACCTAACCACGGACACGTGGACAAGTGCTTGTGGGCAGGGACGGTACATCTCGCTGACGGCACACTGGGTTAACATAGTGGAAGCCAGGACCCAGTCGGACCTTGGGATGTAACACGTCCTCCCGACGCCAAGGATTGCGGGCCCTAGGTCAATCAGGGTTGCCCCCCCAGTCTACAGCTCCTGCACCTCCTTCTCCTCAGCCTCCTCCTCAGCGTCCATCTCCGAAATGACCACATCAATCACAAGCTAGAAGCACTGCAGCACTGCCTCGGCCAAGCGGCAACAGGCTGTGCTGAAGCTAATATGCTTAGGTGACAAACCGCACAATGCTGAAGAGTTGTGGACAGCTCTGAAAGAGCAGGCAGATCTGTGGCTGACACCGCTGAACCTACAGCCAGGCATGGTCGGGTGTGACAACGGCCGGAACCTGGTGGCGGCTCTGAGGCGAGTTCACACTCGTACCATGCCTGGCCCTTGTGCTTCACCTCGTGGTTCAGCTGTTTCTCAAATCCTACCCGGAGCTGCCGGATCTGCTTGTTAAAGTACACCGCCTGTGTGCCCATTTTAGAAAGTCACCTACAGCTTCCGCCGCCCTTGCCGTGTTTCAGCAGCGTTTGCAGCTTCCGGCTCAGACTGGTGTGTGATGTCCCCACGCGTTTGAACACTACAATGCAGATTTTGGGAAGGATTTGTGAGCAGAAGAGGGCAGTTGTTGAGTACCGGCATCAACAAGGCCGTTGGTATTCAGTTCAAATTCCACATATAAGACCTCAGAAGTAGACATGGATGTCAGACATATGTACCATCCTCCAAAACTTTGAGGACTCCACCAAGATTGTGAGCGGCGATGACTCCGTAATTAGCGTCACCATCCCGCTTCTCTGTCTTCTGAAATGCTCTCTGCTCACAGTCAAAGAGGATGCATTGCAGGCGGAGCACGATGAGACTGAGCAAGGAACCATACAGGGTGATTACACACAGCCCAACCTCATCTCATCCCAACATGGATTGGGTGACAATGAGGAAGAGGAGGAGGAGGAAGAACAGGAGCTAGTTTCATGCGCTATAGACGGTACTACCTGCACAGCTGTCATACAGTCTGTTCAGCGTGGATGGCCAAAGAACAGTGAGGAGGAGGAGAGCATGGCCAGTCATCCTCTTGGTGAGGACATGGAAGTCTTGCCTGTTAGCAGTATGGCACTCATGGCTGAGTTTATTACTCTGCCTTTCCCATGACCCTCGCGTTCTCACAATTTTGAGTGACAGTCATTACTGGTTGGTGACACTTCTAGACCCACGCTACAAGGAGAACTTTATATCTCTTATTCCGGAAGCGGACAGGTCTACTACAAAAATTGGGCTGTACCAGAAGGCCCTTGTTGCAGAACTATTAAAAAAAAATTCCCATCTGAAAACACTGGCGGCAGAGGTCACAGTTCGTTGGACAACCAAGGAGTACAGGCGAGAGAGACACAACTTCAATCCAGCAGAGGCAGGGGAACACTGTCAAAGTTCTGGGGGAATTTTCTCAGACCCTCCCATTGCACAGGCCCTGAGGCGCAGGGTACTCTCAGAAGGAGTGCAAAGTTTGGGAAGATGCTGAGGGAGTACCTTGCCAACCGTACCAACGTCCTCTTTAATTCCTCTGTGCCTTTAAAATTATTGGGTATCCAAGCTGGATACGTGGAATGAACTGGCTCTCTACGCCTTGGAGGTCCTGGCATGCCCTGCCGCCAGCGTTTTATCAGAGCGGGTTTTTAGTGCCGCTGGTGGAATTATAAACGTTAAGCGCATCCACCTGTCAACTGAAAATGCTGACAGGCTGACTCTTATAAAAATGAACAAGGGCTGGATTGGGCCAGACTTCTCAACACCACCGAATGATAGCAGCTTAACATAAACTCAAATCCAGTGTCTTTTGTTTTTTGGGAGGTGTATTCCCATGCACCTCTTCACATCCACACATGGGTATATGCGTCCTGATTTTGGCTATTTGCTCTGGTCCTCCTCCTTCTCCTCATCCTCCAACACCATATCACTAGGGTGACCATGGTC
This sequence comes from Phyllobates terribilis, assembly GCF_046119375.1. Lineage (NCBI taxonomy): Eukaryota > Metazoa > Chordata > Amphibia > Anura > Dendrobatidae > Phyllobates > Phyllobates terribilis. The sequence continues at coordinate 51,246,974 of NW_027362767.1, read as the reverse complement.
CGTGATGCAACACCCACTTAATTTTTTTTAAAGGGTGTTTATGATGCCCGTAAAAAAAAAAAATTTTATACAGTATGTTCATGTATACCCCCCAGGGGTAAATGTTTGTCAGCCCATACACTTAGTGCATGGGCATTACAAGTAAAAGAGACCCGCTCCTTTCTAATGGGAACATCTTTTTGATGAGGTCCTCCTCCACGTCTCTTCCAAGGGGCATTGGAGTGCCTTCCAATTTTTGGCAGCCCTTGCATTCACTGCATAGGCAAACACAATGGGAGACCCACTTCCTAATAATGGGAACATTGTTTTCAGGAGGCCCTCCTCTAAGTCTCTTCAAAGGGGTATTGGGGTGCGTCCAAATTTTGGGCAGTCCTGCCACTCACTGCATACGCAATAACAGTATAGGAGACCCACTCTAGTAATGGGAACCATAAAACATAGCTGGCTGATGGCTCTCTAAGAATAGTAAAGGCCGCCTGATGGCCCTATAAAAATAGGCTTTGTGACTTTCAGAGTCCCTCCTTCATAAATTAAACACGATGTCTGATGACATCTCACACACCACATGGCCAGATAAGGTTGTAAAATGTTACAATTACATTTCCTGGTGAATGCATTTGTCACGGTTGAAAGCAATGCAAAAGTGCAAAAAAAACGCATCAAAAACGCTACGTGTGAACATAGCCCAAGGTGTGGAGGAGCATTTTTGATTTTGGTTATTTATTTTGCCTTATATACAAGTCATTACCCTGGAAAGGATATTCCTTAACATATTTCCCAGGAAAATCCATTTTGGTTTAGTTTTTGTATGTTTTATTGTGAGTCCGTAAAAGTGGTGTAATACTCTGACAACGTTGTTGACAGAAGTGACCTGGGGGCAGAAATGCTTCCAGGGGTCTTCCCCATGCTGTTCCAATGTCATTTGAGCATTGTTCCCATCAATTTGGGCAATTTTTAGGCCCTCTGCAGACCGCCGGGGAAAGCCGCCTGAAAAATGCTCGAGTTTCCCATAGACTTACATTGGGCTCGTTGCTCGGGTCGAGCACCCGAGTATTCCAATGTGCTCGACCCGAGCAACGAGTACCCGAGCATTTTAGTGCTCGCTCATCACTGATGCTCATTGCTCACATTGTATAGACTTCTCCAGCCTCATGTAAATATGGATCTGTGATGTGATAAATGGTAGCATTTATTATTGGAGTGTCCTAGAATTGGAAATGTACAGGAATTGGCCTTCACTGCCCCTTCTGTAGGCTGGCGTTACAGGGGAGATATGATGATTTGTTTGATTTTACTTTTTAGGTAAAACTTTGCAGCTTTATTCACATAATCTGATTGGTCTATTTGAGCAAGCCAAAAAGCCCGGACTGGCTGCACATATCCAAACCCATCGCTTTCCAGATAGAATTTTACCTAGGTAAAGAAAGATTTTTATGAAAAACTAACTTTCTTTCCTCTTTACCTTCCTTCATTTCTTTCTTTCATTCTCCTTTTTTGTTCCCACTTTATTTTCTTACTGCTTGTGCTTTCTTCCTATCCCTTTGCTTTATTTTCTTGCTCTCCTTTACCTTTTTTTTTTTTATTTTTTTACGTGCTCTATTTCTTATTTTTTTCATGCTCCTTCCTTTTCTTTTTGTGCTTTTTTTATTTTGTTCTTTCTTTTTTTCCATGCTTTCTCTCTATCCCTTTTCTTTTACTTTGTGCTCTCCGTTTCTTCTTTTTTTCTATGCTTTCTCCGTATTCTTTCTTTTTCGTGCTCTCTCTTTTGCCTTGCTCTCACATTTTATTTTTTCTGCTTTCCTTTTATCTTTTTTTTTTTTTCCCCTCTCCTGTTATCATACAATTCATTATGTAGTAAAGTGAAGAAGTAATTTCAGAGAACTTACCATAAATGGCCTAAAATTGTTGTAATTTCTCTCTTCAGGAAGTTTGCCCTCACTACAAAGATCCCAGATACAAAGGGCTGCCACAAGTGCTGTATTGGTGAGTATATCCAGCAAGTGTAAGGGCACAAGGATAGGAGGGATTGATCACATACTTAACCTTTTTATGACTGAAATTAAAGGGGTAGAAAACCCTCATGGCACTGGTCACTCTTCAATTATTGGCCTACGGAGCATCAATGAAAAAGTAGTGGACAAATTCCTTAAGGCTTATTTGTCTGTTTTGCACAGTCTTTTTACTATTTATGGGTCACAGGGTCTAGTAAGCACCCAGGATGCCAGCTGCAAAACTTTGAGACTAGTTTGGCTGCCACTGAAGACAGGACTCAGTGGCGTATCTCCAATGGCGACAGCGGGTGCATTGACATCATTACAGCGTGCCCGCTGCTCTGAGATGTGCGGCTCTTCACACCACACCCTCAGCAGACCGGAGCACCGGGTGGAATGAGGAGAGGTGAGTATTGTAGTACTTATTTTTACAATTAGTCACTGTTGGCCATGATAGAGTATGGAGGACCATGGGGGCTGCACTATAATGTATGGAGGATCGTGGAGGCTGCTTTATATTGTATGGGGGATCATGGGGGCTGCATTATGTTGTATGGAGGACCATGGGGGGCTGCATTATATTGTGGGGGGGGGGAGGGCTGCATTAAATTGTATGGGGGGGCTGCATTATATTGTATGGAGGACCATGGGGGGCTGCATTATATTGTATAGAGGACCATGGGGGGCTGCATTATATTGTATGGGGGGCTGTATTATATTGTATGGAGGACCATGGGGAGTTAATTAGAACTTCTGCTATGGGGCCCCATGATTTCTATGTACACCCCTGACCAGACTGGGTGCTAGACCAGAGTAGCTCGAATCTTTTTAATCAACTGTAGTGCAGAGAGAGCAGCATTACACGGTACGGTGCAGTAGACGGATTATAGGACTTCCTCTAATAAATCCGAATCCTTGGAGTGGCAGAAAGCAGAGATCTTGAAAGCGGAGAGGAATTGAAACACACAAGCCCCAATTCATCAGTTTTCCCCAGATTTCTGGCATAAAATGGTTCGAAATGTCTCAAAATATTTGGACAACTCATAGTTGCACAAATATATTTTAACTTTTGACGTTTTTACACCAGTCTTTGCCGACTTCGCTGACCTTTTGGAAAAATATGTGGGGATTTGTCGGAATGGGACGTCCCTGAGCATCAGCCAACACATTTATCATAAAAGTGGAGTAAATTTCTACAGAAATGTACTCCGGTCCCTGGCTGCAGTACATGTCTCACGCTGACACACCGTAGCTGAGAGATGAATCACATTCAACTTCTATTAATGTATGTACCGCATCTTAATCCAGCACATGCTTTATTAAAACTGGCATGCAAAATGATGATTCAGGCTAATGTGTAGTTAGAAAGTTACAGAAATTTTTGTGATTAAAAAATAACCTTTATTCACAGAAAACTCCAGAAATGATGACTCTTGTATCTATGGTCAGCCTAAAGTGGTGATAATATAGCGTATTCTGAAAATATCTGGTCATACAATAACTTTTTCTTTTCTTTCCATATAGTGAGAAACCCATATACAGGACACAAGTATCTGTGTGGGGCGCTGCCATCTGGCATAGTGCTGCTGCAGTGGTATGAACCCATGCAGAAGTTCATGTTGATACGGGTTGGTATCCTAGTGAATGAGTTCATTACCTGCTGCCATTGTATTTTATAAATCCTCATTCTGTTGCTGTTTAGATGCTGTGTGTGTATGTATATCTCCCTAAAGTACATTTACACCTAAGTATCAGATGTTAGTGCTATCATATGCTAAATCCATATTACGCTAGGTGGTCAGATTACCTGGACAATCAGCTGACGTCCTTGGTCATACCTGCGGGCGAAAATTAGAGTATGGGGTGTCCTTCCTTTGTCAGTAGCTGGAAAAATCAGTCAGTAAACTGATAGTCCTACCTAAATGTTCTGTAACATTCAGCCTCCATAATCATCCAATGTCCAACATGTATGGTGCATGGGGTCTAATGGGACCAGTGCTCAATACTCACGGTGTGTCATACAGTTGCCTCGCCGGTGTGCAGATGTCAGATCGCTTGGACCTTTTGAAGTAGTCTAATGCTCCATGCCTTCAACTTTTTGTTTTTCAGCACTTTGACTTCCCCCTTCCGAATCCTTTGAGGGTCTTCGAAATGTTGGTAATACCAGAGCAGGAGTACCCTATGGTGTGTGTCGCCGTTAGCAAAGGCATGGAACCTAATCAGGTCGTACAGTTTGAGACCATCAATCTGAGCTCCGCTTCTTCTTGGTTTACAAAGATTGGCACAGGTAACACACCCATAACGTGAACTTGTAATATTCACCTCCATGATTGCTATTTAGAGCTTCTGGGTGCCATAGTCTCTCAGTAGCACAGAGAACTAATGTTGCATCAGGGAGGGCTGGTGATCATCAAGACTTACTTTCGACCCTGCAAAGTTGCTATGTTGCATATTCTGCATTTGATATTGCCAGGGTTTGGTCTGCTAAGCAATATTACATGGCACACCAATGATGTCAATAGGCAGAGGAGTTACTGGTTCCCCAGTTAGATCAGTGGAGGGCCTATTGATTTCAGTTGGACCTTATATATATATTGCTGTTTTCTTGACTATAATAAACATATCTATTATCTTTTTATTCCTCCATCATTATAAAAAGCCTGATCTGTTTGAAGCTTTGATGGCTTTTTTGACGTTTAACATTTTCTTTCTTTTTCTCTCAGCAGAGGGTCATCAGATTGACGCTATACACGTGACACAGCTGGAGAGGGATACTGTCCTGGTCTGCCTTGATCGTAAGTCTTCAAATTACCCAACTTTGATATGCTGGAGGCATTTTCCCATGTGATAAAGTAATGACATATGAGTCTGAGAATAAAGGGGACGCAGCGCTCCTGGTCACCCGACTGTGCAGGAAACTGCTGCTGACCCCATTCACTGTGCCGCAGTCCCCTGCACATCCGGGTTGTAAATGTGCAGGGGAGACCAAACTGAGCTGCTTCCGCTTTGGGCTAGGATCACTCATTGCACATTTGATTGGATTTTACAGAACCAGCAAAGTGGATGAGTTTTACATTATTTCATACACATGCTGTGTTTTTTGTTTGTTTTATTATTGGTGCAGAATCTGCACAGAAATTCGGTTTTGTTGCGTCTTATTTTTAATCCACAGCATGTCAATTTCTGTTGCAGAAATGCACCTTTTTGATGTGGATTGTATCTTATTTATTTCTGTGTGATCCTAAATGCACAGGTTGAACCGCTGGTCCTGGCATGGTTTGCTGAGTTTTCTGGTGTGTTTCCACAACAACTAAAAATCTGCACATATAAACATAAATGTAAAAAATGTGCGAAAAAAATATCTTAGATGCATCAACACGGCGGATTTTAGTTTAGAATTCTGTGCATAAAATCTGCACCAAATACAGAACGTGAACCCAGCCCACATGAGCATGTGAGTTCAAGCCAATCACGCAAATTGCAGACAATATTGCGTTTGTGTGCAGCACCGTGTGATTGTCCACATTATGCTATTTGCCAAGCAGCACAATCTTGTCACAAGACTTGTGCATGCTGCAATTTTTCATTTCCCACACTTCACCTATTCGGACCTAATGGCTCATGCACGAACTCATTCGCTTGTATTGGTCCATGTGCCAATGTGCACACAGACAGCACACCGTTCTTCTGAATGTAACCTTATTCTCAGATTCAGTGTCATCCCTGTATAAGATGGAAAAGTCCCTTTAAGGATTATACAGATATTACCACATTGTAAACATGTTAAATGACTGGTGTTTTTTTTTTTCTATATCAGATTATGTAAAAATAGTCAACCTTCAGGGAAAACTTAAATCCAGTAAGAAGCTGGCCTCTGAACTGAGCTTCAACTTTCAGATTGTGTCTGTAGGTGAGTGTTAGGCGAGGACTGATGAACACATCGGTGGGGCAGCAACAGAACTTTCCGATAACTTTTTGCACATTCTCCTTTCTTACAGTCTGCTTGCAGGACAGTGTTTTGGCTTTCTGGAAACATGGTATGCAGGGAAAGAACTTCAAGTCCAACGAGGTGAGGGCATTTTATTTATCTGCGGCATAAATCTTGTTGTGTTTTCTTTTTTATTATTATTCCTGCTGCTTGTATGGTGCAGCATTGTGCAGGTTCTGGCCATTCACATTAGTTTCCATGTGATTTATTGGTGGTGTAACTCGGCACTGAAATTTATATTATTTTATTTTCTTGATCTCGGGAGATAGCCCGGGTCTCCGTTAGGCTACATAATTCTCTTACCTGTTTGAAGGGTTATTCTCATGATCGATCTTCTGGAGCACACCACTCCCCTGCTTCCCAGTTTCCTCCTTGCTGGGGGGCAGTGCCCTCCTGATGCTTGACAGTTTGGACCATCAGCATAGCTGCACCACTGCCCCAAACTGTGCACTCTCCTATGTTGCAAGAAAAGGCAGCTTTGCCTCTAACATTGGATGAGCACAAGGGCACTGGAGCTTGCGGTATCCTCTGATCTGGCCAGCTTCAGAAATGCGCTGACAATCTCTTATAGCAAAGTGCTGACTAGGGAACTAGCTACTGCTAATAAATAGACTGCAGCGGCGGCTGGTTACCTTGGTAATGAGCAGTATACTCTTTAACATATTTAATACGAGGTAAATTGAAAAGTTGCTTGCTTTTACAAGCACTTTGCAATTTTATTCATTCATGATGGTGAGACAAACCCTTTTAATATGGTGTTTTCAAAGGGGGTTATCTGAAATGGAGAATTGTAAGCTAGACTTAAGCGGAATCTTGTTAAAAGAAATGTAACACTTAGTACTAGGTTTTGTCCTTATTTTTTTTTATTTATATTATTTCTTTTAAGGTTACACAAGAGATATCTGATGAGTCCAGAGTTTTCCGCCTGCTAGGATCAGACAGGTAATATTGAATGTGTATATTCTTCATCCTATATACTTACTCCCTTCAGGAGTTAATAATGTGCTAAAGGAAAAGACCAAGAGCTATAAAAATAATAGCAATACACACATGAAAAATACAATTTATTAAAGCTTCAATGCAAAACACAAACAAACAGAGTTAAAAATGCTTAAAAAAGCAATAGTATGCTATATACAGAAATTAACCTGCCTTACCATAATAAGTGGCCAAAATGACTCCCAACCTTCTGTAAAGAAAGGTTCCTGGCCAACACAAAAAAAGTAAGTGCCACAAAGCATAAAGTGCAATTCTGTAGTGTAACAAAGGATATGCATGTTTAAAGCAAATACACCAAAACCAGGAATAATATAAAAAATGTGTGTTAGTGCAAAGAATAAATAGCATGTAATACCACAGACCCTAGGGAGCTGATGGGTCTGTATGTCCTACGTATATCGCCACAGCACATGTGGCTTCTTCTTCTGGGGAAGGGACATACAAACATCAGCTATGATCTTAAATGGTATTCATTACCTACGCAAACACTTTTTGATATTATTCCTGGTTTTTGTATGCATGGAGCTTGTTACACTACATAATTGCACTTTATGCTATATGGCACTTATGGCATTTTTTTACATTGGCCACGGACCTGTGGTTACAGGCGGCAGGGGGTAAATCTGACCACTCATCATGGTGAGACACTTTAATTTCTGTGTGTAGCAAAATATGGAGTTTCTAACCATGTGTGTTGTTTCCTTGAGTTTTGCATTGAAGCTGTAATAAAATAGTATTTTTCTAGATGCCCATAGTGTGCGCTGCTATTATTCTTACAGCTTTGGGTCTTTTTCTTTCGGTTTGTGGTTTTCTATGTGAGCGTTTAGCTGCTAGAAAATACATGTGGGTTGCGCTTGTTGATTCGCTATATGCAAGTTATTAATGTGCAATTTCGTTCTTCTGCCTTTTACAGGGTCGTCGTCTTGGAAAGCAGGCCGACCTCAAATCCTACAGCTCACAGCAACCTGTACATCCTGGCCGGGCATGAGAACAGCTACTAGGCACTGGGCATGGCATGATACAAATGACATAGGAATTTCAATTCCATCATAAACTTCTCCAACTTGGGACTCTGACGAGTTGTATTGCAACTTGTATTTTTTTGATCATATCTGTATGTGTATTATATCTGTATTTGGTAGAATTCTTGATTTTAACTTTTTTTTTTTTTTTTTTTTGTGCTGCTGAAAACAGCTAGATCTCCTTTCACCACTATGTGGTGTTGGTTTTTATTTGGTTGCTTAATAAAAAGCTGTGATTTACAGCCCTTTTATACGATCAAGTGGAAGGGGGCAGCGGGAGATGGCGGATTACCTTCTCCTCCAGCAAAGATAAAGGGGTGCCTTGATGTGTTCTTCTTTCATTGCCTGACAAAATGCTAATATCAGCTTGGATATTTCTATTGGGCAAAATCTGTAGCTTTCACCGCAGTTGCCATTTTCTTTATGTGAGTAGATCTTTGTATTGGCATCTCTGATTATGGGCAGCAGCCCCCAATTTCTACATGGCGCTCCTAAACCTAAAAGAGATGTAACCAGATTCTGCAAACTGCGGATCAAGATCTTCCTTATAGTCCCATACTGTATTTTACCTGTTTGTCATATAGGCATTACAATGATGGGACATTTAGGTTAAGTTCACACATTGTTTATTTGGTGCAGATTTTTCCGCAGTCTATCTACAGCAAAAGCCACGCTTTAGCAGCAGGTTTGCCTCAAATTTCTCTTTGTTGCAAAGGGTAAAATCCATACAAAGAGTTGACATGCTGCAGGTTTTAAAAATTTGCTTTGCAGGTCAAATTCCGCTCTCTATTTGGGGATTTTCCACATGCAAATCCTCAGATGCACAGTGTGATGCAATTCTTAGGATAGCTTCACACCTTGTGGATTTAACACCCAGATTTTCCACAAATCAAATCCGCCACGTTTTACAGTACCAGCAAGATGGATGAGTTTTAAAGTTGATCTCATCCACATACGGCTTTTTTTTTTTTCTTTTTTTTTTTTGTGTAGAATCCGTACAGAAATTAACTTTTGATGCAGTGTTGTTTTGTTTCTTTTTTTTTTAACCCGCAGCATATCCATTTTTGTTGCATATATGCACCCTTATAGTGCAGATTTTACCCGTTCATTTCAATGTGGATCCTATGTCTGTAGGTCAAAGCTCCAAGCTGGGATTGTTTTGTTACATTTTGGTGCATTTCTGCTGCAAGCAATGAATAAGTGCAGAAAATGTGTGGATTTTTAGATGCAGAAACGCTGCAGATTTCAGTTTACAAATGTGTGCATAAAATTCTCACCAAATCAACAAAGTGTGAACATGGACTTAGTATTCGTAAGCAGTAACTGCAGAGCTAAATCATTTCAGGTCAGTCATTACAGACCAATCATAAGCTAGTTTTACCCCAAGTATCGTGAATGCATTTACAACATTTACATCAATTTCAGCAAAGCTTTCTGGAAGTTGAATAATTTTGGGTCTGACCCCTTGGATTTCGGAGTGGTACATCAGCCCCTACACAATGGCATTGCCGCTTGTTTGTCTGCTTGCTGCTGCATTACCAGGTGTAACCTCACTCGTACATATGGCGCCGCGCCTGCATAAACCATAAAGGGGATGCAGTCTTCACCATGTCGGGCCTTCACCATCATAGACTCCAAAAATATTTTAACCTTTTGTTTTTATTGCTAAATGATCTTTTTTTTTTTTTTTCCCCTCTATTATGTAGTCTGGGTAGAGCATTTTCTGTATGATATTTTATTTTAGAGTGATATTGCCAATGGTAGCAGCCAGTCATACTTGCCACGGTTGCATATCTCCCTTCATAAAACTGTTCTGCGACATGTAGCTTTCAGGCTGTTAAGGAAACTGAAACTACAACTCCCAGCATTGTGCAATTTGTAATTTCCAAACTGCTACAGCCCTGTCTTGATCCGAGCTATAAGGCTGCAGACTGTCATAAACCAATTTCTTGCTATTACAAACGTACTTCCCCCCATAAACCTTTTACTGTGACTGTTTTTTTCAACTGTCCCTTGGCTAGCTGTAGCCCCTTGGCACGATAAAGCACTACGGGCTCATGTATAGATAAATGCACTGGTGCTAATCTGGTGCCAATTTTTTTTACTTTCCAAATGAGGGTTGCAATCTGATTAGTGACAATGAGGAAAATCCACTGTGTGTGTTAAAAAGTGATATCCTGGCAGATTTGCTATATCCTCGCTGTTTGCCGAGTGCTTGACACTACAGGGCATGTCTTACCTATAGATTTAGAGCCAAGTCGTACTTCTGCCTTCTGTAAATTAGACCACTTTATTCTTATTTATTAATCATCTGTGCTTGAGTGGGTAACATATCTGCTTATCCGTAAGATACTTTCGCAGCAGATTTGTATTTTTAACTGTTGTATAGGGGAACTTTTCATGTGTATTCTGGTTTTAGTGCTAGTGCCTTATTATACCAAGCGGGAATCCGTTCTGTACAAAGTGGACCTGTAAAGCGGGGAATGTGTTACTAGACCTGGACGACGCAGTTATGAACGTGGGATAATACCCACTTAGGATATAGCGGTTCTGGTGTATGAGGGCAATTGCGAGTTCTCAGCTAAGGTCATTTTATAAAGTGTAGGTTACATATTATTACAGTTCTTAATAAGGGAATTGAGGATCCTGGTAAATATTGTTTCGTGTGCTGAATTTATTGGCCTTTCTAATCTATGCATCCTCCTAATCTTAGTATTAATACTAGAGGCCAAAGTGTTGTTTCTATTTCTGGCAATGTGGGTTGTGTGCCTTTTTATTGCCACCAAGGGAAGCGTCTTGGAGCTTTCACCAGCGTTACGTTCTCCGCACATACAACCATTGCACAAAGCGCTTTTACCAAAGGAGCCCAAAGCCATTTGTATTTCTACATATCGTGGGGGGTTTTTTTTTTTCCCCCCATTGAGTTTAACATTATAGGGAATTAGATTTTATTTTTCCCTGTTTGAAAACAAAAAATTACCAAAGGCTTCCTCATCTGTAAGATCTCCAATGTTCTGTTTTATTTCCAGGGAATACTCATCATGTGTATTGAGATTTTCATGAATGAGAATACTGAAATAAACAATGCTAATATTTCACGTGGTGTTACATTTTGTATTTTTAATAAAGTTGGACCTTCACTTGGGTTTACTGATGTCTGAAGGGAGTTTTGCGGATGATTGGTTCAATTGCATATGCTAATTTTGTTTATATACAGTTTTAATGGTAATTTTCTTATTATCGGGGAGGGTTATAATTTTTTTCAAATCACTATTCCAAAAACAAAATCTTGCAATAGACTGAACCCCTGTGTGTATAGAAGTATTTACTGTACATTCTCTAATCTGGGCAAAGATTATTATGAAGGGAGAGGGAGGAGGTAAGCTGTGACTTCACCTTTTGTGATTGGTGGATACTGTTGTCTACTGTATATGGATGTTACTTCACATTGTAATCCTGTCTGTGAGGATGAAACTGAAAAGCTTTCGGTACAGAATAGGAAATCAGTGGCTTCTATTAAATCTCTTGTTTTTTATTTTTCCATATAGGCAAGTGATTTGGAAAAATGAAAAAAAAAAAAAAAAAAGATAAAAATACATTTCACATAAAAACTAGACAGTGAATTTATTTATTCGCATGGCCCATGGGGCAGCGGCCATGTACGTCTCTGTGGCTGACGGACAGGATTCCCGTGATCTGCCTCCTACGTTCAAGAATCCCAGCACCTTTTCAGACTTGTAGGCAAGGAGCAACTTAACCAGTGCGGTATGACGCATGCATGATTAGGCACTGGTCTACTAATCAGAAGGGGGCCGCTGGGGTTTCCGGCAGGTAGACGGTTCGCAGGGCTCCTGCTGACCACAGACGACTGATGGATCAAGGTCCTGTGAATTGATTTGTTATCTCTATTAAAAACAATAAAATTATATTCTGTTGACATTTCCTTTAAAGGCAATAGAGACCTTTTGACATGGTAAACATTTTTACATATTAGTGCAGTTTAACTAAAGTTAACCACTAAGTTTCAGTCCGCAATCTAATTTCATTTTCAGACCCCCCAATATGCCAGTTGCAGCCTGATTCACATTTCATATTTTTCTCTCGTGGGAGTGTCTTCTCCCAGTAATATAGGCTGGATGTGATGTCTGTGTGTATCCGGGGTGTTGCACTCTTCAATAGCTCGTGTATCAGCGTTTTTCCGTCCTGCACTTAACCTTCATGAGCTTTCCTTCTTCTCTAAAGCCATTTTTCTCTGCATCTGTAGATACTTTAAACTAAACCCTCTATTGTTTTTAAGATCTGTGTACATCCATGTCTCTTCACTGCTGATATCTCACTGAGCTAAGGTAGAGAACAGAGCAAGCCAGTCAGAACTGAATGGGAACTTTGATGGACTTGAAACATTTTTTGCAAAAGCACTCTTCTATATAAAGGACTTATGGACACTGCTGCAACTAAATAGTTGAATATGTATTTTTAACGAAGACCATTTACAAAGTTGCTTAACCTTGTGTTTAGTGAGCAAATACACAATAAATTATTTCTGAAGGTGTATATATTCCTTAGCTGTATTGTGCTAAGGTGGTTAAGATACTCCATAAACATAAATGTAAACCCTGGGTAGTTTATTTATTTATTTTTTTTAAAGGGGTTCTCAAAATAAGACAAACACAGACTGTTAGAATGGTCCCATGGCTGCAAGGGTCCCGTCCTGCAAGCAGTTTACCAAGAGTTGTAGGACTTGTACTGTCTTCATCAGCCAGCAGGAGGCATACTTTGCTTGCAGTCACAACGCTATACATTCTGCATATAGCACCAGTCTGCAATGGTTATAAGTATGGGGCAGATAGATCACCAGCATAGTGCAAATACTGAGTGTAGCAAGTAAACTATTTTTAAGTTACTTAAGTAGATCATTTTATAGGGATGAACTATTTCAATTCTATAACTTTTTTTTTTCTGAAGAGTACATAACTTTGCACCATCTAAGCGTACGGTTCAATTATATAATTACGAGGCAGTGCATGCTTCTAGTCTATACACCTAAAACTGTTCCCATTGTATATACTCCAAATGTGTCTCTTATAGTGCCAATGAAAACCATGCAAAAACTGTACATCGTATTGTTTTTGGTATTTCTTTTTAGCAGTGTTTGTGGTGTGGACTTTATTACAATGTTGGGAATGAGCACACGTCTAAAGTCATACTAGGTCAAAAGCATTTAGTTTAGGAATTTCTTTTGACACAATAGAGGAAGGTGAATACTGTGTTCATTGCTGGCAATTACAATGTAACTTGGTTACTCGAACAAGCAAAATACTATCTCTTGAGGCATTGACCAACCTCTTAATTATTTTTGAGATAATTAATAGGGTTACACCTGCTGATTTGTTTTTTTTTTTTTTGTTTTTTTTTTTTGTTTTTTTTACATAGCTTCCTCAGGTGAGACCTGCAGTGCTCATAAAAAAATATATAATGCTGTTTTGTCAATCAAAGCAGCTTCTTTAAATTCTTATAAGGGTATTCTGGCAAAGGATATGTATTATCTATCCATGGATAGGTAATATCTTATAGGTCAGCAGTTGGGGCCCCCACCGGATTATGTGGGGGGTGGCATAATGTTCGGTAACTGGACCCCTCAAGTCTTCATTTTAGGTACTCTAACGGCTCGGCATTACATTGATTTGGAGGTGGAACCAGTGGTACAGTCATTTCTCAAGTGTCCCAGAATCCGTTTTTCAACCTGACAACGCCAGGCTGTGTATTGCTTCTGTTACTGTGAGCAACCTGTGTGGCCTAAACGTGCTATCGTGGCTTGCAACATCTTCAGATTTGTCTCTCATCGAGAACATCTGAGATGTCATTAGTTGGCAAAAGTAAAGGAAGCTGCCTGCCTGAACTTGCAAGGAACTTCCACCATGATTCACTGCTGCATGCAGACACTCAGTATTGTACCACTCTTGAGTCCTTTGGTGAACAAACTGCCTTCTGTTACAAATATTTCACATTTTGACTCCTCAGTCCAGGGCACCTGCTGCCATTTTTCTGCACCACAGTTCCTATAGTTTCATGCAGAGTTGAGTCTATAGGCCTTGATCCAGTTTCCATGTTGAATGTATGATTTTTAGGCTGTCATTCTTCCACGAAGACCACTCCTGGCCAAACTTCAAACAGTAAGGTGTTGAAAGGGATTGAGGTCAGGGCTCTGTGCGGCTGGTCAAGTTCTTCCACACCAAATTCCCCCAACCATGCCTGTAAGGACCTTGGTTTGTGCACTGGAGAACAGTCACGAGGAACAGGAAAGGGCCTTGGCTCGCTCACACATACGAGGGATCTCACAATATAATAATTTTATTGGCACAAAATGTATATACAAACAAATTAAAAACAAAAGCTCAAAGGCCACATGAAATCTATCCAAAAGCCCTAGTTAGGTTATGGCGTACCCTGACTAACAATACGACAACAAAGGTAAACAAATAAGGTCCTCCAAATGCATAGGTCAAAGACCTATAAAAATATATCTAAATATGTAGGATTGCAATCTCAGAAATCAAGGAGTGAGGAAAAATATATTTGCATAAATAAAGTGCAAAATCCGATAATTCTAGAAAAACATCCTAAAAATAAATAAGAAAAAAAATGACTCTAATAGGACAATCCCACAAGAAGATAAAGGCAGAGTAAATGCAATCCTATGAGCCAAAACTGGGCCCACATCAATCCAAAATGCATGGTTTATATGGAACTTGTGTCCATTATAATGTTAGAGAGGAGAAGGCCCCACGTGTATCGCTACAGCAAGTGTAGCTTCCTCGGGAGTAGAAATCTGTCAGCAGAGCGGTGGTGACTTTTCTGCTCCTCAGCACTCGGTGACCCTGCTCTTTACCATTACGGGGGCTCCACTTTGTGGCTGCAGTTCCTTCCACTTCTCAATAATATCACTCACTAGTGATGGGGGGAGATTTAGGAGGAAGAGACGTTATGAATGGACTTGTTATACGGTGGCTCCTATCACAGGACCGCGCTGATATCAGTGAGCTCTGCACCACCAAACATTCTGTCACATGTTAATAAAGACAGACTGCATGGTTAGGAGCCAAATTTCACACACCAGAGGCAATGGGTGTAAAAGCTTGAATTCAATGATTAAGATGTGTGTCCATTGTAGGGTTTCTACTCACTTGGGTGCGTCAGGAAGCGTTTTCATTTAAATATCCCTGTTGGTTTATTGCTTCATAAACCGTTCAAAACAAACAGCCTTTAGTGCAGGCAAAGCAAAGTAGTCCTTTAGGCAAAGTCTCTAGGTAGCCCTGTCCTGTGGGCACACAGGCTGGATAGCATCCAGTAGATGGGCTCTATCTGGAGACCACAACACAAAAGAGGCCTTCTCCCTCCAAACACAGACCATGTGCCAAACAACAGCCTCAATTTTAACCCAGGGGTGGTTAATTGGGTAATGTGGGCAACAAGACCCGCCCGTCTCTCAGGTTGCCCATAAAACCAGGACCCGGATGCACCAAACGATCCCCTCAGTGCTTACGTGCACTAGAGCAACATTCCAGGATTACATTACAGAGGACAACCACCTCTGTGATACATACCTCACATCGACTATGTGTGAGCTTCCTTATATCGGATACTTAGGAGGGGCGTACATAGGAATCATGGGGCCCCATAGCAGAAGTTCTAATTGGGCCCCCACCCCCCCAAAAAAAAAATAAATAATAATTGTTGGGGGCACAGAAGAGCAGATCTCACAACTTTCCAGCCTTTGCATAGCAATTTTCTTCCTTGCTGAAGTCCTAGATTCCTCTTTCATTGCCACATAAAATGTGATGCCAACAAAAGTGTCCCCCTCCCTTAACACAGTATGATACCCCCATGGTGCATTCCTCCTCATTAGCCTCTACATGCACAGTGTAATGACCCTACTGTCAGGGCTGTGGAGTGGGAGTCGGTATAAAATGGACAGACTCCTAAAATATATAATAAATTGGTTACAGTAGTTCAATGCAGTTTGTGGGGAATATTTTTTTCATAAGAATTTGGGAAAGTTATGAAATGTCCTATAAATGTCTGTCCTATTCCTGATCTAAGGGTCTAGACTTGTAGCTGAGATGAATCTGTGCTACAGTAAATTTATCACTTAAACATGAGCCATGTATGAGGGAGTCGCAGTTGGAGTCGATGTCATGGAAATTGAGGAGTCGGAGGTTTGGCTTACTGACTCCACAGCCCTGCCTACTGTACCCCACCTCAACTCCCAGGGCAAAGTATGGTGACCCCAACACAGTATAGTCCCCCAACTGTGACCCCCACACAGCCTTCCATGCAGTATAGTGGGCCTACATACAGTATAATGGCCCCCACACCTCTCCACACTCCACTGAGTATAATGCACTCCCTATGGTCCTCCATACAGTATAATGCACTCGCTATGGTCCTCCACACAGTATAAGGCTATGTGCCCACGATGCAGAAATTAAGCAGAAAATTTCTGCAGCATTTCTGCATCTCCCTGGCAGAAAAAACGCATGCAGATTGTGCATGCGTTTTTCCTGCAGAATACATGCGGATTCACATGCGTATCCACATGCGTTAACGCATGTGTTTCCGCATGCGACTGACAAGCACTTTCCAGGCGATAGCATCACTTGGAAAGTGCTTGACAACTAGGTCACACTGTATAAATCCATGCAACCGGCATGGATTTATATAGTGTGACCGTGAAAATAAAAAAATAAAGCTATACTTTGCCGTCGATGCTGCCGTGTGTGCCGTCGCGTTCCTTCCTGGCTTGCCGGCCTCTCGCGAGACAGCCTGCGGTCACATGACCGCGACGTCATCTCAGGTCCTGGAAGGAGAAGTGCTGCAGGGGCCGCCGGACAGGTGAATATAAACTTTATTTATTATTTTATTCTTTTTTTCACAGGTACAATGGTACCCAGGTCTGGATGAGAGTATTCTCTCCTCCAGAACTGGGTACCATCCGCACATTGAAACGCATATAATCCGCGTGTACAAATGTACAGACACGGATTATATGCGTTTCAATGCAAGGCAATGGCGGCGCTTCCGCAAAATTAATGAACATGCTGCGGATTTTTGAGCGCCGCAGAAATGCTGCGGAATAATCCGCAGCATGTGCATTGACATTGCGGAATGCCATTGGAAACCATGGGGTGCGGATTACCATGCGTTTTTGATGCGTTTCCGCTGTGGAAATTCCGCAGCGGAAACGCATGAAAGACGCATCGTGGGCACGCAGCCTAATGCACTCGCCATGGTCCTCCACACAGTAAAATGCACTCGCCATGGTCCTCCACACAGTAAAATGCACTCGCCATGGTCCTCCACACAGTAAAATGCACTCGCCATGGTCCTCCACACAGTAAAATGCACTCGCCATGGTCCTCCACACAGTATAATGCACTCAATATGGTCCTCCACACAGTATAATGCACTCGCCATGGTCCTCCACGCAGTATAATGCACTCGCCATGGTCCTCCACGCAGTATAATGCACTCGCCATGGTCCTCCACACAGTATAATGCACTCGACATGGTCCTCCACGCAGTATAATGCACTCGCCATTGTCCTGCACGCAGTATAATGCACTCGCCATTGTCCTGCACGCAGTATAATGCACTCCCCATGGTCCTCCACACAGTATAATGCAGTCCCTATGGTCCTCCACACAGTATAATGCAGTCCCTATGGTCCTGCACACAGTATAATGCAGTCCCTATGGTCCTGCACACAGTATAATGCAGTCCCTATGGTCCTGCACACAGTATAATGCACTCCCCATGGTCCTCCACGCAGTATAATGCATTCCTCATGGTCCTCCACGCAGTATAATGCACTCCCCATGGTCCTGCACACAGTATAATGCACTCCCCATGGTCCTCCACACAGTATAATGCACTCCCCATGGTCCTCCACACAGTATAATGCGCTCCCCATGGTCCTGTACACAGTATAATGAACTCCCCATGGTCCTCCACATAGTATAAAGAACTCCCCATGGTTCTGTATGCAGTATAATACCATAGGGTAAAAGGCAGCCCCCACCATAGGGTAAAATGCAGCCCCAGTCCTCCAGTACTATCAGTACTCACTGATTTACAAAAATAAATAAATACATACTTACCGCTCCTCGTTCCCCGCTGCTTCAGTCTCTGCAGCGCGTCTCTCTCATCACCTCAGCAGCTGCCAGCTCCACTGTCTGACACAGCATGGAGCGTCATCACCCCACTGCGTCAGAAGCAGAGGAGTAATGAGGGAGATGGAGTGTCATATGACTATCCCTCCTCCATCATTGCTTTCAACCAGGGCCGGCTCCAGGTTTTCGTGGGCCCTGGGCGAAAGAGTCTCAGTGGCCCCTTTAATACATACAGCATTCATGATGCACAGATACGGCGGAGAAATGTAGGTATACAACACAGGGCAAAGGCTGTCCCCTCACCCTTCACATATGCAAACATGCACGTACACGCACACAGCACGCAGACATGCACACACACAGTACACAGACATGCTCGCACACACACAGTACGCACACATGCACGCATGCACACAGTACGCAGACATGCTCGTACACACACAGTACGCTGACATGCAGATGGTACACAGATATGCACACATACATATGCAGATAAGCACATACACAGATACGTATATATTTGAACACATTCTTAAAAACACATAAAACAGACATACATATATATATATATATATATATATATATATATATATATATATATATATATATATACACACACACAGTAATACACACTGATATACACACAATACACATTAGAAATATATTTAACCCTAGAACGCATGACCATAAAAATCTACACTTTCACATACCTGGGGCCCTTTAGGCCCGTGTGCAAATAACATGGAATAACTCAAACAAAAATGACCAACAACTATATACATGAAGAATACCTAGAGTTTCAAAATTCTAACTAAAGTAATCTTGCAGAAAATAGAAAACAATTAACAGGGCGGGCCTGCGAGGCCACAGGTATGCTTTCTAGGGTTAATATGGGGACTGGGGAATCTGGCGACAAGCCTCACTTACCTGCCCCTTGTCCTGTGTCCGGTTAAGCTGTGCAGGGCCGCCGGCATGTCTGATGGCCATCACAGGCTCTGGACCATCAGAGGGGCCCACTCGCCGTCGGGGCCCAGACCACTCCCCCAGCATGTCCACAGAGATGACCTCCGGCGGTGTTTGATTGCCGGCACTTCATCAGGGCCCCCCCTCGGGGCCTCCCTTCATCAAGGCCCCCCACGGGATCTCTCTTGAACAGGGCCCCCACGGGGTCTCCCTTTATCAGGGACCCCCACGGGGCCTCCCTTCATCAGGGCCCCCCACAGGGCCTCCTTTCATCAAGGACCTCCACGGGGTGTCTCTTCAACAGGGACCCCCTCGGTGCCTTCCTTCAACAGGGACCCTCTTGGGGCCTCCCTTCAACAGGGACCCCCCTCCATCGGGGCCTCCCTTAAACAGGGCCCCCCCCATCGGGGCCCCCCTCCTGCACCCCCCGCTCCGCTGTTTGATTGCCGCCGCAGACAGTGCACTGTGCGGCTGTGTCTGCTAGTAATGGTACAGCAGGGGCGACACAAGCTCAATTAAAGGCGCAGTGTCGCCCCTGCCATCATTACTACAAGACACAGCCGCACAGCGCATGGCAATGTCTGAACACAGTGGCGGTGGGTGGCGGCGGCAATCAAACAGCGGAGCGGGGGTTGCAGAAGGGGGGGCGACTGCTATCGGGCCCCCCCCGGCTCACGGGCCCCATAGCAGTCGCGTGGCCTGCCGCCATTGGCGGTACGCCACTGATACTTAGCTTTGAAAAGTGTGCTTTTGCTGTGTTTGTGTATACTGTATATACAGTGCATTGTGAAAGTATTTGGCCCACTTGAACTTTTCTACCTTTTGCCACATTTCTGGCTTCAAACATAAAGATACAAAATTCAAATTTTTTTGGGAACAATCAACAACAAGTGGGACACAATTGTGAAGTGGAACGAAATTTATTGGATATTTTAAACTTTTTTAACAAATTAAAAACTGAAAAGTGGGGTGTGCAATATTATTCGGCCCCTTTATTTTCAGTGCAGAAGTTCAGTGAGGATCTCTGAATGATCCAATGTTCTCCTAAATGACTGGTAATGATAAATAGAATCCACCTGTGTGTAATCAAGTCTCCGTATAAAAGCACCTGCTCTGTGATAGTCTCAGGGTTCTGTTTCACGTGCAGAGAGCATCATGAAGACAAAAGGAACACATCATTTATGTTAGAAGCCAGAAATGTGGCAAAAGGTAGAAAAGTTCAAGGGGGCCAAATACTTTCACAAGGCACTGTATATGCGTATGTGTGTGTATATATATATATATGTGGCACCCCAGGGGTCTGGTTTCCACAGTAATAGCAATATTACGTCTGTGAGCAGGTGGGAGGTTTCCTGGTCAGACATCCTATGCATGCCACACCTCCTGCCCAGTCCTGGGAAGGGAAGAACTTCCCCTATATAAAGCTGGGGCTGAGGCAGGGTTAGGAGAGAAAGAGCAGAGAACACAGACAGAGACACAGTCTGGTCTGTAGTGGAGCAGCTTTAGGGACAAGAAAGATCAGGAGCTCTGTGGGAGCTGTGTTAAAAGAGATCAGGGGCTGGAAGCTGTAGAGCTCGCCCTGATTGAAGAGTTCTTACCGGACCCGGAGTCCGAGGCTGTGGGGACTAATCCTTACCCAGCAGCAGAAACCGCCCGGCAGGGGATTTCAGGTCCTCTGGCCAAGAAACCCGAAGGCACGGTCACACGCAAGGGACCAGCACCGCGACGTGGAGCGGAAGCTACCAAAAGGCCCCGAGTCACCGGCCATACGGGTGAGCACCACACGGTACACTCAGGGACGTGGGCTACTTTTACCCGCCTTTAGCAAGGTAGCCAGAAGAGTACGATTAGTTGGGGAGGCCTACAACTCCGCCTGGCCAGGGGAGATCCCATCAGCTCACGGACTGACCAGGCCCCGATCGCTAGCCAGTGCTCCGGGAGGGTCTACCTTGTCACCAGTAAAGACCCAAAACTACACCGCATCGTCTCTGAGTGGTTCCTGCTACCCCCATCATCCACGTCGGCTGCCCTGAGGCCATACCCCTCCCGTTGGGGGTTATACCATCCACGCTGCACAATCCTTCCACCGGCCTCAGCGGTCTGCCCTGCAGCGGCAGCTCCATAGCTGCATTCAACGGGTGGCGTAGTCATCCAACATCTACTGCTAATACTCAGCCACACAGTTTGACTCCCTGGGCACGGACCGGGTCACCGCCACGAGACTACTACCCCCAACAGGCCCGGCTCCGGGTAGTCCCCGCGTGCGCAACGCTACACCAAGTAGGCCCAGGGGCGCGTCATATATATATATATATATATATATATATATATATATATATATGTATATATATATATAGATATGTATATATATATATAGATATAGATATATGTGTGTACGTACAGTGGGGAAAATAAGTATTTGATACACTGCCGATTTTGAAAGTTTTCCCACCTACAAAGAATGGAGAGGTCTGTAATTTTTATCGTAGGTCACTTCACCTGTGAGAGACAGAATCTTAAAAAAAATCCAGAAAATCACATTGTATGATTTTTAAATAATTAAATTGCATTTTATTGCATAAAATAAGTATTGGATCATCTAGCAACCAGAAAGAATTCTGTCTCTCACAGACCTGTTAGTTTTTCATTAAGAAGCCTCCTACTCTGCACTGATTACCTGTATTAATTGCACCTGTTTAAGCTCATTACCTGTAGAAAAAAAAAAACCTGTCCACACAATCAATCACACTCCAACCTCTCCACCATGGCTAAGACCAAAGAGCTGTCTAAGGACACCAGGGACAAAATTGTAGACCTGCACAAGGCTGGGATGGTCTACAGGACAATATGCAAGCAGCTTGGTGAGAAGGCAACAACTGTTGGTACAATTATTAGAAAATGGAAGAAACACAAGATGACTGACAATCTTCCTCGGTCTGGGGCTCTATACGAGAGCTCGCCTCATGGGGTAAAGATGATTTTGAAAAAGGTCAGGAATCAGCCCAGAACTACACAGGAGGACCTGGTCAATGACTTGAAAAGAGCTGAGAGCACAGTCTCAAACATTACCGTTAGGAACAGACTATGCCGTCAAGGATTAAAATTCTACAGGGCAAGCAAGGTCCCCCTGCTCACGCCAGCACATGTCCAGGCCCGTTTGACATTCGCCATTGACCATCTGGATGATCCAGAGGAGGCATGGGAGAAGGTCATGTGGTCAGATGAGACCAAAGAAGAACTTTTTAGTATCAACTCCACTCGCTGTGATTGGAGGAAGAAGAAGGATGAGTACAACCTCAAGAACACCGTCCCAACTATGAAGCATGGTGGGGGAAACATCATACTTTGGGGGTGCTTTTCTGCAAAGGAGACAGGATGAC
The DNA here is from genome assembly GCF_046119375.1 of Phyllobates terribilis. NCBI lineage: Eukaryota > Metazoa > Chordata > Amphibia > Anura > Dendrobatidae > Phyllobates > Phyllobates terribilis. Next base: position 51,224,462 of record NW_027362767.1, on the reverse strand, counting down.
CGCACCGTATTGAAGGGAGGCTGGATGGGGTAATGCATCTTGAAATTTTGACCAACAACCTCCTTACCTCAGTAAAACCATTGAAAATGGGTTGTGGCTGGGCCTTCCAACATGACAATGACCTGAAACACAGCCAGGGCAACTAAGGAGTGGCTCCGTAACAAGCATTTCAAGTCCTGGAGTGGCCTAGAAAGTCTCCAGACTTGAACCCAATGGAAAATCTTTGGAGGGAGCTGAAACTCAATGTTGCCCAGCGACAGACCCAAAACTTGAAAAGATCTGGAGAAGATCTGTATGGATGAGTGGGCCAAAATCTCTGTTGCAGTGTGAGAAAACTTGATTAAGAACTACAGGAAACATCAAATACTTATTTCATACAATAAAATGCTAATTAACATACAATGTGATATTCTGGATTTATTTTTTAGATTCTGTCTCTCACAGGTGAAGTGTACCTATAATAAAAATTACAGACCTCGCCATTCTTTGTAGGTGGGAAAACTTGCAAAATTGGCAGTGTATCAAATACTTATTTTCCCCACTGTATATACAAATAAGTATATACACCACATATGTGTATAAGTATACATATATATAATTTGTACATTGTACCGTAATTACATCATTTCATCGTTATTTGGGTCCTTTGCAGTCGCCATAGGGACAAGTTCCTCACAAACATCATTAATCGCTTCCTGAATGTATAACACAAGACTTCTGGGATTTGTATCCTTATTAGTGAAACTCCAGGAGACAAAGTCATATTGGTAATTGGAGTAATTTCCTCATGGCAATCTGTGAACAAGCAGAGGTGACCGTGCTCTAATTACCGGTATATGGGCAAGAAAAAAAATAAATTAAGGACATAATCAGATATTGCAATTAGGAGGCTCGAAGGTCCATTTCTGCCTAAAGTTGGCCACAGACATGATTTTAGTCAGTGAGTAATTTGAAAACCCTGATCTATGTTATGTCAGTGGTTCAAGCAATGCCGAGATTAAATTATTATGCTATATGTAATTTTCCACTGTGAATATGCTGCAGAATATATCTTCAGGAAATCTGACCTGTGTGAATTTACCCTACAACAAACTTGCTATTTAACTTCAAGAAGGATCTCTCATTTCAAAGCTCACGTGCTTTTGTTAATGTATTAAGGTCTGTATTCCAGTCAGGCAGGCATCTGTTAATCATTTAGTCTGTGAGAAAGTGTTTTTTTTTTTAAATAAGTACTGTAACAACTCCACCTGACCAAATAAAGTTAAAGTCATCCATGAATGGGAATTGAAAGGTGCTGAATTATCAAATACATAGATTAGGTGTCATAAAAGTATAAAAACTATGGACATGTATGAATACAGCTCAAAACTACTAATATAACTGTATTTTCTACATTTTGTGCTTCATTGCAAATTACTGTCATACCCACAGCAGAGAGATGCATACCCCACTACTGTACCTGTTTGCCGCCAAATTCATACTTACTACTTTTCATGTCAGGTTCCTTATGAAACTACACAAAGAAAATCATGATCTGCTCCGTCAGACTCTGTAGGGTATTCTCACATAAAGGTCTGATCAGACGCCTGTGTTTCACGGTCAGGTTCTATAATGTAACACTGAAATCGCAGTGACACATTGCAACATTGAAATTAGTGATTTCCTATTCTGTTGCGTTGCGACCTGTGATATACTGCGAAGGTGATGTAAATTTAAATACTAACAATATGATATGGATGTTCTGTATCTTCATTTTCAATATAAAGGACTTCTAAAATCAAAATTTTGATGTGCTGTGAATTTCTTATTTATATTTGCCTTGTAGCCCTCGCCTTATTTTTTGTTCTCACAGACAGAACATGTAACCATTATAGTTTATGGAGCTTTTCAGCTCCAAAAAACAGACGTTCATTTTTGACCAGAGTGTCAGATCAGTCTCACCATTGAATCCATATTGCATCTGTATTTTTTTTTTTACATAGGAAACTGTATTAGCTCTTGAACTTTTTTTTTAAATGTTTAAAAACGGATATCGAATGGATGTAAAAACCAACATATGGATGGAATACTGATGAAAATCATCCCTTTTTTTCTCAATGCGTTTTCATGCACTTGTCTGAATTCAGCCTAAGGGCACATTAAGGGCTCGTGCAGATGACCGAGCAAAAAATCAGATCTCACTCGGACCAATGTTATTCTATGGGGCATGCACATGTCCGATTTTTTTCCTCAGACCGAGTGTGTCCGAGGAAAAAAAATTGCAGCATGCACGATTTGCATCTGTAAATTGGATCGCATTCAGCCATGCAAGTCAATGGGTCCATCAAAAAAATGAGACGGCACTGATTGACAGAATGGAATTGTTTCCATCTGCTCCACGTCAGAAAAAATCAGATCGCACAATGATCACACTCTGATCTGCCATAATTGGCCCGATTCTCTCAGATGAGAGAAAATACGGTGATGTGACTAGAGCCTTTTCAGTCCGTGAGCTCTCCATGTGGACACGCCTGGTTGGAAAAAGAGTAAAAAAAAATAAAAAATAACAGTTTGAAAAAAAAAAAAAGAGCATATTCAGCTTCTCTGAGTCTGAAAAGGTCTGATATATCAAATTATAAATTGATTTAACTGTTAAGGTAAAAGCTATAAAGAAAAAATTAAATACCAGATTTGCCATTTTTTCGGCCACCGCACCGCCATGAAAACCTGCAATAAAAAATCAAAAAGTCGTATGTACCCTAAAATTGCATCAATTAAAAGACACAAAAAAACAAGGCCTCACACAGCTCAATTAATAGAAAAATAAATACGTTATGGGTCTCGGAACATGGCGACACAAAGCACTTTTAAAAAAAAAAATTTAAGCCCCTAAGATAACAAAAAGAAGTATAAGTTTAGTATGGCTGTAATCGTACTGACCAGGAGAATCATGTAACCGGGTCATTAACAAATTATGTTTTCTTCAGAATCCAGATCTCCCTGTACAACCCTGTAAAGCCACGGCCCAACTATCAGGACCAAAACCAGGAGTGGAACAATCAGAGAAAAGGTATATTAGAAACAAGTCACCAATTCTGCATTTATCACCCACTCCTGGTTTTGGCTCCCACCCCTGGAAAAAATACTGATCGAATACTGATAGTGGGGCCGTGGCCTAAGGCTGGAATGAGACAGGCAGGTTTGGGAGCAGATTTTTTTTTTAAGCCAAAGTCAGTTGTATATGTAAAAGGAATGGGAAATGTACAGGAGCCTTCACCTCAGATTACAGGTATGTATCAGCCATTGCCCCCCAGTACACAGGGGCCATCACCTCAGATTACAGGTGTGCTAGCAGCCATTGCCCCACAGTACACAGGGGCCATCACCTCAGATTACAGGTGTGTATCAGCCATTGCCCCGCAGTAAACAGGGGTGTTACGGATCCGGGTGGTGGAACCTCTGTGCTGCGGTGCAAGGAGGGACCAGAGGGGCGTAGACTAGGTATCAACTCGGACTGACCAAGGTTGTACGGTGGCTCAATCAACTCCGTGACCAGGAAGGACTGAGCAGAGGGACCAGGTGCTACTCTGGGCCAGACCTTGTATGAGAGCAGGTGACTCCCACGGGTCAGAAGGCAGGGACTGACCGGTACAGCAGATGAGCACGGCAGGCAGGCTGACGGGTGAACCGGGTAGACGGACTGGCAGACATGGCAGGTAACAAGCAGGAGCCTCCAGGTAGGCTGGCTGGTAGGCACAGCAGGTAACAAGCATGAGCCTCCAGGTAGGCTGGCTGGTAGGCACAGCCGGTAACAGACAGGTGCCTCTAGGTAAGCAGGTGGGCAGGGCCCATAGACAGACTGGCGGACTGGACTGTAGACAGACTGTCGGGCTGGAGAGTAGACAAGCTGGCGGACAGCACTTGTAGTCAGGCAGGCGGACTGGACTGGTAGTCAGGCAGGCGGACTGGACTGGTAGTCAGGCAGGCGGACTGGACTGGTAGTCAGGCTGGCGGACTGGACTGGTAGTCAGGCTGGCAGCAGAACCTGAGGGCTGAAGCAGAGTTTAACACACAAAACTATAACCTGGCACGGGCACCTCCATTTTGGAGGAGGTGCCTTTTATATGAGAGGTCCTCCGGCCATTGGCCGGGGACTCCTTAGGACGGCACGCGCGGCCCCTTTAAGAGGGAGGGAGCGCGCGCGCGCCCTAAGCACAGTGCCCGGGAAGCTGCGCGCGCCGGTAACAGCAGAAGCAGGAGAGCCGGAGGACGCCGGGCGGGGAGTGCGGTGGTAAGAGGGACGGCGTCTCTGCCTGTCAGGGGGCAGAGACGCCGATACTACAGTACCCCCCCCTTTACGCCCCCTCTTTTTTAGGCCTGAAAGAATTTTTTTAAGGAGAAGGGGGGCGTGGATGTTTTCCCTGGGTTCCCAAGTTCTCTCCTCTGGGCCAAACCCCTTCCAATCTACCAGACAAAAAGGTTTTTCCTCTTACCCTCTTGGTGGCCAGAATGTTCTCTACCTCATAGACGCCCTCAGCGGATACCGCAGCTGGGGAGGTACCTGGATTGTCGGAAAAAGAATTAAGCACAACTGGTTTGAGGAGAGATACATGGAAGGAGTTGAGAATCCGTAAGGTGGCCGGGAGTTTTAACTTGTAGGCTACTGGGTTGATTTGCTTGAGGACTTCAAATGGACCGATGAACCGTGGACCCAATTTATAGGAGGGTATTTTGAGACGAACATGTTTGGAGGAGAGCCAAACCTTGTCTCCCGGACAGCATTGAGGCGGATCCAGACGTCTCTTATCAGCATGTTTCTTCATCCGCTCGGAGGATTGAAGAAGTGCGGACCTAGTGTCTTCCCAAATGGTGGAAAATTCGCTGACCAGAGACTCCGCGACAGGGTTGTCCACTGAAGCGGAAATGGGAAACGGAATCCGGGGATGTTGACCGTAGACCACAAAGAACGGGGACTTGGAAGAAGATTCGCTCTCATGGTTGTTATAGGAGAACTCAGCCCATGGTAGGAGCGCCACCCAATCGGTACGGTGAGCGTTGACGAAGTGTCGGAGGAAGCTGGTAAGGATCTGGTTGATATGTTCCACTTGGCCATTGGACTGTGGATGGTAAGCAGAGGAGAAATCCAGGGTGACATCCAGCAGCTTACACGTAGCTCTCCAGAAGTGCGAAGTGAACTGGACCCCTCGATCAGACTGAATGTGGAGGGGTAGGCCGTGGAGACGAAAGATGTGATGGATGAAGTCCTTAGCCAGCACAGATGAAGACGGGAGACCAGGCAGGGGGATGAAGTGAGCCATTTTAGAAAAGCGGTCAGCGACCACCCAAATGACCGTACAACTGGCAGAAACAGGGAGATCAGTAATAAAGTCCATAGCAATGTGTTGCCACGGGGCAGCAGGTACGGGAAGAGGCAGGAGACGGCCGGCTGGAAGATGTCTGGGAACCTTGTTGCGGGCACAGGACGAACAGGCCGTGACGAAGTCTACCACATCCTGGTGCAGGGCAGGCCACCAGTAATGCCGGGTAATGAGCAGGAAGATCTTCTGGCCAGCATGGCCGGCTAGTTTGGATGAATGACCCCCGTGAAGAACCTTCTTACGATCTGGAACTGCTACAAACATCTTACTGGGTGGGAGACGAGACAGGTCCAAGGGGGCCACATTCATAACTTTGGAGGGATCGATGATATGCATAGGCTCCTCCTCTTGATCGGAAGACAGGAAGGATTCAGACAAGGCGTCGGCTTTAACGTTCTTGTCCGCCGAGCGGTAATGTAGGGTAAAGTTGAAGCGGGCGAAGAACAAAGATCACCGGGCCTGACGCGGATTGAGTCTTTGAGCATTCTGTAGATATGCCAGGTTTTTGTGGTCAGTATAGACAGGCTCGGTCTGGCCTGGCGGGGCGCCGGGAAATTTCCCGGTGGGCCCCGGGCCCCATGCAGAGGGAACTGAAGAATTTAAAAAAAAAAAAGTGGTCGTGGGCCCTTTAAGGGCGCGCGCACGCACTTTCACTGACGCGATGCCCAGGACAGAAGCGGGAGGGGCCTGGGAGCAGGAGAGCAGGGGCTGCACTGCAACGTCACACTCAGCAGACAGGGAAGCACGTCTGCTAAAAGTGATGTCACAGCGCGCCCTGCACTGCAGTCTCCCACATTAGGAGCGTGTCTGTACACTGTATGGGCTGGAGACAAGCCAAGGTACTGTAATATTTGTGTGTTTGTATGGATTTTTATGTATATGCTGCCTGCATGTGTGTGTGTACAGTGTGTGTATATGCCTGTGTGTGTGTACAGTGTGTGTGTATATGCGTGTGTGTGTACAGTGTGTGTGTATATGCCTGTGTGTGTGTATATGCCTGTGTGTGTGTGTAGCACCCTGAGGACTCGACTGCTACAGGGGTATTACACCTCAAGCCAGAGGTGTGGTATTCCACTCCCGGGTAAGGATGGAGTGTGGAACTGAGCTAGTAGGCTGCATGCACTACATACATCCCATTTCCGGGGGACAGAACGACGGTACTCCCACCAGTTTATGTGCAGGTACGACAGCGTCTGTCCCTGGCTGGAGTGGGAGGGGGGTGGAACATCCCAGTAGTGTAGGGGCAGATAGGGGGAGTAGTCTGGGTAAAGATAGGAGCTCATTGGGTGCTGGACACCTGAGCTCACACATAGAGGGAGTATATAAGGTGGGCACCATCTTAGATCAGGGTCAGTTCAGGCAGGAGGAGAAGAGCAGAGGAGCTCAGCCAGGAGGGCTGACAGGGAGCTGTGGCTCCGGCTGGGCCCAGCTCCAGAGCAAGGCCTGCAGAGAGAGAGAGAGAGGAGTGAGAAGGACCCAGAGAGGACACAAGAAGGAACCCCAAGATCCCAGAATAAGGACAGAAGGGTGAGGGGTTGGCGAACAAGGGTACCGGAACCCAAGCTGGCAGAGGCCAAAACGAACCTTAACCAGGAACCGGAGGTTGTGGGCAGGATCTGCCACGACCCTCACCAAATCCACTAGAAAGGCACACCGAGCATAGGGTCAGGGAGCCCAGAGGAGGCTTGACCACCAAGAGACCCGAGGGAGCCGGCCAAAAGTGGATCCCTGGTGGGAATGGCCAGAGGAAGGGAGAGTCAGAAAGGAGCTCAGGACCACGCTCCAGAATTGCCTGGGGGTTGGCCGAGTCCAGGACCTGGTGGACGCAGCACGGCTCGGGTGGTCACTCAAGGCCAGAGTGACCAAAAGAACACCAGTAAGTAAAAGCCCTGAACTGCATCTCCTGTCTGAGTCTTCCCTTCTGCATCTTCACAACCCCCATCATCTACACCTTCTGCCCTGAGGCCATACCCCTCCCGTTGGGGGTTATACCATCACTGCTGCACATATACCACCGGCCTCAGTGGACTGCTCTGCAGCGGCGGCTTCAAAGCCGCACTCAACGGGTGGCGTAGTCGACAATCAAGTTAACATCTGTTGCCATAGACTGCCACTTAGTTTGACACCCTGGGCACGGACCGGGTCACCGCCACAAGGACTACTACCCCCATCGAGATCCGGCTCCGGGTATCCCCTACAGCACTGGCCCAGGGGGCGCGTCATGTGTGTACAGTGTGTGTGTATATGCCTGTGTGTGTACAGTGTGTGTGTATATGCCTGTGTGTATATGCCTGTGTGTGTGTGTACAGTGTGTATATGCCTGTGTGTGTGTGTACAGTGTGTATATGCCTGTGTGTGTGTGTACAGTGTGTATATACCTGTGTGTACAGTGTGTGTATATGTGTATGTGTGTGTGTGTGTGTATATGCCTGTGTGTGTACAGTGTGTGTATATGCCTGTGTGTGTACAGTGTGTGTATATGCCTGTGTGTACAGTGTGTGTATATGCCTGTGTGTACAGTGTGTGTATATGCCTGTGTGTGTGTACAGTGTGTGTATATGCCTGTGTGTGTACATGCCTGTGTGTGTACAGTGTGTGTATATGCCTGTGTGTACAGTGTGTGTATATGCCTGTGTGTACAGTGTGTGTATATGCCTGTGTGTGTACAGTGTGTGTATATGCCTGTGTGTGTGTACAGTGTCTTTATATGCCTGTGTGTGTTTATATGCCTGTGTGTGTGTATATATGCCTGTATGTGTGTGTGTGTATATGCCTGTGTGTGTACAGTGTGTGTGTATATGCCTGTGTGTGTACAGTGTGTGTATATGCCTGTGTGTGTGTGTGTACAGTGTGTGTATATGCCTGTGTGTGTGTGTACAGTGTGTGTATACCTGTGTGTGTACAGTGTGTGTATATGTGTGTGTGTGTGTGTACAGTGTGTGTATATGCCTGTGTGTACAGTGTGTGTATATGCCTGTGTGTGTACAGTGTGTGTATATGCCTGTGTGTGTACAGTGTGTGTATATGCCTGTGTGTGTATGTCTCTGTGTGTGTGTATATACCTGTTTGTGTGTACAGTGTGTTTATATGCCTGTGTGTGTTTATATGCCTGTGTGTGTGTGTATATATTCCTGTATGTGTGTGTGTGTATATGTCTGTGTGTGTATATGCCGGTGTGTGTATATGCCTGTGTGTGTCCATTGTGTATGCCTGTGTGTTTATGTGTCTTCACACATACGTGTGTGTGTGCTTCCCTGCGTGTCTGCATTTTTGTGAGTGATTGTCTGAGTGTGTCTGTGCATTTCTGTGTGTGCTTGCCTGTGTGTGTACGTGTCCCCATTTCTGTGAGTATGTGTATCTGCGTGTGTATATTAGGGCTCTTTCACATGTCCTGATATTTACGGGACTGGAGATATCCGTGTCCACCTGTGTGTCATCCTTAGTGACACATACTGGCGCTTGGGAATCAGTATACAGTTAGCGCTGTTCCCAAGAGCCGGGTGCTGAGCGCTGCCCTCATCATAGATCCCTGCAGGCGCTGTGATCAGCAGCAGCGGGGTCAATGATGAGAGTAGTAGTCTACTACCACCGTGTCCGTGTCCAACTGTAAAAATAAGAATAAAATAAAAAAATCCTTATACTCACCTCTCCTAAGTGTCCCCCGCTGTAATCCGTGCGAGCGCTCACGCCGAGGAGAATGACTTCTGCAGCGAGCTTGCTCCAGAGCTGCGCTTAGTGAATGACAGGGCACCGCTTGTTGAGCGCAGCTCCGGAGCCCACTCGCTGCAGGAGACATTCTCCTCGGCGTGAGCGCTCGCACGGATTACAGTGGGTGACACTTAGTAGAGGTTAGTATAAGTTTTTTTTTATTTTATTCTTTTTACAGTTGGACACAGCTTGTATAGACTATTACTCTCATCATTGACCCTGCTGGTACTGATCGCAGCGCCTGCAGGGATCTATGATGAGGGCAGTGCTCAGCGCTCTTCCCAAGCACCGGGTGCTAACTGTCATCAGTGTGCGGGACTTTTTGCGGTCTGGACAGCAGGTAAAAAACAGACATGCCAGCGTGTTTTGCCCACGGACACCACATGGTCTGTAGAAAGTGGAAACACACTGACATGTGCACATACGCATTCATGTGAATGGGTCTACGTGTGTCAGTGTCTCTGGTACGTGTGGAAACGGTCACCGCATGTACTGACGTGTGGAGGAGCCCTTAATATGTGTCTGTGTGCGCTTTTGTGTGTGTAAGCATGCTTCTGCATGTCTGTGTGCTCTTCCGAAGATTTATTATATTTGGAGAGAGATGGGAGAGAAATTTTAGGAGACAGAATGGGGAGATGTGTGAAGAAACAGTATGGTGAACTAGGGGAGGGGTGGGAATGGGTGCGGGAACAGAATGGGGAAGGGATGTATAAGACAGTATGGAGAGCGGGGGAATAGTGTGAGGAGACAGTATGGGGGGAGAAAAGTGTGAGGTGACACAGCACAGAGACTAGGTAGTGTGGGGGAAGGTATAGAGATGCGGCAGTATGGGGGAAACAGTGTGAGGGCACAGAAAGGAGGGAACAGTATGCTGAGGATGGGGAGTGTGATGAAGGGGCACAGTATAGAGACTGGGCAGTATAGGGGGGACACAGTGTGAGAGGACAATGTGAAGAGGGGGCCCAGTATGGTAAGGAGAGGACAGTGTGGAGAGCAGGTACCATAAGAGGGGTAGAGTGTATGTCATGTTTTGTGCAGGGAGCATTGTAAGAGTTAGGTTTATTCAGGGGCTCAGTGTAGATATTTTTATTCAGGAGCATTATAATGACACTGCTATCTTTAAGGGCATCGTGTGGGGATGATCTGCAGAAGACCGGAGAAGATGGAAGTCTGCAGAGACGATCTGTGGATGAGAAAAGTCATCATGGAGTCTGGACAAGAGGGAGACGAAAAGAGAGAGAACGACTCTAATCAGAGAAGCCGTCTCAGGTAAGATACCTGGATGTAAATGTTCATTTGTGATCCTGCCTGTGTCTCATCAGTACTGTGGTTCCTGTATGGTCCGCAGTCTGATGATGACTGATAACAACTCCCAGTATCTCTATTGTTAGTTACATACTGGGAGTTGTAGGTTTATGTGATACAAAGATATATGGGGCTGACCTGACATTACAAATGATGGTGGTTCAGATGATGTATTCATGTACTGATGAGTTTGTGCGCGTCTGCGTGTTTGTGCGCGTCTGCGTGTGTGTGCGCTTCTGCGTGTTTGTGCGCGTCTACGTATCTGGAATAATATGTATTTTGTAAGATGCGTGTATGTAAGAGTCCATTGTGGTGTGTAATAACATTCATATGCTTGAGGCACCTTTACTAAATCTATTAGGACTCACTCACATGTGTTAGGGAATTCCATTTGTCTTTCCACATTTAGGAACAGACAAGTGAAATTTGCTAACCTTGTCATAACTATAGGGTTGTACTTGTATGGAGCGGGTTCAGGAGCTAAGCCTGCTCCATACCGGGCAGATGTCGGCTGTGTTACATAGCCGGCGTCTGCCTGTAACAGCAGTGATCAGAGCTCGCCTTGATTGCTGCTGTTTTGAGTATTTAAGTGCCCTTGTCAATCACTGACAGCAGCATTTAGCTAGCACGATGGCCGCTGCATGCAGTCACCTGCTCCCTTCTGCCCCCTGTGACGCAGTTGCAGATTGCTGATGGGTTGCCAGTAGTGCTGAGTGAGCGTGGTCGGATAAGGTGTGATCCCAGCATGCTCGGGTGTTATCCGAGTATCTTGTAGTGCTCTGCTAATATGCTCGAGTCCCTGCGGTAACATGTTTTGCGGCGGTAGACAGAAGCAACATATGCAGGGATTACCTAACAAACAGGCAATTCCTGCATGTGTTGCGTCTGTCTACCGCCGCAAAACATGCTACCCTGGGGACTCGAGCATATTAGCAGAGCACTACAAGATACCTGGATAACACCTGAGCATGCTGGGATCACACCTTATCTGACCATTCTCGCTCAGCACTAGTTACCAGGTGCTGCTGCCATGTTAGTCGTTCAATGAAGCTCAGCCTGAGGTTGGGCTCCATGGAAGTGTCACAATCCAGGTGCCGGACGTTATTGCAGCACCCTCACTTTGTAGTTCGCGGTGACTGTAATGTCTCCCTCCTTGCACCGATCCTATGACAGGAAGCGAGTGGCGGCAGGGAGAATAAAATGTAATTTTCTCTGTGTAGCCAACGCTTTTCCAATAAGCCGTCTAACCAGGCTTTAAACCCTATTTACCTGCAGATTACCCCTATATCTGCAGATAAATAGCGTTTTTCAAGGTGACAAGTTACCATTAAACGGACTCTGGCAGTACGGAATGACTGTTCGAACAAAGTCCTGCCGCTCAGTGCTCCACAGCGCGACCAATCATGTAACTATAGTGCATTATAAACAAGCATAACAAGTAATAAAACCGTTTATGGTGGGCTGTAGTGTGGGCCCCTAGAGTCAGTTCCCCTGGTGGGCCCTAGGCACCCCAGTCCGACCCTGAGTATAGATGACTACCGGGTGCAGAGTCCCCTCGAGCAGGTAACGCCACTCCTCCAGAGCCAATTTGATGGCTAGCAGTTCTCGGTCTCCTAAGGAGTAGTTGCGCTCAGACGAGGAGAAGAGCTTGGAGAAGAAGCCACAGGTTACCATTCTCCCGGTTGGAGATTTCTGGGTGAGCACCGCTCCTGCTCCGGAAGAGGAAGCATCAACCTCCAGAAAGAACTGTGTGTTGCTATCCGGACGGTGCAGCACAGGGGCAGAAGAGAAGGCTTGTTTTAAGGAGAGGAAGGCCTCCTCCGCTTCGGACGGCCATTCCTTAAGATTTGCTCCCTTTCGGGTGAGCGTAGAGATGGGAGCAGTCCGGGAAGAGAAATGTGGGATGAAGAGACGGTAACAGTTGGCGAAGCCCAGGAATCGCTGAATCGCCTTCAACCCCTCCGGACGGGGCCACTTTAAGACGGCCGAGACCTTCTCGGGGTCCATCCCTAGACCTGTCTTAGAGATAATATAGCCCAGGAATGGAAGAGAGGTCTGCTTGAAGAGGCATTTCTCAAATTTTGCATATAGGTGATTCTGCCTGAGCCTAAGCAGTACCTGACGAACATCCCTCCGGTGTGTAGGAAGATCTGGAGAGAAGACCAAGATGTCGTCGAGGTACACCACCACGCAAAAATATAAGAGGTCACGGAAGATGTCGTTAATTAATTCTTGGAAGATGGCGGGAGCACTACAGAGACCGAAGGGCATCACACAGTATTCATAGTGACCGTCCCGGGTATTGAATGCCATCTTCCACTCGTCTCCTTGGCGGATCCGGACCAAGTTATACGCCCCACGAAGATCGAGCTTGGTGAAGATCTTCGCGCCTTTAAGGCGGTCGAACAGCTCAGAGATGAGCGGCAGGGGGTATATGTTTTTAATAGTAATTTGGTTGAGTCCTCTATAATCAATACAGGGGCGTAGTGAACCGTCTTTCTTTTTTACGAAGAAGAATCTGGCTCCAGCCGGGGAGGAAGATTTCCGGATGAATGCCCTAGCCAGATTTTCTTCAATGTACTCCGACATGGCCCGGGTTTCGGCCAACGTCAACGGATAAATACGCCCATGGAGTGGAGTGGCACCGGGTACCAGGTCGATAGGGCAATCATATGGCCTATGAGGTGGCAGTGTCTCTGCCTCCTTCTTATCGAAGACATCAGCATAGGACCAGTAAGGTGCCGGTAGACCAGGTAAATTAGCCGGAGTAGATGGAGGTCGAGCAGGGCGAACCGGAACCAGGCAGGTCTCATGGCAATCCTGCCCCCAACGGAGCACCTCACCGGATTGACAATTCAGAACGGGTTCATGTCTCTGTAGCCAGGGTAGACCTAGCAAAAGGGGGTGAGAGAGTCCGGAAAGCACATGGAAGGAGATCCTCTCTGAGTGCAGCATTCCCACCTGCAGGGTTACAGGCTCTGTGACGAGCAAGATGGTCACCGGAAGGAGTCTTCCATCCATGGAAGCGACTGCCAATGGTTCAGCCAGAGGTTTGGTAGGAATCTGATACTTCTCTACAAGGGACTGGGAAATGAGATTCCTAGCGGCTCCGGAATCCAGATGTGCGGTTTCAAAGAAGCGGTTCTCTCCACAGGAGATAGAGACGGACAATGTTAAGAACGGAGAGGATTTACTCTTGCCTAGGAAGAACTCTCTGAGCGGTCTTAGACACTGGAGTTTCCCGGCTTCACCGGACAGGAACGGATCAGGTGCTCCTTACTACCACAGTAGAAACAGCTCCCCTCGGCTCGGCATGTTTCTTGGCGAGACTTGACCATCTTGGTCTGGTCGATCGGCATAGGTTCGGGCGAGCATGCCCGTGGAGTTGCTGGTTGGGAAGCCGGTTTCTGGAAAACAGGAGAAAGACGAGGAAATCTTCTCTCCCAGGTAGTCTCCTTAGCACGTTCTAGGAAACAGATGTCAATCCGGGTAGCTAGTGACACCAGGTCATCCAGGGTGGTAGGAATGTCCCAGCTGGCTAACTCATCCTTAATCTGACCGGAAAGACCCTCCCAGAAGGTGGACACAAGGGTCTCGTTGTCTCAGGCAAGCTCAGAAGCGAGGGTACGGAACCGTATGGCATACTGGCCCACGGTGAAACTCCCTTGGCGGAGAAGGAGCAATGAGGAGGCAGTAGAAATCCGTCGTCCGGGTTCATCGAAGACCCTCCAGAAGGCAGTGAGGAAAGCCGGAAGATCGGACACCAGGGAATCCCCTCTCTCCCATAGAGGGTTTAGCCATGCCAATGCTTCCCCGGTGAGGTGAGACATGATGAATGCCACCTTGGCCCGGTCGGAGGGAAACTGATGTGCCAGAAGTTCTAAGTGCAGCGTGCACTGGTTCAGAAAGCCCCGACATAAGACGGGGTCACCTCCAAAACGAGGAGGCGCAGAAAGCCGGGGTCCTAGGCTGGATGCCGTGGTATTGGTAGGCAGCGGCGCTGCCAGAGCGGGTGTTGCTCGACTCGAGGCGGACACAGGTGGGACAGACAGCGTGTCCAGGCAAGAGTTGACAGACCGCAGGTAGGTCAGGATGGTTTCCTGTTGGGATCTCTGAAAAGAAACCTCCTGGTACAGGTCAGCAAGCGAAGCGGCCTGGGGGCCACCGGGTTCCATGGCCTGTGCAAACTGTTAGGGATCCGGGTGGTGGAACCTCTGTGCTGCGGTGCAAGGAGGGACCAGAGGGGCGTAACTAGGTATCAACTCGGACTGACCAAGGTTGTACAGCGGCTTAATCGACTCTGTGACCAGGGAAGGACCGAGCAGAGGGACCAGTCGCTACTCTGGGCCAGACCTTGTATGAGAGCAGGTGACTCCCACGGGTCAGAAGGCAGGGACTGACCGGTACAGCAGATGAACACGGCAGGCAGGCTGACGGGTGAACCGGGTAGACGGACTGGCAGACACGGCAGGTAACAAGCAGGAGCCTCCAGGTAGGCTGGCTGGTAGGCACGGCAGGTAACAAGAAGGAGCCTCCAGGTAGGCTGGCTGGTAGGCACGGCAGGTAACAGGCAGGTGCTTTCAGGTAGGCAGGCGGGCAGGGCCCATAGACAAGCTGGCGGACAGGACTGGTAGTCAGGCTGGCGGACTGGACTGGTAGTCAGGCTGGCGGACTGGACTGGTAGTCAGGCGGGTGGACTGGACTGGTAGTCAGGCGGGTGGACTGGACTGGTAGTCAGGCTGGTGGACTGGACTGGTAGTCAGGCTGGTGGACTGGACTGGTAGTCAGGCTGGCAGCGGGACCTGAGGGCTGAAGCAGAGTTTAACACACAAAGCTACAACTTTGCATGGGCACCTCCATTTTGGAGGAGGTGCCTTTTATTTGAGAGGTCCTCCGGCCATTGGCCGGGGACTCCTTAGAAGCAGGAGCGCCGGAGGACGCCGGGCAGGGAGCGCGGTGGTAAGAGGGACGGCGTCTCTGCCTGTCAGGGGGCAGAGACGCTGATACTACAGGGGCCATCACCTCAGATTACAGGTGTGTATCAGCCATTGCTCCCCAGTACACAGAGGCCATCACCTCAGGCTATAGGTGTGTATCAGACATTGCTCCCCAGTACACAGGGGCCATCACCTCAGGTTATAGGTGTGTATCAGACATTGCCCCACAGTACACAGGGGCCATCACCTCAGGTTATAGGTGCGTATCAGACATTGCCCCGCAGTACACAGGGGCCATCACCTCAGGTTATAGGTGTCTATCAGACATTGCCTTGCAGTACACAGGAGCCATCACCTCAGGTTATAGGTGCGTATCAGACATTGCCCCGCAGTACACAGGGGCCATCACCTCAGGTTATAGGTGTGTATCGGACATTGCTCCCCAGTACACAGGGGTCATCACCTCAGGTTATAGGTGCGTATCAGACATTGCCCCGAAGTACACAGGGGCCATCACCTCAGGTTATAAGTGCGTATCGGACATTGCTCCCCAGTACACAGGGGCCATCACCTCAGGTTATAGGTGCGTATCAGACATTGCCCCGCAGTACACAGGGGCCATCACCTCAGGTTATAGGTGTGTATCAGACATTGCCCCGAAGTACACAGGGGCCATCACCTCAGGTTATAGGTGCGTATCGGACATTGCTCCCCAGTACACAGGGGCCATCACCTCAGGTTATAGGTGCGTATCAGACATTGCCCCGCAGTACACAGGGGCCATCACCTCAGGTTATAGGTGCGTATCAGACATTGCCCCGCAGTACACAGGGGCCATCACCTCAGGTTATAGGTGTGTATCAGACATTGCCCCGCAGTACACAGGGGCCATCACCTCAGGTTATAGATGTGTATCAGCCATTGCCCCGCAGTACACAGGGGCCATCACCTCAGGTTATAGGTGTGTATCAGACATTGCCCCGCAGTACACAGGGGCCATCACCTCAGGTTATAGATGTGTATCAGCCATTGCCCCGCAGTACACAGGGACCATCACCTTAGGTTATAGGTGTGTATCAGCCATTGCACCGCAGTACACAGGGGCCATCACCTCAGGTTATAGGTGCGTATCAGACATTGCCCCGCAGTACACAGGGGCCATCACCTCAGGTTATAGGTGTGTATCAGCCATTGCCCCGCAGTACACAGGGGCCATCACCTCAGGTTATAGGTGTGTATCAGCCATTGCTCCCCAGTACACAGGGACCATCAACTTAGGTTATAGGTGTGTATCAGCCATTGCCCCGCAGTACACAGGGGCCATCACCTCAGGTTATAGGTGCGTATCAGACATTGCCCCACAGTACACAGGGGCCATCACCTCAGGTTATAGGTGTGTATCAGCCATTGCCCCGCAGTACACAGGGGCCATCACCTCAGGTTATAGGTGTGTATCAGCCATTGCTCCCCAGTACACAGGAACCATCACCTCAGGTTATAGGTGTGTATCAGCCATTGCCCCGCAGTACACAGGGGCCATCACCTCAGGATATAGGTGTGTATCAGACATTGCCCCGCAGTACACAGGGGCCATCACCTCAGGTTATAGGTGTGTATCAGACATTGCCCTGCAGTATACAGGGGCCATCACCTCAGGTTATAGGTGTGTATCAGCCATTGGCCCGCAGTACACAGGGGCCATCACCTCAGGTTATAGGTGTGTATCAGACATTGCCCCGCAGTACACAGGGGCCATCACCTCAGGTTATAGGTGTGTATCAGACATTGCCCCGCAGTACACAGGGGCCATCACCTCAGGTTATAGATGTGTATCAGACATTGCCCTGCAGTACACAGGGGCCATCACCTCAGGTTATAGGTGTGTATCAGCCATTGCTCCGCAGTACACAGGGGCCATCACCTCAGGTTATAGGTGCGTATCAGACATTGCCCCGCAGTACACAGGGGCTATCACCTCAGGTTGTAGGTGCGTATCAGACATTGCCCTGCAGTACACAGGGGCCATCACCTCAGGTTATAGGTGTGTATCAGCCATTGCCCCGCAGTACACAGTGGCCATCACCTCAGGTTATAGGTGTGTATCAGCCATTGCCCCGCAGTACACAGGGGCCATCACCTCAGGTTATAGATGTGTATCAGACATTGCCCTGCAGTACACAGGGGCCATCACCTCAGGTTATAGGTGTATATCAGCCATTGCTCCGCAGTACACAGGGGCCATCACCTCAGGTTATAGGTGTGTATGAGCCATTGCCCCGCAGTACACAGGGGCCATCACCTCAGGTTATAGGTGCGTATCAGACATTGCCCTGCAGTACACAGGGGCCATCACCTCAGGTTATAGGTGTATATCAGCCATTGCTCCGCAGTACACAGGGGCCATCACCTCAGGTTATAGGTGTGTATCAGACATTGCCCCGCAGTACACAGGGACCATCACCTCAGGTTATAGGTGTGTATGAGCCATTGCCCCGCAGTACACAGGGGCCATCACCTCAGGTTATAGGTGTGTATCAGACATTGCCCCGCAGTACACAGGGGCCATCACCTCAGGTTATAGGTGCGTATCAGACATTGCCCCGCAGTACACAGGGGCCATCACCTCAGGTTATAGGTGCGTATCAGACATTGCCCCGCAGTACACAGGGGCCATCACCTCAGGTTATAGGTGTGTATGAGCCATTGCCCCGCAGTACACAGGGGCCATCACCTCAGGTTATAGGTGCGTATCAGACATTGCCCTGCAGTACACAGGGGCCATCACCTCAGGTTATAGGTGTATATCAGCCATTGCTCCGCAGTACACAGGGGCCATCACCTCAGGTTATAGGTGCGTATCAGACATTGCCCCGCAGTACACAGGGGCCATCACCTCAGGTTATAGGTGTGTATCAGCCATTGCCCCGCAGTACACAGGGGCCATCACCTCAGGTTATAGGTGTATATCAGCCATTGCTCCGCAGTACACAGGGGCCATCACCTCAGGTTATAGGTGTGTATCAGCCATTGCTCCGCAGTACACAGGGGCCATCACCTCAGGTTATAGGTGTGTATCAGCCATTGCCCCGCAGTACACAGGGGCCATCACCTCAGGTTATAGGTGCGTATCAGACATTGCCCCGCAGTACACAGGGGCCATCACCTCAGGTTATAGGTGCGTATCAGCCATTGCCCCGCAGTACACAGGGGCCATCACCTCAGGTTATAGGTGTGTATCAGACATTGCCCCGCAGTACACAGGGGCCATCACCTCAGGTTATAGGTGTGTATGAGCCATTGCCCCGCAGTACACAGGGGCCATCACCTCAGGTTATAGGTGCGTATCAGACATTGCCCTGCAGTACACAGGGGCCATCACCTCAGGTTATAGGTGTATATCAGCCATTGCTCCGCAGTACACAGGGGCCATCACCTCAGGTTATAGGTGCGTATCAGACATTGCCCCGCAGTACACAGGGACCATCACCTCAGGTTACAGGTGTGTATCAGACATTGCCCCGCAGTACACAGGGGCCATCACCTCAGGTTATAGGTGTGTATCAGACATTGCCCCGCAGTACACAGGGGCCATCACCTCAGGTTATAGGTGTGTATCAGACATTGCCCCGCAGTACACAGGGGCCATCACCTCAGGTTATAGGTGTGTATCAGACATTTCCCCGCAGTACACAGGGGCCATCACCTCAGGTTATAGGTGTGTATCAGCCATTGCCCCGCATTACACAGGGGCCATCACCTCAGGTTATAGGTGTGTATCAGACATAGCCCCGCAGTACACATGGGCCATCACCTCAGGTTATAGGTGTGTATCAGCAATTGCTCCCCAGTACACAGGAACCATCACCTCAGGTTATAGGTGTGTATCAGCCATTGCCCCGCAGTACACAGGGGCCATCACCTCAGGTTATAGGTGTGTATGAGACATTGCCCCGCAGTACACAGGGGCCATCACCTCAGGTTATAGGTGTGTATCAGACATTGCCCCGCAGTACACAGGGGCCATCACCTCAGGTTATAGGTGTATATCAGCCATTGCCCCGCAGTACACAGGGGCCATCACCTCAGGTTATAGGTGCGTATCAGACATTGCCCCGCAGTACACAGGGGCCATCACCTCAGGTTATAGGTGTGTATCAGCCATTGCCCCGCAGTACACAGGGGCCATCACCTCAGGTTATAGGTGTGTATCAGCCATTGCTCCGCAGTACACAGGGGCCATCACCTCAGGTTATAGGTGTGTATCAGCCATTGCTCCGCAGTACACAGGGGCCATCACCTCAGGTTATAGGTGTGTATCAGCCATTGCCCCGCAGTACACAGGGGCCATCACCTCAGGTTATAGGTGCGTATCAGCCATTGCCCCGCAGTACACAGGGACCATCACCTCAGGTTATAGGTGCGTATCAGCCATTGACCCGCAGTACACAGGGGCCATCACCTCAGGTTATAGGTGTGTATCAGCCATTGCCCCGCAGTACACAGGGGCCATCACATCAGGTTATAGGTGCGTATCAGACATTGCCCCGCAGTACACAGGGGCCATCACCTCAGGTTATAGGTGCGTATCAGACATTGTCCCGCAGTACACAGGGGCCATCACCTCAGGATATAGGTGTGTATCAGACATTGCCCCGCAGTACACAGGGGCCATCACCTCAGGTTATAGGTGTGTATCAGACATTGCCCTGCAGTACACAGGGGCTATCACCTCAGGTTATAGGTGTGTATCAGCCATTGGCCCGCAGTACACAGGGGCCATCACCTCAGGTTATAGGTGTGTATCAGACATTGCCCCGCAGTACACAGGGGCCATCACCTCAGGTTATAGGTGTGTGTCAGACATTGCCCCGCAGTACACAGGGGCCATCACCTCAGGTTATAGGTGTGTATCAGACATTGCCCCGACGTACACAGGGGCCATCACCTCAGGTTATAGGTGTGTATCAGACATTGCCCTGCAGTACACAGGGGCCATCACCTCAGGTTATAGGTGTATATCAGCCATTGCTCCGCAGTACACAGGGGCCATCACCTCAGGTTATAGGTGTGTATCAGACATTGCCACGCAGTACACAGGGGCCATCACCTCAGGTTATAGGTGTGTATCAGACATTGCCCCGCAGTACACAGGGGCCATCACCTCAGGTTATAGGTGTGTATCAGACATTGCCCCGCAGTACACAGGGGCCATCACCTCAGGTTATAGGTGCGTATCAGCCATTGCACCGCAGTACACAGGGGCCATCACCTCAGGTCATAGGTGCGTATCATCCATTGCCCCGCAGTACACAGGGGCCATCACCTCAGGTTATAGGTGTGTATCAGACATTGCCCCGCAGTACACAGGGGCCATCACCTCAGGCTATAGGTGAGTATCAGACATTGCCCCGCAGTACACAGGGGCCATCACCTCAGGTTATAGGTGTGTATCAGCCATGGCCCCGCAGTACACAGGGGCCATCACCTCAGGTTATAGGTGTGTATCAGATATTGCCCCGCAGTACACAGGGGCCATCACCTCAGGTTATAGGTGTGTATCAGCCATTGCCCCGCAGTACACAGGGGCCATCACCTCAGGTTATAGGTGCGTATCAGACATTGCCCCGCAGTACACAGGGGCCATCACATCAGGTTATAGGTGTGTATCAGCCATTGCTCCCCAGTACACAGGGACCATCACCTCAGGTCATAGGTGTGTATCAGACATTGCCCCGCAGTACACAGGGGCCATCACCTCAGGTTACAGGTGTGTATCAGACATTGCCCTGCAGTACACAGGGGCCATCACCTCAGGTTATAGGTGTGTATCAGCCTTTGCCCCGCAGTACACAGGGCCCATCACCTCAGGTTATAGGTGTGTATAAGACATTGCCCCGCAGTACACAGGGGCCATCACCTCAGGTTATAGGTGTGTATCAGACATTGCACCGCAGTACACAGGGGCCATCACCTCAGGTTATAGGTGTGTATCAGACATTGGTCTCCAGTACACAGAGACCATCACCTCAGGTTATAGGTGTGTATCAGACATTGCCCCGCAGTACACAGGGGCCATCACCTCAGGTTATAGGTGTGTATCAGACATTGCTCCCCAGTACACAGGGACCATCACCTCAGGTTATAGGTGTGTATCAGCCATTGCCCCGCAGTACACAGCGGCCATCACCTCAGGTTATAGGTGTGTATCAGACATTGTCCCGCAGTACACAGGGGCCATCACCTCAGGTTATAGGTGTGTATCAGCCATTGCCCCGCAGTACACAGGGGCCATCACCTCAGGTTATAGGTGTGTATCAGCCATTGCCCCGCAGTACACAGGGGCCATCACCTCAGGTTATAGGTGTGTATCAGCCATTGCCCCGCAGTACACAGGGGCCATCACTTCAGGTTATAGGTGCGTATCAGCCATTGCCACGCAGTACACAGGGACCATCACCTCAGGTTATAGGTGCGTAACAGCCATTGCCCCGCAGTACACAGGGGCCATCACCTCAGGTTATAGGTGCGTATCAGCCATTGCCCCGCAGTACACAGGGGCCATCACATCAGGTTATAGGTGCGTATCAGACATTGCCCCGCAGTACACAGGGGCCATCACCTCAGGTTATAGGTGCGTATCAGACATTGCCCCGCAGTACACAGGGGCCATCACCTCAGGTTATAGGTGCGTATCAGACATTGCCCCGCAGTACACAGGGGCCATCACCTCAGGTTATAGGTGTGTATCAGACATTGCCCCGCAGTACACAGGGGCCATCACCTCAGGTTATAGGTGTGTGTCAGACATTGCCCCGCAGTACACAGGGGCCATCACCTCAGGTTATAGGTGTGTATCAGATATTGCCCCGCCGTACACAGGGGCCATCACCTCAGGTTATAGGTGTGTATCAGCCATTGCCCCGCAGTACACAGGGGCCATCACCTCAGGTTATAGGTGCGTATCAGACATTGCCCCGCAGTACACAGGGGCCATCACCTCAGGTTACAGGTGTGTATCAGACATTGCCCCGCAGTACACAGGGGCCATCACCTCAGGTTATAGGTGTGTATCAGCCTTTGCCCCGCAGTACACAGGGCCCATCACCTCAGGTTATAGGTGTGTATCAGACATTGTCCCGCAGTACACAGGGGCCATCACCTCAGGTTATAGGTGTGTATCAGACATTGCACCGCAGTACACAGGGGCCATCACCTCAGGTTATAGGTGTGTATCAGACATTGCTCCCCAGTACACAGGGACCATCACCTCAGGTTATAGGTGTGTATCAGCCATTGCCCCGCAGTACACAGCGGACATCACCTCAGGTTATAGGTGTGTATCAGACATTGTCCCGCAGTACACAGGGGCCATCACCTCAGGTTATAGGTGCGTATCAGCCATTGCCCCGCAGTACACAGGGGCCATCACCTCAGGTTATAGGTGTGTATCAGCCATTGCCCCGCAGTACACAGGGGCCATCACATCAGGTTATAGGTGTGTATCAGACATTGCTCCGCAGTACACAGGGGCCATCACTTCAGGTTATAGGTGCGTATCAGCCATTGCCCCGCAGTACACAGGGAACATCACCTCAGGTTATAGGTGCGTATCAGCCATTGCCCCGCAGTACACAGGGGCCATCACCTCAGGTTATAGGTGTGTATCAGACATTGCCCCGCAGTACACAGGGGCCATCACCTCAGGTTATAGGTGCGTATCAGACATTGCCCCGCAGTACACAGGGGCCATCACCTCAGGTTATAGGTGTGTATCAGCCATTGCCCCGCAGTACACAGGGGCCATCACCTCAGGTTATAGGTGCATATCAGCCATTGTCCCGCAGTACACAGGGGCCATCACCTCAGGTTATAGGTGCGTATCAGCCATTGCCCCGCAGTACACAGGGGCCATCACCTCAGGTTATAGGTGTGTATCAGCCATTGCCACGCAGTACACAGGGGCCATCACCTCAGGTTATAGGTGTGTATCAGCCATTGCCCCGCAGTACACAGGGGCCATCACATCAGGTTATAGGTGTGTATCAGACATTGCTCCGCAGTACACAGGGGCCATCACTTCAGGTTATAGGTGCGTATCAGCCATTGCCCCGCAGTACACAGGGAACATCACCTCAGGTTATAGGTGCGTATCAGCCATTGCCCCGCAGTACACAGGGGCCATCACCTCAGGTTATAGGTGTGTATCAGACATTGCCCCGCAGTACACAGGGGCCATCACCTCAGGTTATAGGTGCGTATCAGACATTGCCCCGCAGTACACAGGGGCCATCACCTCAGGTTATAGGTGTGTATCAGCCATTGCCCCGCAGTACACAGGGGCCATCACCTCAGGTTATAGGTGCATATCAGCCATTGCCCCGCAGTACATAGGGGCCATCACCTCAGGTTATAGGTGTGTATCAGCAATTGCCCCGCAGTACACAGGGTCCATCACCTCAGGTTATAGGTGTGTATCAGCCATTGCCCCGCAGTACACAGGGGCCATCACCTCAGGTTATAGGTGTGTATCAGACATTGCCCCGCAGTACACAGGGGCCATCACCTCAGGTTATAGGTGCATATCATCCATTGCCCCGCAGTACACAGGGGCCATCACCTCAGGTTATAGGTGCATATCAGCCATTGCCCCGCAGTACATAGGGGCCATCACCTCAGGTTATAGGTGTGTATCAGCAATTGCCCCGCAGTACACAGGGGCCATCACCTCAGGTTATAGGTGTGTATCAGCCATTGCCCCGCAGTACACAGGGGCCATCACCTCAGGTTATAGGTGTGTGTCAGACATTGCCCCGCAGTACACAGGGGCCATCACCTCAGGTTATAGGTGCGTATCAGACATTGTCCCGCAGTACACAGGGACCATCACCTCAGGTTATAGGTGTGTATCAGACATTGCCCTGCAGTACACAGGGGCCATCACCTCAGGATATAGGTGTGTATCAGACATTGCCCCGCAGTACACAGGGGCCATCACCTCAGGTTATAGGTGTGTATCAGACATTGCCCTGCAGTACACAGGGGCCATCACCTCAGGTTATAGGTGTGTATCAGACATTGCTCCGCAGTACACAGGGGCCATCACCTCAGGTTATAGGTGTGTATCAGACATTGCCCCGCAGTACACAGGGGCCATCACCTCAGGTTATAGGTGTGTATCAGACATTGCCCCGCAGTACACAGGGGCCATCACCTCAGGTTATAGGTGTGTATCAGACATTGCCCCGCAGTACACAGGGGCCATCACCTCAGGTTATAGGTGCGTATCAGCCATTGCACCGCAGTACACAGGGGCCATCACCTCAGGTCATAGGTGCGTATCATCCATTGCCCCGCAGTACACAGGGGCCATCACCTCAGGTTATAGGTGTGTATCAGACATTGCCCCGCAGTACACAGGGGCCATCACCTCAGGCTATAGGTGAGTATCAGACATTGCCCCGCAGTACACAGGGGCCATCACCTCAGGTTATAGGTGTGTATCAGCCATGGCCCCGCAGTACACAGGGGCCATCACCTCAGGTTATAGGTGTGTATCAGATATTGCCCCGCAGTGCACAGGGGCCATCACCTCAGGTTATAGGTGTGTATCAGCCATTGCCCCGCAGTACACAGGGGCCATCACCTCAGGTTATAGGTGCGTATCAGACATTGCCCCGCAGTACACAGGGGCCATCACATCAGGTTATAGGTGTGTATCAGCCATTGCTCCCCAGTACACAGGGACCATCACCTCAGGTCATAGGTGTGTATCAGACATTGCCCCGCAGTACACAGGGGCCATCACCTCAGGTTACAGGTGTGTATCAGACATTGCCCTGCAGTACACAGGGGCCATCACCTCAGGTTATAGGTGTGTATCAGCCTTTGCCCCGCAGTACACAGGGCCCATCACCTCAGGTTATAGGTGTGTATCAGACATTGCCCCGCAGTACACAGGAGCCATCACCTCAGGTTATAGGTGTGTATCAGACATTGCACCGCAGTACACAGGGGCCATCACCTCAGGTTATAGGTGTGTATCAGACATTGGTCTCCAGTACACAGGGACCATCACCTCAGGTTATAGGTGTGTATCAGACATTGCCCCGCAGTACACAGGGGCCATCACCTCAGGTTATAGGTGTGTATCAGACATTGCTCCCCAGTACACAGGGACCATCACCTCAGGTTATAGGTGTGTATCAGCCATTGCCCCGCAGTACACAGCGGCCATCACCTCAGGTTATAGGTGTGTATCAGACATTGTCCCGCAGTACACAGGGGCCATCACCTCAGGTTATAGGTGTGTATCAGCCATTGCTCCGCAGTACACAGGGGCCATCACCTCAGGTTATAGGTGTGTATCAGCCATTGCCCCGCAGTACACAGGGGCCATCACCTCAGGTTATAGGTGTGTATCAGAAATTGCCCCGCAGTACACAGGGGCCATCACTTCAGGTTATAGGTGCGTATCAGCCATTGCCCCGCAGTACACAGGGACCATCACCTCAGGTTATAGGTGCGTAACAGCCATTGCCCCGCAGTACACAGGGGCCATCACCTCAGGTTATAGGTGTGTATCAGCCATTGCCCCGCAGTACACAGGGGCCATCACATCAGGTTATAGGTGCGTATCAGACATTGCCCCGCAGTACACAGGGGCCATCACCTCAGGTTATAGGTGCGTATCAGACATTGCCTCGCAGTACACAGGGGCCATCACCTCAGGTTATAGGTGCGTATCAGCCATTGCCCCGCAGTACACAGGGGCCATCACCTCAGGTTATAGGTGTGTATCAGCCATTGCCACGCAGTACACAGGGGCCATCACCTCAGGTTATAGGTGTGTATCAGCCATTGCCCCGCAGTACACAGGGGCCATCACATCAGGTTATAGGTGCGTATCAGACATTGCCTCGCAGTACACAGGGGCCATCACCTCAGGTTATAGGTGCGTATCAGACATTGCCCCGCAGTACACAGGGGCCATCACCTCAGGTTATAGGTGTGTATCAGCCATTGCCCCGCAGTACACAGGGGCCATCACCTCAGGTTATAGGTGCATATCAGCCATTGCCCCGCAGTACATAGGGGCCATCACCTCAGGTTATAGGTGTGTATCAGCAATTGCCCCGCAGTACACAGGGTCCATCACCTCAGGTTATAGGTGTGTATCAGCCATTGCCCCGCAGTACACAGGGGCCATCACCTCAGGTTATAGGTGTGTATCAGCCATTGCTCCCCAGTACACAGGGACCATCACCTCAGGTCATAGGTGTGTATCAGACATTGCCCCGCAGTACACAGGGGCCATCACCTCAGGTTACAGGTGTGTATCAGACATTGCCCTGCAGTACACAGGGGCCATCACCTCAGGTTATAGGTGTGTATCAGCCTTTGCCCCGCAGTACACAGGGCCCATCACCTCAGGTTATAGGTGTGTATCAGACATTGCCCCGCAGTACACAGGGGCCATCACCTCAGGTTATAGGTGTGTATCAGACATTGCACCGCAGTACACAGGGGCCATCACCTCAGGTTATAGGTGTGTATCAGACATTGGTCTCCAGTACACAGGGACCATCACCTCAGGTTATAGGTGTGTATCAGACATTGCCCCGCAGTACACAGGGGCCATCACCTCAGGTTATAGGTGTGTATCAGACATTGCTCCCCAGTACACAGGGACCATCACCTCAGGTTATAGGTGTGTATCAGCCATTGCCCCGCAGTACACAGCGGCCATCACCTCAGGTTATAGGTGTGTATCAGACATTGTCCCGCAGTACACAGGGGCCATCACCTCAGGTTATAGGTGTGTATCAGCCATTGCCCCGCAGTACACAGGGGCCATCACCTCAGGTTATAGGTGTGTATCAGCCATTGCCCCGCAGTACACAGGGGCCATCACCTCAGGTTATAGGTGTGTATCAGACATTGCCCCGCAGTACACAGGGCCCATCACCTCAGGTTATAGGTGTGTATCAGACATTGCCCCGCAGTACACAGGGGCCATCACCTCAGGTTATAGGTGTGTATCAGACATTGCACCGCAGTACACAGGGGCCATCACCTCAGGTTATAGGTGTGTATCAGACATTGGTCTCCAGTACACAGGGACCATCACCTCAGGTTATAGGTGTGTATCAGACATTGCCCCGCAGTACACAGGGGCCATCACCTCAGGTTATAGGTGTGTATCAGACATTGCTCCCCAGTACACAGGGACCATCACCTCAGGTTATAGGTGTGTATCAGCCATTGCCCCGCAGTACACAGCGGCCATCACCTCAGGTTATAGGTGTGTATCAGACATTGTCCCGCAGTACACAGGGGCCATCACCTCAGGTTATAGGTGCGTATCAGCCATTGCCCCGCAGTACACAGGGGCCATCACCTCAGGTTATAGGTGTGTATCAGACATTGCCCCGCAGTACACAGGGACCATCACCTCAGGTTATAGGTGTGTATCAGACATTGCCCCGCAGTACACAGGGGCCATCACCTCAGGTTATAGGTGTGTATGAGCCATTGCCCCTCAGTACACAGGGGCCATCACCTCAGGTTATAGGTGCGTATCAGACATTGTCCTGCAGTACACAGGGGCCATCACCTCAGGTTATAGGTGTATATCAGCCATTGCTCCGCAGTACACAGGGGCCATCACCTCAGGTTATAGGTGTGTATCAGCCATTGCCCCGCAATACACAGCGGCCATCACCTCAGGTTATAGGTGCGTATCAGCCATTGCCCCGCAGTACACAGGGGCCATCACCTCAGGTTATAGGTGCGTATCAGCCATTGCCCCGCAGTACACAGGGACCATCACCTCAGGTTACAGGTGTGTATCAGACATTGCCCCGCAGTACACAGGGGCCATCACCTCAGGTTATAGGTGTGTATCAGACATTGCCCCGCAGTACACAGGGGCCATCACCTCAGGTTATAGGTGTGTATAAGCCATTGCCCCACATTACACAGGGGCCATCACCTCAGGTTATAGGTGTGTATCAGACATTGCCCCGCAGTACACAGGGGCCATCACCTCAGGTTATAGGTGTGTATCAGACATTGCCCCGCAGTACACAGGGGCCATCACCTCAGGTTATAGGTGCGTATCAGCCATTGCCCCGCAGTACACAGGGGCCATCACCTCAGGTTATAGGTGCGTATCAGCCATTGCCCCGCAGTACACAGGAGCCATCACCTCAGGTTATAGGTGTGTATCAGACATTGCCCCGCAGTACACAGGGGCCATCACCTCAGGCTATAGGTGTGTATCAGACATTGCTCCGCAGTACACAGGGGCCATCACCTCAGGTTATAGGTGTGTATCAGCCATTGCTCCGCAGTACACAGGGGCCATCACCTCAGGTTATAGGTGTGTATCAGCCATTGCCCCGCAGTACACAGGGGCCATCACCTCAGGTTATAGGTGTGTATCAGCCATTGCCCCGCAGTACACAGGGGCCATCACCTCAGGTTATAGATGTGTATCAGACATTGCCCTGCAGTACACAGGGGCCATCACCTCAGGTTATAGGTGTATATCAGCCATTGCCCCGCATTACACAGGGGCCATCACCTCAGGTTATAGGTGTGTGTCAGACATAGCCACGCAGTACACATGGGCCATCACCTCAGGTTATAGGTGTGTATCAGCCATTGCTCCCCAGTACACAGGGACCATCACCTTAGGTTATAGGTGTGTATCAGCCATTGCCTTGCAGTACACAGGGGCCATCACCTCAGGTTATAGGTGCGTATCAGACATTGCCCCGCAGTACACAGGGGCCATCACCTCAGGTTATAGGTGTGTATCAGCCATTGCCCCGCAGTACACAGGGGCCATCACCTCAGGTTATAGGTGTGTATCAGCAATTGCTCCCCAGTACACAGGGACCATCACCTCAGGTTATAGGTGCGTATCAGACATTGCCCCGCAGTACACAGGGGCCATCACCTCAGGTTATAGGTGTATATCAGCCATTGCTCCGCAGTACACAGGGGCCATCACCTCAGGTTATAGGTGTGTATCAGCCATTGCCCCGCAATATACAGGGGCCATCACCTCAGGTTATAGGTGCGTATCAGACATTGCCCCGCAGTACACAGGGGCCATCACCTCAGGTTATAGGTGTGTATCAGCCATTGCCCTGCAGTACACAGGGGCCATCACCTCAGGTTATAGATGTGTATCAGACATTGCCCTGCAGTACACAGGGCCATCACCTCAGGTTATAGGTGTATATCAGCCATTGCTCCGCAGTACACAGGGGCCATCACCTCAGGTTATAGGTGTGTATCAGACATTGCCCCGCAGTACACAGGGACCATCACCTCAGGTTATAGGTGTGTATCAGCCATTGCCCCGCAGTACACAGGGGCCATCACCTCAGGTTATAGGTGTGTATCAGCCATTGCCCCGCAGTACACAGGGGCCATCACCTCAGGTTATAGGTGCCTATCAGACATTGCCCCGCAGTACACAGGGACCATCACCTCAGGTTACAGGTGTGTATCAGACATTGCCCCGCAGTACACAGGGGCCATCACCTCAGGTTATAGGTGTGTATGAGCCATTGCCCCGCAGTACACAGGGGCCATCACCTCAGGTTATAGGTGCGTATCAGACATTGCCCTGCAGTACACAGGGGCCATCACCTCAGGTTATAGGTGTATATCAGCCATTGCTCCGCAGTACACAGGGGCCATCACCTCAGGTTATAGGTGCGTATCAGACATTGCCCCGCAGGACACAGGGACCATCACCTCAGGTTACAGGTGTGTATCAGACATTGCCCCGCAGTACACAGGGGCCATCACCTCAGGTTATAGGTGTGTATCAGACATTGCCCCGCAGTACACAGGGGCCATCACCTCAGGTTATAGGTGTGTATCAGACATTGCCCCGCAGTACACAGGGGCCAATACCTCAGGTTATAGGTGTGTATCAGCCATTGCCCCGCATTACACATGGACCATCACCTTAGGTTATAGGTGTGTATCAGCCATTGCCTTGCAGTACACAGGGGCCATCACCTCAGGTTATAGGTGCGTATCAGACATTGCCCCGCAGTACACAGGGGCCATCACCTCAGGTTATAGGTGTGTATTAGCCATTGCCCCGCAGTACACAGGGGACATCACCTCAGGTTATAGGCGTGTATCAGCAATTGCTCCCCAGTACACAGGGACCATCACCTCAGGTTATAGGTGTGTCTCAGACATTGCCCTGCAGTACACAGGGGCCATCACCTCAGGTTATAGGTGTATATCAGCCATTGCTCCGCAGTACAGAGGGGCCATCACCTCAGGTTATAGGTGCGTATCAGACATTGCCCCGCAGTACACAGGGACCATCACCTCAGGTTACAGGTGTGTATCAGACATTGCCCCGCAGTACACAGGGGCCATCACTTCAGGTTATAGGTGTATATCAGCCATTGCTCCGCAGTACACAGGGGCCATCACCTCAGGTTATAGGTGTGTATCAGCCATTGCCCCGCAGTACACAGGGGCCATCACCTCAGGTTATAGGTGTGTATCAGACATTGCCTCGCAGTACACAGGGGCCATCACCTCAGGCAATAGGTGTGTATCAGACATTGCCCCGCAGTACACAGGGGCCATCACCTCAGGTTATAGGTGTGTATCAGCCATTGCCCCGCAGTACACAGGGGCCATCACCTCAGGTTATAGGTGTGTATCAGATATTGCCCCGCAGTACACAGGGGCCATCACCTCAGGTTATAGGTGTGTATCAGCCATTGCCCCGCAGTACACAGGGGCCATCACCTCAGATTATAGGTGCGTATCAGACATTGCCCCGCAGTACACAGGGGCCATCACATCAGATTATAGGTGTGTATCAGCCATTGCTCCCCAGTACACAGGGACCATCACCTCAGGTCATAGGTGTGTATCAGACATTGCCCCGCAGTACACAGGGGCCATCACCTCAGGTTACAGGTGTGTATCAGACATTGCCCCGCAGTACACAGGGGCCATCACCTCAGGTTATAGGTGTGTATCAGCCTTTGCCCCGCAGTACACAGGGCCTATCACCTCAGGTTATAGGTGTGTATCAGACATTGCCCCGCAGTACACAGGGGCCATCACCTCAGGTTATAGGTGTGTATCAGACATTGCACCGCAGTACAAAGGGGCCATCACCTCAGGTTATAGGTGTGTATCAGACATTGGTCTCCAGTACACAGGGACCATCACCTCAGGTTATAGGTGTGTATCAGACATTGCCCCGCAGTACACAGGGGCCATCACTTCAGGTTATAGGTGTGTATCAGACATTGCTCCCCAGTACACAGGGACCATCTTCTCAGGTTATAGGTGTGTATCAGCCATTGCCCCGCAGTACACAGGGGCCATCACCTCAGGTTATAGGTGTGTATCAGACATTGTCCCGCAGTACACAGGGGCCATCACCTCAGGTTATAGGTGCATATCAGCCATTGCCCCGCAGTATACAGGGGCCATCACCTCAGGTTATAGGTGTGTATCAGCCATTGCCCCGCAGTACACAGGGGCCATCACCTCAGGTTATAGGTGTGTATCAGCCATTGCCCCGCAGTACACAGGGGCCATCACCTCAGGTTATAGGTGTGTATCAGACATTGCCCCGCAGTACACAGGGGCCATCACTTCAGGTTATAGGTGCGCATCAGCCATTGCCCCGCAGTACACAGGGACCATCACCTCAGGTTATAGGTGCGTATCAGTCATTGACCCGCAGTACACAGGGGCCATCACCTCAGGTTATAGGTGTGTATCAGCCATTGCCCCGCAGTACACAGGGGCCATCACATCAGGTTATAGGTGCGTATCAGACATTGCCCCGCAGTACACAGGGGCCATCACCTCAGGTTATATGTGCGTATCAGACATTGCCCCGCAGTACACAGGGGCCATCACCTCAGGTTATAGGTGCGTATCAGACATTGCCCCGCAGTACACAGGGGCCATCACCTCAGGTTATAGGTGTGTATCAGACATTGCCCCGCAGTACACAGGGGCCATCACCTCAGGTTATAGGTGTGTATCAGACATTGCCCCGCAGTACACAGGGGCCATCACCTCAGGTTATAGGTGTGTATCAGACATTGCTCCCCAGTACACAGGGGCCATCACCTCAGGTTATAGGTGTGTGTCAGCCATGGCCCCGCAGTACACAGGGGCCATCACCTCAGGTTATAGGTGTGTATCAGACATTGCCCCGACGTACACTGGGGCCATCACCTCAGGTTATAGGTGTGTATCAGACATTGACCTGCAGTACACAGGGGCCATCACCTCAGGTTATAGGTGTATATCAGCCATTGCTCCGCAGTACACAGGGGCCATCACCTCAGGTTATAGGTGTGTATCAGCCATTGCCCCGCAGTACACAGGGGCCATCACCTCAGGTTATAGGTGCGTATCAGACATTGCCCCGCAGTACACAGGGACCATCACCTCAGGTTACAGGTGCGTATCAGACATTGCCCCGCAGTACACAGGGGCCATCACCTCAGGTTATAGGTGTGTATGAGCCATTGCCCCGCAGTACACAGGGGCCATCACCTCAGGTTATAGGTGCGTATCAGACATTGCCCTGCAGTACACAGGGTCCATCAACTCAGGTTATAGGTGTATATCAGCCATTGCTCCGCAGTACACAGGGGCCATCACCTCAGGTTATAGGTGCGTATCAGACATTGCCCCGCAGTACACAGGGGCCATCACCTCAGGTTATAGGTGCGTATCAGACATTGCCACGCAGTACACAGGGGCCATCACCTCAGGTTATAGGTGCGTATCAGACATTGCCCCGCAGTACACAGGGGCCATCACCTCAGGTTATAGGTGTGTATCAGCCATTGCCCCGCAGTACACAGGGGCCATCACCTCAGGTTATAGGTGCATATCAGCCATTGCCCCGCAGTACATAGGGGCCATCACCTCAGGTTATAGGTGTGTATCAGCAATTGCCCCGCAGTACACAGGGTCCATCACCTCAGGTTATAGGTGTGTATCAGCCATTGCCCCGCAGTACACAGGGGCCATCACCTCAGGTTATAGGTGTGTATCAGCCATTGCTCCCCAGTACACAGGGACCATCACCTCAGGTCATAGGTGTGTATCAGACATTGCCCCGCAGTACACAGGGGCCATCACCTCAGGTTACAGGTGTGTATCAGACATTGCCCTGCAGTACACAGGGGCCATCACCTCAGGTTATAGGTGTGTATCAGCCTTTGCCCCGCAGTACACAGGGCCCATCACCTCAGGTTATAGGTGTGTATCAGACATTGCCCCGCAGTACACAGGGGCCATCACCTCAGGTTATAGGTGTGTATCAGACATTGCACCGCAGTACACAGGGGCCATCACCTCAGGTTACAGGTGTGTATCAGACATTGGTCTCCAGTACACAGGGACCATCACCTCAGGTTATAGGTGTGTATCAGACATTGCCCCGCAGTACACAGGGGCCATCACCTCAGGTTATAGGTGTGTATCAGACATTGCTCCCCAGTACACAGGGACCATCACCTCAGGTTATAGGTGTGTACCCGCCATTGCCCCGCAGTACACAGCGGCCATCACCTCAGGTTATAGGTGTGTATCAGACATTGTCCCGCAGTACACAGGGGCCATCACCTCAGGTTATAGGTGTGTATCAGCCATTGCCCCGCAGTACACAGGGGCCATCACCTCAGGTTATAGGTGTGTATCAGCCATTGCCCCGCAGTACACAGGGGCCATCACCTCAGGTTATAGGTGTGTATCAGACATTGCCCCGCAGTACACAGGGGCCATCACTTCAGGTTATAGGTGCGTATCAGCCATTGCCCCGCAGTACACAGGGACCATCACCTCAGGTTATAGGTGCGTAACAGCCATTGCCCCGCAGTACACAGGGGCCATCACCTCAGGTTATAGGTGTGTATCAGCCATTGCCCCGCAGTACACAGGGGCCATCACATCAGGTTATAGGTGCGTATCAGACATTGCCCCGCAGTACACAGGGGCCATCACCTCAGGTTATAGGTGCGTATCAGACATTGCCCCGCAGTACACAGGGGCCATCACCTCAGGTTATAGGTGCGTATCAGACATTGCCCCGCAGTACACAGGGGCCATCACCTCAGGTTATAGGTGTGTATCAGACATTGCCCCGCAGTACACAGGGGCCATCACCTCAGGTTATAGGTGTGTGTCAGACATTGCCCCGCAGTACACAGGGGCCATCACCTCAGGTTATAGGTGTGTATCAGATATTGCCCCGCCGTACACAGGGGCCATCACCTCAGGTTATAGGTGTGTATCAGCCATTGCCCCGCAGTACACAGGGGCCATCACCTCAGGTTATAGGTGCGTATCAGACATTGCCCCGCAGTACACAGGGGCCATCACCTCAGGTTACAGGTGTGTATCAGACATTGCCCCGCAGTACACAGGGGCCATCACCTCAGGTTATAGGTGTGTATCAGCCTTTGCCCCGCAGTACACAGGGCCCATCACCTCAGGTTATAGGTGTGTATCAGACATTGCCCCGCAGTACACAGGGGCCATCACCTCAGGTTATAGGTGTGTATCAGACATTGCACCGCAGTACACAGGGGCCATCACCTCAGGTTATAGGTGTGTATCAGACATTGGTCTCCAGTACACAGGGACCATCACCTCAGGTTATAGGTGTGTATCAGACATTGCCCCGCAGTACACAGGGGCCATCACCTCAGGTTATAGGTGTGTATCAGACATTGCTCCCCAGTACACAGGGACCATCACCTCAGGTTATAGGTGTGTATCAGCCATTGCCCCGCAGTACACAGCGGCCATCACCTCAGGTTATAGGTGTGTATCAGACATTGTCCCGCAGTACACAGGGGCCATCACCTCAGGTTATAGGTGCGTATCAGCCATTGCCCCGCAGTACACAGGGGCCATCACCTCAGGTTATAGGTGTGTATCAGCCATTGCCACGCAGTACACAGGGGCCATCACCTCTGGTTATAGGTGTGTATCAGCCATTGCCCCGCAGTACACAGGGGCCATCACATCAGGTTATAGGTGTGTATCAGACATTGCTCCGCAGTACACAGGGGCCATCACTTCAGGTTATAGGTGCGTATCAGCCATTGCCCCGCAGTACACAGGGAACATCACCTCAGGTTATAGGTGCGTATCAGCCATTGCCCCGCAGTACACAGGGGCCATCACCTCAGGTTATAGGTGTGTAACAGCCATTGCCCCGCAGTACACAGGGGCCATCACCTCAGGTTATA
Source organism: Phyllobates terribilis (assembly GCF_046119375.1). NCBI lineage: Eukaryota > Metazoa > Chordata > Amphibia > Anura > Dendrobatidae > Phyllobates > Phyllobates terribilis. Next base: position 51,188,864 of record NW_027362767.1, on the reverse strand, counting down.
GGTGCGTATCAGACATTGCCCCGCAGTACACAGGGGCCATCACCTCAGGTTATAGGTGCGTATCAGACATTGCCCCGCAGTACACAGGGGCCATCACCTCAGGTTATAGGTGCGTATCAGACATTGCCCCGCAGTACACAGGGGCCATCACCTCAGGTTATAGGTGTGTATCAGACATTGCCCCGCAGTACACAGGGGCCATCACCTCAGGTTATAGGTGTGTATCAGACATTGCCCCGCCGTACACAGGGGCCATCACCTCAGGTTATAGGTGTGTATCAGACATTGCCCTGCAGTACACAGGGGCCATCACCTCAGGTTATAGGTGTATATCAGCCATTGCTCCGCAGTACACAGGGGCCATCACCTCAGGTTATAGGTGTGTATCAGCCATTGCACCGCAGTACACAGGGGCCATCACCTCAGGTTATAGGTGCGTATCAGACATTGCCCCGCAGTACACAGGGACCATCACCTCAGGTTATAGGTGTGTATCAGACATTGCCCCGCAGTACACAGGGGCCATCACCTCAGGTTATAGGTGTGTATGAGCCATTGCCCCTCAGTACACAGGGGCCATCACCTCAGGTTATAGGTGCGTATCAGACATTGTCCTGCAGTACACAGGGGCCATCACCTCAGGTTATAGGTGTATATCAGCCATTGCTCCGCAGTACACAGGGGCCATCACCTCAGGTTATAGGTGTGTATCAGCCATTGCCCCGCAATACACAGCGGCCATCACCTCAGGTTATAGGTGCGTATCAGCCATTGCCCCGCAGTACACAGGGGCCATCACCTCAGGTTATAGGTGCGTATCAGCCATTGCCCCGCAGTACACAGGGACCATCACCTCAGGTTACAGGTGTGTATCAGACATTGCCCCGCAGTACACAGGGGCCATCACCTCAGGTTATAGGTGTGTATCAGACATTGCCCCGCAGTACACAGGGGCCATCACCTCAGGTTATAGGTGTGTATAAGCCATTGCCCCGCATTACACAGGGGCCATCACCTCAGGTTATAGGTGTGTATCAGACATTGCCCCGCAGTACACAGGGGCCATCACCTCAGGTTATAGGTGTGTATCAGACATTGCCCCGCAGTACACAGGGGCCATCACCTCAGGTTATAGGTGCGTATCAGCCATTGCCCTGCAGTACACAGGGGCCATCACCTCAGGTTATAGGTGCGTATCAGCCATTGCCCCGCAGTACACAGGAGCCATCACCTCAGGTTATAGGTGTGTATCAGACATTGCCCCGCAGTACACAGGGGCCATCACCTCAGGCTATAGGTGTGTATCAGACATTGCTCCGCAGTACACAGGGGCCATCACCTCAGGTTATAGGTGTGTATCACCCATTGCTCCGCAGTACACAGGGGCCATCACCTCAGGTTATAGGTGTGTATCAGCCATTGCCCCGCAGTACACAGGGGCCATCACCTCAGGTTATAGGTGTGTATCAGCCATTGCCCCGCAGTACACAGGGGCCATCACCTCAGGTTATAGATGTGTATCAGACATTGCCCTGCAGTACACAGGGGCCATCACCTCAGGTTATAGGTGTATATCAGCCATTGCCCCGCATTACACAGGGGCCATCACCTCAGGTTATAGGTGTGTGTCAGACATAGCCCCGCAGTACACATGGGCCATCACCTCAGGTTATAGGTGTGTATCAGCCATTGCTCCCCAGTACACAGGGACCATCACCTTAGGTTATAGGTGTGTATCAGCCATTGCCTTGCAGTACACAGGGGCCATCACCTCAGGTTATAGGTGCGTATCAGACATTGCCCCGCAGTACACAGGGGCCATCACCTCAGGTTATAGGTGTGTATCAGCCATTGCCCCGCAGTACACAGGGGCCATCACCTCAGGTTATAGGTGTGTATCAGCAATTGCTCCCCAGTACACAGGGACCATCACCTCAGGTTATAGGTGCGTATCAGACATTGCCCCGCAGTACACAGGGACCATCACCTCAGGTTACAGGTGTGTATCAGACATTGCCCCGCAGTACACAGGGGCCATCACCTCAGGTTATAGGTGTGTATGAGCCATTGCCCCGCAGTACACAGGGGCCATCACCTCAGGTTATAGGTGCGTATCAGACATTGCCCTGCAGTACACAGGGGCCATCACCTCAGGTTATAGGTGTATATCAGCCATTGCTCCGCAGTACACAGGGGCCATCACCTCAGGTTATAGGTGTGTATCAGCCATTGCCCCGCAATATACAGGGGCCATCACCTCAGGTTATAGGTGCGTATCAGACATTGCCCCGCAGTACACAGGGGCCATCACCTCAGGTTATAGGTGTGTATCAGCCATTGCCCCGCAGTACACAGGGGCTATCACCTCAGGTTATAGATGTGTATCAGACATTGCCCTGCAGTACACAGGGCCATCACCTCAGGTTATAGGTGTATATCAGTCATTGCTCCGCAGTACACAGGGGCCATCACCTCAGGTTATAGGTGTGTATCAGACATTGCCCCGCAGTACACAGGGACCATCACCTCAGGTTATAGGTGTGTATCAGCCATTGCCCCGCAGTACACAGGGGCCATCACCTCAGGTTATAGGTGTGTATCAGCCATTGCCCCGCAGTACACAGGGGCCATCACCTCAGGTTATAGGTGCCTATCAGACATTGCCCCGCAGTACACAGGGACCATCACCTCAGGTTACAGGTGTGTATCAGACATTGCCCCGCAGTACACAGGGGCCATCACCTCAGGTTATAGGTGTGTATGAGCCATTGCCCCGCAGTACACAGGGGCCATCACCTCAGGTTATAGGTGCGTATCAGACATTGCCCTGCAGTACACAGGGGCCATCACCTCAGGTTATAGGTGTATATCAGCCATTGCTCCGCAGTACACAGGGGCCATCACCTCAGGTTATAGGTGCGTATCAGACATTGCCCCGCAGGACACAGGGACCATCACCTCAGGTTACAGGTGTGTATCAGACATTGCCCCGCAGTACACAGGGGCCATCACCTCAGGTTATAGGTGTGTATCAGACATTGCCCCGCATTACACAGGGGCCATCACCTCAGGTTATAGGTGTGTATCAGACATTGCCCCGCAGTACACAGGGGCCAATACCTCAGGTTATAGGTGTGTATCAGCCATTGCCCCGCATTACACAGGGGCCATCACCTCAGGTTATAGGTGTGTATCAGACATAGCCCCGCAGTACACATGGGCCATCACCTCAGGTTATAGGTGTGTATCAGCCATTGCTCCCCAGTACACCGGGACCATCACCTTAGGTTATAGGTGTGTATCAGCCATTGCCTTGCAGTACACAGGGGCCATCACCTCAGGTTATAGGTGCGTATCAGACATTGCCCCGCAGTACACAGGGGCCATCACCTCAGGTTATAGGTGTGTATTAGCCATTGCCCCGCAGTACACAGGGGCCATCACCTCAGGTTATAGGCGTGTATCAGCAATTGCTCCCCAGTACACAGGGACCATCACCTCAGGTTATAGGTGTGTATCAGACATTGCCCTGCAGTACACAGGGGCCATCACCTCAGGTTATAGGTGTATATCAGCCATTGCTCCGCAGTACAGAGGGGCCATCACCTCAGGTTATAGGTGCGTATCAGACATTGCCCCGCAGTACACAGGGACCATCACCTCAGGTTACAGGTGTGTATCAGACATTGCCCCGCAGTACACAGGGGCCATCACCTCAGGTTATAGGTGTGTATCAGACATTGCCCCGCAGAACACAGGGGCCATCACTTCAGGTTATAGGTGTATATCAGCCATTGCTCCGCAGTACACAGGGGCCATCACCTCAGGTTATAGGTGTGTATCAGCCATTGCCCCGCAGTACACAGGGGCCATCACCTCAGGTTATAGGTGTGTATCAGACATTGCCCCGCAGTACACAGGGGCCATCACCTCAGGCAATAGGTGTGTATCAGACATTGCCCCGCAGTACACAGGGGCCATCACCTCAGGTTATAGGTGTGTATCAGCCATTGCCCCGCAGTACACAGGGGCCATCACCTCAGGTTATAGGTGTGTATCAGATATTGCCCCGCAGTACACAGGGGCCATCACCTCAGGTTATAGGTGTGTATCAGCCATTGCCCCGCAGTACACAGGGGCCATCACCTCAGATTATAGGTGCGTATCAGACATTGCCCCGCAGTACACAGGGGCCATCACATCAGATTATAGGTGTGTATCAGCCATTGCTCCCCAGTACACAGGGACCATCACCTCAGGTCATAGGTGTGTATCAGACATTGCCCCGCAGTACACAGGGGCCATCACCTCAGGTTACAGGTGTGTATCAGACATTGCCCCGCAGTACACAGGGGCCATCACCTCAGGTTATAGGTGTGTATCAGCCTTTGCCCCGCAGTACACAGGGCCTATCACCTCAGGTTATAGGTGTGTATCAGACATTGCCCCGCAGTACACAGGGGCCATCACCTCAGGTTATAGGTGTGTATCAGACATTGCACCGCAGTACAAAGGGGCCATCACCTCAGGTTATAGGTGTGTATCAGACATTGGTCTCCAGTACACAGGGACCATCACCTCAGGTTATAGGTGTGTATCAGACATTGCCCTGCAGTACACAGGGGCCATCACTTCAGGTTATAGGTGTGTATCAGACATTGCTCCCCAGTACACAGGGACCATCTTCTCAGGTTATAGGTGTGTATCAGCCATTGCCCCGCAGTACACAGGGGCCATCACCTCAGGTTATAGGTGTGTATCAGACATTGTCCCGCAGTACACAGGGGCCATCACCTCAGGTTATAGGTGCATATCAGCCATTGCCCCGCAGTATACAGGGGCCATCACCTCAGGTTATAGGTGTGTATCAGCCATTGCCCCGCAGTACACAGGGGCCATCACCTCAGGTTATAGGTGTGTATCAGCCATTGCCCCGCAGTACACAGGGGCCATCACCTCAGGTTATAGGTGTGTATCAGACATTGCCCCGCAGTACACAGGGGCCATCACTTCAGGTTATAGGTGCGTATCAGCCATTGCCCCGCAGTACACAGGGACCATCACCTCAGGTTATAGGTGCGTATCAGTCATTGACCCGCAGTACACAGGGGCCATCACCTCAGGTTATAGGTGTGTATCAGCCATTGCCCCGCAGTACACAGGGGCCATCACATCAGGTTATAGGTGCGTATCAGACATTGCCCCGCAGTACACAGGGGCCATCACCTCAGGTTATATGTGCGTATCAGACATTGCCCCGCAGTACACAGGGGCCATCACCTCAGGTTATAGGTGCGTATCAGACATTGCCCCGCAGTACACAGGGGCCATCACCTCAGGTTATAGGTGTGTATCAGACATTGCCCCGCAGTACACAGGGGCCATCACCTCAGGTTATAGGTGTGTATCAGACATTGCCCCGCAGTACACAGGGGCCATCACCTCAGGTTATAGGTGTGTATCAGACATTGCTCCCCAGTACACAGGGGCCATCACCTCAGGTTATAGGTGTGTGTCAGCCATGGCCCCGCAGTACACAGGGGCCATCACCTCAGGTTATAGGTGTGTATCAGACATTGCCCCGACGTACACTGGGGCCATCACCTCAGGTTATAGGTGTGTATCAGACATTGACCTGCAGTACACAGGGGCCATCACCTCAGGTTATAGGTGTATATCAGCCATTGCTCCGCAGTACACAGGGGCCATCACCTCAGGTTATAGGTGTGTATCAGCCATTGCCCCGCAGTACACAGGGGCCATCACCTCAGGTTATAGGTGCGTATCAGACATTGCCCCGCAGTACACAGGGACCATCACCTCAGGTTACAGGTGCGTATCAGACATTGCCCCGCAGTACACAGGGGCCATCACCTCAGGTTATAGGTGTGTATGAGCCATTGCCCCGCAGTACACAGGGGCCATCACCTCAGGTTATAGGTGCGTATCAGACATTGCCCTGCAGTACACAGGGTCCATCAACTCAGGTTATAGGTGTATATCAGCCATTGCTCCGCAGTACACAGGGGCCATCACCTCAGGTTATAGGTGCGTATCAGACATTGCCCCGCAGTACACAGGGGCCATCACCTCAGGTTATAGGTGTGTATGAGCCATTGCCCCTCAGTACACAGGGGCCATCACCTCAGGTTATAGGTGCGTATCAGACATTGCCCTGCAGTACACAGGGGCCATCACCTCAGGTTATAGGTGTATATCAGCCATTGCTCCGCAGTACACAGGGGCCATCACCTCAGGTTATAGGTGTGTATCAGCCATTGCCCCGCAGTACACAGGGGCCATCACCTCAGGTTATAGGTGCGTATCAGACATTGCCCCGCAGTACACAGGGACCATCACCTCAGGTTACAGGTGTGTATCAGACATTGCCCCGCAGCACACAGGGGCCATCACCTCAGGTTATAGGTGTGTATCAGACATTGCCCCGCAGTACACAGGGGCCATCACCTCAGGTTATAGGTGTGTATCAGACATTGCCCCGCAGTACACAGGGGCCATCACCTCAGGTTATAGGTGTGTATAAGCCATTGCCCCGCATTACACAGGGGCCATCACCTCAGGTTATAGGTGTGTATCAGACATTGCCCCGCAGTACACAGGGGCCATCACCTCAGGTTATAGGTGTGTATCAGACATTGCCCCGCAGTACACAGGGGCCATCACCTCAGGTTATAGGTGCGTATCAGCCATTGCCCCGCAGTACACAGGGGCCATCACCTCAGGTTATAGGTGCGTATCAGCCATTGCCCCGCAGTACACAGGGGCCATCACCTCAGGTTATAGGTGTATATCAGCCATTGCTCCGCAGTACACAGGGGCCATCACCTCAGGTTATAGGTGCGTATCAGACATTGCCCCGCAGTACACAGGGACCATCACCTCAGGTTACAGGTGCGTATCAGACATTGCCCCGCAGTACACAGGGGCCATCACCTCAGGTTATAGGTGTGTATGAGCCATTGCCCCGCAGTACACAGGGGCCATCACCTCAGGTTATAGGTGCGTATCAGACATTGCCCTGCAGTACACAGGGTCCATCAACTCAGGTTATAGGTGTATATCAGCCATTGCTCCGCAGTACACAGGGGCCATCACCTCAGGTTATAGGTGCGTATCAGACATTGCCCCGCAGTACACAGGGGCCATCACCTCAGGTTATAGGTGTGTATGAGCCATTGCCCCTCAGTACACAGGGGCCATCACCTCAGGTTATAGGTGCGTATCAGACATTGCCCCGCAGTACACAGGGGCCATCACCTCAGGTTATAGGTGTGTATCAGCCTTTGCCCCGCAGTACACAGGGCCCATCACCTCAGGTTATAGGTGTGTATCAGACATTGCCCCGCAGTACACAAGGGCCATCACCTCAGGTTATAGGTGTGTATCAGACATTGCACCGCAGTACAAAGGGGCCATCACCTCAGGTTATAGGTGTGTATCAGACATTGGTCTCCAGTACACAGGGGCCATCACCTCAGGTTATAGGTGCGTATCAGACATTGCACCGCAGTACACAGGGGCCATCACCTCAGGTTATAGGTGCGTATCATTCATTGCCCTGCAGTACACAGGAGCCATCACCTCAGGTTATAGGTGTGTATCAGACATTGCCCCGCAGTACACAGGGACCATCACCTCAGGTTATAGGTGTGTATCAGACATTGCCCCGCAGTACACAGGGGCCATCACCTCAGGTTATAGGTGTGTATCAGCCATTGCCCCGCAGTACACAGGGGCCATCACCTCAGGTTATAGGTGTGTATCAGCCATTGCCCCGCAGTACACAGGGGCCATCACCTCAGGTTATAGGTGCGTATCAGACATTGCCCCGCAGTACACAGGGGCCATCACCTCAGGTTATAGGTGTGTATGAGCCATTGCCCCGCAGTACACAGGGGCCATCACCTCAGGTTATAGGTGTGTATCAGCAATTGCTCCCCAGTACACAGGGACCATCACCTCAGGTTATAGGTGTGTATCAGACATTGCCCTGCAGTACACAGGGGCCATCACCTCAGGTTATAGGTGTATATCAGCCATTGCTCCGCAGTACACAGGGGCCATCACCTCAGGTTATAGGTGCGTATCAGACATTGCCCCGCAGTACACAGGGACCATCACCTCAGGTTACAGGTGTGTATCAGACATTGCCCCGCAGTACACAGGGGCCATCACCTCAGGTTATAGGTGTGTATCAGACATTGCCCCGCAGTACACAGGGGCCATCACTTCAGGTTATAGGTGTATATCAGCCATTGCTCCGCAGTACACAGGGGCCATCACCTCAGGTTATAGGTGTGTATCAGCCATTGCCCCGCAGTACACAGGGGCCATCACCTCAGGTTATAGGTGTGTATCAGACATTGCCCCGCAGTACACAGGGGCCATCACCTCAGGCTATAGGTGTGTATCAGACATTGCCCCGCAGTACACAGGGGCCATCACCTCAGGTTATAGGTGTGTATCAGCCATTGCCCCGCAGTACACAGGGGCCATCACCTCAGGTTATAGGTGTGTATCAGATATTGCCCCGCAGTACACAGGGGCCATCACCTCAGGTTATAGGTGTGTATCAGCCATTGCCCCGCAGTACACAGGGGCCATCACCTCAGGTGATAGGTGCGTATCAGACATTGCCCCGCAGTACACAGGGGCCATCACATCAGGTTATAGGTGTGTATCAGCCATTGCTCCCCAGTACACAGGGACCATCACCTCAGGTCATAGGTGTGTATCAGACATTGCCCCGCAGTACACAGGGGCCATCACCTCAGGTTACAGGTGTGTATCAGACATTGCCCCTCAGTACACAGGGGCCATCACCTCAGGTTATAGGTGTGTATCAGCCTTTGCCCCGCAGTACACAGGGCCCATCACCTCAGGTTATAGGTGTGTATCAGACATTGCCCCGCAGTACACAAGGGCCATCACCTCAGGTTATAGGTGTGTATCAGACATTGCACCGCAGTACAAAGGGGCCATCACCTCAGGTTATAGGTGTGTATCAGACATTGGTCTCCAGTACACAGGGACCATCACCTCAGGTTATAGGTGTGTATCAGACATTGCCCCGCAGTACACAGGGGCCATCACCTCAGGTTATAGGTGTGTATCAGACATTGCTCCCCAGTACACAGGGACCATCTTCTCAGGTTATAGGTGTGTATCAGACATTGTCCCGCAGTACACAGGGGCCATCACCTCAGGTTATAGGTGCATATCAGCCATTGCCCCGCAGTATACAGGGGCCATCACCTCAGGTTATAGGTGTGTATCAGCCATTGCCCCGCAGTACACAGGGGCCATCACCTCAGGTTATAGGTGTGTATCAGCCATTGCCCCGCAGTACACAGGGGCCATCACCTTAGGTTATAGGTGTGTATCAGACATTGCCCCGCAGTACACAGGGGCCATCACTTCAGGTTATAGGTGCGTATCAGCCATTGCCCCGCAGTACACAGGGACCATCACCTCAGGTTATAGGTGCGTATCAGTCATTGACCCGCAGTACACAGGGGCCATCACCTCAGGTTATAGGTGTGTATCAGCCATTGCCCCGCAGTACACAGGGGCCATCACATCAGGTTATAGGTGCGTATCAGCCATTGCCCCGCAGTACACAGGGGCCATCACCTCAGGTTATATGTGCGTATCAGACATTGCCCCGCAGTACACAGGGGCCATCACCTCAGGTTATAGGTGCGTATCAGACATTGCCCCGCAGTACACAGGGGCCATCACCTCAGGTTATAGGTGTGTATCAGACATTGCCCCGCAGTACACAGGGGCCATCACCTCAGGTTATAGGTGTGTATGAGACATTGCCCCGCAGTACACAGGGGCCATCACCTCAGGTTATAGGTGTGTATCAGACATTGCTCCCCAGTACACAGGGGCCATCACCTCAGGTTATAGGTGTGTGTCAGCCATGGCCCCGCAGTACACAGGGGCCATCACCTCAGGTTATAGGTGTGTATCAGACATTGCCCCGACGTACACTGGGGCCATCACCTCAGGTTATAGGTGTGTATCAGACATTGCCCTGCAGTACACAGGGGCCATCACCTCAGGTTATAGGTGTATATCAGCCATTGCTCCGCAGTACACAGGGGCCATCACCTCAGGTTATAGGTGTGTATCAGCCATTGCCCCGCAGTACACAGGGGCCATCACCTCAGGTTATAGGTGCGTATCAGACATTGCCCCGCAGTACACAGGGACCATCACCTCAGGTTACAGGTGCGTATCAGACATTGCCCCGCAGTACACAGGGGCCATCACCTCAGGTTATAGGTGTGTATGAGCCATTGCCCCGCAGTACACAGGGGCCATCACCTCAGGTTATAGGTGCGTATCAGACATTGCCATGCAGTACACAGGGTCCATCAACTCAGGTTATAGGTGTATATCAGCCATTGCTCCGCAGTACACAGGGGCCATCACCTCAGGTTATAGGTGCGTATCAGACATTGCCCCGCAGTACACAGGGACCATCACCTCAGGTTATAGGTGTGTATGAGCCATTGCCCCTCAGTACACAGGGGCCATCACCTCAGGTTATAGGTGCGTATCAGACATTGCCCTGCAGTACACAGGGGCCATCACCTCAGGTTATAGGTGTATATCAGCCATTGCTCCGCAGTACACAGGGGCCATCACCTCAGGTTATAGGTGTGTATCAGCCATTGCCCCGCAGTACACAGGGGCCATCACCTCAGGTTATAGTTGCGTATCAGACATTGCCCCGCAGTACACAGGGACCATCACCTCAGGTTACAGGTGTGTATCAGACATTGCCCCGCAGCACACAGGGGCCATCACCTCAGGTTATAGGTGTGTATCAGACATTGCCCCGCAGTACACAGGGGCCATCACCTCAGGTTATAGGTGTGTATCAGACATTGCCCTGCAGTACACAGGGGCCATCACCTCAGGTTATAGGTGTGTATAAGCCATTGCCCCGCATTACACAGGGGCCATCACCTCAGGTTATAGGTGTGTATCAGACATTGCCCCGCAGTACACAGGGGCCATCACCTCAGGTTATAGGTGTGTATCAGACATTGCCCCGCAGTACACAGGGGCCATCACCTCAGGTTATAGGTGCGTATCAGCCATTGCCCCGCAGTACACAGGGGCCATCACCTCAGGTTATAGGTGCGTATCAGCCATTGCCCCGCAGTACACAGGGGCCATCACCTCAGGTTATAGGTGTATATCAGCCATTGCTCCGCAGTACACAGGGGCCATCACCTCAGGTTATAGGTGCGTATCAGCCATTGCCCCGCAGTACACAGGGGCCATCACCTCAGGTTATAGGTGCGTATCAGCCATTGCCCCGCAGTACACAGGGGCCATCACCTCAGGTTATAGGTGCGTATCAGACATTGCCCCGCAGTACACAGGGGCCATGACATCAGGTTACAGGTGTGTATCAGCCATTGCCCCTCAGTACACAGGGGCCATCACCTCAGGTTATAGGTGTGTATCAGACATTGCCCCGCAGTACACAGGGGCCATCACCTCAGGTTATAGGTGCGTATCAGCCATTGCCCCGCAGTACACAGGAGCCATCACCTCAGGTTATAGGTGTGTATCAGACATTGCCCCGCAGTACACAGGGACCATCACCTCAGGTTATAGGTGTGTATCAGACATTGCCCCGCAGTACACAGGGGCCATCACCTCAGGTTATAGGTGTGTATCAGCCATTGCCCCGCAGTACACAGGGGCCATCACCTCAGGTTATAGGTGTGTATCAGCCATTGCCCCGCAGTACACAGGGGCCATCACCTCAGGTTATAGGTGTATATCAGACATTGCCCCGCAGTACACAGGGGCCATCACCTCAGGTTATAGGTGCGTATCAGACATTGCCCCGCAGTACACAGGGGCCATCACCTCAGGTTATAGGTGCGTATGAGCCATTGCCCCGCAGTACACAGGGGCCATCACCTCAGGTTATAGGTGTATATCAGACATTGCCCCGCAGTACACAGGGGCCATCACCTCAGGTTACAGGTGTGTATCAGACATTGCCCCGCAGTACACAGGGACCATCACCTCAGGTTACAGGTGTGTATCAGACATTGCCCCGCAGTACACAGGGGCCATCACCTCAGGTTATAAGTGTGTATCAGACATTGCCCCGCAGTACACAGGGGCCATCACCTCAGGTTATAGGTGTGTATCAGCCATTGCCCCGCAGTACACAGGGGCCATCACCTCAGGTTACAGGTGTGTATCAGACATTGCCCCGCAGTACACAGGGGCCATCACCTCAGGTTATAGGTGTGTATCAGCCATTGCCCCGCAGTACACAGGGGCCATCACCTCAGGTTATAGGTGTGTATCAGCCATTGCCCCGCAGTACACAGGGGCCATCACCTCAGGTTATAGGTGTGTATCAGCCATTGCCCTGCAGTACACAGGAGCCATCACCTCAGGTTATAGGTGTGTATCAGACATTGCCCCGCAGTACACAGGGACCATCACCTCAGGTTATAGGTGTGTATCAGACATTGCCCCGCAGTACACAGGGGCCATCACCTCAGGTTATAGGTGTGTATCAGCCATTGCCCCGCAGTACACAGGGGCCATCACCTCAGGTTATAGGTGTATATCAGCCATTGCTCCGCAGTACACAGGGGCCATCACCTCAGGTTATAGGTGCGTATCAGACATTGCCCCGCAGTACACAGCGGCCATCACCTCAGGTTATAGGTGTGTATGAGCCATTGCCCCGCAGTACACAGGGGCCATCACCTCAGGTTATAGGTGTATATCAGACATTGCCCCGCAGTACACAGGGGCCATCACCTCAGGCTATAGGTGAGTATCAGACATTGCCCCACAGTACACAGGAGCCATAACCTCAGGTTATAGGTGTGTATCAGACATTGCCCCGCAGTACACAGGGGCCATCACATCAGGTTACAGGTGTGTATCAGCCATTGCCCCGCAGTACACAGGGACCATCACCTCAGGTTACAGGTGTGTATCAGACATTGCCCCGCAGTACACAGGGGCCATCACATCAGGTTACAGGTGTGTATCAGACATTGCCCCGCAGTACACAGGGACCATCACCTCAGGTTACAGGTGTGTATCAGACATTGCCCCGCAGTACACAGGGGCCATCACCTCAGGTTATAGGTGTATATCAGACATTGCCCCGCAGTACACAGGGGCCATCACATCAGGTTACAGGTGTGTATCAGACATTGCCCCGCAGTACACAGGGACCATCACCTTAGGTTACAGGTGTGTATCAGACATTGCCCCGCAGTACACAGGGGCCATCACCTCAGGTTATAGGTGTGTATCAGACATTGCCCCGCAGTACACAGGGTCCATCACCTCAGGTTATAGGTGTGTATCAGCCATTGCCCCGCAGTACACAGGGGCCATCACCTCAGGTTATAGGTGCATATCAGACATTGCCCCGCAGTACACAGGGGCCATCACCTCAGGTTATAGGTGTGTATCAGACATTGCCCCGCAGTACACAGGGACCATCACCTCAGGTTATAGGTGTGTATCAGCCATTGCCCCGCAGTACACAGGAGCCATCACCTCAGGTTATAGGTGTGTATCAGACATTGCCCCGCAGTACACAGGGACCATCATCTCAGGTTATAGGTGTGTATCAGACATTGCTCCGCAGTACACAGGGGCCATCACCTCAGGTTATAGGTGTGTATCAGCCATTGCCCTGCAGTACACAGGAGCCACCACCTCAGGTTATAGGTGTGTATCAGACATTGCCCCGCAGTACACAGGGACCATCACCTCAGGTTATAGGTGTGTATCAGACATTGCACCGCAGTACACAGGGGCCATCACCTCAGGTTATAGGTGTGTATCAGCCATTGCCCTGCAGTACACAGGAGCCATCACCTCAGGTTATAGGTGTGTATCAGACTTTGCCCCGCAGTACACAGGGACCATCACCTCAGGTTATAGGTGTGTATCAGACATTGCCCCGCAGTACACAGGGACCATCACCTCAGGTTATAGGTGTGTATCAGCCATTGCCCTGCAGTACACAGGAGCCATCACCTCAGGTTATAGGTGTGTATCAGACATTGCACCGCAGTACACAGGGGCCATCACCTCAGGTTATAGGTGTGTATCAGCCATTGCCCTGCAGTACACAGGGGCCATCACCTCAGGTTATAGGTGTGTATCAGACATTGCCCCGCAGTACACAGGGGCCATCACCTCAGGTTATAGGTGTATATCAGCCATTGCTCCGCAGTACACAGGGGCCATCACCTCAGGTTATAGGTGCGTATCAGACATTGCCCCGCAGTACACAGGGGCCATCACCTCAGGTTATAGGTGTGTATGAGCCATTGCCCCGCAGTACACAGGGGCCATCACCTCAGGTTATAGGTGTATATCAGACATTGCCCCGCAGTACACAGGGGCCATCACATCAGGTTATAGGTTCGTATCAGACATTGCCCCGCAGTACACAGGGGCCATCACCTCAGGTTATAGGTGTATATCAGACATTGCCCCGCAGTACACAGGGGCCATCACATCAGGTTACAGGTCTGTATCAGACATTGCCCCGCAGTACACAGGGACCATCACCTCAGGTTACAGGTGTGTATCAGACATTGCCCCGCAGTACACAGGGGCCATCACCTCAGGTTATAGGTGTGTATCAGACATTGCCCCGCAGTACACAGGGGCCATCACCTCAGGTTATAGGTGTGTATCAGCCATTGCCCCGCAGTACACAGGGGCCATCACCTCAGGTTATAGGTGTATATCAGCCATTGCTCCGCAGTACACAGGGACCATCACCTCAGGTTATAGGTGTGTATCAGACATTGCTCCGCAGTACACAGGGGCCATCACCTCAGGTTATAGGTGTGTATCAGACATTGCCCCGCAGTACACAGGGGCCATCACCTCAGGTTATAGGTGTGTATCAGCCATTGCCCCGCAGTACACAGGGGCCATCACCTCAGGTTATAGGTGTATATCAGCCATTGCTCCGCAGTACACAGGGACCATCACCTCAGGTTATAGGTGTGTATCAGACATTGCTCCGCAGTACACAGGGGCCATCACCTCAGGTTATAGGTGTGTATCAGCCATTGCCCCGCAGTACACAGGGGCCATCACCTCAGGTTATAGGTGTGTATCAGCCATTGCCCCGCAGTACACAGGGGCCATCACCTCAGGTTATAGGTGTGTATCAGCCATTGCTCCGCAGTACACAGGGGCCATCACCTCAGGTTATAGGTGTGTATCAGACATTGCCCCGCAGTACACAGGGGCCATCACCTCAGGTTATAGGTGTGTATCAGCCATTGCTCCGCAGTACACAGGGGCCATCACCTCAGGTTATAGGTGTGTATCAGCCATTGCCCTGCAGTACACAGGGGCCATCACCTCAGGTTATAGGTGTATATCAGCCATTGCCCCGCAGTACACAGGGGCCATCACCTCAGGTTATAGGTGTATATCAGCCATTGCTCCGCAGTACACAGGGGCCATCACCTCAGGTTATAGGTGTGTATCAGACATTACCCCGCAGTACACAGGGGCCATCACCTCAGGTTATAGGTGTGTATCAGCAATTGCTCCCCAGTACACAGGGACCATCACCTCAGGTTATAGGTGTGTATCAGCCATTGCCCCGCAGTACACAGGGGCCATCACCTCAGGTTATAGGTGTGTATCAGCCATTGCCCCGCAGTACACAGGGGCCATCACCTCAGGTTATAGGTGTGTATCAGACATTGCCCCGCAGTACACAGGGGCCATCACTTCAGGTTATAGGTGCGTATCAGCCATTGCCCCGCAGTACACAGGGACCATCACCTCAGGTTATAGGTGCGTAACAGCCATTGCCCCGCAGTACACAGGGGCCATCACCTCAGGTTATAGGTGTGTATCAGCCATTGCCCCGCAGTACACAGGGGCCATCACATCAGGTTATAGGTGCGTATCAGACATTGCCCCGCAGTACACAGGGGCCATCACCTCAGGTTATAGGTGCGTATCAGACATTGCCCCGCAGTACACAGGGGCCATCACCTCAGGTTATAGGTGCGTATCAGACATTGCCCCGCAGTACACAGGGGCCATCACCTCAGGTTATAGGTGTGTATCAGACATTGCCCCGCAGTACACAGGGGCCATCACCTCAGGTTATAGGTGTGTGTCAGACATTGCCCCGCAGTACACAGGGGCCATCACCTCAGGTTATAGGTGTGTATCAGATATTGCCCCGCCGTACACAGGGGCCATCACCTCAGGTTATAGGTGTGTATCAGCCATTGCCCCGCAGTACACAGGGGCCATCACCTCAGGTTATAGGTGCGTATCAGACATTGCCCCGCAGTACACAGGGGCCATCACCTCAGGTTACAGGTGTGTATCAGACATTGCCCCGCAGTACACAGGGGCCATCACCTCAGGTTATAGGTGTGTATCAGCCTTTGCCCCGCAGTACACAGGGCCCATCACCTCAGGTTATAGGTGTGTATCAGACATTGCCCCGCAGTACACAGGGGCCATCACCTCAGGTTATAGGTGTGTATCAGACATTGCACCGCAGTACACAGGGGCCATCACCTCAGGTTATAGGTGTGTATCAGACATTGGTCTCCAGTACACAGGGACCATCACCTCAGGTTATAGGTGTGTATCAGACATTGCCCCGCAGTACACAGGGGCCATCACCTCAGGTTATAGGTGTGTATCAGACATTGCTCCCCAGTACACAGGGACCATCACCTCAGGTTATAGGTGTGTATCAGCCATTGCCCCGCAGTACACAGCGGCCATCACCTCAGGTTATAGGTGTGTATCAGACATTGTCCCGCAGTACACAGGGGCCATCACCTCAGGTTATAGGTGCGTATCAGCCATTGCCCCGCAGTACACAGGGGCCATCACCTCAGGTTATAGGTGTGTATCAGCCATTGCCACGCAGTACACAGGGGCCATCACCTCTGGTTATAGGTGTGTATCAGCCATTGCCCCGCAGTACACAGGGGCCATCACATCAGGTTATAGGTGTGTATCAGACATTGCTCCGCAGTACACAGGGGCCATCACTTCAGGTTATAGGTGCGTATCAGCCATTGCCCCGCAGTACACAGGGAACATCACCTCAGGTTATAGGTGCGTATCAGCCATTGCCCCGCAGTACACAGGGGCCATCACCTCAGGTTATAGGTGTGTAACAGCCATTGCCCCGCAGTACACAGGGGCCATCACCTCAGGTTATAGGTGCGTATCAGACATTGCCCCGCAGTACACAGGGGCCATCACCTCAGGTTATAGGTGCGTATCAGACATTGCCCCGCAGTACACAGGGGCCATCACCTCAGGTTATAGGTGCGTATCAGACATTGCCCCGCAGTACACAGGGGCCATCACCTCAGGTTATAGGTGTGTATCAGACATTGCCCCGCAGTACACAGGGGCCATCACCTCAGGTTATAGGTGTGTATCAGACATTGCCCCGCCGTACACAGGGGCCATCACCTCAGGTTATAGGTGTGTATCAGACATTGCCCTGCAGTACACAGGGGCCATCACCTCAGGTTATAGGTGTATATCAGCCATTGCTCCGCAGTACACAGGGGCCATCACCTCAGGTTATAGGTGTGTATCAGCCATTGCACCGCAGTACACAGGGGCCATCACCTCAGGTTATAGGTGCGTATCAGACATTGCCCCGCAGTACACAGGGACCATCACCTCAGGTTATAGGTGTGTATCAGACATTGCCCCGCAGTACACAGGGGCCATCACCTCAGGTTATAGGTGTGTATGAGCCATTGCCCCTCAGTACACAGGGGCCATCACCTCAGGTTATAGGTGCGTATCAGACATTGTCCTGCAGTACACAGGGGCCATCACCTCAGGTTATAGGTGTATATCAGCCATTGCTCCGCAGTACACAGGGGCCATCACCTCAGGTTATAGGTGTGTATCAGCCATTGCCCCGCAATACACAGCGGCCATCACCTCAGGTTATAGGTGCGTATCAGCCATTGCCCCGCAGTACACAGGGGCCATCACCTCAGGTTATAGGTGCGTATCAGCCATTGCCCCGCAGTACACAGGGACCATCACCTCAGGTTACAGGTGTGTATCAGACATTGCCCCGCAGTACACAGGGGCCATCACCTCAGGTTATAGGTGTGTATCAGACATTGCCCCGCAGTACACAGGGGCCATCACCTCAGGTTATAGGTGTGTATAAGCCATTGCCCCGCATTACACAGGGGCCATCACCTCAGGTTATAGGTGTGTATCAGACATTGCCCCGCAGTACACAGGGGCCATCACCTCAGGTTATAGGTGTGTATCAGACATTGCCCCGCAGTACACAGGGGCCATCACCTCAGGTTATAGGTGCGTATCAGCCATTGCCCCGCAGTACACAGGGGCCATCACCTCAGGTTATAGGTGCGTATCAGCCATTGCCCCGCAGTACACAGGAGCCATCACCTCAGGTTATAGGTGTGTATCAGACATTGCCCCGCAGTACACAGGGGCCATCACCTCAGGCTATAGGTGTGTATCAGACATTGCTCCGCAGTACACAGGGGCCATCACCTCAGGTTATAGGTGTGTATCACCCATTGCTCCGCAGTACACAGGGGCCATCACCTCAGGTTATAGGTGTGTATCAGCCATTGCCCCGCAGTACACAGGGGCCATCACCTCAGGTTATAGGTGTGTATCAGCCATTGCCCCGCAGTACACAGGGGCCATCACCTCAGGTTATAGATGTGTATCAGACATTGCCCTGCAGTACACAGGGGCCATCACCTCAGGTTATAGGTGTATATCAGCCATTGCCCAGCATTACACAGGGGCCATCACCTCAGGTTATAGGTGTGTGTCAGACATAGCCCCGCAGTACACATGGGCCATCACCTCAGGTTATAGGTGTGTATCAGCCATTGCTCCCCAGTACACAGGGACCATCACCTTAGGTTATAGGTGTGTATCAGCCATTGCCTTGCAGTACACAGGGGCCATCACCTCAGGTTATAGGTGCGTATCAGACATTGCCCCGCAGTACACAGGGGCCATCACCTCAGGTTATAGGTGTGTATCAGCCATTGCCCCGCAGTACACAGGGGCCATCACCTCAGGTTATAGGTGTGTATCAGCAATTGCTCCCCAGTACACAGGGACCATCACCTCAGGTTATAGGTGCGTATCAGACATTGCCCCGCAGTACACAGGGACCATCACCTCAGGTTACAGGTGTGTATCAGACATTGCCCCGCAGTACACAGGGGCCATCACCTCAGGTTATAGGTGTGTATGAGCCATTGCCCCGCAGTACACAGGGGCCATCACCTCAGGTTATAGGTGCGTATCAGACATTGCCCTGCAGTACACAGGGGCCATCACCTCAGGTTATAGGTGTATATCAGCCATTGCTCCGCAGTACACAGGGGCCATCACCTCAGGATATAGGTGTGTATCAGCCATTGCCCCGCAATATACAGGGGCCATCACCTCAGGTTATAGGTGCGTATCAGACATTGCCCCGCAGTACACAGGGGCCATCACCTCAGGTTATAGGTGTGTATCAGCCATTGCCCCGCAGTACACAGGGGCTATCACCTCAGGTTATAGATGTGTATCAGACATTGCCCTGCAGTACACAGGGCCATCACCTCAGGTTATAGGTGTATATCAGCCATTGCTCCGCAGTACACAGGGGCCATCACCTCAGGTTATAGGTGTGTATCAGACATTGCCCCGCAGTACACAGGGACCATCACCTCAGGTTATAGGTGTGTATCAGCCATTGCCCCGCAGTACACAGGGGCCATCACCTCAGGTTATAGGTGTGTATCAGCCATTGCCCCGCAGTACACAGGGGCCATCACCTCAGGTTATAGGTGCCTATCAGACATTGCCCCGCAGTACACAGGGACCATCACCTCAGGTTACAGGTGTGTATCAGACATTGCCCCGCAGTACACAGGGGCCATCACCTCAGGTTATAGGTGTGTATGAGCCATTGCCCCGCAGTACACAGGGGCCATCACCTCAGGTTATAGGTGCGTATCAGACATTGCCCTGCAGTACACAGGGGCCATCACCTCAGGTTATAGGTGTATATCAGCCATTGCTCCGCAGTACACAGGGGCCATCACCTCAGGTTATAGGTGCGTATCAGACATTGCCCCGCAGGACACAGGGACCATCACCTCAGGTTACAGGTGTGTATCAGACATTGCCCCGCAGTACACAGGGGCCATCACCTCAGGTTATAGGTGTGTATCAGACATTGCCCCGCAGTACACAGGGGCCATCACCTCAGGTTATAGGTGTGTATCAGACATTGCCCCGCAGTACACAGGGGCCAATACCTCAGGTTATAGGTGTGTATCAGCCATTGCCCCGCATTACACAGGGGCCATCACCTCAGGTTATAGGTGTGTATCAGACATAGCCCCGCAGTACACATGGGCCATCACCTCAGGTTATAGGTGTGTATCAGCCATTGCTCCCCAGTACACCGGGACCATCACCTTAGGTTATAGGTGTGTATCAGCCATTGCCTTGCAGTACACAGGGGCCATCACCTCAGGTTATAGGTGCGTATCAGACATTGCCCCGCAGTACACAGGGGCCATCACCTCAGGTTATAGGTGTGTATTAGCCATTGCCCCGCAGTACACAGGGGCCATCACCTCAGGTTATAGGCGTGTATCAGCAATTGCTCCCCAGTACACAGGGACCATCACCTCAGGTTATAGGTGTGTATCAGACATTGCCCTGCAGTACACAGGGGCCATCACCTCAGGTTATAGGTGTATATCAGCCATTGCTCCGCAGTACAGAGGGGCCATCACCTCAGGTTATAGGTGCGTATCAGACATTGCCCCGCAGTACACAGGGACCATCACCTCAGGTTACAGGTGTGTATCAGACATTGCCCCGCAGTACACAGGGGCCATCACCTCAGGTTATAGGTGTGTATCAGACATTGCCCCGCAGAACACAGGGGCCATCACTTCAGGTTATAGGTGTATATCAGCCATTGCTCCGCAGTACACAGGGGCCATCACCTCAGGTTATAGGTGTGTATCAGCCATTGCCCCGCAGTACACAGGGGCCATCACCTCAGGTTATAGGTGTGTATCAGACATTGCCCCGCAGTACACAGGGGCCATCACCTCAGGCAATAGGTGTGT
This sequence comes from Phyllobates terribilis, assembly GCF_046119375.1. Taxonomy (NCBI): domain Eukaryota; kingdom Metazoa; phylum Chordata; class Amphibia; order Anura; family Dendrobatidae; genus Phyllobates; species Phyllobates terribilis. The sequence continues at coordinate 51,167,637 of NW_027362767.1, read as the reverse complement.
ATCAGACATTGCCCCGCAGTACACAGGGGCCATCACCTCAGGTTATAGGTGTGTATCAGCCATTGCCCCGCAGTACACAGGGGCCATCACCTCAGGTTATAGGTGTGTATCAGATATTGCCCCGCAGTACACAGGGGCCATCACCTCAGGTTATAGGTGTGTATCAGCCATTGCCCCGCAGTACACAGGGGCCATCACCTCAGATTATAGGTGCGTATCAGACATTGCCCCGCAGTACACAGGGGCCATCACATCAGATTATAGGTGTGTATCAGCCATTGCTCCCCAGTACACAGGGACCATCACCTCAGGTCATAGGTGTGTATCAGACATTGCCCCGCAGTACACAGGGGCCATCACCTCAGGTTACAGGTGTGTATCAGACATTGCCCCGCAGTACACAGGGGCCATCACCTCAGGTTATAGGTGTGTATCAGCCTTTGCCCCGCAGTACACAGGGCCTATCACCTCAGGTTATAGGTGTGTATCAGACATTGCCCCGCAGTACACAGGGGCCATCACCTCAGGTTATAGGTGTGTATCAGACATTGCACCGCAGTACAAAGGGGCCATCACCTCAGGTTATAGGTGTGTATCAGACATTGGTCTCCAGTACACAGGGACCATCACCTCAGGTTATAGGTGTGTATCAGACATTGCCCTGCAGTACACAGGGGCCATCACTTCAGGTTATAGGTGTGTATCAGACATTGCTCCCCAGTACACAGGGACCATCTTCTCAGGTTATAGGTGTGTATCAGCCATTGCCCCGCAGTACACAGGGGCCATCACCTCAGGTTATAGGTGTGTATCAGACATTGTCCCGCAGTACACAGGGGCCATCACCTCAGGTTATAGGTGCATATCAGCCATTGCCCCGCAGTATACAGGGGCCATCACCTCAGGTTATAGGTGTGTATCAGCCATTGCCCCGCAGTACACAGGGGCCATCACCTCAGGTTATAGGTGTGTATCAGCCATTGCCCCGCAGTACACAGGGGCCATCACCTCAGGTTATAGGTGTGTATCAGACATTGCCCCGCAGTACACAGGGGCCATCACTTCAGGTTATAGGTGCGTATCAGCCATTGCCCCGCAGTACACAGGGACCATCACCTCAGGTTATAGGTGCGTATCAGTCATTGACCCGCAGTACACAGGGGCCATCACCTCAGGTTATAGGTGTGTATCAGCCATTGCCCCGCAGTACACAGGGGCCATCACATCAGGTTATAGGTGCGTATCAGACATTGCCCCGCAGTACACAGGGGCCATCACCTCAGGTTATATGTGCGTATCAGACATTGCCCCGCAGTACACAGGGGCCATCACCTCAGGTTATAGGTGCGTATCAGACATTGCCCCGCAGTACACAGGGGCCATCACCTCAGGTTATAGGTGTGTATCAGACATTGCCCCGCAGTACACAGGGGCCATCACCTCAGGTTATAGGTGTGTATCAGACATTGCCCCGCAGTACACAGGGGCCATCACCTCAGGTTATAGGTGTGTATCAGACATTGCTCCCCAGTACACAGGGGCCATCACCTCAGGTTATAGGTGTGTGTCAGCCATGGCCCCGCAGTACACAGGGGCCATCACCTCAGGTTATAGGTGTGTATCAGACATTGCCCCGACGTACACTGGGGCCATCACCTCAGGTTATAGGTGTGTATCAGACATTGACCTGCAGTACACAGGGGCCATCACCTCAGGTTATAGGTGTATATCAGCCATTGCTCCGCAGTACACAGGGGCCATCACCTCAGGTTATAGGTGTGTATCAGCCATTGCCCCGCAGTACACAGGGGCCATCACCTCAGGTTATAGGTGCGTATCAGACATTGCCCCGCAGTACACAGGGACCATCACCTCAGGTTACAGGTGCGTATCAGACATTGCCCCGCAGTACACAGGGGCCATCACCTCAGGTTATAGGTGTGTATGAGCCATTGCCCCGCAGTACACAGGGGCCATCACCTCAGGTTATAGGTGCGTATCAGACATTGCCCTGCAGTACACAGGGTCCATCAACTCAGGTTATAGGTGTATATCAGCCATTGCTCCGCAGTACACAGGGGCCATCACCTCAGGTTATAGGTGCGTATCAGACATTGCCCCGCAGTACACAGGGGCCATCACCTCAGGTTATAGGTGTGTATGAGCCATTGCCCCTCAGTACACAGGGGCCATCACCTCAGGTTATAGGTGCGTATCAGACATTGCCCTGCAGTACACAGGGGCCATCACCTCAGGTTATAGGTGTATATCAGCCATTGCTCCGCAGTACACAGGGGCCATCACCTCAGGTTATAGGTGTGTATCAGCCATTGCCCCGCAGTACACAGGGGCCATCACCTCAGGTTATAGGTGCGTATCAGACATTGCCCCGCAGTACACAGGGACCATCACCTCAGGTTACAGGTGTGTATCAGACATTGCCCCGCAGCACACAGGGGCCATCACCTCAGGTTATAGGTGTGTATCAGACATTGCCCCGCAGTACACAGGGGCCATCACCTCAGGTTATAGGTGTGTATCAGACATTGCCCCGCAGTACACAGGGGCCATCACCTCAGGTTATAGGTGTGTATAAGCCATTGCCCCGCATTACACAGGGGCCATCACCTCAGGTTATAGGTGTGTATCAGACATTGCCCCGCAGTACACAGGGGCCATCACCTCAGGTTATAGGTGTGTATCAGACATTGCCCCGCAGTACACAGGGGCCATCACCTCAGGTTATAGGTGCGTATCAGCCATTGCCCCGCAGTACACAGGGGCCATCACCTCAGGTTATAGGTGCGTATCAGCCATTGCCCCGCAGTACACAGGGGCCATCACCTCAGGTTATAGGTGTATATCAGCCATTGCTCCGCAGTACACAGGGGCCATCACCTCAGGTTATAGGTGCGTATCAGACATTGCCCCGCAGTACACAGGGACCATCACCTCAGGTTACAGGTGCGTATCAGACATTGCCCCGCAGTACACAGGGGCCATCACCTCAGGTTATAGGTGTGTATGAGCCATTGCCCCGCAGTACACAGGGGCCATCACCTCAGGTTATAGGTGCGTATCAGACATTGCCCTGCAGTACACAGGGTCCATCAACTCAGGTTATAGGTGTATATCAGCCATTGCTCCGCAGTACACAGGGGCCATCACCTCAGGTTATAGGTGCGTATCAGACATTGCCCCGCAGTACACAGGGGCCATCACCTCAGGTTATAGGTGTGTATGAGCCATTGCCCCTCAGTACACAGGGGCCATCACCTCAGGTTATAGGTGCGTATCAGACATTGCCCCGCAGTACACAGGGGCCATCACCTCAGGTTATAGGTGTGTATCAGCCTTTGCCCCGCAGTACACAGGGCCCATCACCTCAGGTTATAGGTGTGTATCAGACATTGCCCCGCAGTACACAAGGGCCATCACCTCAGGTTATAGGTGTGTATCAGACATTGCACCGCAGTACAAAGGGGCCATCACCTCAGGTTATAGGTGTGTATCAGACATTGGTCTCCAGTACACAGGGGCCATCACCTCAGGTTATAGGTGCGTATCAGACATTGCACCGCAGTACACAGGGGCCATCACCTCAGGTTATAGGTGCGTATCATTCATTGCCCTGCAGTACACAGGAGCCATCACCTCAGGTTATAGGTGTGTATCAGACATTGCCCCGCAGTACACAGGGACCATCACCTCAGGTTATAGGTGTGTATCAGACATTGCCCCGCAGTACACAGGGGCCATCACCTCAGGTTATAGGTGTGTATCAGCCATTGCCCCGCAGTACACAGGGGCCATCACCTCAGGTTATAGGTGTGTATCAGCCATTGCCCCGCAGTACACAGGGGCCATCACCTCAGGTTATAGGTGCGTATCAGACATTGCCCCGCAGTACACAGGGGCCATCACCTCAGGTTATAGGTGTGTATGAGCCATTGCCCCGCAGTACACAGGGGCCATCACCTCAGGTTATAGGTGTGTATCAGCAATTGCTCCCCAGTACACAGGGACCATCACCTCAGGTTATAGGTGTGTATCAGACATTGCCCTGCAGTACACAGGGGCCATCACCTCAGGTTATAGGTGTATATCAGCCATTGCTCCGCAGTACACAGGGGCCATCACCTCAGGTTATAGGTGCGTATCAGACATTGCCCCGCAGTACACAGGGACCATCACCTCAGGTTACAGGTGTGTATCAGACATTGCCCCGCAGTACACAGGGGCCATCACCTCAGGTTATAGGTGTGTATCAGACATTGCCCCGCAGTACACAGGGGCCATCACTTCAGGTTATAGGTGTATATCAGCCATTGCTCCGCAGTACACAGGGGCCATCACCTCAGGTTATAGGTGTGTATCAGCCATTGCCCCGCAGTACACAGGGGCCATCACCTCAGGTTATAGGTGTGTATCAGACATTGCCCCGCAGTACACAGGGGCCATCACCTCAGGCTATAGGTGTGTATCAGACATTGCCCCGCAGTACACAGGGGCCATCACCTCAGGTTATAGGTGTGTATCAGCCATTGCCCCGCAGTACACAGGGGCCATCACCTCAGGTTATAGGTGTGTATCAGATATTGCCCCGCAGTACACAGGGGCCATCACCTCAGGTTATAGGTGTGTATCAGCCATTGCCCCGCAGTACACAGGGGCCATCACCTCAGGTGATAGGTGCGTATCAGACATTGCCCCGCAGTACACAGGGGCCATCACATCAGGTTATAGGTGTGTATCAGCCATTGCTCCCCAGTACACAGGGACCATCACCTCAGGTCATAGGTGTGTATCAGACATTGCCCCGCAGTACACAGGGGCCATCACCTCAGGTTACAGGTGTGTATCAGACATTGCCCCTCAGTACACAGGGGCCATCACCTCAGGTTATAGGTGTGTATCAGCCTTTGCCCCGCAGTACACAGGGCCCATCACCTCAGGTTATAGGTGTGTATCAGACATTGCCCCGCAGTACACAAGGGCCATCACCTCAGGTTATAGGTGTGTATCAGACATTGCACCGCAGTACAAAGGGGCCATCACCTCAGGTTATAGGTGTGTATCAGACATTGGTCTCCAGTACACAGGGACCATCACCTCAGGTTATAGGTGTGTATCAGACATTGCCCCGCAGTACACAGGGGCCATCACCTCAGGTTATAGGTGTGTATCAGACATTGCTCCCCAGTACACAGGGACCATCTTCTCAGGTTATAGGTGTGTATCAGACATTGTCCCGCAGTACACAGGGGCCATCACCTCAGGTTATAGGTGCATATCAGCCATTGCCCCGCAGTATACAGGGGCCATCACCTCAGGTTATAGGTGTGTATCAGCCATTGCCCCGCAGTACACAGGGGCCATCACCTCAGGTTATAGGTGTGTATCAGCCATTGCCCCGCAGTACACAGGGGCCATCACCTCAGGTTATAGGTGTGTATCAGACATTGCCCCGCAGTACACAGGGGCCATCACTTCAGGTTATAGGTGCGTATCAGCCATTGCCCCGCAGTACACAGGGACCATCACCTCAGGTTATAGGTGCGTATCAGTCATTGACCCGCAGTACACAGGGGCCATCACCTCAGGTTATAGGTGTGTATCAGCCATTGCCCCGCAGTACACAGGGGCCATCACATCAGGTTATAGGTGCGTATCAGCCATTGCCCCGCAGTACACAGGGGCCATCACCTCAGGTTATATGTGCGTATCAGACATTGCCCCGCAGTACACAGGGGCCATCACCTCAGGTTATAGGTGCGTATCAGACATTGCCCCGCAGTACACAGGGGCCATCACCTCAGGTTATAGGTGTGTATCAGACATTGCCCCGCAGTACACAGGGGCCATCACCTCAGGTTATAGGTGTGTATGAGACATTGCCCCGCAGTACACAGGGGCCATCACCTCAGGTTATAGGTGTGTATCAGACATTGCTCCCCAGTACACAGGGGCCATCACCTCAGGTTATAGGTGTGTGTCAGCCATGGCCCCGCAGTACACAGGGGCCATCACCTCAGGTTATAGGTGTGTATCAGACATTGCCCCGACGTACACTGGGGCCATCACCTCAGGTTATAGGTGTGTATCAGACATTGCCCTGCAGTACACAGGGGCCATCACCTCAGGTTATAGGTGTATATCAGCCATTGCTCCGCAGTACACAGGGGCCATCACCTCAGGTTATAGGTGTGTATCAGCCATTGCCCCGCAGTACACAGGGGCCATCACCTCAGGTTATAGGTGCGTATCAGACATTGCCCCGCAGTACACAGGGACCATCACCTCAGGTTACAGGTGCGTATCAGACATTGCCCCGCAGTACACAGGGGCCATCACCTCAGGTTATAGGTGTGTATGAGCCATTGCCCCGCAGTACACAGGGGCCATCACCTCAGGTTATAGGTGCGTATCAGACATTGCCATGCAGTACACAGGGTCCATCAACTCAGGTTATAGGTGTATATCAGCCATTGCTCCGCAGTACACAGGGGCCATCACCTCAGGTTATAGGTGCGTATCAGACATTGCCCCGCAGTACACAGGGACCATCACCTCAGGTTATAGGTGTGTATGAGCCATTGCCCCTCAGTACACAGGGGCCATCACCTCAGGTTATAGGTGCGTATCAGACATTGCCCTGCAGTACACAGGGGCCATCACCTCAGGTTATAGGTGTATATCAGCCATTGCTCCGCAGTACACAGGGGCCATCACCTCAGGTTATAGGTGTGTATCAGCCATTGCCCCGCAGTACACAGGGGCCATCACCTCAGGTTATAGGTGCGTATCAGACATTGCCCCGCAGTACACAGGGACCATCACCTCAGGTTACAGGTGTGTATCAGACATTGCCCCGCAGCACACAGGGGCCATCACCTCAGGTTATAGGTGTGTATCAGACATTGCCCCGCAGTACACAGGGGCCATCACCTCAGGTTATAGGTGTGTATCAGACATTGCCCTGCAGTACACAGGGGCCATCACCTCAGGTTATAGGTGTGTATAAGCCATTGCCCCGCATTACACAGGGGCCATCACCTCAGGTTATAGGTGTGCATCAGACATTGCCCCGCAGTACACAGGGGCCATCACCTCAGGTTATAGGTGTGTATCAGACATTGCCCCGCAGTACACAGGGGCCATCACCTCAGGTTATAGGTGCGTATCAGCCATTGCCCCGCAGTACACAGGGGCCATCACCTCAGGTTATAGGTGCGTATCAGCCATTGCCCCGCAGTACACAGGGGCCATCACCTCAGGTTATAGGTGTATATCAGCCATTGCTCCGCAGTACACAGGGGCCATCACCTCAGGTTATAGGTGCGTATCAGCCATTGCCCCGCAGTACACAGGGGCCATCACCTCAGGTTATAGGTGCGTATCAGCCATTGCCCCGCAGTACACAGGGGCCATCACCTCAGGTTATAGGTGCGTATCAGACATTGCCCCGCAGTACACAGGGGCCATGACATCAGGTTACAGGTGTGTATCAGCCATTGCCCCTCAGTACACAGGGGCCATCACCTCAGGTTATAGGTGTGTATCAGACATTGCCCCGCAGTACACAGGGGCCATCACCTCAGGTTATAGGTGCGTATCAGCCATTGCCCCGCAGTACACAGGGGCCATCACCTCAGGTTATAGGTGCGTATCAGACATTGCACCGCAGTACACAGGGGCCATCACCTCAGGTTATAGGTGCGTATCATTCATTGCCCCGCAGTACACAGGAGCCATCACCTCAGGTTATAGGTGTGTATCAGACATTGCCCCGCAGTACACAGGGACCATCACCTCAGGTTATAGGTGTGTATCAGACATTGCCCCGCAGTACACAGGGGCCATCACCTCAGGTTATAGGTGTGTATCAGCCATTGCCCCGCAGTACACAGGGGCCATCACCTCAGGTTATAGGTGTGTATCAGCCATTGCCCCGCAGTACACAGGGGCCATCACCTCAGGTTATAGGTGTATATCAGACATTGCCCCGCAGTACACAGGGGCCATCACCTCAGGTTATAGGTGCGTATCAGACATTGCCCCGCAGTACACAGGGGCCATCACCTCAGGTTATAGGTGCGTATGAGCCATTGCCCCGCAGTACACAGGGGCCATCACCTCAGGTTATAGGTGTATATCAGACATTGCCCCGCAGTACACAGGGGCCATCACCTCAGGTTACAGGTGTGTATCAGACATTGCCCCGCAGTACACAGGGACCATCACCTCAGGTTACAGGTGTGTATCAGACATTGCCCCGCAGTACACAGGGGCCATCACCTCAGGTTATAAGTGTGTATCAGACATTGCCCCGCAGTACACAGGGGCCATCACCTCAGGTTATAGGTGTGTATCAGCCATTGCCCCGCAGTACACAGGGGCCATCACCTCAGGTTACAGGTGTGTATCAGACATTGCCCCGCAGTACACAGGGGCCATCACCTCAGGTTATAGGTGTGTATCAGCCATTGCCCCGCAGTACACAGGGGCCATCACCTCAGGTTATAGGTGTGTATCAGCCATTGCCCCGCAGTACACAGGGGCCATCACCTCAGGTTATAGGTGTGTATCAGCCATTGCCCTGCAGTACACAGGAGCCATCACCTCAGGTTATAGGTGTGTATCAGACATTGCCCCGCAGTACACAGGGACCATCACCTCAGGTTATAGGTGTGTATCAGACATTGCCCCGCAGTACACAGGGGCCATCACCTCAGGTTATAGGTGTGTATCAGCCATTGCCCCGCAGTACACAGGGGCCATCACCTCAGGTTATAGGTGTATATCAGCCATTGCTCCGCAGTACACAGGGGCCATCACCTCAGGTTATAGGTGCGTATCAGACATTGCCCCGCAGTACACAGGGGCCATCACCTCAGGTTATAGGTGTGTATGAGCCATTGCCCCGCAGTACACAGGGGCCATCACCTCAGGTTATAGGTGTATATCAGACATTGCCCCGCAGTACACAGGGGCCATCACCTCAGGCTATAGGTGAGTATCAGACATTGCCCCACAGTACACAGGAGCCATAACCTCAGGTTATAGGTGTGTATCAGACATTGCCCCGCAGTACACAGGGGCCATCACATCAGGTTACAGGTGTGTATCAGCCATTGCCCCGCAGTACACAGGGACCATCACCTCAGGTTACAGGTGTGTATCAGACATTGCCCCGCAGTACACAGGGGCCATCACATCAGGTTACAGGTGTGTATCAGACATTGCCCCGCAGTACACAGGGACCATCACCTCAGGTTACAGGTGTGTATCAGACATTGCCCCGCAGTACACAGGGGCCATCACCTCAGGTTATAGGTGTATATCAGACATTGCCCCGCAGTACACAGGGGCCATCACATCAGGTTACAGGTGTGTATCAGACATTGCCCCGCAGTACACAGGGACCATCACCTCAGGTTATAGGTGTGTATGAGCCATTGCCCCTCAGTACACAGGGGCCATCACCTCAGGTTATAGGTGCGTATCAGACATTGCCCTGCAGTACACAGGGGCCATCACCTCAGGTTATAGGTGTATATCAGCCATTGCTCCGCAGTACACAGGGGCCATCACCTCAGGTTATAGGTGTGTATCAGCCATTGCCCCGCAGTACACAGGGGCCATCACCTCAGGTTATAGGTGCGTATCAGACATTGCCCCGCAGTACACAGGGACCATCACCTCAGGTTACAGGTGTGTATCAGACATTGCCCCGCAGCACACAGGGGCCATCACCTCAGGTTATAGGTGTGTATCAGACATTGCCCCGCAGTACACAGGGGCCATCACCTCAGGTTATAGGTGTGTATCAGACATTGCCCTGCAGTACACAGGGGCCATCACCTCAGGTTATAGGTGTGTATAAGCCATTGCCCCGCATTACACAGGGGCCATCACCTCAGGTTATAGGTGTGCATCAGACATTGCCCCGCAGTACACAGGGGCCATCACCTCAGGTTATAGGTGTGTATCAGACATTGCCCCGCAGTACACAGGGGCCATCACCTCAGGTTATAGGTGCGTATCAGCCATTGCCCCGCAGTACACAGGGGCCATCACCTCAGGTTATAGGTGCGTATCAGCCATTGCCCCGCAGTACACAGGGGCCATCACCTCAGGTTATAGGTGTATATCAGCCATTGCTCCGCAGTACACAGGGGCCATCACCTCAGGTTATAGGTGCGTATCAGCCATTGCCCCGCAGTACACAGGGGCCATCACCTCAGGTTATAGGTGCGTATCAGCCATTGCCCCGCAGTACACAGGGGCCATCACCTCAGGTTATAGGTGCGTATCAGACATTGCCCCGCAGTACACAGGGGCCATGACATCAGGTTACAGGTGTGTATCAGCCATTGCCCCTCAGTACACAGGGGCCATCACCTCAGGTTATAGGTGTGTATCAGACATTGCCCCGCAGTACACAGGGGCCATCACCTCAGGTTATAGGTGCGTATCAGCCATTGCCCCGCAGTACACAGGGGCCATCACCTCAGGTTATAGGTGCGTATCAGACATTGCACCGCAGTACACAGGGGCCATCACCTCAGGTTATAGGTGCGTATCATTCATTGCCCCGCAGTACACAGGAGCCATCACCTCAGGTTATAGGTGTGTATCAGACATTGCCCCGCAGTACACAGGGACCATCACCTCAGGTTATAGGTGTGTATCAGACATTGCCCCGCAGTACACAGGGGCCATCACCTCAGGTTATAGGTGTGTATCAGCCATTGCCCCGCAGTACACAGGGGCCATCACCTCAGGTTATAGGTGTGTATCAGCCATTGCCCCGCAGTACACAGGGGCCATCACCTCAGGTTATAGGTGTATATCAGACATTGCCCCGCAGTACACAGGGGCCATCACCTCAGGTTATAGGTGCGTATCAGACATTGCCCCGCAGTACACAGGGGCCATCACCTCAGGTTATAGGTGCGTATGAGCCATTGCCCCGCAGTACACAGGGGCCATCACCTCAGGTTATAGGTGTATATCAGACATTGCCCCGCAGTACACAGGGGCCATCACCTCAGGTTACAGGTGTGTATCAGACATTGCCCCGCAGTACACAGGGACCATCACCTCAGGTTACAGGTGTGTATCAGACATTGCCCCGCAGTACACAGGGGCCATCACCTCAGGTTATAAGTGTGTATCAGACATTGCCCCGCAGTACACAGGGGCCATCACCTCAGGTTATAGGTGTGTATCAGCCATTGCCCCGCAGTACACAGGGGCCATCACCTCAGGTTACAGGTGTGTATCAGACATTGCCCCGCAGTACACAGGGGCCATCACCTCAGGTTATAGGTGTGTATCAGCCATTGCCCCGCAGTACACAGGGGCCATCACCTCAGGTTATAGGTGTGTATCAGCCATTGCCCCGCAGTACACAGGGGCCATCACCTCAGGTTATAGGTGTGTATCAGCCATTGCCCTGCAGTACACAGGAGCCATCACCTCAGGTTATAGGTGTGTATCAGACATTGCCCCGCAGTACACAGGGACCATCACCTCAGGTTATAGGTGTGTATCAGACATTGCCCCGCAGTACACAGGGGCCATCACCTCAGGTTATAGGTGTGTATCAGCCATTGCCCCGCAGTACACAGGGGCCATCACCTCAGGTTATAGGTGTATATCAGCCATTGCTCCGCAGTACACAGGGGCCATCACCTCAGGTTATAGGTGCGTATCAGACATTGCCCCGCAGTACACAGGGGCCATCACCTCAGGTTATAGGTGTGTATGAGCCATTGCCCCGCAGTACACAGGGGCCATCACCTCAGGTTATAGGTGTATATCAGACATTGCCCCGCAGTACACAGGGGCCATCACCTCAGGCTATAGGTGAGTATCAGACATTGCCCCACAGTACACAGGAGCCATAACCTCAGGTTATAGGTGTGTATCAGACATTGCCCCGCAGTACACAGGGGCCATCACATCAGGTTACAGGTGTGTATCAGCCATTGCCCCGCAGTACACAGGGACCATCACCTCAGGTTACAGGTGTGTATCAGACATTGCCCCGCAGTACACAGGGGCCATCACATCAGGTTACAGGTGTGTATCAGACATTGCCCCGCAGTACACAGGGACCATCACCTCAGGTTACAGGTGTGTATCAGACATTGCCCCGCAGTACACAGGGGCCATCACCTCAGGTTATAGGTGTATATCAGACATTGCCCCGCAGTACACAGGGGCCATCACATCAGGTTACAGGTGTGTATCAGACATTGCCCCGCAGTACACAGGGACCATCACCTTAGGTTACAGGTGTGTATCAGACATTGCCCCGCAGTACACAGGGGCCATCACCTCAGGTTATAGGTGTGTATCAGACATTGCCCCGCAGTACACAGGGTCCATCACCTCAGGTTATAGGTGTGTATCAGCCATTGCCCCGCAGTACACAGGGGCCATCACCTCAGGTTATAGGTGCATATCAGACATTGCCCCGCAGTACACAGGGGCCATCACCTCAGGTTATAGGTGTGTATCAGACATTGCCCCGCAGTACACAGGGACCATCACCTCAGGTTATAGGTGTGTATCAGCCATTGCCCCGCAGTACACAGGAGCCATCACCTCAGGTTATAGGTGTGTATCAGACATTGCCCCGCAGTACACAGGGACCATCATCTCAGGTTATAGGTGTGTATCAGACATTGCTCCGCAGTACACAGGGGCCATCACCTCAGGTTATAGGTGTGTATCAGCCATTGCCCTGCAGTACACAGGAGCCATCACCTCAGGTTATAGGTGTGTATCAGACATTGCCCCGCAGTACACAGGGACCATCACCTCAGGTTATAGGTGTGTATCAGACATTGCACCGCAGTACACAGGGGCCATCACCTCAGGTTATAGGTGTGTATCAGCCATTGCCCTGCAGTACACAGGAGCCATCACCTCAGGTTATAGGTGTGTATCAGACTTTGCCCCGCAGTACACAGGGACCATCACCTCAGGTTATAGGTGTGTATCAGACATTGCCCCGCAGTACACAGGGACCATCACCTCAGGTTATAGGTGTGTATCAGCCATTGCCCTGCAGTACACAGGAGCCATCACCTCAGGTTATAGGTGTGTATCAGACATTGCACCGCAGTACACAGGGGCCATCACCTCAGGTTATAGGTGTGTATCAGCCATTGCCCTGCAGTACACAGGGGCCATCACCTCAGGTTATAGGTGTGTATCAGACATTGCCCCGCAGTACACAGGGGCCATCACCTCAGGTTATAGGTGTATATCAGCCATTGCTCCGCAGTACACAGGGGCCATCACCTCAGGTTATAGGTGCGTATCAGACATTGCCCCGCAGTACACAGGGGCCATCACCTCAGGTTATAGGTGTGTATCAGACATTGCCCCGCAGTACACAGGGGCCATCACCTCAGGTTATAGGTGTGTATGAGCCATTGCCCCGCAGTACACAGGGGCCATCACCTCAGGTTATAGGTGTATATCAGACATTGCCCCGCAGTACACAGGGGCCATCACATCAGGTTATAGGTTCGTATCAGACATTGCCCCGCAGTACACAGGGGCCATCACCTCAGGTTATAGGTGTATATCAGACATTGCCCCGCAGTACACAGGGGCCATCACATCAGGTTACAGGTCTGTATCAGACATTGCCCCGCAGTACACAGGGACCATCACCTCAGGTTACAGGTGTGTATCAGACATTGCCCCGCAGTACACAGGGGCCATCACCTCAGGTTATAGGTGTGTATCAGACATTGCCCCGCAGTACACAGGGGCCATCACCTCAGGTTATAGGTGTGTATCAGCCATTGCCCCGCAGTACACAGGGGCCATCACCTCAGGTTATAGGTGTATATCAGCCATTGCTCCGCAGTACACAGGGACCATCACCTCAGGTTATAGGTGTGTATCAGACATTGCTCCGCAGTACACAGGGGCCATCACCTCAGGTTATAGGTGTGTATCAGACATTGCCCCGCAGTACACAGGGGCCATCACCTCAGGTTATAGGTGTGTATCAGCCATTGCCCCGCAGTACACAGGGGCCATCACCTCAGGTTATAGGTGTATATCAGCCATTGCTCCGCAGTACACAGGGACCATCACCTCAGGTTATAGGTGTGTATCAGACATTGCTCCGCAGTACACAGGGGCCATCACCTCAGGTTATAGGTGTGTATCAGACATTGCCCCGCAGTACACAGGGGCCATCACCTCAGGTTATAGGTGTGTATCAGCCATTGCCCCGCAGTACACAGGGGCCATCACCTCAGGTTATAGGTGTGTATCAGCCATTGCTCCGCAGTACACAGGGGCCATCACCTCAGGTTATAGGTGTGTATCAGACATTGCCCCGCAGTACACAGGGGCCATCACCTCAGGTTATAGGTGTGTATCAGCCATTGCTCCGCAGTACACAGGGGCCATCACCTCAGGTTATAGGTGTGTATCAGCCATTGCCCTGCAGTACACAGGGGCCATCACCTCAGGTTATAGGTGTATATCAGCCATTGCCCCGCAGTACACAGGGGCCATCACCTCAGGTTATAGGTGTATATCAGCCATTGCTCCGCAGTACACAGGGGCCATCACCTCAGGTTATAGGTGTGTATCAGACATTGCCCCGCAGTACACAGGGGCCATCACCTCAGGTTATAGGTGTGTATCAGCAATTGCTCCCCAGTACACAGGGACCATCACCTCAGGTTATAGGTGTGTATCAGCCATTGCTCCGCAGTACACAGGGGCCATCACCTCAGGTTATAGGTGTGTATCAGACATTGCCCTGCAGTACACAGGGACCATCACCTCAGGTTATAGGTGTGTATCAGACATTGCCCCGCAGTACACAGGGGCCATTACCTCAGTTTGTGGTCTGAGGGACGAAGAGCTGAGAACACTGAGGAATGCATCCCTTGTGGCGGGAGAGACTCTGATTGGCAGGCTCAGCTGGGGGCGGAGCTCGCGTTGCTATGGACACGGCCGTGCCGAGTACTGCTGCTGTCAGTAGCGCTCAGTTCAGCAGGGTCTCCGGAGCTGCGGCGTGTGCAGGTGAGTGCTCCTGTTATACCCGCCCGCACCAGCGCCTGAAACGTGCGGCCCTGAGCTCTGGCCCGGGAGCAGTAATTCCTCTCTGTGACCGGTGCTTCCTGCAGTCTGCCCTTATGTACAGCGTGTACTCGGTGCTCAGCCTCTGTACAGAGGAGGGCAGCACTCGGGGCTCTCTTCTGTGGTGACAGTGATGTTTGTGTGGAGGTCACTGCCATTAGGACGTGTGCTATTAATGGTGTTATTATACATGATGTCATGTAATAATGTTATATGTATCGGAGATAATAACACCCAGAGCAAGAACGACCAGTCCCAGCAATAATATGTATTATCTATCTGTATTATCTATTATCTATCTATTATTTATTTGTATCCATCCATCTGTTATCTATCTATCTATCTATTATCTATCTGTTTTATCTATCTATTTCCTATCTCTATCTATCCATCCATCTATCTATTATCTATCTATGGCCGGAGAAAGATTCTGTGAAAGGAGCAAAACGTTGCCCCATGGGATGATAAAAAGTCCACTTCTTTCTGCACAAAATAATTTGAGTGCTGCCCTCTTTTATATACATATATATCTTTTTTCCTATTTAGCTTCTATATTACTGTTTTTCTTCTTGTCTTCCTTCCTTCATTTTATCTATGTCTCATATCTAGTATCTATCAGTCTATTTTATTTTTCCGCATGTCTGTCATCTATCTGCATTTCCTTTCAGCTCATTTATTTCATTTCCTTCTTTCTTTCCCTCTTTCTTTTCTTTCCTTCTTTTCCCCCTTTCTATTCTCTCTTTTCCTATTCTTCTTTTCCCTGTTTCTATTCTTTCCCTCTTTTTTTTTTCCTTCTTTCTTCCCCTTTCTATTCATTCCTTCTTTTTTCCTCTTTTCTATTCTTTCCTTCTTTATTTTTTTCCCTTCTTTCTTCCCCTCTTTCTATTCATTCCTTCTTTTTCCCCTTTTCTATTCTTTCCCTCTTTTTTTTCTTTCCTCCTTTCTTCCCCTCTTTCTATTCTTTCCTTCTTTTTCCCCTTTTCTATTCTTTCCCTCTTTTTTTTCTTTCCTTCTTTCTTCCCCTCTTTCTATTCATTCCTTCTTTTTCCCCTTTTCTATTCTTTCCCTCTTTTTTTTCTTTCCTTCTTTCTTCCCCTCTTTCTATTCTTTCCTTCTTTTTCCCCTTTTCTATTCTTTCCTTTATTTTTTTTTCCTTCTTTCTTCCCCTGTCTCCTTTCTTTCCTTTCCTTCCTTCCTTTTTTCCTTTCCGCACAAGCTAGTAAAAATATAACTGTGGTGCCAGGCCACAACCCTAAAAACTGTAAACTATAAAAATCCAGAAAAATAACCGGCATTCGACGTTGGGTTCCAAATCAGGGTGAACATTTTATTACCGTATGTGGGAGCGTTTCGGCCCAGCAGAGCTTTTGTTAAGCCACAGTATGTATCAATCTATCTTCTGGATAAGTAGCCAGTCATGTATTATCAGGGGCGTTTACTGTAATTTTTTGAGTCAGTTAAGTACAAATTCAGTTTGCTCCAAAATTACAAAATGTTATATGATGTTTGTTAAATTTGGCAGAAAACATATTTGTGTGCTGCAAGTAGCAGTTTCTGACATAGGCTGTAAAATTTCCACTTAAGTAGTTGGAAATAAATAGAAATCTGTTAAAAATTGACATTCCTCTGAGTGCCGTGATCTTACACAAAGAAGGACGTGTATTTGCCATGACATTAGTAAACCATTTCTTGGTGGAGACGTTTTGGAGATTTGTTTGTGTACTGAAATAAGACGGTGAAAGATTAATAACGCACTGAGTCCCAGCCTGTCATCATTATGGGTAGATGGGTCTCTTTGCTATTGCTGTGTAGAAAATAAAAACTCTACTATATGTATTGTTAAGTTGGAAAATAATTTTTTTCTTTTTTTATTTTTATAACTTATTTGTGCTTATTTTTTGTCTATTAAAAAGCACCTGTCCTGTTACACAAGGGAGGGGATTTATCACGACTGGCGTTTCACATGTCATTCTTGAACTGAAGGCTTGCCTTGGCAATGTGTGCCAAATTTAGGCAAACACCTCTAAATAAATTTGGTGCTTCTTTTGGGCTTTGTATGCGCTAGAAAATGTAGATTTTGGCTGCAATGTACGCAAGTAATAGTAAATTTGTTGTCCAACCTGCCCTTAAAAGGGCAAATACCCCTTTTTAATGAACATTGGTGTAAAGGGAATAATATAAGCATGGTCTTGCTGCCCTCAAATTATATACATATCAGTCTAATGTATGTAGGAACTGTCTTGAATCAGCTACTCTATAACTTGAGTGTAACGTTGCTTTTCATAAGTATTCTGACAACGTTCTAGGTGTGGGAAATTCATTGTCCTCACTTCCCAGCATACATGCTCCTGCCGTTATCCAGTCGCTTGCTCTGAAATGAATGCCCACCTCTTATGGCTGTATGCAGTTTGACAGACAGAAGAGCAGGAGCAGAGATATAAAGACTCTCCAACATTACTTATAATCTGTTTTAGCTTCTCTGCTGCTAGAGGTGGATTACACTTTACAACAGGCAGTGGGCAGCAAGTTAGAAGGAAACAAATAGTGGTTGACACTTTGGAGTGTTTTTTTTTCAGGGTTAAGACAACATAAATAAAGTGATTGCAGATTATCACATTATCTGTCAAATGAGATCAAGTTGTCTGAAAGAGCAGAGACCATTTAAAAGGGTTGTCACTTTCAGAAAAGTTGGCCTGAAACTGTGTAAAATAGTTAGAATGACAAACTCAGCAGGTTTTTGCCCTTTCTGGGTCCAGCGCCAACTTCCTGCCACTGCTTCGGTTCAGGGGTTTTGGCTGCAGTGTGATGTTAGCCAGTCACTTAGTAAGAACCTGCTGAATATGTTATTTTGTGAATTTTGCAGTTTGTGGCAAAACATCCCTGAAAGTGGACAACTCCTTTAAGTTGTGCTTTTTGTAATGACCGGGTTGGACCTGCAGCCTGACATTTTGCATAAAGGACTAATTCATTTCAGTAACCACCTTGGTACCATGTTATGGTGATCGGGGCTGTGGAGTCGGAGTCGTGGAGTCGGAGTCGCTGTCATGGAAATTGTGGAGTCGGAGTTGGAGGATTGACTTACCGACTCCACAGCCCTGATGGTGATCATGATCATCTAAGAGGCTTCCCTTCTATTCACAGGTGATGCTCAAGGGATGGATGGGGAAATTGAAAGGCGGCAATGGAAAATAGAAAGCGCATTTCCATGTTGCTGTAGTAGTAGGATCCCATTCCAGATTTTGCTATGTGGCCCCTGTGTTTTGTTCATATAAAATAAATCTATGCTTTTTTTTCAAGTTAAATATTCTTTTTAGGCTGCGCGCCCACGATGCGGATTTAATGCATTTCCGCGGCGCCATTTCCGCCGTGAAAACGCATTAAAAACGCTTGTTAAGTTGTCTGCCATGTTTCCCAATGATAATCCGCATGTGCTGTGCACATGCTGCGGAAATTTCCGCTGCGGATTATCATTGCGGAAAAATCCGCAGCACAGCCATTAATTTTGCGGAATCGCGGCAAAATCGCCGCCATTGACTTGCATTGGACCGCATAACATCGGCATGACTACACGTACACATGCGGATATTATGCCATTCAATGGGCGGATGGTACCCGGGTCTGGAGAAGAGAAGACTTTCTCATAGTACCTGTAGTTAAAAAAGAATTAAAATAACAAAAAAAACATATACTTACCTTCTGATGGCCCCCCGCTCTGCTTCCGGTGGCGCTGCTGGCTCTTTGGCTGCTTTCGGTGGTGTAAAAGGACCTTCCATGATGTCATTTAGTCATGTGACAGGTCATGCGACCGCTGACGTCGGCGGTCGTGTGACCTGTCACACGACTAAATTACATCATGGAAGGGCCTGTTTAGAGCACCGCGAGCCGCTGAAGACACCGGAGATCGGGGGCCATCGGAAGGTGAGTATAATGTTTTTTTTAATTTTTCAACATTTTTATTCTTTTTTTTTACTATAGATGCTGCATTTGCAGCCTCATAACTTGGTCACACAACATAAATCCATGCTGGTTGCATGGATTTATATAGTGTGACCAAGTTGTCAAGCACTTTCCAAGTGATGCTAAAATCGCTTGGAAAAGTGCTTGACAACCCGCATGTGAAATCGCATGTTCAAAACGCTTCACAAACGCTTCTACCTGGCAGGAAAAACGCATGTAAAATTCGCATGCGTTTTTTCTGCCAGGGAGATGCAAAAACGCTCCGCAGCATTTCTACATCGTGGGCACTAGGCCTTATTGTTTTGCAGTTTTTCCAAACTATTGATACATTGACATAAATTTGTAGCTATTTATTCTTTAAACCAAAGTCCTGATGAAGATTGATACAAGCTGATACTTTGGAATCAGGTCCCACAGACATTAAATCCATGTTCACATGTTCAGTATTTGGTCAGTATTTTCCATCAGTATTTGTAAGCCAAAACCAGGAGTGGGTGAAAAATACAGAAGTGGTGACGTGTTTCTATTATACTTTTCCTCTGATTGTTCCTCTCCTGATTTTGGCTTACAAATACCGATATCAAAAACTGACCAAATGCTGAACGTGTGAACGTGGCCTAATTGTACTTTTAAATACATTAATAAAAAATGTGAATGAAGATGCAACACATATTTTGGCCTTTGTGGTAGAATCTAACAACAGGTTTATGTCTTGGCGCTGTATTAGTGACTTACTGAACTGAATTGTTTTGGTCAACAACCTACCATAGATTGCAGCAGTGTGTGGATTCACCGCTCCTGCTACGCCTTGGTTTTTTTTTTTAAATCAGCAGACAGATATATTTGCAGAATGCATTTATTTAATTTTTTTTTTCAGCAGTTTACTTCCTATGCAGGTTACGGCTGGTGCTGCATTGCCTTTGTATTTGCATGTACTCAGGCTAGGTGCATGCTACGTTTGTGGCCATTTTTGGGTCATAAGCTCAGGAAATGTGTGCTTCATGGTGGACACTATCAGGATGGATGCTGAAATATTTGTCCACCTTAGGGACCTGTTGTAAATAAATGTATACTGCATGCTCCTGATGTATATTGTAGACTAAGCACCAAGCCTTACACACATTGCATGATTGTGGAGTCAGACAGCCAAATTAAACAGTATTTCAATGAGCAATAAGTGTAGCATAGGTGAGTATTATTTTGCTCACTTTGGGATTGCATTAGGATAGGATTGATGGCTCCTTAGGATAGCCAATTATTGTGGTACCAGTAGGGATATAACCTCCTTTGTTTTCACAGAAAATCCCTTTAAGGCTGCGGTTACACAGTGACTTTGGCTATGACTCCTGTTGCACAACCAAACTTTGCTGGGTGTCGCTGTACAATACAAGTGAATAGGGTTGCACTGCGACCGCAACAGGCAAGTCACAAAAAATCCAGCTCTTTGGATTTTCTGAGACTTTCTTGTCGCGGTACCCTTGGGGTCAAAATGTGACCCCATAAACTTGTATTGCGCTGCAATGTAGCATCAACACCTAGCAATCTTTGCTTGCACTGAAAGACGCCATGTAGCCTAAGCCTAAATGTTATGGCAGCAATTAAGAGGCTGTAATCTACGGTGCCTTATTTTATGGAATATTAACTATAAAGAGGATATAATGGCCACTTGTTTGGTGACGAGAATAGAAGACAAAACCAATTTATGTGCGGTCTCTGTGTACACAGAACCTAGAGGGATATTCCCATCTCATAAACTCACGGCATACCCCACCTCTGCGACCCTTATCTATCTCAATATATAAGTAGATGCACATGTGTGGCTTGTTTATGAAGGAATACTAACATTTGCTATTTTTGGATCTCCCATTGAAGTGAATAGATAGGCACACATGCGCTGACATTGTGAGACAGGGCCCTGTTCTTAAGATAGATGCTGGTCTTATTTGCAGGTACTACCTCTGTTAGACATCTAGAAGAAGATGTAACTGATACAAAAGTTCTACAGGTCAAGAAAAAAAAAGGTGACAGCCTTATTAGCACAAGTAAAAAAATAGCTAAAATTGCCATGTAACCGAACACAACTTTTATTTTCATGTTAATTTCCTAGGAATTGTTCCGAATCTGTGTGAATTTCACATTGCATCCACATCCCTTGCATGCAAAGGGGGTTTCTGCAAACACTGTTCACATGAATCAACCACTTTCAATGCAGATTTTTGGTGCTGCCATGGAAAAAACTTCCATCTTTTATATATGTAGCTTTCTGCTTATTTTACTGCAGATTGCACATGAAAAACGTGAGGATTAGCCCAGTTGAATGATGTGCGGATCTGCTGCACATCTTCAGCAGAAATACAAGGATACAGCCTCAGATTACTGCAACTAAAAATACTCTTTGGCTGTGTGCCCACGTAGCATTTTTCAAGCGTATATGCTGCGGAATTTCCGCAGCGTAAACGCTTGAAAAACGCATGTATATCCGCACCCCATGGTCCCCAATGGGATTCCGCAAGTTCTATGCACATGCTGCGGATTTTTCCGCAGCGTTTATGCCGCGTTCAAAAATCCGCAGTATGTCATTTAATTTTGCGTTTCCGCAAGCGGAATTGCCTTTGTCCAATGCATAAAAAACGCAAGGCAATTCCGCATGTGGAAAACGCGTGATAAACGCGCGAAAAATGCGCGATAAACGCGTGCGGAATTCCGCATGCGTTTTTCCGGGAGAGGTCTTGCATTTATGCAGCAGAAATTTTCTGCTTCATAAATGCAACGTGGGCACATAGCCTTTGGGTTTTAATCCATCATACAAATTTAGCCTCAAGGAGTTACCTGTATATCTTTCCACATGGACAGATGCATAATTAGGTTAATATTGGAGATCATACTGTAGTTGTAGCTTCAGTATAATTATCTTATTTGTTGGACATCTTCGATCTATAAGACAAGTGGTCCAAGAAAATGTCCTGTTTTCTCAGTTCATTCCAGTCTCCCTTTCATTCATCCTGTGGAGACGATATAATATGGTCGTGTTGACAGAAGCTGCTGAGAGTCTGAGATCTGGTTGCTTGGCAGGAGCAGGCACTATGCATCTAATGTCTGACAAGTGTCCTGGCTTAATAGCCAAATCCATTGCCTGCGGAGTATAGGGGTTGTAAACTGCACATTTAATCACCCATATACTTATCAGTTTACTGTCCGCGGCAATGGATCCTGGGGGATCAAAACCCTGAAACTTACTTGCTGCAATTTGTTCACTCTGCTTTCATGGTGATTACATTGACAATATTATATATTCCGGTACATTTTTTAGGAAAATTCTATAATTATTTTTTTTTTAATTTTTAATCAATCAATTTAAATATGTAAATTTGCTGAAGTCATACTTCTGTGTTGCCAATAGTTTGCTTCCGATAGGCTTCCATTGTTGCCCCCGAAGGGCAGGTGCAAGCTGCTGTGACTGTATTAAACACACACGAAAAATTGCATCAGCAGCAAACTGTATGTGCCAAGACATGTACAATCATTGAATATATGAAATTTAAATTGCATTACTTCAATACAAGCTCTACTTATAACATTAAGGTACTTAGCCTGCAAATTTAAATGGCAGCAAATGTGAACAGGTGCAAGCTGCTGTGACTGCATTAAAGTCACACCAACAATGACAGTAGCAGACTATATAAGCCAAGATAATGCAAACATTGAATAAATATATGCTGCATTATTGCCTTACAGACTACACTTTACTATTTACACACGTGGTCAAAATTGTTGGTACCCCTCGTTTAATGAAAGAAAATCCCACAATGGTCACAGAAATAACTTAAATCTGACAAAAGTAATAATAAATTAAAAATCTATGTACAGTCATATGAAAAAGTTTGGGCACCCCTATTAATCTTAAGCTTAATGTTTTATAAAAATTGGTGTTTTTGCAGCAGCTATTTCAGTTTGATATATGTAATAACTGTTGGACACAGTAATGTTTCTGCCTTGAAATGAGGTTTATTGTACTAACAGAAAATGTGCAATCTGTATTCAAACAAAATTTGACAGGTGCATAAATATGGGCACCTCACCAGAAAAGTGACATTAATATTTAGTAGATCCTCCTTTTGCAAAAATAACAGCCTCTAGTCGCTTCCTGTAGCTTTTAATGAGTTCCTGGATCCTGGATGAAGGTATTTTTGACCATTCCTCTTTACAAAACAATTCCAGTTCAGTTAAGTTTGATGGTCGCCGAGCATGGACAGCCCTCTTCAAATGATCCCACAGATGTTCAATGATATTCAGGTCTGGGGACTGGGATGGCCATTCCAGAACATTGTAATTGTTCCTCTGCATGAATGCCTGAGTAGATTTGGAGCGGTGTTTTGGATCATTGTCTTGCTGAAAGATCCATCCCCTGCGTAACTTCAACTTTATCACTGATTCTTGAAAATTATTGTCAAGAATCTGCTGATACTGAGTGGAATCCATGCGTCCCTCAACTTTAACAAGATTCCCGGTGCCGGCATTGGCCACACAGCCCCAAAGCATGATGGAACCTCCACCAAATTTTACTGTGGGTAGCAAGTGTTTTTCTTGGAATGCTGTGTTTTTTTGCCACCATGCATAACGCCTTTTTGTATGACCAAACAACTCAATCTTGGTTTCATCAGTCCATAGGACCTTCTTCCAAAAAGAAATTGGCTTCTCCAAATGTGCTTTTGCATACCTCAGCCGACTCTGTTTGTGGCGTGCTTGCAGAAACGGCTTCTTTCGCATCACTCTCCCATACAGCTTCTCCTTGTGCAAAGTGCGTTGTATAGTTGACCGATGCACAGTGACACCATCTGCAGCAAGTTGATGCTGCAGCTCTCTGGAGGTGGTCTGAGGATTGTCCTTGACTGATCTCACCATTCTTCTTCTCTGCCTTTCTGAAGTTTTTCTTGGCCTGCCACTTCTGGCCTTAACAAGAACTGTCCCTGTGTTCTTCCATTTCCTTACTATGTTCCTCACAGTGGAAACTGACAGGTTAAATCTCTGAGACAGCTTTTTGTATCCTTCCCCTGAACAACTATGTTGAATAATCTTTGTTTTCAGATCATTTGACAGTTGTTTTGAGGAGCCCATGATGGCACTCTTCAGTGGAGCTTCAAACAGGAGAACAACTTGCAAGTGGCCACTTTAAGTAGCTTTTCTCATGATTGCATACACCTGGCTATGAAGTTCAAAGCTCAATGAGGTTACAAAACCAAATAAAGTGCTTTAGTAAGTCAGTAAAAAGTAGGTAGGAGTATTTAAAACAAGAAAATGATAAGGGTGCCCATACTTATGCACCTGTCAAATTTTGTTTGAATGCAGATTGCACATTTTCTGTTAGTACAATAAACCTCATTTCAAGGCAGAAACATTACTGTGTCCAACAGTTATTACATATATCAAACTGAAATAGCTGTTGCAAAAACACCAATTTTTAGAAAACATTAAGCTTAAGAATAATAGGGGTGCCCAAACTTTTTCATATGACTGTAAATGAACAAATGAAAGTCAGACATTGCTTTTCAACCCCGCTTCCACAGAATTTAAAAAAAAAATAAATTCATGAAATAGGCCTGGACAGAAATGATGGTACCCCTGAAAATAATGTGACAGAGGGACATGTTAAATCAAGTTGTTTCCACTAATTAGCATCACAGGTGTCTACAATCTTGTAATCAGTCAGTGGGCCTGTATATAGGGCTACACATACTCACTGTGCTGTTTGGTGACATGGTGTGTACCACACTCAACATGGACCAGAGGAAGAAAGGAAAGAGTTGTCTCAGGAGATTAGAAAGAAAATTATAGATAAGCATGTTAAAGGTAAAGGTTATAAGGCCATCTCCAAGCAGCTTGATGTTCCTCTGACTACAGTTTAACATATTATTCAGAAATTTAAGATCCATGGGACTGTAGCCAACCTCCCTGGATGTGGCCGCAGGAGGAAAATTGATGACAAATCAAAGAGACTTATAATACGAATGGTAACAAAAAAGCCCAAGATAAATTCTAAAGAGATTAAAGGTGAACTCCAAGCTCAAGGAACATCAGTGTCAGATTGCACCATTCATTGTTGTTTGATCCAAAGTGGACCTCATGGGAGACGACCAAGGAGAACACCATTGTTGTAAAAAAAATCATAAAAAGCCAGACTGGAATTTGCCAAACTACATGTTGACAAGCCACAAAGCTTCTGGGAGAATGTCCTATGGACAGATGAGACAAAAATGGAAGTTTTTGGCAAGGCACATCAGCTCTATGTTCACAGACAGAAAAATGAAGCATATCAAGAAAAGAACACTGTCCGTACTGTGAAACATGGTGGAGGCTCTGTTATGTTCTGGGTCTGCTTTGCTGCATCTGGCACAGGGTGTCTCGAATCTGTGCAGGGTACAATGAAATCTCAAGACTATCAAGGGATTCTAGAGAGAAATGTGCTGCCCAGTGTCAGCTTGGTCTCAGTCGCAGGTCATGGGTCTTGCAACAAGATAATGACCCAAAACACACAGCTAAGAACACCCAAGAATGGCTAAGAGGAAAACATTGGACTATTCTGAAGTGGCTTCTATGAGCCCTGACCTAAATCCTATTGAGCATCTTTGGAAAGAGTTGAAACATGCCGTCTGGAAAAGGCAACCTTCAACCACGAGACAACTGGAGCAGTTTGCTCATGAGGAGTGGGCCAAAATACCTGTCGAGAGGTGCAGAAGTCTCATTGACAGTTAGGCTATGTGCCCACGATGCAGAAATGCTCCGGATTTTACCTGAGCATTTCTGCATCTCCCTGGCAGAAAAAACGCATGCGGATTGTACATGTGGATTGTACATGCGTTTTTCCTGCCAGAGACAAGCGGATGTGAAGCGTTCTTCACTTGCATTTCCACATGCGGGTTGACAAGCGCTTTCCAAGCGATTTTAGCATCACTTGGAAAGTGCTTGACAACTTGGTCACACTATATAAATCCATGCAACCGGCATGGATTTACAGTTATATGAAAAAGTTTGGGCACCCCTATTAATCTTAAGCTTAATGTTTTATAAAAATTGGTGTTTTTGCAACAGCTATTTCAGTTTGATATATGTAATAACTGTTGGACACAGTAATGTTTCTGCCTTGAAATGAGGTTTATTGTACTAACAGAAAATGTGCAATCTGCATTCAAACAAAATTTGACAGGTGCATAAGTATGGGCACCTCACCAGAAAAGTGACATTAATATTTAGTAGATCCTCCTTTTGCAAAAATAACAGCCTCTAGTCGCTTCCTGTAGCTTTTAATGATTTCCTGGATCCTGGATGAAGGTATTTTTGACCATTCCTCTTTATGAAACAATTCCAGTTCAGTTAAGTTTGATGGTCGCCGAGCATGGACAGTCCTCTTCAAATGATCCCACAGATGTTCAATGATATTCAGGTCTGGGGACTGGGATGGCCATTCCAGAACATTGTAATTGTTCCTCTGCATGAATGCCTGAGTAGATTTGGAGCAGTGTTTTGGATCATTGTCTTGCTGAAAGATCCATCCCCTGCGTAACTTCAACTTTGTCACTGATTCTTGAACATTATTGTCAAGAATCTGCTGATACTGAGTGGAATCCATGCGTCCCTCAACTTTAACAAGATTCCTGGTGCTGGCATTGGCCACACAGCCCCAAAGCATGATGGAACCTCCACCAAATTTTACTGTGGGTAGCAAGTGTTTTTCTTGGAATGCTGTGTTTTTTTGCTGCCATGCATAACGCCTTTTTGTATGACCAAACAACTCAATCTTGGTTTCATCAGTCCACAGGACCTTCTTCCAAAAAGAAATTGGCTTCTCCAAATGTGCTTTTGCATACCTCAGCCGACTCTGTTTGTGGCGTGCTTGCAGAAACGGCTTCTTTCGCATCACTCTCTCATACAGCTTCTCCTTGTACAAAGTGCGTTGTATAGTTGACCGATGCACAGTGACACCATCTGCAGCAAGTTGATGCTGCAGCTCTCTGGAGGTGGTCTGAGGATTGTCTTTGACTGATCTCCGCATTCTTCTTCTCTGCCTTTCTGATGTTTTTCTTGGCCTTCCACTTCTGGCCTTAACAAGAACTGTCCCTGTTTGCTTCCATTTCCTTACTATGTTCCTCACAGTGGAAACTGACAGGTTAAATCGCTGAGACAGCTTTTTGTATCCTTCCCCTGAACAACTATGTTGAATAATCTTTGTTTTCAGATCATTTGACAGTTGTTTTGAGGAGCCCATGATGCCACTCTTCAGAGGAGATTCAAACAGGAGAACAACTTGCAAGTGGCCACTTTAAGTAGCTTTTCTCATGATTGCATACACCTGGCTATGAAGTTCAAAGCTCAATGAGGTTACAAAACCAAAAAAAGTGCTTTAGTAAGTCAGTAAAAAGTAGGTAGGAGTATTTAAAACAAGAAAATGATAAGGGTGCCCATACTTATGCACCTGTCAAATTTTGTTTGAATGCAGATTGCACATTTTTTGTTAGTACAATAAACCTCATTTCAAGGCAGAAACATTACTGTGTCCAACACTTATTACATATATCAAACTGAAATAGCTGTTGCAAAAACACCAATTTTTATAAAACATTAAGCTTAAGATTATTAGGGGTGCCCAAACTTTTTCATATAACTGTATATAGTGTGACCGTAGAATGATAAAAAATAAATATTATACTTACCTTCTGATGGCCTCCAGTGTCCTTATCCGATCCGTCTTGGCTTGCCGGCAGCTCGCGGTGGACTAAAAGGACCTGCCATAACGTCATTTAGTCATGTGACTGGTCACGCGACCGCCGACGTCAGCGGTCACGTGACCCGTCAAATGACTAAATGACGTCACCCGTCACATGACTAAATGACGTCATGGCAGGTCCTTTTTAGACCATCACGAGCTGCCGGCAAGCCAGGACGGATCGCTATGGAGACCTGGGGCCATCAGAAGGTAAGTATAATGTATATTTTTTATTTTATTTTTTTTTTTTTTACAGGTACTATGGTACCCGGGTCCCGAGGAGAGTCTCCTCTTCTCCAGACCCGGGTACCATCCGCACATTGAACCACATGATATCCGCATGTGCAGATGCAGTGATGCGGATTTCATGTGTTCCAATGCAAGGCAATGGCGGCGAAAACGCCGCAATTCTGCAAAATAATTGGTAGTGCTGTGGATTTTTCCGCAATGATAATCCGCAGCGGAAATTTCCGCAGCATGTGCACAGCACATGCGGATTATCATTGGGGAACATGGCAGGCCTTCTACCAACCGTTTTTTAAGCGTTTCTGCAGCGGAATTGCCGCATAGAAAAAACACATAGTGGGCACACAGCCTTACAGGAATCCTTTGATTGCAGTGATTGTCTCAAAAGGTTGTTCAACAAAATATTAAGTTAAGAAGAACCATCATTTCTGTCCAGGCCGATTTCATGAGTTTAATTTTTTTTCAAATTCCGTGGAAGCAGAAAAGCAATGTCTGACTTTCATTTGTTCATTTTCATAGATTTTTAATTTATTGTTTCTTTTGTCAAATTCAAGTTATTTCTGTGACCATTGTGGGTTTTTCTTTCATTAAACGAGGGGTACTAACAATTTTGACCGTGTGTGTAGTTACTTAATGCAGTCATAGCTGCTTGTGTCTGTTCACACTTTCTTCATTCTATTAGGCTAAGTTCACACAAGCATATAAAAAAATCCAAGTTTCCTGGATAAAACTTTTTTTTTTATTCTTATTTGTTATCCGTATGCATCCATTTTTATATAGCAGCAATTATAAAACATGTGCAAGATTAAATACAGTTTCCTATGTTAAAGAATTGCAATGTATCAGTTAAAAGTCGTCTGCTGTACGGTGGCTCCAATTTTTACGTTTTTGCTCATCCATAGACTTGTGATCATCAGTCTCAAGGAAGAAACTAGTGATTTCTGCATTTTTTTTTTCACGGACAGCACTCGGATCTGAAATACGCTTGTGTGAACTTGACCTCAGGGTATTAGGAGGTGTTGGTCACATTGTGCTTCTATGTAGCATACACTGGAGGTGGTAACTGCCTCTGTATTTGGCAGAGCCCTCCTCCCATCAGTCTAAGGTTTACAAAGTATGTTTTGCAGCAGAGATCGAGTAGTGACACGTTCAGTGATATTTACCCCTTTGGATATCATTGCGAAAAATTGCAGGGAAGCCGCACATTTTACCCTTTGTATGGCAAAGGGAGAAGCTTGTATCTATAGCTTAAACCCACAGTTCTTTAATTTGCGCTACAGATATTTTTCACAGCTTGTGCACGATGTTTCTTAAAATCTCATCCTTTTTTTGGCCAGTAGAGGCAGGTGCATATAAATGGTTAGGGACACATCAAAAATAAGGTTGCCTTGTCATGGCTGGTGGGCACACACGAAGTGGTAAATTTGTGCACAAAGTACCTTAAATTTACAAGTATAGTCTGTATGGCAGTAATACAGCTTAAATATCATATATTCAATATTTGTATGTATCTTTGCACTCAATTTGCTGCTGCGGTTTATGGTGTGTATATTTTTATTTCCCTTTTATTAAAGGGGTATTCCAAGAACAACAGAGGGATACATTTCCTGAAGCTAAGTAAAGTAAAAAGTACACGCAATTTCTTTTTTCAACAAAATAATAAAATCAATCTTGAAACTAAGTTTCATTTATTTATTCCTTTTTTAAGAAGGCATGTCAGGCAATATGAACTTCCATAAAGCAACTAGAAAATTAAAGGGGTCCAGCACCGCTTAGTTCTGCATCAGGAGGTGAAAAGCACTTCTGAGATGGCGTCCATCTGCCCCTTGTCAGGTCTTGTGGTCGGACACAGGTATTAGAATAGGAAGTTTGCACAGTAACTGGCAAGCAGCATGTCACCTCTTGATTCTGAAATAACAGCGCTGGATAACTTTTTCAGCTGTCTGTACTGCTGAAGATCTTGGATGGGCAAAAATGCTGTCTGAAGTCACTAATCATAACCAGGATAAGTAAAGATGGGGCGAGACAGTGACTTTGGCCTGAGATTGCTCTGTGCAGTTGCTACATCACCGCATAATGCATGTGAATGGGGTCGCATTGCAACTCGTTGAATGCTGCGACAGTCAAGTTGCAAAACATTAGAGCAGTTGGATTTTTTGTGACTTTCTTGTCGTAGTGTAAAGGACATATTGATACTCATGCTATAGCAACTCCATTTTGTCTGCTTGTTTCAAAATCATGTTATTATCACTCCTTGCATAACATACATTCTTTCCTTCTTTTCTCTCGCTTCATCTTTCCCACACTGACTGTTCTCACAAGAACATTTTGTATTTTGTCAGACACTCCGCTCCTGTTATCTAACTAGTTTAGGCCAGGATTGACTTTGTAAATTTCCATAGTGCTTCGAACTAACAATGATAATATGACCATATATGTGTTTCCGTAATAATTGTACTAACATTGGTTAGTCTGTAGTACTGTAGTATGACTGTAGAGTTGATGGCTATTGATATACTCAAAACAATATAAAATGCTAAGCAAAATAAACGGGATCAGAGATTCGTTGAATCCTCCCAATACAGAACACTGTTTCCGTTTGGTTTTCTGTGGATTGCAATCAACATAATAATTTGACACTCACTTGGTCAACCGTGAAGGGTTATTGCCCTCCCTCAACAGCAGTGCAACCTCATTCGCACATTACATTGCAATGTAGCAGCTGCACGGAGCGATGTTACTCTGTGTGACCTGTGTCGTGGTCAAAGTCGCCATCTAACCCCAGCCTAAATTGTATTGGCTACTTAGCTCTGAGGTTTTGTCCAACTAGATAAAACTTCTGATAGCTTGTGACTCTTCAGCTGTTACAAAATTACAACTCCCAAGATGCGCCGCTGCTGTAACGTGCAAAATTCCCCCCTATAGATATATATCCAAAATATCTATTTTTATTAGTTACACAGACAGAGCGTGTATCTTGTGTGCAAAATGACGTGCTGTGACTAATGGTTACGTTGTGTTTTAGAAA
This sequence comes from Phyllobates terribilis, assembly GCF_046119375.1. Lineage (NCBI taxonomy): Eukaryota > Metazoa > Chordata > Amphibia > Anura > Dendrobatidae > Phyllobates > Phyllobates terribilis. Next base: position 51,136,516 of record NW_027362767.1, on the reverse strand, counting down.
TTATAAAAGTAAAATAAAAAGAAAGCGAGAGAGGAAACTAGAAGCGCAGTGTACAAAGTCGGGGCGTATCGGTTCACTAGAGATGGAGCATCTAATGTCACTGCTGGAGCCGGATGGTCTGCAGTTTGCATGAGCCTCGAGGCCTCTGTTTGTTCTGAAGCATTAAATTACACCTCAACTTCACACTTTGACAATGAGCCAATAACTCGGGAAAAGAGATCCGACTTTATATGCTGAGGTCTGCCCCAGGGAAAGTAACCATGAAATCCAGAGCCAGCCACCAAAAGTTCTTTTACTGTATGCTGGATAATATCCTGAATCCTTCCTTTAAAAAAACCCTGCATATACAGTACAGACCAAAAGTTTGGACACACCTTCTCATTTAAAGATTTTTCTGCATTTTCATGACTATGAAAATTGTACATTCACACTGAAGGCATCAAAACTATGAATTAACACATGTGGAATTATATACTTAACAAAAAAGTGTGAAACAACTGAAAATATGTCTTATATTCTAGGTTCTTCAAAGTAGCCACCTTTTGCTTTGATGACTGCTTTGCACACTCTTGGCATTCTCTTGATGAACTTCAAGAGGTAGTCACCGGAAATGGTTTTCACTTCACAGGTGTGCCCTGTCAGGTTTAATAAGTGGGATTTCTTGCCTTATAAATGGGGTTGGGACCATCAGTTGTGTTGTGCAGAAGTCAGGTGGATTACATGTGGTAATTCATAGTTTTGATGCCTTCAGTGTGAATGTACAATTTTCATAGTCATGAAAATGCAGAAAAATCTTTAAATGAGAAGTTGTGTCCAAACTTTTGGTCTGTGCTGTACGTCACTTACATTTTTTGTGGCCTAGACTTTTTTCTGTTTACTTCTTTGTTTTTTTTTTTTTTTTTTGCAATGCGGTATCTTATGTCAGAGGATGCATACCCAGCGCTGTTATATGCATAAATGATATTGCAGAGCACTTGTGTAAAGCCAGTCTATTGCAATATTGTTACACACCTCAAGTTGTGAAATTCAACCTCAAGCTGTAATTTGACGTTAAAGTGTGTCTGAAGTAATTTTTAAAGTGTTTATCTAGGACTTATCTATTGATTACCTATAATTAGGTCATCAATATCAGATTGGTGGGTTTTCCGCCAGAAAGTTTCCACCAGAACATTGCCCCATCGCAATGCCTCCGCCAGCTTGTCTTTCTCCCTTCGTGCACTCTGATGCTATCTATTCCCCAGGTAAGTGACGCACAGGTACCCGGCTGTCCACATGATGTAAAAATGATAGATCAAACCAGGCCACCTTCTTTCATTGCTCCTTGGTCCAGATCTGAAGATCACGTGGCCATTGCAGTCACTTTCAGCAGACTTAGGGTCAGTGTGGGACTCTGGCCAGTCTGCGATCTCCAAACATAGCAAGCTGCTATACTCTGCGTGTTCTGATAACTTTTCTGTGGGATCAGACGGGCTGGATTTCACCCCCACCCCACACACATCAGCGAGCCTTCGGGAGGCCATGACCCTGTCATTGTTTTGCTGGTTGTCCTCCTTCGGCCTCTTTTGATAGGTATTAACCACTGTATACTGGGAACACCCCAGAGAGGACACTGGGCTACACTTCATTCTCAGTATTATTGAGGGTCTCTGAGGTTAGAAGACCCGTAACCCTAAACTAACGTCATTTCCTAGCTATATCTATCATCACTTTTAGGATTGAAATTACTCCTTTAATGACATTAATCAGAAACGAAACATCAAATTCAAGTTTCTCCATTGCATCCCTTGTATATCTCTGCACTCATATGGGTTATTTCCACGACTTTGGCTATTCAGCTCAACAATAGTTGTAGTGAATAGAGCGCTAGAGACATAAATTATCCTCTTATATCATGCTCCGGCTACTTCTGTATCGACCATTCAGAATAAATTATGCTCTAACTAGGTCCTTTGTTCTGTTTCCAGGTACTGCCCAAAGGAAGAAGACACAGCCACTTGTAAAAAAATAAAAAAGATTCTGCCTCTTATGCCCACGACCGAACCCCACAAAATTGTATTACGAGACCGAGCTTGTCCGGACTCATGGAGAAGTACGAGAAGATCGGTAAAATAGGAGAAGGTTCTTATGGAGTTGTCTTTAAATGCCGGAATAGAGACACGGGACAGATCGTGGCAATAAAGAAGTTCTTAGAGTCAGAAGATGATCCGGTGATTAAGAAAATTGCCTTACGGGAAATCCGCATGCTTAAGGTAGCAGTCAATGATCGAGATATAGTCACATAATGTATTTTTAAGAGGCATTGCCGCATATAAATAATCACATTTTATTGATTGTTAGGGTTTAGTGCATGTTTTACACCAGGAAAATGAGTTATTCTGTATTTTTCCTTGAAACTCTTGTATTGATTTTGCTGAATTGATGCTATGAGATGTAAAAGTTTTATGCTGAGCCATTAAAGGTCAATGCTGTATATTTACATTGCCTTTCACAATGTGTTACATAACGTAGAGCCGGGACGATAACTGTAAAGAAAAACGCTTAGTTTCCTCATGTACAAAGTGTATTTTTAGGGTATGCAGATTTTAAATCCACAGGCGGGCGGGTCAGCACGTGATGCACATTTTCACCGCTGCATGTAAATGTTTTTATTTTTTTTATAAATCACTTCCACAACTCTGTACCTGCAATATGCAGCGGTTATTCCTGTATGTAATTCTGCAGTGGAAATCCACTGCATATTTTTTCCCCATGAGAAAATACCTTTTAAACTGGTTACACATGTCTGAAATTCCAATTCCAAGAACGGGCTGCAATGTTCTGACTGACTGAGGATCCCCTGACCCGAACCAAATTTATATAGACATTTATCTATTTGCAAATTTGCCACATTTTTTACCATACTAAATGTTTTTTCAACCCTACTGTTCTGTCGCCTTAGTGTTTGCTCACTGTGCCTTTTTTTTATCAGTTTTTTTTTTGTATATCCCTAATAAAGATTTATACTGATTTACTTATTTTTGCCTATATTTTCTTGCAAATAGGCGTATCACCCTATGGAAACTAACAAAGTAAAGAAAATGTTTTTTAAAATATAAAAAAAGGATATAAAAATTAAACTTGCCTCTCTTTTCCTCAGTTAACAATAAAGAAATGAAAAAAAAAAAAATTGGTAGCAATTAGGGTTGAGCGAGTATGTTCTGTTCGAGTATTTACAGCTGCTCGGTGATGTTGCGACTGTTTGACAGCTTTATTACATGTGAGGAATGTGTAAGAAATAGACATTCCTCACATGTAATAAAACTGTCAAACAGTTGCAAATCATGCACACGGGAGCGATTCAAACATAACACCCGAGCACGCCAAAAATACTCGGAAAACACCCGAGCATGCTCGCTCATCACAATTTTACTTCACTTGGATTTTTTTCCATTTTTCAGTAAGCTGAATAATAAAATCGATGGTGTCATTCAAAAGTACAACTAGTTCCACAAAATAACAAGGCCTCATATGGTTTTGCAACCAGGGAAAAAAAAGTTACGCCTCTTGGAAGAAGTGGAGAGAAAAAATAAATGCACAAAAAATTGCTTGAACTTTAAAGGGTTAAAGTGTGCAGCAAATTATTGAAAATGCTACATATATAATGCATTTTTGCTTTGGCCTTTTTGTGGTGGTCATGGAGACATGTCAGTTTTTGATTATAGTCACGGATCAAAATCTCCCCCAGAGTCTATGGATTCATGAAAATCACAGACAACACATGGAACATGCCATCTGTGTGCCATGCACCTGCTTTTTTAACATTGTAATTGGTAGAAGTTTTGCAATATTTTTTTTTTGCATATAAGAAAACCATTCATGGTAAAAAAAAAAAAATATATGGACACATAGACCAGATTGGTTGCAGTCCAATAGAGTACACCAAGCATAGCCCTGAGATGCCCATCTGCCCGCAGTCATATTGTGCATGTGAAGTCCCTTGGCTTTGCTCCCTAGCCATGTTACTTAGCTGACTGTGGAAGAAAGAGGAGACATCATCCAAGTAATTTATGTTAGAAAAACCTATTGACACGTTCCCTTATTTTTAAAAAAAATAAATAAAAAATGCCAAATTGTTAGTGCAGATGCTGCATATTGCAGTACACAACATGTGGAGGAGGGTTTGAAATCCACCATATGCAGATGAACAAATTTGTACCAAAAATGTGTTCTTCAGGCAGATAAGTCACCGCCAGATGAGTTTTGCTGAAAAACAGAATGTTAAGCAATTTGGAATACCCCACACGTATTTTGGGTATGAGCAGGGAATTAAGTCCCCTCTTTTCTGGCTACCAGCAGGACCACGGCAAGCACTGTAAGAGTCGTCTCCATTTGTGCATCCAGTTATTAATCATTTTTTCAGGAGTCTGTGACTGCACTACAGGCATGAGATGTGCGGCTCTGGTTACCAATTCTCTGTGAATTACTCGTCGTAGCAAGCGGCCTACAGCTCTTTGGTTAATCAGGGAGATAATTCATAGATGTCTATTCCTCAAGAGTCTTTCCCAATCCGATAATAAGGTGTTTCACTGCTCAACTCCACAAATGAACGTGTCTGGAGCATTAATGAACACATCGGGGACTGATGCAGGAATCTATTGTAGTGAATGGATTTTCCATCTTACATTTTGCAAGCAGAGATACATGCTTGTAGCATTCATGATAGAGGCAGTATTGTATCTAGTAGAGCAGGGTTCCCCAACTGCAGTCCTAAAGGCCCACCAACAGGTCATATTTTCAGGATTTCCTTAGTATTACACAGGTGATAATTACATCATCTGCACAGGCAATAATTTCATCACCTGTGCAATACTAAGGAAATCTGAAAAAATTACCTGTTGGTGGGCCTTGAGGACTGGAGTTGAGGAACCCTGTAATAGAGGATGTAGAAAACAAAGTGTAATAGGATTGATATATTGACCACCAATACGTCTTTTTACTGACCTGCGATATAAGAGACTAGCGTTCCCCGACAGATGATAATCCTGTAGCTGTCACCTGTACACTATAGCTGACAACTTGCTGCATCAGCCACGATCAGTGTTGGCACCGACCATGGACGTTTAACTGCTTAGATGCTGCTGTCAATAATGACTACAGAATCTAAATAGTTAACAGAGTGTGGGGGCTCCCTCTTTACCTCATTGGCACCCTGAGATCTTGATTGTGTGGTCCTGATGTTTGCCATGGCAGGTAACAGCCAAATAACGGCCTTAGGCTATGTGCCCACGATGCAGAAATGCTCAGGATTTTTTCCTGAGCGTTTCTGCATCTCCCTGGCAGAAAAAAACGCATGCGGATTGTACATGCGGATTGTACATGCGGATTGTACATGTAGATTGTACATGCGTTTTCCTGCCAGGGACATGCGGATGTGAAGCGTTCTTCACTTGCATTTCCGCATGCGGGTTGATAAGCGCTTTCCAAGCGATTTTAGCATCACTTGGAAAGTGCTTGACAACTTGGTCACACTATATAAATCCATGCAACCGGCATGGATTTATATACTGTGACCTTAAAGAATGGTAAAAAATAAAAAAATAAATATATACTTACCTTCTGATGGCCCCCGGTGTCCTGCTTCCCTCCGTTCTCCCTTGCCGGCAGTGGTACACTGAAGGACCTGCTGACGTCAGCTTTGCGTGACCAGTCACATGACTATGACGTCAGCGCAGGTCCTTCAGTCCATCGCTAGCTGCCGGCATGCGAGGAGGAGCGCATCGGGGGCCGCCAGAAGGTAAGTATATATTTATTTTTTATTTTATTCTTTTTTTTACAGTTTTCTATGGTACCCAGGTCCGGAGGAGAGTCTCCTCTTCTCCAAACCCGGGTACCATCCGCACATTAGAACGCTTGGATTCCACATCTACATATACAGTGATGCGTAATCCATGTGTTCCAATGCAAGTCAATGGCGGCGAAAACGCAGCACTTCCGCAAAATAATTGGTAGTGCTGCGTTTTTTTCCACAATGATAATCCGCAGCGGAAATTTCCGCAGCATGTGCACAGCACATGCGAATTATCAGTGGGGAACATGGCAGGCCTTCTACCATGCATTTTTTAAGCGCTTCTGCAGCGTTTTTGCCGCTGCGGAAACTCTTAAAAAATGCATTGTGGGCACACAGCCTGAGAGTCTGTCGGCTCTAGCGGCCTGTTCAGAAGTTATCAAAATTTAGGTTGTAAAAATATACTTTTTCATTCCTGTCATGCCACTTTGCATTAATTCCTGAAAAGCACCTGAAGGGTTAATGAACTACCTGAAAGCAGTTTTGAATATGTTGAGGGGTGCAGTTTCGAAAACAGTATCACTTTTGTGTGGTTTCCAATATATAGGACTCCCAAAGTCACTTCAAAACTGAACAGGCCCCTATAAAAATACGTTTTGTAAATTTCCTTGAAAACAAAATAAAATAGCACTTTACAAATGGTGTTGATGTAAGGCAGACATGAGGGAAATGTTATTCATTAATGCTTTTGTGTGGTGTGACTATTGGGATTATCATTCAAAGTTTGAAAATTGCAGTTTTTAAAATATTTTTGTCAAATTTCTGTCATTTTTTATAAATAGATGCAAAACATATCAACCTTAATTTACCATTATTACAAAGTATAATTTGTCACGAAAAAACAGTCTCAAAATCAAAGCATTCCAGAGTTATTACTACATAGTGACACATGTCAGGGTTCAAAAAAATTGGTCCGGTCACCTCTCTGTTCTTCACTCCAGTACAAATAAAACGACTTCCCAATAATAATTGTCCGTTATAGTAGCCACATGATCTAGGAATGTTCTTATTGCTATTTCAAGAGTAAGTAAACTTTTGTTTAATTTTTTTTTATGTTTTCGGACATTTTATTCTGAGCAGATTGGATCTGATGGAATCTGAGTTTTTTTGGGGTGAGTGGACTTTTGCATGCACTAGGAGTTTTTACTTCTTCTGACTTTTTTTAATAGTCTTCCTGATACAGCTTCAAACACCACAGAAAAACACACATACACAATGTAACAAAATGTAACAAAAAAAATGATCGCAGATGGATACTGTATCATCAGCCTATTGTCCAGGAGACTTTTTAACAAGTTTGGATTGTTCAAAGCAGAGACCCCCTTACTGTTTTGGTAATAAAAGAAGATAGCATGAATATAATATAACGATGAGCCCGTCACGGCAGGACGTCCCATCCAAAGGAATTTATTGGCATCGGTAGCACTTGTAACATTTTCACGGGATTTCTTTTTTCATTCCTGGCCAGAAAGTTTCGGCTTGTGGCCGGTGGCTTGTTATCAGCCGTACAAGTGGAGACCTGCTTGAGGAGTGTTTTTCCGGCTCTTAGTCAATAGTAACAACCTCTGTTTATTGATGGCTGGAATGCCAGGCACTATCTGGCAACGTGTTTGTGTAGTTAAGCTGCCCTGATCCTCCCTATACAGAGCGGCCAAAAAGCAAATATTTAGTGAACGCTGAATTGTAACCAACAATACCCGGCGCTCCGAGAGATGGACAGCAATCCGATTTGTGTGTGTCCTGCGAGCCGCGTTTTCTATGGCCGTGTTTGTGTTTTGATCTTTGTGGTATTAACCAATGCTTTTATATTGCCTCCAGGACATGGGGCGAGCGTATTATCCTGTGATCGTGTCCTTTTATTATGTTTAACAGGGATGTTTTTAATAGAAAAGCAAACCGGGAGATGACAACATTTTGGCTTGTAGAGCTTTACTTGCTCATCCATGGTATCTGTCAAGAGAAAGATGTCAGTAAGCTGCCTACAAAGGGCTTAAAGGAAACCTATCATCAGGCTTTCCTGCCGCCATTTCTTTATTAACCTCTAATCCGCTCTGCAGCACCACTCCTGCCCTGCTTACAATGCTAACAAAAAAACTGTTAAAAATTGTCCCACATTGTATAATAATGAGTGTGGAGCGGTCCGATGGACATCTCCAGGCCATATAATATTATTCACAGCGCCGGCAAATGTTTCTTGAGCTGGCACCATGATCAGAAAGTCGGCGCACTCAAGATACATACTGCCCTATTCAGGGCATTGGAACGTGATCCTTGGCGCATGTACCAGTCTTCTGTCCAATGGCGCAGGTGAAAGATTTTGCTGGCTATGTGGTTGGTGCAGGCGTCAGTCAGAGGCGAGTAAGTACTGAGCATGGTCTGGAGTACTGAGCATGAGACGATTTCACCCCTTTAGGGCAGCAGGGGTGATGTATAATGATTCTAGGAGGTAAAATGATGCTGACGCTAGTTTAGATATGGAAAACCAGATGATCGATTGGTTCTCTGTTAAATCGCCGCCCATCTCGTTGCTTTTGGCCAATTGGCATTGTGAAGAGTTCCCTATGTTCAGTAGAGCAATGTTATCAGCAGTGTGATAGGCCAAGGATTATTCGTTGCTTTTCAGTACTGGTAGAATCACTTGAAAAGAAATGTGCTAAATATTAACCGGATAAGGTTATCTAATCGATGAGAATATGCTTGTTCTGTATTTCATAAGTCCCAAATGCTATGGTATCACTCAGTCTTTGAGTCCAGGAGCTCAGTGGTCGCTCCACAGATTTTTCTCTAATTCGCTACCTTTCCACATTTGTTGCAAATAAATATACAGTATATACATGTATATAATAATTTGTTTTGTTCCTTTTGCAGCAATTAAAGCACCCCAACCTGGTGAACCTCTTGGAGGTTTTTAGACGGAAGAGGAAGTTACATTTAGTCTTTGAATATTGTGACCACACAGTCCTCCATGAACTGGACCGACATCCACGAGGGTAAGTGCCAAATGAGTGCAGAAGGGACTGTGCAAACATAAAATCCTGTCTGGTCTAACAAATTGCCTGAAAAAGACTTTCGGTGCACACGTGTAAGGGTGTGGGAGTTTTTTTCAGGAGTTTTTGGAGCAGAAACACTCAAATAAAAATTTTTGTATTTTGGAGTGTTTATGTTCCAAAAGCTCCTGGAAAAAAAACTGTGTGAACATACCCTACATTACTTTGGGCCTCTTCAGATGAGCATATTTCATGCTCCGAGTATGGACCGCAATGCATGGACCAGCTGCGGGATTCCTGACCTGAACCATCAGCCGCTTCATAGACATGTAGGAGACTGTTAGTTTGGGTCTGTGCATTGTGGTCCACATTCGGAGTATGAAATAGGCGTGAAACAAATTTGCAGGATTAGAAAAAAATTTTTTTTTTCTAAAAGCATCACTACGTTTACTGCATGATCTATGTGTACTAGTCACATCCCAGGGACTAAAGTGCTGCTGTTTCTAAAAAATTTTTTTACTTTTTTCCTAATTTTTTAAATGTATTACATTAATCATCAAATTTATTATATCGTTAAAATGAACATGACATGAACACAAATTTCTTAAATCACTAAAATGAAGGGACAGAAGTACACGGCTCTGCTGTACTCCTGAAGATGGGCTCATGGAGTCACAGAGAGAAATATGATCAGATTGCAGGGATGCTGTATTCCTAAATATTACGCATTACCTGTGACTCATTGATCAAAGGCGATCTTCCATTGGTTATTTCCTATTTCATTATGTGGTGGTAACTTTTTTCCACTTTTTTTTACAAGTATGTCTGAAATGAATACGTGTATTATTATTATTATTATTATTATTCATTATTATAGCGCCATTTATTCCATGGCGCTTTACATGTGAAAAAGGGGTATACATAGCGAAAACAATTACAATAATCTTGAACACAATGTGACAGCGACTGGTACAGGAGGAGCGAGGACCCTGTCCACAAGGGCTCACAATCTACAAGGGATGGGTGAGGATACAGTAGGTGAGTTTATAAATGTGTCCTTCCTTAAAGCGAATCTGTCAGCTGATTTTTTTCTATATAATCTGAGAACAGCATGATGTAGGAGCTGAGACCCTGATTCCAGCAATGTGTTACTTACAGGACTTTGTGTTACTGTTTTAATAAAATCCAGTGTTTTATCAGCAGGAGATTATCACTACAGGACTAGATGTCTCGTGCCTCCTAGTCAACTACTCTGTGTACCCCCACCTCCATCACTGATTAGCAGCTTTCTGTCAATCAGTGGTGTGGGGTTATACGGAGCACTGATCACAGGAGCGTGGCTTGCTGGATCCTCTGGGGCGTGTCTTTGTGAGCCACACCTACTGTCACGCTAGGTATGGGGAGAACCCAGCGTATAATGACGGCTAAAGGGAAGGGAGCTTTACAACTAGGGAAAGGGAGAGTGGAGACCCCTAAACAGAGCTAATGACAAACCTTGACTCCCCTATAGACCCTAAATAGGTTCTGCACCTATCGCCGAGCAGGAAACCTGGCCCTAGGTGACCCTAAGGCTAGGCCCTAGGTAGGGAGTGGGAGGGGTGAGCACTAAGTCAGCCCCACTACAAACTAAAGTACACACATGGGAAATAAACAGGGGAATACACTTGGCTCCAAGATGACACCGGAGAAAGCACGGCAACAATCCACGAAGGAACTCCAAGGTAATTTTAGCCGACTACTAGAATCCCAGCCCTGAATAGGTATAACATGCTATCACTAGCAACTCTCTGAAGATCTGAGTGTATTTAAAGACACAGCAAGGAAGTGCTGATTAACAGCAGAAAGGTGAGGATACCGCAGGGTCCTAAAGGGAAAGGTATAATCACCAAGCAAGGTGAGGATCACCGGTGGGTCCTAAAGAGAGAGGGATCCTAAAAGGATCAGGGAGATGTTTGTAAAGCCAGACACAGCGACCTTCTACAGCTGGACACCATATGACTGTCTGTCAATTCTGATACACCCATTGACACCTACTTGGTAAAAGCCATAATCATTAGCACTAAATAATAAAGCTCATATCTCTGGAATTGGATGGGAGATTTTTAAAAAATACAAAAAAATGTAAAACCTAGGGGAGCAGCAGAAATAAAATAAGACCAAGAACTGGCCACTATTGATCTTGTGATAGGTCCTCTTTAAAGGGGTATTCCATCTTGAATAAGTCAATCGCCTCTTATTAAGGCCTGTTTACAGTGTATGGAGACAGAGTGATTGTTAGTGCTGTGTCGACAATGATAGTTTTTATGCTGGTGTAAACAATCCAATCATTTAACATTAACTGGCTGACGGAATATTTGCACAGGCCAATAATCGGGAAGGAGCGTTATTAGGAATGAACATTCACTGATTATCGTCCAGTGTGAAGGCACCTTTAGATCAGTGTGGGTCTCACTGCTGGGACCCCTACTGATCGCTCCTGGATGCAAGATCGTGGGCAGGAAGAGCTGAGCAGAGCAGCAGGGAGAAAGGGTGACACAAGTTCCTGGTGGGGATCCCAATGCCGGGACCCCCACTAATCTAACATTTGTCACCTATCCAGCTAGAATAGCCCTTTAAAAGTATAAAGCTGTGTGCGATATAGCTGCAGCCACAAAGGTTCTTCCTTTTCAGAAGTGGACGGAGTATATAGTTAATAGAGGACAATAAGTCATGGGAAATTCTGTGAATGGGGAAATAAGCTGAGACTCTCTGGAGTAATACGCCTGTGTTACAGTCGCTGGATTCCTGGCCCTGACAGTGCGACACTCCCCTGGTTACATATAGAGGTATTAGTCGTCCCGGCTGTCGCTGTTTGCTTTAGCATTGTGCAAACGATACTTCATTCTCATATATTGGCCAGAGTCCGGCGCGGTGACTTGGTGCTATGGTAATATCTGATAAATCTCCGGAGCAGGTCATGTATTGGATGAAGGGTTCTCATTTTCCTGATTAATTGAAGCCTCATGTACACAGCAGCTCCTCCATAGTGTTGACTTACAGTAGGAGGGTAATTGATGGAGATGATAAGAAGTTGCAAAGTGACACTTAATCTGCATTCTCCATCAGCTGCTTATATGGGGCTTAAAGCAGAAACCTTAAGGCTATGTGCCCACGTAGCAGATTTGATGCAGAGCGTTTTTGCCTCTCTCTGGCAGAAAAAAACACATGCAGATTTACATGCGTTTTTTCTGCCAGAGAGAAGCGTTTTTTCAGCGTTTTTACATGCGTTTTTTCAAGCAGTTTTCCAAGCGATTTTGAGCATCACTTGGAAAAGTGCTTGACAAGTTGGTCACACAATATAAATCCATGCAACCGGCATGGATTTATAATGTGTGAACAACTGATGCTTTAAGGCTTTGTGCCCACGTAGCATTTTTCAAGCGTATATGCTGCGGAATTTCCGCAGCGTAAACGCTTGAAAAACGCATGTATATCCGCACCCCATGGTCCCCAATGGGATTCCGCAAGTTCTATGCACATGCTGCGGATTTTTCCGCAGCGTTTATGCCGCGTTCAAAAATCCGCAGCATGTCATTTAATTTTGCGTTTCCGCAAGCGGAATTGCCTTTGTCCAATGCATAAAAAACGCAAGGCAATTCCGCATGTGGAAAACGCGTGATAAACGCGCGATAAACGCGTGCGGAATTCCGCATGCGTTTTTCCGGGAGAGGACTTGCATTTATGCAGCAGAAATTTTCTGCTTCATAAATGCAACGTGGGCACATAGCCTAAATGCAGCATCTGTAGCAAAAAAAAAAGAGAATTAAAAAGTTAAAAAAAAAACTTGTATACTGACCTCTCCGGTCTCCTCCGGTCTGCTCCCGGCGGCGATCCTGCGATCCTCACTCTTCGGCGTCCCGCGGTGTACTGTCAGGACCTGCGGTGACGTCTTTTAGTCAGCTGATGGTCACACGACCATCACCTGACCGCCGACGTCAGCGGTCACGTGACCATCAGGTGACTAAATTACGTCACCGCAGGTCCTGACAGTACACCGCGGGACGGCAAGGAGAGAGGACGTGGCCGGGAGCAGACCGGGGGCCGCCGGAGAGGTGAATATACAGGTTTTGTTTATTTTTAACTTTTTTATTTCTTTTTTTCACCTCGTGGTAGCCGGGATGAAGAGGAGTTGTAGTCTCCTCTTCATCCCGGGTACCACACGCACCGCGATTGCGCTGCAAATTCGCGGCCATTCACTTTAATTGAAATGCAGAAAATCCACATATACCTGCGGGTTTGCTGCGTTTCAATGTTCCTCAATGGCCGCGAATTTGCAGCGTAATCTCGGTAGAAATGGTCATGCTGCGTTTTGCAATGCAATGCGAATTCGGCGCGCAAATTAGCGCATCATGTGCACAGCACATCCGAATTCACATTGCTTTGCATGGCAGACTGTTTTACAAGCGTTTTCACAGCCATAAAAACGCTACGTGGGCACATGGCCTAAATCTTGTTTGGCTTCCTGTTTTCAGGATTGACATGCCATTCCTAGGGTTTGTGCCTAATGATATACCTTTCCTCTAGTCACATACAAGGCTGCATTCTATATTCTGCTGGAGATGTTGCTGAAAAATTGACTTTTCACAAAGCAGCATTTTATACTTAGGCCGCACTTACCAGTTTCTTTGACATTGGTTACTTGTCAGCTGCTACATTAGGGCAGTGGGATTTCAGTGGGATTGGCCAACAGTGGGTCTGCCAAATGAGGACCCCCAGATATGGGCCACCAGCTATGCAGACCCCATAGACCTGCCCATAGATGCATTGGAAGCTGGTGTCTCCCTTACCGCATCTATGAGAGCAGGCCCCCGAGAGAAAAGAAACGAACGTCAGAGCTTGGCATATAAGACCCTGAAGATGCTTGGAACTGAAGAAATCCAAGGACTGGGGTAGGTATAGATTTTTCCTACTTCTGTCCAGTCTGGCAGCCTGGAGACGGAATTAATTTTTAGGGGTCTCATCCGAGGTCTGAATGTGTATTTAGTGGTTTGGGTTAGATTGATTTTAGGGGACTACATCTTGGGTTTGTATAGGTTTCGGTGGTCTGGTTTGGGTGGGATTTATTTTAGGGGTTAAATTGGACTCTAAATGAGTTTAGGTGACTTGACTCGGGTCTTAAAAAAAGTTGGTTGACTGATTTGTGGTCTGATATTAAGGCTACGGCCCCAATATCAGTATTTGGTCAGTATTCGGTCAGTATTGTTTCTCAGGAGTGGGAGACAAAACCAGGAGTGGGTGATAAATGCAGAATTGGTGACTTGTTTCTATTATACCTTTTCTCTGATTGTTCCTCACCTGGTTTTTGCTTACAAATAGTGAGGAAAAATACTGACCAAATACTGATAGTGGGGCCATATCCTAAGGGTCTCATTCGGTGTCTGATTAATTTTAGATTTGGGGTCTGGATGAATTCTCAGTGGTCTGATTTGGGGTCTCAATCGAATTCTGAATTTAGGACACTGCTCTGGGGTCTGGATGAGTTTTTAGTGGTCTGATTTTGATTTTAGGCATCTGGTCTGGGGTCAGAATAAGTCAAGGGTCTGAATGAATGTCTGAAGTCTGATAAATTTTGGGGGTCTCATCTGGGGTCTGAGTGAGTTCTGGGATCTGGTCTGAATGGGTTTGAAGCTCTGATTAATTTTAGGGGTCTGGTTTTCCCATTAAATATTGAAAAATCTTGATGTAAAATATTTCTACAAAGTTTTCACTACTTTACCAAAACAAGATCTTTAGTGTGTTCTTCAGACGTTCACCTGGCTGCAGGTCAGCGGACCGGACACGGGATGATTTCCATTATAAGGATGAGACTCTACACCACTAGCGATATGAGGTTTTCAGACAGTCGCCCCATCTACACTGAGGTTACGGAGGGCAGAGATTTGCTTTGAACCTACGAGGATGTTTGTAGCCACAAGTACAACGTCTTTATCATCGCGTCAATGGTTTTGTGAGGCCAATTAGCTGCTCCTGTCCATAAATACCCTGCAGGCGCTGACTCCATCATGTTAATTACATGTTTTCCTATCAGGTATATTGTAGGTACTGCAGACTGCTTATAAAAAGGCAAAAGTAGACGCCGCTCACCTAAGTGCTGGTTAAGTGCTTGTTACTTTGCTAAACAAGTCCCACTAATCTCATAGATAAAGAAACAGTCGCCAAAACAAACAAAAGCTTGGGGAGCTCGCTGCACATTGCTCTAATTGGGTCATATTAAACAATTGCATCACCCGTCCCCTTCCTTGTATATATTAATTAGGCACTTCTGCCAAGGTCACCCGCATTATTGAGCTTTTCCAAATGGCAGGTCCGCATATTGGTTTAATGGGGTGTGACGCATGTCTATAGGCTCGGCAGTGCTCTCAAGCTTATATATGGAGAATTGCTAGTATGGCAATTCCCTAATAAAGTTCTATAAGGGTCATGTATGGGAAATACTCTGCTGGAGGTCTCATTGGAGAACCGTAATTTCCCTGGTTTGTCTCTAATAGGGAACCGATACTGTACCCGGGCATTTTTGACAATAGACAATTGTATATCAACCAAGTTTTGTATCATATGATAAGGGTATAAATAAATTATTATGATGTCGGGGTGAGATGAGAATAACGTGAATGTTTGATCCTTTGGTTTTCAGGGTGACATAGCCCGATACCAGAGGTGTTTGGCATCAGCTTCTCATCTGCCCATTGAAAATACATGGCCAAGTATTCATGGGTACGGTGGAGTCAGAAGAGACAATTGTCATGAGTGACTCCAGCTGCTGGAATCAGCACTGATCACCAGAACGGGGTCCAGTGTGATCACCAGAACGGGGTCCAGTGTGATCACCAGAACGGGGTCCAGTGTGATCACCAGAACGGGGTCCAGTGTGATCACCAGAACGGGGTCCAGTGTGATCACCAGAACGGGGTCCAGTGTGATCACCAGAACGGGGTCCACTGTGATCACCAGAACGGGGTCCACTGTGATCACCAGAACGGGGTCCACTGTGATCACCAGAACGGGGTCCACTGTGATCACCAGAACGGGGTCCACTGTGATCACCAGAACGGGGTCCAGTGTGATCACCAGAACGGGGTCCAGTGTGATCACCAGAACGGGGTCCAGTGTGATCACCAGAACGGGGTCCAGTGTGATCACCAGAACGGGGTCCATTGTGATCACCAGAACGGGGTCCAATGTGATCACTACAACGGGGTCCATTGTGATCACTAGAACGGGGTCCACTGTGATCACCAGAACGGGGTCCAGTGTGATCACCAGAACAGAGTCCAGTGTGATCACCAGAACAAGGGTCCAGTGTTTCCTATTCCTTCCCAGGAAGAAGACTGCAGCTAGGAATAAAGCACCGGTTGTGCATGCACACTACTCCTGCATTCATACAGTAATATATTTAGTTATCCGTGTGTTGCATTTATGTCCGTCAGTCCCTGAAATGAGCAGCAGAAGGTGAACACGGAATAGCTACTCCATACAACGGCAGTCATGCAACGTGTGAAAAAGTGATTGCCCCCTAAACCTAATAACTGGCTGGGCCCCCCTTAGCAGCAACAACTGCAATCAAGCGTTTGCGATAACTGGAGGAATTCCTCTGGAGGAATTTTGGCCACTCATCTTTGAACCTCCTTTTTAAGGTCATGCCACAGCATCTCAATCGGATTAAGGTCAGGATTTTGACAAGGCCACTCCAAAGTCTTAATATTGTTTTTCTTAAGCCATTTATGAGTGGACTTGCTGGTGTGTTTTGGATCATTGTCCTGCTGCATAACCCAAGTGCGCTTCAGTGTGAGGTCATGAACAGATGGCCGGACATTCTCCATCAGGATTTTTTGGTAGACAGCAGAATTCATGTTTCCATTTACCACAGCAAGTCTTCCAGGTCCTGAAGCAGCAAAACAGCCCCCGAACATCACACTACCACCACCATATTGTACTGTTGGTATGATGTTCCTTTTCTGAAATACTGTTACTTCTACAGGACATACACCTTACAAAAAGTTCAACTTTTGTCTCGTCAGTCCACAGAATATTCTCCCGAAAGTCTTGGCGATCATCAAGATGTTTTCTTGCAAAACTAAGATGAACCTTTATGTTCTTTTTGCTCAGCAGTGGTTTTCGTCTTGGAACTCTGCCATGCATGCCATTTTTGCCCAGTCTCTTTCTTATGGTGGAGTCATGAACACTAACCTTAACTGAGGCAAGTGAGGCCTGCAGTTCTTTGAATGTTGTTGTGGGGTCTTTTGTGACCTCTTGGATGAGTCGTCGCTGTACTCTTGGGGTAATTTTGGTCGGCCGGCCACTCCTGGGAAGGTTCACCACTGTTCCATGTTTTAGCCATTTGTGGATAATGGCTCTCACTGTGGCTGTGGTTCGCTGGAGTCCCAAAATTTTAGAAATGGATTTGTAACCTTTTCCAGACTGATAGATCATGGTTACTTTGTTTCTCATTTGTTCCTGAATTTCTTTGGATCACAGCATGATGTCTAGCTTTTGAGGATCTTTATGTCTACTTCACTTTGTCAGACAGGTCCTATTTAAGTGATTTCTTAAATCACTTTTTCACACAGGACCCTGTAGGTTTGAATTTCTTTTTCTCTTAATAAAGACCTTCAATTAAAAGCTGCATTTTGTGTTATATTTGTCTAATATTTAAATTTGTTTTGTGATCTGAAATATTTAAGTGTGACAAACATGCAAAAGAATAAAATCAGGAAGGGGGCAAACATTTTTTCACACCACTGTATATATTTATGTAGAGATATATATATATAGGTCTCGCATGCTCTCTCTTTATGGCTCTCTCTCGCTTTCTTACTCTCTTTATCCCTTTCCTGCTCTCTCTTTCTCTTTATGGCTCTCTCTTTAAAGCTCTCTCTCGCTTTCTCTTTTTATGGCTCCCTCTCTTGCATGCCCTTTCTCTGTGGTTCTATTGCTCATTCTCTCTGTGGCTCTCGCTCGCTCAATGTGTCTCTCACTTTCTTTCTCACTCTCTCTCTCTGGCACTCTCTTGCTCTCCCTCTCTGTGCCTCTCTCTTGCTCACTCTTTGGCTCTCTTGCTTGCTTTCTCTGTGGCTCTCGCTCACTCTCTGTGGCTCTCTCGTTTTCTCTCTCTGTGTGGCTCTCTTGCTCTAACTGTCTCTTGCTCTCTCTCTGTGGCGCTCGCTTTCTCTCTGGCTTTTTCTTGCTGTCGCTGTAGCTCTCGTTGTCTCTCGCTCTCTCTGTGGCTCACTTTCTCTCTCGCTCTCTCTGTGGCTCTCGCGCTCTCTCTCTTTCTATAGCTTTCTCTGACTCTCACTCTGTGGCTCTCTTTCTCGCTCTCTCTCTCTATAGCTTTCTCTGGCTCTCACTCTGTGGCTCTCTCTTGCTCACTCTCGTTCGTTCTCTGTCGTTCGTTCTCTGTCATTCGTTCTCTTGCTCTTTCTTTCTCTGTGGCTTTCTCTCCCTTACTCTTTCTGTGGCTCTCTCTTGCTTTTTCTCACTCTCTGTGGCTCTCTTTGTCAGTATCTGTCTCTCGCTCATTCTCTGTCTGTGGCTCTCTTTTGCTCGCTCTCACTCACTTGCTCTCTGTGGCTATGTCTTGTTTGCCCTCTTACTCTCACTCACTCTCTCTGGCTCGCTCTCTTTCTGTGGCTCACTCTCTCTGTCTCTCTCTTGCTCGTTTTCTCTCTGTGGCTCTCGCTTGCTTTCCTTCTGGCTCTCTCTCGCTTGCTTTCTGTCACTCGCTCTCTGTGGCTATCTCTTGCTTGCTCTTTTTCTGTGGCTCTCTCTTGCTGTTCCTCACTCTCTCTGTGGCTCTCTTTCTCTGTGGCTGTCTCTCGCTTGTTCTGTCTATGGTTCTCTCTTGCTCTCTCTCACTGTCTCTGTGGCTCACTCTCACTCAATTGCTCTCTGTGGCTATCTATCGTTCGCGCTCTCTTGCACTCACTCTCTCTCTGTCGCTCGCTCTCTTTCTGTGCCGTTCTCTCTGTGTGTCTCTCTCTCTCTCTCTGTGGCTGTCTCTCTCGATCTCTCTCTCTCTCTGGCTCTCTTGCTCTCTCGCACTCTCTCTGGCTCACTCGCGCTCTCTGTGACTATCTCTTGCTCGTTCTCTGTAGCTATCTCTTGCTTGCTCTCTTTCTTTGGCTTTCTGTCGCTTGCACTCTCTTGCTGGCTCGCTCTCTTTCTGTGGCGTTCTCTCTGTGTGGCTCTCTCGTTCTCTCTGTGGCTGTCTCACTCGATCTCTCTCTCTGTGGCTCTCTTTCACGCTCTCTGGCTCACTCGCTCTCTCTGTGGCTATCTCTTGCTTGCTCTCTTTCTTTGGCTTTCTCTCGCTCGCACTCTCTCTTGCTCTCTCTCACTCTCTCTTTCTATGGCTCTTGGAAGAAATGGAGGAAAAAAACAAATTTACAAAAAAGGAAACTCGCCAGGTAATGAAGTGTTTGAAGACGATAATGACATTATGTGATATTTAGATGTCATATAAATGGCCTTTTCCTACCATCCTTTTGGTAAGAAAAAACAATTCCATACGTCTCGTGAGTGGTCAGTGTGCGCAGTTTACTAATATGGTGGGTATGGCGGTCTATTTCTGGATATCACAGGGGCACATAAGCCAATGTCTTGGGGTCCGGATGCAAACGTATCTATTTAGTCCAAGGGGACATAAAGTGGTTGCTGGTAGAGAGGTCTCCTGCACACACCAATGAAGACGATAATTACTTGGTGTTACGGGATATTTGTTGTATTATCTGAAATTAGGAAGTTTTCATAAGCAAATTGAACTTTGCATTTTTTTTTTGCTAACAGTCAGTCTCCTCTGCAGCCAGGATGTGAGGGGTTAAATTCATAAGTGGGAATGTGGGCCCTGGTATGGTGAATAGAGCCCAGTGTGGGAGCCTTTATGGCGCAGGCTTGCATTGACAGATGCTTTACAAGGCGTCCTGTGTGTAGAGCCACGGTTTTATGACGGGAGAAGAATTCATCTGAGCGCCTCCTATTGTCAGTTTCTGTGGCAGCGCAATTCATCAAGTGTTTTAGGGTCAGGAATGGGTTAATATAATCTGAAGCCAGATTAAAAAGGCCAGAAAACCCCCTTTTAATGCATTATGTCCGTCATCACTGTCCCCATTGGGGCTCACAATCTACATTCTCTATAGGTGGCTGTCCAGTATTGCCAAAGTCAGCAAGGTCAGTCCACGTTAATATAATGAATATGGGGGCCTTTATCTCTCATTATACAGTACAGGCGTTGTGGTGGGTAGAACATTGCTTGGAGATTGCTTCTTTTTTTTGGGCTTTTCGCATTTTAATTTTTCGTTTATACACCTGTGAACTGTTACTTTTTTTTTTTTTGTTGCAGAGTTCCTGAACATCTTGTCAAAAGCATCACGTGGCAGACACTACATGCTGTCAATTTCTGCCACAAGCACAATGTGAGTATTGTGATTGTCTGTGCAGTAAAGTATATAGTGTTAATCTATTTGTTGTATAAATTATACAATATGTACAAAGTATGGCACCACCTGGTGTTCAAAATGTATAGCAATGTGCACGTCATCATAATGAGCGGAGTGCTAATGGTCACACAATGCTCAGTACATCTTCACAGCCAGATCTATACATAGTGATCTTCTGATCACTGCTGAACAACTATTAGGCTGTGTGCCCACGATGCGTTTTTTAAGCGTTTCTGCAGCTGCAAAAACGCTGCAGAAACGCTTAACAAAACGCTTGGTAGAAGGTCTCCCATGTTCCCCAATGATAATCCGCGTGTGCGGTGCACATGCTGCGGAAATTTCCGCTGCGAGTTATCATTGCGGAAAAAAACGCAGCACTACCAATTATTTTGCGGAAGCGCTGCGTTTTCGCCGCCATTGACTTGCATTAGAACACATGGATTACGCATCACTGTATATGTAGATGCGGAATCCATGCTTTTCAATGTGCGGATGGTACCAGGGTGTAGAGGACAGGAGACTCTCATCCGGACCAGGGTACCATAGAAACTGTAAAAAAAAGAATAAAATAAAAAATAAATATTATACTTACCTTCTGACGGCCCCCGGTCTCCTTCTCTTCCCTTGCCGGCAGCTCGCGGTGGACTGAAGGACCTGCGCTGACGTCATAGTCATGTGACGGCAGGTCCTTCAGTGTAGTGCACCGCGATCTGCCGGCAAGCCAGGACGGAGCGAATAAAGACTCTGGGGGCCATCGGAAGGTAAGTATAGATTTATTTTTTTATTTTTTACCATTCTTTCGCTCACGCTATATAAATCCATGACGGTTGCATGGATTTATATAGTGTGACCAAGTTGACAAGCACTTTCCAAGTGATGCTAAAATCGCTTGGAAAGCGCTTGACAATCCGCATGCGAAAATGCAAGTGAAGAACGCTTCACATCCGCATGTCCCTGGCAGGAAAAACGCATGTACAATCCGCATGCGTTTTTTCTGCCAGGGAGATGCTGAAATGCTCAGGAAAAAATCCTGAGCATTTCTGCATCGTGGGCACATAGCCTAAGAAATAGCTTTGTGCCTGCTTGTATCAGAGCAGAACACTCCTCCTGTAGGGGAAGTAATAAATTGTCTGCTGCCAGAGGGAGAAGGGGACTGATTTTGTTAACACAATGGGGTATAATTGGAAGTAAAAAAAAGTATGAAATTAATTAATGGGACAGAGAGATTCAGGTTTAACTGACTTAACACTGGGGGTCCAAATGCTGGGACCCCTAGTGATCCCAAAATTGTAGCTCTGAGGATGGGGTTTTACTGTACTTCTTTACAGCCCCATTAACAATGAAGTAGCACAGACCGACCATGTTCACCTTCACTGCATTCCAGTTCTCTGATTTCATGATTGTTTGGGGTCCCAGCGGTCTGGCCCTAAGCAAGTTATCCCCTATCCTTGTTTTTTTGGTGGGGGAATAACCCTTTCACTATCTGTATTGTAGCACTATATTACATGACCGCACTCTTTGTACAGTGCCGCCTTCACGTCCTTAGTAATTAACCTCTATTATCATCTTTCCAAATCCTGTTCTGCAGCCAGGCTTTCACAGCCCCTCCAGGACAGATATAATGTCATGGTGGTTGTCCTGCACTTTACACCCCCACAGGCTTCATTGCTTCTGCTGCCCTGTGATCTCCGCGCCATCTCCCTTCCCGAAGACTCCACAGGGCCAAATATAGAAGCAATTAGAATTTCTAGCTAGATTACACCACAGTTTTGTGTCTCGTCTTGCACTAATCTCTCCTGTGACACCAGCTCTCCTTCTTTGATCATTCAAGTCGCCAGCGTCACGTTTTTAGCTAATTGTTCTTGTAGCTTTTTTTTTTTTTTCCATCACGTAGTTAACCCTTCGTTTGCCAGGGATGCAAAACATAATGTAAACTGTAGCCCCCTTATAAACTACATACAGTGAAATAAAGGATGTAGAAACAAACAAAAACAAAAAACTGTCCAAAACTCATTATGAAGCGCTATTGCAAAAAATGCTTTTGGATATGTATTTTAAAAATAAAAAAAAAATTGAATTGATGAATTTTGTATGTCACCAGTGTATTCACCGAGATGTCAAGCCGGAGAATATCCTTCTTACCAAGCACTCTGTCATCAAGCTGTGTGACTTTGGATTTGCAAGGATATTAAGTAAGTATTTTCCATTTTCAATGACCCAATACCCGCCAGGCCAATTTTTGTTTTGACTCTTTCATATTTCTCCTGCCCTTCTTCCAAGAGCCATAACTTTGTATTTTTTTTACTTATAGCTGTATGAGGGCCTGTTTTTTTAATGACAAGTGCTTTTGAATGACACCATTCACTTTACCGAAAAAAAAAAAAAATTCCAAGTGTGTTTACATTGCAAAAAAAAAAATAGAAAATTCTGCCATGGTTTTTTGAGCTTAATTTTATTATTTTATTTTATTGTAAATGTTATTTATTAAAGTTTTTGTGTGGTGTGACTATTGGGATTAAAGGGATAGTCATTCAAAAATTTTTAAAAATTGCAATTTTTAAAACATTTTTGTCAAATTTCTGATATGTTTTGCATTTATTTATAAAAATATCAACCTAAATTTACCATTATTATAAAGTATCACGTGTCACCAAAAAAAAAAAACAGTCTCAAAATCAATGGGATATGTTGAAGCATTCCAGAGTTATTACTACATAAAATGACACTGGTCAGATTTAAAAAAATTGGCCCGGTCACTAAGGGGTTAAAAAATAACCCAGAAACCTGATTCTCCAGGCCAGCACGACAATGACGATACCAAAGATGTAGAATTTGTAGAAAAATAGAATTTGTTGTGTCACCATTTTCTGACACTTTTTTTTTAAATTATTTTATTAATTATTATTCCACTGATGGAGCTGTGTAAAGGCTTGTTTTCTTTTTGCGCGGCGAGATATGTACCCAAAAATGTATTCAATAAAAACTATAAGATGCTTTGATCGCTTTTTATTGCATTTTTAAGAGGAGGTTTAACAACAGAAAATGTCAATTCTGGTGTTTCATGTTCCTTTTTGTTTACTGTATGGGTTAAATAACTTTATTTTGATATATGGGACTTATATGGACTTGGCGATATTGAATGTTTATTTTTCATGTTTTATTTTAATGGTGGGAAATGGGAGTGAATCGAATTTTCAGTTTTTGTTGTTTTTTTTTATTTTAAGGGACTTAAACCTGCAATCGTTCTATATACTGAAATAAAACTGTATGTATTTCAGGATAGAGCTAAAATTACTGTCTCTCATGACAATCCTATAAAGATTATCACGGTCTAGCAACATGGCAGTAAAAGGGGATATTGAAGGGTCCCAATGGGCGCATGGGACCCAACTGTCATGTGTCTGGGTTTGTACTCTTGAGCTGCACTTTGTGGTCGGCTTCTCTTTTTGCTGGGCCACTGCAGATACACCTTTTCTCCGGGTGTTTAGTTCCTGTTATCATTGCTTTCAGCTACATGTGTTTTCAGTGACTGATTTGTCTGCCCTATCAACTTTCGGGTGCGGCTTTATATACTTTCTCTCTGCTGGTATTTCCTGCTGGTGATGGTCTCATTTGGATGTCCAGCTATACTGTTGTAGTTTAAGCTAGTCCATGAAAGACCAGCTTGGGTTTATCTTTTTGCTGTTTTTGTTCTTTTTCTACACTTATCTTCTTTTTAGGAACATACTTTTAGATAATTTACTCTTGTGCTCTGCCCTTCGGTTCTTTAGGAGGAACATGAAGCGCTGGACGGCCATTCAGGCGACAGCATACGTCAGAGTTGCCATCCTCTAGTCTGTGGTTAGGGCTGTCTCTGTACCTGCAGACACCACTAGGGACTGCGGGGTCAGGACCTCGAGTCTGTACAGGAACCGGCAGGGTCAGTTGCAGTTTTTAGTCACTATCATAACACCAGCGCTTTAACTGCCGCTGTCAGAGATTGATGATGGCATTAGCTCTTAGATGGGGAAGCAAAAACCTGGTGACAAGATTCCCTTTAAAATGTTCTGCAAGCTTCAGAAAGTGAATATATGACCCTCTCTTTACATGAACAGCTGGTCCCTGTGACTACTACACAGATTACGTGGCGACAAGATGGTACCGTGCCCCTGAGCTTCTGGTAGGAGACACACAGTACGGACCCCCGGTGGATGTGTGGGCCATTGGCTGCGTCTTTGCTGAGCTTCTTTCTGGAGTTCCACTTTGGCCGGGCAAGTCTGACGTGGATCAGCTGTATCTGATCAGGAAAAGTTTAGGTAAACGGCGTCCATCACGTCTGACCACATATCCAGCTATAGTTACATGTACTGGTCCTATGTAAACATATATTACTGACTTTCTCATTGATGTAGGTGACCTGATCCCTCGACATCAACAGGTTTTTAGCACAAACCAGTTCTTCAGTGGGGTCAGCATACCGGATCCTGAAAATATGGTACGTAAATCTATAAAATCAGATAAATTAGTAATAATTATTGAAAAATAATTGAAAAAAGGCACGGTGCTTGGATAGGGTCCCGCCCCGTATAAATTAATATGGTAATTTGTGGTCAGAAATCACAGATGGATTGACTGGTAAATCATTCTGCAGTCCATGTACTGTGGTTCATACAGGCTGGAGAAGCCAAATGGTCCAACATATTTAATGGAACCTTATTACAATAAATGCATTATAGCCAAAAATACTTGCACTTAAGAATATATATATATATTTTTTATAACGATCACCTTCTCTTCTGATCCCCCATGGCAGACTGTAAGCTCCTCATCTTTCCTTTTAATATTATAATCTTACATTGGGTCTATAAAACGAAACTGCCAGCAGTCAATATTAGGACGTCCAATATTATACAATTTATTTTCTCATTCTTAAATAGAGATGCTTCTGATTCATGGGTCCTTCATCTTTATTTGCAGGAGCCTCTGGAACAGCGATTTCCAAATATCTCATCTCACGCTTTACGACTAATGAAGGTAAAAAAAAACAATAGATCTCTGATATAGTGAATTATAGGTTTTATCCGTGGTTCTAGATATATGTACTGGCACAAAGGTGTGAAAAGTAATCATCTGCATGACTCGGCCCACTCTCCAAAAAAGTAAGGATTGCCCTCCTGGTTTTTTGGGTTGGATATGTGATTGAAAGGAATCGCATCAATGCCTGCAGCCAAGCACTGGCCTCAGAGGGTGATGTGTTGTTCACCGCTGTGGGCAGTGATTGGCAACAGTGGTCCTAAGCCAACCAGGACAAGCAACATATAGAAAGAGTCGTAGATCCCAGGCAGTGTAGGACCAGGATTGGTAAGTGAGTATTAGCTATTAGATTATTGTGAAGCATTCTAGGTGATATAAAAAAAAGAATCAAGTGTGCGCATCTCCTTCAAGCTCATGGCCTAGGGTGGCACAAATACGCGTTTCTGGGGTAGTGAGTGTTGTAAGCAATTGTGATCCACGCAGATGTAGCACAATCCTCACCTGTATGTGCACACACAGGGCTGCCTGCACATGGACCCCTCCGAGAGGCTCACGTGTCAGCAGCTTATAGAGCACCCCTACTTTGAAAGCATTCGAGAGGAGGCCGACGCTGCAAAAGATCCAGAAAGAGTCAGCAGGAAACAGACCAGACTCCACAGAAAGTATTTCCCTGGGGTATGTACATTATCCTGGATACTTCTCTAGATTGTAAGCTCTTGTGACAGGACTTTCCCCTTTTTAATAATGTCCAGATTACAATTAGACCCCCCCAAAAAAAAGAGTTGGTGTGAGTTGATTTTCCATACCCAGTTCATCGGCCACTTCACTAATTTGCGGTCACTTAATGGGAGTCCTGAGAACTGTTTCGTACCTCCCAGCATCGCTACTCTTCTTTTGATTATCCAGCTTGGCGCTGCTTCACATGTCTTTCTCTCCGCAGCGCTGATGTTGCACCAGACCTGATGCCGGCAGGTATGAGGCTGGTCTCGGGGTTCCCGTCTGCCAACCACAGATTACTGAGGTGGCCGATGTATCTGGTTGTGCGAATCGATTTGCACCAATTCTAACAAGAAGTTTATTAATTGTGAATACTTTGCTGTGTTTATGTCACTGATCCCGGCTCTTCCTACTGCTATTTTCCTTCTCTCCACAGCTCCAGCACCTGCCGCAGCTAACCAACAGTAATCTCCTGCCAGCGCTGGAGAGTAAGAAACATTACAACACCAGAAAGTTCAACTATCGCTTCCCCAACATATAATCAGGGGAAAGAGACTCGTTAAATATTTATTATTCCTGGAACAAAGCATGAGGAATTTGTGGGGGAAAATCAGATGCGGCACGTATTCCAGTAACCAGCGGGCACGGCCTCTCAGTTATTCATAGGATCCGGCCGTTAAAATGCTAATAAACCGCACATTGGCAGAGTGCGCCCCGCAGCAGAGGGCATGGCTGATCGTATCTCACAAATGGACAGCTTCACAATATCGGGCCGTGAACGGGCTGCATTCAGCGCCACTGCATAGTGTATTACTTACAGCATCATATACCAATAGGAAATCAAGCATTTGGCAGATATTTCTTCAGTCCTTGCAATATGTGGTCTATAAGCAGTGAACCAAATTTTCCTGCTTTCTAAGTGGGTCAAATTTACTATACCCACAGCCAACCCCACCTGCCCATCTAGGCTCACACCTATACAAACTGCATGGGCACAATATATCAGCCATGATGCCTTAATATGTGCCTGATACAATGGGTTCATCTATCAACTGATATATTTTGGGTCTTACACAGCGCACCTTCAGATGGGTGGGTGACCATATAGCTTGTACATGGCAATGTAAGAATAATGATGTCCCAGGCCTCCATGCTTCATAGTAGAGCTCTCTGCTTTTTAGGCCGGTTTCACATGTCCAACATTCGTGGTCTGAGTAAGGACTACTATGTTTGGACCGGCCATGGGTCTCCTGACCCGAATGCAACAACCTCATTTTCATATGGGCTTGTAGAGTCAGGAAACCCGTGGCCGGTCAGTACTTGGACCGCAAATGTCAGATGTGTCAAACTGGAAGATTGGGGGACAATTCGGGGTGCTGTGATCTCCCCGATACGTGTCACATTGCTGGCCAAGGTAAAGACTCTGCAGACCCTACTACAAAAGGCAGTCTCTAAATATCAATTTCCAAGTAGTGATCACTTTCTGTTTTACAATGAAATAATTACTTATTGTACACCACTACGATGATGATCTTCATGATCGGTGGGGCTCTGACCTCTGTGGGACCCAGCTGTGTATAGAAAGGCAGCGAGGCACCATTCATATAACGGGCTTTGCTGCAATTCTCACAGCTCGCAGACCTGGGGCTGTGCTGGAAAACAAAGCCGCTCCGAACCTTCTTTCTCAGTATTGCTTGTGGTACCAGTGATCGGACCCCACTGATCATAAAGTGAGGACATCGCTTTGCAAGATTGGGCTACCCCTTTAACAAGTGGCAGGATAAACGTCTGTGCATGACCATGAATATTTCTATAGTTTATCCTATGCTCCTTTACATGGAGCAGTTTATATAACAAACTGTACATAACATCTGTCCAATAGAGGATTCACCGTGTTGGATTTTTTTTGCACAGTCCTCTACTGATCCACCATCTATGACAACGGTGCTCCCTCTGTGACTGAGATGGTGACATGGGGTTAATACAGCCGGACTAAGCGCAAGATTAGCCGTGCAGATAAAGCGTAACATGTCTGATCCGCCAGCTTTCTGAATATCCGCTTTAATCTGCCATGATCTGACCTTCACTAGTCGGCACTATGTTATCCAGAGGCGATTATGATCATTCATTAAACCGCTGTTGGGATTACATCTGACCGTGTTACAAAAGCATAGAACAAATTATGGACGCACATAGGGTTGTATAGTAATTTTTTTTTTATAGTTCTGTATATAACCAGAATAATGACGATGGTCCACACATTAGGGACATGAGATATACACATATGTAAATGTGAACACCGTATACACAAACCTGATATGTTTTTTACTTGGGACGATTGTGTTAATAAACTGAACGTGATCCATACAGTACCTGGCATACTTTTATTTTATCAAACCAACTTGTTAGGTTCCTCTGAAGATTAGGGGACTCTTCAAGCACCCTAGATGGACAATCCCTTTAAAGAACTTTTCAGCTTCCTAATATTGATATTTGTATGAAAATTTCCTTGATTGGTTGCCAATCTCTGCATATCCAGCTGGAGCGATGTTGGCTGCAACAATTGCTGAGAAAGAGCTCAGGATCTGTAATGATGGCCAGAAGTCGCCTGGGCCTCATGTTAGGATCTTTGCAGATGTCATGTCGTCTTGTTCATGTTTTTTACATCTTGGGATTTTTTACGTTTTGCTATCATAGGATCTGTTTATTTTTTTTCTTACACATTCGACTGTGCACCGGAAAAGCTTCACATGCACACAGTAATGTCTCCATAGCCTCCATGCACCAAATGTACACGCGGCGGTCATATTCCTTACACTATTTAGGAAAGTGCATGCTGCTACATGGTAAACATTTATTCACAATGGGAGGCAACAGACTATACTCCACTTTACAGTGGTATACGTTAGGGAATGCTCCCGACAAAAGCATAAAATGAAGTCTGAACACAACCTTATAATGTAACTGTCCAAAGTGATATGCCGTAACAATTAAGAGACTGTCACCAAATTTATGCTTCCTAATCTGCAGCATGAAATAGAAGCACAGACCCTGATTCCAGCGCTGAGTCACTTACTGGGCTATTTGCTGTAGTTTTATCTGCTGCAGCTCTTCTCTAATAACTGA
Organism: Phyllobates terribilis; assembly: GCF_046119375.1. Taxonomy (NCBI): domain Eukaryota; kingdom Metazoa; phylum Chordata; class Amphibia; order Anura; family Dendrobatidae; genus Phyllobates; species Phyllobates terribilis. The sequence continues at coordinate 51,107,375 of NW_027362767.1, read as the reverse complement.
TCTGTCTAACCCTGCCCGCACTTTTCAATGACCGCTTCACTACGAAATGCAGAAGCAGAAACCTGTCAATCAACGGTGGGAGAGGGGATAGCCAGAGCTGAATATTGTGGAAGCTTATCAATGAGAAGACTAGCAGAGATGCAGCAGATAAACCAGTATTTTGATAAAACTATAGCAAGAAGCCCAATAAGTAACCCAGTGCTAGCATCAGGGTATTTGCTGCTACTATGTTTTGGGGGCAGCATAAACCTGATTTTCTTTAAAGCTTCACTCAGACATCTGTGTGCCTGTACGTGTTGTACGCGGTTTTTGTTTTTTTTACATATACAACATGTACCCATAAGAACCTATGCTGCTGTTCACATGTCCGTATTTTTCAAGGACCGTGTGTCCATGTAAAACACATGGAGACATGTAAAAACGGACACACTGATGACGCTGGTACCATTTTCTCACGCACTTGTTTAAACACGGACACGTGAAGGAGGCCTGAGGTTGTGTTGGAGGTCGCTGCACAGTAGGAGGCCAGGAGAAGCATTTTAGATTTTTACTTTTTTTTTATTCAATCATGACATGCATTGTGTTTGTTTATAGAGCTCTGTAGTGTGTCCTGTACAGAAGATATATATGAAGAATATTCATTCAGTGATAGAAATAACAAATGGGGGGGGAGGGGGTGGTAGAACAAAATGGAAAAACCCTTTAATCTATGTGTCTGCCTGTCCAGAAGAGTGCAATGAGAAGAACAAGGCTTATAATTGACCTATATACAATGCAAATAAAATGTAGGGGCGTTATGACACCGCCACTATAGTGTCGCCCGACATAACAAATATTAGTGCGGCTCCTTATCCCTGACAGCTTTTGCAAATGTATAATAAAAAATATCCTCCAACAGCAACGTCCTAAGCACGAGAGTTGAATTCATGGACGATGGAAAAAATGCAAAATAAAACCCCAAAAATGCAAACTCCTACTGAAGATCTAATTTGATGTGCAGTGCCGCGTTGGATTTCCGCAGGAGCTCTACCGTCAGGTCTCTTTGCTTGATCGCTGGCAGATCGCACAGATATAAATACTGCAAATTCCTGGAAATCACAGAGATAATGGTAATTCAATGAATGTACATAGAAATAATACCCTCACCCTTGTTTCAACTACTAAATGGCATTATCTAGATTTTTAGTATGAATAATAAAGGGGTAGTCTAGAATTAGAAAAAAAAACATGGTTTCCTAAATAAGTGAACAATTCCCATTCAAAAGAACATGAATCGCCTTACTATAGTCGTATATCACATAGTAATCTACGTATAAAGGACATTATAGATCCTCCCGTCAGCCATACTAGTAACCCACCTCAAGGAATGGAGCGATATGACCCCTCTGTCGCTCACATTGCCGCAGGTGATGATCTCCAGTCTTTTCAGGCTCTTCTGTAGGTTCTCAATCTTACTTATTCTCTCCAAACAGGCGTCCTCAATGTATATACACTTACATAGTTTCACCTCCTCAAGATGCTCCAGACCATCTGCAAGGAACAATTGGAAGGTTCTGACATCAGGATACGGCATTTTTTAGGTCAGATGATGCTGATACGTTAAAGCTGAGGGGTATTTTCCTGAGGTCCTCGGTGCTGATTTATGACAACAACAAAGTTAAGCTGAACTTTGATGTGGTCATAAGTCTGCACAGAGGACCTCAAGAAAAGAGTAAGGCCTCATTCGGACACCTTCATCAGTGATCAAAGATGGATGAAAAGCAGTCCGTTTTTTTGGCATATGAGAAAAATCACCAACGTCTGAATGAACCTAATAAATCGGACGTCAGAACGAGCAACCATTTAAAGAAAAAAAAAAAAGAGCCCCCACAAAGTGTCCAAAATCTTCACCGCTTCTCTGCTTTGATTAGTTCACCCCATAAACACGATATGGACAGAGTGGTGTCGTCATACAGTATACAGCATTCTGCTTCTATGACCAGGTGACAAAACAGTTCTCAATGGCCAACAGAATGGCTGCCAATACGGTCAACTTACAGCCTTGATTGCAGCAGACGTTCGGCTCAGATACTGCCACCATCATATTTGGTGGAACACCTATACTGTATATCATCAGTAACAATCTCATCATATTTGGTTATTTGTAAAAATAATTAAACCCTAATCCTCACCCAAGTAGTCAAACCCCCTGTACATGATGCAGGAGTCGGTGGCGTCGATGCCCTGAATCTTGTACTGCCCCAGGGGTCCGGTTGGGAGTCCATTATAATCCTGCTGCCACTTCTCAAATCCCTTATAACGTACTTTAGCGCCACAGCGTAAAAGCCACTCCGATGCCGCGCGGTCAGGTCCGACGTCCTTTATACGCTCATAATCAACCCTGATGAGATGAAAGAGTGACAGTCACTGGCACGGCAGCAGGGTGATCCCTCAGCACTGCTGTCATTTACCCAAGGATAGATAATAGACTGTATCCTAGATAAAGAGTAAGGGTATATGTACAAGAAGTGGGGGGATATACAGCAGATACGGACAGAAAGGCCACTGCGCTTTATGGTAGCAGCAAAGTGGATGTAATATTAGGAAATCTTATGCACACGCTGCAGAGAAAAATTGACAGAAGCCGTTTGTCATCTGCAGAATTTACTTTCACTGCGGATTTTTATTTTCCTCAATGCAAAGAGTGAAATCTGCAGTAAAATTATTCGGAAGAAAAAGACTCAGGATATATAACCATGCACACCCAATGTTGGAAAAGTGAAAAAAATCTTTATTACATGATTACATTTAGACAACAAAAGAAAAATTTTTTAAAAGCATTTAAAACAGACAAAAACCATGTGCAATCTTCATAATGGGGGAATTCATGATAATAATATGCATAAAAATAGCAATAAACCCCACTATGTTATGTGCCACAGGTATATTTTACATCACTTATATAACATTCGATTAATGTAGACCAACTAAGCAACCCTGGCTATAAATAGCACAGCACAACCAGTCAAAATATGTGTTTATGACAAAGCAAACCCCCCTAAATAATATAAGTGAATCAAGGAATGAGTAGGAGAGATGGTCTATTGGCAATGGGGGCCCATATTTTAGAGGTATTGGCCAGATTGTGTCACCAAAGTCATATATGACGTGGCACAGTTGATCCACATATAAATAACAAGCCAGGCATTCCTGAGTGGTCAAGTCAAGAAAATAAGTAAATAAAAAATATATGGAAGAATAATGACCTGCTGGCACCAGAGACCCTACGCGTTACGCTGCTCAGACGCAGCTTCGTCAGGGGTATGTTGTCTAAGAGCACATGTGTGTGTTATATAGTTGATCCCAAATGGTGTGACTAGTTTCAGGTGAGTGTTTGTCTCCCTATGGTGTGTAGACAGGCCTGTTCTCATCAGAATGTGTTCCACCCAGTCCACGTGGAACGCAAACGGAAATGGGTTAAACGTCATATCCGGTCCAAAGCAGAGGGCGCCAAATACAGCCCTGAAGCTATTATTGTCAAAGGTGCGTCCCACCCGTACCATACGGTGGAACGGGGGTGGAAGTAAAGTAAACGTCATATCCAGTCAGAAGGGTAAACACGCAGAGCAATGAACTATGCACGTAGTCATAATAAAGAAGAGGCTTGCGTTCCACGATGTCCAGGTCTGTATTCTGTTATGTGATGCATCTTTGTATCTATCTTTGTATCTATGCATGTTTGGTGATTGTCCTCAGATCATATACTGACTTCTTAGTATTCCTGGTTTGGACTGCAGTTCTTTCTTTTCTTTTTTGTTTTGTTTTTTTTTCCTTTTTTTTTTTTTGATTAATGCTAGCACTTTCTTGTGTGATCACTATTATTCTCTGCAGCGGACGCGCTGCTCCTGGGGTTTTTGCGTTCCATCGTGGAACGCAAGCCTCTTCTTTATTGTCTAAATTGTCTAAATGTAATCATGTAATAAAGATTTTTTTCACTTTTCCAACATTGGGTGTGCATGGTTATATATCCTGAGTCTTTTTCTTCTGAATAATTTTGTGTCTTTACATCAGGTTACTGTAGCACCCCTTTCTATTTGTGATTATTATTCCCCAGCAGTGCCCACTTTTTCTTTTTGTGTAAATCTGCAGTAAAGTCGCGGGAAAACCTGCAGGGATCTACTGCAGAAAATCTACAGAGGATACGTCATGTGGACATAACTTAAAGGGGGCTTCTAGCCTTATGTAAATGACGCTAATCATTGTACACAGATGTTCTGCAACACTTTTAGGCTATGTGCCCACGATGCAGAAATGCTGCATATTTTTTACGCTTCTCCCTGGCAGGAAAAACAAATGCGGATTTTACATGCGTTTTTCCGGCCAGGTAGAAGCGTTTGTTAAGCATTTTTTGCATGCATTTCTGCATGCGGGTTATCAAGCGCTTTCCAAGCGATTTTAGCATCACTTGGAAAGTGCTTGACAACTATTTCACACTATATAAATCCATGCAACCGGCATGGATTTATAGTAGTGTGACAAAGTTAGTTAAAAAAAAAAAAAAAAAAAAAAAAAGAATAAGAATGGTAAAAAAAATAAAAAAAGGAGATTTTTGTGTACTCACCGTAAAATCTCTTTCTCTTAGCCTCTAATTGGGGGACACAGGACCATGGGTGTTATTCTGCTGTCCACTAAGAGGCGACACTATGCTTTATCTGAAAAAGATTAACGGTGGCTCCTCCTCTGCAGGATACACCGCTGGACGGCGTCAGCCTTCTCCAGTTTTGTGCAAAAGCATTAGGAGGAAAGTAACATGGATAACATACCATGCCTATAAGAAGGCAACTATGTACGAGCTCAAGAAAAAACAATATGAGAACTCAACATAATAACGGCCTGGAACGGGCAACAGGGTGGGAGCTGTGTCCCCCAATTAGAGGCTAAGAGAAAGAGATTTTACGGTGAGTATACAAAAATCTCCTTTACTCCGTTGCCTCATTGGGGGACACAGGACCATGGGACGTCACAAAGCAGTCCCTGGGTGGGAAGCAATGGACGAATATTGTCTAGACGGGTCCCTACAATTGGGGCACTGCCGCCTGCAGGATACGTCTACCCAGGCTCGCGTCTGCTGAGGACTGGGTATGAACCCTGTAGTGTTTGGTAAACGTGTGTAGGCTAGTCCAGGTGGCTGCCTTACACACTTGTTGCGCCGAGGCCTGGTGCCGAATGGCCCAGGAGGCCCCTACCGCACGTGTAGAGTGTGCCGTAATACCTGCTGGAGGAGGAGAATTTTTGAGGCGGTAGGCCTCTTGTATGGTGGATTTGATGATCCACCTGGTAAGGGTAGCTTTGGAAGCTGGTAGACCCTTGCGGCCGCTTTCCAGAAGAAGGAAAAGAGAATCAGACTTCCGGAAGGGCGCAGTCCTAGACACATAGATACGTAATGCCCTGACAAGGTCAAGCGTATGCAAAGCCTTCTCCACTCTATGAACCGGGACCGGACAGAGGGATGGCAGTGAAATTTCCTCATTGAGGTGAAAGTTGGACACAACCTTCGGAAGGAAGGATGGAACCGTACGGAGAACTACCTTGTCCTGGTAAAAAGCCAGGAAGGGTTGTCTGCAGGAGAGTGCTGTGAGTTCAGACACCCTGCGTAGCGAGGTGATTGCCACCAGGAAAACCACTTTCTGAGATAGAAGGCAGAGTGGGACTTCCCTAAGGGGTTCAAAAGATGTTTCCTGCAATGTTGTCAGCACCAGGTTGAGGTCCCACGTTTCTAGTGGTCGTCTGTAGGGGGGAACCAATCGGGAAACCCCCTGAAGAAATGTCCTTACTTGCGGCTTGTTAGCAATGCGCCTCTGAAAAAGCACTGAGAGAGAGCTGACACCTGGCTCTTAAGGGAGGCCAGGGACAGTCTGGCCTCCAGACCCCATTGGAGAAAACCAAGTACCCTGGGGAGGGAATAAGGCAATGGGGTCTGGCCACGAGATTCGCACCAGGTAAAGAAGGCTTTCCAGGTACAGTAATAAATCTTTGCAGAGGTTGGCTTCCGTGCTCTGATCATGGTTCCAATGACATCAGGCGAGAACCCTGACTAAGTTAAAACCCAGGTCTCAATGGCCATGCCGTCAAATTGAGGGCCACTGAGTTCTGGTGGTAGAACGGGCCTTGTGACAGAAGATCCGGGTGGTCGGGTAGACGCCAGGGGACATCTGCTGTGAGCTGCACGATGTCGGCGTACCATGTACGTCTGGGCCAGAACTGGGTCCAGTCCTGGACCAGGGCGTCCGCTCCCAGCGCCCGCGGGTCGTGTGTTCTGGCCATGAAGTTGGAGACCTTGGCATCGAAGTGGGATGCCATTAGGTCCACGTCTGGAGTCCCCCAGCGATGGCAGATCTGGCGAAAAACTTCGGGATGGAGAGACCACTCTCCCAAGTCCATTCCTTGCCGGCTGAGGAAGTCTGCTTCCCAGTTGTCCACACCCGGAATGTGGACCGCCGAGAGAACCGAACCTGTGTCTTCCGTCCAGTGGAGAATGTGTGTCACTTCTTTCATCGCCTGGGCACTGCGGGTCCCCCCTTGGTGATTTACATATGCCACAGCCGTGGCATTGTCCGACTGTACTCTGATGTGAGAGGCTGCCAGTAAGTGATGGAAGGCTCTCAACGCCAGGAGAATGGTATGAATTTCCAAGATGTTGATGGGCATGGTCGCTTCCGCTTGGGACCACTTGCCCTGTGCTCTGTGGTGTAGGTGTACCGCACCCCAACCCGTCAGACTCGCGTCGGTGGTCAGAACTTTCCATTGACCCATGAGAAAGGACTTCCCCTTTGTTAGTGAGGTTGGCTTGAGCCACCAGTGCAGGGACCTCCTGGTTGACGTCAACTGGAACTCCCTGTCGAGAGAAAAAGGGTTCCTGTCCCATGACTTGAGGATGCCTAGTTGGAGAGGCCTGAGGTGAAGCTGGGCAAATGGGACCGCTTCTATTGCCGCCACCATCCTGCCAAGGACTCATGGCAAACCGGAGAGAACGAGGGGGTTTGCGAAGTAGGGTGTGGACTCCTAAACGGAGAGACAGTGCCTTGTCCTTGGGAAGGAGCACTAGACCCTTGAGGGTGTTGAATAACATTCCCAGGAAGGTCAGAGACTGACTCGGGGTTGGTGATGACTTTTGTAGGTTCACTAACCAGCCCAGGCGACTCAGAATGTCAATTGTGATTGAGACGCTGAGTTCGCAGTCCTTGAAGGTGGAAGCCTTGATGAGGAGATCGTCCAGAAATGGAACGACTATTATGCCTCTGGAGTGCAGGACGTCCATGGTGACTGCCATGAATGACTTTGGTAAACCCTCTGGGAGCCGTGACGAGTCCGAACGGGAGAGCCACAAACTGGTAGCGTTCCTGGTCGATTGCGAACCTGAGAAATCTCTGATGGGCGGGCGCAATTGGGATATGCAGGTATGCGTCTTGAATGTCTATGGAGGCGAGAAATTCTCCTTTCTCCATGGACGCAATGATGGACCGAAGGGACTCCATGCGAAAATGACGTACCCGTACATATTTGTTGAGCTGTTTTAGGTCCAGTATGGGCCGTACGCTGCCTCCTTTTTTGGGGACTACGAATAAATGTGAGTAGAACCCTTGGAAGTGCTCGGCCGTGGGGACCGGTACTATGACTCCTGCTTGAAGAAGCGAGGAGACCGCGTGGTGGAAAGCAAGAGCCTTGGCTGGCGGTTTTGGGGGAACAGACAAAGAATCTGTTTTGCGGGTTGGAAGTGAACTCTATCTTGTATCCTGAAGACACTGGTTCCCTGACCCACCTGTCTTCTGTAATAGGCAGCCAGACTTGATGAAAGAGCAAAGTCGGCCGCCTACAGGTGGGGTGTCTTCCGGAGTCCGTGAGTCATGATGAGGAGGAAATGTGAGATTTTCCTCCTTTAAATTTTGACTGGCCTGCCCTTGATTGCCAGGTCTTGTCTGACTTTTGCGTCGACCGCGAGTTGTCCCTGAATGGAGCGCGGTTGTTGTTTTGTGCTGGTCGCAAGACGGACCAGCCGGAAGAGTTCCGAAAGGATCGGAATCGTGCTTGATTGCGCTTTTTGTAACCGAGTTTGGGCTTCAGTTGGGGGGGGGAGAGGTACTCTTACCCCCGGTGGCGTTGGATATCATTGTGTCCAACTGTTCACCGAAAAGCCGACCACTGAGGTATGGGAGGTGTGTGAGGGACTTCTTTGAGGCTGCATCTGCTTTCCATTCCCGCAGCCAGAGAATACGCCGAATCGTGATGGCGTTTGATGCTATCCCCGCTGCACCCCTTGCAGAATCCAGAGCTGCATGGAGCATGTAATCTGCTACAACTGCTATTTGGGCCGCTTGGTCCGACAGTTCAGGGATAGATGTGTGTAGGCCAGTTTATCTGAAAAACGCGCCCTTTCAGTTTGGCTCCGCTCCTTCTGTGACACTGTAGAGTGTCATATTCGTCATCCGGGGGCGGAGAGTGGGCGGCGGCTTCGGCTAGGCCGGAGCCGCGGTGTAAATTTATAGCCGATGCCCAAAAGGGTTCCAGGCCGGCGCGGAAGTCCGGGGGGTTACCGGATCTGAACCGGACCCCCCTGGATTTAACGGCAGTAATGGCGGTGGGGGTATTAGTGTAATGGGGGCCCTTGAAGGGCAGAGACAGGGCCGGGAAGGCTTGTATCTATGTATGCCATGTCTGCCTTGCACTCTCCCGCGGCCCCAACAGGAGTCCACAGCAGGGCTGGGATTCCTGGACTCGGTGCAGAGTGTCAGCTACTGGGAGCTGCGGATGCCTGCACAGGCCCTACCTGAGGCGTCTCAACCTAATACCCCCCAGAGGGGGATTAGGGAGGGTGCTGCTGTCACCATCAGGGGGCTGTTATCCTCGCCTCGACCTCAACCCAGAGACCAAAAGGAATTGGGGAAGGAGGGGGGGTCTCGACTTCGAACCAGCACCCAAGGGGCTAGGGAAGGAGCGACATGGTAAGTAGACATCTCGACTTCAACTGTGCAACCCATAAAAGGGGGCAGAGGAAGGAGCCATGCCGGGAGTCTCGCAGGAGACCCACTTATCTTCATCTGTTATTCCGTCGGAAAAAAAATCGGAGTAAAAATCTTTAGGTGTGCCTCCTATGCGACACTAAGCAAAAACTGGAGAAGGCGGACGCCGTCCACGGGTGTATACTGCAGAGGAGGAGCCACAGTTAATCTTTTTCAGATTAAGCATAGTGTCGCCTCCTAGTGGACAGCAGCATAACACCCATGGTCCTGTGTCACCCAATGAGGCGACAGAGTAAACAAGATTATACTCGCCTTCCGATGTCCTCCCGGTGTTATCTCCGCCGCGTCCGGTCTCTTGCACTGCTCGCGGTGGTGTGAAGGACCTGCAATGACGTCATTCAGTCATGTGTCAGGTCACATGACTCAATGACGTCATGGCAGGTCCTTCACAACAGCGCGAGCAGTGCAAGAGACCGGACGGAGAGGACAAAACACCGGGAGGACATCGGAAGGTAAGTATAATCTTTATTTTTTATTTTAAATTCTTGTTTTTACAGTTTCTATGGTACCCAGGCTGGATGAAAGTCTCTTCTCCTCCAGACCTGGGTACCATCCGCACATTGAGCCGTGTGATATCCGCTTGTGCACATGTAGTGATGCGGATGTCACGCGGTCCAATGCAAGTCAATGGCGGCGATTACGCTGCGTGTCCGCAAAATTAATGGACATACTGCGGATTTTTGAGCACAGCATAAATGCTGCGGAAAAATCCGCAGCATGGGCATTGACATTGCGGCTTGTCATTGGGGACCATGGGGGACAGATTACCAAGCGTTTCCCAAGCGTTTACGCTGCGTAAATTCCGCAGCATAAACGCTTGGAAAATGCTTCGTGGGCACGCAGCCTTATGGTCTATTTTCCAAATCCCCACCTTTTTCAGCTTGCTGTCAGTAGACTCATTCTTGTTTAGCTTCAGGCTAAGGTTCGGGTAAAGTGCCCATACGCCAGGTAGGACTGGGTTATATTCTAGTATTGCAGGTCTTAATTAGATGCACCTGGCTAGCTTTGACTAAGAACCAGTAAATAGCTTAAACATGGTGTTTAGTCTGCTGGATGTTGAGCAGAGTGGAGAGTGTTGAAGCTGGCGAGTGACCAGCCAAAATGTGAGCTGTAGCTGGGATAGAGACCAGCCAGAGTCTCTCTCTGAATGGAGACAGCATGGTTCAGCTAGGAAAGCTGAGCAGTCTGTGTGCTGAAGCTGCAGAGTAATGTGTGGAAGCTGCAGCCTGTCCAATGTGAACTGTGCATGGAGATCAACACTTGTTTGGCGCCGTAAGCTGCTGGATCTTGGGATATAGAGGAAACGGGGACTAGTTGGGTCGTGACTCTTCTGTGTATGAAGTTTGCAATCTGTTCGGGTGAGCCCACACTGATATATATGTGCTGTAACATACCTGGCGGCGTTCTTGCATGGTGGTCCATCTCCCACTGTGCAAGAGAGCGCACTTGATCTCCTGTCCAGAGTGTCTCTCTGGCTTCCCTCCATGCTGTCTGTTTGTGTCTGTCTCTGCTGCTTAAGGGCGGCGCCCGATCACTTCCTGCTTTTTGTACCTGCTGTGGGTCACACCCCTTGTGCGTCCTCAGCCTATTGCTGTCTGACACTTGCTATATAGCTCAGCAGCTCCCTTCTATCCCTGCCTGAGCATAGTGTTTTCCTTCATTGTGTGCTTGCACTCTGAAGGTGCCAGGTCCCGTCTTTGTTTCCTTGTCTGCCTTTCCTGGAGGCTGTATTTCCAGGCCTGTCTGAACTTAGTCCTGTATGTCTCCTGCTTTTGTATCAGTTCCCGTGTCTGAACTGAGTCCTGTATGTCTCCTGCTTTGCGGTATCAGCTCCCGTGTCTGAACTGTGTCCTGTATGTCTCCTGCTTTGCGGTATTAGTTCCCGTGTCTGAACTGAGTCCTTTCTGTGTATCTTGTCTGTCCTGTCTGAACACGCTCCTTGCCTGTTCGTCCCGCCTCTCTGGGGGCAGTATTCCCAGACCCGCTCCTGTATCCCGCTGCAGTGTCGGTCGCCTCCGTACACTCAGTTCCAGTCTGAACTCTCTCCTATCCTTTACCTGTTTTTCCTCTATGTCCGTTCCTTTCCTTTTTCTGCAGAGTCTGAACTCGTACCTAACTCCTGCCTGTTGTCTCTGTACTCCCGTTTGTGAGTTTGTGGTCCACTCGCTACTTCACTGCAAGTACCCTGTGGGTGTCTGGCTCTGTCTTTCCCTTCCTGTCTGTTCCGTGTGAACAGAGTCCTGTCCTGCCCTGCTTCTGCCCGCTGCTCCGGCAGTCCTGTCCTGCCCTGCTCAGCCTTGTCTGCACTCTAGCTGTGCTTGCCTGTAACCCTCTGCCTGTATTGTTCCTGAGTCCCGGTGTGTACTGGGTCCTTTCCTGCCTGTGTTCCTACCTGCTAGTGCCTCCCTGTCTGCACTCTAGCTGTGCTTGCCTTTACCCCCCTGCCTGCATACCCGCCTGCCTGCATACCAGTCGTGCCTGCCTATACCCACCAGTCTGTGTGCCAGCCTACCAGCCTGTTCCTGTATTCCCCTGTGTGGGTCAACAGCCGTGTCCGGGGTCTGTCCTGGAGTAGCACCTGGTCCCTCTGCTCGGTTCCTCCTTGGTGCACTGGCGTCGTATGCCGTCGTGCGACCCTGGTCGGATCGGGTGAATACTTAGTCACGCCCCTCCAGGCATTCACTCTCCGGCGCGGTCCAGTGGAATCACTACCAATCCCACGCACACGCCGCTTAGCCCGGGCGTGTGCATAACAGCATGCTCAGGCCATGGTTCCCGTTGAGCCCCACGGCCTTCGCCCTCTGAGAAGTTTTCCAGCGAATATATGCATTAAAATAAATAAATAATTTTTTTTTCCCTTAGCTGAGTTCCAGGCGAATTACGCACCGTCCAGATGGATCTATCAGCTCTCGTTCCTGCGGATCCGCCACGTTATTATGGGGATCCAAGACAGTGTCGTGCATTTGTGGAGCAATGCATGCTACACTTTAAGGCCTACCCTCTTTATTTTCCTTCCGATTGGGCTAAAGTGGCCTTTATGATGTCTTACCTGGCGGGTGATGCCTTGGAATGGATCAACCCCCTATATGAAACACAGGATCCGATCCTCCGGGACCTAATGGCCTTCCTGGTGGCCTTTCTAATGGTCTTCGATGATCCTAACCCGGAGACTCCTGCTGAAGCTTCACTTCCCAATATCCCGGAGCAGCCCCAATGGGTAATGTGTGTGGGTAGCGCAATAGTCCTCCAGCCCAATGAGACTACTGCCCACCCAGAATCCTCTCAGGGTGACTACGCTTTCCGGAATACTTCTCTCAACCTCAAGAGGCAGTCCAGACGTGCTAGACTTAGAGGCAAGCCGTCACGCCAGGGCCTGTCCTCCCTGAGACCTCCTGACCCCAACCTTGAAGTCCCTACTGAAGCTTCATCTCCCTGTATCCCGGAGAAACCCCAATGGGTAGTGTGCGTGGGTAGTGCACCAGTTCTCCTGCCCGAAGAGACTTCTGCCCATCCAGACTCCACACAGGAGAACTTCCTGCACCCGGCATCAGATGCTTCTCTCTCTTTAACCGGTGTGCATGTCCAAGGATGCTCCAAAGCTGTGGTTACCTCAGAGTCTGTGCACCTCTACTACCTGGCGGAGGATCCCCTGTTGCCTCCTGAATCCTCCGGGATACCACTCGATGACAAATGGAGAGAGACTTCTCTACACCCGGTACTCAATACTTTGTCCGCTTCGTCCTGTGAGCCTGACAATGGGTACCCCAAAGTGGTAGTTACCTCCGAGTCTCTACACCCCTCCGACCAGGCGGAGGATCTCCAGTTGTCTCCTGAACCCTTCGGGGTGCTACCTGGTAGCGAAAGGACAGAGACTCTCCTATACTCTGTACCTGATACCTCGCTCGCTTCGTCCAGTGAGTCCAACCTAGTGTACTCCGAAGCAGAGGTTACTCCTGAGTCTCTACACCCCTCCGACCAGGCGGAGGACCTCCAGTTGTGTTCAGAATCCTTCGGGGTGCCACCTGGTGGTGAATGGACAGAGACTTTCCTATATCCTGTACCTGATACCTCGCTCGCTTCGTCCAGTGAGTCCAACCTAGTGTACTCCGAAGCAGAGGTTACTCCCGAGTCTCTACACCCCTCCGACCAGGCGGAGGACCTCCAGTTGTGTTCAGAACCCTTCGGGGTGCCACCTGGTGGTGAATGGACAGAGACTTTCCTATACTCGGTACCCGATACCTCGCCTGCTTCCTCCAGTGAGTCCGACCTAGTGTACTCTGAAGCAGTTGTTTTCTCTGAGCCTCTGCACTCTTCTGACCCGGCGGAGGACCTCCAGTTGTTTCCTGAATCCTCCGGGGTACCACCAGATAACAAAGAGACAGTGACTTTTCCTCATTATGTACCTGATAACCCGTCTATTTTTTCCTGTGAGCTTGACAAGATGTACCTCGAAGCAGAGATTACCCTCAAGTCTCTGTCCCCCTCCAACCCAGTGAACGACTGGTCCTCGAATTCCCTGCGGAAGATTCTGGCAGGCCTGAAGAAGAGGGGGCGTAAGGGGGGAGGTACTGTAACATACCTGGCGGCGTTCTTGCATGGTGGTCCATCTCCCACTGTGCAAGAGAGCGCACTTGATCTCCTGTCCAGAGTGTCTCTCTGGCTTCCCTCCATGCTGTCTGTTTGTGTCTGTCTCTGCTGCTTAAGGGCGGCGCCCGATCACTTCCTGCTTTTTGTACCTGCTGTGGGTCACACCCCTTGTGCGTCCTCAGCCTATTGCTGTCTGACACTTGGTATATAGCTCAGCAGCTCCCTTCTATCCCTGCCTGAGCATAGTGGTTTCCTTCAGTGTGTGCTTGCACTCTGAAGGTGCCAGGTCCCGTCTTTGTTTCCTTGTCTGCCTTTCCTGGAGGCTGTATTTCCAGGCCTGTCTGAACTTAGTCCTGTATGTCTCCTGCTTTTGTATCAGTTCCCGTGTCTGAACTGAGTCCTGTATGTCTCCTGCTTTGCGGTATCAGCTCCCGTGTCTGAACTGTGTCCTGTATGTCTCCTGCTTTGCGGTATTAGTTCCCGTGTCTGAACTGAGTCCTTTCTGTGTATCTTGTCTGTCCTGTCTGAACACGCTCCTTGCCTGTTCGTCCCGCCTCTCTGGGGGCAGTATTCCCAGACCCGCTCCTGTATCCCGCTGCAGTGTCGGTCGCCTCCGTACACTCAGTTCCAGTCTGAACTCTCTCCTATCCTTTACCTGTTTTTCCTCTATGTCCGTTCCTTTCCTTTTTCTGCAGAGTCTGAACTCGTACCTAACTCCTGCCTGTTGTCTCTGTACTCCCGTTTGTGAGTTTGTGGTCCACTCGCTACTTCACTGCAAGTACCCTGTGGGTGTCTGGCTCTGTCTTTCCCTTCCTGTCTGTTCCGTGTGAACAGAGTCCTGTCCTGCCCTGCTTCTGCCCGCTGCTCCGGCAGTCCTGTCCTGCCCTGCTCAGCCTTGTCTGCACTCTAGCTGTGCTTGCCTGTAACCCTCTGCCTGTATTGTTCCTGAGTCCCGGTGTGTACTGGGTCCTTTCCTGCCTGTGTTCCTACCTGCTAGTGCCTCCCTGTCTGCACTCTAGCTGTGCTTGCCTTTACCCCCCTGCCTGCATACCCGCCTGCCTGCATACCAGTCGTGCCTGCCTATACCCACCAGTCTGTGTGCCAGCCTACCAGCCTGTTCCTGTATTCCCCTGTGTGGGTCAACAGCCGTGTCCGGGGTCTGTCCTGGAGTAGCACCTGGTCCCTCTGCTCGGTTCCTCCTTGGTGCACTGGCGTCGTATGCCGTCGTGCGACCCTGGTCGGATCGGGTGAATACTTAGTCACGCCCCTCCAGGCATTCACTCTCCGGCGCGGTCCAGTGGAATCACTACCAATCCCACGCACACGCCGCTTAGCCCGGGCGTGTGCATAACATGTGCCTGCTGAATGAATTGTTTATTTGCTGTGATACCTTTGTGCCCAGAAGAGGCTGTTTTTGGTTTTGAATCCCTTGGAATTTTATGAAAGCAATAAAACTGCACCTGTTTGGACCAAACCGCACTGCCTGTGTGAACGCTACCTAATGCTGAGAGCGTGGATCCCTACAATTACCAGAACTGCTGAGTTTGGGAGGGATCAGTCGAACATCTAATGTACATTTGTGGTGTCTTGGTTATCCAATGAGGTCAAAGGAGAGAAGGATTGAGCATGTTGGATTTTAATATGATCGATCATTCATCCTTACTGGAGATAATCCACCACCACCGGCGTCTGGCAGTTTCTCCCCACAGAGGAAAAAAGGACGCCTTTTTAAAGCCCCCATACACATTATACTAATGTCAGCTGAACCCGCCGATATCGATGGATTCGTCCTACAGTCTAATGTGTATGGGGCGCCGGATGATTGACTTTCGGGAAGCTAAGGATCCAGTATGTCTGTGTTCAGACTGCTGATCATTTTATTCTCCTGGAGATAAGCTGCAGCCAGACATGAAAGTCGGCGACTTTCTCAGAGAACACAGGAGCGTTCGGCCGAACAAGCGCTTTTGTGTATGGGAGAGTCGGCTGTCAGCTAAACGATCGGCTAATGTGTATGGGGGCTTACGTCCAGAGTCACATGTACAGGGAGAAGGGCGATTGCTATTGGCCGATGGAGATCAAAGCGTAGGTTCACACATTGCAGATTTTTTTCTGCAGAAGAACCTGCTTGGGTTACATGTGGATTTTTTTGCAGTATTTGTGCGGATTTCACTCTTTCCATTGCAAAGGGAGAATTCTGCACTAAGAGCTGTCACGCTGCAGAGTCTGAAATTCTCACTTCACAATTTCTTAACAACTTATAGATGATAATTGTTGAAATCTTTTCTGCTTCTCTGAGAAATTTCTGAACAAAATCCGTGCTGAAAATACGCACCAAGACGCATGGTGTGAATGTAGCCTATGGATCAGTTCAGATCTCGTTTGTGGTACATATTAGTAGTAGCCTATGGCGATGTCTGGTGTCAGCTTTCCTCATGCATACCCCAATTGGAGAGTAAAACTAAAGCTGGCTGTAGACGAGCGTATGAAGAGTCGGGCCAGTCACCTCAACAAATTGCAGACATGACTGGCTCACATTGGACGGGCGCAGCAGCGGCCAGCTATCTGCATGCATTATTCTGGTCCTTACATCGGACCCAAGTAGTACATGCTGCAATTCATTTGTCACTATGGTCGGACCGAGAGAAGAATCGGATAGCACCCGTCCCGCACAGCACAGAGCCCGTCCCCATGAGCCCAGGGGTGCAGGCCACCTAGATGCTCCTGAGGATTAGGTGCAGGGCGCTCCCGGGACACACACCCATAGATAATCCTCTATATTTCTAATTACCAGGTGTGCTCTCAGCTGAAACGGTGTTTATCTGCTGTTGCTCTGTATCCCGGATTAAATTTAGTGATTATAGCCGTAGTCTGAATAAGCCTCAGATTTGATTACCTGTGCGCTCCAGATAAGAGGCCCACGGTGTCTTATTGCGCAGAAGACACAGACCAGGTACAGCTGTCTCCAGAGCTGAGTGACTCCGGATAAAGGAGAGCAGGTGTGACCTATGCCCGAGCCGCTGCCACGATCCTTGTATTGTACCTAGCCGTGCGCTCCTCCATATCAGGGCTGGAGGACGGGCACTCACTGA
The DNA here is from genome assembly GCF_046119375.1 of Phyllobates terribilis. NCBI lineage: Eukaryota > Metazoa > Chordata > Amphibia > Anura > Dendrobatidae > Phyllobates > Phyllobates terribilis. The sequence goes on along the minus strand of NW_027362767.1, from coordinate 51,090,643 downwards.
GGCTTTATCACACCACCCATCTATGTCTTGTGCTTATTACAGTGATGACAAGCTGCCATCTGCCTCCATGCATCAGCGGGAGCAAACAAAAAGCCCCGAATGGTGCCTGCCTACAACTAGTTAATCTTTTAAGGATTTTCTTGCTATTCAGATTACAATAGGAATATGATAGGATGGGATATTTCTGCAAAATGGAGTGGATTTAAAGACCTACTCTGGGCAAAGCAGACCCCTTGTGTTATATCTGGTGCAGTAGGACACTGGAGTTTAGTAGCAGTAGATAATGCATTAGATTTCCTTAAAGTGTTAATTAAAGGGGTTGTATTGGGATCCTGTCTTCAGGAGTGCACCTCTCCCCAATCTTTTTGCTTGCTAAGGGGCAGTGTGCTCCTGATGACTGAGACTCTGGGCCGGCGGTGCGGCTAAGCCGCTGGGCCGATGTGTGCGCTCTCCAATGCTGGTGGTGGATTTGACTCTGCAGTATCAGAGGAGCACACAGGCACTGAGGCTAAAAAGATCAAGCCATCCAGAGAGCTTCAGAGCAGCACTCGCTGGTGCACGCTCCATGCCTGGAAGACTGGCCACTTTTCAGAGGCTGCAGAGGTGGTCGATAATCTAGACAACAAGCTATTAACCATGGAATTACAGAATAGGAGGGACGGAGAAGATTATTAATAAGAAGTAAACTGCAAAGTTGTTTGTTTTTACAAGCACTTTGCAAATGTCCCCATTTAATTAGATGAGACAACCCCTTTAAATGCACAAAAGCTAATGCTAGATACCGTGGTGCTGTATGCAGGGCTTTTATTCCCGCTAAATGATAGACACCTGGATCTGTCGGGCACCATTGTGTCCATCATACCCCAAATCTGCCACTGCGCTGTGTCTTCTACTAGAAACAGAATCCATGAAGCAGGTGTGAACAGAGCCTTGGACTTACAGCTCTTATCCCCCTGACCACTTAAGTCTAAAGGGGCTTGTAAAGTTCTCTCTCCTGACCCCCCTTACACATGCATGCTCACTACAGCTACGTGTGCATGTGTTTCATTGGAGTCCAGTAAGGGCTGCAGACACTTCTGTTAGCTTCTTATCTCCTATGGAAACAAATGGATTGGGTGCTGTAATACAACAGGAAAGAGATGGCCGTCCGGTCCCCCTGAAATCAGCAAGTTTGGCAGATAATAAAAAAAGATTGTACCAAATTAATAAATTATCCCCTATTGATAGGGCATAACTTCTTGAATGCTGGGGGTCCGGCCGCTGGGACCTGCACTGATCCTGAAACCCTGGCTCTGCATAGGTCGCGCAGGGGAACCTCCGCTCCATGCACTTTCTATGAGACGGTCGAGTACAGTGCGCACATTGATAGGGTCCCAGTGATCAATAAGTTATCCTCTATCCTATGGATAGGGGATAACGTATTGTCTTAGTACAACCCCTCTAACTTAATGCCTATGGGGTCATTTAGGCTAGACCTGACTTACTCAGCTGGCAATTGCTCCAGACCCCCTTTAAATTGAGAATTCAGGAAATATTCCCCCTGCTGATGGTGGGGAAACTCCTGGCACCTGATTATATGCCATAAATGTGTAAAATGTAGCACCCTAACACCTTGCCTCCCTGTTGAATTAATCAGAGGTGGCGCATGTGCAAAGTCTATGCAACGGAGGGCGACAGCCGAGCTCTGCACTGTCCCTAGACACTGCATAGAGGGGCAGCGTGTATATGTGACCACCCCTCCGTCACACAGGGGGCACAGGACCCATCAATGTGGGAGGCCGAGCAGTGGGACCCCAAGTGATCAGTCGTGTCCTGTGAAAAAATGATAAGTAGTGATTCTTGTAAATGGTGGATAACATTGCCTACCTGTTAAATACAGCATTCAGCCACCCCCAGAAGTATCTGCACCCGGATGCAGAAGGTATCCGCTTCTTAATATGGAGAGACGGACGCACAATCTGAGCGAACATCCTAGAGCTTATCCTGGAACAGACAACAAAATATGACAGGAGTCAGATCTTCTCCAGCTTACAAAACTACAACTCCCAACATACTCTACCAAAGAGAGAAAGCTCGGAGCTTTAGATGACCATCAATGTGTGATCGGTGGGGGTTAGACCACCAGGACCCCATCGCACAGCAGAATAAAGGGGCCATGATGGTCACCCTGACAGAGTTTCTGTCCACCATTAGGGCCATGATGGATTAGGAGAACAGGGGTCCCGTAGTCACGCATGCGATGGACAGAGACAAGCGCTGCACGTCATCTCCATTAGTCCTATAGACATTAGTAGTAGGACCCCCAGCGGTCATACATTAACTCCTGGAAAACCTCTTTAATCAATGTATATATAATGTACTTAGAACTTGGTTTTCAATTTCTAAACACCAAAATCACAACTTGCTGTCACTGAATGGAAACATTCTGGTTTCATCCAAAGGTTAAAAAGCCATCTTGGTCCTGTTGCTCAGAGCAGAGGGTTTGTATCAGTGTGCTGCACAAAAGCACAAATCTCTACAGAAGGACAGATCTCAGCAAGCAAATATCTTGATATTGCAAGGTTTCCTTCCTCGGGCCAAACTTTTGGCAAGCAGTACACACTGTCAGTATTCGGCAATCTGCCTTTCTAAGCTTTATCCTGGGGTGGGAAACTCCTTTATAGCAAAGAGCAGAAGAGCGTTTCATAACATAATTACAGATTAAGACGACCAGCCCTCGCCCCAACCAGAATTCCTGTGCCGGATTTTCAGTTTCACCATATATTATGCAGACTGCCCATCTTCTTTGAGAGGACCGTCCCTTTAATGTTTGTCTTTTATAGGTTTCATTGTACTATGTATTATTTTGTATAAAACCCCTTTTAAAATGTTGCTTATTTCTTCCGAAGCCGCTGCTCGTCTCATAATCACCATGATGTAAGATCTTACTGCAAATAACCCTGATTTTTTTTCTATTGCTACTTATAACATTCTTGCAGTTTTTGGCAATTAAACCAAACAGTCCAAGCAAATAGGGATTTGCAACTGGTGCGGACCTGGACTGCCTTTATCCTGAGCAGACGTCTATGCAGACACAGATTACTGCTATACAGTAAGTGAAGTGGTGCCATCTTGTGGCCAAAAATAGTAATTCAGAAAGGCGCCAAAACAGGAGATGAAATCGTTCCAGCGCAATCAAGACGAGATGAAGGGTTAATATGGCACTGGGAGGGGGGAGGGGGTGACTGGTAATTTAGGCTCCAGTTGCCGCCATCTTGGTACTCCTATGACGAGCTTCATAGGAGATCTGTAATTTTACACCAAAATATTGCGATACATAGTACAAATGATCGCAGAATCAAACCCGCTAGGGGGACTAAGAAAATACAAACAACGCAAACTAAAAAATATAAACAACATGGAAAAATATACCGTATATATATAAAAAAATATAATCTAAATAAACTATAAAAGAATATGTTAAAAAAAGAAAAAAAAAACACAAGTCCTCACACTGATCCATAGACTAAAAAAAATGTAAAAAAAAGTTACAGGTCGCAGCAAATGGCGGCACAAGGGCAAGATCAAAATTCTTAATATTTCTAACCACTAAAATAATAAATGACCCCGAAGACCCTTATAGGCTTCGCTGTAATCGGAGACCGGGAGAATTATGTTTCCAGGTCATTTTCCCAGCACAATGAACGCCGTAAAAATAAAAGCTCATGTCCGAATCCTGTTTTTTTCACCATTTCACTGCACTTGGACTTATTTAGCATTTTTCAGCACATTATATGGTAAAGTGAATGGGGGCATTCGAAACTACAACTCGTCTACGGCAGCTAAGGGGACGGAAAAAATAAAAAGCTGCGACTGTTGGAAAGGAAGGAAAAAAAAACAAAGAAAAGAAAAAAAATGGCTCTGGCAGGAAGGGGTTAAGAGGATTTATGAAACAGACTCTGTCCACATCAGCCAATCACTATTCATCTTTCGTCTTACAAGAGCGCTGTGTGAAATGAGAGCTGCGCTGTGATTGGTTGCTATGCTTTGTATTTTATCTTTACACATTTCTACATAGTAGAAGAGACACAGCAACCAATGAGATTCCAGCTCTCAAGCTTACAGGTTCTTACAAAATGAGAACAGCTACATGATAGGCTGCACTGGTTTCCATTAAGCTCCTCCCAATCACTACGCCACCTATCGGCATAGAGAATCCGTTCTACCACAGGAGCAGCCATCACCAACCTTTAGTAACGTGACAATGACAACTTCACCTCCAGCAGCATCTGTCACGCACTCGGCGGAGCGCCACGCCTACTGCCCTCTAACCTCTATACCAGCGCTCTCTCTAGTTGAGCTCTGCTTCCTGGTTACATCCTATTGGCCAGCAAACCTTCAAAGTCCTATCCCTATTGGTAGGACCGTGCTTATCTCTATTGTCCTGTGATTGGTTAAGAAACCGCATATCCTATTGGCTGGCAAGTTATGGTGGGCGTGGTTAGAGAAAAGCTGTGTTGTGATTGGATAATGGCAGCTCCGGTTCTCCCAGGGATCAGCACTGGCTGGCTCTGGTGTATACAGAGGGGGAATGGCCGTGCGGTGCTGTGCGAGGGCAGCCGGGGCCCTACAGCTGGGGGGCTCCAGACTGTACGGACATGGGGGCCGCTGTCACAGGTACCGCTGCTTCTGTCTTATCAGTATAATTGTATGTGCCTGTCTTGTCAGCAGTTGCAGTACTACAACTCCCAGCATGGCTAGACCGGATGGTAGATGGGCAGAGCAGTCAGGACTATGTGCAGTCAAATGGGGAATCCAGCTGGGGGCGGATTTTGGATTTTGTCGCCGCGGCGTAAAAATAAAAATAATTGGCGCATTTATTTTATTTTTTTATGGACAGTGGGAAAAAATGTTATAGACTGTCCTGGGATTTCCTTCCGGAGAAAACCACTTTTTTTTTTTTTTTTTTTTTTTTATTATTTTAGTTCTGCGCATCGCGTTTTTCTTCCCCTTTTTCCCCATCCCCCACAGCCGTGCGCCGCTTGTTTATTTCGGGACAAGTTGTAGTTTTGATCTACACCTCTCACTTTACCAGATACTTTACTAGAAAAGGAAAAAAAAATAACAAAAATTCAAGGCGGGCGTCTGTTCACCATTGTGCCCGGGGTTTTGCTTATGCGCCGTTCACTTTGCTGTAAATATGACCCAGAAGCTTTGTGCTACGGATCCGTCCGGTTCTGGTGATTCCATGTTTATAGCGTCTTATTTTTGATTATTTACAAGAAATAGAAAAGAAAACTTTAATTTTTTGGTCGATGCAGGTCTCCTTTTTTGGGATACAAGCTGTAGTTGTTTTGGGGGGATTTTTTGTACTGTTTTGGCTCCATATGACTTTCTGATCCTTTTTTATATTCAATTTCTTTTTAGAATGCGAACTAATAAAAAGCAATTCTTCCATTTTTTTTATTCATAATCATTTCAATTACCTCCATATATTTTATTTATTTAGACATTAATAGATTAATTTATTTTTTTACTTTGTCATGTACATTTGGGTAAAAGGGTAGTGATTTAATCTTTTCTGTATGTATGTAAATTTAATTTTATTTTTTTATTTCCCTTAGGGAACTAGAACCTGTGATCACTTGATCGCCTTTTCCATAGTATTGCAGTATATTGTAGCTAGCCAATCTCCTTTGGTGTAGTACCATGGCAGAGGAGCAGTGCGCACATCCAATGTATAAATGTATGGCTTCTGCTGCTGAGGGATATTCCAGTGTTTAAGTGATGGATGTTGCCGGAGGTCCGAGCTCTAGTAATCCCACCAATCCTGAATTTTTCTGTTTATTTTGTCCCTGCTTTTGATTTTTAGTGCTTTTTTTATTTATTTTTCTTTTAACCTTTTTTTTTCCCCCATGTTGTTTTTTTTTTTTTTTTTTTTTTTTTTTTTAAGCAGACTTTTTACTGGAAGAAAGCCTAATAACTACAAACAGTCTCACTTTACTCTGCTCCATTTCTCTAGTCGACCTTTGACATAAAGAAGAAATCCTGGATTTTGACCCTGACTTGGCAGCGACTGTATAAAAGTAGTTACTGACTTACGAAAAAACAAATTACTCTTTACCTTCTTAGGTGGATTAGAAATGCGAGTAGGATGTGAATTTCCAGGAATGTACATTTCCAATTTTTTAGAGCAAATTTTTACAGATTTTTTTTTTTATCCTTATAACAGCAGTCAAATATTTCATTGACCTTAAAGAAAAAAAAAAATCTTCTGAAATGCAATGTGTATTGTTGGCAGAAATCGCCACGTTATCTGCTCCTTACATGTTTTGCAGCAGAAATTTGACTTATAGCTTCAAAGCAAATTTTTCTGCATGTGAATGACACTGCCTGACCCTTCTAAGGAATTCACCCTGGGGTCAGACTGTGACTACACCACTTATATAGATAGAAGGATCTCAGACCGGAAAATGGAGAATTCTGGGGTCATTTTCTATAATGAAACAACTGTAATAAATCAGTCAGATCAATAGGAAACCTCAGCAGGTTCAGGAAGCTGAGATATCAGGAGTCTCAAAAGGGATCCTGCAAACATCTCCCTATATCTCAGCTTCCTGGACGCCTTACACCTTGGGTAGCATTATTAAGATGTCTCTACTTCTATTTCATTCTTTCTTTCAGCACCTACGATGTCGTCATTGTCGGGGCTGGAATCGTAGGACTTGCATCTGCTCGGCAGCTCATCCTGAGCCATCCAAATCTCCGATTTGCCATTTTGGAAAAAGAGAACGAGATTGGTGAGTTCAGTAATGGTTAATAATGAGTTTGGGCGGCTTTAGATCCAAACTGTCCTTGTAAGATTGGACAGCACTGTTACTTTGCAGCACTGGGGTCCTGGGTTCAAATCCCACCAAGGGCGACATCTGCAAGGAGTTTGTATGTTCTCTCCGTGTCTCTGTAGGTTTATTCCTACACTACAAAGACACACAGCAAAATTACATTCTGATCGCTGTCCCCATTGGGGCTCACAATGTCTGTACAGCGCTGTGGAACATGTTGGTGCTATATAAAAAAAGACTAATAAGATTGTGTCCATTATCTTCCAGCTTTCCATCAGAGTGGCCATAATAGCGGTGTGATTCACAGTGGAATATATTACACTCCAGGATCTCTGAAGGCCAGGCTGTGTGTGCAGGGGGCTTCCCTTCTCTACGGATACTGTGACCTTAAAAGAATCCCATACAAGCAGTGCGGCAAGGTACGTGGTGGAGGCGTAGCGTCGCTGACCTATGCAGTATCCTGGTGTCTGTAGTGACAGGGAATTGTGATCTTTGCAGCTCATAGTAGCCGTACGGCACCAGGAGATCCCCAGATTACAGGCTTTGTACGAGAGAGGGCTGCAGAACAATGTGCCGGGGCTCCGAATCATCGATGCTAAAGGAATCCGGGAGAAAGAGCCCTACTGCAAGGTGTGAGGTGGGATCACTAATGCTCCTTGTATCTGGATGGGGAAACCACGACGCAGTGGCAGATCCTTCACTCAATGGTCACCAGCAGCACCCACTGGATCCCGTTGACTTATAATGGAGCCTATTCGGGTTCCATTCTGGGATACGTCATTTTGACTGCTTGCTGCACTTTTCTTCCTGTGCCCCCCCTTATATGTAACCTCCAACTCAGACCCTAAAACCTTTAAAAAAGAACTTTTCCGCTCACCTAAGTACTTGTAATACCAATGAAATAACAAATCAGAACATATTTTATAAGAACTATGCATTGTAAAGCGTCATGGAATAGATGGCGATATAATAATAAAAATAATTGTTCCTCCTGGAACTGTTTGAATAATATTCTAGCTGGTTGTTACTTATACTACATCCATTGATACTTATTCGTAAGTGCTGATAATGTCAGACTCTATAGGGGAAAACCTGCTAACAAGGGGAATAGTAATGGCCAGAGGACTATTTATTCATAGATTTCCAGGAGGAATAACAGAGGTACAATGTAGATTTGTAATAAAAAATGCTTTAGAATTGTCCATGGAAAATACAAGTGTTTGTAATAACATACAAGTCAGGAGAGCAGATGACTCGTCTTTAATGATCTTCGTTATGGGGCTGGTCTGAAGGAAGTATAGGTTAGAGGACGAGACGCCAAGCTGAGGGATTTATTATTTTCCTTGCTTTATGTTAAATTGGATCTGCCACCAGATTTCACAATGTAAACTGCGTACATTTTAAAATAGTTTTTGTAGACTTGATGAGTTTGGTGTGCTTACTTTGAAAATCTGTGTCAGAATGGCTGCATAATACCGTTATATAGATGACCATTGTATCAGCGCTGCTAGAGCTTGTTTTTTTTTTTTTAAAAAAAAAAATAATTTTAAAATCCGGATTATACAGCCAGGTAAGTACACCGGCCTTATTAGGTCTAAGATCTATTTAATAATGTATGAATCTGGTGACAAATCTGCTTAATTTCTAATAAAATCTGCCTTGGAGCCTTGCTTTCCCCTCCCACAAGGAGTGATTGACAGCTTTTAGCTTGTCCGCAGTAAGTGTGCCTCACTCTTTACATTGCAGGGTGTAATGGCGCTGGACTCTCCATGCACAGGAATCGTAGATTACCGGCAGGTAGCTCAGTCGTACAGCGATGATTTCCGCGATGCCGGAGGAAGCATCCTCACGGGATATGAAGTGTCTGATGTAAGGATGATGGATGAGAGCTCGGCAGGGTCGGAGCGAGGTGAGTGACCACTGAGCCGCCCAGCGTCCTGCTCCAGGACACATCACTGTATAGCGGGTGTATTTTCTCCTCCGCATTTCGGCCACAAGTTTCAGCCCAACAGTACTTTGGGTCTTGAGATCTGCGGTCTGGTCAGAACTTGCAGCTCATCGATATGTGCCGCCATCGGCTCTCAAGTAAGGTGATCCTCCGAGCGCGGCACCTGAGGCTAGCCATGGGCCGAACATATCCCATAGTCCTAGGGACACAGCCGTGTAAGGCTACATTTCCCAGGCGTAAATAATAAAATCTCATTATCCACATGCGTGACACTGATCTTCTGCTTCTCTCCAGGTCTGGAATATCCAGTCGTGATCAGGAACACAAAGGTAACGTACCTCTGACGTCTCTCATGGCCGCACCTGGAATCGTGTGCTGTCAAAATATTTTAGACAATCTGTTTGCTCGTTGTTAAAGGATACCGACAATTTTTGCAATCGGGTTTCATTAAAAATTTTGCACCAGTTTTTATTTTACAGGTTCTTTGTCTTCCTGCATATTTCTGGATGCAGAATGAGTTGTCTGAGAATCTGTCAGTGAGCTTATTTTGTAACGCTTTTGTTTTTTTTTCTTCTAAGCTTCTCTCAGCTGAATTTTGACTACATCAACGGTCAGCAGAAGTTGAGGTGATAAATCAGTACAAAGGAGTTCAGAAAGACCTATATGAGTTACAAACTCACTGTCATAATGAGCTCACTGATGGATTACCGGACAACTCCTTCTTCAACCAGTAGTGTGCAGGGAAACCAAAAGCCTGCAAAATACAAGTGGTGCAAAATGATTACTTAAATATGATTTTAAATATATATAATATATGTCCACAAAGTTGTCAATATTCTTCAATACACTGTGGGCTGCATAGAGATCACTATGTGGGACCCAAGCAATCGTCCCTACAAGTGCCAGAAGTAATTTGATTGCTGGACTGAATGCAGCCACACGTGTTTCTTCTGCAGCAGTTAACAAATGAATAGTCGCACGGTGTCTGCCATAATTGTTCCCAATAGAGGGGTCCTAAGGGTCTCCTCCTCCTGCAAATTGATGACTTAGAATACGAGGTAGTGCTAAGGCTAAGTTCACACGTAGCATATTTGGTGCGTATTGGCATGCAGAAAATCTGCAGCGTAATATAGCTGCAGCTAAGTACACGAGATTCCAACAAACCTCATCTAGACATTGCGGATATTTTCTGCACATCAGGTCTTTGTACGGATTCAGCTCGGATTTCACCCTTTGCAATAGAAATCTTCAGCAAAATTCCCAAAAAATCTGCATGTAATGGACACAAATTTTGCTGCAGAAAAATCCCCACCAAATATGCCGCTTAGTCTAAGGCCGCGTTTCTGCAATTCACATTTTGTGCTATTCTGAAATTGCCGCAGTGCTACATCCTTTTGGTGTAAAAAATTTCAGCTATTTTGGAGCAATTTTTCAAAATTGTGCAAAAAAACAACGACAAAGGAATCAAAATAGTGATTCTTATATGAGAGGGGGGGAGCGTTATAAAAAAAAAAAAATCCCATGATGCTGAAGTCTAGTAAAGGAAAACTTCTTGTGTCTCCGTAATTCTGTCTGTTCCTTGCAGGGAGAAGAGGTTTATTGTAAGTATGCGCTGACCTGTGCCGGGCTTTTCTCGGACCGTTTATCCCAGATTAGCGGATGTAGCGCAGAACCTCGCATCGTTCCTTTCCGGGGAGATTATTTGGTGCTGAAACCAGAAAAGTGTTATCTGGTTAAGGGGAACATTTACCCAGTAGGTATCACCTCTTCATCTTCATCCCCTGTTGGCTGATCAATTATACCTTTCACACATTTACAGGTTACATTATGGCCAAACGCCTTTGAAAATTATTATTTTTTTGTCTTGCATGATATTTTCTCCTCCAATCACATCTTAAGCTGCAAAGACTGTCAGCATGTAGTAGAAGATGCCAGTGAGATATTTATGGTTTTCTCCATATTGGGCTGCAGGTTCCAGATCCGCGCTTCCCATTTCTTGGGGTCCACTTCACTCCTCGCATGGACGGGAACGTCTGGCTCGGCCCAAATGCCGTGTTAGCTTTTAAAAGAGAAGGCTACCGACTGTGCGACTTCAATGCCAGAGATTTCGGAGAAGCCGTTACGTACAGGTAGAGTTCTGATTATTTTCGATCATTTGCACACCGTAGCGGTGGAGCTCCCATTATAAAATTCTCTGATCTGGGGGTTCCTGGTTCTCTTGGAGTTCCTGGTGTGTAGTAACATGACTTCTTTCTTGTAAAAACAGTGCCACACCTGTCCACAGGTTGAGTGTGGTATTGCAACTCGACTCAATTTACTTATACTTCAAACTTCGGGAAAGAGTTAATGTAAGTCACATCGGGTGCCTGTGTATGGAGCAGGCTCACGAGCCACAAATGGCAGATGACGGCTGTTTTACACAGCCGTCAACTGCCTCTAACAGCAGCTGTTAACCCCTTAAGTGTCACTGCCCTATTGCGCTGTTCTAGATGACCTCCACATTCCTCCTCCGCCGCCGTGAGTAGGTTGTAAGGTGCTGACCATGGAGGCTAGTTTGCAGTTCTTGCTGGCAAGCGAGGGGCGTTTTGCATCCTTTGCTCTTTCCGCCCTGTGTACCACTTACTTCTATCTTTTATATTGCAGCGGCCTTCGAAAATTGGTCCTGAAGAATCTGGTTTATGGGATGGGGGAGATGTATCGAGCGTTGTTTCTACAAGCACAGCTGAAGGAGTTGCAGAAATTCATCCCCGAGTTGTCCAGTAACGACATTCTCAGGTGAGATCCTGCGCTGAAATTAACTTTATAAAGTTCTTCTTTTATTTTATTGCCTTGTCCTCCTTTTTGTGCTGATGGACTTTACACCGAATTCATCAAACTGTGCACACACACGATATGTGATGAACTGGCACAAGTTCAGCGATGCATATTTTGTCGGCTCTTTGGTTTTGTTGGCTCATTTTTATTGTAAATTTTAAAAAAAGACACAGAATCCTTTTAAATAAGATTTAAAGTGAAGCTGACAGCTGATCCATGCCCCAGATCCACGGCTGTTTAATTTCAGCCAGGTATGTTTGACTCCGAAAGACTGCAGCGTTTCAGAGAAAAACATTACCTTTAAAAGCCGCCGGGGACCGAGCTGCACAGGAGACTAGTCGAACAGGCTCCCCTCCTTTCCTCTTCAGGAAAAAGAAAAATATTCATTTATGAACTGCAAAGTAGATTTCCCATGCGAATGAATAGGAAGAGTTTTCCAAACACGCCAGGAACATAGCCTTAGCCTATGTTCCGTTTTTGGTGAGTTTTTTTATTCTGCATATTTATGAAAAAATGCAAGTAATCTACATTATTTTAATGGGTGCAGAAAGTCTGTAACATCAAAAGCTCATCGTGGGAACATGGACTGAAGGTGTTTTTTTTTGTTCATTTTTTTTTTTTTTTAAATATACCTCTGATTCCACCTATTTTACTATCAGGTGACCAGCAGGACTTAATCAGGACCCTCTCCCCAAGGGTCCCATTGCAGCTGTATACGCTCCCTCTAGTATGGGAACATGTCACTACCCTTTCTAATGCCACTTGTGTAGAAAAAGAATTAAAGTTTTCACAGAAGGCTGCAATTACCTTGTAGTCTGGTGTAGACTCCCTGCAGATCGCAGGAGCGAAGTGGTTTCTGATGCACGATGCTGCAGGTTAACTTTGGTACAATTCAGCATGCACTGCTTGTACTACATAGATGTTACTGGGGATCACACACAATTCAAAAGCTGTAAACCTGCACCTGCACGATGCAGTACCTGGCACGGCCACCACTAAAAGTATGGAGCTGTCCCTGGAGTCAGCTGGTTTGATATTGATGGCGCCTATGAAATAGTCCTGAATAACCCTTTCTCATTTAGGGGTCCCTCTGGAGTCCGAGCTCAGGCCCTGGATCGTGACGGGAACCTAGTAGACGATTTTGTTTTTGATGGAGGTTCTGGAGCCATCGCCAGCCGCGTTTTGCATGTGAGGAACGCCCCGTCCCCGGCCGCTACCTCCTCCCTGGCGATAGCAGAGATGATCGCCACCGAAGTGGAAGAACGGTTTAATCTCTGACGGAGCTGCTGTGTCACTGACTGCTCATCACATCTCATGTCTATGAAGGAACTTCCTACAGTCACTGAAAGAACCAGAACATCCTGCGGCTTCTGCAGAACATCAGGAATTCCCCGATTTTCCATCCGGATGCAGGATGAGTGGTGTTTAGTGTGAATAGACCTGTACATGTAGGTGGGGATGAAACTAAATACAGAAGATGTGATGGTTTGTGGGGAGGGATGTCCGCCGATACGCAGCGACCACACTCCTCTGATCTGATGATGTGCCTCTTTTCTAGGGTCAATGCACACAACGCGTTTTGCTTTTAAAGGGTTATTTCCTCTCAAATAGCAAAAAAACTTGTACTCGCTGGGAGTTCTGGCGATCAGCTAGTTATCCCCTATCACTTTTTGAAAATAACCCTTTGGATATTTATTCCATCCTTCGGGGCCGTGCAAATTACGCACTAACTCTGCCCACAGACGCTGCCACTGGTGTCAGGGCATAATCATTTATTGGACGCGCCTCAGTGTTCAGTAGTGAGCACGGCTCACAGAGAAAGAAGAAATTAATGGGCCGGTGGCCATCAAGCACTACGGACCTCGGGGGCCGGATAAGAAAGGTCATCAAGGGCCGTAAACTGCCGGGGGCCTGAGGTTCCCCATTCATGATCTAAAGGAAGGAAGGTTATGTGATGTCACAGGAGCAGGCGCATCCACAGAAAATTAATGAACGGATAGCACAACTCCCCCCCCCCCCCCCCCGGGATGTGGAATTTACTCCCTGGTTTTCATACGTAAAATGCCTCAAAAACCCATTATGTGAATTGACCTTCAGGATTTATTCTGTAGCCATAATGCAGTATCCTTTGGAAAGTCGCAATCGTGAGGCCTTTTTAAAATATGACATTTTATTTGTGGTTTTAGTGTTTTCTGATGCGGATTGTGCGCGGAAAAGTTTTTATTTTTTCTATGTACAAGTACAAAACTGTATAAAATCCTCCATGGAGAAAAAAAATTTAGTAAAAAATTAAATTTTTCTGCCACTGTTGTACCTTGTGGTTTTCTGTCTCCCTTCCCTCCCAAAAAAAGAATGGGGAAAAAAAATGCAGTAAAAGTGCTAAGTGTAGACAGGCCTCTAACAGCAGCGCCATAGGCTTTTCAGCGGCTGTTTTCAGGTACTGCAGTTCAGCTCCTATTGAAGTGATGGGGTTGGGGCGGTTCTGGACCACTACCGATCTCATATTGATGACCCTCTCCTAAGGACAAATCCTTCAAACTGACCCTGGACTTTTACAGTCATGAGTGTAAATCATCCCTAAAATCCTTCCAAAGGAGGGAGGGTGGAATATGTTTTCTCAAAATGACTTGGTGCCCACGTTACTGTTTATTCTTCACCATCTACCGGAAAAACCTGTAAAAGGGCAGAAAATGCGGTTCTAGGCTCAATCCCCTTCATTAACCCCTTCACATTCTATGACGTGTGTGTTGTAAGGCAGCGCTAGTCATCATGCTGGGGGACACTCGCTTCACCGGGTCAATTAATGCACACATGCAACGTTTATTACACTTCATAACTGCTTATAACACAGTCTGTCTCAGTGGCTCACCGGCATGTTTACACACATAACATCCAAGAGCCTTTCAAGTGGCAGACAGGCCCACTTGGCTCCGGTTACAGCCTTCAGCAAAGTAACTATATCAATGTCCATATAACGCACCGCTTTTACCTTTTTGTCGGGTCTAGCGGTTTCCATCAGATTTGTTCTGCCACAGCTGTGGCTTTACTGCTTCCCAGATGGGGGTCTCCAGCTCTCATACCTTCCAAGGCTACTGGCATCTCTTACGCACGCACACATCCAGCCTCTGCCTTTCAGGATTCACCAGGCCTCACTAAGCCTCTCCAGGCTAACAGTGTCCCACACCCAGGGAACAGGCCTCACGCCTTTCACACTGTCTCAAAATCACTAAGATTTATATATCTTTCAGTGCATGCAGGACCTTTGCTGATGTCACAGTCATGTGATCAGTCCTGTGTGCACAGGACCTGTGCTGATGTCACAGTCATGTGATCAGTCACCTGAGGGAGAGGTACATGGTCAGCCAGAACACACCCTGGACCATTACAGTAATGCCGCTGCATTACAGTGTATATATGTGTGTGTGTGTATGTATAATTGCTGCTGCTTAATCATTCAGATGCCGCGGTCAATCAACGCACCTCTGTCTATTTGGTCGCCCGTCACCTCTCCAACAACAAAGTAACAACAAAAGTTTTAAAAAATATTTTAAACAACAAACTTTGAATCGGTTTCTTTTCTGTAGGTAAAAATAAAGAAATGAAATAAGATGCGCAGGTTACTTATCGCCGTGTCTGTAAGAGCCCCATCTATCACAGTATTAAATGATTTAACTCGTGAAATCTGGAAAAATAATTGAAACCCCAAAATTGTTTTTTTTTTGTTTGTGGCGTTATGAAAATGTTGACTGGAGCTTATGATGGTGGCATTAAGGCTGTGTGCCCACTATGCGTTTTTGATGCGGAATTTCCGCAGCGTAAACGCTTGGTAATCCGTGCCCCATGATCCCCAATGAAAATCTGCATGTTCTGTGCCCATGCTGTGGAATTTTCCGCAGCTGATTTTCCTTGTGGAAAAATCCGCAGCATGTCCATTATTTGTGCGTTTCCGCATGCGGATTTGAGGTCCCAATGCATCTGAAAAACGCAAGTCAAATCCGCATGTAAAAACGCGTGTAAAATCCGCAAGCGTTTTTACTGCCAAGAACATGCAGAAATGCTGCGGAAATGTTCTGCTTCATTTCTGCATCGTGGGCACATAGCCTAAAAACTCCAGCTCTGAGGGCAGAAAGCAAGTCCTTATATGGGGGAAATTCTTGGATGAATGGAAAGAATATATGAAAACTGTACTCGTCCTGAAGGGGTTAATGAAGGAAGGTCTGCAGGTCCTAAAGGCGTTAATGGGGGTCTCCAGGTCCCTCTGCAGTGCAGCGCCCCAGTAACTGAGTCACCGCCTGCTCTCCGTCCTCCGTCGCCACGCCCCTTTCCCCACTGCTCTCGCCACGCCCCTTCCCTGGCTGGCGTCGTCCCGCCTTCTCTCCTCCGCGCATGCTCCGTGCAGTCTCTGCGGGCAGGGGGAGGGCGGCTGAGTCTCCCAGAGGAAGCCGGATCCCATCACAACAACAAGCAGCAGTGGCCGTGGCATCCTGAGGCCCAGCATGATGGGGGCACCCCGGGACCCCAGACCTGACTGAGCGGCCCCGGCTCCGGGCTACAGGCTGAGGGAGTCCCATGAGGCCGGGACCATGCAGCCCTCCCCGCAGACGTACGACTTCTTCAGCGAGGAGAACGGCCTGAAGTGGCGGGGGCTCTTCGTGCCTGCCCTGAGGAAGGTGAGACTGAGGGAAGGATGGAAGAAGCTCTATAAACGCCTCGTACCCGGGAACTACACTTCCCAGAGCCCCTTGCCGTATATTGGCTGTAATGTCAATGACAGGGCATGCTGGGAGTTGTAGTTTCACTGTAGATATCCTATGGGAGTAGATGGTATTTTTGGTGTGGAGGACCACAAATACCAGCATGTCCTTCTACTTAAAGTGAATGGAGCATGGTTAGGTTCTGATGACTTGGGTGGATATTGCCAGGAAGAGTTATCCCAGTCCTTGCATCTGATAGTCCAGAAATCCCGGGAATTCCAAAGCTCTGTAGGTGTCAGGGGGCTTCAGCTGCAGGGTGCTGGCATCATGTGTCCGATTATCCGATATCCTGGATTATTTGTTTATCACCTATTAGGCGGCTACTTGCCGGATTAAAGGAACTTTCTGTTTGCACTTCACTTGCTCATTCGTGTGTTGTGATAATTTGGTGAGAGGAGGCAGATACGGACTCGCTGATCTACTCTGAAGAAGCCTCCGGGCATGCTGGGGGTTGTAGTATGTGCATAGTAGGGCCCACTGCTATGTAGACTGTACCTTACAGGTCCTGCGGTGGCTGTGCTGACTGCTGGGCAAATATTACAGGTAAAAGTAAAAAGACAAACACAAGAATCCAATAATCTGTTGATCTGAGAATTCTAGAGATGCTAGAAAATATCATCCGGTGGGAGTTGGGTTCTAGGACTCTGAACAGTCCATATCGCATAAGACATGTTTGTTTTACATTAGAAACAGCGCCGCTCTTGTCCAGGTGGCTGTGCCTGGTATTGCTGCTCAGCGCTTTGTTTGCTGAGGTAGCAGACATGGGGTAATGTGTCATGGCGGGTCCTTTAGATGAGCCGTCACACTGCTCTGCAGGGAGCCACTATATGATTACATAGGGCCACAGAGCAAATTCCCTGCACAGCCGAGGCGCTGTCTCCAGATCCGTGAGGGTCGCAGTGGTCAGACCCCGCCGACCAGATCGCTGGCGTTGTACCCCAGTGTTGATGACGTGGCTTTATTATGGGGTGCTGATGGATCAGACATTGATGTGTCACCCGCTATTTCTCCTATCCTGGCAGCCACCGGGGGGCTCTTGGCAGGTAGCGGAGCGCTGGATGTTTACAAGAAGCCACTTGCTCATTTATGGTAGCGATCCACTGCTGCTCTCAAGGCCTGACGGACATTTATAGGATCCATGAAATCGCTGCTTCAGTCTTCTCTCTCATCGCCTCACCTTTATCAGGCTGTGTACATGGTCGGGGAGCTGATCATCACTTGATGAACTATACATCCCAGCATGCATTCAGCTTCTCAATGCTAGCAGCAGACCACTCTAATAGTGGACACCAGAAATGACACCTAGAATTACATGTAAAGAGGAGATATAGCATTGGTCATCCTGAGCTTGCTGATTCACGAGCAGGGTACTGAAAAAGTTCAGGTAGTTTAGGTATCCATGGTTACGACCACTCATATAGTTAGTTGTTAATGGTCGTAGCCATAGATACCTAAGCTACTGCAATGCCTGCACATGGGGAAAGCGACATAGCGAATCAGAAGAACTATACTACATCTCTAATTGGAGATATTTGCTAATATTATTATTACACATACTACATATTGCAATAGGATCTGAGAGCTAGAAATACCCCTTTAAGCAGATAAATGGCTCATCCTATGAATAACATTTATCACCTTTCCAGATGCATAATCAGTAGTAGTCTGACTGCCCTTACCCCCACTGATTTCCAAAACGGGGGGTTCCCATAGTTCTATATGAATGAGAGTTTCACTCCAAAATGAAAAGGTTCAACTGCATTTACTTAAACCGGTTGTCTTGTCCACCCCTGAACTTTTTATTTTATTTTTTTCATAACATACCCATAATGTTTTAAAACCTTAAAAATAGAGTATGCTCCCCTTACTGATCACCCATCGCTAATTTTCCAAATGTACATGGTACCCTGCCAGTCTATATTTCCTATTCTCACTGGACTGGCTAAAGCCAGTGACAGGCTGCAGTGGTGACCCGCTGATGCCAGTGATTGGCAGCAGCGGTCAAATTTCCATGTGCTAAGACGTCATCACTGCAGCAGAAAGTAGAGACAGTCGGGGGAACAGCTAATATTAGGAGGGTAGCGCAGGCCGAGACAAAAAGTTCCCTCTTCCCGGAGGACAAAGCCCTCTTTAGAAGAGCGAGACTTGCCGGTCCCATTGTTTTGCAGGGACCTGCTATGACGCTCTGGACCCAGATTATGAGACTTTTATGGGAACGGGAACATTTCACCTACATGTCATAAATTCCCAAAGATTTTTTTTCCTCGTCTTCCTGAAGAACCATTGTAGGTGATCAGATTTCTATCTGCAGTGTTTTACATAAAATATCAGGAGCGCTGGGTGTGAACGTTCTCGGACCTCCAGCGATCAGCTGTGATTTGTGGTGCAATTTCCTGCAGCGCTACCGCAGGATAGATGAAGCATTGCAGGCGCTATGCAATGATGAGTGTGTAATGTAGGACAGGACGGGTCCCCCAGAGAGGGAGACCCTCTTTGTAACCACTCTGAACTCAAGAGATGAGGATCCTAAAGAGGGGACACCCCGTCTAATAATGCAGTGGGGTTTTTCTAAACAGAGAACCCCTCTAATTAGTTGATCTTGCCACTTCTGGTGGCACCACAGACCACTACAGAGACCATATCTATAGTCAGTGTTTATTATGCCCTGTAATTAGTTTCCATCAATGGGGAAGGGGGCAATTATCAATGCCCGTTGTCTCCCGGCTCCGCAGACTTGTCCATTCTCTATCCTTGCTCCGACCGCTTATAAACCTCTTACTGTCTGCGGTCACCAGGTACGAGCAGGAAGCTTAGAGGTTATATATACTTTTATGCCTCGTACCTCGCCGCCGTATGCCGCAGTTTTATTGCCCTCATTTGTCTCCCGCTGTAAATACAGTGTCGTCTACCAAATTCCTGAACTGATTGATCCACAAGCAACTTGGAAAAAAAAATTATTGCAAAATTGCTAATTAAGTAGTTAAAGGGAATGTTCACTTTAGGTTGCTGATGACGGAATATTAAAGGGAATGTGCATCTCTGGACCGAAGTAGTGTGCCCTTATTACATACAAATGTCCCCTTAAAAAGTAATCATACTCCGAGTTCCCTCTACTAAAAATAATAATAATGCCACCTCCATTGGTGTGACTGAGAAATGTGCAGTGCTTCATTTCTCCTGCAGGGGCGCTGAAAGGGAAATAACTACTACGAGTGTTCCCCACAGACCATGCTGATCACTGGAGGTCTCAGTGGGGGGTGTCACTGTGATCAGCTCTATTATCTACAAGACCTCCCTAGGTAACAGTCTGATTTGGAGAACCTCTACCAGTTGAGCTGCTTTTTCAGGTTAGCTGCTCTTTCTTGCCACGTGATGGTCTCTATTTCCAAGAAACTGATACTTGTGAGTGTGAAATGCATCACTGGAGAACAGGCGCCCCTCTCTGCTCCCGTCACGGTCCTGGCATCGGAGTGTGAAGATGACTTGTGCTATTCATAAATTATCTCTGGAAGTAGAAGCGATCACAAGCGCTCCGTGACCCGAACTGTGCGATGTCACCTAGACGCCGGTACCTCATGTAATGCGGGTCCCAGGTGTGTCTGATTATTGGAACTGTACTGTATTGTAGGATAGGTGAAGCCATCGGCCTTCTCAGGTGCAGGTCAGGGGGGTCTCCGGAGGTAGATGTGGGTTCCACTTATGGGATCCGCACTTTTAATACCGCTCTAATCTTAATCTTTGTTTTCAACACTTTTGACATTAGCGTAAATCGCTGCGGGGGGATCAGATATCTGGAGAGCAACTCTCCATTCTGGGCCATGTTTGGACATATTAGGCCCCTCGGGTGCTTTCACTTGCTGCTGCTTTTATTTATTGTTTAATGTCTCCAGATGTCAGTTTAAAACCGATTTGTCGCCAGTTTACACAAAATAAACTGCATTGTTAGATAGATCTGTCATGCCTGATGAGGCTGGTGTACTTACTTTGGAAGTGTATGTTAACATGACTGTATAATCCTCTCTGAAATTTTACCCACGGATATTAAAGTGAACAGTTCTCCTGATTATTGACGGGACCCAGCAGTCGGAGCCTGAGTGATGACACACCCGCGGATTCATGGAGGGTCGCAGCGGTCGGACCCTGAGTGATCACACACTAGTGGATTGATCGTTGGGGGGGTCCCAGCAGTCGGACCCTGATTGATCGCACACCCGTTGATTGGTGATTGGAGGGTTTCAGCAGTTGGACCCTGATTGATTGCACACTAATGGATTGATAATTGGGGGGGTCCCACCGGTCGGTCGGTCCCTGAGTGATCGCACACCCGTGGATTGGTGATTGTAATTATGGGATAACCCCTTTGTATGTTCATTGGATTTTCCGGATCAGGAGTTTTGGGGTGATTTTGTGCCCACTAGATAAAGGTATATGCCTGAGAAGGAATTGGTTGGTGTAAACCCATGCTGTGCCCAGCTCGTCGTCCTCCGTAATCACTACCAGACTCCAGTGCGGCCGGTGTATCAGCGCTGAGCTGTGTTCGGATCAGAGCGAGCTGTCATTCTCTCCGAGGCAAACAAGAATCCATTAATACCCCCAAAGTGCTTGGAAAATGAGCTGCAGTCATTTAATGGAGCTCAGGTTACAGACTATTCTTGTCTTGTGGAATCGGAGCAGCAGAAGCGCTCGTGGGACGGCCCGTGTGCTGCTGCGCGGCCTGGCGCTCGGTTGCATTGAATAGATTGGGGACATTTTCGGGAATATTGGCTGTATATGGTTTTTACTTTTTTCTTTCTACTTTATGACAATTTGCTGCACATTTTTCTATAAGTGGCCGTACAGCTGTCGGCTCAATGCTCAGTCATCCAACAGCGATTCCTCCCAACCTCTCTCATACACGTGCCCGCTCAGATCTGATCACGCTAGTGCCCATGGGGGCAACATGTCGGGGCATGTGCCAGCAGTCACAGCCTGCTTTTATGATACCACTATTTTTTATGTCCATGTACCCTTTAAAGCAGAGAAAGCAGCCAGTGTGTTGTCTTCTCCGCTGAAGGATTACACGGCCCCATTAAAATAAAAAATCAATCTGTGTAATACATAGGAGCGCCAAGCTACCTAGCTGTGGGCCCTCCGGCTTTGCTGTACCAAGCATGTGGCAGTTCAGGACTGTGGGAAAGCTGGGTGACTGGTGTTGGCAGCCGCCTGGCGATCCCGACCGGTCGCGGCATGGCCGTATAAGCATGTAGAGGATTCCTCTCTTGGATCAGTGGGTAAGACGTGACTTTATTCTGCAGCGGACACACCCTGCTCTGGCAGCCATGTACCCGCATTCTGGTTTTGCCTGTTAATCAACTCGTGACTTTTTTTTCTTAGCATTATCAAAGCCTCAGGCGTCGGATAAATGCTGCGCAATTTCCTCTGGACACCAATACAAATTGGTGATGGGTAGTATGGCCGACCGTACGGCCTCCTACTGTCTTGGCTAGGAAAGGGGGTGTCATGGCATCGCCAGGAAAGAAGTATGAATCCTGCTGTACTGACCACCATATTGGTCATGCCCTAAGGGACAGCGGAGAAGGATTTTAGGATCTTTTAGTTACCGGTGTTTTTTTATTTTTTATTTTTTTTTTGGGGGGGGGGGGGGGTAAAATGCACAGTAAAAAAAATGATGGTAAACATATTCTGGCCGGTTCATAAAATCTTTTTTTGTTTTACTCCCCAGGTCCAACAACAAGTGCACCCCACGTTGTCCGCTAAAGAAGACTCGTTGTACTATATAGAGGAGCTCATCCTACAGCTGCTTAGTAAATTATGCATTGCTCAGCCCCGGACGGTCCAGGATGTGGAGGTTAGTGAGGTTAAAGGGGATCTCCAATCCTACAAAACTGACGGATTGGCCATTAGTATCAGACTGGGCAATGTCTGACTCTCAGCTGAAGGAGACGCAATACCTGCTGCAGCGCTGCTGCCCCGTAATCAGCTGATTGTCAGAGATCCGAGAGGTGACACCCCCCAGTCTCATAGTGATGGCCTAACAACTGAAGAGCTCTTTATTGTCTTCCTATTTCACACACAATATGACCATAAGTTGCATAACAGTCATGGGAGAGCAGATTATGATATTTAGGAGGTTTCTCAACATCATAAATGGGTGAAATATTAAAGTGCTTGTAAAAATGATCGAGTTTGCAAGTTATTAAAAATCTTCCCCGTTCTGAAAATGTAAGGGCTTTTTAATTCTATGGTTTAATGCTCACTGCCTTAGTTACCGGCCACCTCTGCAATTATTAGCCATTGCTGGTCTCCTAGGAGCCTAACGCTTAGAAGCTTTTAGTGGTCTTCCTGCTCTGAAACTGGCAGGGGTCCGGCCGGCCTCTGGCCCCCTGCGCTCCTGCGATGTCTGCGCCCTCCGGCCCCCTGCGCTCCTGTCATGTCTCTACCCTCTGGCCCCCTGCGCTCCTGTGATGTCTGCGCCCTCCGGCCCCCTGCGCTCCTGTCATGTCTGCGCCCTCCGGCCCCCTGCGCTCCTGTCATGTCTGCGCCCTCCGGCCCCCTGCGCTCCTGTCATGTCTGCGCCCTCCGGCCCCCTGCGCTCCTGTCATGTCTGCGCCCTCCGGCCCCCTGCGCTCCTGTCATGTCTGCGCCCTCCGGCCCCCTGCGCTCCTGTCATGTCTGCGCCCTCCGGCCCCCTGCGCTCCTGTCATGTCTGCGCCCTCCGGCCCCCTGCGCTCCTGTCATGTCTGCGCCCTCCGGCCCCCTGCGCTCCTGTCATGTCTCTACATGCGGCATGGCAGCAAGGTGAGTTGGGGCCGGCTGCCGCTTGTCCTAGCTGTCAGTCATTCTGGGGTAGACATTGACATTTCTTTGTACTGTTGTCCAGTCTGGCACAGGAGGCTTGGTGTTAATTGCTGAGCTGTGGGGCATCTTCTGTGGCTCACTATATACCCATCCATCATGTCCCTGCTCTGTGGTCTGGTCTGGCACAAGTTTACTGGTCTTTAGCCAAGACTTGCATTTTAGTGTTGGCAGGCGCTCTGTCTTCATTAGTGTCCACTTTTCATTTCTTGTTTAGCAACAGTTTGTGGTGTACTTGTGTTATCGGTTGTTTGGGCACTGGGCATAGCACCTAATACCTCTAGGAAATGACCTTGGGCGTCCAAATGGAAGTATAAGTATACGAGGGTCGCTTCTGTACCTTCTCGACTTGGTCCATAATATAAAGCCATAATTTCTGACATCTATAATTGTAATTCTGCTTAGGAGCGAGTGCAGAAAACCTTTCCTCATCCCATCGACAAGTGGGCCATTGCCGATGCTCAGTCTGCCATTGAAAAGCGCAAGCGAAGGAATCCCCTGCTGCTTCCCGTTGATAAAATCCACCCATCGCTGAAGGTAACCATTCCTTGTACCATTTCTTCTACAAATCACGTTCATGTAGGTTCAGTTCTGATATAAAATCTTAAGAAAGCTGGATGACAACTATTCTGGTTGTTGAGGGCTGTCACAAAACTTTTTATAACTGTAAATTAGCTTAAAGCGTGAGTATCCATGTGACTTTTCATAATAAGTTATGTGTACATGACGACTGTCACTATTTCTGGCCATTCTGTAACTTGTATTTTGCATTTTTCTCCAGTTTTGCAGGGTCTATCTCTAATTTTCAGTTGTCTCTGAGCTAGTGTGTGGAGAATAGCTGCTATGTCTCCCACACACAGCACACACAGACATGAGGAATTCCTGCATTCCTGTCTCTATGAAGCCCATGTTTAGGAGCAGCAGCAGCCTGGAGGAGATTATACAGCAGTACTGAGCAGTGTAGATGTGAATTCACTACGCGGGTGTTTGTTGAAACTTCTACAGTGATTTCGTTACATAGCTGATTAGGAAAATCTGTGTAACTACATATCAATAGCCTTTCAGTTTTATCATTTGGAAAATGCTGATTACTATTTTTAAAGGGAACCTTTCACCTCCAGAAACGTTATGTTCCTACTGATATGGTGTTATTCTGCAAGAAATAGTATTTAAACAGTGCCTGGCTGCCTTACTGGAGCAGCAGCTACAGGGAGAAAATGAAGTGATATCCCCCCTGCAGCTGCTCTTTCCTTCACTGGGGTGGTGCAGGCAGCGATTATAGTCACTATACAAGGAACGCTCTGTGATCACTCCCCAGCACTTTGACTGACAGCCTGCTCTGTGCCCACACTGCACACGCTCACTGCCGAGCAGGCTGTCAGTCAATGTTCCTGGGAATTATTACAGCTAGTCATGATTAAAATGCTATTTATCTGCAAGTATATAGCTTTTCTGGAGATGACCGGTTCGCTTTAATACCTTGACTTTTGGGACGGATGCCCTTATTAAATAACATTCGTACAACTCAGAGTGGTCCGGTCAGTTGTCACTCTTTTCAAAGATACAGAATGAAGAATAAGACATTGATTTTTTTTTTTTTACATTTTTGGAAAGAAATGTGTTGTTGTTTATCTTGATATGGCAACCTGAAGAGCGATTGTCTTTCCTTTTCTATATCAGGAGGTGCTCGGCTACAAGGTGGATTACCATGTATCGCTCTACATCGTGGCCGTCCTGGAATACATCTCCGCTGACATCCTAAAGCTAGCAGGAAACTATGTTTTTAACATCCGACACTATGAGATCTCTCAGCAGGATATTAAAGTGTCTATGTGCGCTGATAAGGTGAGAGCCAGGTATCCAGACACTAAGAATAATGCTTCAGTATTGGATTGGTGGGATCAGACTCCCAGCGCCCCCGCCAATCAGCTGACTGAAGGGCCCAGAGACAGCACCCTCATTGCTACGCCACGTAGTATTATTATTTACTATTATTACATTGCATCTTAGTATAATTCACTGGGACTGAGCTGTGATACCTGGTAAAGCCTCCACCATAAGTATGGAGCAGTAACTGATTGTCGGGGTTTCTGGGGGTCGGATTCACACTGATCTGACACTAAAGGCTCATCCTACAGTGTGGATTCATCTTTGCAGAAATGGCCGGTGTCTTCCCACTGATCCTTCTTTGCGGTTTAAATAAATAAATGCACTTTATACTCAAGTCCCAATAGGGAAGAGAAGGATTCAGCACGTTGGATTTCCATTGGCTGCTCCTTCTGTTTTGTAGGGGAATTTTGGCCATGGCTCGCTGATGGAGAACAGGGGAGCTCTCGGCCGAGCGTCTGTGTATGGGGGAGTTGGGAACGACCGTTCAGCCTACTGCTATCTATTGTTCATGGGGTCCCTTCGAAAATGGCAATCTTAGAAAAAGGGCATCCCAGATTTTAATTTTTTTCTTAATCTCTGCTTGCTGTCAGTGAATGGGAACTTTCCTGTTTACGTCAAGGGTCTGAAAACACTTCCAGGTGCTCAGTTTATCAGAGCTTGTAACCTGTGCCCACTGGGTATTATCCGGATATTATCCGGATTTCACGCTCAAAATGTAAACAATAAAGAAATAAATTTTTGTTTTTTCCTGATTATCAGACAACCCCTTTAAGTAAATATGCAAATACCGTATTCTAATTACAATCCCTGCTTTCCTTCTATATCACCGCACCCCCCTAAGGTATTGATGGACATGTTCGATCAAGATGACGATATCGGCGTAGTGGCTCTCTGCGACGAGGAACCTTCCTCTACCGGGGAGCTGAACTATTATGAGTTGGTCAGGACGGAAATTGCTGGAGAGAGACAATATCTGCGCGAGCTGAACCTTATTATTAAGGTGTTTCGTGAGGCATTCCTGGCTAACAAAAAGCTATTTACTCCCAACGTAAGTTGTGCATTTCTCTTATTGTGGTTATTATATGTCTTATGTTGGCTGCCATGCGGCATGGAATTGCTGGCTATGCACTGGTCTGATGGTGCTACAGCTGCAGCCCTAGTTGGGATTTGCAATTGACGAGGGTAGATGCAACATGAGAAAGGGCAGTCAGGTCCACAAAGCAGCCGTGTAGCCCATCCCAAAGAGCTTGGGAGCTATGGACATTGCAGGGTTAAAGAAGAGATCTACTTCTATTTTATTAAAACTGCTGGGACCGGAAGTGATGACGTCCCCTCTATAAACCTGACTGCTGAGGACCAACACAACCGATCCTGGTGGGGGCTCAAAGGAGTAAAGGAATGGTGGTGGGGTGTCCTTAGGAACCGGACCACCATGTGTGAAGCTGCATCTCTGGCCACTGCTTGTCATTAACTCAGTGCAACACTTCCAATTAAAGTTCCAGTGTCCCTTCAAACATTAGAGAATTGCATAGATAGCAATTCCCTACAGTCCATGGCTTTTCCACCGTCCCCTGTGCAGAGGCAGAACTGTGAAGGGGTGACTATCACACGCATAGGAATCGCACTATTTCTTACTGCTGATGGATGTCGGTGCCAGGCGGCCGTGCCCTGATAAGCCTTGTGTGCGCGCTGCAGACAGATACGATGGAACGAGCACTGTGTGTAGTGAACGATCTCCATGACGTTCCTGCTTTGGTTACGGCGTGGCTGCAATCATTCAGATCGGAAATACGGAGTCGGCTGTTGTGTGAAAGTGAAAAGTTTCATTTATTTTTTGTATGCAAATTGCCTCTTCGGGAAAAAGAGGACTTGGAACTCTATAGCGCCACCGATTGGAAGCCGCTATCCTACAAGTCACAATCAACCCTTTAACGAGTCATGCCATATAACAGGATAAAAGCCTAATCGAAATCTCAATTTGCAGACACGGTGTTTCGAGCTGTTGACCCTCATCAGTGCAAAGTATGAGAACTGATTTCGCTGGGTGAGAGGCTCTGGACGGAGGTCTAAGGGGTAACGTTACCCCTTAGACCTCATTTATTTTTTGAGCATGACAAATAGAGGGTAATATTGTGCTCCGGCCCCTGCCGATGAACATTTCCACTCCCCTGTGGATGGACTTCATAGTGGCGCAACGCCACATCCGGGGGCCCCATACCAAGTGTCCGATTTCTTTCTCTACCCCACTGTCTGTCAGATACTCGTGACCCCTTTGCAGTGGCCCTGTCAGGTTGACAAAAGGGACCGTGCCTTGTGGCTAACCCTTTAGATGCTGTGTCCACTGTTCACCTTAACATCTAAGGGGTTAACCTGCTAACTCAAATTGCAGCAAGTGTCTGCTGTGTAAAGCAGCCGGGACCCACTGGGTATGGAGCGGCCTCTATGCCTGTGAGACTGTCATGCCCGGGCCAGAAGACCTCGAACAGTCCATGCATTGCGCTCAGAGTATGGACCGCCAAACACGGATGTGTGAAACCAGCCTGACCCATCTGTTTTTTGTTGGTTGGTATGAGTAACGTCTTCCCTTATCTGAGCACTCTCTCTAGTATAGAATAAGTCACCATGAGAACAGTGAGCCTCATTGTTTCCATAAACAACCATTCAGAGCTCAGCTTTTATTTCTTAAACTGCTCTGGTAGAATGTAAGCTGAGCTCTGATTGTCTGCTGTGGGCAGCAAGGATCATTATACTGTTAGACCTTTTTGATAAATGAGGCCCAGTGATGGCTGTGAGTACATTACACACCATCACCGCCCGTGTTTGTCTTCCCAGTCTAGTCACTTTCTGCTCCTCATATCTTCACCTTATTTCTAAGGAGCTGTAGGAAAAGCTGAGAAGTGTTTGCTTTAGTTGTTTAAAGTGGATTTCAATGTCACCAAATGACATCAGCGGCTCCAAGGTTCAGATAAGACCTTGTACTGACAACCACAAGTATTACTATGGAGTGGCTGCCACTTATAGGTTCCTGTACTGGTCCTGAGTTACATCCTGTATTATACTCCAGAGCTGCACTCACTATTCTGCTGGTGCAGTCACTGTGTACATACATTACATTACTGATCCTGTACTGATCCTGAGTTCCATCCTGTATTCTACTCCAGAGCTGCACTCACTATTCTGCTGGTGGATGTCAGATTTCCCCAAAAGTGGATAACCAGAATAAGCTCTTTGCTGTAAGGAATGGTGGGAGATTGCAGCATTGTGTAGTGTGGCTGCCGCAGAGCTGATCTCCTTGATGTCTCTTTGCAGGACATAGAGATTATCTTCAGTAACATTCTGGACATTCATGAATTAACCGTGAAGCTTCTGGGTCTGATTGAGGACACTGTGGAGATGACGGATGAGAGCAGTCCTCATCCACTGGTCGGAAGCTGCTTTGAAGATTTGGCCGAGGTGAGGACCGGGCTGCGTTCATACATGTAGGGTTTTATTTTATCTGCGCTGGTGGTTTGTGTGTGATCTGGAGAGGAGATTATGGGCTGTACGGCAGGATGATGTGTTTTCTGCCGGACGTATGTGATGGGTGGTGGTTATCCTCTCTGTGCTATCGATCTGTTGGATATAACCCCATTAGATCCCAATCACGAACCTTCTCCCTTGCTTTTCCCTCAGGAGCAGGCCTTCGACCCTTATGAAACTTTATCCCAGGATATTCTGGCTGCCCAGTTCCACGAACATTTTAACAACCTCATGGTTAAGCCGGCAGTCGCGCCCTATTTCCAGGTAACTTGCTTTTTTTGTTTGAGCTTTTGGTTTAGGTTAATTGAAAAGGATCTCCAGCTGAAAGTGCGGCTCGTGCCCCTAAGTGTGTGGGCACCGACCGTCCCTTCTATATTTGCTTTATTACATTCTTACCACAAGATGATCAGCCGCTGTGCCCGCACCATCAGCAGCGGGGGCAACCGGCTGCATAGACTGGGTTAAGAGTTAACGCCAATCTTGGCCATTTAACCCCTTAGATGCCACAGTCAGTGGCAACCCACGGTGTTTAGAGAGTTTAACCCTAATAATATATTCAGAAGTATTCTTTAAAAAGAAAAAGTTTTTACAAGTATTAATAAAAACAACCCATAAAACATTCATATCGCCCTTTTCCTCCATCCTAACAAAGAACTTTTAAAAATAAAAATATACTTATTTGACATTGCTTCGTCTGATTTATCAAAATACAAAATTATTCATTTAATCCATGAGATAAACGCGTCCTCACAAAAATGCAATCAAGAAAGCTTTCAAAACGTTGTTTAGACCCCAAAATTATACAAGAAAAACTATAACTCTGTAGTAAAAAAAAAAAAAAAAAACAGGGAAAAAATTATGAATCTTGCAAAAAGAAAAGGAAAAAATAAAAATACTAAATAACCGGGAGATGAGTTCACCTTCAAATTGTTTCGACTTATTTCCTTGGCCTCCCAGGGCCTGACAAAGACATGTACATGAGCCATGGATCACAGTGATAAGTCCTACACCGCACCGATCAGATATTGATAGCCTATCCATCAATAAAAAGTAGTGATCGACTCCTTTAAGTTTCCTAATGCTAACGGGGAGAGTTTCAGAAGTGTTTAAATTACATCTGACGCGTGAATTTACCCTTATGATGTCTGAAATAGAGTAGTACCTGACTACAAGGTCATAATATACTGGATTTGTTTGTTGTCTCTTACCATGGGGATCCATATCTCTGCACGGGAGCGGTTTACACAAAACTGCATTGATCACAGCATGGTAGAGCTCCAGATCAAGATCCGCTCTGGCTGCTAATATCTCCACATTTAAGAAAAATAAAGACAGCCCTACTCATCTCAAGAAAAATAGCCCCAAAAATTATTTCGGTAACCCAACAAAAAAAAAAGTTTGGTTATTTAGGATTGAAACACTGTTCACTAAGGGGTTAACAATAGATTTGATTCACACTTGATAGAAAGATTTAACTTGTTTTTCCTTCTCTTCTCCGACCTCTCGTGTGTAATTTTTCCCGCAGTCCATTTCGGAAGGCTTTAGAGAAGCGGTGAGATACGTCCTCCCTCGTCTGATGCTGGTTCCCGTTTACCATTGTTTGCACTATTTTGAATTATTGGAGGTAAGAGGGGAATATTTCTCTCGCCGTCACCTGAAATCATTCATTTATAATTATCAATTCCTGTTCAATAGTTTTTCTGGCTTTTGAATATAAACAAGAATGTTGAATTTTACTGAGAACAAGCGGAGAAAATAAGGAGTCGAAAAATAAAATATAATTGAAAGTTGGCGCACTTTTTTTTTTTTTTTTACATCAGTAGATAAACATTGGCAATCATTTTTAACGTTGTGAGGTGTTGGAATAATCTGTTAGGTTCATTATTTTTCCTCAATATTTAGCTGTTACAAGAACGGAGCGAAGACCAAGAGGACAGAGAATGTCTAAAACAAGCCACCACCGCTCTGCTCAACCTGCGATGTAGCATGGAGCGTATTTACAATAAGCACTCGCCGCGGCGTCGGCCCGGGTAAGTCGGACTACATTTATTTTAATTTTTTATGCTTTTTTTCAATTTCAGGCCCAGAAAAAAAAGTAAAAACATAGATCATATATATGTCCTGTTTTCCGCAGCTCACATTCAACTCTGCTGAACAGACTGAGACAAGGTTAGCAGAGTCTTCTCCTCATTAAAGGGCAAGGAAGTAAATGACACATAACGGCTTTGTTTCTTCTGATTGGAGATCTACAGTGAATACGGAAAGTATTCAGACCCCTTTACATTTTTCACTCTTTCTTTCATTGCAGCAATTTGGTAAATTCTAAAAAGTTTTTTTTTTCTCATTAAAGTACACTCTGTACCCCATCTTGACTGATAAAACCAGAAATGTAGAAATGATTGCAAATTTATTAAAAAAGAAAATCTGAAATATCACATGGTCATAAGTATTCAGACCCTTTGCTCAGTATTGAGTAGAAGCACCTTTTGAGCTAGTACAGCCATGAGTCTTCTTGGGAATGATGCAACAAGTTTTTCACGCCTGGATTTGGGGATCCTCTGCCATTCTTCCTTGCAGATCCTCTCCAGTTCCGTCTGGTTGGATGGTGAACGTTGGTGGACAGCCATTTTCAGGTCTCTCCAGAGATGCTCAATTGGGTTTAGGTCAGGGCTCTGGCTGGGCCAGTCAAGAATGGTCACAGAGTTGTTCTGAAGCCACTCCTTTGTTATTTTAGCTGTGTGCTTAGGGACATTGTCTTGTTGGAAGGTCAACCTTCGGCCAAGTCTGAGGTGCAGAGCACTCTGGAAGAGGTTTTCATCCAAGATATCTGTACTTGGCCGCATTCATGTTTCCTTCAGTTGCAACCAGTCATCCTGTCCCTGCAGCTGAAAAACACCCCCATAGCATGATGCTGCCACCACCATGTTTCACTGTTGGGATTGTATTGGGCAGGTTATGAGCAGTGCCTAGTTTTATCCACACATACTGCTTAGAATTATCACAAAAAAGTTCTATTTTCATCTCATCAGACCAGAGAATCTTATTTCTCATAGTCTGGGAGTCCTTCATGTGTTTTTGAGCAAACTCAATGCGGGCTTTCATATATTTTGCACTGAGGAGAGGCTTCCGTTGGGCCACTATGCCATAAAGGCCCGACAGGTGGAGGGCTGCAGGGATAGTTGACTTTGTGGAACTTTCTCCCATATCCCTACTGCATCTCTGGAGCTCAGCCACAGTCATCTTGGGTTTCCCCTTTATCTCGCTCACCAAGCCTCTTCTCCCACGATTGCTCAGTTTGGCTGGACGGCCAGGCCTAGGAAGACTTCTGGTGGTCCCAAACTTCTTCCATTTAAGGATTATGGAGGCCACTGTGCTCTTAGGAACCTTGAGTAATGCAGAAATTCTTTTGTAACCTTGGCCAGATCTGTGCCTTGCCACAATTCTGTCTCTGAGCTCCTTGGGCAGTTCCTTTGAGCTCATGATTCTCATTTGGTCTGACATGCACTGTGAGCTGTGAGGTCTTATATAGACAGGTGTGTGCCTTTCCAAATCAAGTCCTATCAGTTTAATTAAACACAGCTGGACTCAAATGAAGGAGTAGAACCATCTCAAGGAGGATCACAAGGAAATGGACAGCATGTGACTTAAATATGAGTGTCTGAGCAAAGGGTCTGAATACTTATGACCATGTGATATTTCAGTTTTTCTTTTTTAATAAATTTGCAAAAATTTCTACATTTCTGTTTTTTTCAGTCAAGATAGGGAGCAGGGTGTACTTTAATGAGAAAAAAAATGAACTTTTTAGAATTTACTAAATGGCTGCAATGAAACAAAGAGTGAAAAATTTAAAGGGGTCTGAATACTTTCCGTACCCACTGTACATAAAGGTGGTCATTCCCATTAGACTAGAGGTCTGCAACCTTTGCTATTCCATCTGTTGTGAAACTACAACTCCCAGCAATGCCTTACTGCCAATATTTTCAGGGCATGTTGGGAGTTGTAGTTTCACAACAACATAAAAGGGCTTATCCAACACAGTGCAGAGTCGCATCGGAAGTGTTAGATATCAACCCTGGTGGGTGATTTTAGGGCATGTAAGGTAGTCACCCAGCTTTTTCAGAAATTTATATAACTAAAAAAAAAACAAAAAAAAGTGAATCTGTTATGATATACATTTCTCTTGTTTTTTTCAGGGAGACAATTTGGCGGCTTTACAACGGTAAAATGCGCAGCAAGCATCTGGCTATTAAGAAAATGAACGAAATCCAGAAGAACATTGATGGCTGGGAGGGCAAAGACATCGGGCAGTGTTGCAATGAGTTTATTATGGAGGGCTCCCTGACCAGGGTGGGGGCCAAGCATGAGCGGCACATCTTCCTTTTTGATGGCCTGATGATAAGCTGCAAAACTAACCACGGCCAGTCCCGGATTCCCGGATACAACACCGCCGAGTATCGCCTGAAGGAGAAATTCATCATGAGGAAGGTGCAGGTCATCGACCGGGACGACGCCTGCGATTTCAAACATGGCTTTGAGTTGCTCTCAAAAGACGAGAACAATATAGTCTTTGCTGCCAAGACAGCCGAAGAGAAGAACAACTGGATGGCAGCTCTGATCTCGTTGCAGTACCGCAGCACATTGGACCGGATGCTGGACTCTGTGCTCATTCAGGAGGAGAACGAGCAGCCCCTGCGCCTGCCCAGCCCGGACGTCTATCGCTTTGTCGAGGAAGATTCGGAGGAGAACATCGTTTTTGAAGACAATGTGCAGAGTCGAGGAGGAATTCCCATAATTAAGGGAGGGACGGTGGTGAAACTCATTGAGAGGTTGACATATCACATGTATGCAGGTACGATCTCTGCCCTAACAAACGCTGGTTAACCATTTGAGAATGTGTATCATTTTTAATTGCTTTAATTTAACAACATTTTTTTCTTTTCCTAGATCCTAACTTTGTACGCACTTTTCTGACCACATATCGCTCATTTTGTAAACCACAGGAGTTACTGAGTCTACTGATCGAAAGGCAAGTAAATATTCATCCAATGCACCAACACTATCGGTAAACCAAAGAGACCCCGCATTCATCACATTGCTGAACCCCCTGCTTAATCACCTCAGAACCATATATACTCGCCTCCCTCAGCAGCGCCATTGTAGCTATGTTGGTGCTGCTGTCCCCAGCGGATGATGTGACGTTGTGTTCTGTGACCGCTGCTGCCAATCAGACACAATATCGATAAACTGCTCCTTGTCAATTGCTACTCATTGGCTCACACCACTGTCACATCATCCGCTGGTAACAGCAGTATGCACTTCACTCTGCGAGAGGGGAATATACATTATTTTTGTTTTCCTATCACCCATGAGAGCACCTTAGAGAGTGAGGTCCTCCCCGATCGCTGGACAGGATGCCAAGAGCACAAAATAAAAAGGCATCTCCCTATTCCTCCTTCAATGCGGTTTCCTGTCCTTTGGATGTAGGAGCCTTGAGCACACGGCTGGAGCAGGCATGGCATGTTCTGTAGCAACCTCTAGTAAGAATGGCAGGGAGTACAGGGGCCCAGTTGGGCGCTGAAATGCTAACATCAGTTTGGGAGAATCGACATTTAATGTTTCAGTACTTACATATGTTTGGTGTCTGGCCGGGAGCCTTGTGTTTCAGTAGTCCTGCGGCCTTGTGATTCTCGCATCTTTCAACCTGGCATTTCGCATTTGGTCTGTGTGGCCTTGCAGCCTGGCGCATGATTTGTCTGTTCTGTGCGGGGCCGTGCGTGGCCTGGTGAGGGTCTTTGCAGCCTAGCATTTCTTGTTTAGGTGCTGTGGCTTAGTTGGTTAAAGTGTCTGTCTTGTCAACACATCCTGTGTTCAAATCTCAGAAGTGCCTCATGTCTGGTGCCTCATGTCTGGTGTGTTGGGCCTGCCGCCTCATGTCTGGTGCCTTGTATGTTGGGCCTGCCTCCTCGTGTCTGGTGCCTCATGCCTTGTGTGTTGGGCCGACCTCCTCATGTCTGGTGCCTTGTGTGTTGGGCCTGCCGTCTCGTGTCTGGTGCCTCATGCCTTGTGTGTTGGGCCTGCCTCTTCATGTCTTGTGTTGGTCCTGCCTGAAGGCTTTTCGTCCTTTTTGTAGTTGTTGAATAGCCTGCCACCTGAGGTCTAGGGTTTTCTCCGGCTGCCTCTGCCTCACAGCGTGATTTGATGGGGCCTTTGGTGGAATATGACTTTCAGTGGGATGTACAACTTTTAGGGTTTTGGCTTTTGCCTGGTTAGCCAGATGACTTGGGGCTTGTAGGTCTATTTGCACTACTGTCTCATAGCATTACTCCCCTTTACTAGCAATACTGTGGATATTGGTAAGGATGGCTTCCGGGTGATGCCGTCCGTCTGTGGTGATGCTATTACACTACAAGGAGGAAAATACAGTCCTGAGGGTGGCTGGTGAGTCCAACAGATCCCAGTCAACCCCTCATACTTGGATAACGTATTGAACTGGTCTGCATTTAACTTCTATGACCCAGTTGTCCTCTTGGTAGGAGGTGTAAATTTTTGTTCTCCAGTGTGAGGAGTCTCCGAACGGACTGGTTGACTACTAGCTTAGCAAAATATCTATGTCCCAGTTATCCTTCTAGTTGGAGTTGGTCATAGTTGTGATAAGTCAATTGACTTCATTGTAAGTCCAGTTCATCTTTGGGGTCTCAGTAATAATTTGGACTGGCTGGCATTTAAGTTGATTAATAATTTAGGGTCCTGGTTATCATTCTAGTGGGATTTGTAATTTAGGCATGGCTAAGCTGAACAAAACGAGCGCAAGTCCAGTTAAGCCTCCAAGTGGCCTTGTGGACGCTAAGTGATTAAACTCTCATTGCCCCAATCTACCGTCCTGGTATGGAATGGTAAAATGAATTTAACTGTGCAAACTCGGGTGACACTATACTGGTCTGCCCTCCTAATGGAGGTGCGAGCTGGACTCGCCAGTATGGAGCTGACAAACCATCAATATCGTAATTGGTGTTGCACGACAGACATGTTTATACTGGATCTAGTGAAAATATTCCAAGACCAGTGTATCCTCCTGGTTGAAGTCGGAAAATTGACTCACTGGGTATAATGATTCCACTGACTTAATCTCCAGAAAATATTTCTCAAGCTTTTATTACCATGTCATGGGCAGCACGGTGGCTCAGTGGTTAGCACTGCAGCCTTGCAGCGCTGGGGTCCTGGGTTCAAATCCCACCAAGGACAACATCTGCAAGGAGTTTGTATGTTCTCCCTGTGTTTGTGTGGGTTTCCTCCCACACTCCACAGACATACTGATAGGGAACTTAGATTATGAGCCCCAATGGGGACAGTGCCGATAATGTCTGTGAATTGTGAAGCGCTGCGGAATATGTTACGGCATAATAATTTATTTATATTGCGCTAAGTTAAAGGGAATCCGTTCTCTTGATAAACGCTATTAATCTGCAGTTCTAGGGTTAAGCTGCAGGTTAATAGTGTTACACTGCTGCCCGGCCACCTTACTGAAGATGCGGCTATCAGGAGAAAATGAACATATTTCCTCTCGCTAGCTGCCAGCATTCAGCCATGGGGGTGGGTACAGACACCGCTCAGTATGCTGGGATCGACGGCTGTAGGTACGTTCTGGCACTTTGATTGATGGCTCGCTCTGCAGAGCATCTGTGCATCTGCGAATCCATTCGCAGGACCTGGTCTATTGGACACATCAGTGATCTGTGGCCATCGGACAGGAGTCTCCTAGCCAGCCATCTAATCAAAAGAAGAACTGTGGTTGCCGAGAGGTAGGAGGCTCTCAAGGCTGAAAATTGCATAAAAATCTGCTGCAAAATACGCAGCAAAACACAACGTGTGTGTGAACATAGCTTTACTCCTGCTTGCGTCTCCATTCATTGGGATGTATTTGTGAAATGATTCACCGTGTTTGTGAATCTGTTTAGGAGAATTTACTAGAAAAATAAAATAATTGATTCTCTCATTGTGTTCAATAGATAAGACCCACATACACAATAAAGTCTGAGTGGCTTGTACAAAATTTTTAAAATGTGTGCACCTCTTTAAGAAGTTTGATGCATTTTGGACTTTTTAAAAGTTAGAATATGATATCATACTTGATATGAACAGGCTTACCTTTTGTCTTAAACATAGAGTCCACTCCCCTCCTCAATCCTCCATAGTGGCAGACCCACTTTTCTACTTTTTTTTCAACTGTTGGAGAGTGTAGTATAAGATGTGAAATTTGTGTCAAAGTTTTGTCGCTCATCATGATTTTCTGCAAGTTGTTTTTTTTTTTTTTTCTACAACTCATGGCACAAAATGTTGCAAATACATTGATAAATCTGAGCCTGTATTTTCTGGAACACCCCTTTAAGTTCTTAAGATATTCTCAAATGTTGTCTATGGAACGATTCATTTTGCCGAGCATCAAAGAACTGATTGATGTTTCTTCTGTAGATTCGAAATACCAGATCCAGAACCTACAGAAGCCGACAGAATCGCGATAGAGAAGGGAGAGCAGCCGATCAGTGCAAACCTTAAAAGATTTCGGAAAGAATATGTTCAGCCCGTGCAACTCAGGTGGGTCTTCGTTCCTGCTGTGTGACTCCGGCCCGTTTTAGCTGTGTCTTCTCCACTCTCCGGCTATATATATATATATATATATATATATATATATATATATATATATTACTCCGCACTGACCTCGCTGTCTCTTGCAGGGTATTAAATGTATTTCGGCACTGGGTAGAACATCATTTCTATGATTTTGAAAGAGACCCGGAGCTTCTTGAGCGATTAGAAACCTTCATCACCAGTGTTAAAGGTAAAGACATCATAAAAGATGGAGATTTACCCGAAGGGGCATTCGGTCGTCCTCTTCAGATTCTGATATTTTATCTTCTTTTATATAGGAAAATCCATGAAGAAATGGGTTGAGTCTATCGCCAAAATCAGACGCAAGAAACAAGCTCAGGCGAATGGTGTCAGCCACAACATTACGTTTGAGAGCCCCCCGCCTCCTATTGAGTGGCACATCAGTCGCTGCGGTCAGTGTGAGACATTTGATCTGATGACCCTGCACCCCATAGAAATTGCTCGTCAGCTGACTCTTATAGAGTCTGATCTGTACAGGTAAAAAATGTCAATCTTATGTCACTGAAAAGAAATGCTTTACATATATTGATCATTTAAAGGGATCCTTCACTCCTGATCACATAGATTTATCATTAGGGTTTTCTAGCAATTACTGGCGGAAGTGAGAAGTGCTGCACAAACCCTTTAAAGAGCAAGTGACATCTTAAGTAAATGAAAATAATGAAAATAATTATTATTTCTTAGAATTCTGAATTTGGATGTTTATTTATTTTTATTCAGCCTGAAAATGTAAGCATAAATTGACAACTGGAAGTTCCCATTCCCTTTGCCAATAGATGTCTCTACACGATCTGATGCTGTCTAATCAGTACTGGTGGTGTCAGTCTATTGAGGAAAATACCCTATTGACAAGGGGGAATGGTAACACCCAGTTGTCATTTAATTGCATAGGTTTCCAGGCAGAATAACCAACGATCAACACAATGTAAAGATTAAAGAAAAGTTGCTCCAGCCATGGGGAGTGCAAGAATTGACAAAAACAGAGCAGATTTGCAGATTTTTTTATTTATTTTTTTTAAAAGGTTTTTGCAGCACCTCTCACTTGACCTTGGCATGGAGAGACCGTGTCTCACGCTCGGCGGGACATTTACCAAGCTATATATATAATTCCTGGCAGGTACACTGTATGCATTGCATTCTGACTATTAGGATGCGGGCACAATGCCGGCCTGGTAGCCGTCTTGCCAGTCGCACAGCAGCCCGAAGCTAGATATGGTGTATAAAGTATAGTCGTTTGTCGTCTCTAGGGCCGTGCAGCCGTCAGAACTTGTGGGCAGCGTCTGGACGAAGGAAGACAAGGAAATCCATTCCTCTAACTTGCTGAAGATGATCCGCCACACCACAAACCTCACTCTGTGGTTCGAAAAGTAAGTTCTGCCGCAGATCCGGGCACCAATGTCATGGCTGCAGGTCGTACAGAGATGCAAGGCATCATTACCTCAATTTATAGGTTTTCCAGGCAAATCGCACAGAATGTAATAGACACTTGCTGGTCGGTCACAATCTTTCCCCACCACTGCAAGCCTGAATATCGAGGCCTCGCTGACCACTTGGCTGCGGATAGACTGTTTTATGTGATAGTAGTAGAGTTGGTGTGAATCTATTCGCAGCACCCGGTCCATGAGCCAGATCGGTAATCTGTAGCCGCTGGACTGAGCTGTGAGAACCGCGTGTTAACTGTCGGCATCCGTGGCTCTTCTTTTGATTAGCCGTTATCCTATGTGACATCGCGCCAGGCCGGCTCATCAAAAGAAGAGCTGTGGATAACGACAGGTAAGGGACGATTCTCGGCACTCCCCTCTGGTGGCCACAGATCGATGATGTGGCTAATGAACCTTATCCTGTGAATCGATTCTCATCAACTCTAGTTAGGAGAGATGCTTAGGATCGGAGAACTTTGATTGAAGGGGTAAGCCCAGAGTTAAAGAAATTAAACTAGAAGCAGGAAATACTATAAAAAAAAAAAAAAACAACAACCCATTACTCACCTCTATCCTGCGTTGTTCTGATGTTCTAGTGGTCCCGCTCCTGGAGCAATGTGCCGTATATCCATGTGACTGCTGTAGCCAATCACTGGCCTTATCGGTTATGCCTACGTGTATGGCCGGTAGCCCCTGAGGTAGATTTATTAACTTTTCATACCGCTAATTACATTTCTTAAACTCTCGGACAATCCCTTTTACCTGTGTTGGCTCGGTGATTTGTTTGCTCCACATTTCCAGAGTCTGCATATCCTCTGTGTATGCGTGCTAGATTTATTGGCTTAATATCAATTTGTCCTTAAAGTCCCCATACACACTAGATGGGATCGCGCTCATGTGTTTATGGTTTAAGGATGTCCTAATAGAATGATTGAGCAGGTTACATTTCAACATGTCCGATCCTTTGCTCCTGCAGGGCATAAGCTGCTGCTGCCGAAGATGCTGGCAGTGGCTTTATCTCCTCTCCTCGTTGAGCGGAGTTGGCATGTATATGGGGCAGTTGGTAGGAATAGCTGTCAGTGTGGCATCTATTGCATATGCTGAGCTACACCTCTATATATATCTCACACTTTTTTCATATGGACACATGCTCCGCTCAATGGGGAGAGGGGATAAAGCCGCTGACGAACATGTCTACTGGAGGTTTATTTCCCATTAAAATAAAGCATCCACACAGGACGGGTGCCAGCTGTGATGTACAGCCGGCGTCGGCCTCTGCCTGTGATTTGATCTAGATCCGATCTCTGCTGTTTCACCGCCTAAATGCTGCTGTCGATCTCCGACTGGCGCAATTGCAGGATGCTGATGAATTGGCTTGGCGGCCGCTGACTTCATGAAGGCCCCTGATGCCAGAATTGCTGTTTTTTGGTTGCAGCACCTCCCTCAAAAATACAATAAAAGTAACCAAAACCTAAAATGGTATGGGACGGGACTCAGAAAAATTACAAGTTTTTTTTTTTTTTTTTGTTTTTATTCATCAAAGTTAGGATTTGTTTTAACCAATGAAATAAAAAAATATATATATAGGAGTTTGGTATGGCTGTAATCGTACTGACCTGGAGAACCTGTTAGGTCCCTTTTATTGAATGCTGTAAAAAGGTAACACAAAAAACAATGGCAAAATTCTTCTTTTTTTTTCCATCATTTTACAGCACTTTTTTTTTTCTCATTTTTCAATACATTCTATATTAAAATGAACAATGTCATTCAAAACCACAACGTGTCCCCCGAAAGTTTTCATGTGCTGAGGTCGACAAAAAGTTATGGCTCCTGGAAGAAGGGGAGAAAAAGTGTAAAAATGAAACTTGTCCGTGGCAGGGAGAGGTTGTAAGGGTGTCGGAAGACGTGAATTGTGATGACCACTGTATAAAACCTCTGCTGCTTTCTTGTCGGCCAGGTGTCTTGTGGAGACCGACAACTTCGAGGAGCGGGTGGCAGTTTTCAGCCGAATTATCGAGATTCTTCAGGTTTTTCAAGATTTGAACAATTTTAATGGGGTTTTGGAGATTGTGAGCGCAGTGAACTCTGTCCCCGTCTATCGCCTGGATCACACCTTCGAGGTGAGTGATGGATTTATCTTCCATTTCTGCTGATCTGACTTATTCCTATGACGCTGGTGACAATGTGATCTGTCTGCTTCTCGCCCTCAGGCGTTACAGGAAAGGAAGAAGAAAATCCTAGATGAAGCGGTGGAGCTCAGTCAGGATCACTTCAAGAAATATTTGGCAAAACTCAAGTCAATCAACCCACCTTGTGTGCCTTTTTTTGGTATGTGAACCTTATTCCTCCTCCTCTGTCCTGAAGTGAGGGATTTGGCTCTCTGGCCCTTCCTACTGAGGCCACTCTCACTTGTCAGTTCCCATAGTATTTTGATCAACGTGCATAAGCCCACTGCCACGTCACAGCGAACCTCTGTGGGTCCCTGCGGGTGGCGGCGGGGTGGTG
Organism: Phyllobates terribilis; assembly: GCF_046119375.1. Lineage (NCBI taxonomy): Eukaryota > Metazoa > Chordata > Amphibia > Anura > Dendrobatidae > Phyllobates > Phyllobates terribilis. Next base: position 51,049,449 of record NW_027362767.1, on the reverse strand, counting down.
TGACTGAGCCCTGGGGGTTTTGCCTGGCAGCATGGCTGCTCATGGGCGCCTGCTCTACAGTTTTGAGTTGACCAAAAGTTCTTCATGAGCACAGACAGGCTCTTATTTCATACAGAACATTAGGAGATCCAGGTTATCCTACCTTCTTGTTGGCAATGGGATCGCATGCTGGGAGTAGTAGTGGTTCTGGGTTACTTTAAAAGATGTTTGACTACTATAACTTCTCATTGTTCATGAGCTATTTTTTTTTCAATATCTTCAAACCAGGAATATATTTAACCAATATACTGAAAACTGAAGAAGGGAACCCAGACTTCCTGAAGAGGCATGGCAAGGAACTGATCAACTTCAGCAAAAGGCGAAAAGTGGCCGAAATCACCGGAGAGATCCAGCAGTACCAAAACCAGCCTTATTGTTTGCGGGTTGAAGCAGACATCCGGGTATTAACACACAGAAATCTATAGCTCTGAGGCCTTGTTCACATAGACTTTAATTGTACATGTACGGCAGATGTGTACACTGATGGAGCGGGCTCAGGACCTGCGCAGTTGTCTAAACTTATAAAATGGCAAAATCACGGTTTTCTCAGTCACTTCATTGTGGGACAAAGGAGACCATGTTTTTTTCATCCAGTCACCTCCAAAAAAAAAAAAAGAATAGAATAAAGAGATTAGAAAGTCGTATAACAAGCTCTGACTTTCAGAATATGGGGAATATTTTTTTTTTTTTCGGTAGTAAATTTGTTATCAGAATTGTACAGACCTGTAGAACAAATTTACCAAGTCATTTTTACTGCAAAGTAAATGTTATAAAAACAAAAGCCAAAAAAAAGTTGGAATTGTGGTTTTTCTGTTTTTTTTTAATTTCACCCTATTTGGATTTCCAGTTTTTCAGTACATTATGTAGTAAAATGGATGGTGGCTTTTTTCAAAGCTGCAAATTGCCCCACAAAAGAATAAGCCCTCCTATGGCTATGTCAATGGAAAAATGAAAATGAAGCCTTGGAAAGTGAGGAGGGAGAAGACCAAAGCAAAAAAATATAAAAAAACAAAACAAATGGCCCTGTCTTGAAGGGTTTAATGGTTTTGACAGTGTTTCCTTTATCTAATTGCAGAGGTTCTTTGAGAATCTGAATCCTATGGGAAATACCTTGGAGAAAGACTTCTCAGACTACCTGTTCAATAAATCTCTGGAGATCGAGCCTCGAGGCTGCAAACAGCCCCCCAGATTTGTAAGTATCACTTATAGTTACGTGGGACGTATTTTCCTCCCTGTGATATTCTGTGCACACCCCGCTGATATTAAAGGGGTGGTCCGAAACTAAATAAAAAATTCCCTACCATTCTCGCTCTATCTTCCTGCTTTTGCTTTTTTTTTTAACTTCCTTTTCGATTACATTTTGTTTGAGAATCCCCAATGCATGCTGGGATGTTCAAATGGGACATTATCAGGGGTCCGGGGCCACGGTCACTCCACAATAGTTTTCCCCACCCTGAAACAAAGAGCCATCAGTAACATGCACTGGTGATTCTCACATGAACCCTTGGTTTCGGACCCAGCAAAATCCTATACACGGTTATGGGCAGACCTGGGCATATGGGAACCGAGCATTACACAGGGACTCAAAGACCATCAGAGAGAATCCCCCAGGCCGTGCACTAGTCGTAATACATTGGATATAAGTCTACATGCCCCTGTTAAAATGCCAGGCTTTTGTTGTGCAAGATAAAAAAAAAAAATCATACCAAAAAGATTAATTTCAGACCTTTTTCCACCTTTAATGTCGCCCATAATCTGTGCAATTCAGTTGAAAAAAAACAAAACAAAATGTTGTTGGCTTAGTTTCCATCCACCCTCATTGTACACTGCATCACCTTCTGACTTCTGTTCATTACAGCCACGAAAAACAACATACCCACTGAAGTCTCCTGGCATAAGGCCGAATAGTGGCAGGCACCTGTCGTCTTCTGGCACTCTCCGCGGTCATCCAACCCCACTGGAAAGGGAACCATATAAGATCAGCTTCAGCCGGATCACCGAATCTGAGCATGAATCTACCACCTCTCCGCCTATTTCCCCCAACACTCCGTCTACACCTCCCGCCTCGGCCTCCTCTGAGCTCAGCGTGTTTCTAGATGGAGATCTGAACAGTTCCTATGGTAGGTCCTCTCGATCCAATACTACCAGCGCTCCTCCAGCCATGGTAGCATTCAGGGTTTATACCCGAGCCTGCTGAACACCCCGTCACTGCCATCTTGGTCCTCATATGAGGTCTAGCCTGTGGGTGGGCTTTGTAGAACATCATTCTCTCTATTTGCTGCAATTCTTTGATATTGTAATGCATGGACATCTTGAGGAGTAAAGTCCATAAACAGTGGTGGGATGGAGGGGTTTCACACCACTTGGAATTTTTGCGGGGAGCATAGCATTATCTCTGCAGCTGTTCAGTCTCCTGATGGTGAATAATGAATGTTTCCATTCACTGACAGCAAGCAGAAATCTTAAACTGAGGCATTAACTCAAAATATATATATAATATAAAAATTGCAAAAATACAGTCTGTTGGGTGCTGGATAAGTGGAGTTTGTGCTGAGGCTCATACACAGTATATACGTAATAAGGTTCAGCTCTGTCTTTTTCCTTCGCCTGTCGTGCAGTGAGTAAATGTCGTCCTCCGTACACCGTTCTCATTGCTCCTGTATTATCAGCTTTTCCTGTCTTTACAGGTAGTAACAGCATCTTTGCTCCTGTGTTCCTGCCTCACTCCAGTAAGTACGATTCACTTATATTTATTGTGTTTTTGTATCTAATGGGGCTGATTTACTAAACAATGCGCCAAGTTCTGGCTTGATTTGCCCAAAAAAAAATCAAACAAATCTTGCAGACATTTGTTGGTGGGCCGGGCAAAAAATGCTCATCCAACTCGAGCTTCTGTGATAAATTTGGGGAATTTTCAGACTGTCTTCACTAAGTTTTGCTCCGGATAAATATTCGCCCCAATGTTCCAGATGTGGTCACATTAGAGTTACGTACAGCAGCGTCACAAACCTACGAGGCAGGGGTTTCAAAATGTGCATCCCCCCCGACTGCCAAAGGGACCAGTGCTACCATGCCGGAGATTGTATGGAGGCAGATGAAAGGCCGGGCTAGTCCTGAGGAAGGGGGGGTCCTGCCAGGCTAGTCCTGGTTCTGTAGCATATTCGTCACTACAGATTACTAGTTGACTCTTCCTTCGTTAATTACATAAGACGATCAGATAAAGGAAATCTGCACCTATCCGACTATGTGGACAGTTCGGGGACAGGTTCCTTATAAGTAGCTCTTACCCCACCAGTACCCCACGTAGCTGGCCTTGTCTGGATCCCGCACGGTTCCCCTGGTGTAGCCCCTATGTAGGAGCGTTGTCCCATGGCAGCCGCGATTGTCCAGTGCGTTTTTGTATTTCACACTGACCTCAGCTGTTGTTTTTGGTCTTTTGCAGAGTCTTTCTTCAGCTCCTGTAATAGTCTGCACAGGTTAAGTGAAGAGCCTCTCCTTCCTCCTCCATTGCCTCCACGTAAGAAAGCTGATCCGGACGCTCACAGCCTCTCGGTATGTGCCGTTACCTGCCGTGTAGTGGTAGAAAATGTCATCGGAGAATTCCAGATATCTGATTCTCTAGTGCAGATTTCTGAATTCATTGTGATGATGGTATTCATGGGGTCGGCTATGTGTCCCCCGGATGTCTGCATGCAGAATACTGCTCAATGCTAATAGTAGGCCATAGTAGTGTTTCTGGGAGAAAGCAGCCATGTTTTTCTAAGCTTGGAGGACCCTTTAATATCGATCTATATTGAAATATTGGTTCACGTTTATACTGATTTTTCTTCTGTTTCGTTCAGGGGGGCTCTAGATCAGATGAGGACCCTCCTGCAGTTCCACCCAGACTTCCGCCACCTCCAAAGATCCAACCCAGAGTCCCTGCTTATAGCGGAGCCTTTGACGGACCCCTGCACAGCCCACCTCCTCCTCCTCCCAGAGATCCTCTTCCTGACACTCCACCTCCTGTCCCACAGAGGCCCCCTGAACACTTTATAAACTGCCCCTTGAATCTTCAGCCTCCGCCCCTGGGACGTCTCCACCGAGAGCAGGATTGGTTCCGGGAAGCAAACACCGTCCCCAACTCTCCCAACACCCCTCCGAGTACCCCGTCCCCTCGAGCGCTGCGCCGCTGCTGTGGGCTCAGCACCAGCCACAACAACCTGTCTCCGTGTGCGGCTCCACCGGTCCCTCCCCGGCAGAACTCCAGCCCTCAGCTACCAAAACTGCCACCAAAGACTTACAAAAGGGAGTTCTCCCACCCTCCATTGCACAGACTAACCTTACTGGAGAATGCAGAAACGCCGCAATGACTACAGTCGACAGAAGTCCTCGACACTGGATAGGGATCAGCGATGTACTTTTTACTAGCTTTTTTTTTTTTTTATTATTATTATTTTTGTAATTTATTTTGATAAGGCACTGTATTTCCATTGTTAACCCCTTCTGTGCTCAACACTTAGTAATGGAGGGGTTAACGATAACGCTCTTACACTAAAGTGCTACTGATCAAAGCAGCGAGTGCAGGAATGATCCACACTACGGCCTTCAAACACTAAAACCGCGTGTTACTGCCTCAGGGGAACACTGTGCGCCCTTGCCTTGTGGGGGGGGGGACCATTGCTGTCTGCTCCTTCATCTCCCACCTTTTCATCTTGCAATTTTTTTTATTTTTGCAGTTCACCCTCCAAATGCGATCAGCACATTCCAGGCGCATTCAACCAGCCAAATAATTTTTTTTTGGGGAAAAAAAAAATGTCTAATTCGGAGGATTCGATGTCTTGGTTATCAAATGCACTAAGTGGCCTTTTTCTTTCCAAACCGAAAACAAGACGTAGTGAATCCTCCGTAGGTGGAAGCGTCATTCCGCTTGTCCGGCTTTGCTTTCTGCAGACCATTGGATGCTATTTATTTTGCCTTTTTCTGTTTTTAGCAGATGGGTAATCTACATGCAGCAATTTTTTTGAGGGTACAATAATTTGGAGGAAGGCTTTTATTTTTCTCTTAATGAGTAGCAGAACCGAGTCTGTCATTTAAAGGGGTGGTGTAATGAACATTGCAATTTCTTGATAGACCTTTTATGAGTTTCTTCCATTTTAAAGACATCTGCTTGTTGTCCATGAATTGAAATGGTCTGACGGACATCGCTGCCTCTGAAACAGGTAGCATGGTGCTGATGTACTTAAGGCGACATTCACACATCCATTTATCACTCTCCGAGCACCTATTGTGACAATCGGATGTGTGAATATGACCTGAAGGGGTTGTTCGGGCAGAAAACATGGACCTATCCATGGGATTGGTGATCGATATGAGATCGGTAGGGGTGCTGGGTGTGGGACCACCACTGCGATGTTGTGCAGTATACATTGAATGGAGCTGCGCTCAGCATTTACATCCGGCAGACACTGGATTTGTTGTAAGCTGATCGGTGCGGTGGCCACGTGTTGGATCCCCGTAGAACGGTTATTGATTACCTATCACACAAATAGGTCATCAATAGTTTGTGCCTGGACGACCCCTTTAATTCATAGAATAAGAAGACTGTATCTGGGAGTAAGTAAGTCACTAACAGCAAGCAAATATTAAAACTAAGGAAATTAAGCAAAAATGTCTACAAATATACACATACTTTATTGTTTCTGATGAAAGGGGCGATTCCCATCTGTAGGAGATGACAGAAGTGTCAGATGCTGGGTCCGCAGGCTGGTTGGCTCATTCCTGGCCCCATTCACATTGGTGGAGATGTGGTCTGGCACCGCCCTTGCTCACTGCCCTCTCCATTGAGGTCTATGGGACTTTGTAGGAAAGGACAGCACTAGTTGCTCAGCTTTTATCCGTAACTCCCATAGATTTCAGCTGAGAGTCATGTACAAGTGCCGTCCCCCCAGCGTTGATGTGTATGGAGAACACGTAATAGTTGGGGGTCTTAGTGGTGTGACCCACCATTCTGCCATTTCTAAATATCATTATTGATGACCTATCCCTGTGACAAGTCATCAATGTCAGATCGGTGGGGGTCCGACACCTGGCACCCCCCCCTCATCAGCTGTTACCAGGTTCCACAGACACCGGAATCAGCACGGCTCCATACACTAGTGGCGGGTGTCAGGTACTGCAGCTCCTACTGAAGTGAATGGGAGCAGAGCGGCCGTACCTAGAGTGGCCACTACACAGTGTTCGGAGCTGAGCTGATTAGTTGGGGGTAACAGGTGTCGGACCCTCATCCTTAGGATGGCTCATCAATATCCGTCTGGGATCTCAGGCCTGGACAACCCTTTTAAGCTTTAATTGCAGAAAACCACTATGTGGTGCGTTGTGATGGTGGCCGGATGTCTTCACTGAAGCCGCCGGTCACCACTTTGGTATGACAGACTCGGCTCTGCTACATGTGTATGTCTGTGAGCTGACCGCGTGGTTTCCCCTGAGTAAAGCTGCTCACACACAACCGTATTCTGTCAGGACGGTGATCGTTTCGCGATACCAGAGCACACGTTTACTGCGACCAATGTGACATTCGCTGCCATGTGGCTGACACCAGAGTGCAATAGAGACGGGCAGGGTTCATACCAGTAAATGTCAGCCGCCCCTCACACTTCTACCACGTCGATTCCTTATACAAGTGTTCATTAGCCCCCTGAGTTACGCTTGCGGAGGGTTCAGATTGTGCCTTTTTCCTTTATTTTAGCAGATTCTGCTCATGAGTTGCCTTTTTCTACCGAGATCAGTCCTCTCCGGTATGAATGTACGATTTAATACAACCCCCTTCTACGTCTGTTTTTCTTTGTTTAAACTGAATATATATATTTTTTTTTTTACAAAGTTTTAGTCCCCGGCCCCGATCTCCTGCATACTCCGCCTATGGCATGCAATGGGTTAAAGGAAAGTATTTATTTTATATTCAGTCCTTGCACTTTGTATATAGATTAGTTCTTCAGAGCGATATGGTAAAGTGAAGGTGTCGCCTGTACTGGACGGGCGCTGGTCTGCGGGGGGCGCTGCATTGAGCGGCGTCGTTCTAGGGGGGGGCACAGTTTCCTCGCCAGCACTGTACAGGTAATGTGCTGCACTTTATCGCCCCACTTTTGGTGAAGCGCGGTGCAAATGTTTATCCAGATCTGAAACCCCGTTATCCTCTGGAAAGTGAAGTTTTGTGATCCCAGTATTTGCTCCAGCTCTGCCTTATTAATGCTGGACCTGTCGTATTCTTCTATAATAATGGGGGGGCGTTCAGCGATGCATGGGGGGGGGAGGGTAAAGTGAGGATAACGTAACTTCCCCTATGGAAGACCTTTCCGATAAGTTTGATATCAATGGTGAGAATCCTTCTGATTTGTCCAGCAGTCTCGGCAGTGGACGTTTTTTTTTTTTTCCTTTTGTACCGGGCCTGTAATGGCGGACGGCGTGGGATTTCACATGACTTATCAGGTTTCCGCAGTGTTTGTACAGCTGTCTAAGAGCCACGTTCATTTCCCGTCTTGTGGCCTTTTACTGTGCTTCGTATCTGTGTTCTTAACAGATGTAATAAATTTTCAGTCGTCTTAAACCGATCTCTATTATTTCCATCAGGTCTGCGAGAAACTGCAGTAAGTGATCAGCGTGTGAGGGGTTAAAGAGGGTTTCTGGTTTTATATATCGCTTTATCACTGTATAATTATGTAAAGAGATTGTCTGCTATTTTCATATTGATGACTTGTGCTTAGGATGGGTCGTCAATGTCAAATTGGTGGTGGTCCGACACGCAGCACCCCCCGTGATTAGCTCTTGTGGCGCCTGGATGTAAAAATGGTACAGAGCTAGAACAGCGCCGTATATTGGGTAGTGGCTGTTCTCTGGTACTGCAGCTCTGCTACTATTCATGTGAATGTGAGCTGCAGTACCTGGAGCTGCCACAGAGCGGTGGTGTTTCGGCTTCTTGCACTGTTCACATCAGGCCAGAACTAGGAAAAGCTGATCGATGGGGGGGTAGCGGGGTGTCAGACCACCACCGATCTGGTAAAGATGAACAAAGAAAGGACAAGTACTCAATATCAAAGGGGGTAATTCATCAAGATTGGCCTTTACATATCCAGAGTCTGCTTGAGTAATGCTCTCACTTGCGATTAAATCAGACGAATGCAATCCAATAAAAAAATCTGATTGCTTTCGGTCCAATGTTAATTTCTGAGTGTGTGCTCATATGCGTTTTTTTTTTTCGGATTGCGATTAGACTGGAAAAAAAAATCCCAGCATGCTGGATTCTGATCACACGCACCCATATAAGTCTGAGTGCATGTAAAACATCACACTGCACTCTGGTATCACCTAAGTGCAGTGCGATTCCCGCCAACGCCAGCAACAGAGGAGAAGGAGAAATTACTTTCTTCGTCCCCTCCCCTGCGGTGCTGTGTTCCTCTCTGTGTGAGTGGGCTGGAGCCCAGAGCACCGACGCTCAGCTCCCGCTCCCAGCAGAGCAGGGGCCGAGTGACATTAGCATCGGCTGCCATACGCTAATGCGACCTCGGCCTTCCACTGATTAACTCCAAACTGCACACATAGACTTCTTCACCCCAGGTATCACTTTAATGAGATGCTTGTGCTGTGGGGCGGCTGTGGTTCGTTTTTTGATGCTCAGGCCTCATATTCATCATTCTGGGCTTAAATGACAGGTCCCTGAACCTTCAGAAGCCGGCCTGTGGTGACACCGGACCAGTCTGATCTCTGGACCCCGGCCCGGCCTTTAAGAATTCGACACTGATAATATAGACAGACACACGGATCCAAGATGGATGTAATGGGTCCGTTCTTCCTCTTGGGCCTCATTCAGACGTCTATTTTGCCAATCTAGGAATAACTATAAAGGGCAGATCCAAGGAGAGAGAAGCCTCATTAGACCGTCGTCATGTCTGAAAGTGACCACCATTACCACAATGGCAACAAAAAGAAGCTGATAATTTATTCTTGGTGCCAACTGCGGTCCCTGCGAGCCAGTTATCACTGGACACAGGTAGCGGGCAGGCTCAGGAGCCGAGCCCGTGCCACCCACATATCTACTGAAATAGCCTGGATTAGAGATATCTACAATCTTGTCTATTTAACCCCGCAGCTGCCATGTTGCATAGCATCTGAGCCGTCTGATGGAGCCCACTACCGCTGTCACTTTATTTAAGAATAACAATGGAATTAAATGTTAAATAGAATAACAATTAAATAAAAAAAATTGCAAGATTGTCCCTCAAAACGCAGTGTGGTGTCTTATTTTTTTTATATTTAGTATCTTGCTAAAGAAGTGACCTGTTTTCTAGGGTTGTTTGCAGCACCAAAACGTAAAGCAACGCACAGAAGGAGCTACTGAGGGGCACGCATGCGCCGAGGCTTTTCTGCGGCTGATTATTAGCGCATGCGCAGTTTCCTCACCAGACATGGCGGAGCAGTCCGGAGTGTTCGTCAGGGAGCTGGGGCGCCGGGATGGGGCAGTGCTGGAGATCCGGCAGCTGAGCTCCGGGGATGTGGGCTGTGTAGTGTGGGACGCGGCCATCGTCCTCTCCAAATTCCTGGAGCGGCGGGAACGTGCGGAACCCGGGCTGTTCACGGGGAAAGCAGCGGTGGAGCTGGGCTCGGGCACCGGCATTGTGGGCATCATGGCAGCGACTCTGGGGTGAGCCGTGCTCTGGTTATAAAACTACAGCTCCCAGCATGGTCTGTCTCCTGCATGACTTTGTGCGAACTACAGGCCCCAGCATGCCCGGTCATGGGCACACTACATGCCCCAGCATACCTCATCATGGGCACACTACAAGCCCCAACATGCCCAGTCATGGTCACACTACAAGCCCCAGCATGCCTCGTCATGAGCACTACAAGCCCCAGCATACCTCATCATGGGCACACTACAAGCCCCACCATGCCTGGTCGTGGGCACACTACAAGCCCCAACATGCCCAGTCATGGTCACACTACAAGCCCCAGCATGCCTCGTCATGGGCACTACAAGCCCCAGCATACCTCATCATGGGCACACTACAAGCCCCACCATGCCTGGTCGTGGGCACACTACAAGCCCCACCATGCCTGGTCGTGGGCACACTACAAGCCCCAACATGCCCAGTCATGGTCACACTACAAGCCCCAGCATGCCTCATCATGGGCACTACAAGCCCCAGCATACCTCATCATGGGCACACTACAAGCTTCAGCATACCTCATCATGGGCACACTACAAGCCCCTCCATGCCTGGTCGTGGGCACACTACAAGCCCCAACATGTCCAGTCATGGTCACACTACAAGCCCCAGCATGCCTCGTCATGGGCACTACAAGCCCCAGCATACCTCATCATGGGCACACTACAAGCCCCAGCATACCTCATCATGGGCACACTACAAGCCCCACCATGCCTGGTCGTGGGCACACTACAAGCCCCAACATGCCCGGTCATGGTCACACTACAAGCCCCAGCATGCCTCGTCATGGACACTACAAGCCCCAGCATACCTCATCATGGGCACACTACAAGCCCCAGCATACCTCATCATGGGCACACTACAAGCCCCACCATGCCTGGTCGTGGGCACACTACAAGCCCCAACATGCCCGGTCATGGTCACACTACAAGCCCCAGCATGCCTCGTCATGGACACTACAAGCCCCAGCATACCTCATCATGGGCACACTACAAGCCCCAGCATACCTCATCATGGGCACACTACAAGCCCCACCATGCCCAGTCATGGTCACACTACAAGCCCCAGCATGCCTCGTCATGGGCACTACAAGCCCCAGCATACCTCATCATGGGCACACTACAGGCCCCACCATGCCTGGTCGTGGGCACACTACAAGCCCCAGCATGCCTCTGTGGGCACACTACAAGCCCCAGCGTACCTGGTCGTGGGCAAAATACAAGCCCCTGTATGGCGCTCAGGTCCTGATTTTGTGCCATCAGCCCTCCATCCATTTTTGCCAGCTGAATAAGGCTGTGTGCCCACGATGCGTTTTTTAAAGCGTTTCCGAAGCGGCAAAAACGCTGCAGAAACGCTTAAAAAACGCATGGTAGAAGGCCTGCCATGTCCCCCAATGATAATTCGCGTGTCCTGTGCACATGCTGCGGAAATTTCCAATGCTTATTATCATTGTGGAAAAATCCGCAGCACTACCAATTATTTTGCGGAAGTTCTGCGTTTTCGCCGCCATTGACTTGCATTAGAACGCATGGATTCTGCTTCACTAGACAAGGACATGCGGAATCCATGCGTTCAATGTGCGGATGGTACCCAGGTCTAGAGGAGAGGACACTCTCCTCCTGACCCAGGTACCATTGAAAACTGTAAAAAAAAAAAAATAAAGAATAAAATAAAAAATAAATATTATACTTACCTTCTGATGGCCAGTGGTGTGCTCCTCCTCCCATGCCAGCAGATCGCGGTGGACTGAAGGACCTGCGCTGACATTGTCATGTGACGGCAGGTCCTTCAGTGTAGTGCACCGCGATCTGCTGGCAGCCAGGACCGAGCGAAGCAAGACTGCGGGGGCCATCAGAAGGTAAGTATAGATTTATTTATTTATTTTTTTTTACCATTCTTTAAGGTCACACTATATAAATCCATGACGTTTGCATGGATTTATATAGTGTGACCAAGTTGACAAGCACTTTCCAAGTGATGCTAAAATCGCTTGGAAAGCGCTTATCAACCCGCATGCGGAAATGCAAGTGAAGAACGCTTCACTTCCGCATGTCCCTGGCAGGAAAAACGCATGTACAATCCGCATGTATAATCCGCATGTATAATCCGCATGTACAATCCACATGTACAATCCGCATGCGTTTTTTCTGCCAGGGAGATGCAGAAACGCTCAGGAAAAATCCGGAGCATTTCTGCATCGAGGGCACAAAGCCTAACCCTTTTTATAAATGGGTAAAATTACAAAGTGGTTGTACAAACAAGCAACTGCACTTTTTATTAAAAATCGTCTCCATTCTCCAACACAGAGGGATTTGTAATTCCATTGTTTCCTGCCCGTTGCCGAGGTTACCTGGACAGTGCTTACAAGCCGGTGCAATCAAGCTTCAGTGTCCCTGTGCGCCTTCCATGTTAGAGCTATGGCGCCTTCTGCTGGCAGCAGTGGGATCACACAGTTTGGCCCAGCAGTCAAATGATGACACTGCTCCGAACTGTCAATCAAGCAGGAACTGTCAATCAAGCCCACCCGGCGAGGAGGAAGCCAGGAGACTGGGTAGAGGCGTCCGCCTGATAAGCCAGCGTTAGACAATCCCTTTAATGTCAAGTTGCATAAATTATTGTGAAAACCTCTTAGATTGGTTTGAAATGACAATAGTAGCCATGCTCCCCCTAGGGTACACAGGTAGTACTGCAAGTGGTGGGGGTTTCCTGCCAGTCTCTACTTCTGGCTCCTGCCCCAACATTGACATGGGATCTGCTACAGCCAATCATTGGCCTCAGCTGTCACCGGTCTGTGTCAGAAATGACATCACTTGAGCAGGAGACCTGGGAAATGGAGCTAGTGGGGCATCTGAGTGCAGAAGGTCGTGCTATGGAGGGTGCGAGTCCCCATGCGATCAGCCGTTCCTGCAGCGAGATCATCGTGTACATAAGGCCTTAGGTCGAGTCTGATTGCTGCACACATAAGTCGCTGCTCCGCAGACCAGCAGCTTGGATCTTGGTAGGATCCAGACTTCATGGATAGCACTGACCGTCCTTTACTCTTACAGAGCGGACGTCACTGTGACGGATCTGGAAGATTTACAAGAACTGATGAAAATGAACATTGAAAGCAACTCTGCTCTCATCACTGGTTCTTGCCGAGCGAAGGTATTGAAATGGTTTGTATTTCTGTGGACCTGGAGAACCGGCACTGACCCAGGTGACACTCACTGACCGCTTCCTAAAGCACTGATGTTTTTGTATTTCAGGGGTGAGGACGTCACGGATTTCTCCCCTTCTCCTGACTACATCCTGATGGCTGACTGCATCTACTATGAGGAGGTGAGTGGCTCTTATTACTAGGATAAAATGCAATATATAGAGATTTATTTTTCTTACTCTGCCAATAATCAGAGAAATTAATGAAAACAACCTTTAGTCCGCAATGTGATATCAAAATCTAAGGCCATGGCCCCACTATCAGTATTCGGTCAGTATTTTTTTCAGGATTTGGAGCCAAAACCAGGTGAGGAACAATCAGAGAAAAGGTATAATAGAAACACGTCACCAATTCTGCATTTATCACCCACTCCTGATTTTGGCTCCCACTCCTGAGAAAAAATACTGACCTAATACTGATAGTGGGGCTGTGGGCTAAGATTGAATTACACATGTATAAGCTTGTTGGCATAAACCGGTGAGAAAAATTTTGGGACCTTCCAGGCAAAATACAGCTATTATACAAAAAAAGAAACTACTTGAAAAAATAATATATAGACAATAGAATATTTTGAATCAATAGCATGATTTTATTTGAGACACCAAAATAGGACAAAACTGGTTAAAAGAACATCGAAAAGTTTCCATTTCAGAGAAAAGTGAGATGTCATCTGGTTCTCTGGTCATCATGCTCCAAACATTAGCAGGGCCATTCCTTACAGGGCAGGGTTATAGGTGTAAGTGTCCACCTCCTATAGTGTCCCCAGCGGTGCGGACCTTAATTAGTCCCCTATCAAAGAACCACCCTGACCATTTTTTTTTGCATATGATGACCAAGCACCGATGGTTTGAGGACACTTTTGCAATGTTCTTGTTTGACTTTTTGCTGCGTTGTTAAAAACTCGCCCTGTTTTATACTCCTGGACCTATGAAATATTAGCAGCCACACTCTGATTATGACGTATTAATAGTTATATTCTGACTTGGGAGATTTCAAGACATTTTTTTTTCTTTTTATCACTTGTGAAAGTGTGTGGATCCAGTCTTAGACGTTGTTGTTGAGGCATGCCCTCCTCTAACATCATGGATTAAAGGTTATGTTTTTATTTTTTGACGTTTTCTGTTTCTGCCGCTTGAATTCTTCCAGTCCTTGCAGCCGTTACTGAAGACCTTGAGGGACCTGGCGAGTGGCGAGACGTGTATTTTATGCTGTTACGAGGAGAGGACCACCGGTAAAAATCCTGAAATAGAACGGAAATTTTTTGAGGTAAGAAATCACAATGATTTCCATAAGTTATTTACTTCTGGTTACTGAGTTGTCCTTATCCTGGGCCTGTACTTAACGACCGAGAATGATCATGGAGCCACCGTGTGTGCGGATATAGACTGTGTGATTCCTACCTATGAGCAGCGCTGGGGTCCTGGCTTCATATCCCACCCAGGATGACATCTGCAAGGAGTTTTGTATGTTCTCCCCGTGTTTGCGTGGGTTTCCTCCTCCGGGTTCTCCAGTTTCCTCCCACACATACTAGGAGAATTTAGATTGTGAGCCCCAATGGGGTCAGTGTTTGTACAGCACTGTGGAATTAATGGTGCTATATAAGCAAAGCAAATAACACATAAAAATGAGGTAGATAATGGCTGGACACAGAAGTAATTAGCTTTTTATTAAAGGGTCATTCCCAACACAAGAAATTGTCAGGATAGGGGATAACCTGCTAATCAGTGGGTGACTGACCGCTGGGTTTTCCACCATTGCGCCATTGTAAAGCCGCGGTAGCCAAGCAGAAAGAATTGCACTCGGCTATCTTTGGCCATCACATGAATGCACGCACGGCACCGCTCATACTATTCCATCGCGGCATTTTAGAGCCTATTTTGTGGGATTAGTGGAGTGCCAGCGAGTACTATTGTGCAAGTACTGCTCCGCTCCATGTACAGTCCCTAAATTCAGCACTTGGCCTTTTCCCGCAGTCTCATAATCAATGTGTGCTGCACATGTGCGGCCACCACTCCATTTTGACGGTTCATTTTAAAGCCCTATTGTGAGATCCCCCCGCAGTTCCACCGCCATTAATCAAGTCATCACCTATCTTCGCCTTGTACATAGGGCTTCCAATATAGCACCCTTAGGGGTTGTCGTCCAACGTCTCCCAGATCCAACGTTGCTGCCTATCCTCTACTGCCGGCGGGGTAATTCTGTCCCTGTTTCTTTATGCAGCTGCTGAAAATGGACTTTGACTATGAGGAGGTGCCCATTGATAAACACGATGAGGAATATCGCAGCGAAGACATCCATATTCTGCAAATCTACAGGAAGAAATAAGTGAGTCCCACGTCCTTGAGCTTCGCCGTTGTGATGCTTCTTGCCTAATGTCATATTATATGTGGATAAATATTGATCTTTGTAAAATAAGTTATTAATTTTTTTCGTATACTTTGTTGTGCCAGAGCTCTGCTCGCCATCAGTAGATAGGGACAATCTTGTTTCCATTCTTGCCCTGTTCACATAGCTGATAGGCTCGTTGACTGACAGAAAGCTGAGGAAAATGTATGTAGTTTTGGCTAAAGATCATTTTTGCAATTGGGTTTCTTTAAAAAAAATTTTGATGTTTGCCTTCAATAGCCTCTGTGCTGCACTGTCTATTGCTGGCTGCAAAATGAGTTAACTGAGAACCCATCAGTGAGCTCGCTCAGTCCAGCACGTTTTTTTAACTCTTACACTGATTTATGAACATTGAACTGAACTTAGTGATTATAAATCAACTGACAGGAGCTCGGAAGAAGGAAGATAAGAGTTTTATCAATGATGCAAATTGATTCGCAGTACCCAGTCTGACAGCTGCGTCAGCATCTGTTGCTGCTGGACGGGTGCGATGCAAACGTCGGCTCCTCTTTTGATGAGCCGGTCATGACTGACGGCCTCAGATTACTGGAAGGCAAACAGTGCAAAAATTTTAAGGAAACTCAATTGCAACAATGAATTGTATCCAGAAATAAATGCATTTGAGTAAAAAAAAAATGACACTTGAATGTGTTTATATCCTTTAAGGGGTTATCCAGGACCTGTCACTTCTGCGCTGGGGGTGAGAGCTGCTTCCGTCGGCTGCTTTCCATTATTAGGCAGGTTTGTGCAGCAGACCCGCCGCCGTCTGATGGAGGCCGCGTCACTAATGCTTCTCACCTGATGCTGAAGTGAGCGGAGCTGGATGACCCCTATATTCAGTACTGACTGTAAGTCTGGTGATGTATATGGTGCAGATGTAAAGGGGCTCTGTACCAGCTGTTGCTGAGGGCATGAAGCATTAGGGCTTGTTAGATGATTGTATTTTCGGTCCACGTTTGCAACAAACTAAATAAAAGGGCGTTTTTGTACAAGGACCAGAAAAAGAAGTATTCCTTATTCTGGTCCGCATCCACATTTTGCAGACATAACTCACCCATTCTTTTTTTTATAGGGCCATCTGCACCTGCATTAGGGAATTTTCATGTGCGCAAAAAAAATACTGTCCTAGAGTTATTAGTATTTTGGATCCGATCTAACCCCTTTACCACCTTGGGTTTTTGTATTTTTGTTTTTTGCTCCTCTTCTTCCCAGAGCCATAACTTTTATATTTTTCCATCAATATGGCCAAGTGAGGGCTTATTTCTTGCGGGATGAGTTGTACTTTTGAACGACACCATTAGTTTTACCATATCGTGTACTGGAAACGGGATAAAAGTGCGGTGAAATAGCAAAAAAACTAAATGCTAAAACTGACCTGCCCTTCTGATTCCCCAGGTCATTACAAGTTCATAGATACCAAACATGTATAGGTTCTTTTGTATTTAAGTGGTGAAAAAAAATCCAAAGTTTATAATAAAAAAAAAAAAAATGGCGCCATTTTCCGAGACCCGTAGCGTCTCCATCTTTTTTCGAGATCTGGGGCCAGGTGAGGGCTTATTTTTTGCGCGCCGAGCTGAGTTTTTATTGATACAATTTTGGGGTAGATCTGATGTTTTGTAATTCTGGTGTTTTGATATTTTTTTTCTCCTTACGCTTTTTATCGATCGGATTAATTCTTTTTTTATATTGATAGATCGGGCGATTCTGAACTCGGCGATACCAAATTATATTTTTTTTTATTGTTTTATTTTGAATGGGGCGAAAGGGGGGTGATTTGAACTTATATTTTTTAAATATTTTTAAACGTTTTATTTTACTTTAAAGTAAAACTAGACATTCTTCAATGGTCTCCGTGGGAGATAGAAGCTGCGATCATCCGATCGCCTTTGTTACACATAAGGCTTTAGCCATGTGCTATGAGTGCTGACTGCTGGGCGGTGCTGATAGCAGATCGGCTATAACAACCACAGGGGTCTCCTGCAGACCCCGGATTGTTATGCTAACCCATTGGTGACCCATGATCATGTGACGGGCGCGCCAATGGGCAGGTGTTATGACACGCTTCTGGCGCATGCATGTTAAATGCCGCTATCAGTTTGACAGCGGCGTTTAACATGTTAACAGCCGTGGGTGGATCGCGATTCCACCCGCAGCGGTTAGAGACAGATCAGCTGTCATGTGTCCGGAAAGGTGCTGGATCAGCGCCGGAGCCCACACCAAAGAGGCAGATGCGACCTTGGACATACTCATACGTCCAAGGTCGTAAAGGGGTTTTGTGTTTTTTTTTACGTATGAAAAAATAAATGAGAGAGTTTCTTCTATCCATTACATTGTTAATCATGGACTGCACTCTGACGCCATCTGTGCGCTGCCCGTGATTTTCACAGACCTATAGACTTGAATGGGTAATGTTGATCCTCATAAGTCTGCAAAAAAATAAGAACATGTGACCGTCACCATAGACTACAATGTGAACGTGATCTATCCGTGAAAAACCACAGAACAAGTCTGTGATTGCCGGACGTCTGAATGAGGCCGTAGGTTCCAGTAACATGGATTTACCTTGAGTTTTGTGCCAGTATCACCTTTCCTTTCCTTCACCCTTTTTACAATGACTGCTTTGGTCTTTCTTTCCTCAGTGTTGTAGAAACGGAGGGAATATTGGGCATTAATGTCGTCATCGCATCCTCTGGCATTTCCGGACCAGGTCCACAAGGCTAAGAACATGGTGAATATGTGCTGGATGGCAGAGGAGACCCCGGGGGGCACATCACACTGTAGGGCAGCGAGGCAGATTGTAGGAGACGTCTGCGGTACGGCCGTCCTCTGCTCAGTGCACTCTGCTTCACATTAGGCTTCAGATCCACCATTTATCTACAAATGGAATTTATGAAGATTTCCATAATCACCACCCGGTAAATATAAAGGGAAGATCAGCTATAGGAATCTGTGGTCTGTACGTGACCTGTGCACACAAGTAATGTCTGTCCGGGAAATAAACACTTTATATTTAGACATCTCCTTGAGGTTCTTTTTCCCTAATATTGTATTTTATACCGGTGCTTGGTTATAGTGTATATTTTGTGCATGAAGCCAGATAATAATCTGTAATATACGTCTGAAAAGAATGAATGTTAACATAAAGTTATGTGACAGGGATGCGCCATAAATGCCCAATGGGACTTTTAGCTCTCAGAAGAGCAGGGGTCTGGTGACCCCCATTAAACAATTTACAGCCGTCATATTCTCCATGGATTTTCACGAAGAAGGAATCCGCACTTGCAGCATGCCACCATTTATGAGATATAGTGGCTTACGAAAGTATTCACCCCCTTTGGCTTTTTACCTATTTTGATATATACATACCTTTTTCTGAAGGGCCATAGAGGCTCAACACCATTAAGCAAGAGGCACCACTAACCTAACACCACCATGAAGACCAAGGATCTCCAAACAAGTCAGGGAGAAAGCTGCTGAGAAGCACAAGTCAGGGTTGGGTTATAAAAAATATCCCAATCTCTGATGATTCCCCTGAGCAAAATCAAATCCATTATCATCAAATAGAAAGAACATGGTACCACAACAAACCTGCCAAGAGAGGGCCGCCACCAAAACTCTCAGCCCGGGCAAGGAGGGCATTAATCAGAGAGGCAACACTGAGACTAAAGGTAACCCTGAAGGAGCTGCAGAGTTCCCAAGCAAGAGACTGGAGTATCTGTCCATACGACCACAATAAGCCGTACACTCCGTAGAGGTGGCCTCTATAGAAGAGTGGGCAGAAAAAAAGCCTTTACTTACACACAAACATTGTAAGGCTCGTTTTGAGTTTGCCAAAAGACTTGAGGGAAGACTCCCTAAATGTATGGAGGAAGGTGCTGTGGTCAGATGAGACCAAAATTGAACTTTTTGACCACCAAAACCAACACAGCTCATCACCCCAAGAACACCATCCCAACAGTAAAACGTGATGGCAGCATCATGCTGTGGGGATAATTTTTGTCAGCAGGGACAGGGAAAATGGTCCGAGTTGAGGGGAAGATGGAAGGTGTGAAATACAGGGATATTCTTGAGCAAAACCTGTTTCAGTCTGTCAGTGATTTGAAGATTGCTGTTCACCCGAGGAAACCATCTAATGTGAAGGAGCTGGAGCAGTTTTGCCTTGAGGAATGGGCAAAAATCCCAGTTGCAAGATGTGGAAAGCTCATAGAGACTTATCCAAGGCGATTTGCAGCTGTAATAGCCACAAAAGGAGGTTCTACGAAGTACTGACTTGAGGGGGTGAATAGTTATGCACACTGAAGTTTTTTGTTATTTTGTCCTATTTGGTGTTTTCTTCACAATAAAAAAAAAACAAATGTTCACAGTTGTAGGCATGTTCTTTACATGAACCAATACAAACCCTCAAAAAAACTGTGAAATTCCAGGTTGTGAGGTGGAAAAACACCAAAAATGCTAAGGGAAGGGGTGTTGGGGGTGAATACTTTCGCAAGCCACTGTATTTTGTGTATAGATTAGAAAGTGGTATTCCAGGTCCACTTACATTCACATTGGGAGATGAGCAGGACCCGTGGCGTCACGTCTGCTGATACCCGCCGGGATGTGTACGCAGTCAGCAGGAATTCTGCTCCTGTCCTACCATTAGGATCTCGAGGGTGCAGAATACCTGCTGATGGCGCTCGTGTCCCGATCTCTGAGGCTGACAATTGGATTTCTGGTGTGAACTATAGGAGAATTTGCACCATTTCTTGCGACCAATCCACCTTCTTTTCCATGCGGAAATCATGAAAACTGCAATTGTGCATATTTTTCTCGTGGATTTTTTTCGCCACTGTGTAGACAAATATCCATGTAGATTAAAGGGGATCCAAAAGAAACCCTTACGTGTGCACTGCGTGTGGTGAGTATCTTGGCACAGAATCCCCTCTGTAATCCTTATTGGATCCTGGATGTGTGAACAGGTCCCAAATCTGTATAAAATGTTACGTTTGCTTAATGCTTTGGCCCCATTAATGCTTTCAAGGAGTGATGCGAATTTTGGTGTGGTTTTTGCACAATCCTTATCACATTCACTAACACTCTGCATCCCCTGCGTGTGAATGAGGTTTTGTAGCCCTATTCACATCTAGTAGAAAAAATCCATAAAAATTCTTGTGACTTATCGGCAGATTTTCCCCTTAAAATGGAACTAAATGGGGGGGACCTGTCCTCACATCAATTCCAACAATCTGATTGTCTCAGATTTCTCCCATATTTGCTGCTTGACCTTGCTGCATAGTCATTGCTATTGAGATGCAATGACTGTCGTTGCCCTGTGGGGGGTGCTGCCGCTACATTGTTGTTTTTACCAAAGTTCTCTGAATTGTATGAAAATGATATATTTTTACCTTTTTTTTGTGGTCATTGCCCATCACCATCTGATATAGAATGTGATCTTTCTTATCGTTGCTTCCAGTCTACGTTGCGGACAGACGATTCCATCCAAAAGTTATGGCTCTGTGTTAAAGCGGCAGCTAAAGTTTGGCAATTTATTTTTCTCCTCCTTACAGAAATATATATTTTTTTAATATAGGAAGTGCAGCCATATTGGTCACCATTTATGAATTATCTACTTTTTGACAGTTTTTACCATGAATGTCTATTATGAATCTGTAAAAATTGGATCCTTTGCTGTGGCTCCGTATGGAATCCGTTTTTTTTTTTTTTTCCTCACCCATAGACTTCAATGGTTAAGTCTCATCCGATTTCCGGAGGAAAATCCTACACGCTGTGATTTTTTTCACACGCAGATTCGGTCAGTGTAAAAAAAAATCACTCATTTGCACTTCCCCACTGAATAACATTGGGCCAAGTGAGATCCGTTTTTTTTTATATGGGACATCATTCAGACCGAAAATCCGGTTGAATAAGCCCTAAGAGTAACAAACAAGGTGGCTGCGCTTCTCACTATTTTAAGACGACATAATTACCAGACTTTGGCTGCTGTTTTAATTTCTGATTTACTTTGGCCAGACCGTAGAGTGTCTAAAAAAAAGAGGATCCGTCTCTGGAAGACCCAACATTATTGTGCATCACATGGATGAAACCTTGATTTAATTGTGGACCGTTGATGCTTCATTTGGCCACTGTCAGTGCTGCACAAAAGTGAGTATCTGGCAAGTAAATGACGTCCGCCCCATCACCGGTGGCGCTCATCTCCTGATGCAGAATCGATGGGTGCCCCTGCGCTCTTCAGATGCTGCAGAGACAAAGCTTCCTCTTATTGCAGCATGGGAGAATGCACAGATCGGACCAGCGGTGCAATCGTGCCTCAGCTCCGATCTTCAGGAACGTACCATCCCAGCAGCAAACAGGAAGTCCACTTATTCCAATATTAAAGGGGATGTCTGGCCTGTCCAACTTAAAAAAAAAAAAAAAAACACTACTTATTGCATTCGAATCCCTGCTGTACCGGTGCTCCCTGCATGCTCACACGCTTCAGTTTTCTGCTCCTTCTTATGAGATTACTAACTACACACGTCACAAAAAAATCAAGCATAACCCTTCAATGGTAATATTTATCCTCTATTAATACATTTCATAAAATTAAAAATATGCAGGGAGAACGAAAATTGTAGCATACAGACCTCATGCCATAATTATATAAAGAGATATAGTAAGTAGCTAGAAATATGAGGCAAATTACATTTAGTTATGACAGAAAATGGCTGACAAGTGAGAGTAATTTACTCCATGCAGAGCTTAATATGGTAATTAGGTAAAGTGCAAGTGCCCATTTGTCCGAAAGGTTTTGCTATGTAGAGTTAGTTTAGGTCAAATAAGTCATATTGAGGTAGATAGTGAGTTTAAAGTCCATATATTTCTACTTACATTGGTGTAGAAGTAAGGTCCGCATGTGTCATGGCTACCACATCAACTGCGCCGTTTCGCCATGCTTCTTCATGGGGGCTTTAATAAAGGATAAATATTTTAATACATTTAGCTTTTGTACCTTATTTGCCAGAGACTAATATTGCAGGTAGTGTTTGCTCATCCTTCTTATGAGATGCAATGTTACTCGGTCCATCACTGGGTGAGAGGGATTATTTATCATTTCCTGTGTGTCGAGAAGGAACCCGGAAGTAGGGACCAAGAGACGGACAGAGTGTCAGTGGGTAATAAGGCGAGCCCTTGTGTTCATGAGCCGCGGCTCCCACACACTCCTGTGGGTGATTGACAGCTTTCTATGTATACTGTGTATAGGGAGAAAACCAGACAGCGGTGGAAATCGCAACTGATGATCATCAGAAGCTAATGAACGTATGCCCAGAATCGGGTGGTCTTCAGGGCTCCCACTGCAGCTGAGAAACCCTGATTTTTATGTGACAGCCCAGGAATCGACCTCTCTCACTACTTTCTGCTGCCCGAGAACTAAACAATATTAAATGCTTAATCCAATCTACAACAATTACCGTCATTGCACTGCATAGGGGATAGTTGTTAGATTGTGCCCTGCACCGATCATCAGGTTTAGGGAGATAATCTTCTGACCATAAAACAACAGTTGTGAGAAGGTGAATGGAGCGGACGGTCCCACAATCGCGATGCCGCACCATTGTCTGATGGGGGTGACGTTGATGGCCTCGTTCAGCAATCGTCCATCTTCGTCACTGCCATGGAGCGATGGGGCACTATTCACCTGGCAGTGCTCTTGTGACCAGTGAAGAGGGGGGGGGGGGGTCCCACATTAATCCGACAGAATTTCTGGTGCTGATTTTCCACACAGATTTGCTTGCAGAAAAGCCGCAGATTAATACAGGAGCCGCCAAGTAGGCGAGAACTGAAGGATTCTCATCATTGTGTAAATTGACCTAAAGTGCAGCGTGTTAATCGTGGAAATCTGGACGTGGCACATTCCAAACTTGCAGCATAAAGATTGAAATATGCAAGGTGTGAACGTAGCCCAACACTTTTATTGGTATGAATGCTTCTCCATCCACCACGACAATTGAAGCCTCTTTACAAGTATTCCTGATTAATGTACACAGCTCCTATGCAGACCTGTGTATCTTCATGGTTACACGTTACAAACAAGCCTTGCACGTAGTCTGGACTATTTCTAAAGTTTATTTTCTAGATGAGACACAATGGAGGAAGATAATATTGGTTACAGACATGCACACAAATGACCAAAGCCTAAAATCTCTTCTGCTGCAATGACCAGCTCTATCCCGAAATATTAATTCCCCAAGACCATGAATAATCCAGTGCGTAGAAAGATAAATGGTGCAGGTAAGGAGGACAGCGCTGCATTATTTATACTGTTTTCTCCTCCATTACTGAGGAACATCCTTCATCCTCACTTATTACTCAAGATCTACGGCCGGCGTGTCCAAAATCAATGTCACCGCGCAGGGCGTCATTACCTCTGACAAAGGCGGCGTCATTCCCATTATAATCAGTGGGGAAATAATGATGCCGTGTGCACAGAGTGCTATTATCGGCACCGATCTATGGAGAAATGATGGTGACTCTCTGTGACCTCTTCTTAACCTGCGCTGCCCTGTGACGAGGTCGATTAGGATCTATTACGAATTTACAGAACGATACTAGGACAGCCATAGACATACACTGGACCCCCGAGTGCTTCTGATCAGCAGAAATAAAAAATGCATGCCCCCTTTGGGTTCTGTCAGCATGGAGCCCCTGTACCCTTACATACAGTGCCAGGCGGCCATACAATCCCTCGCTGCCATAGGGCCTCTTTCCCTAGGGCTCCTAAGGATCTGCTATTTAGGACTGTGGAAGCGTTGGGAGGCGTTCCTAGTGGGAGCTGTAATGGCGGCCATGGTGAGTTTTATCCTGCTTTCCTATCTGATAAATTGGTATGGGTCCCACTAATAGGACCCCCCATCGATAGCCAGAATGGGGGACTTCTATCCATCTCTCTTGGACACAAGCCCGTGGCCAAGATGTCTCTATTTAAGCCTATGGTGCCATAATGTCATTTGCTGATCCATTCAACCTCTCCTGGCCGCTGTCTTGAAGGCAGGGGCAAAAGGGGGGCACAAGTTTCCCATTCTGCCTATAGGTTGGGGTCCCATTCCTATATGTACATAGGCTATTACTTGCTTAGGCTGGAGTGATGTGGACTCAGCGATATACGGAGCCTCTGGGGATCTCATCATGTGCGCAGGGCATAGTCCCGTCTCATATATGGTCCCTGGTCACCTAGAGGGGCATGTAGTGCCCATATGCCCCATTCCAACCACGTCTCTGTGCCACCCAAGAAGCTGCTTCTTATTTCTAGGAAAGTTCTGATGCCATGATAGGTTCTACCGAGATTTCACCCAAGTTCTCCCGTTATCTGACGGCATGGATACCCACAACACCTTCTTTTTCCATATGTGGCCTCACCGGGACCCTTCAGGACTCTTGGAAAACTGGCGAGTGTATTAATGATGACCATACTTTGACTACATTCTGAACACTAGTTAAATGTTTGCACCCGGAGACCATCACTTTATCCAATGGGAATAGCCCTGAAATGACTTTGAAAGTTTATAATTTATGCAAAGAACATAGTAATGGCGGCCTTTGTAGAAGATGTATCGGCCGTGCCCGCTCACCGCTCCGTATAGTGTCTGATGTTGGTTCCTCGGCACCTGTGTCCTTATTTCTCTCACATTAATCTGATGATACAGAGAAGTAGGTTACACTCTTATATCTTCCTCCGTCTGGATGGCGGCAGCCACAGACCGTATAACCATGTTAGATGCAAGCAGAATATTGGGTCCATCTCTGACTGCAGGAGATATGGGAATCTACCCTAGAGTTTGTATTAAAAACTAAAAAAAAAACTTTTCCCATTATTTTTTGCTGCTGAGCAAATAAGCCACAAATGTCCTCATACAGTGCCAGCTACAGTTGCCACCGTGTCAGACATTATACCCATCCCTGCATTTTGAAGAGAGACGAAGACTTATAGAAGTCCAGGAGTAGAAAAAAAAATGGCTGATTTCTTCCAGAAACAGCGCCACATCTGTTCACAGGTCATGTGTGGTATTGCAGATCAGCTCCATTCACCTCAATGTAATTAAGCTAAGAATTTAGTGCATAAATTCCGCATCATTTACAACCTATGGGAACACGTGACCGTGGGTTGTGTCCAATACTCCAGATCGGATGCACTGCAGTGAATGGAGCTGAGATGCAGTATCACACCCAACCTGGGGACGGCTGTGGGGCAGTTTTTGGAAGAAAGCTGCCATGGTTTTGTAATCCTGTGGTCTTGGACTTCAAGGGAACCTGTCGGCAATCTTTAGCCATTCACGCACTGTCTATAAGAGCAAATAAAGGTATCTCGCAGCTGTCAGCAGTTTTCAGAGTTACGGAGAATTATTGGATTTTCCTCTTTTATAATCCGGAGAGAGGAAACTTTCCCTCTCTGAGGTTGTCGCTTTCCTTCACTACATGGGTTTACAAAATGGAGGCAGAACTGGCAAATCACCGCCACGTTTCTGCTGAGCGGGCACTCCTCTTTGTGGCACGTTATCCCTGTAACGAGGGGCATTGTGCCTGGATAAAGCGGCGGATGATTGTGCTGCGCCGGGCGTGAGAATACAGATCACTGCTTCATTTAATCAGTCATATGTGGTTGATAGGCGCAGCAGGTGTGTACAGATACCAAGAATCCAATTCCCCAAATGCACAGATTTTTTTCTCCATGGCCCTTAAGAAAACGGCCAAATTTCACCTTTACCTTTTCGTTTTTCTTTCCCTTCTTCCCAGAACCATCTTTTTTTTTTCCATAGGAGGACTTGTATTTTGTGAAAAGAGTTGACGTTTTAAGGCTGCATTCACACATCCAATTAACAAACCGATTTGTTTCTCTTCGGTGTCGTCCTAGCTGCTTCCGTTTCTTTCCTCACTGTCTGGACTTTTTTTTATCCATTCACTCTTAACAATGGATCAGTTGACAAAAAAGGATGAAACGCGGATGGAAAACTGAATTACAAAGTCTGTCTTCCAATCCCCACAGACATTTTTGGGTCCGTGCGCTGTCCGAGAAAAAAAACGGAGCACACTAGGACGTCTCACAAGGATGTAAGCATGCAGCCTAAATGACACCACCCATTATATGATATAATGGACTGAGAAACCGGAAAATAAAATCCAAATGTGATGAAATGGTCAAGAAAATCCGCCATTATTTTTCTCGTTAGAGAAGAATAGGATGCTAAATAACCCCAAAGTTTTATCTTGCATGCTGACCAACGCAAGAAGCCTGACCAATAAGGCGGATGAGCTGCAGGCGCTTATATCGGAGGAGAGGTATGACATCGTAGGTATAACAGAGACTTGGCTAGACGATAGCTACGACTGGGCGGTAAATTTATTAGATTATAGTTTATTTAGAAGGGACCGGAAACAGGGGAAAGGCGGAGGAGTCTGCTTATATGTAAAGTCACGTCTAAAGCCCAGACTAAGGGAAGATATAGGAGAGGGAGAAGAGGGGGTCGAGTCCATGTGGGTAGAGATAGAGGGGGCAAAAAATAATAATAAAATATTACTGGGGATCTGCTATAAGCCACCCAATATAACAGAGGAGAATGAGAAACTGCTATTAGGACAAATAGACAAAGTAGCAAAACATAATGAGGTGATTGTAATGGGGGACTTCAACTACCCGGATATTGACTGGGAAACAGAAACCTGTAGATCGCAGAAAGGAAAAAGGTTCTTGACAAATATCAAGGATAATTATCTCTCCCAACTAGTGCAGGAACCAACGAGAGGGAAGGCCGTGTTGGACTTAATATTGACTAATAGGCCTGATAGAATAACTGAGGTACAGATAGGGGGGCACCTAGGTAATAGCGATCATAATATTATCGACTTCAAAATGCCCTTCAGTAGGGTTATCAATAAGGGAACAACTAAAACATTAAACTTTAGGAGGGCGAAGTTTGATCAGCTGAAAGAAAACCTTCAACTTATAGACTGGGACAAAGTTCTTAATCAAGGAAATACGAATAGTAAATGGGAAACCTTCAAAAGAATTCTGAATACTCAGTGCGAGAGGTATATACCGTATGGGAATAAAAGGGCCAGAAATAAGAGGAAACCAATATGGTTGAATAAGAACGTAAAAGGGGCGTTAAATAGCAAAAAAGAGGCATTCAAGAGATTAAAACAGGAAAACAGCAAGGAGGCACTAATGTGTTACAAGGAAAAAACGAGAACCTGCAAAAAACAAATAAAAATAGCGAAGGAGGAAACAGAGAAACGTATTGCTAGGGAAAGTAGATCAAATCCCAAACTGTTCTTTACGTATATAAATAGTAAAAGGATTAAATCGAATAATATTGGACCGATAAAAAGTGATGAAGGCAAAATCATAGAGAAAGATGAGGATAAAGCTAATCTATTAAATAAATTTTTTTCGTCAACTTTCACAAAGGAAAAAGAACTAACAGGCGAAATGAGAAGTGACAAACTTAATCCTCCACTAAGTATGACTAATCTAACCCAAGCTGGGGTACAGAAACGCCTCAGTAACATTAAAATAAACAAATCACCAGGACCTGATGGCATACACCCACGGGTACTAAGGGAACTAAGTAATGTGATAGACAGACCCTTATATCTTATATTTAAGGACTCTGTTGAGACTGGGTCTGTGCCACTTGATTGGCGACAGGCGAATGTAGTGCCAATATTCAAAAAGGGAGCGAAAAGTGACGCCGGAAACTATCGGCCGGTGAGTCTGACGTCCGTTGTGGGCAAAATTTTTGAAGGCTTTATTAATGAGGCAATTACGGAGCATCTTGATGCTAATAATCTATTAACCCCGAACCAACATAGATTCATGAGGAATCGCTCCTGCCAAACAAACCTGATTGACTTCTACGAGGAGGTTAGCTCTCGAGTAGATCAGGGGGAACCAGTGGATGTCGTGTATCTCGACTTCTCAAAAGCGTTCGATAGCGTGCCACATAATAGGTTGGTATACAAAATGAGAATGATGGGGCTGGGGGAAAATGTCTGCAAGTGGGTAGCTAACTGGCTAAAGGATAGAAGGCAGAGGGTGGTTATAAATGGAATATACTCAGATTGGGTAAGCGTCACTAGTGGGGTACCACAGGGGTCTGTACTAGGCCCAATGTTATTTAATATCTTTATTAACGACATAGTCAATGGGATAAATAGTAAAATATCAATATTTGCAGATGACACAAAGTTATGTAAAACAATTAATACAAAAGAGGACAGTGCAGACCTACAGAGGGATTTGGATAAGCTGGGTAGGTGGAGCATTAAATGGCAAATGAGGTTTAACGAGGAGAAATGTAAGGTCATACATATGGGAAGGAAAAATGGAAGTCACCAGTACTCACTGAATGGGAAATCATTGGGGAATTCAGAGATGGAGAAGGACTTGGGCATCTTGATTGATAGCAAACTAAATTGGAGTGCCGAAAGTCAGGCCGCTGCTGTAAGGGCAAACAGGGTAATGGGATGTATCAGAAGAGGTATAGCTGCAAAGGATGAGAACATTGTTCTTCCACTGTACAAAGCACTGGTCAGACCACACTTGGAATACTGTGCTCAGTTATGGGCCCCAATATATAGAAAGGATATAAAGGAGCTTGAAAAGGTACAAAGGAGGGCAACAAAATTAATAAGGGGAATGGAGGGACTGCAATACCCAGAGAGGTTGGCAAAACTAGGACTATTCAATCCTGGAAAAGAGAAGGTTGAGGGGGGACATAATAAATGTGTACAAATATGTTAGGGGACAGTATAGAGATCTTGCCCGGGATTTGTTCAAAAGGAGGGATATTACGGTAACAAGAGGGCATTCACTAAGACTGGAAGAGAAAAGGTTTCAGCACCAGCATAGGAAGGGGTTCTTTACGGTAAGAGCAGTGAGAATATGGAATTCACTGAGTGAGGAGACGGTAATGTCGGATTCACTACACCAGTTCAAGCGGGGACTGGATGCATTTCTAGATACCAGGCAGATTTCTGCATATACTTAAAAATAAAATAAAATAGTAGGTTGATACAGGGATTTATTCTGACTGCTGGTTTCAGAGTCGGGAGGGAATTTTTCCTCAGGTGAAGATTGGCCAAATCATTTGGGGTTTTTGCCCTCCTCTGGATCAACTTTAGCAATTACAGAACTAACAGGTCGAACTTGATGGACGCAAGTCTTTATTCGGCTTTACTAACTATGTAACTATGTAAGGGTTTTATTATTGCATTGACCACAGGGTTAGGTAAGACGAGGGATACCGCAGCCTTCTCTGTGATTTTGCTCAGGCCTTACATGATTATTTTTGCTGATTTCTATATTAATAAGCACTGATGTTTTTTTTTCACAAGCTACTTCTATATAGTAAATCTAATGATCTCCTATGAAGCCCAGTAGGGACCCGAAGATAGACGCGAGAGGGGTCTTTAATCATGGCGAGTGGGTAGAGGGTGCAATGGGCGCTTGATTGGACGCCTGCACCATTTCAAAACATTTAAATGCAGATGCCACAGATTGACAGCGGCATCTAAAGGGTGGAGTGACAGCAGCGACCGGAGCTAGCTCTAATCTCTGCTGGAGGCAGGTGCTGGCTGTATAAGACCGCTGTCACCTGATGTATTTTGAGTGGACTCTGCACAACTGACATGGGATGCATATGTGGAACAAGGCGGCCATGTTTTTCCAATTCTGGCTAATGGGAACCTGGCAGTATATTTATGCTGCCCAAGCTGCGGGCAGAGCCGTGCTGCTCGATTGCAGCCAGGTTTATCTGTCTCTGAATCACTGCAGAGAAAATATTTTTAGAGCCGGCAAGAGACAAAACTAGTCTGGCACCTCGCCTGGCCGGCTCTTCACAGCGCTGCTACAGGTGATTTACAGGTCTCTCCTGTGTGTGTACATAGGGAGAAACCTGTCAATCACCTGCAGCGGCGCAGGGAGAAGCCGGCCAGGGACACAGCCAGACTAGTCTGATCCCAGATCTTCTAACTATATATTCTCTGAAATGCAAGAACGTTTCTGAGAAGAATATACCTGTCTGCAATCGTAGAGTCAGGCCAAACCATGAATCAGCTGACAGGGAAGGGGTCCACATTTAGATCTTTGCTATAGGTCCTCCGAGCTTCTCTATACACTACAGCATCTACGAGGGCATGCTGTGACCTGCAGTACCACAAAAGTGGAGTTCTTGTATTAGTTGTGAGAACTTTTTTTGGCCTATGCGGCTCTCTGCATGAACTGATCAGTCACGCAGGAGGTTGGGCGCTTCTTGCTCATAATGAAGCTGAGAGTAAAACCTTTGGAACATCTGGCATGCCTGGGACTGATTACGCAGCGCAGTGTTATGCTGTGTATCCCCCGTGTTGCTGGCGAGCGCGTTGTTTGCCTTATTATATAATGAGATTTTTATGGTTGCTGGGTGTGGTGCTAGGCTGAGCAAATTAATAATGATTAGTGAGCAGAACGCGACCTTGTCACAGGAAACCTCGGTGCACCACACCTACTAATGGGGGGACAGGAAGCAGCGAGCACTCGGGGGGCCGGGGACCTGCTCATCATATCACGCCATGACACTGGGATGGTCGTCTGCAACAGTCAATTACCAGGAAAAATGCAGAAACGCCAAAGATTGCAGATCATTCTCAAGTCACTCTTTTTTGAAGGAGGTTTCTGAATTTCTTAATAATGAAAGAAATTTTATACCTTTGTAATAATCTTTGGCCCAGAATCACCAAAATCGGCGTATTATCCTCCAGACATCACCTATTGTGAATGGTGGATCCTGTGTTGTCTACTGTATATAGAGGTGTTATCAGTCATTGTACAGGAGGAGGAGGTGAGCTGTGACATCACCTATTGTGAATGGTGGATCCTGTGTTGTCTACTGTATATAGAGGTGTTATCAGTCATTGTACAGGAGGAGGAGGTGAGCTGTGACATCACCTATTGTGAATGGTGGATCCTGTGTGGTCTACTGTATATAGAGGTGTTATCAAGCATTGTACAGGAGTCGGAGGAGGTGAGCTGTGACATCACCTATTGTGAATGGTGGATCCTGTGTTGTCTACTGTATATATAGGTGTTATCAAGCATTGTACAGGAGTCGGAGTAGGTGAGCTGTGACATCACCTATTGTGAATGGTGGATCCTGTGTTGTCTACTGTATATAGAGGTGTTATCAGTCATTGTACATGAGGAGGAGGTGAGCTGTGACATCACCTATTGTGAATGGTGGATCCTGTGTTGTCTACTGTATATAGAGGTGTTATCAAGCATTGTACAGGAGTCGGAGGAGGTGAGCTGTGACATCACCTATTGTGAATGGTGGATCCTGTGTTGTCTACTGTATATAGAGGTGTTATCAAGCATTGTACAGGAGTCGGAGTAGGTGAGCTGTGACATCACCTATTGTGAATGGTGGATCCTGTGTTGTCTACTGTATATAGAGGTGTTATCAAGCATTGTACAGGAGTCGGAGGAGGTGAGCTGTGACATCACCTATTGTGAATGGTGGATCCTGTGTTGTCTACTGTATATAGAGGTGTTATCAAGCATTGTACAGGAGTCGGAGGAGGTGAGCTGTGATATCACCTATTGTGAATGGTGGATCCTGTGTTATCTACTGTATATAGAGGTGTTATCAAGCATTGTACAGGAGTCGGAGGAGGTGAGCTGTGACATCACCTATTGTGATTGGTGGATCTTTTGTTATCTACAGTATATAGAGGTGTTATCAGTCATTGTAATCCTACCTCTGATGATAAAGATCCTTCTGAAAACTCTTCTTTACTCAACAGGAAATATGAGTCTAAAATAGCCCCAGTATCCAATGTGAAAATCGCAAGATTATTAATTTTATTTTTTAATAAAGATCGCAATATGAAGAAATAAAAAACATTTTAAATATTTTTTTAATACATGATTTAACCCCTTTCTGACGTGAGGCGTAATAATACGTCCCTGTGCCTTAATGACCAGGTACGTATTATTACATCTCATGGATTGCGCCAGCACAGAGACTGTGCGGGTGCGATCGCTACCGGGTGTCAGCTGATTCTGACAGCTGACACCCCGCATTTAGCACCAGGAGCGGTGCACGCTGCATTTAGCTAGCGAGCAAAGGGACAAAAAGCCCTTCTGCTCTTGGATTGAAGACCCTGCGACGTCAACGCCGGGTCCCGATCGTTGCCATGGTGACCCGATGTCATCATGGCGACATCCGAGTCACCAGGCAATAGCATGCTAGTTTGATCATGCGCAGTGCATGATCAAACATGCTTGCTTGCAGTACAGAGCCGACAGCCCGCGTAGCGCAGGGATGCTGCTGCATCCCTATGCTATACAAGCTATCAGCCTGCAAAAAATGAAAGTCCCATAGTGGGACAAAGTAAAAAAGTGACAAAGTGAAAAAAATATATAAAAAATAAATAAATAAAAATCCCCAAAAAATAAAAATATATTATACCCATAAAAAAATATTATTATGAAATAAAAAAATAAACAATAAAAGTACACATATTTGGTATCGTCGCGTCCGGAACGACCTGACCTATAAAACTGTCCCACTAGTTAACCCCTTTATTGAACACCGTAAAAAAATTAGAAAAAAGCAAAAAACGGTTCTTTATCATCATGTCATCGAACAAAAAGTGGAATAAAACGCGTTCAAAAAGACGAATGTAAATAAAAATACTTCCCTCTGAAAACGTCATCTTGTCTCGCTAAAAACAAGCTGCCATACAGCTCCATCAGCCGAAAAATAAAAAAGTTATCGCTCTCAGAATAAAGCCATGCAAAAAGAATTCTTTTTTCTATAAAATAGTTTTTATAGTGTAAAAGTGCCAAAACATAAAAAACTATATAAATGTGGCACCGCTGAAAACTTACTGACCTGAAGAATAAAGCTGCCTTATCAATTTTACCATAAGTGGAACGGCATAAAAAAAAAAAAAAATTCCTGAATTGTTGGTTTTGTTTATTCTGCCTCCCAAAAATCGGAATAGAAGGCAATCAAAAAACGTCATGTGCCCGAAAATGATACCAATAAAAACGTCAACTCGTCCTCCAAAATACAAGCAGTCACATGACTCTGTCGGCAGAAATATGGAAAAATTATAGCTCTCAAAATATGGCGATGCAAAAATTAGTATTTGCAAAAAAAAAAGCGTGTTTTAGTGTGTGACAGCTGTCAGTCATAAAACCCAATATGAATCTGGTATCGCTGTAATTGCACCGACCAGAAGAATAAAGTCGTCTAATCACTTATTCTGCACGAGGAACGGAGTAAAAAATGAATAAAAGCAATTCTTCACCTGCTGTTGATTTGTTAATTCTGCCTCCCAAACATCGCAGTATGGTTCGGCTCACATTCATCCTGCGCTCAGCGCTTACACCGGAGTCTCCGTGTAAATCTCTGAAATATGTGATTCAGACAGAACCTCTGGTGGAAGATTCCTTGTAATGAGGCAGATAGAGGCACCGTGGACACAGTCTGGCCTGTGATCCGGCGTTGCCCGTCTTTTTATTAGGAGTGCATAAAAGTGCCATCAGCCACAATTTTGTGAACCTCTGGAAAAACAGGACACCACTAAACAGAGGCTAGACGGAGTCCAGAGT
Source organism: Phyllobates terribilis (assembly GCF_046119375.1). NCBI lineage: Eukaryota > Metazoa > Chordata > Amphibia > Anura > Dendrobatidae > Phyllobates > Phyllobates terribilis. The sequence continues at coordinate 51,015,494 of NW_027362767.1, read as the reverse complement.
AACACTGCTGCCTCATTTTAGTGAATGGATCCCTCGGGGTTTTCATCTGAATTGCGTCACATAGAGATTTAAATGGAAACCCCGATATCAGTGCTCAGCGTAGAGCACAGGATAAATGGGAACATTTTACATAACATTTTGGATCACAATAACAGGTTCGACTCAGTCCACAAAAAAAGCAAGTCCCCACTCAGGTCTGTCATCTGTTAACTGAAATATAAGGGGCTTCCATGTTACTAGTAGCACAAAGGCTCTGGAAAAGTGAAATGGCCCTTTCCCACCTAAAGAAACTCAGCAAATTCTGTGCTCCCAAATACAAATGCCCACTTCCCTTCTGAGCCCAACAGTGTGCCTAAACCGCAGAAAAGCGTCCACATGTTTGGCATTTCTGTAGCGATCAGAGCCCGACTAATTGACGGGTGTATGTCTCCAGAAGCACGAGCTGGGCACAACATACTGGGCACTACAACACAGTTTGCAATTTTCACTCAGCAACATCCACTGTTGCCTGTTTCTGGAAAACACCGATGTAGTTAAAATCCTCACCTTACCTGCAGATAAATTCCCAAAGGGGTATAATTTCCAAAATGGGATCACTTGAGGGAGGATTCTGCTCTTCTAACTTTAGGGTTTCTATATATGGAGTCTGCATACTATTCTAGGAAAATCTGCGCTCCAGGAGGCAGATAGCCATCCGTCCCTCTCGAGTCTCGCCGTGTGGCTAAGCAGAACTATACAGTCACATATGGGATATTTCTACATTCAGCAAAAATTGTGTGACACATTTTGGTGCCATCATTACCCATTTTCCCAGTGAAAATATCAAATCTGGGGCTAAAACAAAACTTTGGTGGTAAAAATGTAATTATTCTTTCTTCACCGCTCAATGGTGTAAAATTCTGTGAGGCACATGTGGTGTCAACATGCTCACTGCACCCCTAGATGAATTCATTGAGAGGTGTAGCGTGTAAAATGGGATCTCTTATGGGGGGGGGGGGGTTCTGCTGTTCTGGCACTTTAGGGGCTCTACCAATGTGACATGGCAACGTCAAACCAGCCCAGCATAATATGAACTTCTTCCCTTCTGAGCTTTGCACTGTGCCTCAAAAGTGGTTTTCGACCACATATGAGGTATCCGCGTAATCAAGAGAAATTGCACAACAAATACTGGGGTCCATTTTCTCCTGCTATCCTTGTGAAAATTAAAATATTAGGGGCTAAAATAAAATTTTTGTGGGAAAAATATATTTTTTTCATTTTTACAGATTCACGTTGTAAAATTCTGTGAAGCACCTGTGGGTTCAAGGTGCTCACCACACATCTAAATAAATTCTTTGAGTGGTCTAGTTTCTAAAATGGGGTCACTTGGGGGGTTTCCACTGTTTAGGCACATTAGGGGCTCTCCAAACGCGATATGACACCCGCAGATCAATCCATCAAAGTCTGCATTCCGAAATGTCACTCCTTCCTTTCTGAGCCCTGCCGTGCGCCCAAACAATAGTTTTCCCCCACATATGGGATATCTGCGTGCTCAGCAGAAATTGCACAACAACTTTTGGGGTCCACTTTCTTCTGTTACCCTTGTGAAAATATATATTTTTTTGGTAAAATAATATTTTTGTTGAAAAAATGTGATTTTTATTTTTTTTAAATTTCACAAGACAACGTTATAATTTTCTGTGAAGCACCTGGGGATTTAAGGTGCTCACTACACATCTAGATAAATTCATTGGGGGGGGGGTCTAGTTTCCAAAAAGGGGGCACTTGTTGGGCATTTCCACTGTTTAGGCACATCGGGGCTCTGCAAACCCGACATGACGCCCGCAGGCCATTCCATCAAAGTCTAGTCTACATTCCAAAACATCACTCCTTCCCTTCCTAGCCCTGACATGCGTCCAAATAGTAATTTTATCCCACATATGGGGTATCAGCATACTCAGGAGAAATTGCACAACTACTTTTGGGGTCCAATTTCTCCTGTTACCCTTGGGAAAATAAAAAAAATGGGGCTGAAAGATAATTTTTGTGGAAAAAGTTTTTTGGTTTTTTTTCACGGCTCTACGTTATAAACTTTTGTGAAACACTTGGGGGTTCAAAGTGCTCACCACACATCTAATTAAAGTAAGTTTCTTGAGAGGTTTAGTTTCCAAAATTGTGTCACTTGCAGGGGGGTTTCCATTGTTTAGGCACATCAGGGGCTCTCCAAATGCGACATGGCCTCCGCTAATTATTCAAGCAAATTTTACATTCAAAAATTCAAATGGCGCTCCTTCCCTTCCGAGCCCTGCCGTGCGCCCAAACAGTGGTTTCCCCCCACATATGGGGCATCAGCGCGCTCAGGAGAAATTGCACAACAAATTTTGTGGTACGTTTTTTCCTGTTACCCTTGCGAAAATAAAAACATTTGGGTCTAAGGTAACATTTTTTGGGAAAAAAATAAAATGTTCAATTTTTCCTTTCACATTCCATTAACTGCTGTGAAGCACCTGAAGGGTTAATAAACTTCTTGAATGTGGTTTTGAGCACCTTGAGGGATGCAGTTTTTAGAATGGTGTCACTTTTGGGTATTTTCTGTCATAGAGACCCCTCAAAGTGACTTCAAATGTGATGTGGTCCCTAATAAAAATGGTTTTGTAAATTTTGTTGTAAAAATAAGAAATCGCTGGTCAACTTTTAACCCTTATAACTTCATAAGAAAAAAAATAAATTGGTTCCAAAATTGTGCTGATGTAAAGTAGATATGTGGGAAATGTTATGTATTAACTATTTGTGTGACTTATCTCTCTAATTTAAGAGCATGAAAATTCAAAGTTTGAAAATTGCGTAATTTTCAAAATTTTGGCCAAATTTCCGATTTTTTCACAAATGAACGGCAGTCATATCAAATAAATTTTACCACTATCATTAACAGGGCTGTGGAGTCGGTAAGCCAAACCTGCGACTCCGACTGCTAAATTTCCCTTACACCGACTCCGACTCCCACCTATATTGCTTATATTTCAGTGAAAAATTTATTGTAGTACAATGTGAACATCAGACATTTAATCATTTTTATGATACAATAATCAAGATATTTAGATAGAACATAATATATATTTATTGAAATACAACTTTAGAACACAAAAAACTAATAAATTGTAAATATGTAATACACTATGTAATATCGATTACATATATATATATATATTGTGTATATCTATTGTGTGTGTGTGTATAATATATATATATATATATATATATTTATATTTATATAACACTATGTAATAAACTATGTAAGTGGCAAAAAACAGTTTTCAACAAAAACATACTAAATAACATTTGTGCAGTCTATGAATTTGTTCTAAGAAATAGAATTGCCTCCATCAGATCCTCCTTCATAGATGACCTCAAATCTGATCTAATAATTTTAAGGCTGGAGAACAACCTCTCTACACTAACTTGGGTTGGAGGCAAAGCCGTAACCACATGGGCAACATCTCTAACAATTTCCGGGTATAAAGGAATTGCCTCATGCACAGTCAGTTTTGATGAACGGTTGAATTTTTCTATTTCTTTGAGAGCAAATGAAACATTTTTCTGAAATTTGGTCAATCTGCTTGCTTTAGGAGATTTTGCTGTTCTTCTGTTGTAATATCTGTTTGTTCCTCAGTTACATGAACAGCACTGTGACCTTCCATCTCAAACATACTGGATCCTATATTTTCTTCTAGCTGTTGTTCATTCCTCTCATTCATCAGTGTAATTGTACTTATCATGTTTGAAGCATTGTCCGTCTGTTCTTTTTTGAGTTCGTAATCTTGCAGAACTTTTTCCACTAAGGGCTGGAGAAACTGGCTGGTGTGATGAGCTTTAGTATCTTTACTGCCAGCGTCTTGGTAACAATTTCTTTGTTGTCACAAATATATCGAACATTGAGGGCAAAATAGTTCACTCTGTGACGTGTGCAGGCATCCATTTTAAGAAACATGAAGTGTCTTTTGAGAGTCTTTTTTAAGATCTTCCTTTTGTTTAGGGGCTTCTTCAATCACTAAGTTTCTAATACTTTCTCTTTCCAGAGAAACACCAAGTTTGCGGGCCATTTCTCCATTAAGAGCTGTAAAAGCTGGTCGTGCAAATAATGATCATGGTACACCGTCCTTCACAACAAGCTGTGTGAGCTGTCTTTTAAACATATCTGCCCCCCCCTGCCCCTCGCTGGGTACGGCCATTATTCACACACAGCGTTTTTGCGGATCCGTTTTTTGCAGTAAAAATGCAGTGACTCTGGGCATCCCAGCAAAGTCAGTGGGTTTCAAGATATGACATTCAGACACATCGTTTTGTGAGGATCCGTTTTTGGGCTCAAAAACGGATCTTCACAAAGAATGAGCATGTCAGTTTGTCCGGCGTTTTTCTAATCTGATTTTGCTATTGAAAACATTATCTATGAGCTCAAAAACCTTTCAGGTGATGCGGTTTTTTAAAAAGCTGATCTGCTTTTGCAGCTGAAAAACGTATCCTCAAAAAACGCAGCAAAAATGCTGTGTGTGAATGTAGCCTTAGATCAGGAATAGAACAGCCATTTATAGGACATTTCATAACTTTCCCAAATTCGTATGAAAAAAATATTCAGCACATTCTGCATTGAACTACTGTACCCAATTTATTATATATATTCGGAGTCGGTACATTTTATACCAACTCCGACTCCTCCAAAATGAGCACCGACTCCACAGCCCTGATCATGAAGTACAATATGTCACGATAAAACAGTCTCAGAATCAGTGGGATCCATTAAAACATTCCAGACTTATTACCTTATAAAGTAACACTAGTCAGAATTGTAAAAATTGGCCTGGTCATCAACGTGCAAAAAGTCTTCAGGGGTAAAGGGGTTAAACACTAGGTAATTTTCTGGTGACACATCCTTATTAAAGAGTCAACATCGAGGATTGCTACTTCCAGTAGTTGGCGCTACCGTTCCTCTGTGAGGAGGATATTTACATCTGATTTCTCAGGGGAGCATTGCACAACTTATAAATCCTCTTACGCCAACTTGGAGCTCTCCGCAAGGAGAAACTTTACGCCATAGGATTGAATCGAGTCATGGGCGTGTACTCCCACCTCTCCATTCTCCTCCAGCAACTGCTACACCAGGTGGACAGGAGTTAGGGGATCACCATTTTGAAAATAAGTGGCGGTCCTAGTGGAGAGACCCACATCTTCTGCGTCATATATGTTGGGCTACCGCTATTGCAAGATGGCACAAATAGTTGCAGCAGAGTGAAACGTGGCGGATTCAGCAGCGGTCGGCCGTCTTGCTTGGTGGGAATGCAAAGTCAGGAATTTTAGTAATGGTGGAAAGTGAGAAGTTATCAGTCAGGAAGAGGATTATTGCTGTGACACGTGGCACCTCAGGAAGTGGTTGATGTGCAAGCTGTGCATGCCATTAGCGCAGCATCTCAGGCCTTGAATGTGGAGGATGGGTGTGCATGATGGCCACAGAATCTGACAAGTGTCTTTGACGCCTGCAGAGGAAGCCATTGGAATATTTACATGGTACTAGTATAACACTTCAATGCATGAAACCCCAGAATGGGACAGTGAAATGCAAAAATTAGAGTCAGGGTCGGTGTCATCACCTGGCAAAACTCTGCAAGTCCAGGGACACACAGCACTGGTGTACCCATTATGCCCTGGATTCAGTTTGGGATATCCCCCATAGCTATGTGCATTGCTGGCACCCGAGACTACCTGCAGCGAACGGACCTGGCTGCCATCGCAGTTTAACCTATATGATCGCTGGTGAGCTGTCAAACAGGCAGGCTCACCAACGATCAGGGGAACAGCGACATCGTGGAAAGAATCTTTCCACGATGTCCTGATCCTGGTTGCCAGCCTGCTGAAGCAGGAGCAGGCTGGTAACCATGGTAAACATCGGGTTACTAGGGGCACACGCGCACCTAGTAACCCGTTGTTTATCATGGTTACCACTCTGCTACAGTGAGCGGGAGGTTACCGCTCACTTTAGCAGGCACGTAACCCATGATAAACAACGGGTTGCTAGGTGCGCGTGTGCCCCTAGTAACCCGCTGTTTATCATGGTTACCAGCCTGATCGCTGCTCCCGCTGGTCACACACAGCGATGTGTGCTGACCAGCGGGAGGGCAACGACCAAAAAATGGTCCAGGACACTTTGCAGCGATCAGCGACCTCACAGCAGGGGCCTGATCGCTGCAAAGTATCACACATAGCGACATCGCTGGTGAGGTCGCTGTTGCGTCATCAAAACCGTGACACAGCAGCGATCTCGCTATGTGAGACGGGGGCTTTAGATAAGGCTGACAATTTTAACAGATGCATTAAAGATTTTGGAAACAGACGAATGTGTCCCTAACAACCCTCAGACATGATTGCAGGGGGCCAATGGCTTTCTCTTGGCAGCTGGGAGGGTGGTGGAGTGGGCTCCCGAAGGCTCCGTGTCTGCCATGTTGGCACAACTATGAAGCCTGAGGCTGGGCTTTATAGGAGATGGGTAATTTTACAATACAGTTGAGTGATCCCTGGTGCAAGACTCCTAAGGAGACTAATAAAAAATGGTAAAATCCATGAAAATATTTAAAAAAACTAAAAGTTGAAACAGCTACTTTTCCCAGAATGGAAATAAAATCTAAAAAAACATATATATTTGGTGTCGTTTGTCTGAGCTAATAAAATATAATATTTATCGCATATGGTAACTGTGAAATGGAGTTTGCCTTCCACACAATGAAATAAAAAGAGATCAGAAAAGTAATGATGTCCTCTGATGACTTGCGTGTTAAATACAGTCCTGCTCATCGTTATTGGCACCCATGAAGCAGCTTAAGTACATAATGTGGAATATCTCCTGAAAAAAATGAATCAAATGAACCAGTTTTTTGTATAGAGACTCGTGTTAAAAACCAAAAACAATGGGAGGGAAAAATAGAAAAATATAAAGCTGCTGTGTCACTGGTATTGGCACCCTTTACATTAATTTAGTATGGAAACACATTTTGACTCGCCTGTGGTAAATCACAAAAGAGATTCTCCTGTGATTAATTGTCAGTGCCCATGTGACATGAATTAGCCAATGAATGATGACTTCAGTGTTTTAAAAAGCCACATGGTAGGCCCTGTTCCTTTGTCACAATGGTGAAGACAAAGGAGCTGTCTGAGGACATCAGAACTGCTATTATTAGCAAACACAAAACTTCCAAAGAGTATAAGGCCCTCTCCAAAGACCTTGATATCCCAGTTTCAACAGTGTGCAATGTTATTAAGAAGTTTGCCAAGCATGGAACCGTCAAGAACCTCCCTGGATGTGGGGGAAAGAGGAAAATTGACAAAAATGTCTTCAAAGGTTGGTGCAAATGGTGGAAAAAACACCACGTCAAACATCCAAAGACCTGAAGGCCAGCCTGGAACAGCCTGGGGTCATGGTTTCAACAAGTACCGTACACCACACATTAAACCAAGCAGAGCTTTATGGGCGATGGCCAAGGAAACCATTGCTGAAGAAAAGACATAAAAAGGAACGACTTATCTTTACTAGTGTTGAGCGAGTATGTTCTATTAACCCTTTCGGCGAGTATGCTCGGGTCGAGCTCCGAGTATTTACAGCTGCTCAGTGATATGTTTAAATCGTTCCCGTGTGCATGATTTGCAACTGTTTGACAGTTTTATTACATGTGAGGAATGTCTATTTCTTACACATTCCTCACATGTAATAAAGCTGTCAAACAGTTGCAAATCATGCACACGGGAACGATTCAAACATATCACCGAACAGCTGTAAATACTCGGAGCTCGGCCCAAGCATACTCGGACAGAACATACTCGCTCAAGCCTAATCTTTACCAAAGAGTACCTTGACAAACCACAATCCTTCTGGGAATATGTTCTGTGGACAGTTGAAACAAAAATAGAGCTTTTTGAGAAAGCAACACTTTGTTTACAGACAGCCCAATGAAGCTTATATGGAAAAGAACACCTTACCAACCGTTTAGAATGGTGGAGGATCCATAATGCTGTGGGGTTGCTTAGCTGCGTTTGGTACTGGAGGCCTTGACCGTATCACAGGAATCATGAATTCAGGAAATTATCAAGAGATTTTAGAGCGAATTGTCCTACCCAGGGTAAGAAAACTTGGTTTCAGTCGAAGATCATCGGTCCTCCAGCAAGGCAATGACCCAAAGCACACAGCCAAAAGTCCACAGGTATGGTTGAAAAAGAAAAAATGGACTGTTTTTAAATGGCCAGCAATGAGTCCTGACCTCAATCCCATTGAAAATCTTTGGGGTGAGCTGAAATCTGCCATTGGGAAAAAGAACCCGGCAAACATTCAAGAGCTAAAACAAACTGCAAAGGAAGAGTGGGAGAAAATTCCATCTGAGAAGAGCAAGAAGCTTATAGATGGCTACAATAAACGTGTGGAGGCTGTCAAAGGGTGTGCAACCAAGTATTAATTAGGGATGCCCTTATTGCTGCACATGCAGTTTATTCTGTTTTTTCTATAACTTTGGTACATATCCATTTATTTCTGAAGATATTGTACAGTTTATGAAAAAAATTAAGGGGTGCCAATAATGGTGAGCAGCAGTGTATGTTGTTAGAGAAGCCCACCAGTGTATACCCCCTTCATGTCATCACATGCAGTTAAAAATATACCTAGAGGATCTGGTGACAGGTTTCCTTTAAGAAATGTTGGAATAGTTTTTCACATCTCTCATTTGAGGGCACCAGGAGTTCTAGTACAGCAGTAAAGGAAGTGAGATCAGATGTGCGATTAGTGACTCAGACACCTAAAAGAATACATTATAATTACAGACGTGGGCATGAAACTAGATTTACAGGCATCAAACAGGGCGTGTGGTGTATTGGGATAGGACAGTCATTAAGCCGAGGACAGCTACAAGACAAGAGACAATTTCAATGACAGGAAGCATCTATGCATTTCCCTCACAATTTCTAATTATTATCAGTAACTGGACAATTATTCACACCTGTAGATGTAAGAAAAATACTGCACTCACCATACTGCTGGTGCAGTCACTGTGTACATACATTACATTACTGATCCTGAGTTACATCCTGTATTATACTCCAGAGCTGCACTCACTATTCTGCTGGTGCAGTCACTGAGTACATACATTATTGATCCTCAGTTATATCCTGTATTATACTCCAGAGCTGCACTCACTATTCTGCTGGTGCAGTCACTGTGTACATACATTACATTACTGATCCTGAGTTACATCCTGTATTATACTCCAGAGCTGCACTCACTGTGTACATACATTACATTACTGATCCTGAGTTACATCCTGTATTATACTCCAGAGCTGATCTCACTATTCTGCTGGTGCAGTCACTGAGTACATACATTATTGATCCTCAGTTACATCCTGTATTATACTCCAGAGCTGCACTCACTATTCTGCTGGTGCAGTCACTTTGTACATACATTGCATTACTGATCCTGAGTTACATCCTGTATTATACTCCAGAGCTGCACTCACTATTCTGCTGTTGCAGTCACTGGGTACATACATTACTGATCCTCAGTTATATCCTGTATTATACTCCAGAGCTGCACTCACTATTCTGCTGGTGCAGTCACTGTGTACATACATTACATTACTGATCCTGAGTTACATCCTGTATTATACTCCAGAGCTGCACTCACTATTCTGCTGGTGCAGTCACTGTGTACATACATTACATTACTGATCCTGAGTTACATCCTGTATTATACTCCAGAGCTGCACTCACTATTCTGCTGGTGCAGTCACTGAGTACATACATTATTGATCCTCAGTTATATCCTGTATTATACTCCAGAGCTGCACTCACTATTCTGCTGGTGCAGTCACTGTGTACATACATTACATTACTGATCCTGAGTTACATCCTGTATTATACTCCAGAGCTGCACTCACTGTGTACATACATTACATTACTGATCCTGAGTTACATCCTGTATTATACTCCAGAGCTGATCTCACTATTCTGCTGGTGCAGTCACTGAGTACATACATTATTGATCCTCAGTTACATCCTGTATTATACTCCAGAGCTGCACTCACTATTCTGCTGGTGCAGTCACTTTGTACATACATTGCATTACTGATCCTGAGTTACATCCTGTATTATACTCCAGAGCTGCACTCACTATTCTGCTGGTGCAGTCACTGGGTACATACATTACTGATCCTCAGTTATATCCTGTATTATACTCCAGAGCTGCACTCACTATTCTGCTGGTGCAGTCACTGTGTACATACATTACATTACTGATCCTGAGTTACATCCTGTATTATACTCCAGAGCTGCACTCACTGTGTACATACATTACATTACTGATCCTGAGTTACATCCTGTATTATACTCCAGAGCTGATCTCACTATTCTGCTGGTGCAGTCACTGTGTACATACATTACATTACTGATCCTGAGTTACATCCTGTATTATACTCCAGAGCTGCACTCACTATTCTGCTGGTGCAGTCACTGGGTACATACAGTGCCTACAAGTAGTATTCAACCCCCTGCAGATTTAGCTGGTTTGATAAGATGCAAATAAGTTAGAGCCTTCAAACTGCAAACGAGAGTAGGTTTTATGAACAGAAGCATAAATCTTACAAACCAAAAAGTTATGTTGCTCAGTTGAATTTTATTACATTTTAAACATAAAAGTGTGGGTCAATTATTATACAACCCCTATGTTTAATATTTTGTGGAATAACCCTTGTTTGCAATTACAGCTAATAATCGTCTTTTATAAGACCTGATCAGGCCGGCACAGGTCTGTGGAGTTATCTTGGCCCACTCCTCCATGCAGATCTTCTCCAAGTTATCTAGGTTCTTTGGGTGTCTCATGTGGACTTTATTCTTGAGCTCCTTCCACAAGTTTTCAATTGGGTTAAGGTCAGGAGACTGACTAGGCCACTCCAACACCTTGACTTTTTCCCTCTTGAACCAGGCCTTGGTTTTCTTGGCTGTGTGCTTTGGGTCGTTGTCTTGTTGGAAGATGAAATTACGACCCATCTTAAGATCCTTGATGGAGGAGCGGAGGTTCTTGGCCAAAATCTCCAGGTAGGCCGTGCTTTCCATCTTCCCATGGATGCGGACCAGATGGCCAGGCCCCTTGGGTGAGAAACAGCCCCACAGCATGATGCTGCCAACACCATGCTTGACTGTAGGGATGGTATTCTTGGGGTCGTATGCAGTGCCATCCAGTCTCCAAACGTCACGTGTGTGGTTGGCACCAAAGATCTCGATCTTGGTCTCATCAGACCATAGAACCTTGAACCAGTCTGTCTCAGAGTCCTCCAAGTGATCATGAGCAAACTGTAGACGAGCCTTGACATGACGCTTTGAAAGTAAAGGTACCATACAGGCTCGTCTGGAACGGAGACCATTGCGGTGGAGTACGTTACTTATGGTATTGACTGAAACCAATGTTCCCACTGCCATGAGATCTTCCCGGAGCTCCTTCCTTGTTGTCCTTGTGTTAGCCTTGACTCTTCGGACAAGCCTGGCCTCGGCACGGGAGGACACTTTCAAAGGCTGTCCAGGCCGTGGAAGGCTAACAGTAGTTCCATAAGCCTTCCACTTACGGATGATGCTCCCAACAGTGGAGACAGGTAGGCCCAACTCCTTGGAAAGGGTTTTGTACCCCTTGCCAGCCTTGTGACCCTCCACGATCTTGTCTCTAATGGCCTTGGAATGCTCCTTTGTCTTTCCCATGTTGACCATGTCTGAGTGCTGTTCACAAGTTTGGGGAGGGTCTTAAATAGTCAGAAAAGGCTGGCAAAAGAGATCTTTAATCCACACATGTGAAGCTCATTATTCCTGGTGCCTGAACTACTTCTTAATACTTTAGGGGGACCAAACAGAATTCTTGTGGTTTGAGGGGTTGAATAATAAATGACACTCTGAATTAACTTTTAACGTTTAAAAAAAAAAAAAAATTTGCTGCAGTGCATTTCCCACTTCCAGGCTGATCTACAGTACAAATGTCACAATGCCAAGTTAATTCCGCATGTGTCAACCAGCTAAATCTGCAGGGGGTTGAATACTACTTGTAGGCACTGTACATTACTGATCCTCAGTTATATCCTGTATTATACTCCAGAGCTGCACTCACTATTCTGCTGGTGCAGTCACTGTGTACATACATTACATTACTGATCCTGTACTGATCCTGAGTTACATCCTGTATTATACCCCAGAGCTGCACTCACTATTCTGCTGGTGCAGTCACTGTGTACAGACATTACATTACTGATCCTGAGTTACATCCTGTATTATACTCCAGAGCTGCACTCACTATTCTGCTGGTGCAGTCACTGTGTACATACATTACATTACTGATCCTGAGTTACACCCTGTATTATACTCCAGAGCTGCACTCACTGTGTACATACATTACATTACTGATCCTGAGTTACATCCTGTATTATACTCCAGAGCTGAACTCACTATTCTGCTGGTGCAGTCACTGTGTACATACATTACATTACTGATCCTGAGTTACATCCTGTATTATTCTCCAGAGCTGCACTCACTATTCTGCTGGTGCAGTCACTGTGTACATACATTACTGATCCTGAGTACATCCTGTATTATACTCCAGAGCTGCACTCACTATTCTGCTAGTGCAGTCACTGTGTACATACATTACATTACTGATCCTGAGTTACATCCTGTATTATACTCCAGAGCTGCACTCACTATTCTGCTGGTGCAGTCACTGTGTACATACATTACATTACTGATCCTGGGTTACATCCTGTATTATACTCCAGAGCTGCACTCACTATTCTGCTGGTGCAGTCACTGTGTACATACATTACATTAGTGATCCTGTACTGATCCTGAGTTACATCCTGTATTATACTCCAGAGCTGCACTCACTATTCTGCTGGTGCAGTCACTGTGTACATACATTACATTACTGATCCTGAGTTACATCCTGTATTATACTCCAGAGCTTCACTCACTATTCTGCTGGTGGAGTCACTGTGTACATACATTACATTACTGATCCTGTACTGATCCTGAGTTACATTCTGTATTATACTCCAGAGCTTCACTCACTATTCTGCTGGTGGAGTCACTGTGCACATACATTACATTACTGATCCTGTACTGATCCTGAGTTACATCCTGTATTATACTCCAGAGCTGCACTCACTATTCTGCTGGTGCAGTCACTGTGTACATACATTACATTACTGATCCTGTACTGATCCTGAGTTACATCCTGTATTATACTCCAGAGCTGCACTCACTATTCTGCTGGTGCAGTCACTGTGTACATACATTACATTACTGATCCTGAGTTACATCCTGTATTATCCTCCAGAGCTGCACTCACTATTCTGCTGGTGCAGTCACTGTGTACATACATTACATTACTGATCCTGAGTTACATCCTGTATTATACTCCAGAGCTGCACTCACTATTCTGCTGGTGGAGTCACTGTGTACATACATTACATTACTGATCCTCTACTGATCCTGAGTTACATCCTGTATTATACTCCAGAGCTGCACTCACTATTCTGCTGGTGCAGTCACTGTGTACATACATTACATTACTGATCCTGAGTTACATCCTGTATTATACTCCAGAGCTGCGCTCACTATTCTGTTCCTTTAGCTGTAAGATGTTGTTTATCATGCGGTTATATCCTATTATATGTAACATACTTCATGTATTACACTCTTATTTGGGGATATATTTGGGGATAGATGATATTATGTTCATTCCCTTTGGTAAGTGCTTATAACGTGACTGCTGAAAACCACAGGGGAACTAAATTGAAAGAGGAAGTAAAATTTACCTAAAGGAAATCTATTTCGATCTATATATGTGCTTTACCGAGCAGCGTGGTCACCATCCGAATAACCGGGTCCTCATGTATGAAGCACAGAAGACTCTGTGACACAATAATAAAAAAGGAGAACATCAAGAAGATTCTTCATTGACTCCATCACATTCTGATATGTTTCATATTTTAATTATTGCTGCAGTGAGTAGTGGATGAATATTACCCTGTGATACAGTTGTGATATCATTGGGCAGTTTGCCATTCTGGGGCATTTGGAAACTGAGTAATGAAATATTAGTGGCTGGCATGCTGATTGTTGCCCAGTTTTCCAGAAAGTACAATAGTGTATAATTTGTAACAGGTTGCATTTAGGTTTATATTGTGTCTGCCTACTGCTCCATATTGTCTGGGCCTCTGCAGGAGTCAGGGAGCTCCTCTGGGAGATTAGACAACTTCCTTTCATAGCTTTTAGGCTTTTATTGGAAGATTGTAAAATTATAGGGGTTGTCCAGGCTTGGGGTACAAGTCTGCACTCACTCTATGTGACTGAAGACTTGGGAATCCTCACAGTGTACAGTGTCCGTTGTCAATATTCTCCTGCGCCGGGAGCAGGTGGGCACGTGACCGCAAGTATGCGATTCATATATACAGTGCATTGTGAAAGTATTTGGCCCCCTTGAACTTTTCAACCTTTTGCCACATTTCTGGCTTCAAACATAAAGATATAAAATTCTAATTTTTGGGGGGAAGAATCAACAACAAGTGGGACACAATCGTGAAGTGGAACGAAATTTATTGGATATTTTAAACTTTTTTAACAAATTAAAAGCTGAAAAGTGGGGCGTACAATATTATTCGGCCCCCTTGAGTTAATACTTTGTAGCGCCACCTTTTGCTGCGATTACAGCTGCAAGTTGCTTGGGGTATGTCTCTATCAGTTTTGCACATCCAGAGGCTGAAATTCTTGCCCATTCTTCCTTACAAAACATCTCGAGTTCATTGAGGTTGGCTGGAGGGCGTTTGTGAACAGCAGTTTTCAGCTCTTTCCACAGATTCTCGATTGGATTCAGATCTGGACTTTGACTTGGCCATTCTAACACCTGGATACGTTTATTTTTGAACCATTCCATTGTAGATTTTGCTTTATGTTTGGGATCATTGTCTTGTTGGAAGATAAATCTCCATCCCAGTCTCAGGTCATTTGCATACTCCAACAGGTTTTCTTCCAGAATGGTCCTGTATTTGGCTCCGTCCATCTTCCCATCAATTTTAACCATCTTCCCTGTCCCTGCTGAAGAAAAGCAGACCCAAACCATGATGCTGCCACCACCATGTTTGACAGTGGGGATGGTGTTTTGAGGGTGATGAGCTGTGTTGCTTTTACACCTAACATATCGTTTTGCATTGTGGCCAAAAAGTTAGATTTTGGTTTTATCTGACCAGAGCACCTTATTCCACATGTTTGGTGTGTCTCCCAGGTGGCTTGTGGCAAATTTTAAACAAGACTTTTTATGGATATCTTTGAGAAATGGCTTTCTTCTTGCCACTCTTCCATAAAGGCCAGATTTGTGCAGTGTACGACTGATTGTTGTCCTATGGACAGACTCTTCCAACTCAGCTGTAGATCTCTGCAGTTCATCCAGAGTGATCATGGGCCTTTTGGCGGCATCTCTGATCAGTCTTCTCCTTGTTCGAGATGAAAGTTTAGAGGGACGGCCGGGTCTTGGTAGATTTGCAGTGGTCTGATACTCCTTCCATTTCAATATGATCGCTTGCACACTGCTCCTTGAGATGTTTAAAACTTGGGAAATCTTTTCGTATCCAAATCCGGCTTTAAACTTCGCCACAACAGTATCTAGGACCTGCCTGGTGTGTTCCTTGGTCTTCATGATGCTCTCTGCACTTGAAACAGAACCCTGAGACTATCACAGAGCAGGTGCATTTATATGGAGACTTGATTACACACAGGTTGATTCTATGTATCATTACCAGTCATTTAGGACAACATTGGATCATTCAGAGATCCTCCCTGAACTTCTGGAGTGAGTTTGCTGCACTGGAAGTAAAGGGGCCGAATAATATTGCACTCCCCACTTTTCAGTTTTTGATTTGTTAAAAAAGTTTAAAATATCCAATAAATTTCGTTCTACTTCACGATTGTGTCCCACTTGTTGTTGATTCTTCCCAAAAAATTAGAATTTTATATCTTTATGTTTGAAGCCAGAAATGTGGCAAAAGGTAGAAAAGTTCAAGGGGGCCAAATACTTTAACAATGCACTGTATGTAGTTACATGCCGACTAGACTTGCACGGCCTTACTCAATACAAGTCTATTGAGCGAGGTCGGAAATGTCTAGTTGGAATGTGGCCAGAATGATGCAAATCGCATACTTGCAGTCACATGTCCGCCTCTCTGGGAGAATCCTGACAGCGGGCACTGTGCACACTTTGAGGAGTCACAAGTCTGCAGTCACATAGAGTGAGTGCAGACTTGTACCCCAACCCAGGACAACCCCTTTAGAGGCACTCTGCTGGCACTATCGATAGGAGGCACTCTGCTGGCACTATGGGATAGGGGACACTCTGCTGGCACTATGGATAGGGGGAACTCTGCTGGCACTATGGATAGGGGGAACTCTGCTGGCACTATGGATAGGGGGAACTCTGCTGGCACTATGGATAGGGGGAACTCTGCTGGCACTATGGATAGGGGAACTCTGCTGGCACTATGGATAGGGGGCACCCTGCTGGCACTATGGATAGGGGGCACCCTGCTGGCACTATGGATAGGGGGAACTCTGCTGGCACTATGGATAGGGTCCACCCTGCTGGCCTTATGGATAGGGGGCACTCTGCTGGCACTATGCTTAGGGGGCAGTCTGTTGGCACTATGCCTAGGGGGCACTCTGCTGATACAATGATGGGATTACAAATAAGGCATTTGACCCCACTAGGAGTTGGGGGCTGCCTGCATGGCACTGAAACTAGGAGCGCTCTAGTAATTATTACGGGGTTCAGACAGAATCTGAGGAAGTAAATTTCACCTTCATTTAAAGAGCGCTGCACCTGATGAACCCGAAATATGATTTTAGAATTCGTTAGCAGTGACTTGTAGTTCATGAGGATTTTGTACTTTAGTGTAGGAAACAAGATCATCGCAGAAAGTGACCTGTTCCCCATGTGATATCCTGATGTCTCAGGAACACAACTAACCACGTCTCCCTCCTTCCACTTTCATTTTGCTACATGCAGCCGCTCCCAGACTGTGCTAATATCACAAAATCCATCAGTCGCTTTTCTTGTCCAACTTGTCTAACCGGCTGACGTACCTCATTCGGACCCTACCCCATAACCTAATCAGCCCAATGGATGCCAGATTAATACAGATTGCACAGGCTAATATTGTCAATTTAGAACATTTAACCCATAAAATCTTTGTTTCATCTAAAGAGATTCAAAATTCTGTTCAAATTAATTTCTATATATATTTATATGGCAACAAGTTATTAATTATGATACAGAGTGCCATACGTGATAAAATTCTGTCTGCAGCCACCACTAGAGGGAGCTCCCTGTATACAGAAATACATAAGATTGTGTCTGCAGTCACCACTAGGGGGAGCCCCCTGTATACAGAGATACATGATAAGATTCAGTCTGCAGCCACCACTAGGGGGAGCTCCCTGTATACAGAGATACATGATAAGATTCTATCTGCAGCCACCACTAGGGGGAGCTCCCTGTATACATTGATACATGATAAGATTGTGTCTGCATTCACCACTAGGGGGAGCTCCCTGTATACAGAGATACATGATAAGATTGTGTCTGCAGCCACCACTAGGAGGAACTCCCTGCATATAGAGATACATGGTAAGATTCTGTCTGCAGTCACCACTAGGGGGAGCTCCCCGTATACAGAGATACATGATAAGATTCGGTCTGCAGTCACCACTAGGGGGAGCCCCGTGTATACAGAGATACATGATACGATTCTGTCTGCAGCCACCACTAGGGGGAGCTCCCTGTATACAGAGATACATGATAAGATTCGGTCTGCAGCCACCACTAGGGGGATCTCCCTGTATACAGAGATACATGATAAGAATCTGTCTGCAGCCACCACTAGGGGGAGCTCCCTGTATACAGAGATACATGATAAGATTCTGTCTGCAGTCACCACTAGGGGGAGCTCCCTGTATACAGAGATACATGATAAGAACCTGTCTGCAGCCACCACTAGGGGGAGCTCCCTGTATACAGAGATACATGATAAGAATCTGTCTGCAGTCACCACTAGAGGGAGCTCCCTGTATACAGAGATATACAAGATTCTGTCTGCAGCCACCACTAGGGGGAGCTCCCTGTATACAGAGATACATGATAAGAATCTGTCTGCAGCCACCACTAGGGGGAGCTCCCTGTATAAGTAATGATTCTATGTCTTCGGCTACTCTAAACAGATACTAAGAAATAAATCCGTACAGAAGTTTGGACCCACAAGAGCCGTGTACATTCACATGAGATTTTTATAGCAGGGTTGTAGTCATTACGGTTTCCTGGTGTAACATTACCGCTGCATGTGAACGTATCCTGACCGGTCTTCACACACATACTCATTGCTTTTACACTCCACAACGCCCCAGTTCTCCTTTCTGACATCTTCGGGGAAAAAAGCAGAAATTGAATTGTTTTTGTGGAAGTTGCATGAAATCTGAGAATTTATAAATTAGCTTTCATAAAACTTATTTTGTTTGAAAATGTAGGTCCTCATTTGAGCACAACATTATAGAGTTAATTTTATATATGAGATCATCAGTGTGTGTTTGATGGGAGTACAACCCCCTGCAATTAACAGGATGAGGGAGCGCGGCGCCATGCGTGCAAGTGTGGCTGCGGCTGGTACTGTATTCAGTTGATTGTTTAAATCTGCAGATTTAACCATTTGCAATGCTGGTCCGCAGTGGAAAGCCTTCTTGGCACATACCCTCAAACAGCCATGCTGTTTTCATGACTGACACGATGAACTGTGTGGTTACTGGAACCCCCAAGTGTTATCTCAGGGGCAAATCAGTCTGACAATTAACCGTTCCCTGCAATGTTCTCATTACATAGTTTCAATGTTCACCGGAGTAATGTTCTGATATAATGGGTCTTTTTTGTTAGGGGGCAGGGGCATAGCCAGATATGCAGTAGATGGGTGGGGGAACCCACCTGAGTGGGCCCTCAAGCTGGGTAGCACGTATTTACAACTATGCAGACGTGCCCTAATCATAATGGGTACAAGGGGCACTTTAGCAGATTGTTACTGAATTAAAAATAATATACAAAGACCAATATTACCACCATACAGCGACCATATATTGGTGAGGTGGATTAACTAAGCCATAGTAGAGCTAAATATGCAGGATGGCACTTGGAGCTGGATGGTACGAGGAACAATGGAGCAGGCGATACAGACAGGCACCTGGGAATAGCAGAGCTGAGAATGCGGATAGCACTTTGAAACAGTTGTGACGAGTAGGAAGTTAGGAACGTTGAAGTTCAAGAGTTGAATCAGGAGTGTGTACAGCACCTTGAAAAAGTAGAAACGATTGGGCAGGTAGGTATCTTGATGCAGCAAAGTTGCCAAGAGTGCCCCCATAATCAATAATAGTAATTTTAGGAGTGGCTACTTAATAATAATAATAATGCCCAAACACTGATTATATTGAAACTACAAAGGTCACTGTTAAAGGAGGGAGTTTGCTGTGATCGCCTATTGTGATTGGTGGATCCCGTGTTATCTTATTATTATTATAGCGCCATTCATTCCATGGCGCTTTACATGTGAAAGGGATATACATAGCAAAAACAATTACAATAAATTTGAACAATACAAGTCGGCGACTGGTACAGGAGGAGCGAGGAGGTGAGGAGGAGTTATCTACTGTATATAGAGGAGTTATAAGTCATTGTACAGGAGGAGGAGGAGGTGAGGAGGAGTTATCTACTGTATATAGAGAAGTTATAAGTCATTGTACAGGAGGAGGAGGAGGTGAGCTGTGTTACCTACTGTGTTTAGAGTTGTTACCTGTCGTAATCCTGCCTCTGCTGATAATAAGCCTCTTGAAAACTCTTTCTAAAATACAGACAGGAATTTATTATAAAATAACCCTAGTGGTAAGTGTGAAAATGTAAAGATTGCTATTTTTTTTTCTTTTCTTTTTTTTTTTTTAGAAAGATCGTGATATGAAAAAAAATGGCAACAATTGAATAAAAAATCCATGTAATACAAAAACCTGATTTAAACAATAGGTAATTTTCTGATTACACTTTCCCTTTAAGAAGAGTGGACATAGAGGTCAATTACCCAGAGGTTAAATGGACCGACTAGTATGTTTGTGTTTGATCACTAGAGGCAAAGGGTGACTGTGAGGGAGTGATTAGTATATATGTGTAATAATAGCGAGATGAGGTTCCCACTTAACCTCCTGACCCATAGCCTTTCGTGCCTGTAAAGAGCCGATCACTATGAATACGCCCGCTGACAGGTTATGATGCTGAGTGCCTTTTAGCAATTACTTTCATGATCATTGCATGTTACAGAGGAATTCCTGCTACATCTATATGCAGGCTGTTGCCTGGGAGCGCTGCCTAGCTCATGTATGTATGTGCAGTGTGTGTGTTTGTATGTATGTGCAGTGTGTGTGATGACTAGTGTTGAGCGATACCTTCCGATATCAGGAAATATCGTATCGGATTGGATCGGGCCGATACCCAAAAAGTATCGGATATCGCCGATTCCGATACCGGAAACCAATGCAAGTCAATGGGACACAAATATCGGAATGAAAATAAACCCTTTCTTTCCTTGTAGGTTAATTCTACATGAAGTAAAACAACTAAGAATAATGTAGAATGACATGAAAAGCCGGCAATTCATCAGCGGCATACACCGGTACCCGACAATTTACAACAGAAAGAATAGAGCTTCACACATAGATTAGATAGATAGAAACATGTCAGTCACATATATAAGAAGTACAGTGATAGTGTTGCTTACTGTACTTGTCATTTAGTGTAAAGGATTTATTAAAAAAAATATTAATGTTTTCGTGCACCGTCTCTTTAAAAAAGCCGGCCGGCAATTCAGCATCTGTACCCGACAATTTAGAATAGAAAGAATAGAGAATCACACATAGATTAGATAGATAGAAACATGTCAGTCACATATATATGAAGTACAGTGACAGTGTTGATTACTGTACTTGTCATTTAGTGTTAAAATAAAGGATTTATTTAAAAAAAAATTGGCGTGGGGTTCCCCTTAATTTTAGGCTCTAGCGGAGGTTAAGCAGACAGCTGGGGCAAATGTATGAAGCCTGGGAAGGGGGTAATACCCACGGAGCTTCCCAGGCTACTAATATCAGCCCCCAGCTGAATACCTAGCCTTTACTAGCTATTAAAATGGGGGAACCCCCCCAAAAAAATAACGTGGGGTCCCCCCTAATTTAATAGCTAGCACAGGCTAGGCAGACAGCTGGGGGCTGATATTAATAGCCCAGGAAGGGTGCCATGAATATTGGCCCCCTCCCAGGCTAGAAACACCAGCCGTCAGCCGCCCCAGAAATGGCGCATCCATAGGATGCGCCAATTCTGGCACTTAGCCTCGCTCTTCCACGCTGCCCTGGTGCGGTGGCAGGGGGTAATAGGGTTGGGGTTGATGTCAGCTTATAATGCCAGCTGACATCAAGCCCAGGTTAGTAATGGAGAGGCGTCTATAAGACACCCCCATTACTAACCCCATAGTCAAAGTAAAAAGAAAACACAAACACCCAGAATAAAGTCCTTTAATTGAAATAAAGACACAATTCTTTATTGTTCTAAATTAAACCATACTTACCATCACGCCCATTCCAGCTGAAGCCAACGATCTCCTGCAATAAAAGTAAAATAATAAAGCAACCTCATCCTTACCTTTCCATGGTTCCCACGACAGCTTCAGCTCTGCTACATCGAGATGACAGGCTGGACCGCAGCAGAACGCTGTCATCCCGCAGACACTGAGAAGTGCAGGCATGCTTGCGCTCCTCAGTGTCTCTCTGTGACGTCATCCAGATGAGCCGAGTTCATGTCCAATGAACTCAGCTCACCTCATGCACGTCACTGACAGCGTGGGAAAATTCTCACGCTGAAGTGCTGAGTGCAGGAGAATTTTCCCACGCTGTCAGTGACGTACATGAGGTGAGCGGAGTTCATTGGACATGACCTCGGCTCATCTGGATGCCGTCACAGCCAGACACTGAGGAGTGGAAGTATGCCTGCGCTTCTCAGTGTCTGCGGGATGACAGGATGGATGGCAGCGTTCTGCTGCGGTCCAGCCTGTCATCTCGATGTAGCAGAGCTGAAGCTGTCGTGGGAGCCATGGAAAGGTAAGGATGATGTTGCTTTATTATTTTACTTTTATTGCAGGAGATCGTTGGCTTCAGCTGGAATGGGCGTGATGGTAAGTATGGTTTAATTTAGAACAATAAAGAATTGTGTGTTTATTTCAATTAAAGGACTTTTTTCTGGGTGTTGTGTTTTTTTAAATACTTTACTAGAAATTCATGGTGGTCATGTCTAATATTGGCGTGACCCCATGAATTTCGGGCTTAGGGCCAGCTGATAATGCCAAGCTGGCCTTAACCCCTTTATTACCCAGTGAGCCACCACACCAGGGCCCTGGATGAGTTGGGTACAGCGCCAGAAGATGGCGCTTCTATGAACGCGCCATTTTCTGGGGCGGCTGCGGACTGCAATTTGCAGCGGGTGGGGCCCAGAAAGCTTGGGTCTCCCTGCGCTGCGGATTCCAGCCCCCAGCTGCCTAGTTGTATCTGGCTGGGCACAAAAATAGGGCGAAGCCCCACGCATTTTTTTTTTAAATTATTTCATGAAATTCATGGAATAATTAAGAAAAAAAGGGCTTCCCTATATTGTTGTGTCCAACCAGGTACAAATAGGCAGCTGGTGGTTGGGGGCAGCCCATTCCTGCCTGCTGTACCTGGCTGGACACAAATATAGTGCGAAGCCCCACTTCAATTTTTTTTAAATCATTTCAGGAAATTCATGAAATAATTTAAAAAAATTGACGTGGGGCTTCGCACTATATTTGTGTCCAGCCAGGTACAGCAGGCAGGAACGGGCTGCCCCCAACCACCAGCTGCCTATTTGTACCTGGCCGGACACAACAATATAGGGAAGCCCTTTTTTTCTTAATTATTTCATGAATTTCATGAATTTAAAAAAAAAAACGTGGAGCTTCGCCCTATTTTTGTGTCCAGCCAGGTACAACTAGGCAGCTGGGGGCTGGAATCTGCAGCGCAGGGAGGCCCAAGCTTTCTGGGCCCCACCCGCTGCAAATTGCAGTCCGCAGCCGCCCCGGAAAATGGCGCGTTCATAGAAGCGCCATCTTCTGGCGCTGTACCCAACTCATCCAGGGCCCTGGTGCGGTGGCTCACTGGGTAATAAAGGGGTTAAGGCCAGCTTGGCATTATCAGCTGGCCCTAAGCCCGAAATTCATGGGGTCACGCCAATATTAGACATGACCACCATGAATTTCTAGTAAAGTATTTAAAAAAAACACAACACCCAGAAAAAAGTCCTTTAATTGAAATAAAGACACAATTCTTTATTGTTCTAAATTAAACCATACTTACCATCACGCCCATTCCAGCTGAAGCCAACGATCTCCTGCAATAAAAGAAAAATAATAAAGCAACCTCATCCTTACCTTTCCATGGCTCCCACGACGGCTCCAGCTCTGCTACATCGAGATGACAGGCTGGACCGCAGCAGAACGCTGCCATCCAGCCTGTCATCCCGCAGACACTGAGAAGCGCAGGCATACTTCCACTCCTCAGTGTCTGGCTGTGACGGCATCCAGATGAGCCGACAATGAACTCGGCTCACCTCATGTACGTCACTGACAGCGTGGGAGAATTCTCCTGCACTCAGCGCTTCAGCGTGAGAATTTTCCCACGCTGTCAGTGACGTGCATGAGGTGAGGTCATGTCCAATGAACTCGGCGCACCTCATGCACGTCACTGACAGCGTGGGAAAATTCTCACGCTGAAGCGCTGAGTGCAGGAGAATTTTCCCACGCTGTCAGTGACGTGCATGAGGTGAGCTGAGTTCATTGGACATGACCTCCGCTCATCTGGATGCCGTCACAGCGAGACACTGAGGAGCACAAGCATGCCTGCGCTTCTCGGTGTCTGCGGGATGACAGGCTGGATGGCAGCGTTCTGCTGCGGTCCAGCCTGTCATCTCGATGTAGCAGAGCTGAAGCTGTCCTGGGAACCATGGAAAGGTAAGGATGAGGTTGCTTTATTATTTTACTTTTATTGCAGGAGATCGTTGGCTTCAGCTGGAATGGGCGTGACTGTAAGTATGGTTTAATTTAGAACAATAAAGAATTGTGTCTTTATTTCAATTAAAGGACTTTTTTCTGGGTGTTTGTGTTTTTTTTAAATACTTTACTAGAAATTCATGGTGGTCATGTCTAATATTGGCGTGACCCCATGAATTTCGGGCTTAGGGCCAGCTGATAATGCCAAGCTGGCCTTAACCCCTTTATTACCCAGTGAGCCACCGCACCAGGGCCCTGGATGAGTTGGGTACAGCGCCAGAAGATGGCGCTTCTATGAACGCGCCATTTTCCGGGGCGGCTGCAGACTGCAATTTGCAGCGGGTGGGGCCCAGAAAGCTTGGGCCTCCCTGCGCTGCGGATTCCAGCCCCCAGCTGCCTTGTTGTACCTGGCTGGACACAAAAATAGGGCGAAGCCCCACGTATTTTTTTTTTTAATTATTTCATGAAATTCATGGAATAATTAAGAAAAAAAGGAGCTAACCGGAGCAGCGCTGCCTGAACTCCGGTGAACCCTTACGGCCCCGTCATTCTAGCGGCGGCAGCGGTTCAGAGCGGTCACATTCTATGTGGCCGCTCTGAACTGGAGATCTTCGTGGGACACTCGTGGACTACTACGGAGGGGTAAGGATAAGGTTGTGGTTTATTATTTTATATTTTATTACAGGAGATCGATGGCTTCGGGGAATTAGGTGTCTTGGTGAGTATAGGTGTAGTTTTTTATTTTTTACTTTATTTTAGGTGGCGATCGGCGGGGACAGGTAATGTATGAACTAATTTCTTTTAGGTAACCACTGGCCACCAATGACATGTATTTAACATTTATTGGGGACACAGTAGGGCAATTTAAATAGCAGGATCAGTCTGATGGGAACTACTGCTCCCATCGAGCTGATCCTGCTGGCAGGAGTGGACGGGGGACAGACATAGGCCGATGGGAGTAGTAGTGTCACATCGGCCTATGTCTGCCTGCACGCACACACACCGCACACACCCGCACACATCGCACAGACACCGCGCACACCCGCACAAACATCGCGCACACACCCCGCACACACACCCCGCACACACACACACCCCGCACACACACCCCGCACACACACTAATCATGACGGGTCTGGGAGGTGAGGCTGACCTGTGCGACCGTGGGAAAGTTCATGTGAGTTCATGCAGTCAAGCATGAACTCACATGAACCCTCTGAGGGCAACGCGGCGACTTCAAATGAACAGCTGATCAGCATCAGCTGATACCTCAGCTGTTCATTTGAAATAACCGGCGGGAAAGCGCAGCACAGAACGGGAAAGCCGGCGGTGAAGTCTTTTCACTGCCGGCTTCCCCACCCGGGTCCTTCACTCCCCGCTCCTTGGAGCTGCGCTCCCCGCCCGGTCCTAACTTACGATCGGGATGGGAGGTGGCGAGGGGAGCGGAGGATCGGGGTGGGAGGCTGCGGGGAAGCAGTATGGGGCTGTGTGATTGTTTAAAAGCCGGCGGCTTTATACCGCCCGCCGGCTTTTAAACAATCAGGAGAATTCTCCCCCGCTGGGATGGCATTCTGATGACAGGCTGGATCGCGCTGCCATCCAACTTGTCATCCTTCACAGACACTGCAGAGCGCAGGCATTATGGGAACTTCCGATTCCGGTATCCGATATTGTAAAAGTATCGGAATTAAGTATCGGAATTCCGATACCGCGAATATCGGCCGATACCCGATATTACAGTATCGGAATGCTGAACACTAGTGATGACTTGATTATATTTGAATAAATGTGGATTGTTGTCTTGTTCATAGAAAAAAATAAGACACCCCCTTAAAATAAGCCGTAAACCATCTTTCGGAGCAGAAGTTAGTATAAGACTCTGTTTTTTTTGGGGGGGAAACACGGCCTATAGGCATATTTGAGGCTGTTGGGTTCTGGTCAGGAGACCCATGGCCGGTCCGTGCACTGCGGTTCTGCACTCGTGACACACGGATGTGTGAATCCATCATTAGCTAGACTCGCTGATTTCATCAGGATTGGCCAACCATTTTAGCATATGGGGGTGACTCGACTTTCCCCAAGAAGGATCTGGCATGATGAATTTCAATGTCTGATCTGTTTGTTCCCGGTGGAGACAAGCCGCCATCAGACCTGTCTAGAACCTGCCGACTCCGTAAGACAGAATTGAGCCAGGCGAGTATTTATATGGAGGCTCCGGAGGAATAGTTGTCAGCAGAACGGTGGTCAGCTGCAGTTTAGATTGAGCCCCTCTGACATCAAGAACTGATGCGAGTGATTACATTCTGGGAACAATGTTGCAGAATATGTTTACAATATATAGAAGCAATGGGAGATTCACTTCCTCACCATCATCAGTAACAATAAATATTGTGTTACTTTGGAGACAATGTTAGTGGCCATGAATGTAGAAATGACTCCACGCTGGTCCCGGCTGATGTGAGGACAGGGATTCCTGGAAATCTGCAGCAGATTGGAGTACAGCCCTTGGATTATTGTTTGTGTGAGCAGAAGATGTGTTTATGGAACCTAAATCTTATAAACCAAGGAGCTCCCCCGATGTTACGTCAGACAGATGCTTTGTTACTTGAGTTCTTGGTTTATTTAATGGCGATGAGCCAGTTTTTTATATACTTTAAGAAGCACTCCAGCTATTTTTGCACCCATAATGTTTACCCACCATCAATATTCCCAATGTTCAATTTATCTAATCCTGGTGTAAACGACGCTGTTCTCCTTTGGAGCATTTTGTGTATAGGGGTATTTCTGTGTATGGGGGTGTTTTTTTTTCCTGCCTTTATCTGGAGTGTTTTTTTAAGCAGAATTGACATGTTGCTTCTTTTTGCTATCTGAAAAGAAAAATCACCATGCTCACTATAGGTATGTTTTTCCAATGAGATTAATAGGAAGCAAATTCAAAAAGTATGTGAAGTATTTTTTATGTGTTTTTTTTTAGCAAAAAACACTCAAAAGTCCATGTAAATAAAAGCTCAGTGTGAATGTACCCTTAAAGAATAACCTGTCATTTCTTTTTATATAAATCAATGGTAGAAAATGAAAATATGTAACATTATATTATATCTTCTTTCTCCTCCTGGACTGATCATTGAATCTCAAAATTTTCAATTCCTGGTATAACATCTGACTTCTGTGAATACAGATTTCCTCATTACGGAGATAGGAGATTGGTGGTTAGTGCTCATAAAGTTCTATGGAGAACTGTAACTGTTGTTTCAGGAGAACTTGCAGCAGAATGTCCGTGCCGGCTTTCCATTCCTCCTCCATAGAATTTTAAAAACACAAATTTTCATCTCCTATCTCAGTATATGGGAAAATTACTGAAAACTAATTTTACAGATTCCATGAATTGAGAGTGAAAGATCAGCCCAAAAGGAAAGAAGCAGATTCTTCTGATAAGATATATTACAAAGTTAATTTAAATTAAAGTCAATTAGTTAAATTAAAACAACGGTTACTTTTTAATGGGAGTCTAAAGGGTCAATTTTTTCTTTGCGGAGAGTGACAAGTTTGCGTAAGGAGATTTACAGGCCATGCAATGCTCCGTTATGAAGAGGCTATTTGCATACTCTTCAAAAAAAAAAAGCACTTTACTTTGCAAATTTTTATGTTTTTAATTTTGTGCTATTCTAGTTTCCAAGTGTTTTTTTCCATGAGGGAAAAGAAGAAACAAGTCAATTATTGGGGCGTTTATGCTGTATGTTTATATAAACACCAAATGTTACTACTCATTTAACTAAAGTCGAAATGATGCCCAGTACATAAAAACTTCCCCCAAAACTTTTTTAAGCTTTTTTTTATGTGGATTATTCAGCCAGAATAATCTACTTGAAACTTCTCTGTGTGAACATTCCCAAAAACTAATTTCTTCCTAGATTCTATTGACAGAGATATTGGATAAGCCCTGAAGAGCCTTTTTGATCCTGGATGCAAGCAAAAATATTTTCATTCACTAACAACAAACATAGATCTAAAAATGTAATTAAAATACTAAATCCCTGATTTATCAAGACTGAGGTTTTATATGCCAGTGTATGAAGGCCTGCTGGGACCCCCGGTGACCAGTTGCAATTACAGCAGTAACATTTAAATTTCCGTGCAGCGCCACCACAGGGGAAACGAAGTATTACACAATTCCCACTGCATGGACACATTGTTTCTCCTTGCCTGGAGGACTCAATCTGCAGCAAGTTTTCACAGCCGCTCCTTAGTTGTTCTGGTCTTCCGACAGCCGCTCCCTAGTTGTTCTGGTCTTCCGACAGCCGCTCCCTAGTTGTTCTGGTCTTCCGACAGCCGCTCTCTAGTTGTTCTGGTCTTCCGACAGCCGCTCCCTAGTTGTTCTTGTCCTCTGACAGCCGCTCCCTAGTTGTTCTGGTCTTCCGACAGCCGCTCCCTAGTTGTTCTGGTCTTCCGACAGACGCTCCCTAGTTGTTCTGATCTTCCGACAGCCGCTCCCTAGTTGTTCTGGTCTTCCGACAGCCGCTCCCTAGTTGTTCTGGTCTTCCGACAGCCGCTCCCTAGTTGATCTGGTCTTCCGACAGCCGCTCCCTAGTTGATCTGGTCTTCCGACAGCCGCTCCCTAGTTGTTCTGGTCTTCCGACAGCCGCTCCCTAGTTGTTCTGGTCTTCCGACAGCCACTCCCTAGTTGTTCTGGTCTTCCGACAGCCGCTCCCTAGTTGTTCTGGTCTTCCGACAGCCGCTCCCTAGTTGTTCTGGTCTTCCGACAGCCGCTCCCTAGTTGTTCTGGTCTTCCGACAGCCGCTCTCTAGTTGTTCTGGTCTTCCGACAGCCGCTCCCTAGTTGTTCTTGTCCTCTGACAGCCGCTCCCTAGTTGTTCTGGTCTTCCGACAGCCGCTCCCTAGTTGTTCTGGTCTTCCGACAGCCGCTCCCTAGTTGTTCTGGTCTTCCGACAGCCGCTCCCTAGTTGTTCTGGTCTTCCGACAGCCGCTCCCTAGTTGTTCTGGTCTTCCGACAACCGCTCCTTAGTTGTTCTGGTCTTCCGACAGCCGCTCCCTAGTTGTTCTGGTCTTCCGACAGCCGCTCCCTAGTTGTTCTGGTCTTCCGACAGCCGCTCCCTAGTTGTTCTGGTCTTCCGACAGCCGCTCCCTAGTTGTTCTGGTCTTCCGACAGCCGCTCCCTAGTTGTTCTGGTCTTCCGACAGCCGCTCCCTAGTTGTTCTGGTCTTCCGACAGCCGATCCCTAGTTGTTCTGGTCTTCCGACAGCCGATCCCTAGTTGTTCTGGTCTTCCGATGTATAAAGTAAGATTTGCAGCATTTTGCAGATCTGATTACTGGATCGTTTCTATTTTTATATTTTAGGGTTCTGGTGCTTTTATTATGCACTGATCTTTAGCTTTATGGTGAAGCTAAAAGTAATAACTTCCCTTTTATGAAGAAGGAAGAATGTGAGAGCAGGTTTGGGATATGTTGGTGAGATCTGGGGCCAGACAGAGTCATCCAGTTCTGTGCACACAACCAGAGTGACACATGTTACATTGTGGTTATGTTACTGTTGTCACAAAATAGCGGACACCTTGTAAAGAAACATTGTCCTTTATACATAACAAGAGAGAGAAGAACTGCAGGGAGGCGCCTGTCCGTCGTCTATAGATGCTGGTGGAAATATCTGCCTTTGCTTATTTGGTGACAATGGCGCCTGTCTGCGGTAGGAGATTTAGTGATATATTAAGACACAAGTATCAAAGTTATTCCCATCAGCCGTCAGAGGTTTTATTGTAATGTCTGATCAATATTTGTCAGTTTGGGAATGGTAACAATTACTAATTGAATATAGATAAAGACATCTGTAATCTGATAAGAAAACCTAAATCTAGTCCTTTTGAGAACTTGGCGTGGTCCTACACTTTTTTCTGTGGGCGTCTTCTTCGGAGACCACACCCAGTTGCATAACAAGATTCATTTTACAGGGAAGAGGGGGTCAATATCTTAGGAACGGAGAGGTGCTGAATGAAAAGAAAAACAATGCGGCATTCTAAGACCCATCTAGTGTTTTTAGAGGTTCAAACTATTGATCTGCTCTTCCCCTTACTTTACACTGCAGGTCTGTTTTTTTTTTTTTTTTTTGCATTGTTAGCTCTATACATTTACAAGACAAATGGTGCATCTACACTGAAACAAATACGGTGAGATTCGGGATATCTGCTTTATTAATGGCCATTGTGTGACTTTGGATTCCATATATTACTGCTGAAACCACCATCTTGACCAGGACTGGCAGCCCCTGTCCTTGCAAATGCTAAACTGTCTCCTAAAGTACTAATCATTTGTCTGGATTTTTTTTTAACTCATTCATCATTAGAGGTTGGTGCTTTAGAGTGCTAATTGGTAATTTACTGCATCATTTTAAAGGGGGTGTCCACTACTTTGATATTGATGGGTCATCCATATCAAATTGGTGGGGGTCCGAAAAGCGGTATCCCCACTGATCAGCTGTGGCTGGGTGTATACAGTATACGGCGGTGTACACTGTGTAGTGGTCACTTCCGGTACTGCAGCTCAGCAACTGTTACAGTGAATAGCTGATTGTGACACTGCCGGATGTCAGACAGCCACAGATCTGATATTGATGACCCATCAGAATTAAAGTAGTTGACAACCCCTTTAAGCAATACTGGTTTACCTTTTTATGGATTCCCAAACCTAAATGGAACGACACAGTTGAGTTGGGTCACATAGCTCAAGTTTCTGTGTTGACTGGTATCAGGTAGAAGTCACTTGTGCAGTAGCAGTAGCACTTTGTGCAGCACTACTTACAAGCTGGCTCTTCTAGGCTGATAAGATGCCTCAGAGAATATATAAACTTTCCCTTTAAATAGTGACCATCCCCAGCTTGTTAAGGTTGGAGTAGGGGGTTACTAATCATGATCACAGGGTGATTCATCGTGACTTCTCCCATTGCCGGACATAAAAGTGTTATTTTGGTCCTGGATTCTCTGCAGTTCCTCTATGTCTGTACTGGTCGCCAGAGACAAACGAGTAAAAAAAACACAATAAACGCTGATTTTGTCTTCAGGAACAAGTGAGAATCAATTTTCTATGGATATTATATCTTCAATCTTTTTTTTCTTCAGTACAGATGCAGTAAAGTGTATTGAGAACATCCAGTGCAGAACTTTATGCCATTACTAGTATCCCAAAGGGACGTGTCGTAAGTAGTGATGAGCGAGCATGCTCGGTACTCGTCCGAGCATCTCACTGCTCGAGATGGTCGGTGCTCGCCAAGTACTTGCGAGATGCTCGGGCGGATGCTCGGGTCCCCGTCCTGCATGTTTGGCGCTATTTAGAGCGCCAATCAACATGCAGGGATTGTCTGCCACTCATTGTAATTCCGCAGCCATGTTGGTTGTGGCATTACAGCGAATGCCCAAATCGATGGGAACAGTGCTCAGTGAAACATGAAAAACCGGCAATTCATCAGCGGCATGCACCGGTACCGACAATTTAGAACAGAAAGAATAGAGTATCACACATAGATTAGATAGATAGAAACATGTCAGTCACATATATAATAAGCTGACATCAAGCCCAGGTTAGTAATGGGGAGGCATCTTCACCCCATAGTGAAGGTGAAGGTGAAATGTAAAATAAAAACACCAACACCCAGAATAAAATCTTTTAATTGAAATAAACACACAATACTTTAATATTCTAAATTAAACTCTACTTACCATATCGCCCAATCCAGCTAAATCCCATGTCTCCTGCAATAAAAATAAAATAATAAACCAACCTCATCCTTACCTTTCCATCTATGGTTCCTATGACGGCTCCAGCTCTGCTACATTGAGATGGCAGGCTGGATAGTAGCAGAACTCTGCCATCCAGCTTGCCATGCCGCAGAGACACTGAGACGATGTCAAATGAACTCGGCTCACCTCATGCACGTCATTGACAGAGTGGGAGAATTCTCCTGCGCAAGCGGTGCTGGCAAATGACGTCACCGCGTCAGCAGGAGAATTCTCTGTCAGTGACGTGCATGAGGTGAGCCGAGTTCATTGGACATGAACTCGGCTCATCTGGATGCCGTCGCAGCGAGACACTGTGGAGCGCAAGCATGCCTGCACTCCGCAGTGTCTCTGAAGGATGACAAGCTGGATGGCAGCGTTCTGCTACTATCCAGCCTGCCATCTCAATGTAGCAGAGCTGGAGCCGTCGTGGGAACAATGGAAAGGTAAGGATGAGGTTGGTTAATTATTTTACTTTTCTTGCAGGAGATCGTTGACTTCAGCTGGAATGGGTGTGACGGTAAGTAGAGTTTAATTTAGAATATTAAAGTATTGTGTGTTTATTTCAATTAAAAGATTTTACTCTGGGTGTTGGTGTTTTTTTTTAACTTTGACTATGAGGTTAGTAATGGGGGTGTTTTATAGACGCCTCCCCATTACTAACCTGGGCTTGATGTCAGCTGGCATTATAAGCTGACATCAACCCCAGCCCTATTACCCCACTGCCACCGCTACAGGGCAGTGGGAAGAGCGAGGCTAAGTGCCAGAATTGGCGCATCCTATGGATGCGCCATTTCTGGGGCGGCTGACGGCTGGTGTTTCTAGCCTGGGAGGGGGCCAATATTCATGGCACCCTTCCTGGGCTATTAATATCAGCCCCCAGCTGTCTGCCTAGCCTTTGCTAGCTATTAAAATAGGGGGAACCCCACGTCATTTTTTTTTGGGTCCCCCATTTTAATAGCCAGTAAAGGCTAGGTATTCAGCTGGGGGCTGATATTAGTAGCCTGGGAAGCTCCGTGGGTATTACCCCCTTCCCAGGCTTCAAACATCTGCCCCAGCCGTCTGCTTAACCTCCGCTAGAGACTAAAATTACGGGGATCCCCACGCCAATTTATTTTTTTTATAAATCCTTTATTTTAAAACTAAATGACAAGTACAGTAATCAACACTGTCACTGTACTTCATATATATGTGACTGACATGTTTCTATCTATCTAATCTATGTGTGATGCTCTATTCTTTCTGTTCTAAATTGTCGGGTACCGATGTTATAACGGTATGCCGCTGATGAATTGCCGGTCGGCTTTTTTAAAGAGACGTTTGCGTGAAAATCGGAGGGCACTAGTGTGTTCTGAGTGCCCTGCTATGTTTTTCATGTACCCTCCAATATACCCTGCCTGCCTGTCTGACTATATATTCTGCCTGCTTGCCTGACATGTTTCATTGAGCATTGTTCCCATCGATTTGGGCAATTTTGGACCTTCTGCAGACCACCAGGGGGGACTGCCAGAAAAATGCTGGAGTTTCCCATAGACTTACATTGGGCTCGTTACTTGGGTCGAGCACCCGAGGATCACGATGTGCTCGGCCCGAGCTTCGAGCACCCGAGCATTTTAGTGCTCGATCAACACTAGTCATAAGCCATAATGATGAGGGGTAACGATGGCTTTGCATCTGTGACTGTAAGTCATCTGAAATCAATATGTCCTTTTTCAGATAAGCTAGTCTAAAGAAAGAGAGACGTAAACGGGCTCAGTCCAATTCTTACAGAGCATTTATTGTGATTTAGGCTTTCAGGTGCACGCCGGGTCCAATTAAAAAAGGAATTATCAGTTAAAGAGTTAAAGGTAATCTGACACCAAATTTCACAGTACAATCTGCATACATGCTTAAATTCATATTTTAGACTTGATGAGGCTGGTGTACTTACTTTGAAAATCCATGTCAGAATGGCTCTACAGTACTTTTTGAACGTTTACACTCAATCTTTGCCCACCTAGAATGATTGAGAGTGTCTCTCGGTGTCCCTCCTCCTTTTTACTGCTCAATCTCTGTCCCCCTCTGTGTAATTCAGCAGCAGGGAGGGTGGACACTGGGGAGCTGTAAATCAGGCTAGATGAGTAGAGATTCAACAGCAGGGATTAGGGACACTGAGGAGCTGTCAACCATGATACTCTGTCAAAGATTCAGCAGCAACAGGGAGGAGGAACACTGAGGAGCTATCAGAATACTTTGGCTGAGATTCGGCAGCAACGGGAGGAATGACACTAAGGAGCTATGAGAATACTTTGGCTGAGATTGAGCAGCAACAGGTAGGAGGGACACTGAGGAGCTATCAATCAGGATACCTGGGCTGAGATTCAGCAGCAACAGGGAGGAGGGACAGTGAGGAGCTATCAGAATACTTTGGCCAAGATTCAGCAGCCACAGGGAGTAGGGACACTGAGGAGCTGTCAGTCAGGATACCTGGGCTGAGATTTAGCAGCCACAGGGAGGAGGGACACTAAGGAGCAGTCAGTCAGGCTAGGTGAGTAGAGATTTAGCACCAGGGAGGAGGGACACAGAGGAGCTATAAATCAGGATACTTGGGCTGAGATTCAGCAGCCACAGGGAGGAGGGACACTGAGGACCTGTCAGTCAGGCCAGGTGAGTAGAGATTTAGCAGCAGGGAGGAGGGACACAGAGGAGATATAAATCAGGATACTTGGGCTGAGATTCAGCAGCCACAGGGGGGAGGGACACTGAGGAGCTGTCAGTCAGGCTAGGTGAGTAGAGATTTAGCAACAGGAAGGAGGGACACAGAGGAGCTATCAATCAGGATACTTGGTCAGAGAATTAGCAGCAGCAGGGAGGAAGGACACTGAGGAACTATCAAAATGGTGGCCAGAAAGTCAACAACAGGCATGAGGGACTATCAGGCTAGGTGGGGAAGATTCATAAATAGAAGGGAGGAGGAGTTGTCAGTCATGCTGAGTGGGTGGCGATTCGGCAGCAGTTGGAATGAGAGACAGTGAGGAGCTGTCAATTAGTCAAGGTAGGTGGAGATAAAGCAGCAGGTAGGAGGGGCTCCGGAGAGCTGTCAATCTGCAGGTACCATTCTGACTGACAGCTCCTTAGTGTTGCTCCTCCTCGTTTCTGAATCTCCACCCACCATTCTGAGTGATGGTTACCTAGTGACCCTCCTCCCTGCTAGTGAATGTCCACATAACTAGCCTGATTGACAGCTCCTCAGTGTCCCTCTTCACTGCTGATGCAGCTGAGATCTCACACTACTCAGTGCAAGCTATAACTGACAATCAAGCTGGGTGGATGGAGACAGTACTGTTGGACTCAAGAGCTCTATCAGTCTGTAGTAGCTGGACTCATAAAATGGATTTACAAAACAAGTACTCCAGCCTCATCAGGTCACAGAGTGTATACAGTTTGTATTGTGAAATGTGGTGATGCGCCTGCTTTAACAGTGGTTATCAGTGGGACTACAAATAATGGCATATGTGAAATAGCCGTTAAACTCAACTGCTATACTGGATTGAATAATTGGGTGACATACTGAACAATTTAGATACCAGTGCTTTATAGAAAGGCAAGTAATTCTACTAGTGTTCACATGAAGATGGAGTTACAATGTAGTCATCTGATGACTAAAAGCTCTTCATAAGCTTCAAGAGTTTTAGAAAAAAAATAAATTTCTGTGTCTGAAGAAATCCCTAATTGATAATTACAGAGGGAATCTCGAGTTGCTACCAAACGATACATTTCATTACTGACTCATCTCATCACCACGTCCTGTGACTCGTATTAATAGCAGGGAGCACCTTAACGCACTGATTAAGGTTTATTTATTATGCTCTGTTAGAATTTTACCTTCCATTATTTTAAATTGAATTGCATTTTTCATCACAGTCACATAAAATAACTTCCTGATGAAGTATACTACGTAACAGAAGAGTCCAGTCCAAAAAATCCTCTATTAAATAAAGACAACAGAGGGTTTCCTCGCTCGGCACCTGTTCTTACAGACGGAAATCTTCAATACGCAATAGTTAACAAAGGCAAAAATTAGCTTTTTTTTAATATTTTTTTTGGGGTGCCACAGTGAAGAACTGATTCACAATATGGCTGATAAGAAAACCCAAAAGCCTAGAAAAGGACACATTAAATACATAATTGGATCATAAAATCTCAAAGTTTATTGGATCATAAGGTTAAAATCATGATAAGGGGAATCCAAAAAGAGGGGGGCATACACAGGGGGTATATGAGTAGATATCAGTGATGGGTGATAAGATAGCTCTCATGTCCTTATAACAGATGTAACCTCAGCAGGAAAAATCATCACTGAGATATGTAAGTGCTAATGACAGATGCCACAGTTATAAATAGGGGCCAAAATAAAGTGCACAGTGCCATAGGAAAAATAACACCCCTAACTAAATACTCAGGGGATCTGTATGCCGCAAAATGTACTCCTGGTGGATGCGTAATGTACAAAAAATGGTGGAACAAACATGAGCTCAGAGTTCAATAAAGTCAATAAATTCAATACTAACCCTCTGGGCGCCACACCTCACATCCGACGCGCGTTTCGCCAATGCTTTTTCAAGAATGTAGATCAATGTGTGAGTCGGTGTATATATAAGGCCGGTGATCAATTAGTGTGGACATGTGTTGCGGAAGCCGAAGCGCCAGGCATGGTAATCCCGGCGTCACATCCTGCCTGGCAGACGCGTCTCCGTGGAGCGCGGCCGCCCGGGCTGAAGTGACGTCGGCGTGCGTGTCAGCGTGGACCGCACAGACGGAATCCCGGAAGTGACGTAGCGTTAAAAGCTCGGGACAAGGTTTGGGGTATGTATAATGACGCTGTGAACGCTGAATACAGCGCATGAGAGAAAATCCCTATAACTGGATATAATGGGTCAAAGTCAAATAGGAAGATCATTGTGACATATAAAATAAATAGTATAAAATAATTTTTAGTGACAAAGTACCCCATTTACAAATAGCGCTAAGTGACAACAGTGAAGTTAGAATAATACTACATGATACAGTATATAAGATGTACAATTAAAAATACAATTAATTATGGGGCACATATAAATATACATGTAACCCTAGACCCAACTACATTCGTGAATATATAGATATATGCAATATACAATAAAGAAAAACAAGTGCCAAAATAAAGTGCCATGTGCAACTTAGGAATTCTTCCTCTAAACCTAAGTATTCAGCAGGCTTGGGCCCTCCGTAATTATTGCTCGCAGTCCACTTGAAGGTAGATGACCGGTCACAAAGTAAATGAAGATCAATGGGCGAAAGAACTAGGGAAAATAAAAACACAAATTAAAATCTAATAAAAACAAGGGTTAAAAACAAGCAAAAGTAGAGACTAAGAATGAAGCGCATTGGGACCAGGAGATACTCAGAGAAAAGGTGTAAAACTATTAGATTCATTCAAACCATAAGGTGACATGGCATTCAAAATGGTTATCCATCTCACCTCCTTCTGTGCTAATAGCTTTTTCCAATTGCCCCCCCCCCAGATACTGCGATATACCCTGTCAATGCCACTCACCTTCAGTGCCGAAGGGTCACAGTCATGAAACTTTTTGAAGTATACTATGTAACAGAAGAGTCCAGTCCAAAAAATCCTCTATTAAATAAAGACAACCCCCTATGGACAAAACAGAGGGTTTCCTCGCTCAGCACCTGTTCTTACAGACGGAAATCTTCAATACGCAATGGTTAACAAAGGCAAAAATTAGCTTTTTTTTAATAATTTTTTTGGGGTGCCGCAGTGAAGAACTGATTGACAATATGGCTGATGAGAAAACCCTTAAAATAATTCTTGTGTACTACACATCGTATGGGCTTTGTCCTCATTGTAGTCCCCGTTACAGTATGTTTTTTACATTTTAGCTATCTTATGATCAGTTATATTATAGTGACATGTGATTATGTCCTTTAATATAAAAGATGTAGAAAACCATGGTCTTGCTGCCCTCATCAGCCCCATCATGTCAAAACTGCATATATCAGTCCAATATGTCCAGGTACTCCCTCAATTCTCCTACCATGTAACTTACCATCATTTTTTCTCAAGTGAGTGGTTCTGCTTTATCAGCATTCTGCCAGAACTACAGGAGCTAGAACTTCCAGTCCCTCACTTACCAGCTTGCATTACTTGTGCCTTTGTAAAACAGTATGCTTGCCCGAAATTGAAAGCTTGCCTCTCCCTTATGCCTGTATGCACTTAGACAAGAAAGTAGGAGCCAAGACAAATACTCACCTCTACGCCCTGTAGTGAGACAAAGACCCTCCCTTACTTTACCTAGAGAGACAAAGACCTGCATTAACTTCCTTTACAGACAAAAAGCCTCCACTATTTCCTGTAGAGATAAAGACCCTCCATTATTTACTATAGAAAGATAAAGCCCCTTCCCACTCCATGTAGACAAAACCCGCCCCTACTTCCTGTAGAGAGACTATACCCCACCCCCACTTCCTGTTAGAAGACAATGAACCACCCCCTCTTTCTTTAGAGACAAAAACCAACCCCCACTTCCTGTAGAGACAACAACTCGCCTCCATATCCTGTAGAGACAAATTGCCCTCACTTCCTGTAGAGGGACAAAAACTTGTCTCCAATTCCTGTAGAGGGACAAAAACCTGTCCCCATTTCCTGTAGAGAGAAAAAGACCCGCCCCCCACTTCCTGTAGGGAGACAATGACCCGCCCCTGCTTCCTGTAGAGAGACAAAGACCCACCCTCACTTCCTGTAGAGAGACAAAGAATTGCCCCAACATCCTGTAGAGTGACAAAGACTGACCCCCACTTCCTGTAGAGGGACAAAAACCTGTCTCCACTTCCTGTAGAGGGACAAAAACCTGCCCTCACTTCCTGTAGACAGACAAAGACCCGCCCCCACTTCCTGTAGAGAGACCAAGACCCGCCCTCACTTTCTGTAGAGAGACAAAGACCCGTCCTCACTTTCTGTAGAGAGACAAAGACTCGCCCCCACTTTCTGTAGAGAGACAAAGACTCGCCCTCACTTTCTGTAGAGAGACAAAGACCCGCCCTCACTTTCTGTAGAGAGACAAAAACTCGCCCCCACTTCCTGTAGAGTGACAAAGACCCACCCCACTTCCTGTAGAGTGACAAAGACCCGCCACAACTTCCTGTAGAGACCAAGACTCGCCCACACTTCCTGTAGAGACAAAGACCTGCCCCCACTTCCTGTAGAGCGACAAAGACTCGCCCCCACTTCCTGTAGAGCGACAAAGACTCGCCCCCACTTCCTGTAGAGAGACGAAGACCCGCCCCCACTTCCTGAAGAGACAAAGACCCGCCCTCACTTCCTGTAGAGCGACAAAGACTCGCCCCCACTTCCTGTAGAGAGATGAAGACCCGCCCTCACTTCCTGTAGAGACAAAGACTCGCCCCCACTTCCTGTAGAGAGACGAAGACCCGCCCTCACTTCCTGTAGAGACAAAGACTCGCCCCCACTTCCTCTAGTTGATCTTTGTATCTCTGCTCCTAGAGACGGATTACACCTGACAACAGGAAGCAGACAGCAAGTTAGACAGATGTTAGACACCTAGAGTTTGGCACTTTGGAATGAGTTTATTGGACGTTAGACACCATAATTTAATAAAGTGATTTGCACATTGTCCATTTTCAGATTGCTTATCAAATGAGATCAAGATGTCTGAATACAGTGGCATTTAAACTCCACAGATAGTAAAGAAGATTTACAGAATTGCTTTTGGAAGCGATATAGAAGCTACAAAAAAATAATTGGATTTTGATACTTTTGCTGGTGACCAGGAGAAAATAATCATCTCTTTAGGTGTAACTCAAACTATACAGCAATCCTCCTGCGCTGGTAATCAGAGCTGTCTCTGAGTTTATAGATGACTCGTGTTGTATGATTTTACTTATAAATCGTCTCAAAGGGTTTATTGGGTGCAAAGTATCAGATGGAAATTGCTGAGTAAAGATACATTTTACAATCACACTTCTTTCAAGGTAATTTTCACACCTTATAACAGTTACAGGGGTTGTCCAGGACTTTAAATGACTTAACTTAGGATAGGTCATCAATACCAGCTCGGTAGAGGTGCAATACATGGTATCCCGAGTGTCCGGGTGTTCCTGGTCCTGGCAAAAGCTGGAAGTGATCAATTGCGAAGTGGAATCAATCACTTCTGTTGCCGAGTACAGCTGATTGGTAGAGTTGTCGGGTTTCGCAACCCCACCAATCTGAAATGGATAATCTATGCTAAATTATAAAGTACTGGACCACCCTTTAAGAAGAACTTCAAAGAGTGAATTTAAACAAAATCTAAAAAATATTGAACAGTTTTTTCTCAATCCCCAAATTTCCAGGTCTTCTTCTCTGTTTAGAAATATGACTTCCCATCCTGAATTGTGATGGTTGACCCTTGTCGTAGGCATCAGAACCTTCATAAGACCATTGTAATTTAGACGTCAATGTTAGAGATGAGCGAATCGATTCTATACGAACCAAATTTTAGGAAATTTGTTGTATCCGATGAATTCAAACAATTTGCAATTTGATTCATGCGAATCGCCAAAAGGAGACTAGCTGCCATTCTGCATTGCAGGAGATTGCATGAGCCGCAGAAGGCTCACATGACCTCAGGCCTGGCTGTGCAGGTTTCCCTATAATACCCTGCGACCATCACATGATGTAGTATTATACGTCTTTTCAGGGCAATTATGGCGTTGCAATACATACTATTCAATACAAATCGATTTTGTGGAAGAAATTTGGCGACACTGGCGTATTCCAATTTCACAACGTTTTCTCATTTCTAATGAATGTATACAGAGATTGAAATATATAAACTGTCTGCATAGCAAGACTGAGCCGGAAGTGTTGCCATAGGAACACTATACAATTAAATGCACTATCGAAATGCTGCAGACACTGACCTTGGAACATCA
Organism: Phyllobates terribilis; assembly: GCF_046119375.1. NCBI lineage: Eukaryota > Metazoa > Chordata > Amphibia > Anura > Dendrobatidae > Phyllobates > Phyllobates terribilis. The sequence goes on along the minus strand of NW_027362767.1, from coordinate 50,974,531 downwards.
ATGCCAGCAAAGAAATAAGTTACTGATTTTTTTTTTTCATTGCCTTCTAGATTTGTATTTGTGGTAGTGGCTGATGGCATTGCATTACTGCTACATAAATGCAAATAGTTTACCATGGACAGACCTGGCACAAGCAACTCCACTTAGTAGGTTCTAAGGGTACTCATATATCCAACTTTTCATCCCAATAGAGGGATCTAGCCTTTGCTACAGAATCCCCTTGGTTACATTTATGGGGTAGCTGCTGGTGGTGCAAGCTGAGGGATCAGGTATTAGTTAGCCGGGTCAGAACCAGAAAGGCAGAGACCATTACAGAATCGGACATCAAAAGAGTTGTCAGGAAAAGCCGTGTTCAAGTCCAGGGGGTCAGACAGAAGAGTAAACACACAGTCCAGGGGTCTAATCCAAAGGGGTGTCCAAGGGGCTAAATGGAAAGAGTAAACACTGAACAGGAGCTGGGTCAGCACACAATGGGTCAATCCAATAAGAGTGCACCAACGCTGTAGTATAACACAATTTGCTAGAAAATTTTATTGCTCAGACCCCCCAGAAGTTTATTTTTAAGGGGTACCAATTATTATTCACATTAAAGGTAATTTGGCAATCAAACCAGTTCTGACATTGGTCCACTGACTGGCCCCAGCGATAAAAAGCAGGGCACATATTTACTTGTATTGTAAAATTAATATTTAGGACTGGCTGGTGTTTATACTGCCCTGCAGAAAGGTAGAACGCTCCCCCTTCACAGGAGTTGATAGAGAGTATCCGCCAACACTGATGTTACCTCTGTCTCGCCCACTGAAATAGAGTGGCTGCACCCGACAGCAGAGGCAGCCAGTGCCGGAGCAGGGACCGGTAAGGCTGTTGTACTACTAACATTGAAAGATCCAAAAGCTTTCTGATGCAGGAGCCGGCACAATGAGGACAAGGTTATTATAACCCGGAGTGACCATGTGCTGAGTTGTCCAGATGTGCACTCAGGAAGGAAATATTGCTCATTTGTACACAAAGAAAAGCTTCAAGAATCGAAGGACGAATTTACACCAGAGAATGCAACTCATCGAAGAAGGGCATAGAGAACAAACGCTGATCTACAGCTGGAAATATGCACGTTCATTCCCTGCAAAATATACTATCAAACTATGGATTATAAGTAATAAAACATTATAGAACATGTCCTCAGCCAATATAAACCATTGCATGTCCTGCAACGTCAAAAAGTTAAAATTCCTATTATGCACTTACTGCATACTGTATAATAACACCGTGGATAGAACTATGTGTATATCTATTTATACAGTTTTTAAAGGCACTCGGCAGGGAAGTTGCTCCAAACATCTTGGAGAACTAACCAGAAATTGTCTGTGCATGTTGCTTGTGCAAATCCTTCTGTCTCTTCATGTAATCTCAGAGAGACTGGATGATGTGAGATCAGGTCACTGTTGGGCTGTATCATCATTTCCAGGGCTCCTTGTTCTTCTATACGCTGATGATAATTCTTAATAACATTGGCTATATGTTTGGGGTCGTTGTCCTGCCACAGAATAAATTTGGAGCCAATCAGAAGCCTCCATGACGGATAAGTATCTGCCTTTATTTCTCAGTATTGACACCAAGAAATGGACAACATTGTGGACATAAAAGCAGTGATCGTAGTGCAGCAGATGAAAGACACATCATGCTTACAGTACTTACTTTCAAAATTAGAAGATGTCCAGCATTGGCATCAGTTCAGAACGGGCAACAACCAGTGGGACTCGGCTACACCATCTGCTGTTCAGATAAGTCTGGTCAGAAGTGGCCTTCATTGAAGACCTGCAGCCAAAAATATTCTCAATGGTGAAACAAGGCCACGCGACTCAACTCTGCAGGAAAGCATAACACCTGGGGTTCAGAAAAATACCATGAGGTTTGAAATATTTGGCTGTAACATGAGGCAATTTGTTCACTGGGGTACAATGAGTGTCTGCAGGCGACAATGAACCCTGGTGGATGTTCCTGCAAGTCTGGTGCTGCATTTCAGCAAATGGCATTGGGGATTTGGTCAGGATTAATGATGTCCTCAATGTTGAGAAATAAGGGCAGATACTTATCCATCATATAATAGCATCAGGGAAGCGTCTGATTTTCTCCAAATTTATTTTGCATGAGGTCAATGACCCCAAACATCCAGCCAATGTCATTAAGAATGTAACACTATTGCACCCCTGCTTGGCTCACCTCCCCCTTCACGCAAGGACACCAGCATACTCACCCCCCCCCCCCCTTCCTGTCTAGTTCTGAGTCCCAGCAGTGTGCCTAGTACGCGCTGTCCTGCACTTAAAGGGCCAGCGCGCACCAGCTAAGATGCCCCCAGCCAAAATCTGGGAGGCATCTTGTTTAAAAGACACCCTCCCCAATAGGGAGGTGCCAAAGCAACATTAAATCATTAGGTAGTGAGGTAGTCAACTAGTGAGTTGTGAGGTCCCCTGGTCCTGGTGTTGCCAGTGTCCTGAATCCGAAGTTCCTGGCCCTTGTGTGGCCAGTCCGGAACTGTAGTCCCTGGTTCTTGTGTGGCCAGTCCTGAACCCAAACCCCTGGTCCCTGTGTGGCCAGTGTCTAAACCTCATCCCCGGGTCCGTGTGTGGTCAGTCCCTGAATCAGTATCTGAGACTGTTGTGTCTGAACGTGTGCCTATCCGAGTATCCAGACTGTCCTATCAGTCTCCGAATCCGCCCTGTCTCCCACTCAGTGTCAGTAACCGTTCTACCCGTGGATCCTGAACCTAGTAGTCTGAATGGACCCCAAGTCAACTTCGTGTCAGTAACCGTTCTGCAGAGGATCTAGAACCTAGTAGTCTGGATCCGTGTCTGCGTACCTGACCCCTGGGGTCAGCAGCTGCAGTATCGGTGACTGCCTAGGAGTGGCAACTGGCTGCTACCTGCAGCTCAAGCCTGGCTCCACCATCAGGAGCTCCAGTGAACACCAGGTGGCCACTTAGCTACGCCTCTCCTAGGTAAGCACGACCCCGTAGCACAGTGGATCCACGAACCGCGTGCTCCACCTGATTGAGTAACAAAGAACTATCATCGGTGTAAAGAATAACAAAGAGTCCTGGAAGTGATGATCTAGCCCTACAGATCCCTGAACGTAGCATCATCGAATCTGGGATCACAGAAGGATTTGTGCAAGCGGAATCCACAGAAGATCTCTGGTTAGTTCTCCAAGATGTTGGCCACAAGCGTTCTGCCGAGGTCCTTCACAAACTGTATGCAAGTATACCTAGAAGAATTGATGAAGGCAAAGGGAGGTCATACCATATATTGAATTAATTTTAATTTCTCATTTGTTCATTCACTTATTTTTTTTTTTGTCAATTGATAAAAATAAACTAACATTTCTATTTTTTAAAGCATTCTTTCTTTGCAGCATTTTTCCCACCTGTCTAAAAGTTTTGCACAGCACGATAAAAAAGAGCCAGACATGACTTCATGAGAAGGACTGGAGACGTCGTCTGTCTCTGCCTCGATGTAAATATGACGGCTGCATAATTCCATTGAGACTTCATCAGAAGAGACAGTAAAGAGATTTCAGACTTGAGATGTTATTTGACTCCAATATTAGTTTTAGGATATTGAATTATAAGGCTGAATACTCCTCTTCCTCACTCTTTTAATATGACATTTGATAGTGAAAAACCCTACAGAGTATGAAAAATGGTATCGAAGGTCATTGGAATTAATGCAAAGTCTGGGATTTCTAAAGCTGAAATATGGATGTAAAAGTGAGAGCCCGAGGAAGTCCTTTTTACGTAGCTGCATGTTACCTTACATTTTGAGGGGTTATCCCTCTAAGTACATTTATGACTTATAAACAGGACGGGATAAACTGATGGAGGTCTGAATAAGGGGCTTTTAACTGATCGTGAGAATGGAGGTGTCAATGTGGCACAAGTGCTCTTGTGAGGCCACTGCCCCATTCACGTCTATGGGATTGTTGGCTCCATCAGTCCCTGAAAGTGCACTGATCACGCATCACTGATACAGGGGTCTTTGGGACCCCGATCCTCATAATTGGTGATGGTGCTACTGTTTAAGCTTCCAGTGATTGTATGTTTAGCATCTATCCTATGGACGCAGATTTAATTTAATGGGAAATAGTGGGCGTATCATTCCATCTTTTTATTATCTTGTCGTCTGACCTCCAGGACCCCTCCTGACCCTGATATTGATGGGTCATCATGGTGATATAGTCCAGCGCCTGCTGAGTAAATGGGGCCACTTTGCATTGCAGACTGGGAGCACCAAGACATAGGAAGGTGATGATGTGCCACACCAGGATTAGTGAGGGTTTCAGAGGTCCAAGCCCCACTGATCATAAAGTGATGGCACATCCTAGCTATATACCACCATTTTATAAGGTATTGTCCAATATTAGAAAAACATGGCTCATTTCTTCCAAAAACAGCACCACACTTGCCCACAGGTTGTGTCTGGTATTACAGCTCAGTTCTACATTAGTCTTAGTATATCATTCTCTCTAATCGCCCGTCGCTTTTAGGCCTCTGATACTACATGGGGCATTAAGAACATGGCCCCATCCCACATCGCTGACACCTGCGTCCCATATCGTGTCCTGCACTGAAGCAGTTACACCACATCCTCCTGCTATCTCCTCTGTCATCTCTGCTGCATTATTCATAGATCCTTCACAGTTCTCAAGTGAAGTTCCAGTTTGGAGCCATTTTTTAAACAATCGATCCAAAAGACTACAGGGTCCCATTGCCTTTCTTGCTGGAGACCTGGTGACACCATATAGAAGAGTATGGGGGTTACAGAAGCTTACTATTCCATAGTGTGGCATTAGCACTGTGGACAGTATCCTACTGGGTCCTGCCATTGCCTTGCAAATCAGCAGAATGCAGATGCTGTTTTTTGGCAGCCTGTAATCTGTTCATTTAAAATGTTGGGAATAACATCTAATCATCTACCCAAGGATAAGACATAACTTGTGATCGGTGGGGGTCTAACTGCAAGGAACCCCCAATCCTGTGAACAAGGCTCTGAAATACCTTGTCGGAATGAAGCATTGGCCGCTGCTCATTTCATTTTCTATGTGACGGCTGAGTGCTGAATCTCTTGCAGTAACATAGAGAATTATTGGCACACTTGTGTCATTTGCGGCCACCACTGCATTTTGGAACATAAAGGTTTAGATGTTAGATACAGTATATGGGCAAAAATATTCGGATATATGTCTTAATGAATTTGTGCTTTTCATTCCGTCCCATTGCCCCAGTGTATAACATCCAGCCCCTCGCCCTACCATGTATAACCCCCCCCCCACACACCATGCCATCTGCCTTTACTATGACAGAGCAACCGATGGTGCAGAGCTCACTGATACCAGTGCGGTCCTGTAATAGGAGCCACCAGGGTAACAAGTCCATTCATGACATTTTTTCCTCCTAAATCTCCCCCATCACCTATGAGTGATATTAGTGAGAAGTGGAAGGAGCCGCAGCAACTCAGCCACAAAGTGGAGACGCCGTAATCTTATAGAGTGGGGGGCTGAGTTCTAAGGGGCAGAGGTCATAAAAGTCACCACCGCTCTATTGAATCCATAACTGCAGAGTCCAGACCTCCTCTGGTATAAAATCAGCACAAACACTGCGCCCGCACGGGGAGCTTCATGGCCGAGCAGCTGCATGTAGCCATACATCACCAAGCACAATGCCGAGCGTTGAATGGAGTGGTGTAAAGCGGCCACCACTGGACTCTGGAGGAGACATGTTCTGTGCAGTCATGGGTCACACTTCTATGATGGAGGAGCCTGGGTTTAGTGATTCCAGGAGAGCGTTACCCCCTGACTGCATTGTGCCCGCTGTACAGATGGGAGAGGATAATGCTATAGGCTGTTATCAGGGGTCGGCATTGGGCCCTTAGTTCTAGTAAAGAGATATCTTAATCTTAAGGACAAGACATTGTGAACAATTGTAGCTATAGCTTTGTGGGAACAGTTTGGGGAAGGCCCTTATCTATTTCTTATGACTGTGTCCAGTGCACAAGGTCCATACAGACATGGAGGGGAGAACATGAGAGGCCGCACAGAGCCTGGACCTCAGCCCCATCCAACACTTTTGGGATGAAGTAGATCAGAGATCGTGAGCCCGACCTCTCCCCAACACCAGTGTCTGACCCTACAAATGCTCTTCTGGGTGAATGGACAAAATTCCAACAAGCACCTACGAAATCTTGTAGAAATCTTTCCCAGTAGAGTGGCGGTGTCCCAATTCTTTAGTCCATAGTGGGGCTCTCATGCTTTCATGTACTACACATAGGCTTTTAGGTATCTGCAGTAAAGCAATCCCAGCCCTCATTCCCCGGCCCTCCCTGACTGTGCTCAGTACTCACCAGTCCCTTTGCAATGATGACTGCTATTATTATATCCATATGATGATGATAACAAGAGCGAGAGGGATGTGAAAAGATGTTTCTTAATTTATGTCTTAGGATTAAAGACTGTGAAGTGCTTTTCACACCGGCTCTTCATTGTAAGCAGGTTCTAAAATAAGCGTCTTATAATTAGACCCCCAGGGACAGTGCTATCCTGCAGCGCTGACACCCAGAGTATTAGGAGCCAACACTTCACATACGCTAACGTCAGTGCTAATCTTCTCTGGTATCTAAAAAGTTCATATACAAAACACATAAATATCTTCTACATTAATATTATTGCCATAGAACTGATCTGAAAAACATTGCCCCTAGGGATTTTTGTTTTTTTTTACAGAGATTTTCCCATAATCACCTTAATGTAAATGTCAGTGACACGTCATAAAATTAAGGACAGTTCTCCTTTTTAGGCGTCAAGGTTTGACTTCAGGTTCTCCACGGAGTCAGAAGAAATAAAAACTTATGACAAAAGTATCGAAAAGAGCCATTTACCTAGAAGCGAAGGTTCACAAGTTTTTTTCCGCAGCAAAATCTGCATGCGGCACATGTGGATTTTGTTGCAGATTTCACCTTTTCTATTGCAAAAGGTGAAATTCACATCATTTCAAGACAGAAATTTTCAATGAGATTTGCTGAAATTTCAGTTGGTGCCATATTATGCTACAGATTATCGGCACAGAAATCCGCAAAGAAAATCAGCAGCAAATAAGCTGCAGATTCGTTTGTAGAAAATCCGCTCTGCATTATAGCACCAGCATTGTGAATGAGGTATATAGTGTAAGAAATCTGCAGAGTAAATTGCTCAGTGCTGTAGATTTGAAATCCGTATGTCAACAACTTATTCTGCGCATATCCATATTTCATGCTTTGCAGTGTAAAGGGTGAAATTTGCGGAATATCTGCTCCCATTCCACAATTAAGTTTCAATGGATTTCCGGCGTTTTTCTGCTGCGGAAAATCCACAGCGATTATGCCAGGAGAGAACTAACATTACCCTAAATGTTTCAACTTTTTTAAAGCGTTGAAAAACGTGTGTTTTTCAAGAGGAACCAGTTTCAGTAAAATCTTTTTGGAAAGATTTTGGAAGAGTTTTTCTTTTCCTGAACAGTTTCCTGATGAAGTTTTGAGGAGTTTTTTGAAAAGTTTTTCTTTTCCTGAAGAATTTTTTTCTCCAGCCTTCTTTTCACAAGACAATTTTCAAAACCTCTTAAGAAAAATAAAATGCTCAAAAAAAACTCCTTTCTACAGCAAAGCAGATTTCCCATAGAAATGAATAGGAAGAGTTATTCAAGCGATTGTGAAGCAGTTTTTGAGGATGTTTTTGGACATGATCTAGGCCAAAAAAAAATTCTTAGAATCCCTGTGTGAATGTAGCCCTAAGAAATCTATTCCTACTGACTTACCATATACAAATGAACTCTCAAGAGAAGGAAAGAAGTCTCTGCCAGTGCAATGTGCACTGGTGGCATACAAACTAGGGACATAGCTTAGCGGGATGCAGCGTTCTCTGCACAGAAGTCTGTAAGTGAGAACTGGCGGCGCACAGTCTCTGCACAACAGTCGTCGGTCCACCGGGAGCCTGCTGAATATTGCGGAGGGCAGTAGAATCTGGGTGACTTTACAGTGATGCTGTTAAAGGGAATCTGTCACCAGGTTTTTGCTATGTAATCTGACGGCAGCATGATGTAAGGGCAGAGACCCTGATTCCAGCGACGTATCAGTTAGTTTTCTGGGTGCAGCAGTTTTGATGGAATCACAGTTTTCTCTGCTGCAGATCTAGCAGAGCTCGGAATGCCGAGCTCTGTATAACCCCGCCCACACCACTGATTGGATGCTGCGTACACTGAAAGCTGCCATTCAGTGGTGAGGGCGGGGTTCCACTGAGCAGCAGGACTAGGAGGCACAAGACACCTAATCCTGTTGTGCAAAGCCAGCCTAACTGTTCTGCATATTTAAGATGTGACCCTACAAGTGCAAAACTAAACCTCTTCTAATACAAAAGCAGCTTTTTGATGGCTTTAGATGCAACAGACTGGCATTGTGTCCTACAATCATAATTACTGCTACATCCTTCTTCCCTTGTAGATCTATATAACGTGGACTGGAATTTATTTTGTAGAACCGCACATTGATCAAATTATGTAAATGTGATGATTTGCTATTTTAATCTTCTACTCTTTTTTTTTTTTACAGCTCAGCTCCGATTCCCCGGAGAATTACAGCCACATGATAAATCGAATGAATTCCACTTGTGTCTTATTTTCTGCTTACTCAGCTATTTTCATGCATTTCTATCTACAATGCTACAGATGAGGCCGCGCTTACACAACCAGCGAGGAATACACTTACTCACAGTTGTATATACCATATGACAATGGTTGCCATTATTACCCAATTTCCTCAGGTCTTCTGTGGAAGGTTATAGGGACATTGCACTTTCTAAGGGTTTTTTTTTTAGCACGTCTAGCTGAAAAATCGTCAAAAAATGCTTGAAAGACTCTTCCCATTTTCATTTCTCCTGCAGACCCTGGGTTGTCATGCCAACCCATCGGCGGCCCATGATCATGTGCCGGTCGCGCCGATGGGCGGAGCTAATGACGCACTTCCGGCGCCATCATGTTAAATGCCGCTCTCAGAGATTGACAGCGGCATTTAACATGTCAACAGCTGCTGGTGGATCATGATTCCATCGGCGGCTGTTAGGCTGTGTGCCCACTATGCTTTTTTTAAGCGTTTTTGATGTGGAATTTCCGCAGCAGAAACGCTTTAAAAACGCTTGGTAATCCGTGCCCCATGATCCCCAATGAACATCTGCATGTTCTGTGCCCATGCTGCGGAATTTTCCGCAGCGGAAAAATCCGCAGCATGTCCATTATTTGTGCGTTTCTGCATGCGGATCTGAGGTCCCAATGCACTTGAAAAACGCAAGTCAAATCCGCATGCAAAAACGCGTGTAAAATCTGCAAGCGTTTTTGACTGCCAAGAACATGCAGAAACGCTGCAGAAATTTTCTGCTTCATTTCTGCATCGTGGGCACATACCCTGAGGGGCACATGTCAGCTGATGAAATCAGTTGTCATGTGCCTGAAAAGGTGCGGGCTATCACCACCAAATAGGGGGAGGCGACCTATGACGTACCTATATGTCATAGGTCGTAAAAAGGTTGAAGTCCATTCAAAAGGCTGCAAAAACCACTTTAGGAAAAAAAATAAACATTTCAAAACACTTCGAAATTGCTTAAGGAAATGGAAAACTCCTCCAAAAACTTCCAAAAGGTTATGTGTACATGACGTATTTTACACACCGGCGTGCCTTTAGAGTTTTTCAAGGCGATGACGCCGGCTGTGTTTTTCCGGAAGTGTATTTTGTGACGTTTTTTTTTTTTCATTTTTACACGGCTGTGCACTATGTTCCTTTTTTGTAACGTTTTTAGCGCTTTTTCGGGCGACTTCCCGGCAGAATCCACTTGAAAAAGTGCAGATACCTAAAGAAGGAGCGTTTCCACTAGAAAACTTGTCGTTTTTGACAGCCTTAAAAAAAACTCCAGTGTGCACATAGTCTTAACTAGTCAGATTTGCAAAGAGTTTTGTAAACCTGTGTGAAAACTCCTATGGGAGCTGCTAGCAATTACTCATGTGGAGCGGTCCCATGCATGGCAGGGTCCCTGCAGAGCCGGAGCATTCCTCATAGCGTTAACAGCAAGCTCAGCACAATTTTGCACTTGGCCTGGATTTTGCTATTCAGCTAATATGAGCCTGAACTCATCTTCACCATATCGAGGTTCTCTGTGATACAATTCCAACATATAATGTAACAGCGAAGCAGAAAAATAAAAAAAAAATCCACAAATTAATAAAATATTATCTATCTTCGTATTCTTCTACAGAACTTTTTGGACCCTGACTTCTTTATACAAAGTTTTTATAGTGCTAGGGAACCTGCTGAAAGTGGTTGTGAAATATTTAATAAGCACAGCTGCTTTTTTCACCAAGAAACAGCGCCACTCATATGATTAGGTTGGTTTTGGTACTGCAGCCAAGGCTCATTCACTTGGATTTCACTTCAAGGCAAATGGCGTTATTGTTATTTTTCAAAGAAAACGCCCATCGTGCATATTGTTGTTTGCAAAAGAATACTGTATTTTTTCCCCTTTTTTTTATTATTTCAGCCAGATGTTCAATACTGTACAAAAAAATATGAAATACACTACAAACAATGTTTTTTTTTTTGGGGGGGGGGGGGGGCATTACTTTTCACAGTTTTTGTAGGTCCCCTGTGTTTTTTCCCCAAAAGAGCATGTTGCAAAATGCAAAAAATGCAAAATGGATGTCTATATTAAAAAAACAAACAAACATAAAATGTTAGGAGAAATGCGTGAAAAGTAAAACCCATCTCCCCCAAGAAAAAGAAAATCCTAATAAACACTGCAAAAAAATCAGTATTTGGTCAGTATTTTCCATCAGTATTTGTAAGCCAAAATCAGGAGTGAAACAATCAGAGGAAAAGTATAATAGAAACACATCACCACTTCTGCATTTATCACCCACTCCTGGTTTTAGCTTACAAATACTGATGTAAAATACTGACCAAATACTGAAAGTGTGAACGTGGCCTTAAAGAATTTGTAAGTCTAGTTAATTTTTCCTACAGCTTATACTGGGTGTAATGAATTGCAACAAACTTTTTAAAATCTTCATTTTGGTATAAGAAAACATATTTGAGGAGAACCTATCATTTGCCTTAAAGATAAATGTATTTTAATTTGCAGTAATGCCGCTGTTCTCCTGAATCCGGCGATGTTTTTCTTTTGTTCCTGCTCCTCTCTGTTCATGAGATATGGCCCTATCTTCTTCGTATATAAACCTAGTCTTGTTACCAACTGGGCGTGGCCCTTGAGAATAAGCCCACAGAGAGGAGTTGATGACCACGCCCTCTTAGCTACCAAGAATGGATTTAAATACAAAAAAGAAGGGGCTGGATCTCAGGAATGGAGAGGCGCAGGAACAAAAGAAAAACAGCACCCAATTCAAGAGAAAGTGGGATTTATAACACATAAAAAAATTACAGAATTATGGCAAGTGACAAGTCCCCTCTAAAGAAAAATTATGGGCCCCACTATGTTCCTTAGTAAGATTTTTCTGGATCTTGAGCTGAGTAAATCGATTGTGCCCTGTTGCCACTTGCTAAGAATAAAACATGTACTGCTACAAACACATTCTTGTATTTGTTACTACATTATAATCCAAAAAAGTGCATTCACCTGTATGGAGCTTGTAATTTATATTTTGTAACTTATTACTCACATATTTATTTATTTTTTTACAACTGTTTTTCAAGACTTGCACTGCAAAGGAATTCATGGGTCATGTAACAAGCATATGTCCATCCAACTTTAGCATATTTGTAACAATTGAGTGACAAAATCTTAGGAAGAAGCACATTAGAATGGAAAAAAAAATTGCGAATAATGTCATCGGAATACAAAAGAACAAATGGAACAGATACATGTATACAACACATAAAACGGTGTCTTTTTGGAGGAGAAATCTAAGACAAACATACAAACTACATGTATGTCCCAGTTTCTTATTTCTCCTGATAATGACTGGTTTTCAGTGGACACCACTGACGCATCATACAATTTTTCTTGTCAGCTCTGGCTTATGATTGAAATTTTCCACATGACCCTCACGGGGGTCTAATTAGAATTCCTGATTTCTGGGAGTTTTCAGACTAAACAGTCACTCGGAGTCTGAATGACAGTCTTTTAATCATGTAACCTCCCCCTGATATGTAGACAGCTGGATATGTTCTCTTCTCCCTCAGCCTTGGGTTAGATGGCACAGGATCGCTCAGCCTTAAAAAAACATAAATCCCTGGAAAAATTTCTTTCCAGCCTGTTCCTTTAATTGTTAAATTAATAATGGGCCCTGGAGACTCTCATTCAACAGGCTGAGAATATCCTTTCTACCTTGAGGGAGATAGATGATTTGGAAGTTAATTAATTTTCAGATAAGCTTAGAGCTTTGTGAGATATAAAAGCAGGAAAGACTGAACGTTGAGCAGTAAGAAAAGTTGATTGCGCTTAAAATAATTAATATTTTGGTGTTTAAATATCAAAATATAAAAGTTATTAAAATAAAAAAAAATGTTTTTTTTTATTTCGATTTTACAATGTGTCTATTTATTTATTCATATATATATACAGTACAGACCAAAAGTTTGTGCACACCTTCTCATTTAAAGATTTTTCTGAATTTTCATGGCTATGAAAATTGTACATTCACACTGAAGGCATCAAAACTATGAATTAACACATGTGGAATTATATACTTAACAAAAAAGTGTGAAACAACTGAAAATATGTCTTATATTCTAGGTTCTTCAAAGTAGCCACCTTTTGCTTTGATGACTGCTTTGCACACTCTTGGCATTCTCTTGATGAGCTTTAAGAGGTAGTCACCGGAAATGGTCTTCCAACAATCTTGAAGGAGTTCCCAGAGATGCTTAGCACTTGTTGGCCCTTTTGCCTTCACTCTGCGGTCCAGCTCACCCCAAACCATCTTGATTGGGTTCAGGTCTGGTGACCGTGGAGGCCAGGTCATCTGGCGTAGCCCCCCATCACTCTCCCTCTTGGTCAAATAGCCCTTACACAGCCTGGAGGTGTGTTTGGGGTCATTGTCCTGTTGAAAAATAAATGATGGTCCAACTAAACGCAAACCGGATGGAATAGCATGCCGCTGCAAGATGCTGTGGTAGCCATGCTGGTTCAGTATGCCTTCAATTTTGAATAAATCCCCAACAGTGTCACCAGCAAAGCACCCCCACACCATCACACCTCCTCCTCCATGCTTCACGGTGGGAACCAGGCATGTAGAGTCCATCCGTTCACCTTTTCTGCGTCGCACAAAGACACGGTGGTTGGAACCAAAGATCTCAAATTTGGACTCATCAGACCAAAGCACAGATTTCCACTGGTCTAATGTCCATTCATTGTGTTCTTTAGCCCAAACAAGTCTCTTCTGCTTGTTACCTGTCCTTAGCAGTGGTTTCCTAGCAGCTATTTTACCATGAAGGCCTGCTGCACAAAGTCTCCTCTTAACAGTTTTTGTAGAGATGTGTCTGCTGCTAGAACTCTGTGTGGCATTGACCTGGTCTCTAATCTGAGCTGCTATTAACCTGCGATTTCTGAGGCTGGTGACTCGGATAAACTTATCCTCAGAAGCAGAGGTGACTCTTGGTCTTCCTTTCCTGGGGCGGTCCTCATGTGAGCAAGTTTCTTTGTAGCGCTTGATGGTTTTTGCAACTGCACTTGGGGAAACTTTCAAAGTTTTCCCAATTTTTTGCACTGACTGACCTTCATTTCTTAAAGTAATGATGGCCACTCGTTTTTCTTTACTTAGCTGCTTTTTTCTTGCCATAATACAAATTCTAACAGTCTATTCAGTAGAACTATCAGCTTTGTATCCACCAGACTTCTGCACAACACAACTGATGGTCCCAACCCCATTTATAAGGCAAGAAATCCCACTTATTAAACCTGACAGGGCACACCTGTGAAGTGAAAACCATTTCCGGTGACTACCTCTTGAAGCTCATCAAGAGAATGCCAAGAGTGTGCAAAGCAGTCATCAAAGTAAAAGGTGGCTACTTTGAAGAACCAAGAATATAAGACATATTTTCAGTTGTTTCACACTTTTTTGTTAAGTATATAATTCCACATGTGTTAATTCATAGTTTTGATGCCTTCAGTGTGAATGTACAATTTTCATAGTCATGAAAATACAGAAAAATCTTTAAATGAGAAGGTGTGTCCAAACTTTTGGTCTGTACTGTATATTCATATATATATCCATACAGCCCCATTCATCCAGCATACGGCTTATGCTGAGGTGCTCTATAGAGCCGGTTCCAGGTTTATGTGGGCCCTTGGGTGACAAAGTCCCTCTCTGAATTACATTTTTCCTGCCCACCTTCCAAGAGCTGTCATTTTTTCTTCTTCAGTCGCTAGAACTGTATATAGCTTGCATTTTGCACTATGAGCTATAGTCTTTATCATTATCATTTCAGGGTCCAGACAAAAATATTCCTCCTTATTTCAGTGGAGAGACCACATATGAGCAGCATGATTTCCCTGACACAGAGTTCTTCTTTACATGGATCTTGGGATGAGTGAATTGATTGTTTCCGTGTCGCTCCAAGGAGTTCACAAAAGTGCATTCACCTGTATGGAGCTTGCGGATTATTTTTCTAGGTGATTCACATTTTTTTTTTTTGTTTGCTACTTTTCTCAAAAATTGCACTGCAAAGGAATCTATAAATCGTGCAACAACCATATATCCAGGTAACCTTTGCATGTGCTTCTTACAACTATCGAGTGACAGAATCTTTGCAACCGGTCTTTTGAGGACAACCCCTTAATCGGAAAAAAGCATGCCATGGAAATAATTGATACGTTTTGCTTTTTGTTTTCCATTTTACCTTTATTCATAAAAATGGACAATTAAAGGGACTTTATAGGATTAAAGAGGTAATCTCGCATTACAAAAAAGTTTGTGTTTTTGGGCGGGTAATGCATACCATTATTTTAACCATATAAAAGCAAAAAATGTCACTCTCTGTTGCAGTTTTCACTCTCATTGGCCTCTGTACTCACTCCTCTGCACCTTTGGTCTCCTCTCCTCCTGGAAGGCATTCTAGTCCGCTTCTGCTAATCAATCAATCAATCTATCTATTATATCTATGTAATCTATGTCTTTCTACCCTTTCCTCTTATCCTTTTTGTTACATGCACAGTGGCTCAGTGGTTAGCATTGCAGCCTTGCAGCGCTGGGGTCCTGGGTTCAAATCCCACCAAGGACAACATCTGCAAGGAGTCTGTATGTTCTCCCCGTGTTTGGGTGGGTTTCCTCCCACACTCCAAAGACATACTGATAGGGAATCTAGATTGTGAGCCCCAATGGGGACAGTGTGTGTAAAGCGCTGTGGAATTAATTGCGCTATATAAGTGAGTAAAATAAATAAATATCTTATTTTCTCCTTTCATGACCACATAATATCGGCCTCTTCATTGTCAGATCCCTACAGAGCGGGGAAGTTACTGAACATGTGTGTCCACCACTGACCAACATTCCACCCCAGAGGAAACAGCAGGGGGCGCTACCACAGACAAGGATGTCATGTATAAACAAAACCACACACTATTTTTAATGGATGTGTATAGCAAATATACTTCATTTGACGTGCAATATACATTTTCAAATAATACTTTTAGTTGGACAACAAAAAAACACTTGATAATCCCATATAAAATGATGTATCTACCAATCTACTTTACATGACTTTAGCATTATTAATAAGATTTTGTGTAAAAAAAAAAGAAATGCATTGAAGTGCAGATCCTCATTAACTGCGAGCGCTTACTGTGTAATTTCCCTCTTCTGTCATCACGGGTGACCTGGATCTAGTTCCCAGGTGACACTGAAGGATAGAGGTGTATCTCTTCTATGAAATATGTAATTACATCCGTGACTCAGTCATCAGGTTATGAATCATGTGTCCGACCACAAGAACCACAGTATAAGCAGATACAAGTTTACTACAAATGAATATCACATTTCCCAATACTTTGGATTGTCAAAAATAGATAATAGTGATTTATATTAATATATATATTAAGTCTTTGGGGGTCTGCCACTGGTACACCCAACTGATCGCTAGAAATAAGGATTCAGCCCTAGGTGGGATCAACTAATCCCCTGAGGTCTCGCTACTCCGACCCTTGGTGGTCAACGAGTAGATTCCCACCTGTAACAACACTATGTAATGCATTGAGTTCTCGGCACAGAAGCTTGCTTCCCAGCTGCAGACTCTGTAGCTAACGAGGTGAACGTCTGTGATGTCCATATATGTTAAAAGGGTATTCGGGTGAGGCTTGTCCTGCCGGGAACAACGCCTTTAAGCCTGTACTTTCTCATTTGGGTGGAGTTAAAGGGTATGTGTCATCAGTAAATTACCTATTGTTCAAATCAGGTTTCTATTTTAAACGTGTTCTTTTTTAAACTTCTATCATTTTGATTCATATCGTTATTTTCACACGGGCGAGATCTATTATCAGACTCCTCCTTCCTGTTTTTCACATAGAATTTAGCAGTGATAGATAGAGCCTCTTTTTTTGTAACTAAGTAGAAACTGGACCTGCTGTAATCTGGGCAAAAGTCATTGTACAGGAGGAGGAGGAGGAGGTGAGCTGTGATATCAGCTATTGTGAATGGTGGATCCTGTATTATCTACTGTATATAGAGGTGTTATCAGTCATTGTACAGGAGGAGGTGAGCTGTGACATCACCTATTGTGAATGCTGGATCCTGTGTTATCTACTGTATATAGAGGTGTTATCAGTCATTGTACAGGAGGAGGAGGAGGTGAACTGTGACATCACCTATTGTGAATGCTGGTTCATGTGTTATCTAAAGTATAAAGAGGTGTTATCAGTCATTGTATAGGAGGAGAAGGTGAGCTGTGACATCACCTATTGTGAATGGTGGATCCTGTGTTATCTACTGTATATAGAGGTGTTATCAGTCATTGTACGAGAGGAGGTGAGCTGTGACATCACCTATTGTGAATGCTGGTTCATGTGTTATCTAAAGTATAAAGAGGTGTTATCAGTCATTGTACAGAAGGAGGAGGTGAGCTGTGATATCACCTATTGTGAATGGTGGATCCTGTGTTATCTACTGTATATAGAGGTGTTATCAGTCATTGTACAGGAGGAGGAGGTGAACTGTGATATCACCTATTGTGAATGCTGGATCATGTGTTATCTACTGTATATAGCGGTGTTATCAGTCATTGTACAAGAGGAGGAGGTGAGCTGTGATATCACCTATTGTGAATGGTGGATCCTGTGTTATCTACTGTACATAGAGATGTTATCAGTCATTGTACAGGAGGAGGAGGTGAGCTGTGATATCACCTATTGTGAATGGTGGATCCTGTGTTATCTACTGTACATAGAGATGTTATCAGTCATTGTAGAAGAGGAGGAGGTGAGCTGTGACATCACCTATTGTGAATGGTGGATCCTGTGTTATCTACTGTATATAGAGGTGTTATCAGTCATTGTACAGGAGGAGGAGGTGAACTGTGATATCACCTATTGTGAATGCTGGATCATGTGTTATCTACAGTATAAAGAGGTGTTATCAGTCATTGTACAGGAGGAGAAGGTGAACTGTGATATCACCTATTGTGAATGCTGGATCATGTGTTATCTACAGTATAAAGAGGTGTTATCAGTCATTGTATAGGAGGAGAAGGTGAACTGTGACATCACCTACAGTGAATGTTGGTTCATGTGTTATCTAAAGTATAAAGAGGTGTTATCAGTCATTGTACAGAAGGAGGAGGTGAGCTGTGATATCACCTATTGTGAATGGTGGATCCTGTGTTATCTACTGTATATAGAGGTGTTATCAGTCATTGTACAGGAGGAGGTGAGCTGTGACATCACCTATTGTGAATGGTGGATCCTGTGTTATCTACTGTACATAGAGATGTTATCAGTCATTGTACAGGAGGAGGAGGTGAGCTGTGATATCACCTATTGTGAATGGTGGATCCTGTGTTATCTACTGTACATAGAGATGTTATCAGTCATTGTAGAAGAGGAGGAGGTGAGCTGTGACATCACCTATTGTGAATGGTGGATCCTGTGTTATCTACTGTATATAGAGGTGTTATCAGTCATTGTACAGGAGGAGGAGGTGAACTGTGATATCACCTATTGTGAATGCTGGATCATGTGTTATCTACAGTATAAAGAGGTGTTATCAGTCATTGTACAGGAGGAGAAGGTGAGCTGTGACATCACCTATTGTGAATGGTGGATCCTGTGTTATCTACTGTATATAGAGGTGTTAGTCATTGTACAGGAGGAGAAGGTGAGCTGTAACATCACCTATAGTGAATGGTGGATCATGTGTTATCTACTGTACAAAGAGGTGTTATCAGTCATTGTATAGGAGGGGGACGTGAGCTGTGATATCACCTATTGTGAATGGTGGATCCTGTGTTATCTACTGTATATAGAGGTGTTAGTCATTGTACAGGAGGAGAAGGTGAGCTGTAACATCACCTACAGTGAATGGTGGATCATGTGTTATCTACTGTATAAAGAGGTGTTATCAGTCATTGTATAGGAGGGGGAGGTGAGCTGTGATATCACCTATTGTGAATGGTGGATCCTGTGTTATCTACTGTATATAGAGGTGTTATCAGTCATTGTATGGTGGGGGGTAGGAGGTGAGCTGTGACATCACCTATTGTGAATTGTGGGCCCAGTGTTATCTACTGTATATAGAGGTGTAATCAATCATTGTACAGGATGGAGAGGAGGTGAGCTGTGATATCAGCTATAGTGAATCGTGGATCCCTGCATATGGAGGGATCCACCATCATTGTAACTAAAAAATCTGATTTAATCAATGTCATTTGCACATTCTCTTTATGCTTTTATTCTAAAAATGTTATGCAAAAACACCTCTCCCACCCCACATGAATCATTTTGCTTCTATTACCTTGGATGCATCAAATATATTTTGGAGCCCAGCCCAAAAACATCCAACAATAAGATTGGAGTATTTGTTTCGAAAAAAAAGGTGTAAATTGCACATGCTACAATCTAACAATCTCTTTTACACATTTTTTTAGGGGCTAAACAAGCCTTCATTCTTTCTGACACATCAATGACAATCTTATTACAAGCCGTCCTAATCCTTCTTTATACAAAGTTTATGAGCGTGATGTATTATACCTGGTTAGATTAAAAAGTAAATATACAATGTCAACCATAGCGGCTTGTCCTGGTATTAGTACAGGAGCCCCCAGCGCTCGTCTGATGTGGACAAGCTCTCTTCGTATTGCGGATCCCTGGTGACAGGGTGATCGGTGCGACAGGTTCTGGAACAATGTCATGCTCGCCTGATAGGGTGTGAGCTCCATTTCTAGATCCATTTTAAAGGTTACATTAAGGATTGCCTGATACTAAAATCTGTAATGTTCTCCTGCAAAGTCTTTTTGTGTTTTAAATATATTAAAAATGATATAACACTATGGATACTGCTCCTCCGCTGGTGACTTCTGGTTTCCCGCTACCTCTGATGACATTTTGTTCCAATCCCTTAATGCAGCCTAGTGTCGGCTTGATGGAAGGTCATCAATGATGTCAGGTTCAGGGAAAGTTCTGTTTAGTTTCTAGTGAGCACGCGTCGGTCGGCTAGTCTGATGCCTTGCTCAGTCCTGTCGCCCACTATCACCATTTGGATCCCCATCCAATGCCACTGCCCCATCCTACTAAGAAATGCCTTGTATCAATGGCGCCTGTGCAGTCTGCTCCCGCCGCCGAGCTCTAATCTTCACTGAGCATGCACTCATGGCCTTACTACGGGTCGGAATGCATGCAGGCTGACCAGCAACTATATGACAAGCTCAGGATCTCTCCTCCTTGACCAATGAAGCCAACATTACGCGTATGGAGATAATGGGAGGAATGGGAGCACTGAAGGCGCTAAAATCAGGGGCATGAGCGAGTGGAGTTAGCCAAAGCTGTGAAAATATTAGATTCGCCCAAATCCCAAATTTTTGAGATTCGAGTTTTTCAAACCCCATCCATTTTGCTGGATACTTTTGAAGACCAGGAAGAAATAAAAAAAGACAATATAAGATTACACTCAACAGTCCTAGGCCCAAACCCATTAAGCTGGTGATAAGACATGAAGGAGCATTTCCATAAGGTTTCTATACAGATTTGTCAGAAGAATCTAATATTTTACCAATGGTCGCTAGTATCTGCTGAACCAGGTGCACAGCTTGTGTATTGGGGAGAGCTTGGGAATCACGGTGAAATCAAGCCTTTTGCTGCAAGTTCCCTATTGTATCTGACATGATCATGATCATTTTGGCCGAGTTCACGTAAAGTGTCTTACATCTCGGCAAGTCGCATCTGCAAATTTCAGAAATGCCTACATCTTGCATAGATGGATCCAAGCGCTATGTGCCATTTAGCACAGCTGAAACGAGCGCTCTCTTGTCTTCCGGTCGGTCCATTTGAACCCATGTTTTTTGCTTGCCCAATTCATAAGCCCTCCATAGCTCAGGGTCAAGAGGGTTGTGTGACATTTTATTGCTCTATTCAGAAAAGTGGCAGAGTAACGTGAAGGCTCAAATGATCCATTGCTCAACATTCCCGAAAAATGCAAATTCTTGCTGGAGTAGTAGAAGTCCAGGTGGACAACATATGGATACAGGATTCACAGCCATACAACAGATACATTCCTGGATTATAACTTCCATGCACAAATCTAAAAAGTTCAAGGAGAAAGTCCTTTACTGACGCACAGAATCCCATATCAAAGCTCCTGATCGTGAGGGCGGACAGGAGGCCTGTACTGTACAAATACAGGAGAAAGGTTACATGGTTTAATTACACTAGATTACACCAGAGCTCAGAGACGCTGCTCGAGACCGAAATCTATAGAAATAACTTGGCATCCATTCTTTCTTTATCCTCTTAGGCACCTCCCGCACATATGAGAAAGGAAAAAAACACAATGGACATTGTTATATTGCACTTTGCTCCACAGATAAAATTCTGTAAATACTTTGCTTTACTTATATTGCTCAGTATTTGCTGTTTTGCAAGCGATTCTCGCCGGGAAACCTCAGCTTATACGCTGATGAAGCATTGCATGGCGCAAGCTGGAATCAATGAGTAGTCCCACTAATTAAGCTAATGTGTAGTGGTTGGAGTTAGTGATGACACCCAGTTCATCAGTCACGTAACCTCTGGCCTCAGTGGTCTCATTTCATATTTGCAAACATGACCACTAAGGTCAGAGATTGGCTGCAGTGATTATGTGACTGATGGATGGACCGTCCGTCACCACTTCCGGTATCGGCATCGACCACCTGGGTGACGGCGCTGGATGACAATGTCAATGTATTATAACATTACCTGCTCTATCACTACTTTTGAAAAACTCCTTGGTAAGTTGCATTACATTTTCAAGGTTTTATTATAACATCAGACAAGATTATCATGACGTGTTTTGGTTCTTCCTTGGTGATAAAAAGTTATTGGCGATCTATTTCTTCTTCTCTACCGGCACCACAGTGTTGTCAAATGGGTGCCAACCAGCGGGACAGGACATCCTTCGCTCTTAAGCTGGCCATACATATTAGATAGCTGTCAGTCGAGCTATTGCTGTGCGACCCAACAAATGTATCATCATTTATGCCAAAAATTGGCGTAAATTATAGTTTCGCCAGCTGAGATTTGATTTTCTGTTGCATGTACAGCAAGGGATGCACCTAATCTATAAAGAGACGAGCACTTCCTAATAAATTACTCCACAAGCTTTTTTTAGTAAGACCAGCATATTACTGGTCTTAATAAATCCCCACCAATTTGTTACTATCTTGTCAATATGCAGCCTATATCACACATTGAATTTCATGTGTAAGCTGGGACCATATAGTATATAGGAGTCCCAAGGAACATCTCAAGGACTACGTGGTATATTCAGCAAGGAGAGAAAAATAATAATAATATTTATGAAACCTAACTTTTAATAACATCATTAAAACGTATGCACCTAGAGGTGAAGGACAATGATAATCGACCAACCTATAACAATAATATATAAAGTGCAAGTGCTCATAAACAGCCAGCGCTCAATAAAAAAAGGTTTGATCTCACCCATGAGTCTTGATGAGATGTATCCTTCCCAGTACAAGGTAGGCAGGAGCAGTGGTATAATCGTACATGGTACTGGATAGCCCTATCATGCCCCGTGTATTACTCCTGACAGGGAGGCTCTGCCTAGGCCCCAAAGTATCCCTCCCTATGCGTTTCCTCCTCTTTATTGAGGATTCTTCAGGGGAGTATGTGTTTAGCAAAAACGGGAGGGGTGGAGAGACAATAGAAGAGGGTCCTGCAGTGGCAAGAGACCTTTAGCAGGTTTGCACCATGTTGCAAACCTTCGCACAGTCAATATGATCATCCAGTGCAGTGCAGTAAATGTCTGCCTTAAATACAAATACAAGCAATTAATTTTCTATTATGTGGGGCAACATTAGAAACCCAGGAGAACTATAGGAAACAATTAAAGAATATTTATTCATTAAGTCTGTGGTGATGACACATAATGAGGCGAAAGATCCAACTCGTTTCCCTCTGTAATAGTTTTGTATCAAAATTGCCTCCTCTCTTAGATGGTTTGATCTTATCAAAACCCATGAAATTGATAGCTCCAATGTTGCCTTGATGTTCCTGGTTAATGTGCCTTAGTGATAGGTGTATCCCGTTCATTCCGAATATCACCAAGATGGTCCCCTACTCGTCTCCTAAATTCTCTGATAGTCTTGCCTATGTACTCTTTACTACAAATACATGTGGCCTTGTAGAGGATACCCTTACTTTTGGAATTAATGAATTCTCTGTTATGGTAACACTCCCCCGTTATTTCATTACCTGTTTTGATATGTGCACAAGCCACACAAGTCCCACATTTATAGCAGCCCCTAGGTCTCACTGGGAGTCACGTGTCCCCTTTGGGTGGCAGAGTAAAGTGACTGTGTACCACCGGTCCCCAATGGAGCGACTCTTGCGATCTGTTATCAGGGTGGGACGTCCCTATGTCCTCACGAATGTCCTCATCCATTTTCAGTTTCTCACAATATTTTTTGAGGATCTCCCTGACTAGTGGTGCTCCATTGTCGAAGGTGTCTGTCCTGTGTTTCATCACGGGGTATTAGGAGTCCCTCTCTTTTATGCCTTGAGGGAATGGTAGTATGCTTCCCTCAATACTCGATCTGGGTATCCCCTCACTAGGAATCTTTGTCCCCCGACTTGGCTATAAAGTCTCTTTTCTCAGAGCAATTTTGTCTCAGCCGTACGTATTGGTCTTTTGGGATCACTTGCACTTTATATCATTGTTATAGGTTGGTCGATTATCATTGTCCTTCACTTCTAGGTGCATACGTTTTAATGATATTATAAAAAGCTAGTTTTTTTTTTTAATATTTTCTCTCTCCTTGCTGAATATACTACTATATCGCACATTGACCAAAAATGCATTCGTTTGATCAAGGCCTTCTAGTAAAACATATTACGTCTATAAAGCCTGCAGAGCTGACTGCTAATTGCTCATGAGATAGTGCGGCCTGTGTATGTATCAGGTACCTATATACCAGCTGGTCAATTGCACTTTTGATGCAGATAATAAATCTGTATAATGAAGGTGTTTGGTACCTAATTATAGACAAATCCCTCACATTCCCATCCTTGGAAGGAGATCCCCAGGTCATATGCGTCTCTAGGGAGGAGACCTACACAATAAGATAATGTAAACATTATTTATTCAGCTTCATGAACCTGTCCGAGAACAGCGAGAGCAACAGATTCCCTGCACTATATAAAAAGCAGAGCGACAGCTGACCGGCTCCAGGGACAATGGCGACTACTTTTTTCTGCAGTTGTTGGTCATTGACCCCCTGTTGGAGACTTAAGGGGTGACCTGGCGACCTCTACCTCCAGCTGACCCATTCACTTACACATATATAGAACTTAACTTA
This sequence comes from Phyllobates terribilis, assembly GCF_046119375.1. NCBI lineage: Eukaryota > Metazoa > Chordata > Amphibia > Anura > Dendrobatidae > Phyllobates > Phyllobates terribilis. The sequence continues at coordinate 50,950,460 of NW_027362767.1, read as the reverse complement.
TAAGTGCAAAAGAAATATTTGGAGTCGGGAAGAAACTTTTCCCCTACTATGGGGCAATTAATACCCGTCTTTGGGTTTTGCCTTCCTCTAGATCAGCACAGTAGGATTACAGTTTGGACCTAATTGATTGATCTATTTAAAATTCGCACATGGCGGCAACTAAATATGAGCAAAGCTCTAACATAAAGAATCTATATACAGCGGGTGAAATAAGTATTGAACACATCACCAATTGTCTAAGTAAATCTATTTCTAATGGTGCTATTGACATGAAATTCTCACCAGATATCGGTAACAACCCATACAATCCTCAGAGGCAAAGAGATCAAACCATAGATGTCCATAAATTAAGTTATAAGTAATAATGAGAAATGACACAAGGAAAAAGTATTGAACACATTTACTGAAATTTAATTAATACTTTGTATAAAAGCCATTGTTGGTGATGAAGCCTCAAGACACCTCCTGTATGGAGAAACTAGTCGCAGGCATTGCTCAGGTGTGATTTTGGCCCATTCTTCCACACAAACACTCTTCGCGTCCTGAAGGGCCCTTGGGCTCCTTCTATGGACTCTGAGCCTCAGTTCCTTCAATACATTTTCTCTTGGATTCAGGTGGTCGGCACAGCCATTCTAGCAGCTTTATTTTCTTTCTGTGAAACCAATTGAGAGTTTCCTTGGTTGTGTGTTTGGGATCATTCAACCTCTCCCTCTCTTCGGGTATCTTCCCCTCCTCCTTCAAACACTCCATCATCACTCCATTATTAAAAAAGCCCTCTCTTGACCCTTCCTGCACAAACAACTACAGACCAGTCTCCAATCTTCCCTTCATCTCTAAACTCTTGGAGCGCCTGGTCTACTCCCGCCTTACCAGCTACCTCTCCACTCACTCTCTTCTAGACCCATCACAGTCCGGCTTCCGCCCTCTACATTCTACAGAAACTGCACTCATCAAAGTAACCAATGACCTTCTGACAGCAAAACACAATGGTGACCACTCTTTGCTCATTCTTCTTGACCTCTCTGCAGCCTTTGACACCGTTGACCACCACCTCCTACTCTCTATGCTTCACTCAATCGGCATAAAGGACACTGCTCTCTCCTGGTTCTCCTCCTACCTATCTGACCGCTCTTTCAGTGTATCGTTCGCTGGCTCCACTTCTTCCCCTCTTCCTCTCACTATTGGGGTTCCTCAGGGTTCAGTCCTTGGCCCTCTTCTCTTCTCTCTCTACACAGCCCCAATTGGACAGACAATCAGCAAATTTGGTTTGCAGTATCATCTTTATGCTGATGACACACAACTATACACTTCATCCCCTGACCTTACCCCCACTGTACTACAGAACACCAGTGACTGTCTGGCCGCAGTTTCTAAAATCATGTCCGCTCTCTATCTGAAACTCAACCTCTCAAAAACTGAACTTCTTCTGTTCCCGCCATCCACTCACCTCTCTAAATCTGACATCTCTCTCTCAGTGTGTGGCACCACAATAAGGCCGAGCAAGCAGGCGAGTTGCTTGGGCGTTGTGTTTGACACCAATCTCTCCTTCACCCTCCACATACAATCTCTTGCCCGCTCTTGTCGCTTGCACCTGAAGAACATCTCTAGAATCCGCCCCTTTCTCACCTTGGAAACAACAAAAACCCTCACTGTTGCCCTGATCCACTCCCGCCTTGACTACTGTAACTCTCTCTTAATTGGCCTCCCCCTCACTCGACTTTCCCCCCTCCAGTCCATCCTTAATGCTGCAGCCAGGGTCATCTATCTGGCTAATCGTTACTCAGACGCTTCCGCTCTGTGCCAGTCATTGAACTGGCTGCCCATGAATTATAGGATCCGATTTAAATTGCTTGTTCTCACCCACAAAGCTCTCCACAGTGTGGCACCCCCCTACATCTCTTCCCTCATCTCTGTCTATCGGCCTACCCGTTTTCTACGCTCTGCAAGCGACTTTCGACTAACATCCGCACTAATCCGTACCTCCCACTCCCGGCTTCAAGACTTCTCCCGAGCTGCACCTATTCTTTGGAATGCTCTACCCCAAGAAATTAGGATGAACCACAATTTACACAGTTTTAGGCGCTCCCTAAAAACACATCTGTTTAGGGTGGCCTATCACGTTCCCTAATCAAAGTCCTTTTATATTCTCATAGCCCATTCCTTATTTCTCCAAACATAAGTCTCCACCCAACCAAAAAGCACTAGATACTGGCTGGTGATAAGCTCATGCAGCCTCTATCTATCCCTCATCCCCTCAAGATGGCTGGACCATCCTTGTAAATAAGCCATTGTACTTTGTGTCACCCCCACCTCATTGTAGATTGTAAGCTCTTAGGAGCAGGGTCGTCATTATTTTTGCTGTAATTATTGTATTATCTTTAGCTATGTTACTTATGACTGTTGTACATGAACCTGTGAATTGTTAAGCGCTGCGGAATATGTTGGCGCTATATAAATAAAGATTATTATTATTGTGTTGCTGAAATGTCCACCCTCATTTCATCTTCATCATCCTAGTAGATGGCAACAGACTTTTATCAAGAATGTCTTGGTACATTTTTCCATTCATGCTTCCTTCAATTATATGAAGTTTTCCAGTGCTGTATCCTGAAAAACAGCCGCACATCATGATGTTCTCACCTTCAAACTTCACTGTTGGTATGGTGTTTTTGAGGTGATATGCAGTGCCTTTTGGCCTCCAAACATAGTGTGTATTATGGCATCCAAAAAGTGCAATCACAGGATTGTCTAAATGTTTTTGATCAAACTTTAAACGCACTTGAACATGCTTTTTGTTTCAGCAATGGAGTCTTGCGTGGTGAGCGTGCATACAGGCCATGGAGGTTGAGTGCATTACTTATTGTTTTTTTTAAACAATTGTACCTGCTGATTCCAGATCTTTCTGTAGCTCTTCACAGGTGATCCTTGGCTCTTGGACAACTCTTCTGATAATTATTTTTACTACTCTGTCTGAAATCTTGGACCTGGCCATGGCCAATTTATGATGAAATGATGTTCTTTCCACTTCCGGATTATGGCCCCAACAGTGCTCACTGGAACCTTCAGTAGTTTAGAAATTCTTCTGTAAGCAATGTCATCAGTATGTTTTGCAGCAGTAAGGTTGCAAAGGTATTGAGACTGCTCACTGGTTTTACCCATCATGAGATGTTTCTTGTGTGGCATCTTAGTTATAAGACACCATTTTATAGGCCATCCGCTGAACCAGCTGATATTATTTTTCACTAAGTGGCAGGATTGCTTTCTAATTACTGATAGATTTCAGCTGGTGTCAGGACTTTCCAGGGATTTTTGCAGCTTGTTCTTCATGTGTTCAATACTTTTTCCCTGTGTCATTTCTCATTATTACACAGTGCTTAATTTATGGACATCTATGGAAGATGTCTTTACCTGTGTGGATTGGATGGGTTGTTACCAACATCTGGTGAGAATTTAATGTCAATAGCACCTTTAGAAAAATATTTATTTAGAAAATTGGTGAGGTGACGTGTTCAAATACTTACTTCTCCTGCTGTATGTGCATTATAAGGAGGTCCAGATAATATTTTATTAACTGCTTTAAAATAATAAAAGTAACCATACTTACTCTCATTGATCACCCCCTACCCTCAATATGGCGCTCACCTGATCCCGGATGGTCTCTATATCATGTTCCCATAGTTTACACACACTGGAAATGCCCACTCAGCCAATCACTGAGGGGGGCACAGCTGCAGCCGGTGATAGGATGAGCTGGCATTTCTGATGTATCAAGGACAGCACCAAAAAGAAGAGCCCTGGGATGAGATCTATAGGGGATTAATCCTTTGAGGACCATATGTTAATTCAATCGAATTGGTTTCAGTTTTAGGAAGCTATGGGCCAAACATGTCTCTCGGTTCTCAAAGGGTTATTAATGAGGGTAAATACAACTTCTTTTATTTTGATGCAATTAAAAAAAAATATTCCCTGGAATACCACTTTAACCTCTTGCCTCCGCACCCAATTTTCTTTTTTTAGCACTTATATTTTTCTTCCCCTTTTCCAAGAGCCATAACTTTTTTTTTTCCCCCCATCAACATATCTAAACGAGGGCTTCTTTTTTTGCAGGACGAGTTGCAGTTTTCAATGACATACGGTAATTGATTTTACAATATAATATACTGAAAAAAAGGGGGAAAAAATTACAGATGGGCTGAAATGAGGAAAAAAATGTAATTCTGCCATTGTTTCTTTGAGTTTTTATTTTTACCTTGTTCACTGTACGGTAAAAATGATCTGACAGCAGGATTCTCCAGATCAGTGAGATTAGAGATAACAAAGTTGCATACATTGTTTTTTTATTTAAGCTGTGAGAAAAATTCAGAAGTTTGTAAAAAAAATAAAATAAAATAAAATTATGATTTGTGTAAATATTTTCGGAGATCCGTAAGTTTTTTTTTCTGTTTATGGAGCTGTGTGACGGTATGTGTTTTATTATTGGCAGTTTGAGGTACATAAGGCGTAATATAGTCAGCATCTACCGTGCGTGAAACCGGCTCCTGAGCCTGACCCACACTTGAGTACCCCTGCAGTGACATACATGTATGTTACTTTGCATTAAGGGGTTACTATAAAAACTTTACCTTTAAAGAGGATCTGTCCGCACTCTTCTCCTCTGGTATTCCCACTAAAAAATGATGAATAAGGCTGCGTGCCCACTATGCGTTTTTCAAGCGTTTTTGTCACGGAATTTCCGCAGCGAAAAAAAACGCTTTGTAATACGCGCCCCATGGTCCCCAATGATAATCCGCGTGTGCTGTGCACATGCTGCCGAAATTTCCGCTGCGGATTATCATTGCGGAAAAATATGCAGCATGTCCATTAATTTTGCGGACACGCGGCGTGATTGCCGCCATTGACTTGCATTGAATCGCTTAATATCCGCATGACTACATGTGCACATGCGGATATTAAGCGATTCAATGTGCAGATGGTACCCGGGTGTGGAGAAGAGGAGACTCTCCTCCAGACCCAGGTACCATAGTACCTGTTAAAAAAAGAATTTAAAATAAAAAATATACATTATACTCACCTTCCGATGTCCCCCAGTCTCCTGTACGGTGCGTCCTGGCTCCCGGTGGCTCGCGATGGAGTGAAAGGACCCTTCCATGATGTCATTTAGTCATGTGACAGGTCACGCGACCGCTGATGTCGGCGGTCGCGTGACCCGTCACATGACTAAATGACGTCATGGAACGTCCTTTTACACCACTGCGAGCCGTACAAGAGACTGGACGCACCGGAGAGAAGACCGGGGGCCATCAGAAGGTGAGTATAATGTTTTTTTTTATTATTTTTTACCATTTTTATTCTTTTTTAACTATTAACTTGGTCACACTATATATGCCGTTTGCATGGATTTATATAGTGTGAACAAGTTGTCAAGCACTTTTCCAAGTGATGCTAAAATCGCTTTGAAAAGCGCTTGATAACCCGCATGCAAAAACGCTTGACAAACGCTTCTACCAGGCAGGAAAATCGCATGTAAAATCCGCATGCGTTTTTCCTGCCAGGGAGATGCAGAAAAAATCAGCAGCATTTCTGCATCGTGTGCACTTAGCCTAAATATGAATAATTGACACCGGGGTGTTACCACTTGTGTGTCCTTACACACTCTGTCACTGTCCAATCATGTCAATTTATGCAACCATTTCTCAGAGAAACAAAGGAACGGCACAAAGCACAGTTCTAAGAAAAGATCCTGCAGAATTTTTCATTATTATTGTTTTACTATTGTTATATTTTAGGGGAATTATTTACTAAAGCAGAATCTTTAAACCACTTTGAATTTCTGTAAGCCAAGTGATTCGGGTCGTGTGAGTGTCGGCACCCTGCAGGAGGAAGAAGGGTTACTAAGTGTTACTTTGTGAGAAAAATAAACATACAAGTTTGCAAAGTTGTGCATTGTTTCTTTATTGTTGCTCTTTGGGCTTTTACTATGTGTTTATACAGATTGCCTATGTTAACCTAGCATTTAATGAACTCAAAAGAGAGCTACCAAAAGTCACCTATTGAAAGAGGTAGGTATGCTACAGAAAACCAAATCTCCAATGACCTAATAGAGGAGACTGAATAGGGCAGGACTCGGCTTGTCCATGCATTATATTGATGGCCATTTGATTTCATTGACCAAACTGGACTACCTCTAAGCACCTATAAACTGCAGTTGTTCAGAGATAACACTTCCTGTCTTGTGCTATGTTACAGTGTTGTCATAGGGACATTGCATACCTTGATAGCACTATCCCTAGTAAACCCTTGTAAGGATGCTGGGCACTGATTGTGATTTGGATCCATAGACTAGGCAAAAAAAATGTTCAGCCGAACATGCTGACTTCGATAGGCCCAATAGTTTTTTTTTAAGCTGCTGGAAGTGCCTGATGGCAGATTTTCTTACAACTGTGCATTGAATACATCTGAACACTCGTCCAAGGCGAGCGTTCATGAGTATGGGGCAGTCAGAAGAATTTTCTCAGGTGTAGAGGCAACTTTTAGAGATCAGTTCAATCTTACAAATGACCATATTGAACATAAGTTATCAGATATCTGTAAGCATGCTGTGAACTTCGCCTTAAAGGGTTATTTCCAAAATAGTAAGATATCCCCCACCCAAAGAATAGATGATAACGTATTGATCACTGGGGGTCTGACTGCTGGAACCCTCAGTGATTATCAGAAGGGGCTCTAGAACCAAGCTCTGCAGAGCATGGTCTTGAATGAAGCAAATGAACCCATGCTCCACTATTTCTGGCAGAATAAACGAATGAATGGAGCAGAGATGGCGCACCTCTACTCCATTTATGACAGTGCTCTGCAAAGCTTAGTTCCCAGGCTCCAGATCCCTATACTTGAAAGCATAGTGATCATCAAATTATCCCCTTCTTGTGGATAGGGGATAACTTGTTATTTTAGGGACAATCTTGTAAGTCCATACATGTGGATCATTGCTTGTTTAATGGCTCCTTAACATGTAGCAGTGTAGCTGTGAATCCAGCTCTCGGAGGGAGATAAGAGATTGTTGGGACTGAACAATTACTATACAGCATGCATGTTGTTGGCAGCTCATCCCATTTACACAGCAAAGCTCTGCCAGCTACAGATTAATGGCCTGGATTAACGATCTAATCAGCCTGTGAATGAGCATTTTGTTCGATCAATGGCTAATTGCTAGCAGGTTTACAAAGGCTGATGAATGCTCACTCGCTGATTATTGGCTTGTGTCAATGGACCTTTGGTCAGTTGTAGATCCCAGTATTTTAGGGGGCAATGCTCTTTAAGCAAACTGACCTATAGAAACAGTACAATCTCCCAATAGGAAAATGAATCAATATACAAATGTGCGCACTGCGAGGGTTCAGACGTACAACCGCTGTCTACAAAACGTAAATCAATATTAACTTTAAAGTTAATGGGTAACCGGTCACATTCCTCTAAATTTGCTGAAGTTACTAGTGGTGTAATCACGCCCTTTGTACGCTGCAGTTTAACAAAGGTGTGCTAATAAGTTGCACTGAGTCATGTCCTTGTCCTGTAATCTGTGCTCCTGTTACCCCTGGGATCAGCCTCGTCTTTGCTTCCCAGAGAGCCGAGCGTTGACACACCACAGGGCATGTCGAGGTGTGTTACATTGAATGGTGTTATTATATTCAAAGTCTTGATTGTTCAGCTCCAGTTCTTTGGTTGTCCACACCCATCGTAACTCACGACTGCTCGTCAATGCTCCAGGCAGGGAGAGCTTGGCCGACTCACAATACTTTCACAATCACTACATCAGTAAGAAAATAAATAGGACGGAGTAACATAACTCGTCTTCCACCCTCAATTTGTAGTATGTCAACACGGCATGTCTTAGAACAGTGATACAGGTGGTATTTTGTACACATTTGTATGTCAACCATCACAATGTATTTTGTAGCAGTCTGATGTGACCTAAAAGGGGAACTCCATTATAGTAAAAAACAAAGTTTAAAGCCTTTTTTCATTAGGTTTTCCCTCTACAATCCCTCTCCAATTTTCAGTTGTCTCTGAGCCAGTGGGTGGAGACTAGCTGCTATGTTGTTTTTCCTACACAGCACACACAAACATGACGGATTCCTCCTCTCTTATCTCTATGTACCACACGTTCAGAAGCTGCAGCAGGGAGGGCCAAATATATAGTATTCAGCAGTACTGAGCAGTGGTTGCTGTGAATCCAGCTCTGGGTTGAGATAAAACATAGAAAGCTGCAGCATAGAGAACATCATACAGCAGTACTGAGCTGTGTAGCTGTGAATCCAGCTCTGGTGGGAGATAAACACTTACTAGAAAGCAAGAACAGTATGGAGAACAATGTGGCAGTGAATCTAGCTTTTAGATGGGATAAAACACAAGAAAGCAATGACAGCAGCAGCATAGAAGACATCATATAGCAGTACTAAGCAGTGTAGCTGTGAATCCAGCTCTGTGGTGAGATAAAACACTTACTAGAAAGATGTAGAACTCCCCTGTTTGTGACTTGCCTCTCTCTACTTCCCCCATTTCCATAGACTTAATTCGGCAGTGGTAGTTTGATCCCTCGGTGAGCTGCTAGTCTGTCTTATTTTGGCTAAGATGGATTTAAGATTTTTTTCAGAGTGGATGATGAGTACAGGAAGTTAGGGGAGGAAAAAAAATGTCTCATAAGAGGAGAAAGAAGCATATTATTCTGATAAGATATATTGCAAAGTTTCTTATATTTGCTTCTGATTTATTAATTTAAGCAAAGTTCGTTGAAACAACAGACTACTTAAAGCAGACCTTCAATTAAAGGGTAACTTAATTAAAGGAAATGACAATTACTTCAAAATGGTGAAGTGGTTGTCAGATCCCGAATCTTTGGCATCATAAATGACAGGTACCTGGCTAATATTATTAAACCAATTAATGTTGGTTTCTTTGCTTCCTACGTACAAGACTGTCCAAAAGATGAAGGACAGAGGCTCATTGGCTTTACTGTGACTTTGTAATATATTGAAGGTTTAAGTCACGTCTTCAAATATGAAAAACATGGATATCTACATCTACAATATTAATAGACGAAAGAAGCCCAACAATTGTGAGGAATCGCTATATCTCACATTCGATACATCCAGAAAACGATAATTTCTTGGAGCCCACTGTAAGATGCATCGCTTAGTCCTGTTTACTGGATGTTATATGTCTCCCCAGGGCTCATTTTCCTCCCTATTAAAGGTAATGTTTACTTACTAAGCAGGATAACAGAATGCTGGTATTTCATTATAGGAAGTCACTGCATTCTTCAGAGAGGCCTATGTTCGTGAAATAATGCATTCTTTCAATACAGACGAGACTTGAGTTATAAGTGTTTAGTAGAGAGGCCGGGTGCAAGAGCGATCTCCCTGCTACCGGTTAAGAGCTATTCCAAGAGGCCTCATAAACTGCAGCTGTAATGCAGCATTGCTCGCAGAGGATAAGCACGAGTAATATTTATTTGCCTCCATGAGCTCTCACTCTGTTTTAAGCAATGCATCACTGATTCACAAAATATATTGTGTTGTTCATCCTGAGCTTCCATAAGTACCATAAAGATTATACGCCATCAATAGCTGGGAGCTGCACGCCTGTTTGGCCTACATACCTGGTTTTGTGGAGTTGCCTGTGTTTTCCATGGGAGCAAGTCGCTCCCAGGCACCTCTGTCAGCAGCTTATCTACCCTGGGGACATGAGGATTGGGCATATTATAATACAACAGTCTGATCCTTCTTTCCTTCTCCATCAGCTGTCGAAGGAGAATTCCACCAAAATCATCGGGTTCAGCTAGTTCTGCATTAACTTATATGGTCACCTTAACGGGGTTGCCTTGTCTTGCTTTTTCGGAGCACACCGCTCCCCTGCCTCCTGCTTGCAGGGAGGCAGTAAACTCTTACTTGTTTGACAGTTTGGGTCCATGGTACAAATGAACCACTGGTCCGAACTGTGCACTTTCTGATGCTGCAAGCAAGGGCTGATTTGAGCAGCACTTACAAGCTCTATAGAAACAAGCTATTATTCACTGCACTACACTCCTTCCCAGTCCATTACCAGTATTCTAGGCAACTAGCAGCAAACAATTAAAAATCCCTCTGTTCTTAAAAATGGAAAGGATTTTTAATAACTAGTAAATTACAAATTTTGTCTTTGCTATTTTACCCTTTTTTGATTACGATACAACCCCTTTAGCACTTGTACAGATAAAGCAGCAGCCGAGACGGATATATGGAGTCTGTGAGGAGAACATAAAAATCATCATAAAAACTGTAGAAATAAAATTGGATATTCGTGGTTTGTCCTGATTAAAAAGTTGTATACTTCGAAAAGTGTTGACGAATAAGACCACCTGCAATTGGGACGGGTATCTCTCATCCTTTCTTTTACGGCAGCGCAGAATAACCCATTTGTTTCTCCAGTTTTTATGCTTTTAGCTCCTTGTGGGTCTGCAGCTGCCTTGAGCCTTATCAGTGGTTGTGTGCACACCCAACCCAACCAGGTGTGCACAATCTTCTGACACTGTTACCCAGATAAGACCCTATTTGCGCTTTGTCTTCTCCCCAGTTTCTTCTTAATAAAAATCACCATAACAGACCATATAATCTCACTAAGTGTCTATAGTCCTTAATCCAGACATAACAATATTGAGAGCAGGGGTTACAGCTGCGCCCAGACTTTGGAGTTTAGGGAAGTCAAAAGGTCCGTTTGGCCCATATGAGAAAATTGGGAGGGTTCTGTCTGAGATTTTACATTGGAGTCTACGAGCAGCAAGTTCCACCACCAGGACTAAAGGCCCCGTCACACTTAGCGATGCTGCAACGATCCCGACAACGATACGACCTGTCAGGGATCGTTGCTGCGTCGCTATGTGGTCGCTGGTGAGCTGCCAAACAGGCAGGCTCACCAACGATCAGGGGAGCAGCGACATCGTGGGAAGAATCTTTCCACGATGTCCTGCTCCTGGTTACCAGCCTGCTGAAGCAGGAGCAGGCTGGTAACCATGGTAAACATCGGGTTACTAGGGGCACACGCGCACCTAGTAACCCGTTGTTTATAATGGTTACCACTCTGCTACGGTGAGCGGGAGGTTACCGCTCACTTTAGCAGGCTCGTAACCATGATAAACAAAGGGTTACTAGGTGCGCGTGTGCCCCTAGTAACCCGATGTTTATCATGGTTACCAGCCTGATCGCTGCTCCCACTGGTCACACACAGCGATGTGTGCTGACCAGCGGGAGGGCAACGACCAAAAAATGGTCCAGGACACTTTGCAGCGATCAACGACCTCACAGCAGGGGCCTGATCGCTGCAAAGTGTCACACATAGCGACATCGCTGGTGAGGTCGCTGTTGCGTCACCAAAACCGTGACACTGCAGCGATCTCGCTATGTGAGACGGGGGCTTAAGTTTGCAGATCTACATACAATTCATGGTCTGGGCAAAGCTGGGTGGTCATACCAATCTGATAAATTGTGGAGGAGGCCAAGATTGAGCAATGCTTAGCTCAGGGTGGAGAGTCGAGGGCCATAGATATGAGTGAGAGAGAGCCTTACATAGATCTATATTTTACTAGATTACTCATCAAGGTTATAGAATAGTCACTGCTGGCAACAAATCTTGATATTAATATATATATATTGAAATCATTAAGTTTACCTGCGCTATATGTACAGACAATTATAAGAATCTCTGTGATTGTATTATATTCTCCAGCAATATGCTTCCTCTGTTCATTCATTCCCCTTCTGCATTACACACATGTATCCCAGTGATTCATTCTTCCAAGCTTTGACATGTGCCTAACAAGACTTGTTTTACAGGAAGGGTCAGGATTTGTTTGCTCACGAGTTGCAGGAATTTCAGAGATGGGAGACAAGACGGAAAAGTACTGAAGTCATTGTTGTCTATGAGATGGTTTATGAAATGTATGCAAAAAAAAAAAAGGTTAAATGTGAGGGTCATGGTCATAAAACAGAAAGTTTACTTGGGTAAATATAAAAATGGTACAGTATACAAACAGCCTGATTTCACAGATCTAATCAAAAGGAGAAAAGAGCACGACGCGGGGCCCAGAAATTGAAGGGGGTTGTTCTCTAAAGCCCCCGTCTCACATAGCGAGATCGCTGCTGTGTCACGGTTTTGGTGACGCAACAGCGACCTCACCAGCGATGTCGCTATGTGTGACACTTTGCAGCGATCAGGCCCCTGCTGTGAGGTCGTTGATCGCTGCAAAGTGTCCTGGACCATTTTTTGGTCGTTGCCCTCCCGCTGGTCAGCACACTTCGCTGTGTGTGACCAGCGGGAGCAGCGATCAGGCTGGTAACCATGGTAAACATCGGGTTACTAGGGGCACACGTGCACCTAGTAACCCGTTGTTTATCATGGTTACGAGCCTGCTAAAGTGAGCGGTAACCGCTCACCGTAGCAGAGTGGTAACCATTATAAACAACGGGTTACTAGGGGCACGTGTGCCCCTAGTAACCCGATGTTTACCATGGTTACCAGCCTGATCGCTGCTTGAGCAGGCTCGTAACCAGGAGCAGGACATCGTGGAAAGATTCTTTCCACGATGTCGCTGCTCCCCTGATCGCTGGTGAGCCTGCCTGTTTGACAGCTCACCAGCGACCACATAGCGAGGCAGCAACGATTCCTGACAGGTCGTATCATTGTCGGGATCGTTGCAGCGTCGCTAAGTGTGACGGGGCCTTAAGACGCCTCAGAGGTTAGGGGTAGTTAGGAGTTACTGTGGATAGTGGAAAATGCTACAACTTATCTTAATCAGCCAGACATCTAGATTTGTTAAGCCAAGAGAAATACACTATTATTTTTGTATTGACTTGTAAATGTATGTGTATTTCTGTGACTGGTCAAGAAGGATAATGACTCAGCATGGAACAATGAATGTTTGCTAAATATGTTGATTAATCATTGTGTGGACCCTGTGACTTGTTGACTCACAAAACTGGAGGACAAACTATGTAAATTCATTAAATGCTCAAACAATGAGACCTGAGCATTGAACCTTTATCCCCAACCTGTGACTGATGACCTTGGCAACATATGTTAATATAAAAAGGTTTTTTCTATCCTGCTGCAAAGAGGATTGAAGGAGACTTTACAAGGAGAATCAAAGATCAGACTCTCTCAGACCATCAGCTTGGAAGCATGGCTTTAACTAAAGAGACACAGATTTGGAATCTACATGATTCCAGCCTAAGGGTATATGGCCCTGACTGGAAAGATACGGATCTGCTCCACTGACTATCAGAGAACCCATGAATACATTTGGGGAGACCAGGTTGGGATAATGAAGCCACCTAGCTCCATTGATATTTTGTTTGGGGTTGCCAGGTGGGACCCTCCGGTCACCCGGAACCCAAGGAGACATTCGGAGAAGCCAGATTGGGACCAGCCGGTCATCTGGCCCCATGGAAACTCTCGGAGAGGCCACGGTGGGACCCTTGGGTCTCCTGGCCTTGTACTTCGATGGACTGCTAGCTTCCTAAGCTTTCCGCTACCTTCTCTCTGTGGGGACCCGCCAGAAGCAGGGGGCCACTGGTTGAGGTAGTTGGTCCTAGAAGTCCCAACTGTTCTATCCCAGGCGGGCCAGCGGAAGGGTGAGAATGTGTAATGTTATACCATCTTAGGCATTTGCTGGGACTGTTCTGTTTATTGCCTGTTTTGTGGTTCAATAAAGTATTGCCACACTGTTTTACCCTCACCCTGTGTTGTCTGAGTACTACAACCCCTGGCAAAAATTATGGAATCACCGGGCTCGGAAGATGTTCAGTCAGTTGTTTAATGTTGTTGAAAAAAAGCAGATCACAGAAATGGCACAAAACTAGTGTCATTTTAAATGGCAACTTTAGGGCTTTAAGAAACACTAAAATAAATCAAGATTAAAAATGTGGTACTCCGTAAGGGTAATTTTTTTCAGACCAAGCAGAGGGAAAAAAATTATGGAATCACTCAATTCTGAGGAAAAAAATTATGGAATCACCCTGTAAATTTTCATTTCCAAAACTAACACCTGCATCAAATTAGATCTGCTTGTTAGTCTGCATCTAAAAAGGAGTGATCACACCTTGGAGAGCTATTGCACCAAGTGGACTGACATGAATCATGGCTCCAACACGAGAGATGTCAATTGAAACAAAGGAGAGGATTATCAAACTCTTAAAAGAAGGTAAATCATCATGCAATGTTGCAAAAGATGTTGGTTGTTCACAGTCAGCTGTGTCTAAAATCTGGACCAAATACAAACAACATGGGAAGGTTGTTAAAGGCAAACATACTGTACTGGTAGACCAAGGAAGACATCAAAGGGTCAAGACCGGAAACTTAAAGCAATAGGTCTCCAAAACAAGAAATGCACAACAAAACAAATGAGGAATGAATGGGAGGAAATTGGTGTCAATGTCTGTGACCAAACTGTAAGGAACCGCCTAAAGGAAATGGGATTTACATACAGAAAAGCTAAACATAAGCCATCATTAACACCTAAACAGAAAAAAACAAGGTTACAATGGTCTAAGGAAAAGCAATCGTGGACTGTGGATAAAAGTCATATTCAGTGATGAATCGCGAATCTGCATTGGGCAAGGTGATTATGCTGGAACTTTTGTTTGGTGCCGTTCCAATGAGATTTGTAAAGATGAGTGCATGAAGAGAACATGCAAATTTCCACAGTCATTGATGATATGGGGCTGCATGTCAGGTAAAGGCACTGGGGAGATGGCTGTCATTACATCTTCAATAAATGCCCAAGTTTACACTGATATTTTGGACAGTTTTCTTATCCCATCAATTGAAAGGATGTTTGGGGATGATGACATCATTTTTCAAGATGATAATGCATCCTGCCATAGAGCAAAAACTGTGAAAACATTCCTTGAAAGAAGACACATAAGGTCAATGTCATGGCCTGCAAATAGTCCGGATCTCAATCCAATTGAAAATCTCTGGTGGAAGTTGAAGAAAATGGTCCATGACAAGGCTCCAACCTGCAAAGCTGATCTGGCAACAGCAATCAGAAAGTTGGAGCCAGATTGATGAAGAATACTGTTTGTCACTCATTAAGTCCATGCCTCAGAGACTGCAAGCCGTAATTAAAACCAGAGGTGGTGCAACAAAATACTAGTGATGTATTGGAGTGTTCTTTTGTGTGTTTGTTATTCATGATTCCATAATTTTTTCCCTCAGCTTGGTCTGAAAAAAATTACCCTTACTGAGTACCACATTTTTTATCTTGATTTCTTTTAGTGTCTCTTAAAGCCCTAAAGTTGCCATTTGAAATGACTTTAGTTTTTTGTGTCATGTCTGTGATCTGCTTTTTTTCAACAACATTAAACAACTGAATGAACATCCTCCGAGCCCGGTGATTCCATAATTTTTGCCAGAGGTTGCATTACGCCTACGGAAGACCCCTGGTCTTCACAAATTATGATGAAGTGAGACTAGAAGGACAGTCCAAATGCTTAACCTGTGGGTAGCCATTTTTAGAAAATATTTTTCAACTAAGCCAATAGATTACAAAGAGGCACCAATTTGTATTTTTGTATCACTCTGCAGCTAAATCTCTAAACTCAATATTGCCACTCATCCAAAAGGAGAAAAAATGGTGGCAAAAATATCCCTGGGCAAGTAGGATAAAGACTTGAAAAATGTGCTGAACTGTTTCTTTAGTATTTTGTTATAGTCCTGTATTGGAGGGGGATTTCACATTTCCTGCAGCTTTTCTTTAAACAATAAGGAACTTACATTATCAGGAATCATCCTTTAGGGTATGTGCCCACGATGCAGAATTGAAGCAGAAAATTTCCACCGCGTTTCTGCATGTCCTTGCCAGTAAAAACGCTTGCGGATTTTACACGCGTTTAAGCGTTTTTGCAGCGTTTTTACATGTAGATTTGACTTGCGTTTTTCAAATGCATTGAGTAGTCAAATCCGCATGTGGAAACGCACAAATAATGGACATGCTACGGATTTTTCCGCACAGAAAATCCGCTGCGGAAGATTCCGCAGCATCTGCACAGAACATACGGATTTTCATTGGGGACCATGGGGCACGGAATACCAAGCATTTTAAAAGCGTTTCCGCTGCGGAAATTCTGCAGCAAAAACGCATCGTGGGCACGCAGCCTTACACTATTAGTGAATTGTTTACCAGCAAAAGCGTTCAAGAACAACTCTGCAGGGGATATACATGCTGTTTTCTCTAGACTGCTTGAAAAAGCTGTCATAATACACGAGTCTACAGTCTCCCAGGAGCATTCAGCAGAAGGAGGCTAAGATAATAAATGTGGAGATGAGGTGACACACTTGATATAGTGAATACAGAATATCAGGTAGTTATATTTATACAAACACATGAGGCTGCGTGCCCACGAAGCATTTTCCAAGCGTTTATGCTGCGAAATTTAAGCAGCGTAAACGCTTGGGAAGTGATTGGTAATCCGCCCCCCATGGCCGCCAATGACAAGCCGCAATGTCATTGCCCATGCTGCGGATTTTGCTGCGCTAAAAAATCCGCAGTATGTCCATTAATTTTGCGGACACGCAGCGTAATTGCTGCCATTGACTTGCATTGGACCGCGTGACATCCGCATCACTACATGTGCACAAGCGGATATCACACGGTTCAATGTCCGGATGGTACCCAGGTCTGGAGGAGAAGAGACTCTCATTCAGACCAGGGTACCATAGAAACTGTAAAAAAAAGAATTTAAAATAAAAAATAAAGATTATATTTACCTTCCGATGTCCTCCCAATGTTTTCTCCCCTCCGTCTGGTCTGCTGTATGGGTCGCGGTGTTGTGAAGGACCTGCCATGACGTCATTGAGTCATGTGACCTGTCACATGACTCAATGACCCCACCGCAGGTCCTTCACACCACCGCGAGCAGTGCAAGAGACCGGACGCGGCGGAGAAAACACCGGGAGGACATCGGAAGGTAAGTATAATCTTTATTTTTTACCATTCGTATTCTTTTTTTTTTTTTTTTAAAACTAACCAGTTGCATGTATTTATATAGTGTTAACAAATTGTCAAGCACTTTTCCAAGTGATGCTAAAATCGCTTGATAACCCGCATGCAGAAATACATGCAAAAACGCTTGACAAACGCTTCTACCTGGCGGGAAAAACGCATGCTTTTTTCCTGCCAGGGAGAAGCGGAAAAAATATGCAGCATTTCTGCATCGTGGGCACATAGCCTGACGGTATGGAAATAAGACGGCTGGAGGAATTGTTGGTTTTGTTCCTTACACACAGTAATTTCACGCATGAGAATTTCACATTGTACCAAACGTCATTCAAGTCAGAAAGAAGCAAAGCTAAACACTTGTGCAACAGTCACTTCCTCTATTTTAGGAACCGCATCAGACATTTACATACATAGTTGGTAGCCATCCTTAACCCATTTTTGTCTATATAAGCATGGCAGCATTGAACCGTGGATGAAAAATAACCGTACCCCCTTGCCCACTCCCAACCATTTAAGTAATCATGTAGGCATAAATACGACTGTCTTCCTGGCTAACTGTGTAAGTGATGTGGGCATACATCATACTGCCTATGTCTGTAAATTATGTAGCTGGATACCACTGTCACCTATAATGATGTAGATACAGGTAGTACTGCCTCAAAGTCTGATGTAGGAGGATAGTACTGGCTCTTGTAAGGATGTAGGTATAATCAGTACTGCTTCCTAGTTTTTCTGAAAACGATGTAATTAGATACAACATTATTGGGGTAGTGGTAAGTAGAGAAGTAATGTTTCTCTGAAATATAGCCACAGATACCACTGCCTTCCTTTAAATGATGCTAGCATAAAAAGGTACTGCCTCTCTGACATTCTGATACAATAAGCACAGATAGTACTTTAGTCTAGTCATTCTGAAAATGCCATAAACACCGACTGTACTGATTTCTTGTAATCATGTAACTACGTGTAGCGCTGACTCCCAATTTCTCTCCAGGTGCTAAACTGTAATAACTCACCTGTAGGTAAGGAAGGCCAAAAAGTCCACGTACACTAACTACATCCAAAATGTGTCAGTGTTCTGATTAATGGAAAAGTTTATTTCATCTAGTACATGAGTGGAAAAGACATACACTTGCAAGTGTAATAAAATCTTACAATGTTTTCTTTGCTTAGGTCACTTCCTCTGTGATAATCTGCATTTGAGATGGAAGATCTCACCAGCCATAGGTTCATTATAGCCTATAGGGCCTTGATCTTCAGTATGGGAATTCAGCTTTCTATGTACAGATAGGACACATGCAGAAGAACTTATAACTGTGCCAAGATGAGACAAATTTCTGCAAAATCACTCCATGTTTATTGATACTATAAGGCTGCAGTAGACATTTTTTTTTAGTCTAAGCGTGCAGTTATACGGCCATATAAATTGGACCGAAATCGGACCGCAGTGCAAACAGGCCAGCAGATCTACCCACCAAAGCATGGCAGCTGCATAGAAATACATGAAGCTGTCACGCTCGGGTCAGGAGAGCCGTCAGCCAGTCCTTGCACCGCGGTCACATTTATATAGCCATCTAACTGCACACTTACTCTGTACTGTTTCCTTGTCCTGTATTGAAGACATGACGAAACTACAATACCCCTGTATGTGGTCACAAGAAAGACGATTCTATAGAAATATGTTCTATTTCTAATAAGATCTCCTCTTGATTTTAATGAGTAGACTATTGACATGGCTGTCAAAGCATAAATGGATAACATTTTTGGGATAAAAAACTCTTCATCGATCTCTGCCAGGGCAGAGGCTCCCTATTTGTAGACTGTAAGCCCTCGCGGGCAGGGTCCTCTCTCCTCCTGTACCAGTCGCTGACTCGTTTTGTTAGGAAAAACATTTACATAATCTTATGTATATCCCTATCACATGTAAAGCTCCATGGAATAAATGGCGCTATAAGAATAATAAAAATATTTAATGCCTAACTTGATCTAACTCCTAGATGATTCATTGCAGATCAACATATCAAACATTATCATTCAGGCCAATCACAAGCTAGAAATCTGCGAACAGATCTGTGGCGTGTCTTGCCAGAAATTGAGCACCAATTACTTTGCGATTGATCCAATAGTTTATGAAATAAAAAGCTGATTGTAAGAATAAGATCCATTTGTGGAGTCTTTCATCAGCTAGTTACTAGCAGGAGAGATAGGAGTTAAGGCAACAATTGTGAACAATTTTTTTTGTTCACAAAAGCACCTGAAAAAAAAAAATCTAGAATATTGGTACAGATAACTGCATATTTCTTTCCGCAAGATATCATCAGAAACTTTGAAGTAACAGTGACATGTTAGAAGTTTTGATCAGTGGCGATTTCAGGTACTGAGACAGGTCTTATGTGTATCTGTACAATGCTTACACTGCTCTCCGAAAAGACATGATCAATCTAAAGGGCACAACACTCAGCCGAGCACTTCTGCTCCTTGGTTTCAGCAGGCAGTGGGGGGCAACACCAGGCCCCACACCGATCAAAGTCCCCATTTTATTGCATTGATCTGCACTGATTTTTACTAAATCTTCCAAATATAAAATTAACCTAAATGTTGACTTTAAATGTGCCCATCACGGACGTTATACAGCTGTCGATCAGTTATATGTAAGACCATCAGCGGTCGTTTAGTGGTCTGTTTAGACAGGCCAAGCACAATTGTGTGCGCACAGAACATCATGCTAATCGGTAACACATCTGCTGTTTATACTGGACAAAATGCTGATAAAAAAAAAATTAGCAAGCTTTGGATGTTCATCAGGTGCCTACTGGCCTGTTTCAGTGTTGCCTTTAGCTTAATTTGCAAATAAGATAGTACATTTCATTTCCAGTTCTCATTTAACATACAGTATGCCAATTGCAATCAGTCACATTTGAAAAAAATAAATAAAGCGCCTTTTTTGAATTTATGGATGTATTTGTTTGCATAACAGGGCAGTTGTCCTACTTTCTGGATTAATAATTGAGGTTCAAGTTAAACAAAATACAGTCTGTGACACGACTAGCTAGTGCCACTCATCTTATTAGTCATCTATCAGCAGGAAACTACAGAGGCAGCTCTGAAACCGACATTAGCAGGGTGTGACAGCAGCTCTCAGCATCTGAAGACAGGGGAGGTAGAAGTATGACAGATTTGTAGCGCATGATAAACTAGGCAGGAAAGAAAGTTCTTGCTCTACCTCTGTACATGCAGTAACATTAGTGTTGAGCGAGTATGTTCTGTTAACCCTTTCGCCAAGTATGCTCTGGCCGAGCTCCGAGTATTTATAGCTGCTCGGTGATATGGTTGAATCGCTCCCGTGTGCATGATTTGCAACTGTTTGACAGCTTTATTACATGTGAGGAATGTCTATTTCTTACACATTCCTCACATGTAATAAAGCTGTCAAACAGTTGCAAATCATGCACACGGGAGTGATTCAACCATATCACCGAGCAGCTGTAAATACTCGGAGCTTGGCCAGAGCATACTCGGACAGAACATACTCGCTCAACACTAAGTAACATCAGTTTTCACCCTGGGTTCAATATGTTTTTAGGCAAACTTCACAATGCAGACAAGTATGATCAATAAGACAACGCAGGAGGATAATCCTATCTAATTACAGTGATACACATAGAAATCAGTTGTCAGCTCTAGACAAGTCCTAGAATACTGTGGACAATATTTTATGATTACAGTAAAATACTCACGTGGGTGAGACAAATACAAGTTTTAATTCTGCATTAATACAAGGTTTGTTCCTTGTTATGCAATATTAGACCTTCTCCATCACTAGCCAGACAATTGAGGAGGGGGTTTGCAATCTCAGTGTACACCCCCTCAATAACATTAGGACCTATGATGCCCTACAATAGTTCACCTGAAATACACACACATTTTTCGCGGCTTGTTCCCAGTTGGCAAACAGCTGATCCACCCTTGCTTTTACATTTAACAAAATATCATCCAGTCTTGAGTCACTGAAGTGAAGTCAACTCTGAAGTGTTGTGCAATTTAGAAATTCCATTTTTCAAACACCCAATTAAAGAATTTAGAGTTAACAGGTGGTGTGGGTTGTCCACTATTCTGGAACCTCATTTGTTGGGTAGAGTAGACCGCAGCTACAAAAAGCTTCTGTCACTGGACATGTATACATTTCCCCACAGATGACACCTGATTACTGTCTGCTGCTACTAGAGCTCTAACCAGGTGATTGTTGAGGGATTTATCAACATGGTAAACACCTCTTTGCCAAGTTTCCATGATGAGTATTTGAGGTTTGAGATTTTCTGCACCAATTCGCTAAATTAGGTTACTTGTGGATTTTTTCAGTTGCAGTCTTTTTGGTGTGTTGTATTTAAAATTTAACAGGTTTGTTTTGGAAACTTCCTGTTGCTTAGCTCTGATAACATTTTATTAATAATAAATGCAAATTACATGCGTTTTTAGTGTGTTTCCACGTCGGAAATGCACTAAAATCAAGTAAATGTGTTTTTACCTGTGGATTTTCCTAATCTCATTCAAGTCTATGGGAAAAATCCACAAGTAAAACGTATATTTACTGCAAGGGTGATCGACAATAACAACACCTTATAGTCACCTCCGTTGCCGTTCCAGTGGCGCCAGCACTGGCTTTCCCATGGATCGCATGACATATCACGCTATCCCTGCGGCCCATCAGTGCAGACTTCACTCTCCTCCGGACGTAATTGACATCCGGAGAGAGAGCTGTGGCTGCTCTCTCACTTCCTCCAGATGTCTTTATTTGTCTGAAGGAGGGGAGAGTGAAGCCAGCGCTCATTGGGCACAGGGATCGCATAACAATGTCATGCAATCCCCAGGAGAGCCAGTGCCGACACCGCTGGTATGGTGCCAGCACCAGAGTGAGTATAGGTGTTATTTTACAAGGAGGAGGTGGAGGGGGGACAGGGATTCAGAAGGGGTTGTCCACTGCTAGGACAACCCCTTTAAAAGTATATGGGTGGCCTCAGTGACATACACACAAATAGATAGTCCGAACAAAAGCTGTAGCAATGACAGTTCACAAAATACTTACTATTCTTTACTTAGGTTGGTCCATGAAAAACATTGCACATGTATCCATGGGACACTCACCGATCATGAAATAGGGGTCCAGAATTAAAGACGCAGTGGTCCCTGCACTACTGCTCCCACCAATGTCTATGGGACTGACAGCACTGTGGATAAGTGATGTTTTTATTTTTTATCGTAAAATAAGATCATATGAATAAGTGCACAGATCTATAGCTTGTGAATGAATACTGTGGCATAGCATATACTGAAACATGACTGCATAATGAGTAGCACTGAAATGAGTGAACCTGCAATAAAGGAACAGGTCGTAGAAACTAAAGATAGAAGCAGGCTAGTACAAGAAGTACAGAATAAAGACCATCAGGCCTGGACACCAACGAAACCAGCTAGATCTTTTTTTTTTCTCAATCATGCAGGAAATGTCTATTTTCATGACACCTGGACTGTACACGCTATGTATCAATCAGACCTGGGGGAAAAAAAGTGTACTGTACACTAAGAGGGTAGAGAAATAATATGTGTATTTATTAATAAATGCATATAGATTCAGACGCTTTGGCGTAAAGTACCTTATAACAGAAATCAGGCAGGAGGCTGATTATCAAGCGTCCAAAAAAAAAAAAAAGCTTTGCAATTTGCATTAAATTACAAACTTGTGCTTTGCATAATTTCAAAGTATTGCTACATGTGAATGGAGCTCTATGTACAAAACCCAGATATTTCTTCTTTTGAAGTACATGATAAAGAAGACATTGTACAAACCAATACCTCAGTCTTCCTGTTTATGTCTTGCTTAAAATCAATTAGTAGAAACATTGTATTCTTTTTTTCCAGCATCCAGCTTACTCATGCATGTGTCGACATTCTCATCAACACATATGTAACACCGAATATATATTTTTGCACCGATAATCAGCAACTGATTTGAAGGTATAATAATCATGTAAAACATTAAATATATAGGTATATATTAAAACAAAATAACAATTTAGAATTAGTTAAATGCTAGCTAGCAGAATTATTAAAAACAGTCTTAGTATAAAAGACAAAACTGCTGGGTGATTTTTAAAGAATAATTTGCAAAGTTTACTAGAGGATAGAGACCTAGCGACATACCCTGTATGAATGCAGAAACTACAGCAAAAATCAGGAAAATTAAGCAGAGAATTTAGCATTAACCCTCAATCCCTTTTACTTTGGGGCTCTATATCTTTGCATCTCGCTTATGAAGTTTTAATTTTTTTTTTAATCTGGAAAATTTGTAATGTCAAAAACCTAAAGCAGAGCAAAGAGGAAAAAAACAAAAATAGTATATATTTATATATAAGATATTCCAGCCCACTCTTTTGTAATTTAACGTGACGATTGGTTAGATCAGCATAATCCTGCCATATACACTTCGGAGAAGTAATATCGCAAAACCATAACGGATCTTCTAATAGTCATTACGATTTGTAGTTGGAGGTTAGCCACGTGAGTCCTTCGTAGAGGCCGTCCCCGCTAGTAGCACAGGACGGCTGCACATACCAATTCCTATCCCTGATCCGGGTCAAGCCAAGTTTCTCCTGAATCTCGTGTGGTTTCATGGCATCCGGAAGGTCTTGCTTATTGGCAAATATAAGGATGATGGCGTCCCTCATTTCCCTGTCATTTATAATACGATGAAGTTCCTGTCTAGCCTCGTCAATGCGATCCCGGTCAGCACAGTCAACCACGAAGATGAGCCCTTGGGTTCCAGTGTAATAGTGCCGCCATAGAGGTCGGATCTTGTCCTGCCCCCCGACATCCCATACATTGAATTTGACATTCTTATAAGTTACAGTCTCCACGTTGAACCCCACGGTGGGGATGGTGGTGACGGACTGACCAAGCTTCAGTTTGTAAAGGATGGTGGTTTTACCGGCCGCATCCAATCCCAGCATCAAAATCCGCATCTCCTTGTTGCCGAAAATCTTGGAAAGCACCTTGCCCATGGTGGAGCATTAAATACGACTTAATAGAAAGAAAAGAATTGGATGTATCCAATACTGACACAAGATCCTTGAATTGCCAATATCCAAGCAAGTCTTATAGAATAAGAATGTAACACAAGGAGCTAGGCGTTATATCATGTAGCTCAAAGTGTCCAATATCATAGGCAGGATGCCAAACAGATTGCCCTCGAATTGTAGGGTTATGATAACTTGCTGGAGTGACTTTGTACCAGGTGGCGTGCACTGAAGAGTCAGTAATGCGGTTTATGCAGAAGATTAGAGTCTTGGATGTTATACCGTTCTCTTTTATTAAAGTTTTTTTGAAGCAGAGTTCAAAAGATTGTCCCTTATTTTTGGTGTTTGGACTTAGAGGGCTGTTAAGTGCCCTGTTTATGAGGTGCTGAAGCTTGGAGAGTTCTAGTTGCCCCCTTGTATAAGGTCCTGAGGCTCAAAGCGTTGGGTGCCCACTGTACGAGTTGACAATGCTTAAAGGGTCTTGGGTATCCCTTGTATGAGTTCAGGGCTTAGAGGGTCCTGGCTGCCCCTTTATGAAGTCCTGGGGCTTACAGGGTTCTGGATGGTTGTTGTAAGAGGTACTGGGGCTTAGGAGGGTCCTGGATGATCCTTGTAAGAGGTCCTGGGGCTTAGGAGGGTCCTGGATGATCCTTTTAAGAGGTCCTGGGGCTTAGGAGGGTCCTGGGTGCCCACGTTATGAGGTCCTGGGGCTTAGAGGGTGTTGGATGCCCCTGAATGAAGTCCTGGGGCTTAGAGGGTGTTGGACGCCCCCTGTATGAAGTGCTGCTGCTTGGAGGGTCCCGGGTGCCAGTTCAGAGGGTCCTGTAAGTTTCTGGGCGAGTCCTGTCCTTCAGGCTGCCGGGTGAGGTCCTCGGGTACGGAGGGTGTGGGGTGAGTCACTCGGTCCCGGGCGTATAACCCTTCCTGTCTGGTGGGCGCCGGCTCCTCGGGCTCCTGTGCTGCGGGCGCCGGTCACCCCTCTGTCAGCTGAGGCTCCTGGAAACTCCGGCTATTCCGCAGTGCCAAGTTTCCCCCAGTTCCCCGTGACCGGACAGTCCATGAGGCGAATACTGAGGTAATGCCGCGAGTCAGGACAGCGTCCAGCACTGCTGAGGGAGGCAGTTACCACATGAAAAGGAGCCCGGGAGAAGCAGGCCGGTCCCCGCTGTGCTCTCGCTCCGGCCCGGATATCGCCAGTCACTAGCTTCCGGTGCTGGACTGACGAGGAGGACAGACGGGCTGATAGAAGGAGGGGCCTGAATCCCGGCGGCCGCCACTGACAAGGAGGGGCCGCTTCCGAGTCACTAGAATGAGCCGGTGACGGCTCCGCCCACTGGCGCTTGCGCGGTTGCTACTTAGGACGCATGCGCAGTCTTACAAGGTGACACGCCCAGGCTTCAAAGGAGAACGTCACGTGACGAGTGGCGCGCGTCTAACGTCACGTGGGTGGGAGGGAAGATTCAAAATAAAGCGCGCGCCAGAACTTTTTTTTTTTTTTTTTGGGCGGGAAATGTAACTTACCTCAGATTCGAGCTGTAGCCATGATTAGAGAGACATGTTGTCGAAAAGCTATGAAGTAAATGAGGCACATATATATATATATATATATATATATATATATTCTGGAGATAGAAATGAGTCAGTAATGGTGAACAGGATGGGGGGTGGTGGGTTGTGAACACTAATTCTCTTATAGAAAATCAGCTTCTCTGAAATGGCTGATAAATTCTATTCCAATGTGAAATGAAATGCGTCATAGCATTGAACGTTCCTACCAAAGACAATTACGAAATGTCGTAAATGTCTAATTTGTATAGCACCCATCTCACTTAATGTGGAAAATGGGGGTTCACCGACCGATTTGCCACTATATAACCAAAGAGGTGGCCGCTGAGGTAAAATCCAGCGTTACAGCCGCGCCATTTACCTCATGAAGAGGGGCCCATTCACTTCTATGGAGTTCCTGGAGCAGTTGTCACCTCATCATACTCCGCCTGGTTGTAGCCGGCTTACATGAGGGGTCGGAGTTCCCTTATAAGTGCTGGTCCCATGAGATATCATGTACAAATTTCCTGGGTGAAAATACCCCTTAAATTCAGAACAACAATGTTACATCATTTAATAAAATGGCGTCTCTTACTAGCGTTGTCGTTGCAAATTAATCTTCGTTGTTTTCCTGCCCGCCTAAATAGGTTGAATGCAGTCAATCACATTCGTTTTTGCACGTTACAGCTGTGAGGCAAAAAGATCGGCCAGCCGGCATTTCCCATGGTGAAGAAGCTGGAGAAATGTCCTTTCTAAGAAATCAGGGCGGCCATTTTGAATAAGACGGAGATTACACTGTAATATATAACCTTCCATAGTTAGGGAATCTTTTCTTAGGGAATTGCAAACAAGTGACAGCTATATATTAATCCCTCCAAACTTTCAAAGAAGAAAAAGAGAGACAAACTATGTGGTACATGTAAAACACCGCTACCAAGGGTCAGGCCCTGCCCTTAGCCGCAACCCATTTGCTATTTCTTTCTAAACTGAAAATCCGTAACGAGAAAAAAAATTGAAACACCCAAATTATGGGTTTTTTTTTGGTCACCACATCTCCCTAAAAATTGCAATTAAAAGCGATCAAAACGTCATTTGCAGATAATTTGGTATCGATACATCCGTCAGCTCGCCACAAAAAAAAAAACAAGCCCCATAACTCCGTTGACGGAAAAATAAAATACGGATCAGGTCCCAGAAATCTGTGAGAAGCCAAACTTTTTTTTTTTTTTTAATAAACTTCTGAATTTTTTTCACAACTTAAGTAAAAAAAAATGTATGCAAGTTTGATATCATCAAAATCGCACTGACCTGGAGAATGAACTCTGTAAAAACAAAACCCAAGGAACAATGATGGAATTTTATTTCTTTTCACCATTTTTTTCACCATTCCAATTTTCCAGTACATTGTATGGTAAAGTGAATGGCGTCATTCAAAACTACAACTCATCTTGTAAAAAAAAATCCTCATATGGCTATGAAGGTAGAAAAAGTATGAAGTTATGCCTCTTGAAAGAAGGGGAGGTAAAAATGCTTGTATATAGAGATATACCGTATAGCTATGTACTAGTACAATGCTCCTGTAAGGAAGAAGAACATCATTTAGATATGTAGGCAGAGAGAATTCTTCTATCCTTGGCAGTGCAGACTGTATATAGAAATATATATCTATGTACCAGTACAATGTGCCTGTAAGAAAGAAGAAAATCATTTAGATATGTAGAAATAATTTCCCAGAGGAGTATGCATGGCGTATATAAGTCCCCTCACTCTGACATGCCAGGCCTGGCTTGTCACTCTCCACAAGGAGAAACATTACCCCTTAGATATGTAGGCAGAGAGAATTCTATCCTTGGCGGTGCAGCCTGTATATAGAGATATATATCTATGTACCAGTACAATGTGCCTGTAAGGAAGAAGAACATTAATTAGATATGTAGGCAGAGAGAATTCTATCCTTGGCAATGCAGACTATATATATACAGTACAGACCAAAAGTTTGGACACACCTTCTCATTTAAAGATTTTTCTGTATTTTCATGACTTTGAAAATTGTACATTCACACTGAAGGCATCAAAACTATGAATTAACACATGTGGAATTATATACTTAACAAAAAAGTGAGAAACAACTGAAGATATGTCTTATATTCTAGGTTCTTCAAAGTAGCCACCTTTTGCTTTGATGACTGCTTTGCACACTCTTGGCATTCTCTTGATGAGCTTCAAGAGGTAGTCACCGGAAATGGTTTTCACTTCACAGGTGTGCCCTGTCAGGTTTAATAAGTGGGATTTCTTGCCTTATAAATGGGGTTGGGACCATCAGTTGTGTTGTACAGAAGTCAGGTGAATACACAGCTGATAGTCCTACTGAATAGACTGTTAGAATTTGTATTATGGCAAGAAAAAAGCAGCTAAGTAAAGAAAAACGAGTGGCCATCATTACTTTAAGAAATGAAGGTCAGTCAGTCCAAAAAATTGGGCAAACTTTGAATGTGTCCCCAAGTGCAGTTGCAAAAACCATCAAGCGCTACAAAGAAACTGGCTCACATGAGGACCGCCCCAGGAAAGGAAGACCAAGAGTCACCTCTGCTTCTGAGGATAAGTTTATCCGAGTCACCAGCCTCAGAAATCGCAGGTTAACAGCAGCTCAGATTAGAGACCAGGTCAATGCCACACAGAGTTCTAGCAGCAGACACATCTCTACAACAACTGTTAAGAGGAGACTTTGTGCAGCAGGCCTTCATGGTAAAATAGCTGCTAGGAAGCCACGGCTAAGGACAGGCAACAAGCAGAAGAGACTTGTTTGGGCTAAAGAACACAAGGAATGGACATTTGACCAGTAGAAATCTGTGCTTTGGTCTGATGAGT
The DNA here is from genome assembly GCF_046119375.1 of Phyllobates terribilis. NCBI lineage: Eukaryota > Metazoa > Chordata > Amphibia > Anura > Dendrobatidae > Phyllobates > Phyllobates terribilis. Next base: position 50,921,948 of record NW_027362767.1, on the reverse strand, counting down.
CCAAATTTGAGATCTTTGGTTCCAACCACCATGTCTTTGTGCGACACAGAAAAGGTGAACGGATGGACTATACATGCCTGGTTCCCACCGTGAAGCATGGAGGAGGAGGTGTGATGGTGTGGGGGTGCTTTGCTGGTGACACGGTTGGGGATTTATTAAAAATTGATGGCATACTGAACCAGCATCGCTACCACAGCATCTTGCAGCGGCATACTATTCCATCCCGTTTGCGTTTAGTTGGACCATCATTTATTTTTCAACAGGACAATGACCCCAAACACACCTCCAGGCTGTGTAAGGGCTATTTGACCAAGGAGAGTGATGGGGTGCTACGCCAGATGACCTGGCCTCCACAGTCACCAGAACTGAACCCAATCGAGATGGTTTGGGGTGAGCTGGACTGCAGAGTGCAGGCAAAAGGGCCAACAAGTGCTAAGCATCTCTGATAACTCCTTCAAGATTGTTGGAAGACCATTTCTGGTGACTACCTTTTGAACCTCATCAAGAGAATGCCAAGAGTGTGCAAAGCAGTCATCAAAGAAAAAGGTGGCTACTTTGAAGAACCTAGAATATAAGACATATTTTCAGCTGTTTCACACTTTTTTTGTTAAGTATATAATTCCACATGTGTTAATTCATAGTTTTGATGCCTTCAGTGTGAATGTACAATTTTCATAGTCATGAAAATACAGAAAAATCTTTAAATGAGAAGGTGTGTCCAAACTTTTGGTCTGTACTGTATATATATATATATATATATATATATATATATATATATATATATATATGTACCAGTACAATGTGCCTGTAAGGAAGAACAACATCATTTAGATATGTAGGCAGAGAGAATCTTCCTATCCTTAGCGGTGCAGATTGTATATATAGATATGTTTTATGTACCAGTACAATGTTCCTGTAAGGAAGAAGAACATCATTTAGATATGTAGGCAGAGAGAATTCTCCTATCCTTGGCGGTGCTGCCTGTGGCTCACAGCTAAAGCTGCTGCCTGACATGCAAGAGATTGTGATTTTGGATCTTGGAGAAGCCAACACTTCAAGAAAAGCAAAGAATTTATAAATGAAAGAGCACAGGCAGATGTTGTTTCCGCTCCATCATGGTCCTGTGCAGAACAGGAGGTACTGAACAATCTCAGCGGCGTCCTCATTAACAAACTAGCCAGTAGACGTGGAATCATCACCGTGCTCCCCCTGAGAGATTTTGCAGACTGTCAGTCCCGAGGGCGCAATGATGAAGTTGGGACATAACCCTGACCTCTCGGGATAGCGGGACATCCCCCCCAATTTGGGAATGTCCCGAAATTCCCTCTGGTGGCCGAGAATCCCGGCACTGCATGCAAGGGACCTTCAGGAAATGCTGCTCTTCTAAGGTTTTTAGAGAATTTGTTGTCCACCATTTATCAGTTCGGGAGGTTTCCCCTTTTTCTAAGGGTCTTGTGGACATCTTTGGACTGCTGGCTGGCGAACATTCGAATAAAGCGGCCCATCGTCTAGTTCTGACGTGGTGCATACAGTGCTATTTTTTGGGCCAAATCTGTGAAATCTGCTCAATGTGCTATAACTTATTGTGAGGCCTTTTGGTAGCGACTTTGGAGAGGAGTCAGCACATTATTTGCATAAAACACACTCTCGAAAATAAAGTCTAATTACAACGATAATTATTTATAAATGTATATTTGGGGATGTTATTATCTTTTTTAATAGCCATCATTTTTTAAGTTTTAGTGATGTCTGGGCTGGAAGGGCTAAAAATTCCCAAATGTGAAGTGGTTAAAAAGATATTGGTGACAGAATTGGAGGATTCAACATGACCCAAGTCCGCAGATAAGTAAAAGTGCAAGGATAAAGGCATTGTATACTTCAAATAATGTGGGCCTGTCTAGGAATACACAGACCTGGCCAACAAGTACTGGTGGTCCCGGTATAAATATGCACTACTACTCCCAAGCGCAGGTATATCCAGTGTTGTCAGTCTGGAGGCTGCATTCGCCTGCTAGTTTGTGCCTTCATGATTCTTTTACTCCTATATGCTTGTTGAAGCTGGTTATTTTCTCTCATTTTAATAGATTTCTTATTGCCCACGTGTAGAGGATACGAGGAGCAGAGAATTCCTACTGGCTGGTTTGGAAATACACACAAAACCTTGGAAGGTGGAGCTGTGCAAATAGGAACATTCAGATTAGAAAACATAGTTACAGAATGTGGTTTTATGTTACAAGAGACTGCCATCTGTTGGTGGTAGTGAAAACTGCAAAGTGTAGAAAGAAGTATACAAAATCAATTACTGTACACAATGGTTGATGAACCATATTCTTGCAAATCAATGTTCTCATCTCTATTTACTATATATAATTTTTTACAATCTTATTCTAGCAAATAAAAAAATATTTAAAGTGTTTTAAAAAAGTGCTTTACATGGCTGAGCAGCTGCCTGCAAGCCTTACATAATAATAATAATTTTTATTTTTATAGCGCCAACATATTCCGCAGCACTTTACAATTTTAGGGGGGGGACTTATACAAACAATACAGAATAAGCATTTCTCAAATCAAAAGGAGTGAGGGCCCTGCTCGCAAGCTTACAGTCTATGAGGAAATGGGGGAGACACAAAAGGTAAAGTGTACATATATTTTATAATGCAGCCTTGATATAAATAGGATAAATAATAATACATGGACTGGTCGCCAGCCAGTATGTGTACAGTTTTGATCGAGGCTATTAAGTGCATGGATGGTATGAACCTGAAATTGAAGAAGATTTTAATATGGGGGAAAACTGGGACAGACAGATAGTGTGTTGAGGCGATACGCCAGTCTAAAGAAATGGGTTTTTAGGGTCCACTTGAAACTGTGGGTATTGGGAATTAATCGAACTGTCCTGGGTAATGCATTCCAAAGAATTGGCGCAGCACGCGAGAAATCTTGGAGACGGGAGTGGGAAGTTCGGATTATGGAGGATTTTAGTTTTAAGTCACTGGCAGAACGGAGGGCACGTGTAGGGTGGTAGACTGAGACAAGGGAGGAGATGTAGGGGGGTACTGAAGCATGGAGCGCTTTGTGGGTAAGCGTAATAAGTTTAAATTGAACTCTATATTGGATGGGCAACCAATGCAATGAGTAGCACAGGGAAGAGGCACTGGTGTAGTGGTTGGCGAGGAATATGATCCTGGCTGCGGCATTAAGGACGGATTGGAAAGGGGAGAGTTTAGTAAGAGGGAGACCGATAAGTAGAGCGTTGCAATAATCGAGATGAGAATGAATAAGAGCTACAGCAAGAGTTTTTGCTGAGTCAAAGGTGAGAAATGTCCTGATTCTTGAGATGTTTTTGAGGTGTAGATGACATGACCGAGCGAGTGATTTGATGTGAGGAGTGAAGGAAAGATCTGAATCAAAAATTACCCCAAGACAACGGGCATGTTGCTGGGGAGTAATGGTTGAGCCACAAACGGAAATGGCAATATTGGGCACAGGTAGGTTAGTGGAGGGAGGAAATACGAGTAGTTCAGTTTTTGACAGATTCAGTTTTAGACAGAGGGAGGACATAATGTTAGACACAGCAGAAAGACAATCACTGGTCTTTTGTAGTAATGCAGGGGTGATGTCTGGAGCAGAGGTGTATAATTGGGTGTCATCAGCATAGAGATGGTACTGAAAACCGAATCTGCTGATTGTTTGTCCAATAGGAGCAGTGTATAAGGAGAAAAGAAGGGGGCCTAGGACTGATCCTTGAGGAACCCCGACAGTAAAGGGAAGGAGAGAGGAGGAGCGGTCAGAGAGATAGGAGGAGAACCAGGAGAGAACAGTGTCCTTGAGGCCAATAGTGCGGAGCATAGTGAGGAGGAGCTGGTGATCCACAGTGTCGAATGCTGCAGAGAGATCCAGGAGAATCAGCAGGGAGTAGTGACCATTAGATTTAGCTGTTATTAGATCATCAGAGACTTTAGTGAGGGCAGTTTCAGTAGAATGTAAAGAGCAGAAACCAGATTGTAGAGGGTCAAGAAGAGAGTTGTCTGAGAGATTAGACGGGAATGGACCAGGCGTTCCAGGATTTAGAGATAAATGGAAGATTGGAAACAGGTCTGTAGTTGGCCGTGCAGTTCTGGTCAAGGGATGTTTTTTTGAGTAATGGATGTATGCTGGCATGTTTAAAAGAAGAGGGAAAGATACCAGATGAGAGGGAAAGGTTGAAAATTTTAGTTAGGTGAGTTGTGACAGCTGGAGAAAGGGACTGAAGGAGATGTGAGGGAATAGGGTCACTGGTGCAGGTAGTAGGGCGAGAAGATGCAAGGAGCCTGATCCCTTCATCTTCCGTGACTGGTTCGAAGTCAGAAAGTGAGCAAGATACAATGTGGCGGGGAAGAGCATGTTTAACGTTTGGGGATTGGAAGAAAATTTCCTGTCGGATATGGTCAATTTTTTCTTTGAAATAATTGGCCAGATCGTCAGCGCTGAGGTCGGTGATTGGGGCCTGTGCTGTTTGATTGAGGAGAAAATGAAACGTGTCGAAGAGTCGTTTAGGTTAATTGGAAAGTGAGATGATGAGATTGTTAAAGTAGGTTTGTTTGGAGAGGTGAAGGGTAGAGTTATATGTTTTCAGCATAAATTTATAATGGAGGAAATCTTTGGGCAGATTAGATTTTCTCCACAGCCTTTCAGCACACCTGGAACACCGCTGGAGAAGATGTGTTTGAGGCGTGTGCCAGGGTTGTCGCTGTCTATGCCGAATTGTTCTTTGTGTAGGAGGTGCGGCTTCATCCAGGGCGCATAGCAATATTTTGTTATAATGCTTCAATGCAGAGTCGGGACATAAGAGGGAGGAGATTGGGGCCAATGATGATTGCAACTTTTTCATACATTTCTGGGTGTTAATGACGCGTATATTTCTATAAGTGTGAAAAGTGGGGGTTTCCTGAGTAGAGTCACAGTTCTTGACAGAGAATGAAAGAAGATTATGGTCAGAGAGTGGAAGGGGAGAGTTAGTAAAGTCATGTACTGCGCAAAGCCGGGAGAAGATCAGGTCCAATTTGTTCCCGTCTTCATGTGAAGGAGAATTAGCAAGCTGTGAAAGGCCGAAGGAGGAGGTTAGGGTATAGTTTGATGAAGGAGGGATAATGCTATGGGCTTGTTTTTCAGGGGTCAGCCTTAGCCACTTATATCCAGTAAAAGCAAATCTTAATACTTCGGCACAAGACATTTCTTCACAATTGTAGCTTCCAACTTTGTGGGAACAGTTCGGGGAAGGCTCTTTTATGTTCCCCATGACTGTGCCCAGTGTACAAGGTCCTTAAAGGCAAGCTGTGGAAGAACATGACCGGCTGCACTGAGCCCCGACCTCAATCCCATCTAACACCTTTGGGATAAACTAGAATGGAGATTGTGAGCTCGACCTCTCCCCAATATCATGGTCTGACATCACAAATGGTCTTCTGGATGAATGGGTACAAATTCCTACAGATACCTCCAAAATCTTATAGTCTTCCCAGATAAGTGGAAGACTATAATAGCTGCAAAGGTGTGAACAAATTTATATTAATGTCTATGAATGTAGAATTGGGAGGTCATAAAAGATACTGAAGATGTAATGTGGACGGGATACATACTTTCATCCATGTAGTGTATAGAACTGACATGAAGTATAGAAATTTCATATATCTAACACCCTAAAACCACAACCAAAGAAGACTATAGCAGTGGATGAGACTATGAGAATATGTCTGAACTCAAGTCATTATCATTAAAGATAATGTTAAAAGGCTCGGATGCCGCACACAGCACGCAGAGAGTATGGCAGAGGTTTAATTCAAGATTTGGTTTCTCCACGCAGGGAGTGTAAATTTAAGTAACACAACAATAAAACAGTAAAATCGGACAATAAACGATTGTGGTTTAACTATAACACCGAAAGGATGAACAATACGGCGCAGTCCCAAAAGTTCAGGCTGAATAAGAGAAGGTTGATTACTGGAGGCTTGCACTTATCTGTCCTTTAGCGATAACTACGTCCGTCTTCAGACACTCACTCCTGAGGGTGTCCGTCTTCTGGTGGCAGTGGGTGGTCTCGGGTCTCACCCACTGGGCCCCCAGTCCTTTTGACCACACGACAGTGGTCACGACTCCTTTAAGAGCCGTAGCAAGCTCCTCCGGCATACAACAAACTGCGTTAGGATCACTAATCCCGGGTGCGTCCTCACCCGTAGGTCACCGTCAGATGTCTGGAAAACTGTGGTGATGCAGGTAACTGAACGATCACTTTCTGTAGGCCCGGTACAGACCGCACACCCCTTGTTTTGCGGCAAACTGTGTCACCCGTTCGTCCGTCACCGCAGACAGGTCAGCACGTCTCTATTTCACCGAGGAAAGGGCAGCACGTCTCTCTCTCGTTGTCGGCAGGACAGACTGTTTCTCCCCAACTGCCGGTCTGCTCTCCACAACCAACTGTCTCTTTCGCGCGAACCCAGACACCTGACTTCCTCTCCTCTGTCCCCCAGCACTGTCCAGGAAGTCCCCCATGCACTTTTAATACCGTCCCGTGGCAACACCGAGCAGGACCCTGGCAGTTCCGGCACCGGAGCTCCACACCTGTCCCTAGGCAAGTCTTCCTTCTTACACTCCCGCTCCCTTTGAGCTCGTCATTCCATGGGCGAGAGTTTTTTCACCAGGCGCTCACAGTCTCTAACCTCTTGGATGATACGTTGCCATATGAACTGATCCTGATTGTAGCGAATAGGCAGCACACCAGCCGTGGATCGTTGGGACCGGCGTAATGCAGTTGGAGCGCAGGGTACTTGAGAGTCGCTGGGGTTCCCAACTTCGCCCGGCCCAGCCTGACGGAGCGGTGGGCCCTCCTCTCTCGTGTGGGAAGCTGTAGGTGATGTGAGACTGGGGATCGCAGCCACTATCGTCTCTTCCTCCTCATCATCGTAGACGGGCGCACTGGGTGTGCGATCTCTCGTCCTTGTGCTGAATTCCTCCTTCTTTTCTTCATCGCTAGACAAACAGGGCCGTAACATGCTTCGATGAACGATTCTAGTTGGAGCCGCTTCTTCCCCCTCAGGCTGAACCTCATACACCGGTCCTTCAGGACTAACTCTCCGTTTCACTCGATACGGGGTCGACTCCCACCGTCTACTCAGCTTGCCCCGGGGTCTCTTGTCCCGTACCAATACCCATTCTCCCGACTTAAGAGCTGTCCCCCGAAGAGGTGACGTTTCATTGTGCTTATGTTCCTTAAACTTCTGCTGCACCAACCTCCGAAGAGTCTGCAACCGATGCCTATGCTCCCGGACCCAGGTAGATGGGCCCGTCCGGGGCCAGTCCTCCATAGGATCTAGTTCGAGCTCGGTGATCTCCCTACCCTTTTGTCCGAACAGCAGGGTGTAGGGGGTGAACCCTGTGGCACTGTGTACCCGGTTATTATAGACCCACACCAACTCGGCCACAAACTCCGGCCAGCGTACCTTCTGATCTTCTTCCAAGGTTCGAAGCACCTGGATCAAAGTTCTGTTGAAACGTTCACAGGACCCATTCCCTTGCGGATGGTAAGGGGTGGTCCTAGACTTCTTGATCTTGTATAGCCGGTGCAGCTCCTCCATCTCTCGTCCTTGGAAACAAGCTCCTTGATCGTAGTGAATTCTCTTCGGACAGCCATAGACCCTGATGAAGTCCTGACCGATAGCCTGGGCAGCAGATTCAGCTGTCTGATCCCTGGTCGGAGTTACCACCGTAAATTTCGTGAAGTGGTCGGTCATGACCAGGCAATGTCCATACCCGAGATGCTCCGGCCCGATGGTCAGGTAGTCAATCATCAACACCTCTAAGGGTGCAGCCGTCACAATGGTCTGGACGGGGGCCCTCTGCTTTGGGGTTTTCACCAACTCACAACTCCGGCACTTCTGGCAGACGTTCTCCACTGCAACTCTTAGCTGGGGGTGATACACCAGTCTCTGCAGCCACTGGAAGGTCTTTTCTGGTCCAAAGTGTGCTCCCCGCTCGTGTGCTTCCTTGGCCAGTGTCCCGATCACACTCTCTGGGACCACTACTTGCCAAGTGGGGCCGAACTCCCGTACCAACTGGACCCGTCTGTACAACAAGCCGTCCTGCAGGCTCAGTCTCTCCCACTGCCGCAGCATCTTCAGCCCCTCTAGCGTCAGGGTCCCCCTTTCTTCGTGGTTAGGGACTTGTTTCAAAGTCACCCACTGTCGCAACAGCGCAATCTCTCCATCCATTTGCTGTATCCATACCCACTCGTCCCTGGGCCGCCCCAACACGTGTCCTTCTTTCACTTCCCCGATCTGTCCCTGCGTAGCGGACAACGGGCTGCCAACCCACCGGAAGCTGGGCACCTTTTCGACCTCCAGTTCTTCGTCTCGGTCACGGTCAGGGTGCTCATGGGTCACCCCGGAGAGGGCTTCAGCATGCGTGTTTTCAGCCCTAGGCCGGTAGGTGATCTTATACCGGTACCGAGCCATGCGAGCCACCCATCGTTGTTCCAGGGCTCCCAACTTCGCGTTCTCCAGATGAGCCAACGGGTTGTTGTCTGTTGTAAGGATTTGTACTCACTGAGCCGCGTTGGAGGTAGGCACGGGTTCACACAGTGATGCAGTCCACGGGTTCAAATAAACTGGTGGTTTATTTTAGTGTCCATACACCAGTTAAGAAACAAAAGTAACAGCCTTTTCCTGGCACGAAAAGGAATAACAGAACAAAGCTCAAAATAACATGTCCATGCAGCACGGCCTCAGCCGTTTAAACAAGGTGCTTTTCTCTGCCTCCTGCAGAGTCTAAGAAGCACCTGCAAGATCTGCTCATCTTGCCCAACAAACACAGACAGACAGAGACAGGCGCAGCTGTCTTAAATTAGCCTTCCAAGACCTGGACTGGAGGTAAGTGAGCAGCTGCTCCCCCCCCCCCCCAGCTCTTTCAGCTGCTCGTAAAACCCGGCCCTGTAATCCAGGCCAATTAAATTTCTCTCAGCACTATGTGTGCTGGAGCCTGCTTCTCCGGGTCCTACATCACCGAAGCTTGGCACTTCGGGGACACATACCTCCCGTCCATGACCTGTCCAGCAGCCACCTTACATACCCCCCCTCTGCCCAAAGCCAGGGGGCTTGGCACCTTCTGTCACCATACAATAAACCCTTGACAAGGCATCAGCATTCCCATGTTGTTACCCAGGCCTATGCTCTACGCGGAAACTAAAATCTTGTAGAGCCAGGAACCACCTAGTCACTCTGGCATTGTTCCCCTTCTTTTCTCGCATCCACCTCAGTGGGGCATGGTCTGACACTAACCTGAACCTTCTACCTAACAGGTAATACCTCAGAGTGTCTAACACCCACTTAATGGCCAAACATTCTTTTTCTGCAATGGAGTAGTTCTTCTCACAAGCGGAGAGATTCCGACTGAGGTATATTACAGGGTGTTCTTCTCCGTTAATCTCCTGGGACAAGACTGCTCCAAGCCCGACATCCGATGCATCCGTCTGGACCACAAACTCCTTGGGAAGTTGGGCGCCACCAAGACTGGTTGTTTACAGAGGACCAGTTTCAATTCCTGGAAGGCCGCTTCTGCTTCCGGGGACCACTTGGCCATAGCTGACTTCGTCCCTTTCAGAAGATCCGTCAGCGGGGCTGCTATCAGGGCAAAGTTAGGGACAAATCTTCGATAGTAGCCCACAATGCCTAGAAACGCCCTGACCTGTTTCTTCGAGAGGGGCTGTGGCCAGTTCAAGATCGCCTCGACCTTATTTATTTGTGGTTTTAGATTGACGCGAACATGAGGCTCTGTGAGAACCTCATGCTTTATGAGCTCAGTGAGTCCTGGCAACTCTGAAAACAGGTCTTTATTTCGCTGTAACAACTCTTTGCACTGTTGCTTTTGACAGTGACCCTGCTACCTTGACCTCTTTCACATCGGCCTCAGCCTCAGCCACTAAACAGGGAGCTTCCGTGGGCTCTCTATCTTGCCATGGCTTAATCAAGTTAACATGGTAAATTTGGTAGGGCTTCCTCTTCCCTGGTTGGTGGATTTTATAGTTGACTTCCCCCACTTTCTCTACCACCTCATAGGGGCCCTGCCACTTGGCCATGAACTTGCTCTCCACTGTGGGCACTAGCACAAGCACTCGATCTCCTGGGTTGAACGATCTCACCTTGGCCGACCTATTATACACCCTGGACTGTGCCTCTTGTGCCTTGAGGAGGTGCTCCCTCACAATGGGCATCACGTGGGCAATCCTCTCTTGCATCTGGGCAATGTGCTCCACCACGCTCCTGTAGGGAGTGGTCTCAGCTTCCCAGGACTCTTTCGCCACATCCAGGAGTCCTCGAGGGTGTCATCCATAGAGTGGTTCAAACGGGGAGAAACCTGTGGAAGCTTGGGGAACTTCCCTGATGGCGAACAACAGATAGGGAAGCAGATAATCCCAGTCTCGGCCATCCTTTTCCACTGCTTTCCTCAACATTGCTTTCAAGGTTTTGTTAAACCTCTCGACCAGTCCGTCCGTCTGGGGATGGTACACGGAGGTTCTCAGTTGTGCAATCTGCAGTGTCTTGCACAATTCCCTCATGACCTTCGACATAAATGGAGTTCCTTGGTCTGTTAGGATCTCCTTAGGCAACCCCGTTCTTGAAAACATGTGGACTAACTCCCGGGCTATACACCTGGTGGAGGAGTTTTGTAGTGGTACGGCCTCCGGATACCGTGTAGCATAATCTAATACCACCAGGATATACTGATGCCCTCGGGCAGACTTGACCAGAGGCCCCACTAGATCCATTGCTATGCGTTCGAATGGAACCTCGATGACTGGTAGGGGCACTAGGGGACTGCGGAAGTGGGACCCTAGGGAGGTTATCTGGCATGTGGGGCAGGAACGACAATAACTCTTTATTTCTCTATGGCAACCTGGCCAGTAGAATCTCTGGAGGATCCGTTCTTGAGTCTTGTCTGCACCCAGGTGACCACCCAACACATGAGAATGAGCCATGTGTAACACCCTGCGTCTATAGGGCCCTGGCACCAGCAACTGTTCTATTACCTCACCCCTTGGCTTGGTTACTCTGTACAGCAAATCCCCATTCACAGCAAAATGAGGGAACCGAGTGTCAGCCCCCGGTTCCTGAGGCACCCCATTTAACACAGTAACATTTTCAAGGGCCCCTTTCAGAGTTAAATCCCTGAGTTGGGCAGTTCCAAAGTTTCCCTCGGACACCTCCAGCTCAGGGATATTGGCCTCAGGGGATGCAACTTCATCCTCATTGCCCACCAGCACACACATGGGAAACTCATCTACTATGTTCTGCGGGTAAGTTTCCTTAGGGGCGATCTGGCTGTCGTCCGAGCAACCAGGTGTCCCCGCTTTCCCCCACATTTCCCAGAATAATGCAAAGTCACGTCCAATTATTATGGGATGCAATAGATCCTTAACGACCGCCACTTCATGAGATGTGGTGCCACAGTCCGTGTTTACATCCACCTGGGCCACAGGATAGTTCTTAGCGTTCCCATGGATACACCGGACACCCACCACCTTCCCAGGAACCAGCCGATGAGGGAGTGTGGCCCTTATGAGGGTCACCAAACTTCCTGAGTCCAATAGTCCAGAGACTTGTGCCCCGTTTACTGACACTGAGCATGCCTGAGGGCCTTCGCCATGTTGAGGAACCGCGCTGCAGGCGGGGTAGGCAAAATAAGAGCAACGCCGGCCCATGTTGCAGTCCATTGGCTCAGAGTTTATGGGACTCCGGGCGGCAATATGGCCAGGGGTATGACATCTCCAACACGCTATATTATGGGGTGGGTCCTTGGGCAGCAACTCAGACCCCTCCCGAACTCTAGGACACCCCCCAGGTGTGGCGCTAGCTCCCTTCTTTTGGGTGTCCGCCGCCTTTTGGGAACCCCAGTATTGAGAGGCTATGATCCCTTGTTTTCCCAACGGACTCTCAACCGCCTGGTATCTTTCCACCAACCCCACCAAGTCATCGGCATTATGGGGATCTCCCTGGGCAACCCAGGATTTCACCGACTTCGGGAGAGAGTGTATAAACCTGTCTATAACGACCTTCTCCACCATCCGTGCTGGGGAGGAAGATTCAGGTTGCAACCACTTTTGGACCAGGTGTAGGAGGTCGAACATCTGGGACCGGGGAGGTTTGTCACTGCAATATGCCCAGTGGTGCACACGTTGCGCCCTGACAGTTTGCGTTACTCCCAAGCACGCCAAAATCTCAGTTTTCAACTTAGCGTACTCTTTCGCGTCCTGCAAGGCCAAGTCATAATAGGCCTTCTGCGGCTCGCCTGTCAAATATGGCGCCAGTACCTCCGCCCACTGCTCTGAAGGCAATTTCTCCCGCTCTGCCACCCTCCGTCCATCCGTCATCACCCGGGGTCATCTTTTGTAATGCTCTTCTTACCGTCTTCCTGACGTGTGAGTCATCACCTGGTCCTGAGGATGTGGCGGTCGTCCTGCCACGGATCTGCTCTGCCAAGATTTCCATTTGTCTTTGTTGCTGTTGGATCTGCTGCATCAGAAGTTTATTTGTTTCCTGCTGCTGCTGCAGCATGCTCTGCTGGCTCTGCAGGTACTGCTGCTGGTGTTGCGCTTGCTGCTGCTGGTGCTGCGCTTGTTGCGCCTGCTGTGCCTGCAACAGATGTTTAAGCAGGTCCTCCATTTTTTCCGGTGACACTTGCTGGCTTATGGCCAACTTCACCCAGGACATATACGTCTTCTTGTAGCAGTCACACTGCCGCTTGGGATCTGTGCCCGTGCTTCTAGCACCAATTGTAGGGATTTGTACTCACTGAGCCGTGTTGGAGGTAGGCACGGGTTCACACAGTGATGCTGTCCACGGGTTCAAATAAACTGGTGGTTTATTTTAGTGTCCATACACCAGTTAAGAAACAAAAGTAACAGCCTTTTCCTGGCACGAAAAGGAATAACAGAACAAAGCTCAAAATAACATGTCCATGCAGCACGGCCTCAGCTGTTTAAACAAGGTGCTTTTCTCTGCCTCCTGCAGAGTCTAAGAAGCACCTGCAAGATCTGCTCACCTTGCCCAACAAACACAGACAGACAGAGACAGGCGCAGCTGTCTTAAATTAGCCTTCCAAGACCTGGACTGGAGGTAAGTGAGCAGCTGCTTCCCCCCCAGCTCTTTCAGCTGCTCGTAAAACCCGGCCCTGTAATCCGGGCCCATTAAATTCCTCTCAGCACTATGTGTGCTGGAGCCTGCTTCTCCGGGTCCTACATCACCGAAGCTTGGCACTTCGGGGACACATACCTCCCATCCACGACCTGTCCAGCAGCCACCTTACACTGTCTTCACCAACACTTCAGACCCCGACAAGTACTCCGCCAATTTTTCTGTCATTGACCACACTAGGGCCAACAATTCCAGTTTAAAGGAGCTGTAATTGTCTGGGTTCTTCTCCGAGTCTCGGAGGGAGCGACTCGCATATGCTATCACCCGCTCTCTCCCCTCTTGCTCCTGCGACAGCATGGCCCCTAGCCCAAGGAGACTTCCATCGGTGTGAAGAACGAAGGGCTGAGAAACGTCCGCTTAGGCCAGTATGGGAGCTTCCGTCAGGGCCATCTTGAAGGCCTCCTTCTGTTCTCTTCCCCATTTCACTGTTCAATTTTTTGAGCCCGCAGGTATCCCTTGAAGGAGCTCCAGTAGCGGATTAGCGATGCGTGTGAAATTTTTCACGAATCTGCGGTAATACCCTGCGAGTCCTAGGAAGGCCCGCATGTCCTTTACAGTCTTCGGGGTGGGCCACTCTTGCACGGCGGCCACTTTCTCCCGAGTGAGCCTGACTCCTTCACCGGACACCATGTGCCCGAGGTACTCAACCTGCTTGCGGAATATATGACATTTTTGTGGCTTCACCTTCAGGTCGTGATTTCGAAGGCGACTCAAGACTTGCTCCAGTCGTCGTAGATGTTCCTGGAAGGTAGACGCATAGACGATGATGTCATCGAGGTAGGTCAGTGTGGCCTCAAAGTTCAGATCGCCTAAACATCTCTCCATCAAGCGTTGAAAGGTCCCGGGAGGGTTGGTTAGGCCAAAAGGCATTAGATTAAACTCGAAGAGTCCCATGGGCAACACGAATGCTGTCTTGGCGCGGTCGTGTTCAGCCACTGGCACTTGCCAGCATCTGCTGGCCAGATCCAGGGAAGAGAAGTATTTTGCCTTGCCTAGGGCAGATAGAGACTCCTCGATCCTGGGTAAAGGGTACGAGTCTCTTATGGTGCAAGCATTTAGCCGCCTGTAGTCCACACAGAATCGTAGGGATCCATCCTTCTTCCTGGCCAGGACGATTGGAGCCGCCCACGGGCTCTGGCTTTCCCGAATCACCCCGTTCTGTATCATATGGGCCAACATTTCCTTCAGCTCCTGGTACATTTGCGTGGGTATCTGTCTATACCGTTCCCGTACCGGAGCAGCATTTCCCGTAGGGATCTCATGGGTGATGGCCTCGTACATCCAAAGTCATCCTCATGACCGGCAAAGACATCCTGGTACCATCCCAGCATCTCTTCGACCTGGTACACCTGTTCCGTCGTGAGCCCTGTCAAATCAGCACGCATCTGTTCTAGGATCCTTCGACCATCCTTAGTCTGAGGTCGAGGAGACCCCGATCGTACGGTGATCGCCAGGGTCCAGGGATCCCCCTTTATGCTGACAATTGTATCGCATCTGGCGGTTCCAGCTGTTCTGGCATCCCCAGGATCTGGGCCATTTCGGTCCTGGTGGGAAGAATGAGAACACTCGGATTCAGGTTCACGCATCGTACCACCACGTTTCCCTTATGGACGGTAGCCAAGGTCAACGCTACCAATAGACCCGGAGGCACCTTGTGCACGGTGGTTGACTCGATCTGAATCTCTACCCCTTCTAGTGGGGTGCAGGCTCGGATGGGCAAAGTGAGGACTGTCTGTCCTGGTGGTAAGGTGAGGGTGTTGGTGGCGGGTATTATCACCTTTCCCAGAACTTTTCCCCCACTCGAGGTCTCTTGCGCCTGGGCAACCCTGATCAGCTGCTGGAGGGCCTTCCTTTGAGGGGCTCTAGATTTCCACCACCCTAGCGTGAGCTCTCGTGGTTCCCCAATCAGGATCTGCCCCATTTTCTTCAGCACGTTCATACCGAGGGTCACTGGCGGTCCTGGGCCGGCATCTCCGCCTGTCAGGACGACTCCTTTTCTTCGACACATCTTGTCCGCACACCCGGATGCGTAACCACACAACTCCTGTGACTGGAATAGGCAGTTGGTTAGCGGCTGTGAGCTTTATCAAGGGACCCCCTTCATTTTGTGCCATCTCTGGGTACCGCTGACGGAAATAAGTTTCTCCCATGGTGGTCACTTGAGATTCCGTGTCGATCAAGCAGTGAACCGCCCGTCCGCCAAGCTCGGCCCACACTGTCGGGCTCATGGATATTAAGTCTTCGGGACTCACTGCCTTCCTCCGCTCCGGGTTGCGTCCCTCACACCTTGAGCCCGTCAGTTTAACGGCTGCTGGACAGAGGCCTTCCTCGACTGGCACAGCTCCTGGCGTAATGCCCCATGCCCCCACAATTCCAACACGTTGGTCCCCTGTCTGCAGGGGGTCGTCGGGCCACCCGATTGGGCTCTGTTCCAACCCGGGGTCTGGGCTCGTCCTTTACTTCGCCCGGGGGTCTCGGGTCAACTGTTCCGGCTCTTACTGATTGAGCCACTTGAATATTGTACCACTCTTCTCGTATTTCTTGGATCTCCCGCCGCATCTCTTGGGCCCATTCCGGTTCGGCCGTGGGCGACGGGGGCACTGCATTGCCCCGGACCATCCCTGCCAGGGTCACTACCCCCATCTCCTGTTCCCTCACGCGGGGCTCTGCCCCTGCCTCCAGAAATGTCATACGCGGGTTGGTGTTCAAGCGCTCTCGCAAGGCCTGTCTCAGCTGCGCATCTCTGAGGCCGGCTACGAACTGGTCCCTAAGTACTAGGTCCGGGGGCCCCACTCCCACGTCTTCTAGTTTTCCTAGTGATGTAAGTGTACACACTCTGTAGGGCGTTGACATATTGGGTCACAGTCTCCCCCTCCCTTTGTACCTGTTGGAACAGTCGCATCCTTAACTCTGCCACATTAGTAGGGTCCCCATGCATTTCTTCTAGGATTCGTACCACCTTTTCCACCGTATTTCGGTCAGTGTGGGAACGAAACATTACTGACTGTCGAGCTTCTCCTTCTAAAGCCAGCAAAGCTATCTCTGCTTGCATATCGGGGGTCATTGGGTGCATCCTTAACATGCTCTTAACCCGTTCTACCCAATCCCACAGCTTCATGTTGTCTCCTGTAAACTTTGGGAGATTATTCAACATGGCGCCCAGGGGTAGGCTAGCTGTAGGGGCTCTCGCGCTGGCCTGGTCTGCCATGCCTGCAACTGCGTCTGGGGACGACATTCTGCCGACTGCGCCAAATGTTAAAAGGCTCGGATGCCGCACACAGCACGCAGAGAGTATGGCAGAGGTTTAATTCAAGATTTGGTTTCTCCACGTAGGGAGTGTAAATTTAAGTAACACAACAATAAAACAGTAAAATCGGACAATAAACGATTGTGGTTTAACTATAACACGGAAAGGATGAACAATACGGCGCAGTCCCAAAAGTTCAGGCTGAATAAGAGAAGGTGGATTACTGGAGGCTTGCACTTATCTGTCCTTTAGCGATAACTACGTCCGTCTTCAGACACTCACTCCGGAGGGTGTCCGTCTTCTGGCTGCAGTGGGCGGTCTCGGGTCTCACCCACTGGGGGCCCCCAGTCCTTTGACCACACAACAGCGGTCACGACTCCTTTAAGAGCCGTAGCAAGCTCCTCCGGCATACAACAAACTGCGTTAGGATCGCTAATCCCGGGTGCGTCCTCACCCGTAGGTCACCGTCAGATGTCTGGAAAACTGTGGTGATGCAGGTAACTGAACGATCACTTTCTGTAGGCCCGGTACAGACCGCACACCCCTTGTTTTGCGGCAAGCTGTGTCACCCGTTCGTCCATCACCGCAGACAGGTCAGCACGTCTCTTTCACCGAGGACAGGGCAGCTCGTGTCTCTCTCGTTGTCGGCAGGTCAGACTGTTTCTCCCCAACTGCCGGTTTGCTCTCCACAACCAACTGTCTCTTTCGCGCGAGCCCAGACACCTGACTTCCTCTCTTCCGTCCCTCTCCTCTGTCCCCCAGCACTGTCCAGGAAGTCCCACGTGCACTCTTAATCCTGTCCCCTGGCAACACCGGGCAGGACCCTGGCAGTTCCAGCGCCGGAGCTCCGCACCTGTCCCTAGGCAAGTCTTCCTTCTTACAATAATACCAACAATAATAATGTAAAATAACATATACTGTAACATGTATAATGTAGTTCAGAGTTGTACTGGGTTTCCCAGTCCTGTATTTTAAGCAGAGTAGCTTGTTAGCCAGTTTTTGCTCCTCTCTATCTATGTCTCTCGTGCGTATGACTAGTGTTGAGCGAATTTGTTCAGCATTTCAAATTCGGGTTCGTGTTCGGGGTTCCGGCTTGTTCGCGCCAAAAAATCTGCTCCACCCATGAACATCTGCGTGACAGTGTGGCAAATCAGGGATGTTCATGGGCGAAGCCTATTTTTTGGCGCGAACAAGCCGGAACCCTGAACACGAATTTGAAATGCCAAACAAATTCTCTCAACACTACATATGACATATACTATGCATGTTTTGTCTATATATGTGGTGAGCCACCACTATAGATTTACAAGGTTTATATTCTAGACCATTATAGAGAAGATAAACTGCCCAGAATTTAGGAAATAAGGAAGAATACATTTCTTTAAAGGGTTTGTCCAATACTTTTTGTGTAAATCAAGTTTATCATATAAGTTGAATATGGCACGATACAAAATCACAGATTTTTCTTATTGAAAGGATTGCTAATGGCATTTAAATAACAATTAACAGTATAACGATATATCTTTATAGGCATTGATAGCAACTGTGGTAAATATCAAGAAATGCAAATAAAAGCAAATAATATAGTAAAAAAACAAATGAGGGATGGGGATAGAAAAAGAGGGATAAGTTGGGTAAGAGAAAAGTTTAAGAAAGGGGGGAAAGGAAGAAAGGGAAGGGGTTGGATCTTAGATCCCAACTCTGGTCGAGTCCGAACCGCCGACCAGCAGATGAGCAAGGTCAGTGATCCAAACCACGATCTACCATTAAGTCACGGTAAGGCAGTAATAAGATATTGGTCAATACTTTAGGGTGCCGATTGATACCCTGACAACCAGGAATCCAGGTCTGGCGTTTCTCTAAACGCAATCCAGGGGGCCCAGGTATTATAGGTCTTATCAGGATCTCCAGTAATTTGACCTATCAATTGCTCCATTCTGTAGATGTTGTTGAGTTACGATATAAATTCTGGGCATGATGGTGATTTATTTTGTTTCCAGTAACCAGGAATTAGGTTCCTAGCGACCGTGAGAAAGTGTCGAAGGAGGCCATTCTTGAATTTGGTGATTGAGATGTCACTCAAAGATAATAGAGCTAATTCCATTGAAGGTTGAACCTTATGTAGAGAGAGTTTGTTATATAATTCAAAAATTACCACCCACAATTTATTAATAGGTGGACTGGCCCACCATATATGTGTGAATGAGCCTTTTTCTTCTAAGCATCTCCAACAGGTATCTGGAGTGGTAGGGGATATTGAATGTATAGTAGATGGGCATCTGTACCATCTTGTCAAGACCTTGTAACTTCTCTCCTTTGATACCGAGCACAATGAAGACCTGAACGTAAATAGAAGGATTTTTGATCGATCTTCAGGCGATAGGGACCTACCCAATTCATTCTCCCACTTTACAAAGAACAGAGGGAAATTATGTGAAGTTGTTTGTCCCTCTTGGTAGAGTTTATATAATAGAGGGACGGTGTGGTCTGGAGGGTTCTTTGACATACATAGTGTTTCGAAGGAGGTAAGCGACCTAAAAATGTTTGTTTGCTTAGCTAGAGCATTAATATAGCTTTTAAGTTGTTCATAAAAGAACAAGGAACCCGCCGGAGTTTCTACCACACCAAAAATTTCTTGTAGTGATCTCATTCCTGTCCATTACTTTTTATTATTTTAAATATGAGCCCATGGTTGTCCAAACAAAATTACATGCTCACCTACCTATCCTCTACTGCTCCTCCATACTACTACTGGTGATGGCCTAGCTTCCTATTACAGTGACGGACATCAAGTATTTTGGTGAGAGACACAATAAATATTCTTATTTTGATATTTTTAAATAGAAAGCAAACACATTGATCTAACAGTAACATAATATTATGTTTCACCCATTATTGAGTAAGGTTCTCACCACCCTGCTGTGCCTCCCAGAGATAAGCGCTCACTTCAGGGAGTTTCCTCTCTATCTGTTCTTGCTCCTGGGATGACAATATACTGTATTCTGTGTAGTTTGTGTCAAGTACAAAACCCTGGTTGTGTCCAGTTCATTGAATTACGTTATAATAGAAAGATACGGCACAGGGAATTTTTTTGATTTGGACCTCAGTGAATGTGTCTGAAATAGAGAAATTAGGTTGCAGGAGTGCAACTTTAAAAGAGCTGTCCAGTTTAGAAAACAATTTTCATGCACACTACTAGGGAATTCCGAGTTAATAGAGAGCGATCCTCTTCTCAGGATCCTCATCTCCAGAGTGCAAATTGGTACAAAGAGCACCTCTCTGGAGGACCTGTCTTGTTCTGCCTTACTAAGTAAACCACTTGATATGAATGGACAATGTGTAATTCCTAATTTCCCTATAGTAGAGCTATTAGGAAATTGATCAAATCAAAAATTATTTCAACCATATGTTAAACTTTTTTTGGTCGCCGTACTTCCCTCATAAAATGCAATAGAAACAAAATGTCAGATGTACCGCAAAATAGTATCAACAAAAACAGCAGCTCTCAATGCGAAAAACAAGCCCTCATAAAAAAAAGTTTTGGGTTTCAGAAAATAAAGACAAAAATATAAATTACCTTATGTTTGCCATCGCTGTAATCATACTAACATGAAATGGTGGAAAAAAATAAAATTCCGCCAAAAGGATTTTGGGTGTTTTATTTTTATTGTCTCTATTGTGCAAAAAAAATGTCAGGTCATTTTTTGCACAACGGAGACAATAAAAATAAAACCCTAAAAATTCCACCACACATGAAATTACAACTCATCCTGCAAAAAAAGCCCTCATACAGCTACGTAGATGAAAAATAAAAAAGTTATGGTTCTTGGAAGAAGAGGAGATAAAAATGAAAGTGCAAAAAGAAAATTTGCCTGGTCCTAAAAGGTTGATTCTCATCATAAAAAATTGCATTACAATTCTGTAGCATAAGAAAAAATCCTCCCACTCTCCTGGATGAGAATGGGACCAATTTTTTTATACGCTAGTGAGAGTGAACCCTAAGAATCTTAATACTAAATACAGACTGTAGAACAGACCCAAGGCAGCAGGCGTCTATCTGTAAATAATATGTAAAGAATGAAGAAAGACAAAAACAACTGAATCTTAATGTGTTTTGAGATGGTGACTGTGCGACATCTCCATATCGCACTGAAGCAAAACCAGCCCCGTCCTCAGTGTGTCTAGATATGAAGTCTCAATGAAGACACACTGAGCCGTCCGTAGAGCTGTAACATAGCCGTATAGTACATCTAGATATCTGTCGTGCTTCAGCCATGAGTATGTGGATTTGGATTACGTGGAGTTTTCTTTTTCTGCTGGTCTGTTTTATCTTATACAGTGGATATATCTACTACATACATATGAAGTATGACCACATTCCCGGACCACCCAGAGACAGGTAGGCAACGTATTTAATGCTACATGATATTGAATCCATTCTCAGACTGGTGGGAAATAAAGAAAGAGTTTTTTTACTTGTGGCTGGTATACAATGCATATTACTTGTGCCATTCTCTTGTACACTTATGCAACATTTTAGAGAAATTCCTTTTTCATTTCTAGCTTTTTCTTTGGGCATTTGCCCTCCATATTGAGGGTTCTTGAAAATAATGGGCTGGTACATGATCTCTTCTTGGAATGGTAAGTTGCTTTTTTGAATCTACATATTACACCTTTCCAAAGTCTATTATTTTTGTTGGTTGTGGCTATGTGGCTGGCACTGTTAACTTTGGCATTGTTGACACTGTCATGCAGGTATGGGGCTGTTACTGATTACGGAGCGTTAAGGCTGTTGCTTATATAGACACCCTGTGGTTGGCTCTAATATCTGAGCTCTGTGGTTGGCACTAGTATAAAGGCTGGGCATAATATGGGGTCACAATGGATGGTGTGGATCTAAAGGCGCTGTGATAGGTTCTGATGCCAATTTTCTAAGGATTATGCTTATATAGACACATTGCCTGGCTCGAATACGGTATGTGGGCACTGAACCTGCCACTGATATGAGGACACTGGGGCTTTGGTTCCTAAGGAGGTAGCATGGCTGGCAGTGATATGGGGGAACAGTGACTTGTGATTATATGATGTCGCTGTGCCTGGTGTGGGCATTGTGGCTAGTTCTGCTATTGAAGATGTGAGAATGATAATGGCTGATGCTTTTGTAGTTACTCTGTGGCTAGTTCTGATTAGTGGGCACTGTGGATGGTTCTGGTCTAAGGGCACTCTGGCTGGTGATAGTTTGGGGGTCCTATGGTTGGTGATGTTGAAGATCTGAGGGTGGCGCTGATATGGGGGCACTGAGGCTGGCAATGATATGGGTGTGCCTAGCTATTGTGTGAGTCTGTCCATGACTATGGACCCTCTTGGGTCACTGTCATATTCCATTATTATGTATCCTCCTCAAATTGTGGATTGGCACAGACAAGGAACCCTGAGGAGAACTAACATAAATGTAAACCTTTATTAAAAAAATCTGTGCTTTCAGGGTTCAAAAATATGGTCCTGTGATACGTATGAACACTTTCCACAATGTGAAGATTCTTCTTTGTAATCCAGAAGGAATAAAGGTATGAAATTATGTGGAGTTATATGTTCATCTAACATGTGAAGCCATAACCTTCTAAGAGTCTTCACATTTTTATTCATAAGGGGGGGGGGGGGGGGGGGGCACTGACAGCCAGGGGCCCCTGTGCGGGACTCTGTAAAGAGTTCACAAAACCCTAATCCTGTAAGACGACAAAAAAAAAAAATTGTAATTTAATCCTTTTATTGATGAAAATTGTGGTGCTGCATTACCTATAACAAAGAAGAAAAACATTTAGATCTTTAGGCAGAGAAAATTCTCGCATACACAAATGTGCTGCCTGTGGCTCACTGTTAGAGGATCTGTCTTCCTCTAGCTCCCTGTTAGAGTCTCTGACTTCCTCTGGCTCACTGTGTAGAGTTTCTGACTTCCTCTGGCTCACTGTGTAGAGTTTCTGACTTCCTCTGGCTCACTGTTAGAGGATCTGACTTCCTCTAGCTTCCTGTTAGAGTCTCTGACTTCCTCTGGCTCACTGTGTAGAGTTTCTGACTTCCTCTGGCTCACTGTTAGAGGATCTGACTTCCTCTAGCTCCCTGTTAGAGTCTCTGACTTCCTCTGGCTCACTGTTAGAGTCTCTGACTTCCTCTGGCTCAATGTGTAGAGTCTCTGACTTCCTCTGGCTCACCGTGTAGAGTTTCTGACTTCCTCTAGCTCACTGTTAGACTTTCTGACTTCCTCTGGCTCACTGTGTAGAGTTTCTGACTTCCTCTGGCTCACTGTGTAGAGTTTCTGACTTCCTCTGGCTCACTGTTAGAGTTTCTGACTTCCTCTGGCTCACTGTGTAGAGTCTCTGACTTCCTCTGGCTCACTGTTAGACTTTCTGACTTCCTCTGGCTCACTGTGTAGAGTTTCTGACTTCCTCTGGCTCACTGTGTAGAGTTTCTGACTTCCTCTGGCTCACTGTGTAGAGTTTCTGACTTCCTCTGGCTCAATGTGTAGAGTCTCTGACTTCCTCTGGCTCACCGTGTAGAGTTTCTGACTTCCTCTAACTCACTGTTAGACTTTCTGACTTCCTCTGGCTCACTGTGTAGAGTTTCTGACTTCCTCTGGCTCACTGTGTAGAGTTTCTGACTTCCTCTGGCTCACTGTGTAGAGTCTCTGACTTCCTCTGGCTCACTGTTAGACTTTCTGACTTCTTCTGGCTCACTGTGTAGAGTTTCTGACTTCCTCTGGCTCACTGTGTAGAGTTTCTGACTTCCTCTGGCTCACTGTTAGAGTTTCTGACTTCCTCTGGCTCACTGTGTAGAGTCTCTGACTTCCTCTGGCTCAATGTGTAGAGTTTCTGACTTCCTCTGGCTCACTGTTGGACTTTCTAACTTCCTCTGGCTCACTGTGTAGAGTTTCTGACTTCCTCTGGCTCACTGTTAGAGTTTCTGACTTCCTCTGGCTCAATGTGTAGAGTCTCTGACTTCCTCTGGCTCACCGTGTAGAGTTTCTGACTTCCTCTGGCTCACTGTTAGACTTTCTGACTTCCTCTGGCTCACTGTGTAGAGTTTCTGACTTCCTCTGGCTCACTGTGTAGAGTTTCTGACTTCCTCTGGCTCACTGTGTAGAGTCTCTGACTTCCTCTGGCTCAATGTGTAGAGTTTCTGACTTCCTCTGGCTCACTGTTGGACTTTCTAACTTCCTCTGGCTCACTGGGTAGAGTTTCTGACTTCCTCTGGCTCACTGTTAGAGTTTCTGACTTCCTCTGGCTCACTGTTAGAGTTTCTGACTTCCTCTGGCTCACTGTGTAGAGTTTCTGACTTCCTCTGGCTCACTGTTAGAGTTTCTGACTTCCTCTGGCCCACTGTGTAGAGTTTCCGACTTCCTCTGGCTCACTGTTAGAGTCTCTGACTTCCTCTGGCTCACTGTGTAGAGTTTCTGACTTCTTCTGGCTCACTGTTAGAGTTTCTGACTTCCTCTGGCTCACTGTTAGAGTTTCTGACTTCCTCTGGCTCAATGTGTAGAGTCTCTGACTTCCTCTGGCTCACCGTGTAGAGTTTCTGACTTCCTCTAGCTCACTGTTAGACTTTCTGACTTCCTCTGGCTCACTGTGTAGAGTTTCTGACTTCCTCTGGCTCACTGTGTAGAGTTTCTGACTTCCTCTGGCTCACTGTTAGAGTTTCTGACTTCCTCTGGCTCACTGTGTAGAGTCTCTGACTTCCTCTGGCTCACTGTTAGACTTTCTGACTTCCTCTGGCTCACTGTGTAGAGTTTCTGATTTCCTCTGGCTCACTGTGTAGAGTTTCTGACTTCCTCTGGCTCACTGTGTAGAGTTTCTGACTTCCTCTGGCTCAATGTGTAGAGTTTCTGACTTCCTCTGGCTCACTGTTGGACTTTCTAACTTCCTCTGTGTAACATACCTGGCGGCGTCCTTGCATGGTGGTCCATCTCCCACTGTGCAAGAGGGCGCACTTGATCTCCTGTCCAGAATGTCTCTCTGGCTTCCCTCCATGCTGTCTGTTTGTGTCTGTCTCTGCTGCTTAAGGGCGGCGCCCGATCACTTCCTGTCTTTTGTACCTGCTGTGGGTCACACCCCTTGTGCGTCCTCAGCCTATTGCTGTCTGACACTTGGTATATAGCTCAGCAGCTCCCTTCTATCCCTGCCTGAGCATATGTGTTTCTTTCAGTGTGTGCTTGCACTCTGAAGTTGCCAGGTCCCGTTCCTGTTTTCCCTGTCCGCCCTTCCTGGAGGCTGTATTTCCAGGCCTGTCTGAACTAAGTCCTGTATGTCTCCTGCCTTGCGGTGTCAGCTCCCGTGTCTGAACTGTGTCCTGTATGTCTCCTGCTTTACGGTATTAGTTCCCGTGTCTGAACTAAGTCCTGTATTTCTCCTGCCTTGCGGTGTCAGCTCCCGTGTCTGAACTGTGTCCTGTATGTCTCCTGCTTTACGGTATTAGTTCCCGTTTCTGAACTAAGTCCTGTTTGTCTCCTGCTTTACGGTATTAGTTCCCGTGTCTGAACTAAGTCCTGTATTTCTCCTGCCTTGCGGTGTCAGCTCCCGTGTCTGAACTGTGTCCTGTATCTTGTCTGTCCTGTCTGAACACGCTCCTTGCCTGTTCGTCCCGCCTCTCTGGGGGCAGTATTCCCAGACCCGCTCCTGTATCCCGCTGCAGTGTCGGTCTCCTCCGTACACTCAGTTCCAGTCTGAACTCTCTCCTATCCTTTACCTGTTTTGTCTATGTCCATTCCCTTCCTTTTCCTGCAGAGTCTGTACTCGTACCTAACTCCTGCTTGTTGTCTCTGTACTCCCGTTTGTGAGTTTTTGGTCCACTCGCTACTTCACTGCAAGTACCCTGTGGGTGTCTGGCTCTGTCTTTCCCTTCCTGTCTGTTCCGTGTGAACAGAGTCCTGTCCTGCCCTGCTTCTGCCCGCTGCTCCTGCAGTCCTGTCCTGCCCTGCTTCTGCCCGCTGCTCCGGCAGTCCTGTCCTGCCCTGCCTGTACCCTATCCTGCCTGTATTGTTCCTGAGTCCCAGTGTGTACTGGGCCCTATCCTGCCTGTATTGTTCCTGAGTCCCAGTGTGTACTGGGCCCTATCCTGCCTGTATTGTTCCTGAGTCCCGGTGTGTACTGGGTTCTATCCCGCCTGTGTTCCTACCTGCTAGTGCCTCCCCGTCTGCACTCTAGCTGTGCTTGCCTTTACCCCCCTGCCTGCATACCCGCCTGCCTGCATACCCGCCTGCCTGCATACCCGCCTGCCTGCATACCAGTCTGTTCCTGTATTTCCCTGTGTGGGTCAACAGCCGTGTCCGGGGTCTGTCCTGGAGTAGCACCTGGTCCCTCTGCTCGGTTCCTCCTTGGTGCACTGGCGTCGTATGCCGTCGTGCGACCCTGGTCGGATCGGGTGAATACTTAGTCACGCCCCTCCAGGCATACACTCTCCGGCACGGTCCAGTGGAATCACTATCAATCACACGCACACGCCGCTTAGCCCGGGCGTGTGCATAACAGCATGCTCAGGCCATGGTTCCCGTTGAGCCCCACGGCCTTCGCTCTCTGAGAAGTTTTTCCAGCAAATACATGCATTAAAATAAATAAATAAATTTTTTTTCCCTTTAGCTGAGTTCCAGGCGAATTACGCACCCGTCCAGATGGATCTATCAGCTCTCGTTCCTGCGGATCCGCCACGTTACTATGGGGATCCAAGACAGTGTCGTGCATTTGTGGAGCAATGCATGCTACACTTTAAGGCCTACCCTCTCTATTTTCCTTCCGATTGGGCTAAAGTGGCCTTTATGATTGACTACCTAGCGGGTGATGCCTTGAAATGGGTCACCCCCCTATGGGAAGCATGGGATCCTGTCATCCTTGACCTGCAGGCCTTCCTGGTGGCCTTTCGTATGGTCTTCGAGGACCCTAACTCTGAAGTCCCTGCTGAAGCTTCACTTCCCAATATCCCGGAGCAGCCCCGACAGGTAATGTGTGTGGGTAGCGCAATAGTCCTCCAGCCCAATGAGACTACTGCCCACCCAGAATCCTCACAGGGTGACTACGCTTTCCGGAATACTTCTCTCAACCTCAAGAGGCAGTCCAGACGTGCTAAACATAGAGGCAAGCCGTCACGCCAGGGTCTGTCCTCCCTGAGACCTCCTGAACCCTTCGGGGTGCTACCTGGTAGCGAAAGGACAGAGACTCTCCTATACTCTGTACCTGATACCTCGCTCGCTTCGTCCAGTGAGTCCAACCTAGTGTACTCCGAAGCAGAGGTTACTCCCGAGTCTCTACACCCCTCCGACCAGGCGGAGGACCTCCAGTTGTGTTCTGACCCCTTCGGGGTGCCACCTGGTGGTGAATGGACAGAGACTTTCCTATATCCTGGATCTGATACCTCACTCGCTTCGTCCAGTGAGTCCAACCTAGTGTACTCCGAAGCAGAGGTTACTCCCGAGTCTCTACACCCCTCCGACCAGGCGGAGGACCTCCAGTTGTGTTCAGAACCCTTCGGGGTGCCACCTGGTGGTGAATGGACAGAGACTTTCCTATATCCTGGACCTGATACCTCGCTCGCTTCGTCCAGTGAGTCCAACCTAGTGTACTCCGAAGCAGAGGTTACTCCCGAGTCTCTACACCCCTCCGACCAGGCGGAGGACCTCCAGTTGTGTTCAGAACCCTCCGGGGTGCCACCTGGTGGTGAACGGACAGAGACTTTCCTATACTCGGTACCCGATACCTCGCCTGCTTCCTCCAGTGAGTCCGACCTAGTGTTCTCCGAAGCAGAAGTTACTCCCGAGTCTCTACTCCCCTCCGACCAGGCGGAGGACCTCCAGTTGTGTTTAGAACCCTTCGGGGTGCCGCCTGGTGGTGAATGGACAGAGACTTTCCTATTTCCTGTACCTGATACCTCGCCTGCTTCCTCCAGTGAGTCCGACCTAGTGTTCTCCGAAGCAGAAGTTACTCCCGAGTCTCTACACCCCTCCGACCAGGCGGAGGACCTCCAGTTGTGTTTAGAACCCTTCGGGGTGCCACCTGGTGGTGAATGGACAGAGACTTTCCTATTTCCTGTACCTGATACCTCGCCGGCTTCCTCCAGTGAGTCCGACCTAGTGTACTCTGAAGCAGATGTTTTCTCTGAGCCTCTGTACTCTTCTGACCCGGCGGAGGACCTCCAGTTGTTTCCTGAATCCTCCGGGGTACCACCAGATAACAAAGAGACAGTGACTTTTCCTCATTATGTACCTGATAACCCGTCTATTTCTTCCTGTGAGCCTGACAAGATGTACCTCGAAGCAGAGATTACCCTCAAGTCTCTGTTCCCCTCCAACCCAGTGAACGACTGGTCCTCGAATTCCCTGCGGAAGATTCTGGCAGGCCTGAAGAAGAGGGGGCGTAAGGGGGGAGGTACTGTAACATACCTGGCGGCGTCCTTGCATGGTGGTCCATCTCCCACTGTGCAAGAGGGCGCACTTGATCTCCTGTCCAGAATGTCTCTCTGGCTTCCCTCCATGCTGTCTGTTTGTGTCTGTCTCTGCTGCTTAAGGGCGGCGCCCGATCACTTCCTGTCTTTTGTACCTGCTGTGGGTCACACCCCTTGTGCGTCCTCAGCCTATTGCTGTCTGACACTTGGTATATAGCTCAGCAGCTCCCTTCTATCCCTGCCTGAGCATATGTGTTTCTTTCAGTGTGTGCTTGCACTCTGAAGTTGCCAGGTCCCGTTCCTGTTTTCCCTGTCCGCCCTTCCTGGAGGCTGTATTTCCAGGCCTGTCTGAACTAAGTCCTGTATGTCTCCTGCCTTGCGGTGTCAGCTCCCGTGTCTGAACTGTGTCCTGTATGTCTCCTGCTTTACGGTATTAGTTCCCGTGTCTGAACTAAGTCCTGTATTTCTCCTGCCTTGCGGTGTCAGCTCCCGTGTCTGAACTGTGTCCTGTATGTCTCCTGCTTTACGGTATTAGTTCCCGTTTCTGAACTAAGTCCTGTTTGTCTCCTGCTTTACGGTATTAGTTCCCGTGTCTGAACTAAGTCCTGTATTTCTCCTGCCTTGCGGTGTCAGCTCCCGTGTCTGAACTGTGTCCTGTATCTTGTCTGTCCTGTCTGAACACGCTCCTTGCCTGTTCGTCCCGCCTCTCTGGGGGCAGTATTCCCAGACCCGCTCCTGTATCCCGCTGCAGTGTCGGTCTCCTCCGTACACTCAGTTCCAGTCTGAACTCTCTCCTATCCTTTACCTGTTTTGTCTATGTCCATTCCCTTCCTTTTCCTGCAGAGTCTGTACTCGTACCTAACTCCTGCTTGTTGTCTCTGTACTCCCGTTTGTGAGTTTTTGGTCCACTCGCTACTTCACTGCAAGTACCCTGTGGGTGTCTGGCTCTGTCTTTCCCTTCCTGTCTGTTCCGTGTGAACAGAGTCCTGTCCTGCCCTGCTTCTGCCCGCTGCTCCTGCAGTCCTGTCCTGCCCTGCTTCTGCCCGCTGCTCCGGCAGTCCTGTCCTGCCCTGCCTGTACCCTATCCTGCCTGTATTGTTCCTGAGTCCCAGTGTGTACTGGGCCCTATCCTGCCTGTATTGTTCCTGAGTCCCAGTGTGTACTGGGCCCTATCCTGCCTGTATTGTTCCTGAGTCCCGGTGTGTACTGGGTTCTATCCCGCCTGTGTTCCTACCTGCTAGTGCCTCCCCGTCTGCACTCTAGCTGTGCTTGCCTTTACCCCCCTGCCTGCATACCCGCCTGCCTGCATACCCGCCTGCCTGCATACCCGCCTGCCTGCATACCAGTCTGTTCCTGTATTTCCCTGTGTGGGTCAACAGCCGTGTCCGGGGTCTGTCCTGGAGTAGCACCTGGTCCCTCTGCTCGGTTCCTCCTTGGTGCACTGGCGTCGTATGCCGTCGTGCGACCCTGGTCGGATCGGGTGAATACTTAGTCACGCCCCTCCAGGCATACACTCTCCGGCACGGTCCAGTGGAATCACTATCAATCACACGCACACGCCGCTTAGCCCGGGCGTGTGCATAACACTCTGGCTCACTGTGTAGAGTTTCTGACTTCCTCTGGCTCACTGTTAGAGTTTCTGACTTCCTCTGGCTCACTGTTAGAGTTTCTGACTTCCTCTGGCTCACTGTGTAGAGTTTCTGACTTCCTCTGGCTCACTGTTAGAGTTTCTGACTTCCTCTGGCCCACTGTGTAGAGTTTCCGACTTCCTCTGGCTCACTGTTAGAGTCTCTGACTTCCTCTGGCTCACTGTGTAGAGTTTCTGATTTCCTCTGGCTCACTGTGTAGAGTTTCTGACTTCCTCTGGCTCACTGTGTAGAGTCTCTGACTTCCTCTGGCTCAATGTGTAGAGTTTCTGACTTCCTCTGGCTCACTGTTGGACTTTCTAACTTCCTCTGGCTCACTGTGTAGAGTTTCTGACTTCCTCTGGCTCACTGTTAGAGTTTCTGACTTCCTCTGGCTCACTGTTAGAGTTTCTGACTTCCTCTGGCTCACTGTGTAGAGTTTCTGACTTCCTCTGGCTCACTGTTAGAGTTTCTGACTTCCTCTGGCCCACTGTGTAGAGTTTCCGACTTCCTCTGGCTCACTGTTAGAGTCTCTGACTTCCTCTGGCTCACTGTGTAGAGTTTCTGACTTCTTCTGGCTCACTGTTAGAGTTTCTGACTTCCTCTGGCTCACTGTTAGAGTTTCTGACTTCCTCTGGCTCACTGTTAGAGTCTCTGACTTCCTCTGGCTCACTGTGTAGAGTTTCTGACTTCCTCTGGCTCACTGTTAGAGTTTCTCACTTCCTCTGGCTCACTGTTAGAGTCTCTGACTTCCTCTGGCTCACTGTGTAGAGTTTCTGACTTCCTCTGGCTCACTGTTAGAGTTTCTGACTTCCTCACTACAGATCCTGAATTTGAGTTCCAAACTCAGCTACAAAAAAAAGGCAAATAATGAATTACATTTCTAAAGGCATCCACTGGACAAGCTCACAATTGGATTTAATCAATAATTATTTTTGTACATTGGCCCTTTAGATTAAGAAGAACAGAAGACTTATAATTCATACATGAAAAAAGCGAGGTGGCACACCGATGTAATAAAATCTTCTTTTATTCCATTTCCATTAAAAATGCAGGCAAGCGGCGCCTTTTGCGGACGACGGCCGTTTCGCATGTCTATCACGCTTCTACGGGTCCAGGATATGAAGCGTGATAGACACGCGAAACGGCCGTCGTCCGCAAAAGGCGCCGCTTGCCTGCATTTTTAATGGAAATGGAATAAAAGAAGTTTTTATTACATCGGTGTGCCACCTCGCTTTTTTCATGTATGAATTGTGACTTACTTTGTTTCTGGAGGGAGTTGCACCCGATGGTAAGATTGATTGCTCCAGCTGATGAGGTCGAGCTTCTGGAGTCTCTGCACAAGGACTGAGTCGCTGCAGTGCTGGTTGCCTGTGCATTTGTAGAAGACTTATAATGATGATGGAAGGAGACACCTAAATTCTTCTATTTCATTACAGGAGATCCTCATGTCACCAAAATATAAAAAGGATGCAGAATATAGACATGCTCATAGCTTGTTCGGGGAAAGGTAGGAGGCTGTATCCTGTTTTATTTTATGTTTCATCATGCCATAACATTACAAATCTAGGCATATTATTAGATAAAAGAGTTAGAAGCTCCCTGTTAGACCATCCTAGCAGAAGTTGGATGGGATTGAGGTCAAGACTCTGTGCAGCTGGTCATGTTCTTCTACAACAAACTCTCTCAACCATGTGTTTATGAACCTTGCTGCATGGCCATGGATATCCTTGCCATGAAGCTCCAGACGGGAGCACAGTTTTTGTGCTGATGGAGGTCTGAACTCTGCAGTTATGAGGTCAGCAGAGCGGTGGTGACTTTTCTGCCCTCTGCCCCTCAGTACTTGATGATCGCGCTCTGTAACGTTACATTGTCTCCACTTCATGGCTGAATTGCTGCGGTTTCTTCCACTTCTCAATAATATCACTCTGAGGCGATGGGGGAATTTTTAGAAGAAATGTCATGAACAGACATGTTACACCAGTGGCTCCTATTACTGGACCGCGCTGCCATTAACAGTGAGCTCTGCACCACCGGCCGTTCTGTAGTAAAGGCAGATGGCATGGCGGAGGGCCGGATGTTACACACTGTGGGCAATGGGGCTGGATGATATCCTGAATTCAATGAATAAGATGTGCGTCCGAACACTTTTCTTCATACGGCGTACTCCTTTCTAATTGCTCCCACTGTTCAATGGTACTCCAGTGGTCTTTGTTTACTTGGTCGAAGTGACAACGAATTATAAATAATAATTCATTTATTTTCTTTTCAGGTTTATGGGTAATGGTCTTGTGACAGATGAAGACAACGATCACTGGAGTAGGCAAAGGAAGGTGATGGATCCTGCTTTCAAGAAAGAGTAAGTCAAGACATACACCAGATTCTCCAGAGCAGAGGTGCACAACCTTATTTGTTCAAAGTGCTAAATTTTGAAATTGCACCAGTCCCAAGAGCTGCATAAAATTTGAAGGGGTACTCTGATCCGAAATATATATATATATATAGTACTATATATGATATAATCTAATAAGCGGGGGTTCCATTTCTGGAACTTACACTGTTGTAGACAAAGAGGGTCCAATGAAAAGGAGTCAAGATGACCATAAAATGAGACTTCTCCATAGTTTTTGCGAGTTCCTGAACACATAAGAGTCGGAGATAGCTTGGGGCAAACAGAATGGCGTCGCGGCCCGAATGTAGACCCTGGGTGTCAAGTTGTGCACACTGCTCTAGCGGAAGCAAAATAGTTTGTACCCCCTATTTCCTACTTATGTACATTTGTATTCATTTTAGAGGGAGTTTGACTATTTATTTTAAATTACTACATATTAAAGAGAATCTGTCAGTAGGATTAACCACCCTAAGCCGTCTATATGAGCATGTAGGGCATAGAAAGTTAAATAAAATCATACCTTGATATCTTCGATCTGATATCTTATTCCAGGAGTAATCCACTTTTTTCTTATATGTAAACGAGCTGTTAAGATCTATGGGCAGGACATAGATCTCCCTGAGAATCGGCCTCCAGAGCTTATTTTAAATGTAAGGGGGAGTTACCAGTGTGAGACATGTAATGACTGACACATTGCTCTCATAATCACACACAGCTCTGCAGTGAGATCAGTAGAGCTAACATGGTACAGCAGAGCTAACACGGTCAAGGAAAACAAAAAAGCCAGTTGCATATTTAAATTAAGGGTGAGACCCTGCACTTAATAGGTGCCACGGATCACCTGAAGAAGCCAACTCCAAAAAAATGCATGTAAGAGAGAGGAGGAAACTGAGTTTCTGAGGTATAAAATGCAAAAAACGTTATTAAACACTATAGTCACCAATAGTAATTATGATGCAGTTTTCTTAATAATATAACAGAACCTAGAAGTCACTAGTGTGACATGACCAAGAGGGGTAAACCATACCGTTGTGGTGATGAGGACTCAGGTTGACAGGTAAGAGATGGACAACAGTCTTATTGGTGACTTTGGGACTTTGGGGGTGTTCTCCTGCCACATTAGCACCTGCTGTTTACAGTGGATCTTATGGATCTTTCTAGGTGGTTTTGATCACTCTGGGTTGACACAACGTTTATCTGTCTTGTTATACAGCTTTTTTTAATAGTGTTTAATAAAGTTTTTTGTATTTTATACCTCAGAAACTCCGTTTCCTTCTGTCTCTTTAGAGCTAACATGGTACAGCAGAGCTAACACAGTACAGCAGAGCTAACGCGGTACAGCAAAGCTAACACAGTACAGCAAAGCTAGCACAGTACAGCAGAGCTAACACAGTACAACAGAGCTAGCACAGTACAGGAGAGCTAGCACAGTACAGCAGAAGTGAACTTTGTCTCATTACAAACATTTGCTGCAGCAGTTGTCCTCTCATGGTGCTGTCCACTCTCATTACAAACACAACAAGCATATTTGTAGTTTGGGCCCACAAGGAGTATATACTTCTTTCTGCTTTTCCCGATGTTCCAGCTACCTTATAGAATTAATGGAAACTTTTAATGAAAAAGTAGAAGAGATGGAGGAGAAGCTATCAGAAAACGCTGATGGAGAAAGTCAGATTGTAATGCACGAAATGTTGAGAAGAGTCACACTGGATGTAATTGCCAAGGTAAAAATAAAAATGTCATGTCCACTCTTCCTTTGTCCAAACCAAATATGTATCACTAAAGGGCAGGGGCGGACACAGACTGTAGTGGGCCCCTGTGCAAGAAATTTTTGGGGCCCCCCCCCTGCCCTTCATAAGGCAACAAAGTTATGTAAACATAACCCCCCCATGTGCAGCTCTCATCCCCCCGTGCATCTCTCATCCCCCCCGTGCATCTCTCATCCCCCCCGTGCATCTCTCATCCATCCCATGTCCAGCTCTCATCCCATGGGCAGCTCACCCCCCCCGTGCATCTCTCATCCCCCCCGTGCAGCTCTCATCCCCCCCCGTGCAGCTCTCATCCCCCCCATGTGCAGCTCTCATCCCCCCGTGCATCTCTCATCCCCCCATGTGCATCTCTCATCCCCCCCATGTGCATCTCTCATCCCCCCCCATGTGCACCTCTCATCCCCCCATGTGCATCTCTCATCCCCCCATGTGCATCTCTCATCCCCCCATGTGCATCTCTCATCCCCCCATGTGCATCTCTTACCCCCCCATGTGCATCTCTCATCCCCCCATGTGCATCTCTCATCCCCCCCATGTGCATCTCTCATCCCCCCCATGTGCATCTCTCATCCCCCCCATGTGCATCTCTCATCCCCCCATGTGCATCTCTCATCCCCCCCATGTGCATCTCTCACCCCCCCATGTGCATCTCTCATCCCCCCCCAATGTACATCTCTCATCCCCCCCCCCATGTGCATCTCTCACCCCCCCCCCATGTGCATCTCTCACCCCCCCCCCATGTGCATCTCTGATTCCCCCCACTCCTGGTTAATTAATTGTATTTAAAAAAAATAAAACTTGTTATACTTACCCCCATGCGATCCCTGCAGAATCCTGGCGCTCGTCCACGTCGCTGCCACCACGTTCTCCTGACGTTCGGCCATGTGACGGCGCCACATGCATAGCCAGCAGCTTTTGTTTTGGCCAAAAGATTTTTAAAGCCGCCACCACGATAAGGTAGACTCTTCTGGCCGGGCCCTACTCTAACCTATTAAAATTTTCTTAAAATATCCAATACTCTTTTTAGATATATGTTTATTTAGTTTTCTTTAAGGGAATGTGTCATATACATTTTTTTTTAAAATGACCAATAATACCACATACAGGGAATACCGCCACACCATGACCAGACCACATATTACCACAACATAGTGACCGAATAATACCACACAGAAGGGAGAAAAACTGCCACACCATGACCAGACCACATATTACCACCACATTACTAATATTACCACCACATTACTAATATTACCATAAGTGTCATTATACACGGGAGCTCTATACATGGTATGTATAATGTAAGTGTCCAGGTAATCTAGTGATCACCAGTGACATTATACACAGGAGCTCTGTATATAATGTCAGTGTACAGGTAATACAGTGATCACCAGTGACATTATACATAGGAGCTCTGTATATAGTGTACAGGTAATACAGTGATCACCAGTCTCATTATACACAGGAGCTCTGTATATAGTGTCAGTGTACAGGTAATACAGTGATCACCAGTGACATTATACACAGGAGCTCTGTATATAGTGTACAGGTAATACAGTGATCACCAGTGACATTATACACAGGAGCTCTGTATATAGTCTACAGGTAATACAGGGATCACCAGTGACATTATACACAGGAGCCCGGTACATAGTATATAGTGTAAGTGTACATGTAATACACTGACTCACTGGTGACATGTCTAGGTGAAGTCCTTCAGCTACGCTTTTCTCCTTCATCCAGCACAGACCGCCATCACGTCTTCCAGCCAGGACTCGTCTCTGCATAAAATAACACAGTTATCTAGAGCACATTCCCCAACTTCTACATTACGCAGCTGAATACAGACGTGCATCCACCATCAATATATGGTTAGTTATTATGCAACCTACCATTCCAAATATAAATTGTAATCCACCACGGTGCCCCCATTAACTGTAAATAGGCACTCAATATATAATTTAATTAGAACCTCTACTCTTTCCGCCAATTTGTTACCAGTTACACTCCTGCATCCGCAACGCCCCCTACTCTATGCTTCCTGCTCCCCGCATTCATTATTTACATGCACCCCCTGCCCCAATTCATTATATCGTGTCCGTGCTCTCCCCACCCCATCATCATTTATCATTTACTCTCCCCCACCCCACATTCATTATGTGCAGCTCATTATCCCCCTACTCCCAATTCCCCCATGTGCAGCTCATTTTCTCCCAATTCCCCCATGTGCAGCTCTCATCCCCCCCATGTGCAGCTCTCAAACCCCTCCATGTGCAGCTCTCAAACCCCCCCATGTGCAGCTCTCAAACCCCCCCCATGTGCACATCTCTCACCACCCCCACATGTGCACATCTCTCATCCCCCTCCCCCACATGTGCACATCTCTCATCCCCCTCCCCCACATGTGCACCTCTCTCATCCCCCTCCCCCACATGTGCACCTCTCTCATCCCCCTCCACCACATGTGCACCTCTCTCATCCCCCTCCCCCACATGTGCATCTCTCATCCCCCCCACATGTGCATCTCTCACCCCCCCCCCACATGTGCATCTCTCATCCCCCCCCCAACATGTGCATCTCTTATCTCCCCCCCCCCCACATGTGCATCTCTCCCCCCCCACATGTGCATCTCTCATCCCCCCCCACATGTGCATCTCTCATCCCCCCCCACATGTGCTTCTCCCATCTCTCCACTCCTAGTTAATTGTATTTTAAAAAAAATAAAACTTGTTATACTTACCCCCATGCAATCCCTGCAGAATCCTGGCGCTCGTCCAAATCGCTGACACCAGGTTCTCCTGACTTCCGGCCATGTGACGGTGCCGTCACATGACCGGAAGTCAGGGGAATCATGAAGGCGCAGCCACGGCAGCGCAGCACAGAGATGTCCCGGACCCGGCGCTTAGCATGGGGCCGGGGGCCCCATGAGGCGAGAGATGCACAAGAGGGGGGCCCCCAACGGGGCTCCGAGGGGGCCCCTACCGGCCGGGCCCCATACTGGAGTCAGGGCAGTCATGCCCTGATGGCGGCCCTGCTGGAGGCTGGAGGGGCCCCCTCTCCCTCGGGGCCCCCGTTCAATTAACCGGCTGCACGGGCGGTAGTTCCGCCCCTGCTAAAGGGTATAGAAAGCCTCCTTTCAAATACCCCATTAGATAATTCTAAGTTTAGGTCCCTCATTTGTAACTTCCAGCAGTTGCCCAGAGGACGGAGCAGTGACAAAGAGCTGAATGACATGGTAAATGCATGTAGTATCTGATCAGCCATTTATTTCTGTGTACACTACGCAATGCTCCATATACCCTGTGGTGGCGCTGTAGGGAAATTGAACACTTACTGCTGAGTTCCCTAAAGATTATTGCTGATTGCCGGAGATTAAAGTAGAAAGATTATCTGTGATCAACTTATTTTTAAGGGAACTTTTCTTAAGATAAAAAAAAATGATTGTGCAGATTAAAGAACTTTTTTTTAACCTCTTGGTGACATTTGCATGGCGTATTCATTGTGTCGAAAACGAAAAAAAAAATGTCTGTGTCTCCAAAGCGTTAACCTGCTTTACATTTGTGCACACCTGTAAAGGTGAAACTGGAACGTTTGCATAATTTGTCCTCCGACCATGGCCTCAACCTTGCGTGCAATTGTTTATGTAGATTCTGTGTCCTTGTATGCAGATACAACATATAGATGAGCTGTTAAAACGGCAGCTGAACTCTTGTGCGTACACGGGCAGTCAATTAAATAGCCATATAGATCTGTTCGGTGACTCCAGGATGGGACGTATGATCTCAAAGTTCATGGAAACTACTGTAGTCAATGATAATACTCACATAAAAGAAGACATACTCCGACATATGTAAAATAACAGGCTATAGTAGTCATTGTGGGCCCTGTCTGTCTATTTCAGGCTGCTTTTGGTTTGGAGCTGGGGTGTCACACACTGATTCCACAAGCCATTTCAGTTGTTACAAAAGGCCTGAATGAAGCTCTTAACCCGCTTGCAAAGGTTTGTGTTAAAGCACGTTATTAGAAAATGTCTTATGTGGAAAACAAGTTTTTATGTTGAATATATATATTTTTAGAATGTTTGCTGTTTTTTTTCTATGTTAATCGCTATATTTTAATACAAATCAAAAAATTACTGTTTTCAGTCTACTAACACTAAAATTAGACTTATACTCCCTGGTCTGTAGAGATCACTTATTCACAGTAATGTCATTATCATTATGGGCAGGATTACAATGATAGGAAACGCCTACTGTATATACAGTACATAACACAGGATCCGCCATTCACTATAGGTGATGTCACAGCTCACCTCCTCCTGTACAATGACTGATAACACCTCTATATACAGTAGATAATACAGGATCCACCATTCACAATAGATGATATCACAGCTCACCTCCTCCTGTACAATGACTGATAACACCTCTATATACAGTAGATAATACAGGAATCACCATTCACAATAGGTGATATCACAGCTCACCTCCTCCTGTACAATGACTGATAACACCTCTATATGCAGTAGATAATACAGGATCCACCATTCACAATAGGTGATGTCACAGCTCACCTCCTCCTGTACAATGACTGATAGCACCTCTATATACAGTAGATAACACAGGATCCAACATTCACAATAGGTGATATCACAGCTCACCTCCTCCTGTACAATGACTGATAACACCTCTATATACAGTAGATAATACAGGAATCACCATTCACAATAGGTGATATCACAGCTCACCTCCTCCTGTACAATGACTGATAACACCTCTATATGCAGTAGATAATACAGGATCCACCATTCACAATAGGTGATGTCACAGCTCACCTCCTCCTGTACAATGACGGATAGCACCTCTATATACAGTAGATAACACAGGATCCACCATTCACAATAGGTGATGTCACAGCTCACCTCCTCCTCCTGTACAATGACTGATAACACCTCTATATACAGTAGATAACACAGGATCCACCATTCACAATAGGTGATGTCACAGCTCACCTCCTCCTGTACAATGACTGATAACACCTCTATATACAGTAGATAATACAGGATCCACCATTCACAATAGATGATATCACAGCTCACCTCCTCCTGTACAATGATTGATAACACCTCTATATACAGTAGATAACACAGGATCCACCATTCACAATATTTGTTGTTACAGTTCACCTCCTCCTCCTGTACAATGTCTGATAACATCTCTATATATAGTAGATAATACAGGATCCACCAATCATAATAGGTGAAATCACACCTCACCTCCTCTCTCTCCTGTACAATAACTAATAGCACCCCTATATACAGTAGATAGCATGGGATCCACAATTCACAATAGGTGATGTCACAGCTCACCTCCTCCTCCTGTACAGTGACTGATAACACCTCTGTATACAGTAGATAATACAGGATCTACCATTCACAATATGTGATATCACAGCTCACCTCCTTCCCCTCCTGTACAATGACAGTGGTATAAGAACATTTATGCTTTTTTAACTAATGCCACTTTTCTGTATATAAAGTATATTCCATGGAAGCAGGCCTTTATCAGAGAGGTCCAGAGAAACACCAAACTTCTGCGGGAGACTGGCAGAGAATGTATCAAAAGGCGACAGAAAGCAAAAGAGCGAGGACATCAGCTGCCAAATGATGTACTGACACAAATACTCAATATGGCAGGTACGGAGGTTATCTGTAACATGTATGACTGCTATACTATATAGAAAAAAAAACAGTGACTATGGCCTGAATGTCCCATGTCGCAGAGAAAAATTAAAAATCCATAAAGATATCTCCAGAGAGGGGACAAATCACCCTCACATTGAACATATGGGATTAATTATAACTGGGGAAGTGAGAAACTAATTATAACTGGGTAAGTGAGAGAGCTAAAACTTAAACCTCCATTGAAGTAGGGACCTCCTGCAGTGACTAGGTATTGACAACAGAAGATTGGCTCTGAGAACCAGCCACCAAGACTGGGATTCGTTTATTCAGAGGCGGAGAAGTACACTTCCAAGGCAAGAGCTTCCTTTATTCAAAGCACTAATTGCAGACCTTTTGGAGCCAGTGGTCAGTGATGAATATTGGAATTTGCATCAATCCGATATTTATGGGAGATATATTTTTGGCGTCATAGTGAACGGATGAACATAATGCATTCACTCACATCACTGTAAGGCCATTCTAACCACTCCAACTTAATATTAGCCCGATGGATGATTCTATCCATGCCATGTTTCATCTCTATAGAAAGGTAAACTTGCGACATAAAACATGATGACAATATCTGCCGCCTGGGACCTCCAGGGGCAAAGATATCCTGAAAGTTAGGGATCTCATAAATTTCTAACAGACCTAGCACATCCCACAACCAGCCCCCATTTCCGCTCACGAAGGATAGGTATGAGGGTGTAACCTTGTGCTAATAAAAATTGGAGTTTGGGTTTCTTTCATTGTTCATTTCTGGAAGACACGATTCTCTATGAGAGTGTTCCATTTTCCTAATTGGAGCGCTTCCCTCCATGAAGATAAGAGTCATTCCGGCAACATTACGTTTTGGATTTCTCTTTCGTTATTCCTTTTTACACCATGTAATTATATATACCGTATTGTTTTGTTCCCATTTTCTAAAGTCTTTGTATATTTTTTTATAATCACTGCCTTCCTTTCCGGATTAAATATATAAAATTTAATAGCTCTGTTCCTCTTGCTCTGTAAACTGCACCCCTTAAGCCATACAGTATCTGTAACGTGTGTCCAATTGGTCGGTATAAACGATTGGTGGTGGCAGCTAGTAGTTCCTTTAGTTATTGTGGAGTTGGCAGTGACCGTACAGAGGTATATATATATATATATATATATATATACATATATTCCATGAGTTGGATTCGGAGGTGTATATACCATATGCACACTGTGAGTGCCCCAATAACAACCCTAGTAGTGGAAGCAGCCGAGGCCTCGTCCGTCACTCGTCAACTATTTACTGTATTGGAACTGTCATTATATTTTATATAGGTTAAACCTTTTCATTTTTTTCCTGCAGATTTGGAGAAAGACTGTGATCTTGAGAATTTAGTGGATAATTTTGTCACACTTATTATTGGAGGTTTGTATATGGTTTGTATCATATTTCACATTGGTTGTAGGGAATCAACTAACCACTGGGGTATCATAGGGAGGGCCAAAGAGGCAGTTGCACTGCGCCCTCCCAGCGCTGCCTACACAGCTGAGATTGAGCAAATAATGAATGAAGACAGAACATGATTCAGTATTGTCTTCCTTCATTATTAAGAGCTGCCTTTGCGATTTTAGACAAATGTTACATATAATCCCTAACATACATTAGAGCTAGGGTTTGGAATAAGGCTAAGGTTAGGATTAAGGATAGAGTTATGGATAGATCTAAGGCTGCAATTAGGGTTAACGTTATGGATAGAGCCAGGGTTAGAAAGAAGGAGAAAAGATATATGTAGACCATAGTGATCACTAAGGTCTACATATATCATTTGAGAAAAAAAGGAAAGGATGATCCAGTGTATCATGCTAGTTTCTTAAAATAAAACATAGCTTTTATTGTGCCCATTAAAACATTGCTCCTCACCAAAGGTCCACATGGTGCACTACAAGGATCAGGACCTACGCGTTTCGACATTTAAGTCTTAATCATGGTCTCTCTGACCCAAGTGCTGACCGACATATAAACATAGTCAGTGAGAGACATTAATTTGCCACCTGATCATCAGCACATGAGGTCACCGTGATGGGCGTGTATGCATCCAAAATAAAACCATTATTATAAAACATATCACAAACATTACACATACCAAATACAAATATAAAAACATAAAATATGATAGTAACTTTTACTTGTATGTTCGCACTAAAAAAGGCTTGGAGACAGTGTCATACCCAGTGTAGGTGATTTCCTAGCCACCAATCTGATATAATTACTGAGTATATTGCTGAGACAAGAATCCTGATGTAACATTGGAATATATTTTTTAATAATATTCACTATTTTCATGTATTGGGGACTGTATGGGTTTTTTTGAGAATGTTATGTTTGGGCTAAAATTTCTCTTGTTACTTGTCTTATTGTTTCTAAGAAGATCCTTGTGTTTCTTTACGATCTGACACTTCCCTTAAGCACCTTTTCTATGAAAGTAATCAGTATTTTTACCCCTTGAAATCACGTCCAGTGGTTCTAGACCAATTCCAAGATCTCATTGAAAAGGATTTAGTATCTTTGAAAAAAAGAAGTCTCAGGTACCAGAAATAAATGTGATAATTTAACAAAGAAAGATAGATATGTCCTTAAAAAATTATCAAATAATATGGATCTTGTAGTTCGCCAAGCGGACAAGGGGGGCACAATAGTGATCTTGGATGCTGGATTGTATAAAAAATTAAACTTAATAGACCTGAACAATGATGATATCTATTTAAAATTGACATGGGACCCCACACAGGATTTCAATATAGAACTATTAAAATTATTACAGGAGGGTCAGAATATGGGGGCAATAGATGAGAAACTAGCAGAGCATTTGTATGTAAATCATCTGGTAATTTCCATATACCATTCATTCCCCAAAATTCACAAACACGTGTTCCCACCACCACTAAGACCCATAGTGGCTGGTATAGGATCGCTGGGAGAAAGACTAAGTGGATGGGTAGAATTTTATTTAAAACCTCTAGTACAAGAGATACCCAGCTACATCAGGGATTTAAAATTTGTAACTAGTATATTTGATAATTTCATCTGGCAGGATAATTTTAACTGGCTTTCTAGTGATGTAGTAGCGCTCTATCCTTCTATTCCGCATGGTGTAGCATTGTCAAGTCTGAACTAACATCTAGACAGGTATAGTACCTACAGTGTGGAAATTAAGGATTTCATCCTAATGTCAGTCAAATTTTTTTTAGACCATGACTATTTTAGCTTTGATGGTCTTTATTACTTACAAAAGAAGGGAGTCAGTATGGGCAGCAAAGTCTCCCCTTCCTTATCCAATATCGTCATGTCTAGATGGGAGGAGCTTTACATCTATAATGATACTAACATATACAGTTCTAAAATTATATGGTATGGTCGATTTATTGACGATCTGCTCTTGGTGTGGAGGGGGAGACAGGAGGAGGCGTTGGACTTTATGAAAATTCTAAATTTCAACGATTTTAATCTCAAATTTACTTGGTGTTTTGACAATTATTCTATTAATTTTTTAGATCTTAAATTAATTGGAAATAAATACACCCATTCAGTGAATATAGCTCCTTTTAGAAAGAGTATGGCCAACAATACCATTTTACAAGCCGAATCGTGTCATCCCACACATATCAAACGGAATATTCCCTATGGGGAACTAATCAGGACTAGAGGTAATTACACAGATAGGATTACTTTTGAAAGGGAAGCAAATAAAGTCTGTGGGAAACTGCAAGCCAGAGGGTATCCAGATTGGAGACTTAGGGCCCCGTCACACTAAGCGATGCAGCAGCGATCCCGACAACGATACGACCTGTCAGGGATCGTTGCTGCATCGCTAATACATCGCTGGTGAGCTGTCAAACAGGCAGGCTCACCAGCGATCAGGGGAGCAGCGATATCGTGGAAAGAATCGTTCCACGATGTCCTGCTCCCGTTACCAGCCT
The DNA here is from genome assembly GCF_046119375.1 of Phyllobates terribilis. NCBI lineage: Eukaryota > Metazoa > Chordata > Amphibia > Anura > Dendrobatidae > Phyllobates > Phyllobates terribilis. The sequence continues at coordinate 50,878,595 of NW_027362767.1, read as the reverse complement.
GCTGCAAGCAGGAGCAGGCTGGTAACTATGGTAAACATCGGGTTACTAAGTGCGCGTGTGCCCCTAGTAACCCGCTGTTTACCATGGATACCACTCTGCTACGGTGCGCGGGAGCCTCCGCGCACCGTAGCAGAGTGGTATCCATGGTAAATAGCGGGTTACTAAGTGCGCGCGTGCCCCTAGTAACCCGATGTTTACCATAGTTACCAGCCAGATCGTTGGTCCCGCTGGTCACACACAGCGATGTGTGCTGACCAGCGGGAGGCCAACGACCAAAAAATGGTCCAGGACACTTTGCAACGATCAGCGACCTCACAGCAGGGGCCTGATCGTTGCAAAGTGTCACACACAGCGACATCGCTGGTGAGTCACCAAAACCGTGACTCAGCAGCGATCTCGCTAGCGATATCGCTATGTGAGACGGGGGCTTAAGAAAGGCTTATCAATCAGCAGCAAATTTGGATCGGAAGGATCTTCTTAGAAACAATAAGAGAAGTAACAAGAGACATTTTAGCCCAAACATAACATTCTCCACAACATACTGTCCCCAATACATGGAAATAGTGAATATTATTAAAAAATGTATTCCAATGTTACATCAGGATTCTTATCTCAGCAATATACTCAGTAATGATATCAGATTTGTGGCTAGGAAATCACCTACACTGGGTATGACACTGTCTCCAAGCCTTTTTCAAAGCGAACAAACCAGTCATTATAAATCGAGTATGTGGCTTGAATTAAATGTTTTTTTCAAATGTGGTGCTAATTGTTGCAAAGTATGTCCACATGTAATAAAAAAAGATAATTTTACATCTATACGTAATGAACAAACATACAAAATACATGATTTTATAAACTGCAACACTCCCTGGGTAATTTACCTTGTGGAATGCTCACAATGTAAAATACAATACATACAGTAGGTTGTACCACGGGAGCTCTAAAGGTCCGCATAAGAAGACACATCTCGGATGCAGTAAATCCACTTGCAACGAATTCATCCGCAGTTTCAAAACATTTTTCAGGAGTGCATAAAGGAGACGTATCTGCCCTGAGGTTTCAAGGAATTGAAAAGGTATATAAACCAATATGGGGGGGGGGATCATAAGCGTAAACTTTTGAATAGGGAATCTTATCAGATTTTTATGTTGGAAACTCGCTCACCTTCAGGACTTAATCGTAGGCAAGATTTAATACTGCAATATTAAGGCTACGTGCGCACTATCAGGAATTGCTTATAGAAATTTCTGCAATGTTTTGCACCTTTTTGCAGCAAAAACGCTGCAAAAATTCCACAGTGTTTTTCATGTTTTTTTGCCTTAGGATTTGCCATGCATTTTTTTTTTCAATGCACTGGATTGAAAAGACGCAGGCCAAAATGCACTAATAAAGGACATCCTGCTTCTTTTTTTGCACATGAAATTCAGTCAGGAAAATTCCTGATCATGTGCACAGATCATGCAAAATCTCATGGGAGATCATGGGATATAAGTTTATAATGCGTTTTTGGCCCATTTCTGCACAGAAAAGAGGCACAAAAAAGCACCAAAAACACATAGTGTTCACATAGCCCAACATATATATATATATATATAAAAATCAGAATATTCTGCTTGTCATGTTACTATCATATTTTATGTTTTTATATTTGTATGTGGTATGTGTAATGTTTGTGATATGTATTATAATAATGGTTTTATTTTGGATGCATACACGCCCATCACGGTGACCTCGTGCTGGTGAACAGGTGGCAAATTAATGTCTCTCACTGACTATGTTTATATGTCGGTCAGCACTTGGGTCAATGAGACTATGATTAAGATTTAAATGTCAAAACGTGTAGGTCCTGATCCTTGTAGTGCACCATATGAACAATTGATGAGGAGCAATGTTTTAATGGGCACAATAAAAGCTATGTTTTATTTTAAGAAACTAGCCTGATACACTGGATCATCCTTTCCTTTTTTCTCATCTGAGTTACTGCGGCTTCTCTGACCGGATCCGGGCGAGGCGATTTGGCTCCACACTCCGAATGGTGAGCGGACTCAGTTGTGCATTTACATATATAATTTCTCTTTATTTATCTTCATTTTCTTTATTCAAAAAAGGAAAAGGGAAAGAAAAAAAAATTAAACATTTCTTTTTTAATTATTTTTTAATTATCAGTTGGCTACAGACTCTACGCTAGGGACCGGCTGCACCTTAATGGGGAGGGTGCAGCTGTGCTGGGGGAGAAAATGGCTAGAAGGTTGGAGGAGTGTTTAAACTAGGGATTGGGGGGGAGGGTATTCATTTTATAGGTGGGGAAGATAGTGCAGATAGTGACCTGGGCACAAATAAAGAAATTGGGGGTGGGGTTAGAACAGTCAATAAAGTAAGAAGGAATAGAGGTACAGAGAGATACATAAAATGCATGTACACTAATGCCAGAAGCCTCACCAACAAAATGGAGGAATTAGAATTCATTTTGTTGGAAAATAATTATGACATGGTAGGGATATCTGAGACGTGGCTGGGCGAGAGCCATGACTGGGCAGTTTATTTACAAGGCTATAGTCTGTTCAGAAATGACCGTACAAACAAGCGAGGGGGGGGGTGTGTGTTTATATGTAAAATCATCCTTAAAACCTGTCTTGCGGGAGGATATATGTGAATCTAATGAAAATGTAGAGTCCCTGTGGGTGGAGATAAGGGGAGGGGGAAAAAATAATAAAATACTGATAGGAGTTTGTTATAAGTCTCCAAAAATAATGGAAGTAGCGGAGAATATCCTCATAAAGCAAATAGATGAAGCAGCGACTCAAGGAGAAGTCATTATTATGGGAGACTTCAACTACCCTGAAATACATTGGGGGACAGAAACATGTAGTTCAAGCAAAGGAAATAGGTTTTTGACTACTATGAGAGACAATTACCTTTCACGACTGGTTCAGGACCCAACAAGAAGGGGGGCACTGCTAGACCTAATATTAACCAATAGGCCAGACCGCATATCAAATATACCAGTTGGGGGTCACTTGGGTAATAGTGATCACAAAATAATACGTTTTCATGTAACCTTTAATAAGATGTGTAGTAGAGGGGTTACAAGGACACTAAACTTCAGGAAGGCAAATTTCAAACGGTTAAGAGATGATCTTAGTGCAATAAACTGGGACGATATCCTGAGACATAAAGCTACACAAAGCAAATGGGAGACATTTCTTAGCATCCTGAATAGGACCTGTGTACAATATGTACCCTATGGGAATAAACATGCTAGAAATAGGAGGAAACCACTATGGCTAAATAGAGCTGTAAGGGGTGCAATAAGTGACAAAAAGAAAGCATTTAGAGAACTAAAGCAAGTAGGTAGTGATGAGGCATTAAATAAATATAGAAAATTAAATAAATTCTGTAAAAACCAAATCAAGGCAGCAAAGATTGAGGCAGAGAGAATCATTGCCAGAGAAAGTAAAAAGAACCCCAAAATATTCTTTAACTACATAAATAGTAAAAAACTAAAAAATGATAGTGTTGGCCCCCTTAAAAATAGTCTGGGTGAAATGGTGGATGAGGATGAGGAAAAAGCCAATATGCTAAATGATTTTTTTTCAACCTTATTTACACAAGAAAATCGCATGACAGAAAACATGATTAGTGATAACAAAAATTCTCCAGTAAATGTCACTTGCTTAACCCAGCAGGAAGTACGGCAGCGTCTAAAAATCACTAAAGTTGACAAATCCCCAGGCCCGGATGGGATACACCCGCGAGTACTGCAGGAATTAAGTAACGTCATAGATAGACCATTATTTTTAATCTTTAAAGATTCCATAATAACAGGGTCTGTACCACAGGACTGGCGTATAGCAAATGTGGTGCCAATATTCAAAAAGGGGACAAAAACTGAACTTGGAAATTATAGGCCGGTAAGCTTAACCTCTACTGTGGGTAAAATCCTGGGGGGTTTCCTAAGAGATGCTATACTAGAGTATCTGAAGAAGAATAACCTCATGACCCAATATCAACATGGGTTTACGAGGGACCGTTCCTGTCAAACTAATCTGATCAGCTTTTATGAGGAGGCAAGTTCCGGACTGGACCAAGGAAATGCAGTGGATGTTGTGTATATGGACTTTTCAAAAGCTTTTGATACGATTTCACACAAAAGGTTGATACATAAAATGAGAACAATGGGGATAGGGGAAAATATACAGTGCCTACAAGTAGTATTCAACCCCCTGCAGATTTAGCTGGTTGACACATGCGGAATTAACTTGGCATTGTGACATTTATACTGTAGATCAGCCTGGAAGTGGGAAATGCACTGCAGCAAATTTTGTTTTTGTTTTTTTTGTTTTTTAAAACGTAAAAAGTTAATTCAGAGTGTCATTTATTATTCAACCCCTCAAACCACAAGAATTCTGTTTGGTCCCCCTAAAGTATTAAGAAGTAGTTCAGGCACCAAGAATAATGAGCTTCACATGTGTGGATTAAAGATCTCTTTTGCCAGCCTTTTCTGACTATTTAAGACCCTCCCCAAACTTGTGAACAGCACTCAGACATGGTCAACATGGGAAAGACAAAGGAGCATTCCAAGGCCATCAGAGACAAGATCGTGGAGGGTCACAAGGCTGGCAAGGGGTACAAAACCCTTTCCAAGGAGTTGGGCCTACCTGTCTCCACTGTTGGGAGCATCATCCGTATGTGGAAGGCTTATGGAACTACTGTTAGCCTTCCACGGCCAGGACAGCCTTTGAAAGTGTCCTCCCGTGCCGAGACCAGGCTTGTCCGAAGAGTCCAGGCTAACCCAAGGACAACAAGGAAGGAGCTCCGGGAAGATCTCATGGCAGTGGGGACATTGGTTTCAGTCAATACCATAAGTAACGTACTCCACCGCAATGGTCTCCGTTCCAGACGAGCCCGTAAGGTGCCTTTACTTTCAAAGCGTCATGTCAAGGCTCGTCTACAGTTTGCTCATGATAACTTGGAGGACTCTGAGACAGACTGGTTCAAAGTTCTATGGTCTGATGAGACCAAGATCGAGATCTTTGGTGCCAACCACACACGTGACGTTTGGAGACTGGATGGCACTGCATACGACCCCAAGAATACCATCCCTACAGTCAAGCATGGTGATGGCAGCATCATGCTGTGGGGCTGTTTCTCTGCCAAGGGGCCTGGCCATCTGGTCCGCATCCATGGGAAGATGGATAGCACGGCCTACCTGGAGATTTTGGCCAAGAACCTCCGCTCCTCCATCAAGGATCTTAAGATGGGTCGTAATTTCATCTTCCAACAAGACAACGACCCAAAGCACACAGCCAAGAAAACCAAGGCCTGGTTCAATAGGGAAAAAGTCAAGGTGTTGGAGTGGCCTAGTCAGTCTCCTGACCTTAACCCAATTGAAAACTTGTGGAAGGAGCTCAAGAATAAAGTCCACATGAGACACCCAAAGAACCTAGATAACTTGGAGAAGATCTGCATGGAGGAGTGGGCCAAGATAACTCCACAGACCTGTGCCGGCCTGATCAGGTCTTATAAAAGACGATTATTAGCTGTAATTGCAAACAAGGGTTATTCCACAAAATATTAAACATAGGGGTTGTATAATAATTGACCCACACTTTTATGTTTAAAATTTAATAAAATTCAACTGAGCAACATAACTTTTTGGTTTGTAAGATTTATGCTTCTGTTCATAAAACCTACTCTCGTTTGCAGTTTGAAGGCTCTAACTTATTTGCATCTTATCAAACCAGCTAAATCTGCAGGGGGTTGAATACTACTTGTAGGCACTGTATGTATGTGGGTTAAGAATTGGCTCAGTGATAGGAAACAAAGGGTGGTTATTAATGGAAAACACTCAGACTGGGTCTCAGTTAACAGTGGGGTACCACAGGGGTCAGTATTGGGCCCCCTTCTTTTTAACATATTTATTAATGACCTTGTAGGGGGCATACAGAGTAATATTTCAATATTTGCAGATGACACTAAACTCTGCAGGGTAATCAATACAGAGGAGGACAATTTTATATTACAGGAGGATCTATGTAAACTAGAAGCTTGGGCTGATAAATGGCAAATGAGCTTTAATGGGGATAAATGTAAGGTAATGCACTTGGGCAGAGGAAATAAAATGTATAATTATATGCTTAATTGTAAAACACTGGGCAAAACTGTAACTGAAAAAGACCTGGGTGTATTGGTGGACGACAAGCTCACGTTTAGTGGCCAGTGTCAGGCTGCTGCTGCAAAGGCAAATAAAATAATGGGATGCATTAAAAGAGGCATAGATGCTCATGAGGAGAACATCATTTTACCTCTATATAAGTCATTAGTGCGACCACACTTAGAATACTGTGTACAGTTCTGGTCTCCGGTGTATAAGAAAGACATAGCTAAACTAGAGAGGGTGCAGAGAAGAGCGACCAAGGTTATTAGAGGACTGGGGGGTCTGCAATACCAAGACAGGTTATTAGAGGACTGGGGGGTCTGCAATACCAAGACAGGTTATTACACTTGGGGTTATTTACTGTGGAAAAAAAGAAGGCTTAGGGGTGATCTTATTACTATGTACAAGTATATGAGGGGACAGTACAAAGACCTTTCTACTGATCTTTTTACTCAGGCCTGAGACTGGGACAAGGGGGCATCTTCTACGCCTGGAGGAAAGAAGGTTTAAACATAATCACAGACGGGGATTCTTTACTGTAAGAGCAGTGAGACTATGGAGCTCTCTGCCGCATGATGTTGTAATGAGTGATTCACTGTTAAAATTTAAGAAGGGCCTGGATGCCTTTCTTGAAAATTATAATATTACAGGTTATAAATACTAGATTCCTTGATAGGGCGTTGATCCAGGGAACTAGTCTGATTGCCGTATGGCGTCGGGAAGGAATTTTTTCCCCCAATGTGGAGCTTAGTGTTTGCCACATGGTTTTTTTTTGCCTTCCTCTGGATCAACAAGTTATGCTATGGGTTGGACTAGATGGACTTAGTCTTCCTTCAACCTTAAAAACTATGTTACTATGTTCCTATGTTATGTTTTTTTAACACAAAAAGAACAGATGTGTATTTTTGTGTTGAAGTGATACTTTTTAACTTTTTCATAATGGGATGTTAATCAGATTGACATGTTTCTTACAAAAAAGGTTTGTTATTTGTTATTTTATATATAATATTTATATGTTTATATATATATATATATATATATGTGAAAAAAACTGAGAACAATGCGGGATGAAGCACTCCTCCTCTTCCTCTTTTTGTAACCCCTCCCTCTCTCACTCTGGCAAAGGGCTATAAAAGAAGGGTCAAATTAATATTTTCCATACACCTGAAGAAGGCTGCAAACAGCCGAAACGCGTTGTGTATATAGGTTTTATTGTTTTATATTAGTGTGAATAATACTTTTTTTTTTTTTTTTTTTTTTTACTTACGAGCAACCTGAAGTTCATGCACCTTGATCTCACTTGGTGACAAAGACAGCGCCATCACCTGGTTCTTCCTTTTGGCATCCTTCTTTCTGATACTTGAATTGATATGCAGCAGTTGATCCCTTTTTTGTCCACTAGGTGGTGCCCTCCTAAATACAGTATATAGAATAGAGCTAGGGTTACAATTAGGGATAGGGTTATGGATATGTGACGCTCACAGCCCTCCCTGGGAGATGGGGGCACTCGGAGCCGGGTCAGATATTTGAGGGGTTGCAGCCGTGGCCTGGACCCGTTCCGTGCCCAGGGCCGTCACATAAAAGGTTTAATGGGCTTTCAGAGTTGGTGTTAATCGAGTGGATGTAATGACTACGCCACCTGTGGAGTCTAATGATTCGCCACCAGCGCTGCGGCAGTCCTCTGAGGCGGGATGTAGTGGCAGCAGAAGATGGTACTACTCCCCACAGGTGGAGCAGGGCCTCAGGGCAGAGAAGACGGATCAGGGGAGTAGTAGTAGGAGATGTGGCGCGGTGTAGTGCGGTGCCGCGTTGAAATAAGGAACCGGAGGCATTAGATGCAGTCTTCCAAGCTTTACTCACGATGTTAGGTGTCAGCTGCAAGGCTTCTCCTTGCTCCTCACGGCGCGCTGCGGCCACCAGGAAGGGGTTCAGCACACTCCGGGTAGTTCGGGTGCGTGAATCAGGACCCCCGCACCAGAGTGTTCCTAGACTTTCCCACTAGGTCCTCTCCTGTCCATGTGTGGTACGTGTACTAAGGCCGGGTCTCCCTCTGGACTATGCACAGAATAAGGGTACGGGTGGCGACTCCGCTCCGTCCGTTACCCGGTGGGATCCACTGAGCCTCCGGGCTTCTCCGACTAAGACTTGAAGTGACAGAGTCTGATATCGGGGGCCGGTACCCCTTTTGCAGCAGGAATCCCTCTGACTAGACCAGAATAGTGAGGACAGGTTGCGTATACCGCTCCGTCTGCATCCCCCTGGGATCCTTTTGCCTGTGGAGCTTGTCTCCTCTGCTCCCCTCCAGGCCTTCTTGGGTAGGGACCTTGACCGGGTAGAGACAGCCGTTAACTCTCGCCCACTCCTCGCCTCAAGGCCAGAGGACGAGGACCGTGTATCCTCAATCAGCTGCAGGTTCACACAGAAAGCCACGTTTAGTGATGAAGATCACAAGCAAAGACCATAAGCCCAAGATGGCCGTTTATTAAATATGAAATGCTAAGTGTAACCTAAAGGTGCGTCCTCCACCCTCACCGACTACATGGTTCCCCCTATCTTTGCTTCCCCCCGTCTCCTCTTATCCCGGCTGGGGCAGCACCCTGGTGCATATAAGCCCCCCTTCAGGTGGGAGAGGTGTAGTGTTGGATGCAGAGGTTGGGTCCTGAAGGGCTCTCCTTCCTTACCTCGGAGAGGAGATACCATACCTCGGTCTGAGGTGCAGTACTCCTGTGGCGACTGAACCCTCAGGGGCGCCACAGATAGAGATAGGGTTACAGTTAGGGATAGGGTTATGGATAGAGCTAGGGTTACAACTAGGGATAGGGTTTGGTTTAGGGCTACAATAATAAAATAATTTCATAAAAAATATAAAATGGTTTAAGGGGTTCAATACTGGACTGCTAGAAGGGAGAGCTAACGTATGAGTTATTGGGCACAACATACTTACCTTGCCTTGGGTGCTGGCAACACATGCTACACCACTGCAGATGACATACAGTACAGACCAAAAGTTTGGACACACCTTCTCGTTTAAAGATTTTTCTGTATTTTCATGACTATGAAAATTGTACATTCACACTGAAGGCATCAAAACTATGAATTAACACATGTGGAATTATATACTTAACAAAAAAGTGTGAAACAACTGAAAATATGTCTTATATTCTAGGTTCTTCAAAGTAGCCACCTTTTGCTTTGATGACTGCTTTGCACACTCTTGGCATTCTCTTGATGAGCTTCAAGAGGTAGTCACCGGAAATGGTCTTCCAACAATCTTGAAGGAGTTCCCAGAGATGCTTAGTACTTGTTGGCCCTTTTGCCTTCACTCTGTGGTCCAGCTCACCCCAAACCATCTCGATTGGGTTCAGGTCTGGTGACTGTGGAGGTCAGCTCATCTGGCATAGCACCCCATCACTCTCCCTCTTGGTCAAATATCCCTTACACAGCCTGGAGGTGTGTTTGGGGTCATTGTCCTGTTGAAAAATAAATCCAACTAAACGCCAACCGGATGGAATAGCATGCCGCTGCAAGATGCTGTGGTAGCCATGCTGGTTCAGTATGCCTTCAATTTTGAATAAATCCCCAACAGTGTCACCAGCAAAGCACCCCCACACCATCACACCTCCTCCTCCATGCTTCATGGTGGGAACCAGGCATGTAGAGTCCATCCGTTCACCTTTTCTGCATCGCACAAAGACACGGTGGTTGGAACCAAAGATTTCAAATTTGGACTCATCAGACCAAAGCACAGATTTCCACTGGTCTAATGTCCATTCCTTGTGTTCTTTAGCCCAAACAAGTCTCTTCTGCTTGTTGCCTGTCCTTAGCAGTGGTTTCCTAGCAGCTATTTTACCATGAAGGCCTGCTGCACAAAGTCTCCTCTTAACAGTTGTTGTAGAGGTGTGTCTGCTGCTAGAACTATGTGTGGCATTGACCTGGTCTCTAATCTGAGCTGCTGTTGACCTGTGATTTCTGAGGCTGGTGACTCGGATAAACTTAATCAGCTGTGTTCCTATATCCCATGTACATTTTTAAAGAAATGGGGGTATATTTTTCACTTTTATGCCATGGCTAGGTGTCACGCCAGGTGTGAGTGCAACACAGAGAGTAAAGGGAAGGGAGCCCAGACACTAGGGAAAGGGGGAAGAGGTAACCTCCTAATCTGGACTAGTGTCACCCTGTCTCCCCCTAACGTCCCTATGTAGCCTCCGCAGCTGTCGCCGATCACGTGCCTCGCTCTACTATCCCTGGCGTAAGGCTAAAGCTGGGGGTGGAAGGAGATGAGCGCTAGTCAACCTCCGCTAGCACTCTAAAGACAAAAGGGGAAGACAACACAGAGGAATTACAACTTAGCTTTAGCAGAAACTCCAACAGGGCACATGGCCTCAAGACTCCAAAGAGGACGTGATGCTACTTCAGCCAAGTTCCAAGTAGGAATGAGTATAACCGGCGATGCCCACCTGGAGAGACCAGTTATATATACACCCAGGCCAGAGGGAGGTAGTCGCTGGGTCCTAAAGACAGCCTCCTATCTAGGCAGCTGTCTGCATTGCCAAACGTGGAGATCTCCTGTAAACCACTGCGGGGCGACTGTCTGTCACCTCTGACACACCCGTGACACGAGGAGCCTATTCGCTAGCAGGATAGAGGATTTGGAACTTAAATTTCTAGAGATAGATGGTGGGCCCAGGGGTCGGACCTGCAGCTATCAGACACTTATGGCATATCCTGTGGGAATACCCCTTTAAAATAGACAATTTTCACCATTGAGAAGAATTACACCTTAGTGTTCTTGAGGAGCTAAGTTTACATAGAAATCTGGACACCATAACAAGACTAAATCTTTAACAGGAAAACATTAAATGCTTCCCACTATCGAATCTCATCTTCTTCTCTGGACATTAATTATGCCCTCCAGTATTGCGGCTCTGATTGAACATGTACAGTTACAAAAACCTAAAATTATTCTGTTGCAAGCAAAATGATAATCAGCATAATTTGCAATGAAGGTTGAATAATTGTGGTTGTATCTGTAAGCTCAAGTTCATTTACATTTGTCCTTTTCCATTGTGCTGACCATGTGTCTGTCTTACAGGGATGGAAACAACCGCCAATTTTCTCTCATTTGCAGTCATGGAGCTTGCACAAAACCCAGAAATACTAGAAAAGTGAGCTTGAGATACTGCTGAAAATCCTCCTTGTGTTACATTGATTGTTACAGACTGCTCTCCTCTTTATTTGGAGGTTTATTTTGCTCTTTTACTATAATATTGTTAATTTAGATTATATAAAGTTCTTCCACATGAACGGCTACCAGACCACTGATTACTGGGGTGCATTGGATAATGTTTTTTCTATATTCAGGGTTCAGCTTGAGGTCGATGGAGTCATGCAAACCAAAAAAGACATTGAATATGATGATCTTGAGCAATTCGAGTACTTGACCCAGGTATGAAATGACGAACGTCCCTATTTAGTCAAGTTGGATGTCAAGACATACCCACTAGAAAAGAGGCTAATCACAAATGGCTTCACTGTGAAATTAAAGGGGGTTTTCTTAATATCATTGTTCAGGAGCACTCTGCTCCCCTGCCTCCAGGCTTCAGGCTTGCTGGTGGGGTGCGCTCCTGAATGATTGACAGTTCTCCCTGGCAGCAAGACTATGCTGCTGACCCCAACTGTGCATTCTCTGATGCTGCAAGCAGAGATAGCTTTACTCCTCGGCATCAGAGATGTGTAGGGATTGCTAATTCCAGCAGTCCGGCCAGCTTCAGAGCAGCGCTTACAAGCTGTATCACAAAGAGGTGGAAGCGCTATTCTCCTTGCCTAGAAGACTGACCAACGCTAATAGACTAGAAAGGTGTCCGGGAACATTGGCAGCGAGCTGTACTATAGAACTAAAAATCTCTCTCTTATTAGAAACAGAGAAATAGCAAAATTGCTTTTTTTTTGTAAGCACTTTGCAATTTTAACCATTTATAATGTTGAGACAAACCCTTTAAATATATATATAAATATATAATATAAAATAAACACCATAAATCTCATAATAAACCCAAAAGCTCCAACTCTGAAGGATATAACAAAAAGACTCAGAAGTGATATATACTACAATCATATTTTACTACTGCTGTGCCCTGTCTGTGACTGCTACAGATCTACAACTTTAAGCATACCCTGATAGCCGCAGGTGTCAGTCCCAGATCACTGTCCTAGATATTGCTATATTATATTCCTATTTAAAATTCAAATTTTCTTTATATGAAATGATTGCTGTAATGTGTTGATACATTGCAGGTTCTAAAGGAAACTCTGCGACTGTATCCTCCGGCTCCGGGGACATCACGGGCTCTAGAGAACGAAATAGTCATAGATGGTGTGAGGATTCCACCTCGTGTCACTGTGATGGTAGCGTAATATTAAGGCTTTATTTTATCCAGCTTACAAAAGGGGAATTTTTTTTTACGACATCTTGATAAATAGGTTGTGGTACAATTTTACATCATGTGCATTACTGGACATACAGTATATATAGCGTAGTCCTTCTACAGTTTGGACCAGTAGTTCTAATCTTCTGGCCCATTTAGATAAGACACTTGTAGTAATGCTTGTTCCCAATTATCAACCAGATATTGTCCCTTCTTCCAGAAGTAGCTTATCTCCAGGACTTGTATCTGTGCTTACCGTAATAGTTTAATCGTAGTGCACAAACGCAAAGCCAGGACTACATCAGTCATAACACATTCTCACCACAGTCTTCAGCTGCACATGTGCAAGACTTACAGTATGGTGACATTGCTGGCATCAAAGAGGATGGAGTCAGGCATCAGCTCTGAAAATATGAATTGCCAGGACTTCATACTATAACTGTGACATCACCTATTATGAATGGTGGATCCTGTGTTATCTACTGTATATAGAGGTGTTATCTATCCTTGTACAGGAGGAGGAGGTGAGCTGTGACATCACCTATTGTGAATGGTGGATCCTGTGTTATCTACTGTATATAGCGGTGTTATCTATCATTGTACAGGAGGAGGAGGAGGAGGTGAGCTGTGACATCACCTATTGTGAATGTTGGATTCTGTGTTATCTACTGTATATAGAGGTGTTATCAGTCATTGTACGAGAGGAGGTGAGCTGTGACATCACCTATAGTGAATGGCGGATCCTGTGTTATGTACTGTATATACAGTAGGCGTTTCCTATCATTGTAATCCTGCCCATAATGATAATGACATTACTGTGAATAAGTGATCTCTACAGACCAGGGAGTATAAGTCTTATTTTAGTCTTAGTAGACAGAGCTGTGATATCACTTATTGTTAATGGTTGATCCTGTGATATCTACTGTATATAGAGGTGTTATCAGTCATTGTACAGGAGGAGTAGGTGAGCTGTGACATCACCTATTGTGAATGGTGGATCCTGTGTTATCTACTGTATATAGAGGAGTTATCAGTCATTGTACAGGAGGAGGAGGAGGTGAGCTGTGACATCACCTATTGTGAATTGTGGATCCTGTGTTATCTACTGTATATAGAGGTGTTATCAGTCATTGTACAGGAGGAGTAGGTGAGCTGTGACATCACCTATTGTGAATGGTGGATCCTGTGTTATCTACTGTATATAGAGGTGTTATCAGTTATTGTACAGGAGGAGGAGGTGAGCTGTGACATCACCTATTGTGAATTGTGGATACTGTGTTATCTACCGTATATAGATGTGTTATCAGTCACTGTACAGGAGGCGGAGGTGAGCTGTGACATCACCTATTGTGAATGGTGGATCCTGTGGTATCTACTGTATATAGATGTGTTATCAGTCACTGTACAGGAGGAGGAGGTGAGCTGTGACATCAGCTATTGTGAATCGTGGATCCTGTGTTATCTACTGTATATAGAGGTGTTATCAGTTATTGTACAGGAGGAGGTGAGCTGTGACATCACCTATTGTGAATGGTGGATCCTGTGGTATCTACTGTATATAGATGTGTTATCAGTCATTGTACAGGAGGAGAAGGTGAGCTGTGACATCAACTATTGTGAATGGTGGATCCTGTGTTATCTACTGTATATAGAGGAGTTATCAGTCATTGTACAGGAGGAGGAGGAGGTGAGCTGTGACATCACCTATTGTGAATTGTGGATCCTGTGTTATCTACTGTATATAGAGGTGTTATCAGTCATTGTACAGGAGGAGTAGGTGAGCTGTGACATCACCTATTGTGAATTGTGGATACTGTGTTATCTACCGTATATAGATGTGTTATCAGTCACTGTACAGGAGGAGGAGGTGAGCTGTGACATCACCTATTGTGAATGGTGGATCCTGTGGTATCTACTGTATATAGATGTGTTATCAGTCACTGTACAGGAGGAGGAGGTGAGCTGTGACATCAGCTATTGTGAATCGTGGATCCTGTGTTATCTACTGTATATAGAGGTGTTATCAGTTATTGTACAGGAGGAGGTGAGCTGTGACATCACCTATTGTGAATGGTGGATCCTGTGGTATCTACTGTATATAGAGGTGTTATCAGTCATTGTACAGGAGGAGGAGGTGAGCTGTGACATCACCTATTATGAATGGTGGATCCTGTGGTATCTACTGTATATAGATGTGTTATCAGTCATTGTACAGGAGGAGAAGGTGAGCTGTGACATCAGCTATTGTGAATCGTGGATCCTGTGTTATCTACTGTAGGTAGAGGTGTTTTTAATGGTGCATCCTGTGTAATCTATTGTAGATAGATGTGTTATCAGTCATTGTACAGGAGGAGGAGGTGAGCTGTAGCAACACCTGTAATGGTGGATGTTGTTTTTGTTCTGTTCTGACCTTCTGCTATCTGTGACACCCTGAGAACCATCAATGTTATTGGTAGTCTCTAGGCTGGTCTCCTTTAATATACCAGAACCTGTTTAGCCATCCATAGTTTCTTATTGTCTCTAATGAACAGTTTTCTGTGCAGGTTAATTCTTACATCATGGGGCGGTTGGATCATTGTTATCATGACCCCTTGATCTTTAACCCAGACAGATTTCATCCAGATGAAGCCAGGTATGCCACTTTCTCCTCCATATTTACTGTATTAGGGTATGTGCACACGATCCGGACAGGCAGCGCTTTGGACGCAGCATACTTTATGCTACGTCCAAAGCGCTGCGTTATATGAACGCAGGTGAATCCGTGTGTTCATTGAACCATGCGGATTCACCTCATTCAATACATTGTAGTGATTTAATTTGTCTTGGGAAGACTAGCGACTCTGCAAGAGAAATTGACATGCTGCTGTCTGGAAAGACTCGCCGCATGTCCGTGTCCGCGAGTGATCCGCAGGTGCACGGAGACACATAGTGGACATTTGATTTCTACAAATCTCATCCACTATGCTGTAACATCCGGCCCCTACGGGTTTGATGCTGCATATACATGCAGCATAAAACCCGCAGCGGCTCCTGATCGTGTGCACATACCCTAACATCCATTTTGTTGCACTTTATTTTCCATGAGGTCTCCTCTTATATCATTTAATGTTTGGGTTTTACTTTCTATAGAATTTATTTCACAATTCTAGTTGGCTTCTTATGTGTGTCTTCACAGGCCATACTTCTCATATTTTCCATTTTCACTGGGGCCCCGCTCCTGTATTGGAAAAGAGTTTGCACAGGTATGAAAATAAAATCTGTTGGCAGTGTATGCGATTTTGAAATTTTGATAATTTAGCATACATCTCATATAATTGTGTGATTTTTTTTCATCAGTGATATGATAAAGAAACTTTTTTTTTACTCTTCTTTGCACTAAACCTTATGTTTTCTCTTCTAGATGATGTCTAAAGTGATAATCGCTAAACTCGTTCACAATTATCACATTAAACTAGTAGAAGGACAAACGTACAAAATCCTAGGTACTGGAACTTTGCACCTGAGGGATGGGTTAATCTGTAGACTAAGACATCGCACACTCAAAGTAAGTAAGAGGTTGTACACAACTTATTTTTATTTAACAAATGGGCCCATGGTGGTCTTAAAAATAAAAAAAATCCTCTCTTCTACCAGATCACTGCTGTTCTTCAGCACTGCTTCCTTGAAGAAGCAAGGAGAGGGGCGGGGGACCCACTTGTCAGCTGTTGTGAATCAGCGGCCAGTGATTGGCTGCAGCGACGATGATAAAACCAGCCCCCCACTTCCTGTAGAGAGAAAACCCACCCTCAGTTCCTGCAGAAAGATAAAACTTGCCCCACTTCCTGTAGAGAGATAAAATTTGCCCCCACTTCCTGTAGTGAGAGAAAAACCACCCCCACTTCCTGTAGAGATAAAACCAGCCCCCCACTTTCTGTAGAGAGATAAAACCAGCCCCCCACTTCCTGTAGTGAGAGAAAAAACACCCCCACTTCTTGTAGACATAAAACCTGCCCCCCACTTCCTGTAGAGATAAAACCCGCCCCCACTTCCTGTAGTGAGAGAAAAAACACCCCCACTTCCTGTAGAGATAAAACCAGCCCCCCACTTCCTGTAGAGAGGTAAAACCACCCCCCCACTTCCTGTAGAGAGAAAACCCACCCCCAGTTCCTGTAAAGAGATAAAACCCGCCCTCACTTTCAGTAATGTGTCTCACCCTCTCTGCTGATAGGGACGGATTACACTTGACAGCAGGCGAATACCACAACAGGGAGACACATAGTGGCTGGCACTTTGGTGTGATTATTTTTTGTGGCAGTACAACATACTATATAAGTAGTTGATTTGCTGTTTATTACCTTATTTATCAAATAAGATGAAGTTTTCAGAATGTGCAGTGATCACTTACGTACCTAGAAATATGACAATATGGAATTGACATAGAAGTTTAACATTTACACGTTTATAATCTGTGACATGCAGCAGAGAAGCTGCAGATCTCTTTGCATGCAGCCTGAAACTTGTCCATTTTCTTTGCATTTGTGCATCTGCTGCCGGATCTGTGATCCTTTATCAGTGGGGTCATTATTGCAGCATGTGTGGGCAGCATTATTTCTAGCGACTCTACATTGTATAATGTACAGTGGAGAGTGACATCATTAGCACAGTGACCCCTTATAAGAGAAAAACACGGCCACCAAAGAAACTCTGTATATGAATTCCTATAGCCCTCCCTAACGTTACGGTATATTTCTTCTTCATTTCAATGTTTGATTTAGTTGATATTAATCACATCTTTATATTATTTTCTATGACTTATTTTTGTTTCTTTTTTTCTTTCTATCAGAGAATTCGGAGACACTTCTTCTTTGAACCATTTATTAATGTTTGACGTCCATTCACCCAATGAAGTCTCTATTTATCATTCATTCTGGACTCTAAACTCCTTTTTTTTTTTTTAAATCCGACATTGTGCAAATTTGTCTGACCAGGGCAATGGCTTCCAGGGTACTGATATTCACCTCTCCTCTAAAGCAGGGTTCCCCAACTCCAGTCCTCAAGGCCCACCAACAGGTCATGTTTTCAGGATTTCCTTAGTATTGCACAGGTGATGGAATTATTGCCTGTGCAGGTGATGGAATTATTGCCTGTGCAATACTAAGGAAATCCTGAAAACATGACCTGTTGGTGGGCCTTGAGGACTGGAGTTGGGGAACCCTGCTCTAAAGTAACTAAACTATAATTTATAGTTTTTTTATTTTTTGTATTTGTTTTACGGCATAGTATTGGGTTATCGCCCATTCATACCTTCTCTTTCTTACATTATGTAGGGTGTAACACTTCATATTTGTGTCTATAACATTATATAACAATGTAGAAGTATAGAGTTCAGCAGAATTGTGTCATTGTTGCTCTTTAGGAAGCGTTCACAATCACGTGCCACATTCTGTCTAGGAAATAAATGCTTTCCTTTATGTATATGGCCTCTGCCCAAGAATGTGATAAACACCTCCTTGCTTTACTGGGGGAGGGACGCTGGATCTGATCATACAGCCTGCTGCTCCTAGCTTGGTTTGTGGTACAGTAAAGCAGCCTCTGTATTGTTTTGATGCCCGACTCCAAACAAGAACAAGACATGGGGGTGTGGAGTTTTATTATGGGAGCTGTTATTTTGCTCCTGATCCTGGTCGCCATCTGTTTCCTTCTTTATTGTGGCTACATCTACTACATGCACATGAAGTATGACCACATCCCTGGTCCCCCTCGAGACAGGTAAGGACTTAGGAGGGGGTACATACAAAAAAAAATCAAACTACTTTTCTACCACGATGACGACTTACAGTTTAGCCATAGATATTGGACATTTAGATTTCATGGGTGCTTAAATGTAGGCACTTACAATCACACTGGAGCCTCATATATGGGTCTAAGACAGATATGAATTCTGTAAGTGGGTGTTGCATTGATACAGTGTGCACCATGCTATTTACTATCGTTATCATATGCAGCTGGTACATTGGGTCCAGGAGTTTTAGGCCTCATTCAGACGACATTGATTTTCTTGTGCGCAAAAAATGTTCAGATTTTCATCAGTGCCTGGTCCGTCTGTCAGTTTTTACCATAGGTCTTTCATCAGTGATTTTTTAGTCTGAAATTTTCTTTGTAAAGCTTCTCCTATCCACTACATTTTTAAAAACGGCAGCACTTGGATTTCACAATAATGGCAATGTGTTCTGTCTATGATTTTCACGGACCCATAGACTTGTATTGGTAATTTTGATCCACGACTCGTTCCACAAAAAACACGGACATGTGAACAATCCAATAGATTCTAATAAGTATGTATTCAAACTGTGAACACACACATATATATACCGTACAGACCAAAAGTTTGGACACACTTTCTCATTTAAAGATTTTTCTGTATTTTCATGACTATGATAATTGTACATTCACACTGAAGGCATCAAAACTATGAATTAACACATGTGGAATTATATACTTAACAAAAAAGTGTGAAACAACTGAAAATATGTCTTATATTCTACGTTCTTCAAAGTAGCCACCTTTTGCTTTGATGACTGCTTTGCACACTCTTGGCTTTCTCTTGATATAAGACATATTTTCAGTTGTTTCACACTTTTTTGTTAAGTATATAATTCCACATGTGTTAATTCATAGTTTTGATGCCTTCAGTGTGAATGTACAATTTTCATAGTCATGAAAATACAGAAAAATCTTTAAATGAGAAGGTGTGTCCAAACTTTTGGTCTGTACTGTATATATATATATATATATATGTACTATATGTATATGTACTGTACTGGCTCCTACAGACCAGCTGGACGCTCTTAATCAACTCGTTACCTGCATTAAAGACAGCTGTCTTACATAGTCACCTGTATAAAAGACTTTTGTCCACAGACTCAATTAATCAGTCAGACTCTAACCTCTACAACATGGGCAAGACCAAAGAGCTTTCTAACGATGTCAGGGACAAGATCATAGACCTGCACAAAGCTGGAATGGGCTATAAAACCATAAGTAAGACGCTGGGTGAGATGGAGACAACTGTTGGTACAATAGTAAGAAAATGGAAGAAATACAAAATGACTGTCAATCGACATCGATCTGAGGCACCATGCAAAATCTCACCTCACGGGGTATCCTTGATCATGAGGAAGGTGAGAGATCAGCCTAAAACTACACGGAGGGAACTTGTTAATGATCTCAAGGCAGCTGGAACCACAGTCACCAAGAAATCCATTGGTAACACATTACACCTTAAAGGTTTAAAATCATGCTGTGCCCGCAAGGTCCCCCTGCTCAAGAAGGCACATGTGCAGGCCCGTCTGAAGTTTGCCACCTAGATGATTCTGTGAGTTATTGGGAGAAGGTGCTGTTGTCAGATGAGACAAAAATTGAGCTCTTTGGCATTAACTCAACTCGCCGTGTTTGGAGGAACAGAAATGCTGCCTATGACCGAAAGAACACTGTCCACACTGTCAAGCATGGAGGTGGAAACATTATGTTTTGGGGATGTTTCTCTGCTAAGGGCACAGGACTACTTCACCGCATCAATGGGAGAATGGATGGAGCCATGTACCGTAAAATCCTGAGTGACAACCTCCTTCCCTCCGCCAGGACATTAAAAATGGGTCGTGGTTGGGTCTTCCAGCAAGACAATGACCCAAAACATATAGCCAAATCAACAAAGGAGTGACTCAAAAAGAAGCACAGTAAGGTCATGGAGTGGCCTAGCCAGTCTCCAGACCTTAATCCCATAGAAAACTTATGGAGGGAATTGAAGCTCCGAGTTGCCAAGTGACACCCTCGAAATCTGAATGATTTAGAGATGATCTGCAAAGAGGAGTGGACCAAAATTCCTCCTGACATGTGCGCAACCCTCATCATCAACTTCAAACAACGTCTGACTGCTGTGCTTGCCAACAAGGGTTTTGACACCAAGTATTAAGTGTTTTTTGCCAGAGGGATCAAATACTTATTTCTCACTGCAAAATGCAAATAAATTTTTCTAATTTATACAGTATGATTTTCTTCATTTTTTGGGGGGATATTCTATCTCTCAATGTTAAAATTAACCTACCCTTAAAATTATAGACTGTTCATGTCTTTGTCAGTGGGCAAACTTACAAAAACAGCAAGGGATCAAATAATTATTTCCTTCACTCTATATTTATATATGTGTGTTTATATATGCATATAATATCTAAATTATTGCAGCTACAGTTTATATGTATATACACTGCTCAAAAAAATAAAGGGAACACTCAAATAACACATCCTAGATCTGAATGAATGAAATATTCTCATTGAATACTTTGTTCTGTACAAAGTTGAATGTGCTGACAACAAAATCACACAAAAATCATCAATGGAAATCAAATTTATTAACCAATGGAAGCCTGGATTTGGAGTCACCCCCAAAATTAAAGTGGAAAAACGCACTACAGGCTGATCCAACTTTGATGTAATGTCCTTAAAACAAGTCAAAATGAGGCTCAGTATTGTGTGCGGCCTCCACGTGCCTGTATGACCTCCCTACAGCGCCTGGGCATGCTCCTGATGAGGTTGTGGATGGTCTCCTGTGGGATCTCCTCCCAGACCTGGACTAAAGCATCCGCCAACTCCTGGACAGTCTGTGGTGCAACGTGACGTTGGTGGATGGAGCGAGACATGATGTCCCAGATGTGCTCAATCGGATTCAGGTCTGGGGAACGGGCGGGCCAGTCCATAGCTTCAATGCCTTCATCTTGCAGGAACTGCTGACACACTCCAGCCACATGAGGTCTGGCATTGTCTTGCATTAGGAGGCACCCAGGGCCAACCGCACCAGCATATGGTCTCACAAGGGGTCTGAGGATCTCATCTCGGTACCTAATGGGAGTCAGGCTACCTCTGGCGAGCACATGGAGGGCTGTGCGGCCCTCCAAAGAAATGCCACCCCACACCATTACTGACCGACTGCCAAACCGGTCATGCTGAAGGATGTTTCAGGCAGCAGATTGCTCTCCACGGCGTCTACAGACTCTGTCACGTCTGTCACGTGTGCTCAGTGTGAACCTGCTTTCATCTGTGAAGAGCACAGGGTGCCAGGGGCGACTTTGCCAATCCTGGTGTTCTGTGGCAAATGGTAAACATCCTGCACGGTGTTGGACTGTGAGCACAACCCCCAACTGTGGAGGTCGGGCCCTCATACCACCCTCATGGAGTCGGTTTCTAACCGTTTGTGCAGACACATGCACATTTGTGGCCTGCTGGAGGTCATTTTGCAGGGCTCTGGCAGTGCTCCTCCTGTTCCTCCTTGCACAAAGGCGGAGGTAGCAGTCCTGCTGCTGGGTTGTTGCCCTCCTACGGCCCCCTCCGCGTCTCCTGCTGTACTGGCCTGTCTCCTGGTAGCGCCTCCAGCCTCTGGACACTACGCTGACAGACACAGCAAACCTTTTTGCCACAGCTCACATTGATGTGCCATCCTGGATGAGCTGCACTACCTGAGCAACTACTGTGGGTTGTAGAGTCCGTCTCATGCTACTGTGACACCCCAGGGGTCTGGTTGCCACAGTGATAGAGATATTACGTCTGAGAGCAGGTGGGAGGTCCTTTGGTCAGGGATCCTGTGCATGCCACACCTCCTGCCCAGTCTTGGGAGGGGAAGGACTTCCCCTATATAAACCTGGGGCTGAGGCAGGGTAAGGGGTTCTGAGAGGAGAAGACAGGGAGCAGAGCTGCTCTATGGGCTCTGCTCCACGGGCAGGCCCTGTCCAGGGGCCTGAGCCTGGAGTCAAGGAGAGTAGAGACAAGAAACAGCAGAAGCAATACTACTACGAGTCAGGGGCTGGCAGCTGCAGAGCTCGCCCTGACTGAGAAGCTTTCTTACCGGACCCGGCGTCCGAGGCTGTGGGGACTAACTCTTACCCAGCAGCAGAAGCCGACCGGCAGGGGATTTCAGGTCCTCAGGCCCAGAAACCCGAAGGCACGGTCACACGCGTGGGACCAGCACCGCCATCGTGGAGCGGAAGCTATTAGAAGGCCCCGAGTCACCGGCCATACGGGTGAGCACCACACGGTACACTCAGGGACGTGGGCTACTTATATCCGCTTCTAGCAAGGTAGCCAGAAGAGTACAGTCAGTTTGGGAGGCCTACAACTCCGCCTGGCCAGGGGAGATCCCATCTGCTCAAGGACTGACCAGGCCCCGTTCACTAGCAAGTACTCCGGGAGGGTCTATCGTTGTTACCAGTAAAGACCCTGAATTACACCGCACCGTCTCTGAGTGGTTCCTGCTACCCCCATCATCCACATCTGCTGCCCTGAGGCCATACCCCTCCCGTTGGGGGTTATACCATCTACGCTGCACCATCCATCCACCGGCCTCAGCGGACTGTCCTGCAGCGGCAGCTCCATAGCTGCATTCAACGGGTGGCGTAGTCGTCCTACATCTACCGCTGTTACATCGCCGCTCAGTTTGACTCCCTGGGCACGGACCGGGTCACCGCCACGAGACTACAACCCTCAAGAGATCCGGCTCCGGGTAAGCTCCCGCGTGCGCAACGCAGCGCGACACAGGCCCAGGGGCGCGTCAACTTTGGCGTAGTCGGCAGGATTTCGTGCCCGCAACCACCGGGTACTGCGTGCCTGAAAAAGAGACTTTTCAAACTTACCAGTGGTGAAGATTCCCGCCATCTGTGAAGATTCCCGCCATCCGTGGAGTTTTCCCGCCATCCGGCGCCATCTTCTGCCTTCTTCCCGCCATCCGAGGAGTTTTCCCGCCATCCGGCGCCATCTTGGAGACGCCGCGCGGGAAGAAGAGGGGCGTGGACTCCGAAAGCGCGCGAGAACTGAAGCCCCGCCTCACGTCCGGACGTTGCGTAAGGTCCTGGAAGGAGCCCAGCAGACGCCGACGTCACAGGAGCGCGACGCCAGGTCCTCTACCCCGACGATTGACTGCGGAGCCGCGGCCTACGGAAGAGGATCTCCGGAAGGTAGGCCACGGTCCACTAGGGGGGAGGAGGACACCAGGAACGGACAGCAAGATGGCGGACCGGCAGCAGACTAAGCTGCCCAGCATCGGCAGTGCCCCAGTCGTCGCCGGCCCCGACCAGCGCCGGGAGAAGACGCGTGACGCAGGAGCGGTCGCGGGAGCAGGTAAGAGGAGTCTCCCTGTCCCGGACGCTGCCAGCGTCAGCCTGCTCCCGGGCCCCCTGGTGGAGCCGCCGATTCCGGGCGCTGCAGACACCGACCTGCTCCAGCCCCCGCAACAAGCCCTGTGGCCAAGCCCTCCAGCCCTGGGCACTACCACCACCAGCCCGCGCCCAGGCCCAAAGTTGCACCCTCTGACCCCGGGCGTCATCAACGGCGACCCTCTCCACGCCTGGTCGCAAGGCCTGAACTCCCCAGGTGCAAAAGGACTGTACGCCCTCCACGTTAACCAAGGAGGAGCTGCAGTACTACCAATACGAGGAAAGCCAAGAGGACCCGGACGGGTCTGAAGCCTACACACAAGAAGGAGCAGGAGGATGCCGTTACTGAAGTACGGTAAAGTGGAACTGTACATAGTTACCCGTAGGGGTACTTGTGTTGCTAATTAAAATATGGTCCCCGTTGGGACAAGTGTGAACTGTTCCCGTGTGTCCCCTATCCTTAACCAGGCTGAGGACTGTGACCAGCCATCCCATCTCCCCACAGGCTGAGGACTGTGAGCAGCCAATCCTTATCCCCACTGGCCGAGGACTGAGAGCGGCCATATCTTGTAAATATTATGTGTTTCCAGTTATTTATAGGAGTCCTTGGTGGATTTACCGGGAATCCTTTGTACAGTTAGTGGAGCGTAACCCGGGATGGACTAAAAGACTGTTAAGGACTCGGGGTAGGACAGACCCCTACCTGGTTACGTCTCCCTGTTTTGGTGAAATGGACACCTTGCTTTTCAAAACTGCACCCGGTTGCGGACACGCCGTAACCATCTTATGTGTTTTTCTTATTGTATTGTTATTGTTATACCTTGTTATGTTTTTCTAAAAAAATATGTTTAGTCCCGGAGTACTAAATTTCACTAGGGGGGAATGTGACACCCCAGGGGTCTGGTTGCCACAGTGATAGAGATATTACGTCTGAGAGCAGGTGGGAGGTCCTTTGGTCAGGGATCCTGTGCATGCCACACCTCCTGCCCAGTCTTGGGAGGGGAAGGACTTCCCCTATATAAACCTGGGGCTGAGGCAGGGTAAGGGGTTCTGAGAGGAGAAGACAGGGAGCAGAGCTGCTCTATGGGCTCTGCTCCACGGGCAGGCCCTGTCCAGGGGCCTGAGCCTGGAGTCAAGGAGAGTAGAGACAAGAAACAGCAGAAGCAATACTACTACGAGTCAGGGGCTGGCAGCTGCAGAGCTCGCCCTGACTGAGAAGCTTTCTTACCGGACCCGGCGTCCGAGGCTGTGGGGACTAACTCTTACCCAGCAGCAGAAGCCGACCGGCAGGGGATTTCAGGTCCTCAGGCCCAGAAACCCGAAGGCACGGTCACACGCGTGGGACCAGCACCGCCATCGTGGAGCGGAAGCTATTAGAAGGCCCCGAGTCACCGGCCATACGGGTGAGCACCACACGGTACACTCAGGGACGTGGGCTACTTATATCCGCTTCTAGCAAGGTAGCCAGAAGAGTACAGTCAGTTTGGGAGGCCTACAACTCCGCCTGGCCAGGGGAGATCCCATCTGCTCAAGGACTGACCAGGCCCCGTTCACTAGCAAGTACTCCGGGAGGGTCTATCGTTGTTACCAGTAAAGACCCTGAATTACACCGCACCGTCTCTGAGTGGTTCCTGCTACCCCCATCATCCACATCTGCTGCCCTGAGGCCATACCCCTCCCGTTGGGGGTTATACCATCTACGCTGCACCATCCATCCACCGGCCTCAGCGGACTGTCCTGCAGCGGCAGCTCCATAGCTGCATTCAACGGGTGGCGTAGTCGTCCTACATCTACCGCTGTTACATCGCCGCTCAGTTTGACTCCCTGGGCACGGACCGGGTCACCGCCACGAGACTACAACCCTCAAGAGATCCGGCTCCGGGTAAGCTCCCGCGTGCGCAACGCAGCGCGACACAGGCCCAGGGGCGCGTCACTACCACGAGTGTGAAAGCACAACCAACATTCAAAAGTGACCAAAACATCAGCCAGAAAGCATTGGTACTGAGATGTGGTCTGTGCTCCCCACCTGCAGAACCACTCCTTTATTGAGTGTGTCTTGATAATTGCCAATAATTTCCATCTATTGTCTATTCCATTTGCACTACAGCATGTGAAATTGATTGTCAATCAGTGTTGCTTCCTAATTGGACAGTTTCATTTCACAGAAGTTTGATTTACTTGGAGTTATATTCTGTTGTTTAAGTATTCCCTTTATTTTTTGAGCAGTGTATATATGTTATGATCTGCAACAAAAAGGGACACCTCCTGAACAGAGAAAGTTGTTGCAGAAAACAAAAGATAAACTGACCAAAAGGTACTAGAGGTCCCAAGGGACCAAGCAAACTGAGAGATAGGCACCGAAGCACCTGGCTAGCAAAACAGTCAAACAACACTGTAGTCCAGCACAGCCAAAAAGGCGGAGCTGTAATATAAAGGCAGATGGTCAAGTGACCGCAAAACACAAGATGGAAAAAACAAACAGGAGGGTTCTAACAGTACCCCCTCTTTTAAGAGGATCCTCCGGATCCTCCAGGCCCAGGCCTATCCGGAAACCTCTTGTGGAAAGCTCTAGGAGCAGAGACATAATCTGTCCTTACCCAGGAGTTATCTTTGGAACCGAACCCTTCCAGGAGACGAGATACTGTACTCTCCCTCTATGCCATCTAGAATTCAAGATACATGAAATTTCATATTAGCCGTCTTCCACCACAGGAGGAACTGAGACAGTGACATCCCTATCAGATACATCCGCCTTTTTCAACAAGGAAACATGAAACACAGGATTAATCTTCCAGTAAGTTGGAACATCCAACCTAACCGCAGGCGGGTTAACAACCTGAAGCTGTTATGATCTGCAACAAGAAGTAAGGAAAGATAGGGGAAAGCTGTCCCTACAGTAAGACTAAGCTGAATCCCTACGATGTAGCGGGCTGCCTGTTCCTAGTGAACAGACCCGCCTTTGTCCTCGGCTAGTCTGATCGAAGACCTATAGAAATAAGGGAGGGGTCCCTAAAAGTACTAAGGACTGGGACAAAAATGGGACACCTCCTAAACAGAAATTGTTGTAGAACACAAAAGACAAACTGACAAAAAGTACTAGAGGTCCAAGAGGACCAAGCAAACTGACAGAGATAGGCACCGAAGCACCAGGCTACCAAAACAGTCAAACAACACTGAAGTCCAGCAAAGCCAGAAGGGCGGAGCTGGAATATATAGGAAGATGGTCACGTGACCGCAAAACACAAGATAGAAAAAAACTAACAGGAGGGTTCTAACAGTACCCCCTCTTTTATTAGGATCCACCGGATCCTCCAGGCCTATCCGGAAACCTCCTGTGGAAAGCTTTAACAAGCCTAGGAGCAGAGACATCATCCGTCCTTACCCAGGAGTTGTCTTCGGGACCGAAACCCTTCCAGGAGACAAGATACTGTAATCTCCCTCTATGCCATCTAGAATTCAAGATATACGCGAAATTTCATATTCGCCGTCTTCCACCACAGGAGGAACTGTGACAGTGACGTCCCTATCAGATACGTCAGCCTTTTTCAACAAGGAAACATGAAACACAGGATTAATCTTCCAGGAAGTAGGGACATCCAACCTGACAGCAGACGGGTTAACCACCTGAAGCACTTTAAATGGACCCACAAACTTAGGACCCAGTTTTTTAGAGGTAATACTCAACCGCAGGTTCTTCGAGGACAACCAAACCATGTCACCCACAGTAAACAAAGCCTCTTTACGTTTCCTGTCAAAATACTTCTTGGACTTTTTGTTAGCCTCTTGAAGGTTACAACGTACATTAGTCCAAACTCTCTCCAAATCACTGGAAAAATTCTCCTCCTCTGGCACCGCCGACCCCAATTTGGAAAACAAACCAAAAGATGGATGTCTCCCAGTACAACAAAAAAAAGGAGAACACCCAGCAGAAGAGGATGTATGATTGTTAAGAGCCAATTCTGCGAGAGGCAGAAACTCTGACCACACTTCTTGATTGTCCGCCACAAAACAACGCAAAAACTGTTCAACATCCTGGTTCTTTCGTTTAGTCTGTCCATTAGACTCAGGATGATAACCAGACGAAAATGACAAATGGACTCCCAAGCTGTCACAAAAAGCACGCCAAAAGAGAGCCACAAACTGAGGTCCTCTATCAGAAACAATATCCATGGGAACGCCATGGAGCATGACAATCTCCTTAACAAACGCCTTAGCGAGTGTCTTGGCGCAGGACCACTTAATGAATGGAACCAAATGACACATCTTACTAAAACGGTCCACGACCACCCAGATGACAGTAAAACCCTCAGACTCCTGAAGATCAGTAATAAAATCCATAGTGAGATGCGTCCAAGGCGCACTAGGAACCTCCAGAGGGCAAAGCAACCCCGCAGCAGGAGTATGTGAAGCCTTTGACCTAGCGCATACAGTACACTGACGCACCCACTTGATGACTTCCTTCTGCCACCCAGGCCACCAAAAACTGCGACTGATCAGTCTCTTAGTCTCTGAAATTCCTGGATGACCTGCCAACAGAGACTCATGACACTCCACAAACAAATCTCTCCTAAAGGCTCTAGGCACGAACAACCTCCCATGGGGAGTGTTAGATGGAGCATCATCTTGAGCTTTCAGAATCCCATTCTCCAAAACAGAGTCCAAAGCCGCCACCACAACTCCTTTCTGTAAAATGCTCTCCTCCTCCTCGGCACCGACCGTAGGAGAGAAGCTGCGAGATAAAGCATCGGCTTTAACATTCTTAGTACCAGGGATATAGGTAACAGAAAAATGAAACCGAGAAAAAAAAAGTGCCCACCTTGCTTGACGGGCATTCAAGCACTTGGCAGTATCCAAATAAATCAAATTCTTATGATCTGTGAAAACCTGAAAAGGAAATCTAGCGCCCTCCAAAAAATGACAACAATGTTCAAACGCAAGTTTAATAGCCAGCAACTCCCGATTTCCAACATCATAATTCAATTTGGTTTCCGAAATTTTTTTCGAAAAGAAGGCACAAGGATGTACTCCATAACTGTTCTCCTGAGACAAAACTGCACCGACCCCCACCGATGAAGCATTGACCTCAACCAAAAAAGGCTTGGTCTCATCAGGCTGCATAAGGATAGGGGCTGAACTGAACCTCTCTTTGAGATACTTAAACGCCTCAATGGCCTCAGTAGTCCATTGGACCATATTCGCACCTTTCCTGGTGAGATCGGTTAGAGGCTTAACAATTACAGAAAAATTCTTAATGAATTTCCTGTAATAATTGGCAAAACCCAAAAATCTCTGTATAGATTTCAAACCAATAGGCCTAGGCCATTCCTGCACGGCCTGAACTTTCACCGCGTCCATCTCAAAGCCCTCGCTGGAGACAATGTAGCCCAAAAAACGAATTGTCTGCACAGCGAACTTACATTTCTCCAGCTTAGCAAAGAGTGAATTATCACTCAATAGCTGCAAAACTTCACGTACACTCTGCCAATGGGACTCCAGATCTGGCGAATATATCAAAATGTCATCCAAATACACAACCACATTCTTACCAATCAAAGGTCTCAAGATGTCATTAATAAGGTTCTGAAAAAATGCAGGTGCATTGGTAAGACCAAAAGGCATCACCAGATTCTCAAAATGACCTACCGGAGTGTTAAAAGCAGTTTTCCATTCATCACCCTCCTTCACTCGTAACAAATTGTATGCCCCCCGGAGATCAATTTTGGAGAACCACTTGGCCCCCACTAACTGGTTAAACAAGTCAGGAATTAATGGCAATGGGTAGGAATTGCGTATGGTAATCTTATTAATTTCACGAAAATCCAGACACGGACGCAAACCCCCATCCTTTTTTTTAACAAAGAAAAATCCAACTGCCACAGGCGACTTAGAAGGTCTAATGTGACCAGCAGCCAGGCTAGTCTGTATGTACTCCTCCAAGGCCTTTCTTTCAGGGATAGTTAGATTAAACAAGCGACTCTTGGGAAGAGTAGCTCCCAGAATAAACTCAATGGCGCAATCATAATCTCTATGAGGAGGTAAAACTTGTGATTCCTCCTCCGAAAAAACCCTCCAAAAATCTTGAATAGGTACAGGTAATTCCCCTTTTCCCACAGCCGCAATGCGACCATTATAACATTTATCATAGCATTTCGGACTCCAAGACTTAATCATATTAGACCAGTCCAACAAAGGATTGTGCAGTTTTAACCAAGGCAATCCTAGAACGACCGGAGAGGGTAAATTATCTAATACAACCAAGTCCAAAATTTCTTGGTGAGGACAATTGATAGTGAGGGGAAATGCAGCAACCTTGTGAGTAATACATTTCAAGGGAGTGTTATCAATTGCAATCACAGAAATAGGTGATGACAAAGGTTTGGATTTCAATTTAAGTTTTTCCAAAACCCTTTATCAATCACATTAAGTGTTGAACCACAATCCACAAATACCTGAAATTCAATCAAATTTTCCTGCAAAGTAGTACTCTCTGAAAGAAATACTCCTGCAGAGCGTAAACAAGCTATACGGGCATAACTGACCTTTTTTTTTTTACTTAAACGAAGCTCACAATACTTAATTAAATGGTTAGCTTTACCACAATAAAGACACAATCCCTCGGCGACCCTCCGGTCTCTTTCCTGAGAGCGGAGCGACATCGCCCCAACCTCCATCGGTTCTCCGCCGTCTGAGCAGATTTTCTGGGGACTAGAACCTGGCATTACAGGAGTCTTTACCTCATTCTGCCTAGATCTCAGCCTCCTATCCACACGAACAGCTAATTGCATGGCATCCTGCAGAGTCTCAGTTGCAGTGAATGCAATTAGCAAATCCTTAACCCTTTCACTCAAACCTGCAAGAAATAGACATTTCAGAGCAGGATCATTCCATCTGACTTCAGAAGCCCACCTTCTGAAGTGTGTGCAATAAATCTCAGCATCATCTGACCCCTGATTCAAACGCCTGAGTTCTGCCTCAGCAGATGAGATTCGATCAGGATCGTCTTATAATAGATCCATAGCAGAAAAAAAACCTTCTACCGACCTCAAACATGGATCATTAGGTTGAAGAGAAAAGGCCCACCCTTGTGGTTCATTGCGCAAAAGTGACATAATAAAACCAATGTGCTGTGATTCATTCCCAGAGGACCTTGGTCTCAAATGAAAATATAACAAACAAGCATTTTTAAAGGAAAAAAAATCTTGCTGTTAACCATAAAAAACATCCGGCAGTCCTACCTTGGGTTCCACAAAATGCGCTCCGGAACAGCTACTCACGAGTTGCTGGAGCTCGGCCACCTCCAGAGTCAACCCCTGCAAGCATTGAGCCAAATCCTGGACGGAAGCCATATTGATCCCCGTTTTTTTTTTTTTTGGGCTGGACTTACTGTTATGAACAAAAAGGGACACCTCCTGAATAGAGAAAGTTGTTGCAGAAAACAAAAGATAAACTGACAAAAAGGTACTAGAGGTCCCAAGGGACCAAGCGAACTGAGAGATAGGCACCGAAGCATCTGGCTAGCAAAACAGTCAAACAACACTGAAGTCCAGCACAGCCAAAAAGGCGGAGCTGGAATATAAAGGCAGATGGTCAAGTGACCGCAAAACACAAGATGGAGAAAACAAACAGGAGGGTTCTAACAATATACTTAAATACACTGCTCAAAAAAATAAAGGGAACACTTAAACAACAGAATATAACTCCAAGTAAATCAAACTTCTGTGAAATTAAACTGTCCACTTAGTAAGCAACACTGATTGACAATCAATTTCACATGCTGTTGTGCAAATGGAATAGACAATAGATGGAAATTATTGGCAATTATCAAGACACACTCAATAAAGGAGTGGTTCTGCAGTTGGGGACCACAGACCACATCTCAGTACCAATGCTTTCTGGCTGATGTTTTGGTCACTTTTGAATGTTGGTTGTGCTTTCACACTCGTGGTAGCATGAGACGGACTCTACAACCCACAGAAGTTGCTCAGGTAGTGCAGGTCATCCATCTAGGACTATCAGCTGTGTATCCACCAGACTTCTGCACAACACAACTGATTGTTCCAACCCAATTTATAAGGCAAGAAATCGCACTTATTAAACCTGACAGGGCACACCTGTGAAGTGAAAACCATTTCCGGTGACTACCTCTTGAAGCTCATCAAGAGAATGCCAAGAGTGTGCAAAGCAGTCATCAAAGCAAAAGGTGGCTACTTTGAAGAACCTAGAATATAAGACATATTTTCAGTTGTTTCACACTTTTTTGTTAAGTATATAATTCCACATGTGTTAATTCATAGTTTTGATGCCTTCAGTGTGAATGTACAATTTTCAGAGTCATGAAAATACAGAAAAATCTTTAAATGAGAAGGTGTGTCCAAACTTTTGGTCTGTACTGTATATATATATATATATATATATATATATATATATATGTATATATTTCACAACATTCTTAGAACACATAATCTATGTCTGGGTTGGGGAGGGGAGTACTAAGTCCCCCCTTAATTAATCCCAACGACAGAACATAGTCAGGAGGTGGAGTGCTTCAAACATAATTAACCACAAAAGAGAACCAATTAACCATGAACCACCAATAACATTAAAAGATGTATTTAATGAAAAAATATATTCCCCATGATACTTCCCCTT
The DNA here is from genome assembly GCF_046119375.1 of Phyllobates terribilis. Lineage (NCBI taxonomy): Eukaryota > Metazoa > Chordata > Amphibia > Anura > Dendrobatidae > Phyllobates > Phyllobates terribilis. Next base: position 50,846,184 of record NW_027362767.1, on the reverse strand, counting down.
GAGAAAGCTTAAATGTGAAACGTGCGTCGGGGCAGCATGGTAGACTCATACTATCCTCCCTTATTATGGGTAATAAACACACTCTATAACATATACATATTTCACCTGTTGTTATGGCCACTTGGCTGAATACTTTCCGTGGGTACGGAAAGTACTCAGAGCCCTTTACATTTTTCACTCTTTGTTTCATTGCAGCCATTTGGTAAATTCTAAAAGGTTCATATTTTCCCTCATTCAAGTACACTCTGCTCCCCATCTTGTCTAAAAAAAAACAGAAATGTTGACATTTTTGCAAATTGATTAAAAAAGAAAAACTGAAATATCTCATGGTCATAAGTATTCAGACCCTTTGCTCAGTATTGAGTAGAAGCACCCTTTTGAGCTAGTACAGCCATGAGTTTTCTTGGGAATGATGCACCAAGTTTTTCACACCTGGATTTGGGGACCCTCTGCCATTCTTCCTTACAGATCCTCTCCAGTTCCGTCAGGTTGGATGGTGAACGTTGGTGGACAGCCATTTTCAGGTCTCTCCAGAGATGCTCAATTGGGTTTAGGTCAGGGCTGTGGCTGGGCCAGTCAAGAATTGTCACAGAGTTGTTCTGAAGTCACTCTTTTGTTATTTTAGCTGTGTACTTAGGGTCATTGTCTTGTTGGAAGGCCAAGTCTGAGGTCCAGAGCACTCTGGAAGAGGTTTTCATCCAGGATATCTCTGTACTTGGCTGCATTCATGTTTCCTTCAATTGCAACCAGTCGTCCTGTCTCTGCAGCTGAAATACACCCCCATAACATGATGCTGCCACCACCATGTTTCACTGTTGGGATTGTATTGGGCAGGTGATGAGCCGTGCCTCGTTTTCTCCACACATACGTCTTAGAATTGTCACCAAAAGTTCTATCTTCATCTCATCAGACCAGAGAATCTTATTTCTCATAGTCTGGGATTCCTTCATGTGATTTTGAGCAAACTCTATGCCGGCTTTCATATGTCTTGCACTGAGGAGAGGCTTCCGTCGGGCCACTCTGGAATAAAGGCCCAACTGGTGGAAGGCTGCAGTGACAGTTGACTTTGTGTAACTTTCTCCCATTTCCCTACTGCATCTCTGGAGCTCAGCCACAATGATCTTGGGGTTCTTCTAGGAAGACTTCTGGTGGTCCCAAACTTCTCCCTTTTAAAGATTATGGAGGTCACTGTGCCCTTAGGAACCTATTTTTTTATAACCTTGGCCAGATCTGTGCCTTGCCACAATTCTGTCTCTGAGCTCCTTGGGCAGTTCCTTTGAGCTCATGATTCTCATTTGGTCTGACATTCACTGTGAGGTCTTATACAGACAGGTGTGTGCCTTTCCAAATCTAGTCCTGTCAGTTGAATTAAACACAGCTGGACTCCAATGAAGGAGTAGAACCATCTCAAGGAGGATCACAAGGAAATGGACAGTATGTGACTTAAATATGAGTGTCTGAGCAAAGGGTCTGAATACTTATGACCATGTGATATGTCAGTTTTTCTTTTTTAATAAATTTGCAAAAATGTCTACATTTCTGTTTTTTTTCAGTCAAGATGGGGTGCAGAGTGTACTTTAATGAGAAAAAAAATAACTGTTTAGAATTTACCAAATGGCTGCAATGAAACAAAGAGTGAAAAATTTAAAGGGGTCTGAATACTTTTGGTACCCACTGTATAATGATATGTTTTCTGCATATACATTGTTTCATGAAGTGTTCTTCTGCTGAGTGTTGCATTTTATACTTTGGATTGTTGATGCTCTTACTTCCTCCTTTGTAGATCTATATGTATGTAATGGTAATGACCTTTTAATATATTTTTTCGATAAATTATTTTTTAAATTTATTGGTGGTTCATGGTTACTCCCTTGGTTCTCTTTTGTGGTTAAATATACAGTATATAAATGTACACTGCTAAAAAAAAAATAAGAGAACATTTCTTTGTCACAGTATGACAGCAAGTCAATGAAATGTTAGGGATATCAGTTTATCAAGTAAGGAAGCAAGTGTGAATCACCTGCTTTGGTGCAAATTAATGTTCCAAAATGAGTACTGGAGAGGCAACAGGAAAAGGAATGGTTTTGCAGGGGGTGGCCACTGACAGATACTCTCTCCTTACCCCACCTAAGTGATCATTCTCGAGTTTTGCATTTTGCTAGTGCCATGCCCTTATCAGTACTGGTAACATGAGGCTATACCTGCAGCCCATTCAGGTTGCACAAGTAGTCCAGTTCCTCCAGGATGGCACATCCATCCATGCTATTACAGGAAGGTTTCCGTGTCTCCCAACTCAGTCTTAAGAGCATTAAGCAGATGCCAGGACAGGGGTCATTACTAGTGTTGATCGAGCACTAAAATGCTCGGGTGCTCGAAGCTCGGGCCGAGCTCGCCGTGATACTCGGGTGCTCGACCCGAGCAACGAGCCCAATGTTAGTCTATGGGAGACCAGAGCATTTTTGCGGCGGCACCCCCGGCAGTCTTTTAAAAGCCTAACAAGTTCCCAAAACGATAGTGAGAGTGCTCAAATGACATGGGGACAGCATGGGGATCGCCCCAGGAAGCATTTCTGACCCCCAGGTCACTGCTGTCAACAACGTGGTCAGAGGTATTAAGCCACTTTTACGGGCTCACAATAAAACGTTCAAAAACGAAACTAAAACTTTTTTCCTGTGAAATATGTTAGGGAATTTCTTTTCCAGGGTAAAGACTTGTGTATAAGGTAAAATAAATAACCAAAAACAAAAATACTCCTCCACACCTTGGGCTATGTTCACAAGTAGCATTTTTTATGCGTTTTTGCACTTTTGTATTGCTTTCAACTGTGACAAATGCATTCACCGGGAAATGTCATTTTAACATTTTACAACCTTATCTGACCATGTGCTGTGTGACACATGCATAAAGTGCTGAAAAGACATGGGAACAGCATGGGGAAGACCCCTAGAAGCATCTCTGACACCCAGGTCACTGTCTAAAAGTTTGCCCATCATAAGTGATCCTTGCCGCATCAGAAGATGCAGACTTGCAACTATCCCCGTGCAAGTTCTAGTCCCAGGGCAGTGTTCAATTGTACCTCCCCCATTCCTTGCAATACAAGCGCAAGTATGCAGCCTGCCACCCACCCACCCCCAGGCTGCAATACTATACTGCTTGCTTGCTTGCACTTGAAATTGGGCCTTTTAGGCATGTGGAGGCGGAATCTTGCCACCACGTCATGGCTGCGTTGGCGGCCTGGAATCCATACTCAGTCTCCAGCCGCCCGGCGGCCGGGTGTCCATGCTCGGTCCCCAGCCGCCCCGTGGCCGTGTGTCCACACACGGTTCCCAGCCGCCTGGGGGCAGCCGGGTGTCCATAAACGGTCCCCAGCCGCCCCTATTTCTCCTTGGAACATCCCCCCACACACTTTTCTTAGCCCGGCCTGCTTTAGGGCAGCATTGGACGAGCCAACCAGAGAACCAGACTCCTCCGGTGGGCCCTGACTTCTCCATCAGGGGAGTTGAGAGTGCCAAGGTGCGGAGCATGATGATGATGACGACAGAAGTTAGCATCTGCTTTGTTTTCTTTTAATGCAAGTGTAAGTGTGCAGCCTGCCACCCACCCATCCCCAGACTGCAATGCCATACTGCTAGCTTGCACTTGAAATGGGGCCTTTTAGTTTGGAGGAGGCCGAAGCTGGCCACTACCTCATGGCTGCTTCGGCAGCGAGGTATCCATACTCAGTCCCCAGCCGCCCCTATTTGTCCTGGTGTGCCTTATACATAATATTAAGCGCGTATACCAAAACATTACCTGTGCCCTCCCCAGTGCATTTAGTGGGAAGGAGAGCCAATTCCGCTGTAGTGTGTGCATGCCAAACCCCTGTTCATGGTACATGCAAAGATGCCTCCCACCCTGCAAGTCTGTCATTGCAGACTTGCAACTATCCCCGTTCAAGTCCTTGTCCCAGGGCAGTGTTTAATTGTACCTCTCCCATTCCTTGCAATGCAAGCGCAAGTATGCAGCCTGCCACCCACCCACCCCCAGGCTGCAATACCATACTGCTTGCTTGCTTGCACTTTAAATTGGGCCTTTTAGGCATCTGGAGGCGGAATCTGGCCACCACGCCATGGCTGCATCGGCGGCCTGGTATCCATACTCAGTCCCCAGCCGCCCGGTGGCCGGATGTCCCCGCTTGCTCCCCAGCCTCCAGGGGGCGGCCGGGTGTCCATACTCGGTCCCCAGCCACCCCTATTTGTCCCGGTAACCTTTCCCACACTTTTCTTAGCCTGGCCTGCTTTAGGGCAGCATTGGCCGAGCCCACCGGACAACCAGACTCCTCCAGTGGGCCCTGGCTTCTCCATCAGGGGAGTTGAGAGTGCCAAGGTGAGGAGCATGATGAGGATGATAGAAGTTAGCATCTGCTTTGTTTTGTTGGAATGCAAGCGCATGTATGTAGTAGCGGCTAGGCCTGAGGTGGTCAGCGTTTTGGCGCATATCCTACCTCCTCCGAGGAATGCTGGATGTTTTTCTGCTACTATCCAAGTTCTATGACTCCCGTTAAAACAAAGCTTCAGGTGATAAATGATGGATGAGGTAGTGGCAAAGGAGAAAGAGCATCAGGAACAGGGACCATTCACATCAATATCTGTTAGAACCTTGCTCTTAGGTTTTTTCCTTTGCTGGTCACATGACCTCGTTGGCCTATTTAATCCTGCTCCGCCCTTCTGGCTTTGCTGGACTTCATTGTATAACTACTTTCTAGCTAGCCTGTGCTCTGTATCTAACTCTGTTAGTTTGCTTGGTCTACGGACCTCTTTGTTCTATATATTTTGTTTGTTTGTCTGTCTGCTACTATTTCTGTTAGGAGGTGTCCCATTTTCCTCCCAGTCCTTAGTACTTGTAGGGATTCCTTCCCCGCATCTATAGGTCTCCGTACAGACTAGCTTAGGACTTTAGCAGGTCTGATCGCAGGATCAGGTTCCCTGTTACATCGTAGGGATTCAGCTGAGTTCTATCGTAGGGACAGATCTCCTCTCTTTCCTTAGCTCTGGTAGCAGAACATAACAGTAAGTCCAGCCCGCAAATTCTCTAAGGAAAGATTTTTCTGTTCCATCATGGTGTTGGTTCAGGATTTGGCTCATCGCCTGCAGGGACTCTCTCTGGAGGTGGCCGAGCTCCGTCAGCACGTGAGTAACTGTCCTGGAGCACATTTCTTGGAGCCTAAGGTATATTTGCCGGATTTATTTTTTGGTGAACACCGAGAATTTTTTTCATTTAAAAATGCTTGCTTATTGTATTTTCGTTTGAGACCCAAGTCCTCTGGGAATGAATCCCAGCGCATAGGGTTCATAATGTCACTTTTGCGCAAAGAGCCTCAGGAGTGGGCCTTTTCTTTGCAACCTAGTGATACATGCTTCAGATCAGTGGATAGTTTTTTTTCTGCTTTGGGACTATTATATGATGATCCTGACCGTGTCGCATCAGCTGAGACTGAGTTAAGACGTTTGAGACAGGGATCAGGTAATGTGGAAAAATATTGTACTCATTTCCGTCGTTGGTCTACTCAAACAGGGTGGAACGATTCTGCTCTGAAAAGTCTATTTCTTGCTGGGCTCAATGAAAGGGTTAAAGACCTGCTAATTGCTTATCCTACACCTGAAGATTTGCAACAGGCTATGCAATTAGCTATACGGGTGGATAGGAGACTGCGTGCAAGGGTTAATGAGAGCAAATCCTCTGCTATGTCAGTTTCTGGTTATGAGAATGTGTGTACTAACAGTGGTGAATCGATGGAGATTGGATCGGTGGCACCTCGCTCTCAAGAAAAAGACCGTCGATTTTCTGAAGGCTTGTGTTTCTATTGCGGAAAATCTGGTCATTTGATTAAAGGCTGTGAGCTTCGTATGAAGAAAGAAAAAAAAATGGTCAGTCATGCCCGTATTGCCTGTTTAAATTCCAAGGGTGTATTTTTAGCTGCTTCCACGATTGCTCAGGAAAAATTAATGGAATTTCGGGTGTTTGTTGATTGTGGATCTACTCTGAATGTAATTGATGGGGGATTCTTGGAAAGACTCAATTTAAAACCCGAACCTTTATCATCCCCCATTGCTGTGGTTTCTGTGGATGGTTCCCCTTTGAAGAATATTACTCTCAAGGTCTGTGAATTTCCTCTCACTATTAATGGTGTTCACCATGAGAAATTGGATTTGGTAGTTTTGAATAACTTGCCTTCTCCAGTTATATTGGGATTGCCCTGGTTAAAATTTCACAATCCTGTACTGGATTGGTCTACCAATGAAATTAAATCCTGGAGCCATAAATGTTATGACAAGTGTTGTAACGGGCGTATTGCAGCTTTGGATAGGGGAGAATTGCCTGTTCCTATTCAGGATTTTTGGAGAGTTTTTTCTGAGAAGGAATCGCAGGTTTTGCCTCCCCATAGAGACTATGATTGTTCTATTGAATTTGTCCCTGGAGCGACTCTTCCTAAAAGTCGTTTATTTAACCTTACTATTCCTGAGAGGAAGGCTTTGGATGAATACATACAGACAAGTTTGGCCGCCGGTCACATTAGGCCCTCTAAGTCTCCTGTGGCGGTTGGATTTTTTTTTGTAAAAAAAAAGGACGGCGGTTTACGTCCTTGTCTGGATTTTCGTGAGATTAACAAAATTACTGTACGCAATCCATACCCACTGCCATTGATTCCTGATCTGTTTAACCAGTTAATGGGGGCCAAGTGGTTCTCTAAAATTGACCTTAAGGGGGCATACAATCTGTTGCGCATGAAGGAGGGTGACGAATGGAAGACTGCTTTTAACACTCCTGTGGGTCATTTTGAGAATCTGGTTATGCCTTTTGGTCTTACTAATGCTCCTGCATTTTTTCAGAATCTTATTAATGACATCCTTAGACCTTTGATCGGCAAAAATGTGGTTGTGTATTTGGATGACATTTTGATTTATTCGCCGGATCTGGAGTCTCATTGGCGGAGCGTACGTGAGGTATTACAATTGTTAATGGACAATTCGCTTTTTGCTAAGCTGGAGAAATGTGAGTTCGCTGTACAGAGAATTATTTTTTTGGGTTACATTATCTCCAGCGAAGGTTTTGAGATGGACCCGGTTAAAGTTCAAGCTGTACAGGAATGGCCTAGGCCTATTGGTTTGAAATCGATACAGAGGTTTTTAGGTTTCACCAATTATTACAGAAAATTCATAAAAAATTTTTCTAGTATTGTCAAACCTCTGACCGATCTCACCAGGAAAGGTGCTGATGCGGTTCAGTGGTCTTCTGAGGCCATTGAAGCTTTTGTGTATCTCAAGGAGAGGTTCACCTCTGCTCCCATCCTTATGCAGCCTGATGTGACTAAGCCTTTTTGGTTGAGGTTGATGCTTCTTCGGTGGGGGTTGGCGCAGTATTGTCTCAGGATAACGGGGATGGATTACATCCCTGTGCCTTTTTTCAAAAAAATTTTCGGAGACTGAACTGAATTACGATATTGGTAATCGGGAATTATTGGCTATTAAACTCGCATTTGAACACTGGTGCCACTTCTTGGAAGGTGCGGAATTTCCCGTTCAGGTTCTTACGGATCATAAAAATCTGATATATCTTGATGCTGCCAAGCGCCTGAATGCCCGTCAGGCTAGGTGGGCACTGTTTTTCTCGCGGTTTAATTTCTCCGTTACTTACATCCCTGGTACTAAGAATGTTAAGGCGGATGCCTTGTCTCGCAGTTTTTCTCCCATAGTCGGTGCTGAGAAAGAGGAGAACATTTTACAAGAAGGTGTTGTGATAGCTGCTTTGGACTCCGTTTTGGAAGATGAGATTCTTAAAGCACAGGAGAATGCCCCATCTAACACTCCTCATGGGAGGTTGTTTGTGCCTGGGACCTTTAGGAGAGATTTGTTTATTGAGTGTCACGAATCTCGGTTGGCAGGTCATCCCGGAATCTCTGAGACCAAGAGACTGGTGGGTCGCAGTTTTTGGTGGCCTGGATGGCAGAAGGAAGTCATTAAGTGGGTGCGTCAATGTACTATATGTGCTAGATCTAAGTCCTCACATACTCCTGCTGCGGGGTTGCTTTGTCCTTTGGAGGTTCCTAGTGCTCCTTGGACACATTTGGCTATGGACTTTATAACTGACCTTCCCCCCTCTGAGGGTTTTACTGTCATCTGGGTGGTCGTGGACCGTTTTAGCAAGATGTGTCACTTGGTTCCCTTCGTCAAACTGCCCTGCGCTAAAACTCTCGCTAAGGCCTTTGTCAAGGAAATTGTCAGACTTCATGGCGTTCCTACGGACATTGTTTCTGATAGGGGTCCTCAGTTCGTGGTTTGTTTTTGGCGTGCCTTTTGTGACAGGTTGGGAGTTCATCTGTCGTTCTCGTCCGGATATCATCCTGAATCTAATGGCCAGACAGAAAGGAAAAACCAGGATGTTGAGCAGTTCTTGCGTTGTTTTGTGGCAGACAATCAAGAGGGGTGGTCTGAGTTTCTGCCACTTGCTGAATTTGCTCTGAACAATCATACATCTTCTTCTGCTGGTTGTTCGCCTTTTTTTTTGTTGTTCTGAGAGACATCCGTCGTTTGGGTCGTTCTCCAAGTTGGGATCTGCTGTGCCTGAGGAGGAGAATTTTTCCGGTGATTTGGAGAGAGTTTGGACGGATGTGCGTGGTAATCTTCATGAGGCCAACAGAAAATCTAAAGACTACTTTGATAGGAAACGACAGGAGGTTTTATTCGCTGTTGGTGACATGGTTTGGTTGTCCTCTAGGAATCTGCGGTTGAGGATTCCTTCTAAGAAATTGGGTCCCAAGTTTGTAGGGCCCTTTAAGGTGCTTCAGGTTGTCAACCAATCTGCTGTTAGGTTGGAGGTTCCTACCTCCTGGAGAATTAATCCAGTATTTCATGTCTCTCTGTTAAAAAAAGCTGTTGTGTCGGATGGTGACGCCTCTGCCTCTGTTCCTCCAGTGGTGGAGGACGGGGAATATGAAATTTCTCGCATCCTTAACTCTAGACGGTATAGAGGTAGTTTGCAGTATCTGGTGGCCTGGAAAGGTTTCGGACCCGAGGATAACTCTTGGGTGAGGTCAGATGATGTTTCGGCGTCCAGACTTATCAGAGCGTTTCACAGGAGATTTCCTGATAAGCCTGGTCCTAGGGGATCCGGAGGATCCTCTTAGAAGGGGGGGTACTGTTAGAACCTTGCTCTTAGGTTTTTTCCTTTGCTGGTCACATGACCTCGTTGGCCTATTTAATCCTGCTCCGCCCTTCTGGCTTTGCTGGACTTCATTGTATAACTACTTTCTAGCTAGCCTGTGCTCTGTATCTAACTCTGTTAGTTTGCTTGGTCTACGGACCTCTTTGTTCTATATATTTTGTTTGTTTGTCTGTCTGCTACTATTTCTGTTAGGAGGTGTCCCATTTTCCTCCCAGTCCTTAGTACTTGTAGGGATTCCTTCCCCACATCTATAGGTCTCCGTACAGACTAGCTTAGGACTTTAGCAGGTCTGATCGCAGGATCAGGTTCCCTGTTACATCGTAGGGATTCAGCTGAGTTCTATCGTAGGGACAGATCTCCTCTCTTTCCTTAGCTCTGGTAGCAGAACATAACAATATCAGGCCAGTCAACCAGATATGTCTTGTAGGATATGTTTCTGTAACAAAAGGAGCGGTTCGGCTACACAGTTATAGGGCATACAGTGAGTGCAATGCCTACCAAAAATTTCGAGGCACTCCAATGCCCCTTGGAAATGACATGGAGGTCAGAGGGCCTTAACTAAACCTTTTTTTCCATTTATAGCAACTGGGTCTCCTGTGCACTGTTGGCCTAAGCAGTGAATGGAAGGCTTTCCAAAAAATATGAGGAACTGCAATGCCCCTTACAAGAGCCATGCAGTACAGCATATTACAAACATAAGTCCCATTATTGGGGAGTGGGTCTCCCATAGGATTGGCTTATGCCTTCCAAGCAAAAGCTTCCAAAAATTAGGACGGAGCAACTTGCAATGCCCCTTACAAGAGCCATGCAGTACAGCATATTACAAACATAAGTCCCATTATTGGGGAGTGGGTCTCCCATAGGATTTGCTTATGCCTTCCAAGCAAAAGCTTCCAAAAATTAGGACGGAGCAACTTGCAATGCCGCTTACAAGAACCATGCAGTACAGCATATTACAAACATAAGTCCCATTATTGAGGAGTGGGTCTCCCATAGGATTTGCTTATGCCTTCCAAGCAAAAGCTTCCAAAATTTAGGACGGAGCAACTTGCAATGCCCCTTACAAGAGCCATGCAGTACAGCATATTACAAACATAAGTCCCATTATTGGGGAGTGGGTCTCCCATAGGATTTGCTTATGCCTTCCAAGCAAAAGCTTCCAAAAATTAGGACGGAGCAACTTGCAATGCCCCTTACAAGAGCCATGCAGTACAGCATATTACAAACATAAGTCCCATTATTGGGGAGTGGGTCTCCCATAGGATTTGCTTATGCCTTCCAAGCAAAAGCTTCCAAAAATTAGGACGGAGCAACTTGCAATGCCCCTTACAAGAAGCATGCAGTACAGCATATTACAAACAAAAGTCCCATTATTGAGGAGTGGGTCTCCAATAGGATTTGCTTATGCCTTCCAAGCAAAAGCTTCCAAAAATTAGGACGGAGCAACTTGCAATGCCCCTTACAAGAGCCATGCAGTACAGCATATTACAAACATAAGTCCCATTATTGGGGAGTGGGTCTCCCATAGGATTTGCTTATGCCTTCCAAGCAAAAGCTTCCAAAAATTAGGACGGAGCAACTTGCAATGCCCCTTACAAGAGCCATGCAGTACAGCATATTACAAACATAAGTCCCATTATTGGGGAGTGGGTCTCCCATAGGATTTGCTTATGCCTTCCAAGCAAAAGCTTCCAAAAATTAGGACGGAGCAACTTGCAATGCCCCTTACAAGAACCATGCAGTACAGCATATTACAAACATAAGTCCCATTATTGGGGAGTGGGTCTCCCATAGGATTTGCTTATGCCTTCCAAGCAAAAGCTTCCAAAAATTAGGACGGAGCAACTTGCAATGCCCCTTACAAGAACCATGCAGTACAGCATATTACAAACATAAGTCCCATTATTGGGGAGTGGGTCTCCCATAGGATTTGCTTATGCCTTCCAAGCAAAAGCTGACAAAAATTAGGACGGAGGAACTTGAAATGCTGGCACCCTGGTAGTATAGTGGTGGTGGAGGCTGAGGATAAGGAGAAGAACATAAAACAGCCAAAATGAGGAAGCGTATACCCATGTGTGGGTGTGAAGCCGTGCATGTGAATACACCTCCCGAAATAACACAGTGGATTTGACTTTATGCTACTCTGCTGTCATTTGGTGGTGATGAGAAGTCTGGCCCAATCCAGCCCTTGTTCATTTTGATAAGGGTCAGCTTGTCAGCATTGTCAGTTGACAGGCGAGTGCGCTTATCAGTTATAATTCCCCCAGCGGCACTAAAAACACGCTCTGATAACACGCTAGCGGCAGGGCAGGCCTGGACCTCCAAGGCGTACAGAGTGAGTTCATTCCAAGTGTCCAGCTTGGATACCCAATAATTAAAAGGCACAGAGGAATCACGGAGGACGCTGGTACGGTCGGCAAGGTACTCCCTCACCATCTTTTGAAACTTTCCACTCCTTGTGAGAGTACCCCGCGCCTCAGGGCCTGTAAGCTGGGCGGGTGTCAGAAATCTGTCCCAGAACGTTGACAGTGTTCCCCTGCCTCTGCTGGATTGGAGTTGCATCTCTCTCGCCTGTACGCCTTGGTTGGGCAACGAACTGTGACCTCTGCCGCTAGTGTGTTCAGATGGGATTTTTTTTAAGAGTTCTGCAGCAAGGGCCTTCTGGTACTGCCCCATTTTTGTAGACCTCTCCACCTCAGGAATAAGAGAGTGAAAGTTCTCCTTGTAGCGGGGATCTAAAAGTGTCACCAACCAGTAATGACTGTCACCCAACATTTTGACAACGCGAGGGTCACGGTTAAGGCAGCGTAACATAAAGTCAGCCATGCGTGCCAGACTGGTAACGGGCAAGATTTCCGTGTCCTCACCAAGATGACGACTGACCATGCTCTCCTCCTCCTCCTCCTCCTCCCCCCTGTCCTCAGGCCACCCACGCTGAACCGACGGTATGACACTTGTACAGGTACTACCGTCTACAGCGCATGATAGCAGCTCCTGTTCTTCCTCCTCCTCCTCCTCCTCTCCCTCATTGTCCCCCAATGCACGTTGGCATGAGATGAGGCTGGGCTGTGTGTAATCGCCCACTACGGCTTCTTGATCCATCTCATCATACTCTGGCTGCAATGCCTCCTCTTTAATTCTCTGCAGAGAGCGTTGCAAAAGACAGACAAGTGGGATGCTGACACTAATGATGGCGTCATCGCCACTCACCATCTTGGTGGCCTCCTCAAAGTTTGTCAGGATGGTACATATGTCAGACATCCAGGTCCACTCCTGAGGTCTTATGTGTGGAGTCTGACCTGAATATCGACGGCCTTGTTGCATCTGGTACTCCACAACTGCTCTCTTCTGCTCACAAATCCTTTGCAACATGTGGAGGGTAGAGTTCCAACGTGTGGGGACATCACACACCAGTCGGTGTGCCGGAAGCTGCAAACGCTGCTGCAACACAGCAAGGGCGACGGAAGCTGTAGCCGACTTGCGAAAATAAGCTGACAGGCGGCGTACTTTCACGAGCAGATCTGGCAACTCGGGGTACGATTTAAGAAACCGCTGAACCACGAGGTTAAGCACATGAGCCAGGCATGGTACGTGTGTGATCTCACCTCGCCTCAGAGCCGCCACCAGGTTACGGCCATTGTCACACACGACCATGCCGGGATGTAGGTTCAGCAGTCTCAGCCACAGATCTGCCTGCTCTTTCACAGCTGTCCACAACTCACAAGCAGTGTGAGGTTTATCACCTAAGCTTATGAGTTTCAGCACAGCCTGTTGCCGTTTGGCGGAGGCAGTACTGCAGTGCTTCCAGCTTGTAACTGATGTGGTGATATCTGAGATGGAGGCTGAACATGAGGAGGAGGGGGATGATGCGCAGGAGCTATACACTGTGGGGGCAACTATGACTGACATAGGGCCCGCAATCCTCGGTGTGGGGAGGATGTGTTCCGTCCCAAGGTCCGACTGGGTCCCGGGTTCCACTATGTTTAGCCAGTGTGCCATCAGAGAGATGTACCGTCCCTGGCCACAAGCACTTGTCCACGTGTCCGTTGTCAGGTGGACTCTCCCAGTAACTGCGTTGTTGAGGGCACGGCAGATGCTTTGGGACACGTGCTTGTGTAGTGCGGGGATGGCACACCGAGCAAAATAGTGTCGGCTGGGGACCGAGTACCGAGGGACGGCCACCGCCATAAGATTGCGGAAGGATTCCGTCTCCACCAGCCTAAAAGGCAGCATTTCCAACGCAAGCAGTCGTGAAATGTGCGAATTTAGGACTATGGCCTGTGGGGCGTTAGCTGCGAATTTCCGCTTTCGTTCAAAGGTCTGGGATTTGGACAATTGAACGCTGCGGTGGGACGTGGATGTGGACGTTGATGCTGTTTCTTGAGAAACTGCCATAACAAGTGAAGACTTAGAGGAGGGGGCATCTTTACATGCAGTATGGACAGGGGATTGCCTTGCACACACAACAGGGGGTTCTATTGCACGCACAACAGTGGAAGAAGCAGTGGTGACACCCGCTGACACTGGTCGTGGACCCTGGGTTTCGCCCCACAAAGTCGGGTGCTTTGCTGCCATGTGCCTGATCATGCTGGTGGTGGTCAGGCTGGTAGTTTTGTCACCCCTGCTGATGCTGGCATGGCAGGTGGAACATATGGCCTTTTTGGGGTTGTCAGCAGAGTCTGGCAACGTCCCTTGTGTTGGTGTTACGGGGAACGGTTGCCCGCCTTCTGTCTGCGGCCACCACACTGCTTCTTCCTGCCTGTTGGGGTACTCTGCCTCCCTCCCCCTGTGTGCTGCTGGCCTCACTCTGCATGTCCTCCTGCCACGTTGAGTCAGTTACTAGATCATCCACCACCTCCTCCTCTTCCACTTGCGCACCACGATGCTTCTCCTCACTTCCTGGCAATTGTGTCTCGTCATCGTCCACCTCTTGTGACAAATTGCCAGCGTCGACTTCCTGTGGCCGTGGCTGTTCAAATATTTGGGCATCGCTACATGGGATCTCCGCTTCCACCACTTCAAGCGTATCAGGCGAGGGGCACAAATATGGAAATGGACCAGTGAACAGCTCTTCAGAGTGTCCAAGTGTGGGATCAATTGCTGTCTGATGACACTCGGCATGGTGGGAGGAAGGAGCATCAGGGTGAGGAGGAGTATGCGGTCGAGACTCACGGCTACTAAGAGTTGATCGTGTGGAAGACAGACCAGAGGTGGTGGTGCCCAGGTAACTGGAAGTATTATCTGCTGTCCAATTAATAACCTGTTCACACTGATCAGTTCTCAATACTGGTGTTGTTCTGTGCTTCCCTAGTAATTCGGTCAAGAAGTGGGAGCGAGAAGATGTGGCTGTTGGTTGTGGCACATTTTCACCTTAGCCACGGCCCCGTCCTCTGCACGAACCATCACCAGAACGTCCACTTCCACGTCCCTTGCCACGCGCCTTGCCCATTGTAAAGGAAGTAAAATAGCTTACACTTGCACTATCAATGGAAAAAGGGTAATAAAAAGTAGATTAGAACCGTGGAAGAGGAAAACCACAGTTCTATTTCTCTCCTACACCCGACTCTTTTAAACAATCTGAACAATCAGGGAGAAACTATTACTGGTTTTCTTTACGTAAAAAATACCAAAACCTGAATAATAGAGATTTTTTACCGTGGGATGGCAAAACCACAGTTATTGTTTACTGGGGTATACCAGACTTTTTTAAATAGATATAATTGCGGCTGAACAGTGAGCGACACAGTCAAACTGTGTTTTTTTAGATACCAAAGGTCCAAAACTGGATAGTACAGAGATTTGACCCGTGGAACTGCAAAACCACACTGGGATTTGTCGGGCCTACACCAGACTATTTTCAACAGATATATTTTTGTGTCACAACAGTCAGGAGACACTACTGTTTTTCTTTACGGAAAATATACCAAAACCTGAATAGTAGAGATTTTTTACCGTGGGATGGCAAAACCACAGTTATTGTTTACTGGGGTATACCAGACTTTTTTAAATAGATATAATTGTGGCTTAACAGTGAGCGACACACTCAAACTGTGTTTTTTTGGATACCAAAGGCCCAAAACTGGATAGTACAGAGATTTGACCCGTGGAACTGCAAAACCCCCTGGGATTTGTCGGGCCTACACCAGACTATTTTCAGCAGATATATTTTTGTGTCACAACAGTCAGGAGACACTACTGTTTTTCTTTACGGAAAATATACCAAAACCTGAATAATAGAGATTTTTTACCGTGGGATGGCAAAACCACAGTTATTGTTTACTGGAGTATACCAGACTTTTTTAAATAGATATAATTGCGGCTGAACAGTGAGCGACACACTCAAACTGTGTTTTTTTAGATACCAAAGGCCCAAAACTGGATAGTACAGAGATTTGACCCGTGGAACTGCAAAACCACACTGGGATTTGTCGGGCCTACACCAGACTATTTTCAACAGATATATTTTTGTGTCACAACAGTCAGGAGACACTACTGTTTTTCTTTATGGAAAATATACCAAAACCTGAATAATAGAGATTTTTTACCGTGGGATGGCAAAACCACAGTTATTGTTTACTGGGGTATACCAGACTTTTTTAAATAGATATAATTGAGGCTGAACAGTGAGCGACACACTCAAACTGTGTTTTTTTTAGATACCAAAGGCCCAAAACTGGATAGTACAGAGATTTGTCCCGTGGAACTGCAAAACCACACTGGGATTTGTCGGGCCTACACCAGACTATTTTCAACAGATATATTTTTGTGTCACAACAGTCAGGAGATACTACTGTTTTTCTTTACGGAAAATATACCAAAACCTGAATAATAGAGATTTTTTACCGTGGGATGGCAAAACCACAGTTATTGTTTACTGGGGTATACCAGACTTTTTTAAATAGATATAATTGCGGCTGAACAGTGAGCAACACACTCAAACTGTGTTTTTTTAGATACCAAAGGCCCAAAACTGGATAGTACAGAGATTTGACCCATGGAACTGCAAAACCACACTGGGATTTGTCGGGCCTACACCAGACTATTTTCAACAGATATATTTTTGTGTCACAACAGTCAGGAGATACTACTGTTTTTCTTTACGGAAAATATACCAAAACCTGAATAATAGAGATTTTTTACCGTGGGATGGCAAAACCACAGTTATTGTTTACTGGGGTATACCAGACTTTTTTAAATAGATATAATTGCGGCTGAACAGTGAGCAACACACTCAAACTGTGTTTTTTTAGATACCAAAGGCCCAAAACTGGATAGTACAGAGATTTGACCCATGGAACTGCAAAACCACACTGGGATTTGTCGGGCCTACACCTGACTATTTTCAACAGATATATTTTTGTGTCACAACAGTCAGGAGACACTACTGTTTTTCTTTACGTAAAAAATACCAAAACCTGTGGCCCAAAAGTGGATAATACAGAGGTTTGAACCGTGGAAGTGCAAAACAACACTTCTGTTTCTCTAGCCTACACCTGACTATTTTCAACAGATATATTTGTGTCTGAAAAATCAGAGACACACTTTTGGGGGGGGGACACCAAAAGGTTAATAAGACGGGTATTTGTACAGTGTGAAGGAGGAAAAAAAAAAGAATATTTAGATGAAAAAAAAAGGATTTTTCATGTCCCCTGAGACCTGGTGCTAAGTCCAGCAATTTCAGCAACAGGAGCAGCATACAGGACTGTAATGCAGCGTTTGCTGGTATAACCACTGCGTCTCCTATACAGCCTGCCTGCCTGATATCTGGGATGGATATTAGTCCTGAGAAGGACTGTTTGTTTGATCTGGCAGCCTTTACAGACCCTACACTAACTATTTCGCAGTTTATACCTCTCCCTAAATCAGCAGCGCTGTCCCTACACTGTCTGATCCGGAGCGACTGTGTCCAAGATGGCGGTTCCCGGTTTTAAATACTCGAGGTGACGCTGTGCGGCCAGCCAATCACTGTAATGCCCACAACCAACATGGCTGCGGCATTACAGTGACTGGCTGGCAATCCCTGCATGTTCATTGGCTCTGTAAAGAGCTTCAAACCTGCAGGGCGGAGACCCGAGCTCCCGCCCGAGTAACCCGGAAATGCTCGGTGCTCGCCGAACATCCCGAGTAGCGTGATGCTCGGGCGAGTACCGAGCAGTGTCGAGCATGTTCGCTCAACACTAGTCATTACACAAAGAGAGCTGGATGGGGCCGTGCAAGGGCATTAACCCATATGCAGGACTGGTATCTGTTCTTTTCTGCAGGGGGGGGATCAGGAGGAGCACTGCCAGAGCCCTACAAAATTACCTTATGCATAGAATCATAGAATCATAGAATGGTAGAGTTGGAAGGGACCTCCTGGGTCATCTGGTCCAACCCCCTGCTCAAAGCAGGATTCACTAGATCATCTCAGACAGATGTCTGTCCAGCCTCTGTTTGAAGACGTCCATTGAAGGGGAACTCACCACCTCTCGTGGCAGCCTGTTCCACTCATTAATCACCCTAACTGTCAAAAAGTTTTTTCTAATATCTAATCTGTGTCTCCTCCCATTTAGTTTCATCCCATTGCTTCTAGTCTTTCCTTGTGCAAATGAGAATAAAGATGATCCTTCTACAATGTGACAGCCCTTGACATATTTGTAGACAGCTATTAAGTCTCCTCTCAGTCTTCTTTTTTGCAAGCTAAACATTCCCAAATCCTGCAACCGTTCCTCATAGGACATGGTTTGCAGACCAGTCACCATTCTGGTCGCTCTTCTCTGAACTTGCTCCAGTTTGTCTATGTCTTTTTTAAAATGTGGTGCCCAAAACTGTACACAGTATTCCAGATGAGGTCTGACCAAAGAGGAGTAAAGACCGATAATGACTTCACGTGATCTAGACTGTATGCTTCTGTTAATACATCCCAGAATTGTATTTGCCTTTTTTGCTGCTGCATCACACTGTTGACTCATGTTCAGTCTATGATCTATTAGTATACCTAAGTCTTTTTCACATGTACTGTTGCTTAGCTCTATTCCTCCCATTCTGTATATGCTTTTTTCATTTTTATTGCCCAGATGTAGTACTTTGCATTTTTCCCTGTTAAAAACCATTCTGTTGGTTGCTGCCCACTGCTCCAGTTTATTTAGGTCTTTTTGAATCCTCTCTCTCTCTTCTCTAGTATTAGCTATCCCTCCTAGCTTTGTGTCATCAGCAAATTTAATCAGTTTACCCTCAATTCCTTCATCTAAATCATTGATAAAGATGTTGAACAATACAGGTCCCAGGACGGAGCCCTGTGGTACCCCACTTGAGACATTCATCCAGCTGGATGTGAAGCCATTTACAACCACCCTTTGAGTCCGATCACTAAGCCAGTTATGAATCCACCTAACAGTTGCCTGGTCCATTGCATACTTGGTCATTTTTTCAATAAGGATGGTGTGAGATACTTTGTCAAATGCTTTGCTGAAGTCAAGATATACTATATCTACAGCATTTCCCTGATCCACCCAGTCAGTGATTCTGTCATAGAAGGAAATTAAGTTAGTCTGACATGACTTGTTAGTTACAAACCCATGCTGACTCTGGTTAATCACTTCATTCTTATCCATGTACTTACATACATGTTGTTTAATAATTTGTTCAAAGATCTTTCCTGGTATAGAAGTCAGACTCACCGGCCTATAGTTCCCTGGGTCCACCTTCTTCCCCTTTTTGAAGATAGGAACAACATTTGCTCTTCTCCAGTCTTCTGGGACTTCTCCTGTTCTCCAAGAATTTTCAAAGATTATGGAGAGTGGTTCTAAAATTTCTTTTACGATCTCCTTCAGTACTCTGGGGTGTAATTCATCTGGACCTGGAGACTTGAACTCATTTATGTTAGCTAAATATTCCCTCACAATCTTTCTGTTTACAGATAACTTGGATTCCTCTATTCCTTTAAAAGGACAGTGGAGATCAGTTGATGTTACATTTTCTTTCTGAGAGAAAACAGATGCAAAATAAGAATTAAAACGTTCGGCCTTCTCAACATACTCTCTTACCATTTCTCCATTTTCATCCTGTAAAAATCCTATAGCATCTTTGACTTTTCTTTTACTTTTGACATACCCCCAAAATCCTTTTTTATTGCTTTTGACATCTCTAGCAAGCCTTAATTCATTGTCAGCTTTAGCTAACCTGATACGTGCCCTGCAGGATCTGCAGACTGCATTATAATCTTCTTTAGATATGCCTCCCTCTTTCCATTTAATAAACATTTCTTTCTTTCTTTTTAGCATGTGTTTAAGTTCTGTGTTCATCCATCCTGGTTTCCTTAAATGCTTCCCATTCTTCCTACTTTTCGGGATTGTTAACGATTGTGCTTTGAGAATCTCATTTTTAAAAATTTCCCATCCTTCCTGGACATTTTTGTCCTTAAGGACATCCAGCCATTGGATCCCTCCTATTCTCTTTCTGAGTCTCTTAAAATCTGCCTTTCTAAAATCTAACCTTGAAGTTTGAGTCTTCACATGTCTTCCTCCTCTAGTTATCCAAAATTCTATAATAGCATGATCGCTGCCTCCTAGGGTCCCAGCCACCTTTACCTCCTCAACCATTTCCTCCCTGTTTATAAGGATTAGATCCAAAGTAGCAGATCCCCTTGTTTTCTCCCCTACCTTTTGGAAGATAAAGTTGTCAGCAAGAGAGGATAAGAATTTGCTTGACCTGTTAGTTTTACTTGAGAGAGATTCCCAACAAATGTCTGGATAGTTGAAATCTCCCATGACCACTACGTCATATTTTTTGGAGAACTTGGTCATTTGATACATAAAGAGTTCATCCATATCTTCAGCTTGCCCAGGTGGCCTGTAGTAAATGCCTACAATGGTGTCCTTTCCGTTGTTCTCTCCTTGTATTCTTACCCAAACAGTTTCCACAGAACTCCCAGTCTCTGAAGCTTCAATCTCTGTGCAGATATACGCTTTTCTAACATACAATGCAACACCTCCTCCTCGTTTATCAAGTCTGTTTCTTGCAAATAAGTTGTATCGTTTTAGCCTTTTATTCCAATCATGTGTATCGTCCCACCAAGTTTCAGTGATTCCAATGACATCATATTCCTTTTCCTGCGTTAGTAGTTCCAATTCTCCTTGTTTGTTGCCCATGCTTTGTGCATTTGTATAAAAACATTTTAGTTTGTGATTGGTTTCTCTTCCTCCCATATTTTTATTATTTAAATTGTTTTGTCTTTGTTCTTCCTTTCCACTTCCAGTAGCAGAGATCTCAATAGTATTTGTCAGCTGTATGGCTTTTTCTGGCCTTTTGCTTCCCTTCCCACATTGTTCTAGTTTAAAGCTCTTCTGATGAGTGTAGCAAGGCGACTTCCAAATACATGTTTTCCAGTCTTCGTAAGGTGCACCCCATCTCTAGCAAGTAGTCCATCGTATAGGTAATTCATTCCGTGATCCAGAAATCCAAATCCTTGTTGACGGCACCATCGACGTAGCCAGTTGTTCACCTGTAGAATCTTATTCCACCTCATTGTTCCATGGCCATCCACTGGGAGGATGGATGAGAAGACCACCTGCGCTCCCAATTCTTTCACTTTCTTGCCTAAGTCTTCAAAGTCACTGCAGATGGTTTCCAGGTCCTTTCTTGCGGTGTCATTTGTCCCCACATGTATTAGCAGGAATGGGTAGTGATCTGTAGGTCTGAAGAGTCTTGATATCCTGTCAGACACATCTTTAATTTTTGCTCCTGGAAGACAGCACATTTCTCTTGAGGTTATGTCTGGTCTGCAGATAGCGGCCTCTGTTCCTCTTAACAGGGAATCCCCCATGACCACCACTCTCCGTTTTTTCTTCACAACATTCTTCTTTTTCCATCCAGGAGGATTCTGAGGGCTTACAAGGCTATTCATTGCTGGCAAAGTCTTATTTTGCTGTATTTCTTCATGGTTCTCCTGCGTGAGAGCCTGGTACTGGTTCCTGAGCAGTATGGGTGCTGACTGCCTCTCGATCCTCCTGCTTCTGTGGGTCACATGCTTCCATTCCTCTGTTTCGTCAGGTGCAGTTCGAATTTCTTCTCTTTCTGAATCATGAAGAGATAATTCTGCTCTGTCTAAGAACTCTTCACCTTCCTTAATGATTTTCAAGGTAGTTAACCTCTCTTCTAGATTTCGCAACTTTTCCTCCAACAGGGACACAAGCTTGCATTTCTGGCATGTGAAGTTTGGCTTTTCCACTGGCAAGTCTGTGAACATGTAGCAGGATATGCAGCTCACCAAATGGCTCCTGGACTCTTCCATGTTCTTATTGTTAATGTTCTGAAAACAGTGAAAAAAGCTTAAAAAAAAAGCTTCAAAATGCGCGCGCCTTCTGGCGCGCGGTTTACCGATGTCCTCTTTTCAGCTCCAACAGCCAAAATCCAGTGTTCTTTGAGCTCGCGGAGACTCTTCACTTACCCCAAAATGCAGTGGGAATATGCAAATTATCTCCTCAGGACTCCTCCCCTGGTTTACCGATGTCCTCTTTTCAGCTCCAACAGCCAAAATCCAGTGTTCTTTGAGCTCGCGGAGACTCTTCACTTACCCCAAAATGCAGTGGGAATATGCAAATTATCTCCTCAGGACTCCTCCCCTGGTTTACCGATGTCCTCTTTTCAGCTCCAACAGCCAAAATCCAGTGTTCTTTGAGCTCGCGGAGACTCTTCACTTACCCCAAAATGCAGTGGGAATATGCAAATTATCTCCTCAGGACTCCTCCCCTGGTTTACCGATGTCCTCTTTTCAGCTCCAACAGCCAAAATCCAGTGTTCTTTGAGCTCGCGGAGACTCTTCACTTACCCCAAAATGCAGTGGGAATATGCAAATTATCTCCTCAGGACTCCTCCCCTGGTTTTAACATGCAGTTACTGTGTGCATGTTTCTGACCAAAAAAGTCAGAACAAGACTCCACAAAGGTGGCATGATGATCCAACATTCTGCAGTGGGACCTGGGCTCACAGCCCAGCACTGTGCTGCTTGATTGGCTTTCACCAAAGGACATCAGGATTGGAAAGTCCGCCATTGCTGCTCTGTTCTGTTCACAAATGAGAGCAGGTTCACACTGAGCACATGTGATCGACGTGAAAGAGTCTGGAGATGATGTGGTGAATGTTGTGCTCCCTGCAACATCACCCAGCGTGACCAGTTTGTTTTTGGGTCAGTAATGCTCTGGAAAGGCACAACCTTGAGGGTTTGCACAGACCTCCGTATGGTAGCCCATTGTACCCTGATTGCTGATATGTCCTGGGATTAATTTCTCAGAGCCATACTTAGACATTATACTTGTGCAATGGGTTTTCCCTGATGAAGCCCCATTCAGACTGTTAGAGACACCTGGTAGAATGATTGTCCAGAGAGGAAAAGGTGAGCACTACTATAAGTCCTGTGTCTGCCAACAGTAACGCATCCTGAAACCATGTGTAGCGGCTTTTCATCCATGGAGGGCGTGCAATCACAATTTTGTCTAAAATCACTGCTATGAATAAAGAATGGGATCTAACCCTCCTCCAATATCAATTTCTCCCAACCATCCAGGAGCAATGTGGTGATGGACATCGATTTTTCCAACATGGTGACCAGGCCACAAGGGAAAAGTCATAACTAAGTGGCTCGGTGAACAAAACATTTAAAATTTAGGTCAATGACCAAGAAAATCCTCAGATCTCAATCCCATTGAGAACCTGTGATCAATCTTCAAAAAGTAGATGGACAAACAAAAACAGAAATTGTAATAAACTCCAAGTACTGATTAGACAAAAATGGGTTGTCTTCAGTCAGGATCTGGCCCAGGAGCTGATATCCAGCCTTCAGGGCAAAGGGCAGATGTCTTGAAAAAGAAGGGTCGACAGTGTGAATATTGAGTCTTTATGTAAACTTGATGTTATTGTCAAAAGTTTAAAAACTTTTGAAATGATTATAATATTACTTCAGTAATCATAGAAACATCTGACTAAAAAATGAAAACACTTAAGCGGCAGCTTTGTTATAACCTAAATTTGTGTCATATATTTATATATACAGTACAGACCAAAAGTTTGGACACACCTTCTCATTTAAAGATTTTTCTGTATTTTCATGACTTTGAAAATTGTACATTCACACTGAAGGCATCAAAACTATGAATTAACACATGTGGAATTATATACTTAACAAAAAAGTGTGAAACAACTGAAAATATGTCTTATATTCTAGGTTCTTCAAAGTAGCCACCTTTTGCTTTGATGACTGCTTTGCACACTCTTGGCATTCTCTTGATGAGCTTCAAGAGGTAGTCACCGGAAATGGTTTTCACTTCACAGGTGTGCCCTGTCAGGTTTAATAAGTGGGATTTCTTGCCTTATAAATAGGGTTGGGACCATCAGTTGTGTTGTGCAGAAGTCTAGTGGATACACAGCTGATAGTCCTACTGAATAGACTGTTAGAATTTGTATTATGGCAAGAAAAAAGCAGCTAAATAAAGAAAAACGAGTGCCCATCATTACTTTAAGAAATGAGGGTCAGTCAGTCCGAAAAATTGGGCAAACTTTGAATGTGTCCCCAAGTGCAGTTGCAAAAACCATCAAGCGCTACAAAGAAACTGTCTCGCATGAGGACCGCCCCAGGAAAGGAAGACCAAGAGTCACCTCTGCTTCTGAGGATAAGTTTATCCGAGTCACCAGCCTCAGAAATCGCAGGTTAACAGCAGCTCAGATTAGAGACCAGGTCAATGCCACACAGAGTTCTAGCAGCAGACACATCTCTGCAGCTGTTAAGAGGAGACTTTGTGCAGCAAGCCTTCATGGTAAAATAGCTGCTAGGAAACCACTGCTAAGGACAGGCAACAAGCAGAAGAGACTTGTTTGGGCTAAAGAACACAAGGAATGGACATTAGAACAGTGGAAATCTGTGCTTTGGTCTGATGAGTCCAAATTTGAGATCTTTGGTTCCAACCACTGTGTCTTTGTGCGACGCAGAAAAGGTGAACGGATGGACTCTACATGCCTGGTTCCCACCTTGAAGCATGGAGGAGGAGGTGTGATGGTGTGGGGGTGCTTTGCTGGTGACACTGTTGGGGATTTATTCAAAATTGAAGGCATACTGAACCAGCATGGCTACCACAGCATCTTGCAGCGGCATGCTATTCCATCCGGTTTGCGTTTAGTTGGACCATCATTTATTTTTCAACAGGACAATGACCCCAAACACACCTCCAGGCTGTGTAAGGGCTATTTGACCAAGAAGGATGGGGTGCTACGCCAGATGACCTGGCCTCCACAGTCACCAGACCTGAACCCAATTGAGATGGTTTGGGGTGAGCTGGACCGCAGAGTGAAGGCAAAAGGGCCAACAAGTGCGAAGCATCTCTGGGAACTCCTTCAAGATTGTTGGAAGACCATTTCCGATGACTACCTCTTGAAGCTCATCAAGAGAATGCCAGGAGTATGCAAAGCAGTCATCAAAGCAAAATGTGGCTACTTTGAAGAACCTAGAATATAAGACATATTTTTAGTTGTTTCACACTTTTTTGTTAAGTATATAATTCCACATGTGTTAATTCATAGTTTTGATGCCTTCAGTGTGAATGTACAATTTTCATAGTCATGAAAATACAGAAAAATCTTTAAATGAGAGGGTGTGTCCAAACTTTTTGTCTGTACTGTATATACATACGGATTTTCTCATAGCCAAAATGGATGATTTTTAGAGGTTTGGCTGGTGAGACCCAACACCAATCCTGAGAATGATTTTCTTAGAGTCCCGTATGTAAACAAAGTGATAATATTGTGTGTGACCACCACCTCTCCATTCACAACGAGGACTTTGTGATCTTGTTCCTATACGAATGTAGGTCCCACATTTCCCCATATCAGGCAGGTCCCCAGCGTTCATACATTTATAACCTATCTATGTATAGGTGATATATATTGTTTATGTACCAACCACATTAAAAGGGTTCTATCACTTAATGATGTCAAAGATTACATGTTTCCCCCACTGATTGCTTACTGTGTCTTTGTCCCATGATATTAGTGCTCCACCTTTTCTCCTTTCACTTGACCTTCAGTCTCGCTCCTGGTCATGTTCTTTATCAAAAATACCAACCCAACAATAAAACTTGTCTTTCTGGTTGTAGCAGTTCTAACCAGCTGCTGTTTAGAAAGCAGAAGTGACTGTTACATATCACTATTAATGTGCTCCATACATATAGACAGGTACAAAAGTTCACCATTTTGGAGGCATTTTCCAACATGATTGTTGCAAAAATACTAAAATATCAGCAATAATATACCCATAGTTATGTCCTAAGACAGCCTTAGTAACATCACCAAAGTGCTAAGTAATGTATTATAATTAATAATAAATAATGTAGATTTTCTATATCTTGCAGTTTTCTTTTTGGACACTCACCCACAATAATTAAGATGATGAGGAATAACTTGGTCGTATACGACACCTTTCTGGAATGGTAAGTTATCAGACTGGTGATGATTCGTAGTATGTGTTGCCATTGCCCAAGGACCAGGCAAGTATTTTTTGCTCCCAATCCCAGGAACTATTAGCATTCCCTAAGTCTTCTCCAAACTTCAACTATTGAACCCCTTAACTTCCAAGCGTATGTATTGTAATTATTTGAGGAAAATACTGATGTAATTACAGTTTGTGCTTTGACCTCCCAAGTTTTTTTTTCTGCTTTTTGCTAAAATATTAAAAATGTAAAGTTATACGTTGGTTTATTTTTTTTGCTTATTATTACATTTTTTATGTAACAGTCTATTACCCTATCCCTTATATTAACCTTAATCCAATGCCAAGCCTTAAACCTAGTAAGGTTTAGAAAATCTGTAAAAATATAAAAGCAAGCTCTTAGTTTCAATTCAGTCTTTCAAGTACTTGATTCAATATTGTCCTCATTCATTAGTTGCTCAGCTTCTGTCATATTATACAGAGCTCAGTAGTTGAGATGTTTTTCATAGGCTGCTGCGCTTTGCATAGGTCGCAAATGAGATAAAGCTCATTTCATTATTCTGAGCTTTGTCATTCTGGTCGCCGCCTATGCAGAGGGCAGCAGCCGATAACAAACTCAATAGCATGTTGCACTTTGCATAAGCAATACTGGGCTTGTATTCACTGTCACTAACTTGACGGTATTGAACAGCATATGGGATGGGCCGGGAGGCAAAATTTTGCAACCCATTTTTTTATATTATTTCACCCGGACTGGAATTAAAAAAAAAATACTCAGTCCTTAAGGTGTTAAAGGTTTATTCCCCATTCGCCTAACATTCTTTTTACTCCTTGTTTTAAAAAAAATTAGGGTTATAGACATTTTTATTTGTTTACCTAATTTATTATGTGTTTATGCAAGTTTTTTTCTCTTCTATCCACACACTTTTCTGTAATGCCATAATAGCATTTTCTTTCTAGGGCTGAGAAGTACGGTCCAGTGATACGGGTTAATGGATTACACCATGTAATGATCCTTGTTCATAGCCCAGAAGGAGTTAAGGCAAGTGGTCAAACATATCTAAGTAGTCAGATAAGTCACAAAGCACTCTGTGCCACTTATTGATGTTTCTAAGATGTCCATGTGTTTGCCCATGTCAACAATGTCCATCATTGCTTCATATCTACTCCTCTATAATTAGATCTTATATATATACAGATACTTTTTTTTTTTTTTTTTTAATAAATCCTAGCTTTAATTCATGGTTTAATTTTTTCTTTCATTTTACAGGAATTCTTGATGTCACCAAAATACCCAAAAGATCCTTTCTATAAACGTATTGAAAATTTATTTGGAACAAGGTAACAATGGTTTACAGAACGTGTCCTCTTTAGAAGCTTTGCTTTAATACATCAAAAAAAAAAAAAAAAAGGAACTTTGTATTTATTTTGGTCAGAAGAAAGCAGCTTTAGACTCATCATATATGTATTTTAGGGTATGTGCACACAGAGTTTTTTGAGGAGCGTCTTAGAGCAGGTCTGTGTAGATAAAATGCTTGAAAGACTTTTCCTATTAATTTCCATTGTAAAACGCCATGCTGGTCACATGTTCAGTCTTTTGAGCAATTTTCTTCCATTTCAGGTTTTGAGAAACCACTAGTAGAAAAAAAGAAGGTGCATGTCACTTGATGGAGTGTCCTGATGAACACTCCAAACTAGGCATAGTCCAATCAATATACTGCAAAAATATGTCAGGAGAAAAACTCTCCAAAACACCTTTTACAAACAAAAATAAAATGTAATTGTCCTTGTGTTAATTTATTTTTATCAATTAACAAAATGCAAAGTGAATGAACAAAAGAGAAATCTAAATCAATAATACAAGTATAAATACACTTGTACTTGCACACAGTTTTTGAAGAAACTCCTGAGGGATTTTGTTCCAAACATCTTGAAGAACTAACCACAGATCTTCTGTGCATATAGGCTTGTGGATGATAAGCAGTTGTAATAATTATTTTATCCATTTTCTTAGGAATGCATTTCATTTTATATTAAATAGCAATAACCGTAAATGTTAATATGTGTCGACATGATGGTAATAACATGGAGAATTCATTCAACAGCTTATTTAATGTGAAATTTCAACAGCAAATATATATTTTTTTATTTTACTCACTTTTATAGCGCCATTAACTCTGCAGCGCTTCACAAACATTATCAGAACTGTCCCCATTGGGGCTCATAATCTTCATTCCCTATCAGTATGTCTTTGGAGTGTGGGAGGAAACTGGAGAACCTGGAGGAAACCCACACAAACACGGGGAGAACATACAAACTCCTTTCAGATGTCGTCCTTCTAAAAACAAAAATGAAAAAGCCAAAAATTGTTGTTTTTTTATGTATTTGCATCACTAAAAAATTCTATAAATTCACAGTATGCATATACTTGAAAATAGCTACTTATAATAATACAATTTCTCTCGCATAAAACAAAGCTTGATGCAGCCATGTCAGTGGAAAAATAAAAAGTTATGGCTGTTGAAAGGCGGAAAGGGAAAAATTAAAAAAAAAATTATCTGGTCTTTAAAGGGGTTTTCACCTGTTGTTCACCTGCCTATATATTGTGTACTGATTAAACTGATAAATTATCTAGTGCAATATTTAACACTTTTTATCTTTTTTTTTATCCATTTTAAAGATTTATGGGACAGGGTCTACTGTCGGATCGAGATTATAACCATTGGCACAAACAGAGGAGGATTATGGACCCAGCATTCAGCAGAACGTAAGAATGTCTTTTCAATACCTCAAGACTGGATAGTATGAATACACTGCCGCTTCTTCCACAGATGACCACTTTAACTGTTTGACAATGGGTTTTTAATACCAGATAGCTTGTTTAACCTGATCCCGACATGTGACATGCATGTATATCACATGCCGGGTACGGGTGTATGGCTGAGGCTCAGGAGTGGAGCCCACACAATACCCAGCCGATGCCATGTAACAAAAAGCTGAGCTTCAATTACAAACTCTAACAGTAGCATTAAAGGTAGGCGGTCCAAGGGGGCACTGTAAAACAAAAACAAATGGAACCTCCAGAATTGCTGTTTTTTTGCTGCACCTCCCTCCAGAAATATAATAAAAAGTGATCAAAACATTGTGTGTACCCCAAAATGACATCAATATAAACAACAGCTCGCCACTGAAAATATAAGACCTTTCACCACTTTCATCGACAGAAAAAAATAAAAGCGAATCAAAAAAATGCTTATTTTTTTTACGAATTTTAGAATTTTAAAATATATTGAATGCTGTAAAAAAAATGTCAGAATTGTGGTGGGATTTTTTTTTTTTTTTGCTATTTTCCCGTACTTGGAATTTTTTTTCCAGCTTTCCAGTATTGGTGTCATTCATAAATATAACTCTTTACGCGGAAAAAAAGCCCTCATGTGGTTATATAGACGGAAAAGATAATAAAAAGCTATGACTCTTGGAAGAAGAGGAGAAATAAACGAAAGTACAAAAGCAAAAATTGGTTTCAGTATGAAGGGGTTAAGAAGTATAAATGTAAAGTATACAAAGAAACAACATGAGAACTCAATGTCCTTACCTTCCTTTCAAAGTTACCTGATAGGATTGATGGGGACTTTCAATGAAAAAGCAGAAGACCTGGTGGAGAAGCTGGGGGATAAGGCAGATGGAAAGTGTCAGGTTGGAATGCACGAGATGCTGAGCAGACTCACCCTGGATGTCATTGCCAAGGTACCTATGGACAATCCTAAAATTTGTGCCTGAAAATATCGGAAAACTACTTATAAGAGTGGTCCGTACTTAAATACACACTACATATCTGCCCCATGTGCACATAACCTTAACACCCTTGAAAGTTAGGAAAGTTTTTACTATAATGAACCTTTTTTCTTATTATTTGCCTTTAACAGGTCGCCTTTGGGATGGAGCTGAACTCTCTTCATGACGATCAGACGCCATTCCCCAGAGCGATTTCATCTGTGATGAAAGGAATGATTTTCGAGACACGAAATCCCTTGGCGAAGGTATATTTTATACGTTGCAGACTTATACCCTACCCAGCGGGGAGGCAAACACATATAGCCATTAATCCCTTCACGAACAGGCGAATTTTCATGTTTTTGTTCTTTCGTTTTTTTCCCTTCTTTTCTTCTAAAAACGATACATATTTTATTTTTACGTTGACATCAGCATGTGAGGATTTGTTTTTCTTTGAAATACGCCATTCATTTTACCATATGATGTACTGAAAAACGAAGTGAAATGGTGAAAAAAATGCCATGCCGTCATTTTTGGGGTCCATTTTTAGTGTTCATTTTGTGGTAAGAAATTACTTGGTAACATGATTCTCTCGTTCAGTATGATTACAGGGGTAGCTAGCAGATACTGTGGGAGAAAATAAGTATTTGATACACTGACGATTTTGCAAGTTTTCCCACCTACAAAGAATGGAGAGGTCTGTAATTTTTATCGTAGGTACACTTCACCTGTGAGAGACAGAATCTAAATATAAAAAAAAAAACAGAAAATCACATTGTATGATTTTTACAAAATTAATTTGCATTTTATTGCATGAAATAAGTATTTGATGCAATAGAAAAACAGAACTTAATATTTGGTACAGAAACCTTTGTTTGCAATTACAGAGGTCAGATGTTTCCTGTAGTTCTTGACCAGGTTTGCATACACTGCAGCAGGGATTTTGGCCCCCTCCTACATGCAGATCTTCTCCAGATCTTTCAGGTTTCGGGGCTGTCGCTGGGCAACATTCAGTTTCAGCTCTCACCAAAGATTTTCTATTGGGTCCGTGTCTGGAGACTGGCTAGGCCACTCCAGGACCTTGAAATGCTTCTTATGGAGCCACTCCTTAGTTGCCTTGGCTGTGTGTTTTGGGTCATTGTCATGCTGGAAGACCCAGCCACGACCCATCTTCAATGCTCAGTGGTAGATCGGCTCACTTGGTTGCACACAGAGGTACACAGGAACACTGTCTCTTTAAATCTACTGGGGTAGAGGGCTCCGACTGTAACCACTTTTGGACAAGGTGCAGCAGATCAAACATTTGGGAGCGAGGGGTTTGTCACGCTGATAAACCAACGGTGGACACGTTGTGCCCTGACAGACATTGTCACCCCCAAGTGCACCAAAATTTCTGTTTTCAATTTTTCATATTCTTTGGCATCCTGTAAAGCCAAATCATAGTAGACCTTTTGTGGCTCCCGCGTTAAGTATGGCGCTCTGGCGGGAGTTTCTCTATCTTCAACCCCTTCACAAACGGTTAAAAAGGCCTCTATGTCATCACCCGGGGTCATTTTCTGTAAGGCTCTCCTCACCGCCTTCCGGACAGAGAAATCAACAGCTGACAATGAAGTCTGAGCCGCTGCCGTGCCACGAACCGCCTCTGTGAGTAAATCAATCTGCTGCGGTTGTCGACTCTGTTGCTGGTACTGTTGGAGATGATGGTGCTGTTGCTGCTGCTGCTGCAGCTGTTGCGTAAGCAGCTTATTTGTCTTCTGTTGTGCCAGTTGTTGCTGCTGCAGCGGCTTCTGCAGTTGCTGCTGTTGGAGCTGCTGCTGCCGATGCTGTTGCTGCTACTGCTGCTCCCGTTGCTGCTGGAGCTGCTGTTGCTCCCAGTGCTGCTGGTGTTTGCTTTGGACCAGGTGCTTGTGACTTGCCCCCTGGGCCGTGGGGCACTCGGATCCGGGCAATAGGGAGCGATGGGAGTAGTAGTGGCAACCCGGTTCCGTGGCTCAGGGTGGTCAGGCCAATGGTAGTTCGTTATATTGATTATGTCCGACTACGCCACCCGTGGATTGCGGTTATTAGGAACCGCCGCTGCTTGCAGACCGCTGGGGCTGATGAGGTGTGCAGCTAGGGTAGTGTGACTCCCCACGGGAAGAGTGCGGCCCCAGGGCAGTATAGTGGATGGTGGGAGTGATGGAAGTGCTGGAGGAGCAAGGAGCACACAGACAACAGGTTGCAGTCCAGGGTCTTTACTAAACAGGTAAACTGACCCACAAACAGTCCCAGCTAGGAGGGGACCTGGATGTCTGAGAGCAACGGGGAAATTGGCCCTGGTCAGGGTGAGGGTGTAGGCCTACCGTGCTTTCTGCGCTCCTTCTGGCTATCTCCTCCTGATAGGGTAACAGCCCACGTTTCCGAGCTTTCCGTGTATTCTCGCCTGTATGGCCTGCGACGTGGGTTCCTTTCTGCTCCCAGCCTTGTACGGCTTTACTGGTCCCTTCGGTTGTGGCAGGGCCTCCAGGCTTCTTAGGCCAAGGAATGTACAGTCCCTTGCGGACTGGTTCTCTGCTGGGGGATGTGGAATCCTTCCAGCCTCAGACACCAAAGTCTGGTAAAGCTAAGTCTTTCTCTGCCAAGACAGGCTCTCTTCGCCTCTTGTCTCTGGCTTGTGGCTCTCTCCTACTGCCACACTTCCTCTTAGGTGCAATCAACTTTCTGTCCCTGCTCCACTCTGGGACACGTCTCAAAGCTGAGACAGGCAATCCAGTTCTCTCTAACCCTGTCCCCAGTACCAGCTTTTATAGGGGCAGCCTGCTCCCCCTACTGGCCTGAGACAGGAGGCATTGTATGCTAATGTTCCCCTGACCAGAGAACCTCCCCCTTGCTCTCAGACACAGCTTTATTTACACTAGTGGCATCCAGGTAGGGTGACACATTCCCCCCTAGTGAAATTTAGTACTCCGGGACTAAACAATAAACAAAGACAATATGCATAACAATAAAACATTAATAGACAGACGACGCACAAATTGAGTTCTTAAGGTCACAGTGTGGCCTGTGACCGGGTGTCCATATCACCAACCCAACGGGGAGCCTTAACCAGGTGGGGGTCTGTCCTACCCCAAGTCCTTCACAGTCTTAGTTCATTCCTGGGTTAGGCTCAGAATGCAGTCCACACAAGGTCCCGGTTATAAAAAGTCCATAACCTGTGAGTCCTTACGGTTGCTGCAAGAGACTGAAACACACTATTAATAAACATGCAGGTAACTTTGGCAAACAATTCAACATTTGGCAACAAGGTTATTTACAATCTTAGTACACTCTATATTCTCCAGCGAGCGGGTATCTGTCCCTTTGTGCTCCTGGTTGACCTCCTTAACCCACTGTCTGGTGGTGGACTGACTTGGCTTTCCCTACTAGCGTTAGGGGTACAGCTACTAGCTGGGTGTACAGGTAGGGCAGGCAGCTGTCTGCGGGATCTTTGGCTTACCGCAGGCATGGCAGGCTCACTGTCAGCAGAGGGTTGACTCTCCTGGGCTGCTGGTACAGGCTCTTCTGCCTCTGGAACCGCTTGCTCCTCTTCACCTTCCGGCTCTGGTGTTGGTTGTTGCTGTGCCGGTTGCAGGAAATGCAGGACGGGTACCACTATGGCATCATTTATGCGAGTCCAGGACTGAGGGAACTCTCCGAGAACAGTGCTGATCATTTCTTCCTTGTCCTCTGCGGGTTCAAGGTCACTCTGATCCTCTTCTGCACTACGGAGTTGCTCGGGGCACCTTTTGAGGTGGTCTCTGGAGACGACACTAGTGGTTTCTCCTCCGTCCTTGGTGATTACGCACACCTTTGGGTTGTCGTGGTCAGACTGCAGTACGGTGTAGGGTTCCCTTTCCCACTGGTCGTCCAACTTATGTAGCCTTCTTTTTCGCTTTAGGACTTGCTCACCAGGTTCTAGGGGACCAGCAGGGGCGTGTTGATTGAAGAGTCTTTCTTGCTTCTCTCTCACCTGGGCCAGGCTCTTCTCCACACTCTCCTGTACCTTCTTGTACTGCAGTTGCCTTTCCGTATCCCAGTCCGCATCCGGGGAGGTGTCCTCAGGTACTAGGACTCCCATCTCCAGGTCTACGGGCAGCTTACCTGGTCTAGCTCGCATCAGGTAAGCCGGGGTGCAGTTTGTAGCATTCACCGGGATATTGTTGTACATGTCTACCAGGTCCGGCAACTTTTCTGGCCACAGGCTGCGTTCCTCCAGGGGCAACGTCTTCAGGAGATCAATGACTATATTGTTCATCTTCTCACACATCCCATTGGTTTGGGGGTGGTAAGGCGTTGTACGAATCTTCTTACAGCCATAGAGGTTGCAGAACTCCTGGAAGATTTCAGCTTCAAACGCTGGACCCTGGTCTGTCAGGACCTGTTCCGGATACCCGTGTGGACGGCAGAAGTATTGCTGGAGGGCTCTGGCCGCTGTTTGGGCTGTCAAGTCCTTTACCGGGACCACCACTAGAAAACGGGAATAGTGGTCCACGATTGTCAGGGCATAGATGTATCCAGACCGGCTTGGAGCCAATTTGACGTGGTCCAGAGCTACCAACTCAAGAGGCTGCGTGGTGACGATGGGCCTCAAGGGTGTCTTCTGGCTGGTGCGGTCCTTCCTCCTCAGGTGACAAGGGCCACAGTCTCTGCACCACTTTTCTACTGCTCCTCTCATGCCGACCCAAAAGAACCTTCCTCTTAGTAGGAACTCCAGTTTCTTCCAACCGAAGTGCCCCGCTCTGTCATGGTAAGCCCCCAGGACCATAGCTGCATCCCGCCTTGGGACCACGACTTGCCAGGTCAGCTCGTGCGTCCGGTGGTTGACAATCCTTCTGCACAACTTGCCTTCGTAGAGGAACAGCTTGCTCTTCTCCTTCCATAGCTGCTTGGCTTCCTCTGGGGCATCTGGATCTAGGCGGGCGTCTTCCCGGGTCAGCAGATCTTTCACCAGGCGGACAGCAGGGTCACTATCTTGGGTTTCGGCCCAGCTGTGGTGAGGTAGGGGATTCATCATCACAGTTGTTAGATCCTCCTCCTTCACGCGGTGAGAGTGTTGAGCGGCTCCATACCGGTGAAACGCGGGGAGTTCTACCTCTTCCAGCTCTTCTGGGTCTTCGTCACCTTCAGGTAAGTGAGGCATTCTTGATAGGGCGTCCGCGTTGGCGTTGGTTTTGCCTGCCCGGTACTTGATCACGAAGTCATAGTTGGAGAGACGGGCCATCCACCGCTGTTCCAGGGCACCCAGTCTTGCATTGTCCAGGTGTGTCAACGGGTTGTTGTCCGTGTACACGGTGAACTTTGCGGAGGCCAGGTAATGCTTGAAGCGTTCTGTCACGGCCCACACCACCGCCAAGAATTCTAGCTTGAAGGAGCTGTAATTCTCCGGGTTCCTTTCGGTGGGCCTCAGCTTCCGGCTGGCGTATGCAATCACCCGTTCTCTGCCCTGTTGGTTTTGGGACAGTACGGCTCCCAGTCCCACATTACTGGCGTCAGTGTGGAGAATGAAAGGCTGGCCATAATCAGGGTAGGCCAGGATCTCATCCCCTGTGAGGGCCAACTTTAGCTGGCGGAAGGACTCCTCTTCCGGTTTATCCCACTTGAAGGGTGGCTTTTGACTCCTGGACTTAGACTGTCCGATCAGGAGGTCCTGCATAGGAGCTGCCATCTTAGTGAACCCGGGGATGAACCTTCGGTAGTAGCCTACCAACCCGAGAAACTGTCTCACCTCTTTGATGTTCGAGGGGCTTGGCCAGCTCTTGATTGCCGTGACCTTGTCAGGGTCGGGGGCCACTCCTTCCGCGCTTACCACGTGCCCTAGGTACTGGACCTTTGGTTTCAGCAGGTGACACTTCGATGGTTTTACCTTCAGGCCATAGCCTGCCAGGGCTTCGAACACCTCGGCCAGGTGCTTGAGATGGTCCTCGTAGGTCTTCGAATAGACGATCACGTCGTCCAGGTAAAGGAGGACCGTCTCGAAGTTTCGGTGCCCTAGACAGCATTCCATCAGCCGCTGGAAGGTCCCTGGTGCGTTGCAGAGCCCGAAAGGCATACAGTTGAATTCGCTCAGTCCCATCGGGGTGGTGAAGGCGGTCTTCTCCTTGTCAGCCTCTGCCACAGGAACCTGCCAGTACCCGCTAGTAAGGTCCAAAGTAGAAAAGAAGTTAGCAGATTTTAGTGCGGCTAAAGACTCTTCTATTCTAGGCAGCGGATATGCGTCTTTGTGGGTGATACGGTTGATTTCTCTATAGTCCACGCACATTCTCATGGTGCCGTCTTTCTTTTTGACCAGAACCAAAGGGGCTGCCCAGGGGCTACAGCTGTCTCTAATAACCCCAGCTTCTTTCATCTCTCTTAGCATGCCCTTTGCGTTCTGATAATGTGCAGGGGGTACAGGTCTGTGCCTCTCTTTTATTGATGGGTGGCTCCCTGTGGGGATGTGGTGTTCTATCCCTTTTACTCTGCCGAAGTCTAGCGGGTGCTTACTAAAGACTCTCTCGTACTCCTGTACCACCCGGTAGACTCCTTGTTTTTGGTGCAGGGGAGTGGAGTCAGCACCCACGTGGAGTTTCTGGCACCAGTCCTCTTTTTGTTTCTGGGAGCCATTACCCTCCGCCTGAGGGGATGGAGGCAAGGGTTCCACGGCCCTGATAGCTTGGTGTTCGACAACAAACAGTTTGGCGAGTGTAGCGTACCTAGGTAAGTGTACTTCCCTCTCCCCAATGTTGAGGATGCGGACGGGCACCCTCCCATGACGGACATCAACCACCCCCCGGGCTGTCAAAATGGTGGGCCTGCTGTCTGAGTACACGGGTTCTACCATGGCTTGGTAGTCTCTACCTCTCAACCCGATTGCAGTCCGACACCAGATCATCATTTCACTTTTGGGAGGCATGGAAATGGGGAATGGATCACTGAGTCTTACGCTACCGATCTCACCACCAGACAGTTCTACCTGCTGCCGTCTCATCAGGGCTTTTATCTCCTTGTTGAGGACTCTCTTTTGGCTGGAACTAGCATTCACCGCCACCTGTTGTAGAATTACAATTACTTCTGAAAGACAATTTTCAATGATGTTAGTACCCACAGTTATTTTAGGGTGACTTTCATGACGGTCAATGTCCACAATAATCACTCCCTGTGCCGGCAGTTCAACTTTACCAATTTTAATGGTCATCTCCTTGAACCCCATCTGCGGCACGGGTAAGCCATTACTGGCGATGATGCTCAAGTTACTGTCTGGATACCGTGTGATATCAGCATCAGTCCAATACTGCTTAAAAAGTACATAAGGGATTGCGGTTACTTGCGACCCAGTATCCAGCAAGGCGCTCATGGGGATACCGTCCAGCACCACGGGTAAAACCGGGCTCCCCCCAACGTACTTATCACGCCAATTATAAGGGCCTGGTGATCTTATGCCTGGGGGTCGGCCCTCTGCCCCAGGTTGGACCCGTTTAAATTACAGTACCTGGAAATGTGTCCGGGCTGGTTGCATCGACGGCAAATGGGCTGTCCATCCTCTGCGTAGCGGTCTGTGGGCCTCCCTCGGAACGACGGGATCCTCCTCTGTCGATGCCACGGGACATCCTCCGGACTTGAAGCCAGCTCGATGGGTCTTGACGGGTCCACTTGCAACGCCTGGACGGTCCTGGTCAACGCCGCGACGCTCCTGGTCAGCTCCTGGACTTGGTGGTGCAGGCCTTTCGACGGGGCTTGGTTCAGGGCCTGTGCATCAGCCTCCACGGAGTCCATAGAGGAGGGCGCCGCCTCCTGGTGGTAAGTGATAGCAGGGCGCCGGGGGTTTATAGCGCCACTGGTTGCAGATTCACGGAGCACCCTTATGGCCCTGTCCTTAAATTGGGCAAAGGTCAGGTCGGGGTTCTGGAAGAACATGAGGCGCAGCTGGGGCCTGTGGGCGCTGGACAGCAGACCCTCTATGAATTGTTCTGTTAGCAGCTTATCAGTTTCCTGCACACTGCCAGGGTCAGTTTGTTGAATAGCCCTCAAGGCTTCCTGCAGATTTAGGGCATAGTCTCTGATGCTGTCCTGTGCCCGCTGCTTACATCCATAGAACCTCATTTTAATTTCAGCGGAGGTACGTGTATCAAAGGTACCCCGCAGCCGGGCCAGAATACCCTTCACAGTCCCTTTCTCCTCAATGGGCCATGATTTTACCTCCCTTTGGGCTGCGCCAGTTAACTGCCCTGTCAATATGCTGACCTTCTGTTCCTCTGTCAGGGGGTAAACTTGGAACAAACTATACAGTCTTTCCTTGAAGTCAGTTAGGGCATGGGGCTCCCCTGAGTATTTGGGCAGCCAGGCCGCTCCAGGGATGTAGGGCAAGGAAAAGGGCATCACCGCTGCTGCAGCTGCGTTGGTGGTAGTGGGCGCCTCTGTGTCCGACATCTTTCTACCCCCCTAGTGAAGTGTGGCCTACCTTCCGACGATCCTCTTCTGTAGGCCGCGGCTCCGCTGCTGCTGCTCTGGACGAGGACCTGGCGTCGCACTCCGATGACGTCAGCGTCGCTCTCTCTCCCTTCCAGGACCTTGCGCAGCGTCGGTGCGTGGGGCGGAGCTTCGGATCTCGCGCGGTTTTGACGTCCACGCCCCTCTTCTTCCCGCGCGGCGTCCTGAAGATGGCGTCCGATGGCGGGAAGCAGCTGCGGATGGCGGGAAGACGGCAGAAGACGGCGGGAAACGGTCCAAGATGGTGTCTGATGGCGGGAATCGGCTCCGGATGGCGGGAAACGACTCCAGACGGCGGGAAACTTCTCCACAGGTAAGTTTACAACAGTCTTTTTCAGGCACGCACTACCCGGTGGTTGCGGGCACAAAATCCTGCCGACTACGCCAAAGCTGACTCGCCCCCTGGGCCGTGGGGCACTCGGATCCGGGCAATAGGGAGCGATGGGAGTGGTAGTGGCAACCCGGTTCCGTGGCTCAGGGTGGTCAGGCCAATGGTAGTTCGTTATATTGATTATGTCCGACTACGCCACCCGTGGATTGCGGTTATTAGGAACCGCCGCTGCTTGCAGACCGCTGGGGCTGATGAGGTGTGCAGCTAGGGTAGTGTGACTCCCCACGGGAAGAGTGCGGCCCCAGGGCAGTATAGTGGATGGTGGGAGTGATGGTAGTGCTGGAGGAGCAAGGAGCACACAGACAACAGGTTGCAGTCCAGGGTCTTTACTAAACAGGTAAACTGACCCACAAACAGTCCCAGCTAGGAGGGGACCTGGATGTCTGAGAGCAACGGGGAAATTGGCCCTGGTCAGGGTGAGGGTGTAGGCCTACCGTGCTTTCTGCGCTCCTTCTGGCTATCTCCTCCTGATAGGGTAACAGCCCACGTTTCCGAGCTTTCCGTGTATTCTCGCCTGTATGGCCTGCGACGTGGGTTCCTTTCTGCTCCCAGCCTTGTACGGCTTTACTGGTCCCTTCGGTTGTGGCAGGGCCTCCAGGCTTCTTAGGCCAAGGAATGAACAGTCCCTTGCGGACTGGTTCTCTGCTGGGGGATGTGGAATCCTTCCAGCCTCAGACACCAAAGTCTGGTAAAGCTAAGTCTTTTCTCTGCCAAGACAGGCTCTCTTCGCCTCTTGTCTCTGGCTTGTGGCTCTCTCCTACTGCCACACTTCCTCTTAGGTGCAATCAACTTTCTGTCCCTGCTCCACTCTGGGACACGTCTCAAAGCTGAGACAGGCAATCCAGTTCTCTCTAACCCTGTCCCCAGTACCAGCTTTTATAGGGGCAGCCTGCTCCCCCTACTGGCCTGAGACAGGAGGCATTGCATGCTAATGTTCCCCTGACCAGAGAACCTCCCCCTTGCTCTCAGACACAGCTTTAAGTACACTAGTGGCATCCAGGTAGGGTGACACACTTGATCAGCTCCTCCATTTTGTCTGACCGCTGTTCCATGCACACCGCCGCCTTCACCCAGGACAAGCAGTGTTTCCACAGACATCACACTTGCTTCCTGGGGATCTTGCCTGCACTTCTAACACCTACTGTGGTAGATCGGCTCACATGGTTGCACACAGAGGTACATAGGAACACTGTCTCTTTAAATCTTCTGTGCTTTATTAAAAGCACTGTATAAGCCACTGCATTGTTAGTAACACAAACACGGCCTTCCCGGCCTAACAGGAAAACAAAACATTATGTCGGGCACAGTCCTTGTTGGTAATCACCGACTTCAAGAACAAAAGCAACCCAATGTTTAGCTTTCCTTAACATGCACACCACAGCTCCAGAGCTTGTGCCTCCAGGCCCTTCCCACACCAAATGATCCAAAAGGCTGTGATTTTATCCTCTGAGTCCCTCCCTTTCTACAGGTGTTTAATCATATAGCACTAAGATGGATGATTAACCCACTCATGTGCTGGAACCTTTTTCCTATGTATAATTACTCTGTTGTTAGTGCAGGTGCTGTCTCTATAACACATCTAGCACCCGCCGAGTATTGAGTATCCTCAGCTCCTTAATCCACCGTATACACCTGCACCCAACATACAGTACCTGTCAAAAGTTTGAAAAAAATGTTTTTCCTTTCTCTTGTTGGAATGTGCACATTATAGATTCAGACTGAAAGCATCAAAACCACTAAGAGACAAATTTTGAATCAAAGAGTAAAATAAACAATATGTGTCACAGTGACCATATTATAAAGTGATGTTTCCTTCTCTAGTATACTCCAGGAAAACAGGCCTTCATCAGAGACGTCAAAGAGAATATCCAACTCCTGAGGAAAACTGGACAGGAGTGTATAAAGAGAAGGACGAAGGCAATTCAGGACAGAGAGGACATACCTGTGGATATCCTCACACAGATTCTTAAAGGGGCAGGTATGTCCTGAGAAAATGTCATTATAATGAAGGGCGTCTTATGTCAGTGTTACTCTTCCATCCTTAATAATTATAATTAAAAAGGAATATTAATCCAATAAATATGCTATACACCTCATAGTGTAACATAAGAATTCAGTATTAATGAGTTACCTAAACTGGTTCTCTAGAGGACCTATTAGCAGGTCAAAACTTTCCAGTATTTGCTCTTATTATAGTCACGCTGCTCCTCTGAGTATTTTTTTTTTCTAACTCCGCCATACGGTTCCAGAAAGAGATTTTTATTTAGTGCTAATTTTTATGGTCTTGAAAAAGGGGGCATGGCTCGCAGGCGAATTATGCAGAGCAGTCTGAAGACACGCCCCTGAGGATCAGGTGAGCCACACCCCCTTGGTAAAGTCTA
Organism: Phyllobates terribilis; assembly: GCF_046119375.1. Taxonomy (NCBI): domain Eukaryota; kingdom Metazoa; phylum Chordata; class Amphibia; order Anura; family Dendrobatidae; genus Phyllobates; species Phyllobates terribilis. The sequence goes on along the minus strand of NW_027362767.1, from coordinate 50,805,500 downwards.
TAAAAATTAGCACTGAATAAAAAGGCCCATATCTGTGGAAGCGTATGGCGTATATATATAAAAATAACATACTCAGGAGAGCAGCGAGAATGAAATAAGAGCAAAAACTGTCCACTTTTGACCTGGTATTAAGGCTTCTTTAAGCATTACAATACTAATAATGTACGGCATCACGTACTGATCGTAAGAGTTCAGATGATTGTAAATACATAGATGATAGATATTTTTTTTGAGTGGCCTTGTTACAAATGCAGTCTCCTCCTCTGAGCCATAAGAGGGGAGATCAGAACTGCCCAAAGTCTTGGCAAGATGTGCACATAATATACTCATCCTACTTTTATGATGAAATGATTCTGGTTTCTCATTATCTCAGAGTTGGAAGATGACTGCAGTCAGGAAGATTTAATAGATAACTTTGTCACATTCTTCATAGCTGGTAAGTAATTATTTCTTTCTTTCTATCTATCATCTATCTATATCTCTATCTATCTATCATCTATCTATTATATCTATCTATCATCTATCTATCTATTATCTATCTATCATCTATCTATTATCTATCTATCTATCTATCTATCTATCTATCAATCATCTATCTATTATATCTATCTATCTATCATCTATCTATTATATCTATCTATCTATCTATCTATCTATTATCTATCTATTATCTATCTATCTATTATCTATCTATTATCTATCTATCTATTATCTATCTATTATCTATCTATTATCTATCTATCTATTATCTATCTATCTATCTTTCTATGTATCTATCTATTATTTTATCTACATGTTAGTAAGAGGTGGAATATTGATTTGCACATATATTCAGGGCAAGAAACAACGGCCAACCAGCTTTCCTTTGCGGTGATGGAGTTAGCGCGTAACCCAGAGATCCTGACGAGGTAAATCCACTACGTTCAGCAATGAAGACGTTTCTAGTTCTGTCATTACATTAATACTTGAACTAATAATAATACTGGTTCCTCAGGGTCCAGGCTGAAGTGGATGAAGTTATTGGCTCCAAAAGAAGCATCGAATACGAAGACCTTGGAAAATTGCAATATCTGTCCCAGGTACTTGTAACAGAAAGATCTTTATTTTCATATCTGCTCCAGATAGTAAATTTCTATTTAAATTTAGTGAATTTCAACTAATGAACATCAGACGTTGATTTTTGTTGCTTTTGAATTGTGGCTCAACAGAAAATGAAAAAAAAAAAAAACTAATGAAAATGGCCCGGACAAAAATGATGGTGGACTTAACTTAATATTTTGTTGCACAACCTTTTGAGGCAATCACTGCAAATGATTTCTGTGACTCTCAGTGAGACTTCTGCGCCTGTCCACAGGTATTTTGGTCACTCCTCGTGAGCAAACTGATCCCGCTGTCTCAGGTGTGATGGCGTCTTCTCCAGACGGCAGCTTTCAGCTCCTTCCACAGATGTTCAGCTGGATTTAGATCAGGGCTCATAGTAATCACTTCAGTCCAATGCTTTGCTCTTGGCCATTCTTGAATGTTTTTACCATTGTGTCATTTTCAAGTTGGAGGACTCATGACCTGAGCAGCACATTTCACTCCAGAATGACTTGATAGTCTTGAAATTTCGTTGTACATGGCACAGATTAAAGACTCCCTGTGTCAGAAGCAGCCCGAAAACATAACCGAAGCTCCTTCCTATGTCACAGGACGTACAAAGTTCTTTATCTTGTATGCTTCATTGTTACATCTGTGAACATAGAGTTCCAGCTCCAGTTTTGTCTCATCTGTCCAAAGGACATTCTTCCAAAATATTTGTGGGCTGTCAATATGCATTTTGGAAAATTTCAGTCTCACTTTTTTATGATTTGCTTTCAGCAGTTGTTCCCTCCACAGTCAACTTCCATGAAGTCCACTTTGGCCAAGACTTTGCAGGATGGTATAATCTGACACTGATGGACCTTGACCTTGGAGTTCACATCTAACCTAATCTTGGTTGTTATTCTTGTTGTCCGTCTCTTCAATTTGCCATCAATTCTCCCCTTGCAGCCACATCCATAGAAGTTGGCTACAGTCCCATAGACCTTAAACTTCTAAATAATATGTGCAACTGTAGTAACAGGAACATCAAGCTGTTCGGAGATGGTCTTATAGCCTTTACCTGTTTAACATTTTTGACCATCATTTTTTCTTTCGAAACTCCGGAGACAACTCCTCCATGTTCGTTGTGGTGCACACCATGATACCAAACAGCATATTGACTACTTTTCACCTTCTAAATATGCAAGTGACTGATTATAAGTTTGTAGACACCTGTGATGCTAATTGCAGGACACAACTTAGTTTAACAGGTCTCCATGATCAGATTATTTTCAATCTTTTAGGGGGGGGGGAACCATCATTTTTATTCAATTTTCATTAGTTTTTTTTTATTTTGTTGAGCCACAATTCAAAAGCAATGTCTGAATTTTATTAGTTAATATTCAGTATATTTAAATTGAAAAATATTTTTATCAATTTCAAATTATTTCAGTGACCATTGTGGGCTTTTCTTTCTTTAACAGAAGAGTGCCAACAATTTTGTCCATGTGTTGCACAAAATATCCACAGGCTGCACAGAGTATTGTCGGTAATCCGTGGCCGCCAGACAAGAGCCCTGTGAAGCTCCTCCTGCCTGCCGGCATTCCCAAACACATCTTCTGATTAGTAGGCTCTTTGCAATGTCATTGTGTCGGTTTGACTCACACATGACATCATGTTGGATCCACTAATCAAAAGAGATGCCAGCTGGTAGTAGATTACTGGCCTCTGTACTAGGCCCTGGTAATCTTTTCACTCCACTCTACCAAATAGTGGCTACAACATTTTTTTTAAAAAAGTTTATTTCAGCTAATGATATTAAAGCTACATTTCCCTGTGTTTTGATATTATATCAAGGAGTTATACAATTGCAAGGCACATTCTTCCTCTAAGTTTTAGAATCAAAATCTTGATGAATATTAGAAAGTTGCATCCCATCCTATTTACAGTCCATTAAGAAAAGAGGATTGAAAGAAACTTATGAGCTGCCACAGCTACCGGCCTTTTCACTTGAGTTTTTACTAATAAGAATGACGGCGTAACTTTGTAACTTTACAGACAAAAACAAAAAGCTGCTCTGTGTTTCTTTCCGCATTTTATAAGAATACAACTAATTTTTTTCTCTAACAGGTCTTAAAGGAAACATTGAGGTTATACCCTACAGCTCCTGGGACATCAAGAGCCCTAGAAGAGGAAATGGTAATCGAAGGAGTGAGGATTCCTCCCAGAGCAACTTTGGTGGTGAGCCATAGACTGTGGAGATCCAGTGTATTCCAGAAGGCTTGGCGTTGTCACTTTGAAAAACTATAAATGCAAAAACTCAGTACATTTGCTTGTTTCAGCAGTTTGACATTTATTTCAGTTTTTTTTTTTCGTAAAAACTATTGTGCTGTCTTGCTTTTGCTTTCTAGTGCATTATTAAAAAAGAAAACAAGGTGGAAATATAAATGCAATAGGAGGACAGACACTAGCTATACCATACACATGCCCAGTCATGCTAGGTTTGGCATTGCTGCTGACACCTTACCTATGTCACTCTCCACCTTTCAATTGTATTATTCCCAGGCTACTACTACTCATCTTCTTCAGTCCTGCAGCTATGTAAAATAATACTCTCTGGTGTATTTGGTCAATGTTTTATGGTTTTCTCTTCCTACCTCTTTTGCTGACCTGTGATCTCTGACATCCTCTAACAATCCTAAATCACTCTAATAAGGCTGCTGCATTCCCTGCCTCATCTTTTATACAGGCTATGATAGTCTCTTCAGATTGGCTTCGCTATATAATTTGATGTGATAGCTGTAAGCCATTATTGTTAAACCCACGCGTTAACGCCTGAGCTGATGGTAGCCATCTGTGACTGATGCAGTCTACTGCAGTGTGTAAGAAGGCGGCGAACATTTTGCACAAATCGATTCGCAACTTGTCTGAATTTGCCGGAACCTGTGAATTTCATCAAATTTAATTCAAATTCAATTTGCATAAAATCAATTTAATCACTACTAGTCATAACTTTATGATACTACTAGTAAATAGTTTATGATGAAAGTTGATGTATTTTAGGTCTTCATTAAATGTGAGCAGTATATGGTATTAGAAGGTGTTAACACCATTTTCTCTTTGTAGTTCAATTCTTATGTCATGGGCCGGATGGAGAAATTCTATCATGATCCATTGGTCTTCAATCCAGACAGATTTCATCCTGACGCTCCCAAGTAAGTGTCTCGTTCGTTCTCGGATATCATCCTTATTGCCCTGTGTATTATGCAGTGAGTACATGACTATTTTTGGTTTGCAGACCTGGCTATGCCTACTTTCCATTTTCTCTCGGACCACGATCATGCATTGGTCAAGTATTTGCCCAGGTGAGTTCAGATTAAGAAGTGAATAAAAGTGTTCCTGGGAAGAGATTGCTCAAGTAGAACAATATTTTTTGAGCTTGTAGATTTCCTTACTGACATTATTGGTATTTACTATACAGATATGTTACATTTTAAGGTTCTAAGCCTGCAAACCAATGTCTTGCTGTCCCATTCCATGGTATTAGATATTTTTGGCTCGCGAATGCAACCTCAATAGGGAGAGGGGTTTAGGCAGCTGTCAGACACCTCTGGCAGCTGCTTATCTCCCTTGAAGAAAAAAAAAGGATCAGGTATGTTGAAACCCAGTTAAAGTACTACAAATGGAAGACCATCTGAGAGAAAAGACACCACCAAAATGCTCAATATGGAAAAAGAAAGTATCTTCTGGGCATGTACAAATTTAACGACGCACTTCACTTCCCCCATATAATGTCTACGTTCTCTCTCTTGTACAGATGGAAGCGAAAGTTGTAATGGCCAAGATTTTGCAGAGATTTGAGTTTGAGCTGGTGGAAGGACAGAGCTTCAGAATTTTGGATAATGGGACTCTTCGTCCTTTGGATGGTGTAATCTGTAGACTTAAACTTCGAGCGGAACAAAAATAAAAAAAAATAATCAAAAACTCAAAGAAATTAGAACAAAAGTCAGATAATATTTTGTACATCACAGCATGGCCAGACTAATATTGGACTAAACAACTACAAGTGCTTTACATGCTTCAATGTCTATATACACTAGATACTGAATTTAAGCATGGTAATATTTGTTACAGGTACAACTAAATAAAATAATTGTATTTAAAGTATGTATTTTTTCAACAAACAGTGAATGTATAACATTATAGGGCATGACATTTGTGCCATTGTACATTTTGTTTTAAAGGCTTGGAGGAGTTTTGTCACACATGACCAATGGATCTGTATCTGTAAAAATGTACATGCTATAGGAAAACTGGAGATATTGCCCAGGCTTTGTTCTGGATTTCACTACAGATTCTACCATAGCATTAGAAAGAGTCAAATCCATGGCCAAATCCTGGCTTTTCATATATTAAAAACAACCATCATAGCTAAACTTTTTACGTATACAGTGGGGAAAATAAGTACTTGATACACTGCCAATTTTGCAAGTTTTCCCACCCACCTAAGAATGGAGAGGTCTGCAATTTTTATTATAGGTACACTTCAACTGTGAGAGACAGAATCTAAAAAGAAAAATCCAGAAAATCACTTTGTATGATTTTTCCATAATTAATTTGCATTTTATTGCATGAAATGACTATTTAATCACCTAACAACCAGCAAGAATTCTTGCTCTCACAGACCTTTTAGTTTTTCTTTAAGAAGCCCTCCTACTCTGCACTCATTACCTGTATTAATTGCACCTGTTTGAACTCGTTACCTGTATAAAAGGCACCTGTCCACACACTCAATCAATCACACTCCAACCTCTCCACCATGGCCAAGACCAAAGAGCTGTCCAAGGACATCAGGGACAAAATTGTAGACCTGCACAAGGTTGGGATGGGCTACAGGACAATAGGCAAGCAGCTTGGTGAGAAGGCAACAACTGTTAGCACAATTATTAGAAAATGTAAGAAACACAAGATGACTGACAATCTTCCTCGGTCTGGTGCTACATGCAAGATCTAATATTGTGGGGTAAGGATGATTCTGAGAAAGGTCATGAATCAGCACAGAACTACACAGGAGGACCTGGTCAATGACCTGAAGAGAGCTGGGACCACAGTCTCAAACATTACCGTGAGTAACACACTACGCCGTCAGGATTAAAATCCTGCAGGGCATTCATGGCTCCCCAGGTCATGCCAGCACATGTCCATCCTTCCCATCAAATACTTATTTTTCCCACTGTATAAAGCACCAGAACCAAGGTTATAACATAAATGCAGCACTAGATCCAAACTCATTACTAAAATACAGTACTAGAATCAAGATAATAACATATGTAGCACCCTGAGGATTCGGCTGCTACAGGGGTATTGCACCTCAATCCAGAGGTGTGATATTCCACTCCCGGGTAAGGATGGAGTGTGGAACTGAGCTCGGTAGGCTGCATGCACTACACACATCCCATTTCCGAGGAACAGGCCGACGGTACTCCCACTTAGAAATGTGCAGGTACGACCGAGTCTGTTCCTGGCTGGAGTGGGAGGGGGGTGGAACATCCCAAGTAGTGTAGGGGCAGATAGGGGGAGCAGCCTGGGTAAAGATAGGAGCTCATTGGGTGCTGGTCACTGAGCTCACACATAGAGGGTGTATATAAGGTGGGCACCATCAGAGATCAGGGTCAGTCTGTCAGAGTCAGAGGAAGAGGAGCAGAGAAGCCCTAGAGAGAGAGAGAGAGGAGAAAGAAGGAAAGACCCAGAGAGGGGACAAAGAGAGGACTCTGAGAGCCCAAATTCAAGCTACGGGTGAAGAGTCGGCATCAGGGTACCGGAACCCAAGCTGGTGGGGGCAAAAACACACCCCAGCCAGAGACCGGAGGCCGTGGGCAGCGTCTGCCACGGCCACCCACCACATCCACCACGAAGGCATACCACGTGGAGGGTCAGGGAACCCAAGGCCAAGGGTCACCCAACAGAAGGCCCGAGGGAGCTGGACCTGGGTGGATCAATAGTGGGGACGGCCAGAGAAAGGACAGAAGGAGAGCTCAGGGTCACGCTCCGGACTCGCTTGGGGGTTGGCTGGATCCAGGACCTGGTGGACGCAGCACGGCTCGGGAGGTCACTTGAAGCTGGAGTGACCGGAACATCAGCAGTGAGTAAATACCCTAAACTGCACAACCCGACTCTGTCTTCCTTTAACATCTATGCTGCACCACCACAACCCCCATCCTCTGCACCTGACCCCTGAGGCTATACCCCACCCGTTGGGGGTTATACCACCAAAAGCTGCACCTACACCATCAGCCTCAGCGGACCCTGCTGCAGCGGCGGCCATAGTGACCGCAATACAACGGGTGGCGTAGTCGACAATAAAGAACTTATAACATCTGTAGGACTGCCACATACAACTGAGTTTGACACCCTGGGCACGGACTGGGTCACAGCCACTCGGAAGACTACAACCCCCATCTGATCCGGCTCCGGATATTCCCACTAAAGAATATGGCCCAGGGGGCGCATCAACTTTGGCGTAGTCGGCAGGATTACGTGCCCACAACAACCGGGTACTGCGTGCCTGAAGAAAAGAACGAGTTTACCTCAAAAAGAAGTCTCCTGCCGGTTCCGGAGGGTCCCCGCCATCGGACCCCATCACCAGTCGATTCCCGCCGGTTGTCCGCCATTAACAGCTTTTTCCCACCATCTGCAGAGTTTCCCGCCACTGGGAGACGATTCCCGCCATTTCCAAAGGTTTCCCGCCTTGTCAGAGCGGACGCCATTATGGGCGTGCCAGAGGATGGCAAGAGGCCACCTCCCATCGTGGGCCAGGACCGAAAATGGCGCCAAAAGTGGAAACCGCCCCCACCAACAGAGACTGTGATGCTAGAGGTGTCTGTCAGCGTGAAAGAACAGCCCCTGGAGCTGACAGTCACCAAGTGGCCCCGGGACCGCCCTCGAAGGGGGAGGAGACGAAAGGAGAGAACAAAGATGGGTGTCGCCTGGAGCAGTCTAGAGCGAGCGCACCCGGAGGCAAGAAGCCTGGAGAAGAGTTTCGGAGGAGCTTACCCGGAGATGGCGAGAAAGCAGAGCAGCACCGGCCCGCTGGCCAGGAGCCTGCTGGAAACAACTGTAGAAGAGCAGAGCAGCACCGACCCGTTGGTCAGGAGCCTGCTGGAAACAACGACCCCACTAGGCCTAGTGGAGGTCCTAGCACAGCTCCCCCGAGACCGGGAGTGTGCGCAGACCGCTCTGGAGGGCCTCGCAAGGAGGATGGCCCGGGTGCAGCGAGAGACGTTGGCGGAGTGGAGCCGAGAGATGGCCCAGCAGACCGAGACCTGTCAGCGGAGCACGCCACCCGAGACGAGGAGACAGACCGCCTCTGAGGATGGCGCGGGAGGACTGAAGGCCGGAGACGGCGCCGAGAAGGGAGCCGAACCAAAGGAGGCAGGTAAAGGGGACGTCTATACCCCAAACCGGGAAACCGCGTACCTGCCCCAGCTCCCCGTCGCAGAGCCCGAAGTCTATCCTGCCGTGCCCGTCGCTGCAACGTCACCACCGCAGACTAGGCCTCAAACGGGAGCCGCGACCCCTGTGACGTCACACGCCTCGACCCCGAGCGTGACCAAGCAGGAAGTACCACCAGCCTGGTCGCAAGGCCTAGTACCCCCGGGCGCCGCAATACCAACAGCGCCCCCTACCTCCGCGGAGCCCCCGGCCTGGTCGCAGGGCCAAGTAGCCCAGGGCGCCGCCGTCCTTACGGTGCCCTTTACCTTCCAGATACCCCAGGCCTGGCCGCAAGGCCCGGGCAACCCGGGCGCTAACACCACCGCGCCCATAAGACCAAGAGTGCCGCATCTGGGAGAGGACCTGTACGCCCAGCATACGTGCCCGGATGGGCAGCCATTCATATGGCCACCGGAGTTTCACCATCCCCGACTCCGGAGAGAGAGACCCCTGGATGAACCCCTGATCCCGGCTCCAAAGCCCGTAAAGAGGATCTCGCCCCCGCTAGCAGAAGCGCAGTTTGAGTGGGACCCCACCGGAGAAGATCTCATGGGGTTCACTCAAGAGACTCGGGCAGCTGCAGCGGAGCGTGCTGAGTGCTGCCGCCAACAGCTCGAGGACTTTGAGAGGGAGCGGAGAGAGAGGCGGGTCCGGGAACAGCAAGCTCAAGTAAAGAGCGCGGAGCAGAAGAGCCGGGCCAGGAGAGACCCCCCGTGCAGCGCATAGTCCCCGCACCACCGGGACTGTGATCAAGTTTAACATGCAGCATGGGTGGGGCTTCATCCGAGACCACCGCACCCTAGGCGACGTCTTCGTGACCAGGAGAGACGTTGAGTCCCACCTACCGGAGGGACACAGAGGTCGTGACCTTTACATCGGGGACGAGGTCACTTTCACCCGACACAAGTGTGCCAAAGGACCCTACGCCCTCCATGTGCATCGTCTGACGGAGGAAGAGCTGCGGTGTGAGGAGGAAGAACAAGAGGACCCGGACGGGTCTGAAACTAGAGCCAAAGGTAACAATAAAGAAAGAGCAGGAGGACGCCGTCGTTAAGTACAGCGAAGCAGGAGCTGTATATAGTTGCCCGTCGGGGCACCATAAACTGAAACTGAAACTGTTACTGTTGCTAATGTAGTCCCCGTTGGGACCAGCATGTGTGAACTGTTACCCGTAATTCCCTAAATCCCACTGACCGAGGACTGAGAGCGGTCATTCCTCCCTAATACCTGGCCGAGGACTGAGAGCGGCCACTACCCCTGTATATAGTTGCGCGTCCTAAAGCGCCCCCTACCGGTTTTATAGGAAAACCAGTTTTCCAGAGAGACTGTCGCACTTTACCCGGTCACACGTTGCACAGTGACCGGAGGAGGAGCCTGAGGCGACGAGAATGATTATATGAAAAGTTTTATATGATGTTTTATTATGTTGTTTTATGAAAAAAAAATGTAAGTTTGTGGATGTTTTGTCTTACAGCCCGAGGACGTGCTGTGATTTACCAGGGGGGAATGTAGCACCCTGAGGATTCGGCTGCTACAGGGGTATTGCACCTCAATCCAGAGGTGTGATATTCCACTCCCGGGTAAGGATGGAGTGTGGAACTGAGCTCGGTAGGCTGCATGCACTACACACATCCCATTTCCGAGGAACAGGCCGACGGTACTCCCACTTAGAAATGTGCAGGTACGACCGAGTCTGTTCCTGGCTGGAGTGGGAGGGGGGTGGAACATCCCAAGTAGTGTAGGGGCAGATAGGGGGAGCAGCCTGGGTAAAGATAGGAGCTCATTGGGTGCTGGTCACCTGAGCTCACACATAGAGGGTGTATATAAGGTGGGCACCATCAGAGATCAGGGTCAGTCTGTCAGAGTCAGAGGAAGAGGAGCAGAGAAGCCCTAGAGAGAGAGAGAGAGGAGAAAGAAGGAAAGACCCAGAGAGGGGACAAAGAGAGGACTCTGAGAGCCCAAATTCAAGCTACGGGTGAAGAGTCGGCATCAGGGTACCGGAACCCAAGCTGGTGGGGGCAAAAACACACCCCAGCCAGAGACCGGAGGCCGTGGGCAGCGTCTGCCACGGCCACCCACCACATCCACCACGAAGGCATACCACGTGGAGGGTCAGGGAACCCAAGGCCAAGGGTCACCCAACAGAAGGCCCGAGGGAGCTGGACCTGGGTGGATCAATAGTGGGGACGGCCAGAGAAAGGACAGAAGGAGAGCTCAGGGTCACGCTCCGGACTCGCTTGGGGGTTGGCTGGATCCAGGACCTGGTGGACGCAGCACGGCTCGGGAGGTCACTTGAAGCTGGAGTGACCGGAACATCAGCAGTGAGTAAATACCCTAAACTGCACAACCCGACTCTGTCTTCCTTTAACATCTATGCTGCACCACCACAACCCCCATTCTCTGCACCTGACCCCCTGAGGCTATACCCCACCCGTTGGGGGTTATACCACCAAAAGCTGCACCTACACCATCAGCCTCAGCGGACCCTGCTGCAGCGGCGGCCATAGTGACCGCAATACAACGGGTGGCGTAGTCGACAATAAAGAACTTATAACATCTGTAGGACTGCCACATACAACTGAGTTTGACACCCTGGGCACGGACCGGGTCACAGCCACTCGGAAGACTACAACCCCCATCTGATCCGGCTCCGGATATTCCCACTAAAGAATATGGCCCAGGGGGCGCGTCACATATACAGTGGGGAAAAAAGTATTAAGTCAGCCACCAATTGTGCAAGTTCTCCCACTTAAAAAGATCAGAGGTATACGACCCCAAGGCTTTAGGGTCTAGGAGAGGGGAAAAGACAGAAAACACGGGCGCAGATCTAAGTGCAGATTATTATGTTCAGCTATTTTTCAGAAGCTAATTTGCTCACCTTTGATGTAGCTTGTGGCATAGCGTATCACCTCTTAGGTCTGACTGAGATGCCTTGACTCCTTGATGTGCAGCTATAGTCTGGATACAATGGATCTCTCAGCCAGGAGACCATGGAATGAAGGTCAGGAGAAAATGAAAGGATTCATTCAGTCAGTTCAGCGCTCCCAGGAGACAGGCACCAGGCAGAGGTATTAAAAGTCTTCAGAAATTTACTTAGATAAAAATCATCAAAAAAAACGATACATAGAACAACGCGTTTCGGCTATATATTTGTACAAAATAGCCTTCCTCAGGTAAGATATTTCTTTACAGTCTGCTAGAGTTAAAGAAGTATAATATAATAGTCCTAATATGATCATTGAATATATGTTGTATGTGTGGATAATGCTATAGATTTACACTTTTTTTTATACATCCACTCATGCTGTATACACGCAAATCAATGTTTGTAATGTTTTTTTATGTGTATGTGTGTGTGTTTTTCACCATATATTTTATCATGTATTGCAAATATACCTGTAACAACAAAAGAAACAAGGATAAGCTAAAGCTGAATACTGAAAACCACCAAGCAGCAATTAAGCTAATGAAGAACCACCAGGTCTTGACCATTTAACATAATTAATTTATTCAAGTAAACCTACATAGACTATATAACTCTAGCAGACTGTAAAGCAATATCTTACCTGAGGAAGGCTCTTTTGTACAAATATATAGCCGAAACGCGTTGTTCTATGTATCGTTTTTTTTTATGATTTTTATCTAAGTAAATTTCTGAAGACTTTTAATACCTCCGCCTGGTGCCTGTCTCCTGGGAGCGCTGAACAGACTGGATGAATCCTTTCATTTTCTCCTGACCCACTTAAAAAGATGAGAGAGGCCAGTAATTGACATCATAGGTAGACTTCAACTATTAGAGACAAAAGGAGAAAACAAATCCTGAAAATCACATTGTCTGATTTTTTTTCAAATTTTAGTGGAAAATACCTTTTGGTCACCTACAAAAGTTCATCTCAATACTTTGTTATATATCCTTTGTTGGCAATGACAGAGGTCAAACGTTTTCTGTAATTCTTCACAAGGTTGGCGCACGCTGTTGCTGGTGTGTTGGCCCATTCCTCCATGCAGATCTCCTCTAGAGCAGTGATGTTTTGGGGCTGTCACTGGGCAACACGGACTTTCAACTCCCTCCAAAGGTTTTCTATAGGGTCTGGATCTGGAGACTGGCTAGGCCACTCCAGGACCTTGAAATGCTTCTTACGAAGCCACTCCTTCATTGCCCTGGCGGTGTGCTTGGGATCATTGTCATGCTGAAAGACCCAGCCACGTTTCATCTTCAATACCCTTGCTGATGGAAGGAGGTTTGCACTCAAAATCTCACGATACATGGCCCCATTCAATCGTTCATGTACACGGATCAGTCGTCCTGGTCCCTTGGCAGAGAAACAGCCCCAAAGCATGATGTTGCCACCCCCATGCTTCACAGTAGGTATGTTGTTCTTTGGATACAACTAAGCATTCTTTCTCCTCCAAACACGACGAGTTGTATTTCTACCAAACAGTTCTTCTTTGGTTTCATCTGACCATATGACATTTTCCCAATACTCTTCTGGATCATCCAAATGCTCTCTAGCAAACTTCAGACGGGCCTGGACATGTAATGGCTTAAGCAGGGGGACACGTCTGGCACTGCAGGATCTGAGTCCCTGGCGGCGTAGTGTGTTACTGATGGTAGCCTGTGTAATGTTGGTCCCAGCTCTCTGCGGGTCATTCACTAGGTCCCCCCGTGTGGTTCTGGGATTTTTGCTCACCGTTCTTGAGATCATTTTGACCCCACGGGGTGAGATCTTGTGTGGAGCCCCAGATTGAGGGAAATTATCAGTGGTTTTGTATGTCTTGCATTTTCTAATTATTGCTCCCACAGTTGATTTCTTCACACGAAGCTGCTTGCCTATTGCAGATTCAGTCTTCCCAGCCTGGTGCAGGGCTACAATTTTGTTTCTGGTGTCCTTTGACAGCTCTTTGGTCTTCACCATAGTGGAGCTTGGAGTGTGACTGTTTGAGGTTACGGACAGGTGTCTTTTATACTGATAACAAGTTCTAACAGGTGCCAGTACTACAGGTAATGAGTGGAGGACAGAGGAGTCTCCTAAAGAAGAAGTCACAGGTCTGTGAGAGCCAGAAATCTTGCTTGTTTGTAATTGACCAAATACTTATTTTCCACCGAAATTTAAAAAAAAATTCTTTCCAAGTCAGACAATGTGATTTTCAGGATTTGTTTTCTCATTTTGTCTCTCATAGTTGAGGTCGACCTATGATGTCAATTACAGGCCTCTCTCATCTTTTTAAGTGGGAGAACTTGCACAATTGGTGACTGAATAAATACTTTTTTTCCCCACTGTATACAGCACCAGAACCAAACAAACACACAACCAGAACAAAAATAATTACTTATACACAGCACCAGAATAAAACTCATTATATAAATACAGCAACATTACCAAGATCATAAAATAAATGCAGCACCAGGATCAAGCTCATCACATAAATACATTTTAGAATCAAGAAGATAAAAATACAGCACTATAACTAAACTTTGTCCGTCAATACAGTACCAGTAGAAAGCTCATAAAATAAATACTGCACCAAAACTAAACTTATAACATAAATGCAGTACCAGAATCTACCTCAGTACATCTATAATATAACCGGGGATGCGGGTCTCTGTCTGAAGCCTCGATAGACTGCGCATGCGTGACGCGCAGTCTGGCTCCAGACAGAAGACCGCATCCAGCTGTTACAGGTAAGAGGAGTGTATGGCGCCAGAGATCGCGGTATGCGTAGGCACTGAACGCACACTGCGATCTCCGGCGCCATACTTACATACTTACCTGACCGGGAAGAGCGTTGCCGCGGTGTCTCTCTTCAGCGGAGACCGGGGGGGCGGAGTGAGACGTTGGATCGGCGCGTGCGCATAGCGCTATCCGGCGCCATTTTACTGAAGACACATTTACAGTGTGTCTTCAGAAAAATGGCGCCGGACAGCGCGGTGCTCTGGCGCCGGACAGCGCGGTGTTCTGGCGCCGCACTCCTCCCCCGGCCTCCGGCAGAACAGGACGCTGCTGCCCTGGAGTACAGAGAAGAAAGGTGAGTATAACTGTTTATTTTTTTGGGGATGTGTGTATAGTGGGGGGGTGAGGGGTGCCACGCATACCGGGATTGGGGATGAGGGGTGCCACGCATACCGGGATTGGGGATGAGGGGTGCCACGCATACCGGGATTGGGGATGAGGGGAGCCATGCATACCGGGATTGGGGATTAGGGGTGCCACGCATACCACAATAGGGATTAGGGGTGCCACGCATACCGGGATTGGGGATGAGGGGTGCCATGCATACCAGGATTGGGGATGAGGGGTGCCACGCATACCTGGATTGGGGATGAGGGGTGCCATGCATACCAGGATTGGGGATGAGGGGTGCCACGCATACCTGGATTGGGGATGAGGGGTGCCACGCATACCGGGATTGGGGATGAGGGGTGCCACGCATAATGGGATTGGGGATGAGGGGAGCCACGCATACCGGGATTGGGGATGAGGGGTGCCACGCATACCAGGATTGGGGATGAGGGGTGACACGCATACCAGGATTGGGGATGAGGGGTGACACGCATACCAGGATTGGGGATGAAAGGTGCCACGCATACCAGAATAGGGATGAGGGGTGCCACGCATACCGGGATAGGGGATGAGGGTTGCCATGCATACCAGGATTGGGGATGAGGGGTGACACGCATACCAGGATTGGGGATGAAAGGTGCCACGCATACCAGAATAGGGATGTGGGGTGCCACGCATACCGGGATTGGGGATGAGGGGTGCCATGCATACCAGGATTGGGGATGAAAGGTGCCACGCATACCAGAATAGGGATGAGGGGTGCCACGCATACCAGAATAGTGATGAGGGGTGCCACGCATACCAGAATAGGGATGAGGGGTGCCACGCATACCGGGATTGGGGATGAGGGGTGCCACGCATACCAGGATTGGGGATGAAAGGTGCCACACATACCAGAATAGGGATGAGGGGTGCCACGCATACCGGGATTGGGGATGAGAGGTGCCACGCATACCGGGATTGGGGATGAGGGGTGCCACGCATACTGGGATAGGGGATGAGGGTTGCCATGCATACCAGGATTGGGGATGAGGGGTGACACGCATACCAGGATTGGGGATGAAAGGTGCCACGCATACCAGAATAGGGATGAGGGGTGCCACGCATACCGGGATTGGGGATGAGGGGTGCCATGCATACCAGGATTGGGGATGAAAGGTGCCACGCATACCAGAATAGGGATGAGGGGTGCCACGCATACCAGAATAGGGATGAGGGGTGCCACGCATACCAGAATAGGGATGAGGGGTGCCACGCATACCGGGATTGGGGATGAGGGGTGCCACGCATACCAGGATTGGGGATGAAAGGTGCCACACATACCAGAATAGGGATGAGGGGTGCCACGCATACCGGGATTGGGGATGAGAGGTGCCACGCATACCGGGATTGGGGATGAGGGGTGCCACGCATACCGGGATTGGGGATGAGGGGAGCCACGCATACCGGGATTGGGGATGACGGGTGCCACGCATACCGGGATTGGGGATGAGGGGTGCCACGCATACCAGAATAG
Source organism: Phyllobates terribilis (assembly GCF_046119375.1). Lineage (NCBI taxonomy): Eukaryota > Metazoa > Chordata > Amphibia > Anura > Dendrobatidae > Phyllobates > Phyllobates terribilis. Next base: position 50,789,369 of record NW_027362767.1, on the reverse strand, counting down.
GGATGAGGGGTGCCACGCATACCAGAATAGGGATGAGGGGTGCCACGCATACCGGGATTGGGGATGAGGGGTGCCACGCATACCGGGATTGCAGATGAGGGGTGCCACACATACCAGAATAGGGATGAGGGATGCCACGCATACCAGGATTGGGGATGGGGGAGCCACGCATACCGGGATTGGGGATGAGGGGTGCCACGCATACCGGGATTGGGGATGAGGGGTGCCACGCATACCGGGATAGGATGGTGGGGGCAGCACAAATACCAGGAGGGGGCAGCACATACCAACATGGGCGACCATATACCAATAAAAATGCTCGCCACCCGGGCGTAGAACGGATTCAATAGCTAGTAATTACTATATCAGTACTCTGCTTATGCATAAATAAGGCACCAGCACCAAGCTATTGGACTTTATATAAATGGCCATAACACTGGTTCCACAAAAATATCTATGTAACGCAGAGCTGTCAGTGTCCCTGAAATGAAGACTAGACAAGTCCAGCTACATTACCTTACCCCATTATCCTGGGAGTATGACCGTGTGATGTTCCTTCATGAAGTCTTCATCATAGCACTGCCCACATTGTCTCATCAGATTCAAAGAATGGCATGTAGTCATGCATTCTGTACTGCAATTGGAAATAGACCTCACATACCAAGCCTATGGCGTCAGAGTCTATGAAACTATCAGAAGGTGCTTGCATGTCATTTGCCTATGAGCCAGATGTCCACCTACAAGTGCTCCATTGACCTCACACCACCGCTCTCAATGGGTATCATGGTGCAGAGAAAGACTGCAGTGGAGACTGGAATGGAGTTCTATCCTCCTCAGCGATAAGTCTCGCTCTTGTTTTAGGTGCATTGATAGCTGGAGATTAGTCTGGAAACCATGTGGGAAACTTCAACAAGAAGTCTTCACAAGGAAATGTGAAAGGAGTCATTTTTCAAAGTTGCAACACCAGGCTTCACATTCCTGCTGCTTCTTTGCCTTTAGTATCTCTGGACTTGTATCCCATCGAGACATCTGGAATATCATTAGTTGGAAATTACAAAGGGAGCTGCCAGCGGTGGATCTTGATGATTTGCCAAGTACATTCTGCACAGCAGAACATTCCTCAGATGATCATTAATAACCCCATTGATAGCAGACAAGGCTGTAAGTGCAGGGATTTCTGCATGTGGTGCTCACACTCAATATTGAATAAATTGAGAAATTTTGATTCTGTTTTCTCATCCTGTGCATGTCATTAACATGTCTATCAATCCTGTGATTTTCTTAACTCCATAACTTTTTCTTCTTAGTGTTGCAATTTCAATGTTGAGGTGTGTATATATAAATATAGCACCGGACCAAGCTCATGACATGAATACAGTATCAGAACCAAACACATTGCATATTTCCCGCACCAGATTTAGCTTACAACATAACTACAGCACCAGAACAAGCTCATAACATAAATACAGTACCAGAACCAAACTTATAACATGCATATGTCACCAAAACTAAGGTCATAACATAAATTAACCACCAGAACCATGCTTATTACATACACTGTGTGCAGAATTATTAAGCAAGTTGTATTTTAGAGAATTATTTTTATTATTGATCAACAACTATGTTCTCAATCAACCCAAAAGACTCATAAATATCTAAGCTTAATATTTTTGGAAGTTGGAGTGGTTTTTTTTTTAGATTTGGCTATCTTAGGAGGATATCTGTTTGTGCAGGTAACTATTACTGTGCAGAATTATTAGGCAACTTAATAAAAATCAAATATAATCCCATCTCACTTGTTTATTTTCACCAGGTAAACCAATATCAGTGCGCAAAATTTAGAAATAAACATTTCTGACATGCAAAAACAAAAAACAAAAAAAATAGTGATGAATATAGCCACCTTTCTTTATGATGACACTCAACAGCCTTCCATCCATAGATTCTGTCAGTTGCTTGATCTGTTTTCGATCCACATTGCGTGCAACAGCCACCACAGCCTCCCAGACACTGTTCTGAGAGGTGTACTGTTTTCCCACCCTGTAGGTCTCACATTTCATGATGGACCACAGGTTCTCTATGGGGTTCAGATGAGGTGAACAAGGGGGCCATGTCATTATTTTTTCTTCTTTTAGACCTTCACTGGCCAGCCACGCTGTGGAGTAGTTGGATGCACGTAATGGAGCATTGTCCTGCATGAAAATCATGTTTTTCTTGAACGATACCGACTTATTCCTGTACCACTGCTTGAAGAAGTTGTCTTCCAGAAGCTGGCAGTAGGTCTGGGAGTTGAGCTTCACTCCATCCTGAACCCGAAAAGGTCCCACAAGTTCATCTTTGATGATAGCTGCCCATACCAGTACCCCACCTCCACCTTGCTGGCGTCTGAGTCGGAGTGGAGCTCTTTGCCCTTTACTGATCCAGCCTCTGGCCCATCCATCTGGCCCATCAAGAGTCACTCTCATTTCATCAGTCCATAAAACCTTTGAAAAATCAGTCTTAAGATATTTCTTGGCCCATTCTGGATGTTTTATCTTATGTTTCTTGTTCAAAGGTGGTGGTTTTTCAGCCTTCCTTGCCTTGGCCATGTCCCTGAGTATCGCACACCTTGTGCTTTTTGATACTCCAGTAACGTTGCAGCTCTGAAATATGGCAAAACTGGTGGCGAATGGCATCTTGGCAGCTTCACGCTTGATTTTCCTCAATTCATGGGCAGTTATTTTGCGCCTTTTTTGGCCAACACGCTTCTTGCGACCCTGTTGGCTATTTGCCATGAAACGCTTGATTGTTCGGTGATCAAGCTTCAAAAGTTTGGAAATTTCAAGACTGCTGCCTCCCTCTGCAAGACATCTCACAATTTTGGACTTTTCAGAGCCCGTCAAATCTCTCTCCTGACCCATTTTGCCAAAGGAAAGGAAGTTGCCTAATAATTAAGCACACCTTATATAGGGTGTTGATGTCATTAGTCAACACCCCTCCTCATTACAGAGATGCACATCACCAGATTTACTTAATTGGTAGCTGGCCCTCAAGCCTATGCAGCTTGGAGTAGGACAACATGTATAAAAAGTATCAAAGTGATCAAAATACGCATTTACCTAATAATTCAGCACACAGTGTATATGCAGCATCGAAACCAAGCTCATTGCATATGCACAGCATCGCAATCAAGGCAATAACATAAATAAAACACCAAAACCAAAGTTCATTACATAAATACAGCACCAGAATCAAGCTAACATAATACAGCATCAGACTAAGATCACAATATGAATACATACCCAAGCTCATTACATATACAGCACCAGACCAAGTTCACAACATAACTACAGAAACAGAACCATGCTCAAAACATAAACACAGAACCAAAACAAAGTTCATTTTATATACAGCACCAGAACTAAGCTCAAAACAGAAACACAGCACCAAAACAAAGATCATTATGTATACAGCACTAGTCTAAACTCACAACATAACTACAGCAACAGAGCCAAGCTCATAACTTAAACACAGCACAAAACAAGGATCATTATGTATACAGCAACAGGCTAAATTCACAACCAAAGCAACAGAACCAAGATGACATAAATACAACAACAGATATCAAAATTTTAAAAAAACGGAATACTCGGGAGCCACGAGAATAAAATATGAGGGTGAACTGGCCACTTTTGACATGGTGTCGGGTCCTCTTTAATTAGATCAATGTCATTTTTGTAAACATTTCTAGATTATTTATTGTTTTTATCAGTTTTATGGTGTCGCCCATTCATACCTTCTCTTTCTTACATTATGTAGGGTGTAACACTTTGTATCTGTGTCTATAACGTTAAATAACTATGTACAAATATAGAGTTCAGCAGAATTGTGTCATTGTTGCTCTTTAGGAAGCGTTCAGAATCGCGTGCCTCATTCTGTTTAGGAAATAAGTACTTTCCTTTATGTATATGGCCTCTGCCCAAGAATGTGATAAACACCTCCTTGCTTTACTGGGGGAGGGACGCTGGATCTGATCATACAGCCTGCTGCTCCTAGCTTGGTTTGTGTTACAGTAAAGCAGCCTCTGAATTGTTCTGATACCGGCTCGGCTCATTACAAGAAGACATGGGGGTGTGGAGTTTTATTATGGGAGCTGTTATTTTGCTCCTGATCCTGGTCGCCATCTGTTTCCTTCTTTATTGTGGCTACATCTACTACATGCACATGAAGTATGACCACATCCCAGGTCCCCCTCGAGACAGGTAAGGAGTTTGTAGCGAGTAAACAGAAAAACATACCGCTGACATTAGCTTTTTTGATTTGCATGGAGAACATTTAGATTTCATATGTGCAGGTGTCAAGTATAGGCACATCACCATCTCCTATAGTTTAGCAATAGGGAGTACAGGGCCTACAGTCATGCCGGAACCCTGTACCTGGGTCTAAAGCCCCCGTCACACTAAGCGAGATCGCTGCTAAGTCACAAGTTTTGTGACGCAACAGCGACCTCAGCAGCGATCTCGCTACGTTTGACACTTAGCAGCGACCAGGCCCCTGCTGTGAGATCGCTGGTCATGTCGGAATGGTCTGGACATTTCTTTGATCGTTGAGGTCCCGCTGGGTTGCATGCATCGGTGTGTTTGACACCTTACCAACGACCTTGTTGACGACTCAGACACAGAAACACATAGGCGTGCATCGTTATACAGATCGTTACGGGTCGCCGCATCGTTGTTGCGTCGTTGGGAAGATCTGACTGTTTGACGTCTCACCAGCAATCACATAGCGACGCAGCAACGATCCCTGAAAGGTCGTATCGTTGTCGGGATCGCTGTAGCGTCGCTTAGTGTGACGAGGCCTTAAGTCTAACACAGATAAGAGTTCTTTACAAAGGTATTGTACTGGTGCATTATTTACCATGCATGCTAAATACTACCAACATAATCAGTGGCATAACTAGAGGTTGATGGCCCTGGTGCAAAATTTAGACCTCGGTCCCCACCAGCATATTGGTCAGATGTATGGACCCTTGTAGCGTATCATATAAAGACTTACATGTTACCCTCCATAATGTAATACTGTCTTCCATCCTGTACTAAAGTCACTCATCCTGGACCCCTTCCTGATATAATGTCCTCCACTGAGGCCCTTTCTAATAATAATGTCCTCAATCCTGTGCCCCTTCCAATACTAATGTCCCCATCCTGGGCCTTTTGCAGTAATAATGTTCAGCATCCTGTGCCCCTTCCAGTAAGAATGTTCCTCATGCTAGGCCCCTTTCAGTAATAATGTCCCCCATCCTGGGCCTCTTGCACTAATAATGTCCAGCATCCTGTGCCCCTTCCAGTAAGAATGTTCCTCATCCTAGGCCCCCTTGCTGCTATAATGTTCCCCATCGTGAGCCCCTTATTGTAATAATATCCCTATCATGCCCCCTTCCTCATATAATATTCCCCATCCTGGGCACCTTCCTTGTATAATGTCCCCCATCCTGGTATAATGTCCCCATTCGGTCATTTTTCAGTAATAATGCTCCCCATCCTGGGCTCTTCCAGGTCTAATATCCCCCCTCTTGGGACCATCCTGTAATAATGTTCCTTGTTTTCTAACACATTTAAAAAAAAAAAAAGTTTCTTCTCACGTTACTCTGCTCCCATGACGCGAGACGTCCTCTTCTATAGCTGGCGCAGAGGCCGGCAGCTGACTTCGACGTTTTTGCTATGGGCGGCGCATGATGTCATTGCTATGCTATGCTATGCACCGCCTGTGACTGCCACTCCTACGTCTGCTGCCAGCGTGCATTGCAGTGCAGGGACTCAGCGGGTCTCTGCGCTGCAATACATTTCAGCTGAATGTGCGTTCTCTGACACACATCCAGCTGAAATAGTCGCTGGAGCCTAGGTGAGCCCCCCCTCCCTGCACAAGCCCGCTTGTGGTCGCACCCTCTGCGATTGTGATCATTATGCCCCTGGTCATTATATATGGCAGGTACATTTGATCCAGCAGTTTTAGGCTGGGGCAACACAGAGACATGTGTTGCATGATAGCAATTCTCAGACACTTTAACAAAAACAAGTGTGCAACTTGCTGTCACTTGGCTATTTAGTAAAAAACAGCTACACTGCAGCCATTTCGTATTCACATGCAATCTGCATTAAAGTCTATAGCAAGTGTGTGACGTGCAACTTGTAACCAGCGATAGAAAATCAAACACATTTGGAAACATTTGCAACTCTCTTTCGCAGGTGTGGAAGGTCACAGGATGCAAAGCGATCTCAAAGTCGCACTACATATATCGCCGTGTGTCCCCAGTCTTAATCGGCATCACAGTTGCCTATCTCAATTATACAGTAGCCAAACGCTCAACTGTTAAAAGTTACAGCTCTGTAGGGATCTTGGAGGGTTAAGAAAATGCAAAGTTTATTCAAAATTAGCAGAACTTTTTTTTTTTACAATTATTAAAAAAGTTTCCTAGGTCCTAGACATGGATGGTCCATCCTTCCGATAGGTCATAAATATCAGGTTGTTGGGGGTTCGATACTCGGCACCCTCACCGATCAGCTTTTGAAGCGCTCGGATGTCCACAGTGCAGAAAGCTATAACCCCACAGTGTGCAGAGCCATAACCCCACACCTCTATACACCGTCCATTCTCGTGTACTGCACCTCAGCTCCTATTGAAGTGAACATGATCTGAACTGCAGAACGGCCACTCCCGAGTACATTTATTTATTTTTTTTGCAGTCACGCTCCTGGACAATATTATTATGTATACGTTGGTGAATAACAAGTCAGCTGAGTTTCTTCCGAGTAACTTTTTACTTCCGAGTAACTTCCGAGTATCTTCCAAGTAACTTTTTTTCAAAAATGCCGAGTCATCAAAAAAACTTGTTCTCCTGGTTGTAGCAGCTGTAATGAGCTTCTGTATATGAGGTTACTGTGTTACACAACACTCTTCACTTGGTCCATACATATAGCTATTTATTGAATTAGATCATTAATGAGATATCTTTTAAAGTGATCATTGCAAAAATGCCAGAAAATCAGCATATGTACACCCATGGTCATAATAAAGCTTAAGTAACAGCATCAAAGCGATGAATAATTATGTCATGCAGACTTTGTATATTTTTCAGTTTCTTGTTTGGACACTCACCCACAATAATTAAGCAGATGAGGAATAACATGGTCATATATGACACCTTTCTAGAATGGTAAGTTATCAGATAATGACCCGTGATAATTCATTACTAGCTGTTCCGAAAGGTCCCGCTCTCCACTTCTATAAAGTGGGTACGACTATAAGGAGTAAACGCCACTCCACAGCGCAATCTCACACTCAGCCGAGCTCTCTTGTGTTCTCTGTGAGAGCCACCAAATAAAAGGATCGGATGCTGAACTTCCAATGGCAGGATCCTTCTCTTCTCCAACATCATCTATTGAGGGAGAGTTCGGAGACTCTCATACAAATTAGATGGTAGAGTGATTCATCTGAAATCAGCGAATTCAGACAACTTTAATCTAATGTGATGGGGCTTTTATATTCTACGGAGACATTGGGTTCTTTAGAGCTACAAAGCAAAACTATATAAGATTTTAGCCCCTATTTATCACTCTTTTTCTTTCTTTTTTAGTAAAAATTAGAATTTTAAACATTTTTGTTTTTACACCCAAATCAATATGGCTTTTTTTTATTATATTCATGCTATTTCTTTTAGTCCATGTCGTTTTTTGGGGGGGTTTGTTCAACATTATTGGCGTGGCTTTCATTATCTAGATATTTTTGGCTGATTCAACACCTGCATCTTTTGTAAATATAGAAAATGTTTTAAGCAATGATACCTCCAAGGAGTACAAAATCTAAGGCTCAAGATTAATGTGGGGCATTGTAAAGCTTATTAAAAGAGATATTGCAACATTTTATATTAACAAAGGCTCAAAAGGCACACAAAAAAAAGCATTTTTCAACTTGTATCAAATTAATAAAACATTGTGCGTCATTTTGAAGAATGAAGTGTAAAGTCTATCAGCGAAAACAGAAAACTTCATAAAAATGGGGTATGAAAGTTGTAAAGTACATTTGCAACAGCTGGAGAATCAGAAATAGGAAGCTACACACGTGGTCAAAATTGTTGGTACCCCTCATTTAATGAAAGAAAAACCCACAATGGTCACAGAAATAACTTGAATCTGACAAAAGTAATAATAAATTAAAAATCTATGAAAATGAACAAATGAAAGTCAGACATTGCTTTTCAACCCTTCTTCCACAGAATGTTTTTAAAAAAATTAACTCATGAGATCGGCCTGGACAGAAATGATGGTACCCCTGAAAATAATGTGACAAAAGGGACATGTTAAATCAAGTTGTGTCCACTAATTAGCATCACAGGTGTCTACAATCTTGTAATCAGTCAGTGGGCCTGTATATAGGGCTACAGATACTCACTGTGCTGTTTAGTGACATTGTGTGTACCACATTCAACATGGACCAGAGGAAGCAAAGGAAAGAGTTGTCTCGGGAGATTAGAAAGAAAATTATTAACAAGCATGTTAAAGGTAAAGGTTATAAGACCATCTCCAAGCAGCTTGATGTTCCTGTGACTACAGTTGCACATATTATTCAGAAATTTAGGATCCATGGGACTGTAGCCAACCTCCCTGGATGTGGCTGCAGGAGGAAAATTGGTGACAAATCAAAGAGACGGATAATACAAATGGTAACAAAAGAGCCCAGGAAAACTTCTAAAGAGATTAAAGGTGAACTTCAAACTCAAGGAACATCAGTGTCAGATCACACCATCCGTCATTGTTTGATCCAAAGTGAACTTCATGGGAGACAACCAAGGAGAACACCATTGTTGAAAAAAATCATAAAAAAGCCAGACTGGAATCTTCCAAACTACATGTTGACAAGTTTTTGGCAAGGCACATCAGCTCTATGTTCACAGACGGAAAAATGAAGCATATCAAGAAAAGAACACTGTCCCTACTGTGAAACATGGAGGAGGCTCTGTTATGTTCTGGGGCTGCTTTGCTGCATCTGGCACAGGGTGTCTTGAATCTGTGCAGGGTACAATGAAATCTCAAGACTATCAAGGGATTCTAGAGAGAAATGTGCTGCCCAGTGTCAGAAAGCTTGCTTTCAGTCGCAGGTCATGGGTCTTGCAACAGGATAATGACCCAAAACACACAGCTAAAAACACCCAAGAATGGCTAAGAGGAAAACATTGGACTATTCTGAAGTGGCCTTCTATGAGCCCTGACCTAAATCCTATGGAGCATCTTTGGAAAGAGCTGAAACATGCCGTCTGGAAAAGGCCACCTTCAAACACGAGACAACTGGAGCAGTTTGCTCATGAGGAGTGGGCCAAAATACCTGTGGAGAGGTGCAGAAGTCTCATTGACAGTTACAGGAATCGTTTGATTGCAGTGATTGCCTCAAAAGGTTGTTCAACAAAATATTAAGTTAAGAAGAACCATCATTTCTGTCCAGGCCGATTTCATGAGTTTAATTTTTTAAAAATTCTGTGGAAGCAGAAAAGTAATGTCTGACTTTCATTTGTTCATTTTCATAGATTTTTAAGTTATTACTTTTGTCAGATTCAAGTTATTTCTGTGACCATTGTGGGTTTTCCTTTCATTAAACGAGGGGTACCAACAATTTTGACCATGTGTGTATAGGCAGATAATAGGACTGTTAGTATAGTACAAAAAAGGACAGACCTAAAAAAGTGGCAAAACTGTAATAAACATTTAAGAAAAAGCTTCAATACTTGTGACATAGAGTGTTGGGTACACAACTTGTAATGTCCTAGTAAGAATGGACTATTATTGGTTTGCACTGTAGCTATTTGGTTGGGCTTGAAAGATTATCCTTTTCCTTCCTGGATCAGTCCATGGGAAGGATACATTATTATACATAGGCTATATATACCTCTGCACAGATTATCTTTTAGGAAATAGGTGGGATGTGAGGCAAGCAAGGGGGAAAGGGAGAAGTGAATATAATGAGGGTGGAGAGGGGGGTGGGGATAGTACAGTTAGATCGTTAGAGAAGAATAGGATGCTAAATAACCTCAAAGTTTTATCTTGCATGCTGACCAACGCAAGAAGCCTGACCAATAAGGCGGATGAGCTGCAGGCGCTTATATCGGAGGAGAGGTATGACATCGTAGGTATAACAGAGACTTGGCTAGACGATAGCTACGACTGGGCGGTAAATTTATTAGATTATAGTTTATTTAGAAGGGACCGGAAACAGGGGAAAGGCGGAGGAGTCTGCTTATATGTAAAGTCATGTCTAAAGCCCAGACTAAGGGAAGATATAGGAGAGGGAGAAGAGGGGGTCGAGTCCATGTGGGTAGAGATAGAGGGGGCAAAAAATAATAATAAAATATTACTGGGGGTCTGCTATAAGCCACCAAATATAACAGAGGAGAATGAGAATCTGCTATTAGGACAAATAGACAAAGTAGCAAAACATAATGAAGTGATTGTAATGGGGGATTTCAACTACCCGGATATTGACTGGGAAACAGAAACCTGTAGATCGCAGAAAGGAAAAAGGTTCTTGACAAATATTAAGGATAATTATCTCTCCCAACTAGTGCAGGAACCAACGAGAGGGAAGGCCGTGTTGGACTTAATATTGACTAATAGGCCTGATAGAATAACTGAGGTACAGATAGGGGGGCACCTAGGTAATAGCGATCATAATATTATCGACTTCAAAATGCCCTTCAGTAGGGTTATCAATAAGGGAACAACAAAAACATTAAACTTTAGGAGGGCGAAGTTTGATCAGCTGATAGAAAACCTTCAACTTATTGACTGGGACAAAGTACTTAATCAAAGGAATACGAATAGTAAATGGGAAACCTTCAAAAGAATTCTGAATACTCAGTGCGAGAGGTATATACCGTATGGGAATAAAAGGGCCAGAAATAAGAGGAAACCAATATGGTTGAACAAGAACGTAAAAGGGGCGTTAAATAGCAAAAAAGAGGCATTCAAGAGATTAAAACAGGAAAACAGCAAGGAGGCACTAATGTGTTACAAGGAAAAAACGAGAACCTGTAAAAAACAAATAAAAATAGCGAAGGAGGAAACAGAGAGACGTATTGCTAGGGAAAGTAGATCAAATCCCAAACTGTTCTTTACGTATATAAATAGTAAAAGGATTAAATCGGATAATATTGGACCGATAAAAAGTGAGGAAGGCAAAATCATAGAGAAAGATGAGGATAAAGCTAATCTATTAAATAATTTTTTTTCGACAACTTTCACAAAGGAAATAGAACTAACAGGAGAAATGAGAAGTGACAAACTTAATCCTCCACTAAGTATGACTAATCTAACCCAAGCTGGGGTACAGAAACGCCTCAGTAACATTAAAATAAACAAATCACCAGGACCTGATGGCATACACCCACGGGTACTAAGGGAACTAAGTAATGTGATAGACAGACCGTTATATCTTATATTTAAGGACTCTGTTGAGACTGGGTCTGTACCACTTGAATGGCGACAGGCGAATGTAGTGGCAATATTCAAAAAGGGAGCGAAAAGTAACACCGGAAACTATCGGCCGGTGAGTCTGACGTCCGTTGTGGGCAAAATTTTTGAAAGCTTCATTAAAGAGGCAATTACGGAGCATCTTGATGCTAATAATCTTTTAATCCCGAACCAACATGGATTCATGAGGAATCGCTCCTGCCAAACAAACCTGATTGACTTCTACGAGGAGGTTAGCTCTCGAGTAGATCAGGGGGAACCAGTGGATGTCGTGTATCTCGACTTCTCAAAAGCGTTCGATAGCGTGCCACATAATAGGTTGGTATACAAAATGAGAATGATGGGGCTGGGGGAAAATGTCTGCAAGTGGGTAGCTAACTGGCTAAAGGATAGAAGGCAGAGGGTGGTTATAAATGGAATATACTCAGATTGGGTAAGCGTCACTAGTGGGGTACCACAGGGGTCTGTACTAGGCCCAATGTTATTTAATATCTTTATTAACGACATAGTCAACGGGATAAATAGTAAAATATCAATATTTGCAGATGACACAAAGTTATGTAAAACAATTAATACAAAAGAGGACAGTGCAGACCTACAGAGGGATTTGGATAAGCTGGGTAGGTGGAGCATTAAATGGCAAATGAGGTTTAACAAGGAGAAATGTAAGGTCATACATATGGGAAGGAAAAATGGAAGTCACCAGTACTCACTGAATGGGAAATCATTGGGGAATTCAGAGATGGAGAAGGACTTGGGCATCTTAATTGATAGCAAACTAAATTGGAGTGCCCAAAGTCAGGCCGCTGCTGTAAGGGCAAACAGGGTAATGGGATGTATCAGAAGAGGTATAGCTGCAAAGGAGGAGAACATTGTTCTTCCACTGTACAAAGCACTGGTCAGACCACACTTGGAATACTGTGCTCAGTTATGGGCCCCAATATATAGAAAGGATATAAATGAGCTTGAAAAGGTACAAAGGAGGGCAACAAAATTAATAAAGGGAATGGAGGGACTGCAATACCCAGAGAGGTTGGCAAAACTAGGACTATTCAGCCTGGAAAAGAGAAGGTTGAGGGGGGACATAATAAATGTGTACAAATATGTTAGGGGACAGTATAGAGATCTTGCCCGGGATTTGTTCAAAAGGAGGGATATTACGGTAACAAGAGGGCATTCACTAAGACTGGAAGAGAAAAGGTTTCAGCACCAGCATAGGAAGGGGTTCTTTACGGTAAGAGCAGTGAGAATATGGAATTCACTGAGTGAGGAGACGGTAATGTCGGATTCACTACACCAGTTCAAGCGGGGACTGGATGCATTTCTAGATACCAGGCAGATTTCAGCGTATACTTAAAAATAAAATAAAATAGTAAGTTGATACAGGGATTTATTCTGACTGCTGGTTTCAGAGTCGGGAGGGAATTTTTCCTCAGGTGAAGATTGGCCAAATCATTTGGGGTTTTTGCTCTCCTCTGGATCAACTTTAGCAATTACAGAACTAACAGGTCGAACTTGATGGACGCAAGTCTTTATTCGGCTTTACAAACTATGTTACTATGTTACTATGTTCATTTGCTTCCTAAATGCAAAGTTACCGTAAGTAAATTTCTAAATAGTCTTCATTAAAAAATTTCTACCATTTTGCTGTTGCAGAGTGTCTTTAAGCCCTTTACCTAGCTTAGCACTTTCTGAAAATTCTACAAATCCATGAGGGCTCTTGCATTTGGTTCTAATGGCCCTTTCTGCTCTACCCTCCCTTATCTCAGAGTTAGAGATAGCAGGAGGGGGTTGTACACTGATCACCACAATGTGCACAGTGGAGAAAGCATCTATGGTCTCAGGGACAGCACAGGCACCTCAGGATATAGAAAAGGAGGGAAGTACATGAAGAATAAATTGCAGGATAGAAGCTGTGATGGCTCATCTACCTATGCCATGGTCATGGTGGCTGAAAAGTCAGAGCTACACCAATGACCCGATTTCTGGGAAAGCTACATACTAAAAGAGGTTGTATTGTATCTATCGTTTCCTCTTAGGATTGGTTAACTCACACGTTTCTGTAATGTCATAATAGCATTTTTCTTCTAGGGTCGAGAAGTACGGTCCAGTGATACGGGTTAATGGATTACACTATGTAATGGTCCTTGTTGTCAGCCCAGAAGGAGTTAAGGCAAGTAATCAAACATGTCTATGTAGTCAGATAAGTCACAAAGCACTCTGTGCCACTTATTGAGGTGCCTAAGATGTCAATGTGTTTGCCCAAGCCAACAATGTCCCCAAGTCTACCATATCTATACGGTCTATCCACAGCTAATATTCCCTGTGTCAATGTATCTAAGCCAATAGAACTGAATATACTTTTCTTACTTTACCTACTGTATATGACCGGCTGGGCCTGATAATCACTACAGGCTATATTCACATAATGTTTTATGACTGTAGAAAAAGAAATAGCACTTCATAGAGTACAATCAGGAACACAATAAAGGTGAAGCTAATAATTAAAATCTAACATGATACAGTTATGCTGTGAAAACAAATAGCTGTAGTTGGGCATCAGCCGGTCCTCTCCTCTCCTGATCTCCTGAATTGGGTTTAGTGATCAGTTTAGTGATAGGAGAAAAACACTGAACCATGTGCTATGGTTTATATTAGAGTGTAAGCAAAAACAATGCGTTTTGGGGACGAACTGTCCCCTTCATCAGGTATATCACATCAATCTTTCGTTGTGTTTTGGGCATGGACCGTCCCCTTTGTTAGGTATATCTTATCAATAATCTTTCATCACATTTTGGGGACCAATCTTATAGCGCTTTGGGAACAAACCATCCCCTTTGTCAGGTAATCAAACCAATTTTTTTATGTGTTTCAGTATTTAGTAGAAGTAGATGCCTGACGAGAGGGACGGTCCATCCCTGAAATGCATCTGTCTTTGCTTATACCTGAATAAAAGTCATAGCACATGGCTCAGTGTCTGGATTCCTTTGGGGTAATTGGCTCCTTTTACACTGAACTCAAGTTTTTCTCCAAACACTACTGTGACGATACAGCTTATAAGCTTAATCAGCCAGATGACTAGATTTGTTAAGCCAAGAGAAATACGCTATTGTGTTTGTGTTGACTTGTGATTCTATGTGTATTTCTTTGGCTAGTGAAGAAGGACAGTGACTCAGCGTGGAACAATGAATGTTTGCTAAATATGTTGATTAACCTTTGTGTGGACCCTGTGGCTTGTTGACTCACAAGACAGGAGGACAAACTATGCAAAATCATTAAATGCTCAAACAATGAGACCTGAGCACTGCCCTTCCCCCCAATCTGTGACTGATGACCTTAGCCACATATGTAAATATAAAAAGTTGTTTTCTATCTTGCTGCAAAGAGAATCAAGGAAAAGCAAAAGATCAGTCAGACTCTCTCACACCATCAGCTTGGTAGCATGGCTTTATCCAAAGAGACACAAGATTTGGATTCTACATGATTCTAGCCTAAGGGTATATAGCCCTGACTGGAAAGATACGGATCTGCTCCACTGACCATCAGAGAGCCCATGGATATATTTGGGGAGACCAGGTTGGGATGATGAAGTCACCTGGCCCCATGGATATGTTGTTTGGGGTTTCCAGGTGGGACCCTCCGGTCGCCTGGAACCCGTGGATACATTCGGAGAAGCCAGATTGGGACCAGCCAGTCATCTGGCCCCCATGGAAACTCTTGGAGAGGCCAGGGTGGGACCCTTGGGTCTCCTGGCCTTGTACCTCAATGGACTGCTAGCTTCCTAAGCTTGCCATTACCATCTCTCTGAAGGGGCCTGACAGAAGCAGGGGGCCACTGGTTGAGGTAGTTGGCCCTGGAAGTCCCAAAGTCGCAGCTGTTCTATCCCAGGCGGGCCAGCGGAAGACGGAGACTGTGTAATGTTGTACCATCTTGGGTACTTGCTGGGACTGTTCTGTGTGTTTATTGTCCGTTTTGTGGTTCAATAAAGTATTGCCACACTGTTTTACCCTCACCCTGTATTGTCTGAGTAGTATTATGCCCACGGAAGACCCCATGTCTTCACAACTACACATTAAGTTTTTGTCACGTTAGTGGCTCTGTCGGGGCTTCCATCTGAAGTCCTGAAATACGGAATTCGGATGGAATCCTAATGGAGCCATTCGCTACAAAGAGGCAGATAAAGTCCTTTTGTACTCCTATTTAACTGGCACTCTTTCCACCAGTGACATTGGAGCAAGGCAAAAGTTCAATAAAGCGGCATAACACGCTTTTATCTGCTTGCACTTTGTAATTTGTCTGGCCTCCATTTCAGCAGTGTTCAAATTATATTTAGGTGACACAAAAAGACGGGCGCTATCGGAAAGGAGGCCCGACTCTGTCTGACTTAATGTACTGAGTGGCATCGTCAAGGTTCCTTCCAGATCCTGAACAGTGTTCAGATGGAAGCTTCTACTAAGCCACTAATATGGGGCAGAAGCGTAATGTGAACATAACCAAAATCACACAGCGGGTTAATACTCATGTTTTTATTCTATTTTACATTGATAGTTATTTTCTTTATAGGAATTCTTGATGTCACCCAAATACACCAAAGATCCTTTCTATAAACGCATTGAAAATTTGTTTGGAACAAGGTAACAATGGCTTACAGATTTTACAGAACATTTCCTCTTTTGCAACTTTGTTTCAGTGCATCTAAAATAAAAAAGTGAAGCAACTTTTACTTTGCAAACACAGGCAGCCATATATGCTGAACTCTGTCCCCAGCTACCAGCAAAGATTAATAATCAATTTCTGAAGACCTGGGAAAATAATTGTTGCAAATCTGTCCTTTTAGTTTAGGACACAGTAACTGGCGACTCAATGGGATGGTGTCCAGTACAGAGAGAGTTAAAGAATAATTCCCAAAATAACAAGTTATGCCCATTCATATATTCTGAGAACCGGGCTCTGTGAATCTGTCTTGAATGGAGCAGAGTTGTACATGGCCGGCCTCCGCTCCATTCATTGTCTATGGAACAGCTGTATAAGTCGAGTATTGCGATCAGCACTATCCGGCAGTCCCATGAACAATTAATGGAGCGTTTCTTGTGTTATAGGGAATCTGTCACTGGGTTTTTGCTATGTAATCTGAAACAAAACCCAAGAAAAAACTAAATGAGCATATACCCTACAATAAGTAAATAGCAATAGTACATGTAAATAACATAGGGGGCTTTTGATTAAAAAAGGGCATAAAAGCCATCCCACCACGACAAGGTGCACCCATCGGAACAGTCCTATCCTGTCTCTACTATTAAAACCTTACCTTGTGTAAAATGATGTCAATGTGAATAAGAGCAGAGCAAATCAGGGCCCCAACTGAGACACCCATCCATGGGAAGCTATACAGATGAAATACATAGTGGTTGTACTCCGAACAGTCAGTAAGTCATCCCCTGTGCTATCGGTAGGGGATAAGGTATTACCTTGATACAACCCCTGAAAGTGTTCAGTCCATAAAAATCCCTCTGTATATATTCTGTATATATATAATAAACTGATGATTACTGTATCTAGTGCATGTTTTACATTTATTACCATTTTTTTTATCCCTTTTACAGATTTATGGGAACGGGTTTAGTGACAGATCGAGATTACGAGCATTGGCACAAACAGAGGAGGATTATGGACCCAGCATTCAGCAGAACGTAAGAACTTCTTTTTGAAACCTTAATTCTTGATGGTATCATTACACGACTGCTTCTCCATAGGTGGGTCAGTTGCCAATCTAGTACTGGTGCATCCAGGCTCTCCTCAAAAGGTGCTGTTAAAGGTGAGCGCAGCGGCTCTGCCCAAGTAGACGGCACGAGCCGCTCAGAGCGGTTGTGCTCACTGATTCTCTGCAGTCCTTTTAATGTGACATCAGCGCTGCAGACAATACCAGGCGCAGCGGCGGAGACTCGAGCAGGGTGAGTAAAGAACACTTTGTTTTGTTTAAAGCAGACCACCTGGGTACACAGGTTTTCTGAAACCAGCAAACCCCTTTAACGTTACTTTATATTTCTCTAATGTAATAACAGTAAGATATTTTTCACTGCTTTAGGTTTTCCCTTAGACACTCAAAGACCTGGCGATTTTTTGTTTTTGCGCTTTTGTTTTTTTTCTCACCTTCTTCCAAGTGAACTCTCACGATGAGTTGTAGTTTTATATTTTACAATATAATGTTCAGAAAAATGAAAGAAAAAATCCAAGTGGGATGGAATTTAAAAGAAACAACACTAATTCTGCTGTTGTTTTTAGTGTTGGTTTTCCACCCTAACATTTAAGTAACCTTGGTCTACGGGTCAGTATGGTTAAGGTGATACCAAATTTTTTATTAAAAAAACTTTGGCCACAGTTACCATAACTAATTTGTTATTTTTTTGTGTTTGTATTTATGGAGTAAATATTCAAATATGTTATTTGTTACAATTACTTACGCAGAAATACTAAACCTTTTTTTTTTTCAATTTTTCTGTTTTTGTTTTGGGGAAAAGGGTGGTTTAAACTTTTTTTTTTTTTTTTGGGGGGGGTGAGGGGTTATATCTTTTCCAATTTCTTTTATTTATTTATTTTTATTACATTTTTTAATTAATCCTCTTGATTGACCTTAACCTGAGATTACTTGATCGCCGGTACAAAAAATGTTAAATTGTAATGCACTGTGAAATCTCCTATGAAGCCCGGCCACAGAATTCTATCATGGCAGACATGGGATCTACTGAGGACACTCCATACAAATAGTGCACACATGCGCCATACATGTCCGCAGATGTTACTGAAGGGTTAAAGGGATTGTACACCACAGTTCATTTCCAAATCAAGGTGATTGTCGCTGTTGAGGTCTCACCTACACAATTAGCAGGTATGTTTATTTACTAATAACTTCTTGTACCAGTGACCACAAGGTCTATACATGTAATAGACACAATAGCTGTGGTCACCAGCAATTATTCCGTATGGCATGGTGGTCCTGTTCATAATACAGAACAGAACGTCGTAAATTGGTGCGCATTTGTATAGAGGATGTGAGGACAAAAGCCAAGGATAGGAGAAGAAAGAGTCTGTACTTTTTGAATAATCCCTCTTTATTAGAAGGGGACCCTCAATGACAAGCTGAATGGAGGACCTATTACTTGTCTTAAATTTGTAGATTTTTTACCTACTGTGAATGCCGCTGTTCTCCTGAATCCGGCGATACTTTTCTTCTGTTCCTGCTCCTCTCCGTTCCTGAGATATGGCCTCCTCAAACCTGTATATAAATCTAGTCTTGTTAGCCAAATGGGAATGATGCCCAACTTTCTCCTGTGGGTGTGTCTACCGAGAACCACGCCCACTTTGTTAACAAGACTGGTTGTATCTACAGGAAAGAAAAGGTCATATCCCAGGAACGAAGAGGAGCAGAAACAAAAGAAAAATAACACTGGATTCAGAAGAACAGCGGCATTTACACCAGATTAAAAAAATATATATATTTATGGAAAGAAACAGGTCCCCTTTAAAGGAACACAATGGAAAAAGCAACAAAAATGCATATCTAAGCAATTTATGCCTCATTAAAGAACTCTAAAAACAGCAGTGTACAAAAATCAACATCAGAATTCAATGTCATTATTTCATTATTTTATTTCAAAGTTACCTGATAGGATTAATGGGAACATTCAACGAAAAAGCAGAAGACCTGGTGGAGAAGCTGGGGGATAAGGCAGATGGAAAGTGTCAGGTTGGAATGCACGAGATGCTGAGCAGACTCACCCTGGATGTCATTGCCAAGGTACCTATGGACAATCCTAAAATTTGTGTCATAGAATATTGGAAAACTGGGTTTATATCATAAATAGAGATGAGCGTTGTTCTACTCGAACTGTTCGCCAATCTCAAATTCGAGCTGTTTTGGGCGGTGTTCGAGCCGTTCGGCGAACACGAACAATTTGAGAAAAATTCGGCTGTTCGAGGTTATGTTCGATAACTGTTCGTGCACCAAAATCATAACTGGATTTTTTCTCAGTAATGATGAAAATTAATGTTAATACGCAGTTTGAGTGTACAGCGGGGCGGGAGGAGGGGCAGGGGATGGATCTCTGCAGGAACAATGAAGATCTCCATTTTTTTTTCTCTTTCCCACATTTACAGTGGGGAGGTGCAATCTGACAGCCTATCAGCAGCGCACACACGGAGCGAAGTGCTTTTTTTCACACAAGCAAGGGCATGTGTGATTGGCAGTGTATGTCACATGTCCTTGCCCTATAAGACCAAGCCATTTTCCCCGTCGCCACCATTTTCTCACTGCTGCAGCTGCGTGTTAGACGGCACCGCTGTTGCTGTGTGCGCTATACCTTGTTAATTTCAAGCCAATTTTCGCACAAATATACAGATAGCTTGGGAGTAGGGAATAGTTGTGATTGCAGTCCTTTTAAGGACTAGGTTACAGCATTTCCTACGACTTTTATCAGGCAGGTCTGTGCTCTTAAATAGATAGGTTGTGGGAGTAAAGACTAATTGTAATTGGAGTCCTTTTCAGGACTAGGTTACATCAGTTCCTATCAGTTTTTGCCAGGCAGGTCTGTGCCAGTGCTGTGCAAGTTTTTTTCACAGCATTTGGCTGAATCTAGCAAAGCTAATCCTTTTTGGCCTATTGCAGAGTGTGTTAGTCAGTGGAGTAACCTATCTGTGTTGCAAGATATACCACCTGTGTATAGAATACCAATTTTTTTACTGCACCTAGTGAAGTAAAATCTTTTGGGCATAGCATCATTCTATTAGTCCATCTATACTGACCTCCATCAGGTTGCAAACTGAATCTAATTTTTTTCTGCATCTAGCTCTGAAAAAATATTTGGCCTTCTAGCAGTGTGTGGGACTTGTTCTATTAGTCCATCTATACTGACCTCCATCAGGTTGCAAACTGAATATATTTTTTTCTGCATCTACCTCTGAAAAAATATTGGGCTTCTAGCTGTGTGTGGGACTTGTTGTATTAGTCCATCTATACTGACCTCCATCAGGTTGCAAACTGAATATATTTTTTTCTGCATCTACCTCTGAAAAAATATTGGGCTTCTAGCTGTGTGTGGGACTTGTTGTATTAGTCCATCTATACTGACCTCCATCAGGTTGCAAACTGAATATATTTTTTTCTGCATCTACCTCTGAAAAAATATTGGGCATCTAGCTGTGTGTGGGTCTTGTTCTATTAATCCATCTATACAGACCTCCATCAGGTTGCAAACTGAATATAATTTTTTTCTGCATCTAGCTCTGAAAAAATATTTGGCCTTCTAGCAGTGTGTGGGACTTTCTCTGTTAGTCCATCTATACTGACCTCCATCAGGTTGCAAATTAAAAATAATTTTTATCTGCATCTACAGTACCTCTGAAAAAATATTTGGGCTTCTAGCTGTGTGTGGGACTTGATGTATTAGTCCATCTATACTGACCTCCATCAGGTTGCAAACTGAATATATTTTTTTCTGCATCTACCTCTGAAAAAATATTGGGATTCTAGCTGTGTGTGGGACTTGTTGTATTAGTCCATCTATACTGACCTCCATCAGGTTGCAAACTGAATATATTTTTTTCTGCATCTACCTCTGAAAAAATATTGGGCATCTAGCTGTGTGTGGGTCTTGTTCTATTAATCCATCTATACAGACCTCCATCAGGTTGCAAACTGAATATAATTTTTTTCTGCATCTAGCTCTGAAAAAATATTTGGCCTTCTAGCAGTGTGTGGGACTTTCTCTGTTAGTCCATCTATACTGACCTCCATCAGGTTGCAAATTAAAAATAATTTTTATCTGCATCTACAGTACCTCTGAAAAAATATTTGGGCTTCTAGCTGTGTGTGGGACTTGATGTATTAGTCCATCTATACTGACCTCCATCAGGTTGCAAACTGAATATATTTTTTTCTGCATCTACCTCTGAAAAAATATTGGGCTTCTAGCTGTGTGTGGGACTTGTTGTATTAGTCCATCTATACTGACCTCCATCAGGTTGCAAACTGAATATATTTTTTTCTGCATCTACCTCTGAAAAAATATTGGGCTTCTAGCTGTGTGTGGGTCTTGTTCTATTAATCCATCTATACAGACCTCCATCAGGTTGCAAACTGAATATAATTTTTTTCTGCATCTAGCTCTGAAAAAATATTTGGCCTTCTAGTAGTGTGTGGGACTTTCTCTGTTAGTCCATCTATACTGACCTCCATCAGGTTGCAAACTGAATATATTTTTTTCTGCATCTACCTCTGAAAAAATATTGGGCTTCTAGCAGTGTGTGGGTCTTGTTCTATTAATCCATCTATACTGACCTCCATCAGGTTGCAAACTGAATATAATTTTTTTCTGCATCTAGCTCTGAAAAAATATTTGGCGTTCTAGTAGTGTGTCGGACTTTCTCTATTAGTCCATCTATACTGACCTCCATCAGGTTGCAAATTAAAAATAATTTTTATCTGCATCTACAGTACCTCTGAAAAAATATTTGGGCTTCTAGCTGTGTGTGGGACTTGTTGTATTAGTCCATCTATACTGACCTCCATCAGGTTGCAAACTGAATATATTTTTTTCTGCATCTACCTCTGAAAAAATATTGGGCTTCTAGCTGTGTGTGGGACTTGTTCTATTAGTCCATCTATACTGACCTCCATCAGGTTGCAAACTGAATATATTTTTTTCTGCATCTACCTCTGAAAAAATATTGGGCTTCTAGCTGTGTGTGGGTCTTGTTCTATTAATCCATCTATACAGACCTCCATCAGGTTGCAAACTGAATATAATTTTTTTCTGCATCTAGCTCTGAAAAAATATTTGGCCTTCTAGCAGTGTGTGGGACTTGTTCTATTAGTCCACCTATACTGACCTCCATCAGGTTGCAAACTGAATATATTTTTTTCTGCATCTACCTCTGAAAAAATATTGGGCTTCTAGCTGTGTGTGGGACTTGTTGTATTAGTCCATCTATACTGACCTCCATCGGGTTGCAAATTGAATATAATTTTTTTCTGCATCTAACCCAGCCAATAGTTTTGGCCTAATACCACAGTTTGGCCACTCAGCTCTGCTCGGTTACCATCCATTGTTTTTTTGTGCAAACAACTCCAGAGTTGTGAATTAGTTAACCACCAAAATGAGTGGAAAAAGGCCTGCTGCTGGTGGAAAGGGGAATAGGCGTGTTGGGAAGGGGAAAAAAGGTTGTGTCCGTGGGGTAGGTGTTAAAGCAACAGTAACATCTGCAGAAGAAAGACCATCTTCCAGCCAAACTAAAATGTCTACTTCTTTTAGCGGACAATGTGATAAGATCCCTTTCTTACGGCCACGCCAATCGCTACAAATTCCAGATGAGGCACAAAAACAGCAGGTGCTTCAACGGATATCAAGTGCTCCTTTAAGTGGGCTCTCCTCCACATCAACTTCAACATCACAAATACTCCAGTCCTCAAAGGTGTCACCCCAATCGCACTTGCTTCCTCACAGCTCCCAAATCTCCAGCTGCCCGTCTGAGTATGAGGTAGAACAGATGGTTGAGTCTGCAGGGCTGTTTACTCATACTATAGCCTGGGAATCAGAGGTCGACTCCAGCGCTTCTGTGAATCCAGACGAGGAAATGATCTGCACTGATGCCCAGAATCTTTATGAGTCGGATCCAGGACCAGACGCAGAAGGTTCTGACCATAATGTAGACCCTCATTCCCAAACTGTAACTCCTGTTGGTGGAGACAATGAGGAAGACGATGATAAGACTCAAATACCTGATTGGAGCGACAACTTTAGTTTTTTGTCAGGGCAGGAACAGGTTGGCTCTGAGGACGACGGGTGTGATAACGCACAGGGTGATGATGATGAGGTTGGAGATCCCACTTACTGTCAACCCACAGTCAGCCAAGAGATGAGGTCAGCAGAGGAGGTGGAGGAAGATGCTAGTGACGACGAGGTCAGGTTGCGCCTTCCTGGACAGAGACGTAGTACTGGAAGCACGTCAACAACTGCATCCTCAAACACAACTCTGCCTCTCACCACAAGTCGTGGTGGCTCTTCAGGTCGCATGTGTGCTAAGCCTTGCATAGCCTGGGCATTTTTTCAGATCGATAAAGATGACCCAACTCGTGTTATCTGTAACATTTGTCAGCAAAAGCTAAGTAGAGGCCAAAAAATACATAGTTTGAGTACTTCATGCATGAACCGGCACATGGACATGAAGCATAAGTTGCAGTGGGAAGCTCAGTGTGCTACAATGCGGCCTAGCCGGCCGGGCCAACCACCGTCTGCCATATCTTGTGCATCCGCGGCCTCTTCATCCTCTGTGACTGGGGGGACAGCAGTCACACCTGTTTTGGGGCGCAGACCTGCCACCTCTTTACCCGCAACAGCCAGCGTGATTGGCAGGTCATCATTTTCTTTGGAGGTGGGAACACCAGCTGGTGTTGAGCGCTGTCCGACATCGATAGCACCACCTTTGGATCAAGGCAACCTAACATGTCCGCCTGCATCTTCCTCACAGACCGGCAGTTTGCCGGGGACACCCTTATCAACCCCGTCTAAGCACAATAGCCAGCCCTCGGTCCCTCAGATGTGGACAAGTAAAAGACCATTTCCTCCTAGCTATGAGAAAGCTAAGAGGTTGAATTTCACCATCTGCAAGCTCTTGGCTACAGAAATGCTGCCTTTCCGCCTGGTGGACACAGAGGATTTTCGAGACCTTATGTCCGTCGCAGTGCCCCAGTACCAGATGCCCAGTCGGCACTACTTCTCAAAGAAAGGTGTGCCTGCGCTCCACCAGCATGTCGCACACAACATCACCGCTTCTTTGAGAAACTCTGTGTGTGACAGGGTGCATTTCACCACAGACACTTGGACGAGTAGGCATGGACAGGGGCGTTACATGTCGCTGACTGGGCACTGGGTAACTATGGTGACAGCAGGACAAGGGGCTGCTGTCCAAGTCTTGCCGTCCCCACGAGTTGTGCGTCAATCCTCTTTATGTCAAAGTTCCTCCACTGCTTCTGCCTCCTCAACCTCCTCTCGGTCTTCCACCTGCACCCAAAGCCTGTCTGGTCATGCCACAAGCTTTCTAACTGCGCAGAAGGGATCCTGCACACCTCCTTACTATGCTGGCAGTAGGGCTCAACGTCATCAGGCGGTTTTTACATTGAAATGTCTGGGAAATGTGAGTCACACAGCTGAGGAGTTGTGGTCAGCTCTGGAGAACCAATTTCATGAATGGTTGTCTCCACTGGACCTGAAACCAGGGAAGGCCGTGTGCGACAATGCTGCAAACCTGGGTGCGGCCCTTCGCCGGGGCAATGTCACACACGTGCCTTGTATGGCTCACGTGTTGAACCTGGTTGTCCAGCAATTTTTAGCCCACTATCCCAGACTAGATGGCCTTCTGCAGAGGGCACGGTCGCTGTGTGCTCACTTCCGCCGTTCGCATCCCGCAGCTCAGCGACTTACATCTCTACAGAAGTCGTTGGGCCTGCCACTTCACCGGCTAAAATGCGATGTGCCTACCCGGTGGAATTCAACTCTGCACATGTTGCAGCGACTGTGGCAGCACCGACAAGCCCTGGTGCAATACGTTCTGACGTATAGCCTGGGCCAACGAGATTCAGAGGTGGGGCAAATCACGCTGGAGGAGTGGTCTCAGATCAGGGACCTATGCACCCTTCTGCACAGTTTTGAAATGGCGACGAAGATGTTTAGTGCTGACGATGCCATTATCAGCATGACTATTCCGGTGATTTACATGCTGGAGCACATGTTAAACAGAATTCGGAGTCAGGTGGTGGCACAAGAGGAGGTGGAGGAAGTAGAGGAGGAGGAGTTGTATGCGGAAGGGCTAACATCTGCAAGGTCCAGACGGTCGGCAGCACCAAGGCGGCAGGCATGTGAGGGTGGGGGAGATGGTTTTACCAGGGCGCATGGTAGCAGCCAAACTAGTGAGGAAGGTGCAGGAGCCCAGGAAGAAGTGGAGGACGAACTGATGGAAGACTCATCAGATGAGGGAGACCTTGATCACATTTCTGTTGTGCGAGGTTGGGGGGAGAGGACAGAGGAAGGAAGCATGATTGTTACCTCGCCACCAACACAACAGGGACTTGGTGCTCCTGGATGCGCAACACACATGAGTGCCTTCTTGCTGCACTACCTGCAACATGACCCTCGAATTGTGAGAATTAGAAATAATCCTGACTACTGGGTTGCCACACTGTTAGATCCCCGGTACAAAAGTAAATTTGCAGAAATTATTCCTGCCATAGAAAGGGATGCACGCATGCAGGAGTATCAGCAGAGACTGTTGCAGAATCTTACATGTGCTTTTCCACAAAATACCAGTGGTGCACGTAGTGAATCTCACAGTTCCAACTTGCCAACCGTGGGACCGTCAAGTGTTCAGCACTCAAACCGTAACAGAACCACAGTATCTGCTGGTAACATTAATTTTGCGGAATCATTTCACCACTTTTTTAGCCCATCCTTTGCAAGGCCACAGGAGACAAGAAGTCTGACACATAGTCAACGCCTAGAGACGATGGTACAGGAGTATCTCCAAGTAAACATTGAAGCCACGACTGTGTCACTGGACCCTTGCTCTTTTTGGGCTTCCAATCTGGATAAATGGCCGGAGCTAGCCACTTACGCCTTGGAGATCTTGTCATGCCCCGCAGCCAGCGTTCTGTCTGAACGTGTGTTCAGCGCTGCTGGTGGTGTGCTGACAGATAAGCGCACGCGGCTCTCCACTGATAATGTAGACAGACTCACGTTCATAAAGATGAACAAATCATGGATCCGAAACGACTTTTCTACCCCTGTGTCATCCTGGGGAGAGTAAAAGCTTGATGATTGGTTAAAATCACCCTACCAACCGTTTTAAGCTTTCAAATTACTAATCATGTTTATCTGTATCTTGACTGGAAAATAATTTGGGCTTTGTAGCAGTGTGCAGCACTGATCCTATTAGGCCATCTATACTAAAGCTTCACCAGATTTAAAATTAAAAATAATTTTTAGCTGCATCTAGCCCGGAAAATAATTTTGGGGCTCCGAGATGCGCAAGACACATAAGTGCCTTCTTGCTGCACTACCTGCAGCATGACCCTCATATTGTCAGAATTCGAAGTAATCATGACTACTGGGTTGCCACACTCTTAGATCCCCCAAACTTTTCGATCAACCTTTTCATTTTAATAAAGACCAAAAAAATGGTCATTTTTGAAATTATAAGCATTAGCAGGTTGTTAGAAACTGAAATCAAACAGTTTTCAACTCAAAACTTTATTCTAGGTGATGTTACATTTTCACATAGGACCCCTTGTTCGAAAGGAGCTTCTGAACTCTCTCGTCCATTGAATTTGTCAGGTTTTGGATGGTTTCTGCTTCAATTGTTTTGCATGAGGACAGAATACCCTCCCAGAGCTGTTGCTTAGATGTGAACTGCCTCCCGCCATCATAGACACTCCTTTTAATGATGCTCCAAAGGTTCTGAATGGGGTAGAGGTCAGGGGAGCATGGGGGTCACACCATAAGTTTGTCCCCTTTTATGCCCATATCAGCCAGAGATGCAGATGTTTTATGTGCAGCATGAGATTGTGCATTATCATGCAGAAAAATGATCTTGCTGTGAAATACACGGTTCTTCTTCTTGAACCATGGCAGGAAGTGCTGTTTGAGAAAATCCACATACATTATGGAGTTCATCTTTAGCGCCTTCAGGGATCCTAAAGGGGCCGACAATCTCTCTCCCCATGATTCCAGCCCAAAACATTACTCCACCTCCTCCTTGTTGGCGCTGTAGCCGTGTTTGCGTGGGGTGTCCATCAAACAGCCATCCTCCACTCCATCCATCTGGACCATCGAGCGCTGCACGGCACTCATCCGTGAACAAAACTGTTTTGAAATCAGTCTTCATGTAATGTTTGGCCCACTGGAGCCGTTTCTGCTTGTGTGAAGTGGATAGAGGAGGTCGACAGGATGGCGTATGCACAGCTGCAAACCTCTGAAGGACCCTGCATCTTGTTGTTCGGGGGACGTTGGAGGCACAAGCAGCTTCAAAAACTTGTCTGCTGCTATGACAAGGCTTTTTTGCCGCTGCTCTTTCAACCTGACGTAATTGCCTGTAGGAAAGAGTCCTCAATTTGCCCTTATCAGCACGCACACGTGTGTACTGTGAATCAGCTACATACTTCTTGATTGCCAAGACACTTCATCCTGATCATCGCACAATGTTGATTGTAGTCATGCCTTGACCTAAACACTCCACAATTTGTTGCTTCTCAGCAGCCGACACATCCTTTTTCTTTCCCATTTTGGCAGAAAATGTAGGCTGCTTAATAATGTGAGAGAGCCTTCTTAAGTAGTCTTGCCTTTCATTGGACACACCTGCCAAACTAATTAGCACAGGTGTCTGCAATTGCTTACAGTGATATAAAGAGCCCTGACACACATCACCATCAATGAGTTTAACTGACAAACAAACAAATTCTTCCCTTATCACTCCTAAACACTTTTTGCATAATAATTTGGAACGCAGTGTACATGTGCTTTTCCACAAAACACCAGCGGTTCACGTAGTGAATCTTACAGTTCTAACTTGCCAACCGTGGTCTGTATGGAGTTGTTCAATAAAGGGCCCAAAATTAAGATAACATAGATGGGAGAGGTCTCTATGAATAGGAATTCCTAAGTATTTGATACCCTGTGAGGGCCAGGCAAAGGGAAAGTTGGACTGGATGGAATCCTATATGGATTTGGGGAGGGAGACATCGAGGGCCTCAGACTTCGCTGCATTGATTTTAAAATTTGACCATGTAACAAAGTGATCTATTTCAGCCATAACAGCAGGGATGGATATATGTGATTGAGTGATATATACTAAGACATCATCAGCAAATAGAGAGCACTTGTACTCGGTGCCTCCCACCTCAATCCACCTAATATTGGGGTTATGGCGAATTGATGAGAGCAGGTGCTCCGTCACTAGGATGTATAAGAGAGGGGACAGAGGACATCCCTGCCTTGTCCCATTGGTGATTGTGAAAGGTGATGAAAATGTTCTGACGCACCCCCTGGGCCTTGGGACACCCGGAGCCGGACCCTTTTTGGTGGATGCTGGTGGTTGCAGTCTTCGTGGCGGCGACCCGGTTCCGTGGCTCAGGGCGGTCAAACCAGTGGCGGAACTATTTATGTGGTTTTGATGTTTAAATGTACGACTACGCCACCCGTGGATTGCGGTCAGAGTGAACCGCCGCTACAGGGCAGACCGCTGAGGCAGGTGTTGTGGGTGCAGCAGAGCGTAGCATAACTCCCCACGGGAGGAGTATAGCCTCAGGGCAGTGTATGCGGAGGATGGGGGTGATGGTGCAGGGCAGCAGCAGTAACGACACGGAGTCAGTGATGCAGTTCAGGGCCTTTACTCACAGTTCTTATTATCCAGACCACGTCTGCAGGTAACGGCTGCCCACGTCGTACTGTGCTCACCAGGTGAGGGGCTCAGACAACTCCCAGATAACTTTGGAGCACTTCACAGGACCCCCTTTGTGTGTCCTTTGTCTGGCCTTTCTTACCAACACTTCTGTCCGGCTGCCTCGGGCCTCCTCTTGGTAAACTTGGCGCCAGTTTCCCTGACCCTATGTGGTGCCTTCCTAGCGGGTGTAGCGAGGGGCTGCGCCACATAAAATGTCAGAGCCTCCGGTTTCTAGCTGAGGGTCGTTTCCTGCCTCCACTAGTTCGGGGACCGGTCTCCCCCTTTGGCCTGACCCCTCCACGCAGGTGGATTCGGGCGTGCGGTGGCGACTCGCCCGTCCGCACCCCTGGGATCCCTTCATTCCTCGTTCCTGGAGCCTTCTCCGCTCCTCTTCCTTCCTTCTCCCTCTTCCAGGCCTGGGCCTCTGTTACTAGGCCCGCCTCCGGAGCAGAGCTCATGCAGAGCCCCTGCTCCCTGCCACTTCTGCTCAGACTTCTCTGCACTGAACTAAGATGGTGCCCACCTTTTATACTCCCTTCTCAATGCACCCAGGAACTGCTTCCTCCCTGCTCCTGCACTACAGGGTTCCCCTTCCTCAGTGTTCCCTCCCCCCACTCCAGCCAGGGACAGGGACTGACGTGCCCATCTCAGGGGCATATTGGTCGCCCTGCCCCACGGCAATGTGGTGTAATGCATGCAGGTGTCGGGTCCTGATCCACACTCCATCCTTACCTGAGAGTGAGATATCACACCTCTGGGTGAGGTGCAATACGTCTGTAGCAACCGAGCCCTCAGGGTGCTACAGTTCCATTTATCTTCAGCCTAGGTGACGTATTGTGATACAGGGCCGTGATTTTGGCTATAAAAGGGTCCCCTAGACCCCTACCCCAAGCTTTTTAAGAGAATCATATATGGCGTGCCAGGAGACTCTATGGAATGCTTTCTCAGCATCCAACGAGAGTATCTAATTACAAATTTTTAACTGCATCTAGCCCAGGAAATACTTTGTGCCTAGTAGCAGTGTCTGCTAGTCAGCGGATTATCCCGGCTGTTAAGCAAGTTACACCACCTGTAGTTTAGACACTTAATTTTTTCAAAGGAAATGCTTCGGGACCATGGGATACTTAGTGAAGAGCATCAGGAGGCACCCCAAGGCATAGGGGCTGGGACTGGCAGTAGGATGCCTTGCGGTGGACAGCCGAGCTCGATCCTTATAAAAGCTTTTTAACTGCAGCAGCTTTAGTGGACGCTACTGGAGCTGGAATTACGCGGCTGCTGGCATGAGACTTGCCCTCCAATAGATCCTTGTAAATGGATTTAAAGTGTATTCATTCAAATTAGAGAGACAATTTAAATTAAAAAGCTTAGAGCTGCCTCCACCACAGGGGGGCTCGCTCGACCCACCAGCGGACAGGCACCAGTATTGGGAGAGGGGGGCTGGCCATCAGGGTTCACCGCGGCTCTGGCACAAACCCGGCGACACGGAGGTGGCACGGGCAGGAGCGGACTGAACGTGTCGGCTTCTCACTTTTTGGATTTTAGAAGGGCATGACATGCCTATATCTGTGTCTCCCCCTCCTTTTACTCCTCCACCTCTTTTATTTTCGCATGACTATATGTACTTGTCACTTTTCCATGTGTTAGTTATGTCTTCTGAGCAGTTTGTCAGCTTTTGGACACCTTTGAAGGTGTTTTCTATGTGTTTTTGTTTGCCTGCCATTGGTTTTAACGGTGTTCGAAGGTGTTCGACGAACAGTTCGACGAACAGTTCGGCGAACACACGGGTGTTCGACGAACCGAACCGAACTCGAACACTACTGGGGTGGCTCAACACTAATCATAAATTAGGTCTATACAGCACTAAAAATGACCCCCACACACTGAGCAAGCTTCACAACGTCTAAAAATCTGGCTATTCTTAAAAGGACAGGTTGTAAAGCCAATTTGGCTTGTTGGATATGATTTGACCCCCTCCATCTTGCAGGTACGTGAATTACAAGCCGAGAACAGACGACTGAGCACTGTAACAGAGCTCTGTTTGTTCAGTGTTTATTCTCAAGAGAATCCAAATGTGTATTGTTTTGGTCCAGTTCTGCATTCTTAATGAGCACTGTGCCCCATGTGAACACACCCATAATGCACATGGAAGTTAGGAAACTTTTTACTATGATATACTTTTTTTTCTTATTATTTGCCTTTTCCAGGTCGCCTTTGGGATGGAGCTGAATTCTCTTCATGACGATCAGACACCATTCCCCAGAGCCATTTCAACTGTTATGAAAGGAATGATCGAGACACGGAATCCTTTAGTGATGGTATATAATATACGCTGCCGACTTATACCCAGCGAGGAGGCAAACACATATAGTCAATAACCCCTGCATGTTCAGGCGATTTTTCATTTCGCTCTTTTTGGTCCCCTTCTTCCAAGAGTCATAATTTTTTTTTTATTTTTCCGCCTCCATAGGTGTATGAGAGCTTTTTTTTTTTTTTTGCAGGAAGAATTATAGTTTTGAATTATGTAATGTACTGAAAAATGGGAAAAAAGTTATAGGTGGGATGATAAAGTCCCGCAATTCTACCATTGTATTTTGAGTTTAGTTTTTGTGGCATTCATTGTGTTGTAAAAGTGACAAGACAACATGATTCTCTAGATCAGTACGATTATGGCGATATCAAACTTTTAGGGGTTAAAAAAATTCAGAACTTTGTGAAAAAGAAAAAATTGGGTTTGTTTCACCATTTTCTGAGACCCGTAATTTTAACAAACTTTTCCAGACTCTACAATATCGAATTATGTTAATTTTTAAAAAAATGTAAAATATCTTCATTTTTTTAATTGGGAAGTGATTTCAACTTTTTTTTTAAAGTTTTAAAACTTTTTAGTTTTTATTTTATTCTTTTTAGTTCCTTTCGGGTTTTTCAACCTGCAATCATTTGATCGCTTTCCCTATATACAGCAATACCATGGTACTAAGCTATTGCAGTATATAGTGCAGTTACTAAACTCCGATGAAGCCGAGCTACAGCTTTTAGTAGCCCCCCTCCTGCCATTGCTAACCCATCGGCTCATTCAGATCTCGTTGTGGAAGGGGACGATGGTTAATGGAAAGATTGTTATGGGACCTAAATTGACCGCGCCTCGCACTGATTAAATTTAATACTACAGTGGTATTTATGACTGTGCCATGCAATCAATCAATTTAACACAGACAGCGGTATTAAGTGCTTCAACAGCAGCAATCAGAGCGAGCTCCGGTCTCTGCTGTTAACAGAAGGTTCTGTGACCACCAAGCACGTCCCTGGAGGACTCAGCATGTTGACCATTTTTTAGACAGCCCATTGATTTCAATAAGACGTATGTAATACTCTATTTCCACTGTGGGGGCGCTGCAGAGAAATTAAACACTTGCTGCCTGATTGAACCTGTGATCAAATGATCAAAAAATGATTGACCGTTAAAATATTACAACTCTACGCCGTGATTAGTTACAGGATAAAACCACGTAGATTTCCTTCTCTAGTATACTCCAGGAAAACAGGCCTTCATCAGAGACGTAAAAGAGAATATCCAACTCCTGAGGAAAACTGGACAGGAGTGTATAAAGAGAAGGACGAAGGCAATTCAGGACGGAGAGGACATACCTGTGGATATCCTCACACAGATTCTTAAAGGGGCAGGTATGTCCTGAGAAAATGTCATTATAATGAAGGGCGTCTTATGTCAGTGTTACATGTCCATCTTTAATAATTAGAATAAACATACAAATACTAACAATAGTAATAATAATACATGTATTTCCACAGTTATTTATAGGTGGTACAAACACATATATAAAATCAATACACTATACACCTGATAGGGTAACATGGGAAATGCAAATATTGCCTAAATGAGATATGTAAATGGATTCTCTTACTGTAGGAAGTAATAACATAGTATATACTATCACTTACTGATCGTGGGATTGCAGCTGATTGTAGATACTGTAGATAAATAAATAGTAAATCCTACATACAATAAAAATAGAATTATAGTCAAAATTCATAAAAAGCTATAATTTTAGTATACACCACATAATAACATAAGTAAATAATAATAAATGGAGATGTAAAAACAGAGGACTCCACATTGCAAACCCCTCAATAATATGTATGCCAACAAACCACATATATAAGAACCATATAAGGTACCATGTATGCAAATTAAATACACATCAAAAATCTACAACAATGGTGATGTAGATCTCATTGTAAAACTATAAAATCAAACAACTATGCCTCTATGACAAGAAAAAATAGTTTTTTCGATCTCATAAAAATACACAAAAAAAAAAAATCTTAAAAAATGTTGCTTAAAATTGGCCATAAAGTGGACATATAGAGAGTCCAACAAGGTACACAAGATTCAGGTGTCTCATAAATCATATAGCAGCATAATAAGTCAAATAATATGATACTGATGTCTCAAGGGAAATCCGTGGGATCAGTACTCATCAAATGTATAGGCTTTAAACAATTAGGTGATAGATAGTGTGACAGAGTCACTGGTGTTATATGTGAGGGAAGGTATGTTTCGCCACGGCTGCTAGCCTTAGCAAACTGAACCTACAACTTTCCTCCAGAATGTTATATGTTGGGGGGTTAAATCACCTAAAGGGAGTGGTTTTGTGTGAATGGCATAGAGATGGGAGGGAAGTCAGTCACCATACCTCCCCTCAGGGTGTGGCTGAGCAAGGTTAAACGGTCAGTTTTTTTTTTTTCTGTGGTTGTGTGTCTGGAGAGGCAAGTCTCCAGGCTGGAAAGCTTCAGCTCAGGGGGAGCTGAAGGCTGTGCTATAACCTGTGCGGGCGAACTCCACACACATATGGACTGTGCTATTGTTTATCTTTTGTTTTGCCATTATGCCAGAAAGGCCGTATTTATTTTGCTGAACCTGCAGTGCTTTATGCAGTACAATAAAGCCTGCAGAGGAAACCATTTCCTGAGTCTACTTACAAAAGCATCCGAGTGAGTCGTTTTACCACAATAGATAGATAGATACTACAAGTGGCTTTGTTACAATTATAGTATTCCCCCCCTGAGCGCTACAGGTGGTTATATGAAAACGGCCTTACACTTGGTAAGATGTATTCCTATTACGCTCAATCTCCATGTATGATGAAGTTATTTTGGTTTCTCATTATCTCCTTCTATTTCTCCTTTCAGAGTTGGAAGATGGCTGCAGTCAGGAGAATTTAATAGATAACTTTGTCACATTCTTCATAGCTGGTCAGTAATTCTGTCTATGTAAAGTATCTATCTGTCTATCTATCCATCCATCACTCTATCTTTATGATTCTAAGAATTAGAATATTGATTTGCACATGGTTTCAGGGCAAGAAACAACGGCCAACCAGCTTTCCTTTGCGGTGATGGAATTAGCGCGTAACCCAGAGATACTGACAAGGTAAATCCAATGTGTTTGAAAATTAAGTAGTTTATATTTCTATCATTGTTATAGTAGCCTGATCTACTCTACAAAGTGTCATCTCTTGAGATCACATTCAATAGGTACGGCCGGAGAGCACAGAGACAACACACTTATGTATCAGGTCAATATGGCTGTAGAGGATATCCCAGGGTCAGGGTTTTGTTTTTTTACCAAGCAGTTCAGTCCTTGGCCATTTTACAAAGTTATAGACAAGCAATGGTAACTTCCATTAATAAGCAAGATTCATTGTTTCTCAGAAGGTCAAACAGTCACGATCTCTTGGAGTACTGTCACCACATCTGTCAACACATGCATTCCAGATGATCAGATTAGTATAATAACTATAGCACCTATATATTACTATTTGGACAGATAATAATTTTGGTTCCTCAGGGTCCAGGCTGAAGTGGATGAAGTTATTGGCTCCAAAAGAGACATCGAATATGAAGATCTTGGAAAATTGCAATATCTGTCTCAGGTATTTGTACCAGTAGTATCGTTTTTTCCATATTTGCCCCAGACAACAGGCTGCATAACTCACACAGATGCAGCTACCAAATGGCTTAAAATATTCTTAATTACTTAATGCAAATAAAAAAAAAACATAAGGTTCATCTTGAAATTAGACTCTGTTCACATTTTGATGTAAGACTTG
Organism: Phyllobates terribilis; assembly: GCF_046119375.1. Taxonomy (NCBI): domain Eukaryota; kingdom Metazoa; phylum Chordata; class Amphibia; order Anura; family Dendrobatidae; genus Phyllobates; species Phyllobates terribilis. The sequence continues at coordinate 50,754,262 of NW_027362767.1, read as the reverse complement.
CAGTACTTACCTTACCATCAAATAACTGGACACCACAGCAAAACTCTGACGGACCCCGTTGTTAGCACCCATCGTACCAGGCAAAGCGTTGTCACAATAGCTATAAATGGAAGCCGCAATCAAGGGTAACTAAACTGTGAGGCAGTGAGGGGAATCATATGCGAGGGTCATTATGTGTCCCCCACGATGTGCATAGAGGCATTCTGAACCCGCTGGAGTGCATTGTAATTACAGCCGCAGCTGTGGTTACAATGCAAGAAAAAGTGGATTTGGTCAAACTATTTGACCAAGTCAGATTTAAGAAATCCTGACATGGGCTTTTATTTTTGGAGAGATCTGTAGGAAGGTAGTGGGATGGATCTTTTCCTCCTCTCTGAGTTTTGGGAGTGGCCCATGTCCACGAAACCCATTTAAACTTTCAGTTGAGTTTGGGTGGGTCAGTTTTTGGTTTGCAAGCACAGAGCAGGAGCTCCTTGTATGATAGGTCTGTGTGAGTTTGAACACAGGCCAGAGCCAGAGAAGCAAAGCTACTGACTCACCCACGAGTGATACGGTAGTGCAGTCACCCACAGCAACAGAGTGTTACGGACTGTGACGGACGATCTGGCTGGGATCTGGAGTTTAACGTTTGCCTTTTTGTTGTAAGTTGCCAAAACAAAGACTTTTAAGTTGGACTAACCTGGGTCACTACCTCTTTACCGCACTGTGTGAATACCGCTGCATTACAAAACATCTAAAAATTATATTAAAAACTAATATACAACTGTAATAACTAAATATATAAGATATTATATATCAATATATCATGTATATCAAAACACCCGGCAAAGTAACTTTACTAATCTGAGATTAAAGTTTCATTACATTTTTAAAAAAGTTTAATATGATGTATCCACTGTTCAATGAACGGCGGGACTAGGTCTTGATTGATGGTGGGGGCGGCTGGGTCCTGAGACGCCCAATTATAATCGAACAAAGAGAGAGCAAAAGCATTACTAGAGCTTGAGCAAAGCATTGGAGGGGATCAGTAGAAAGTCGATGAGTTTGTACACCCCTTTACTTGTGCTCGAAGATAGACTGGGCACTTTTGACTTTTCCTTTGAGCAAAAAGTGGGGGTCTCAGGACCCAGACCCCCCTATTAAAAGTGCTAAACAGAGTTGAGCAAAAACATTTGCAGTTCTAGAGGCTAAATCATTAGCCTGTATTTACCATACTAGCCCGCTGAACTTCCTCCTACCTACCAGCATCTGCAACACCTCTTGGATTAGTAGGTCTGGTGCAATGTCATTGTGGCGGCTTGATGCACACATGGGCTTACTAATAAGAAGAGCCGCGGCAGATGCCAGAAGCTACTAGGAGGCTCTGGTCTGAGGGTCATGGAAATCTGACTGCTGGACTATGGCCTGCAAATCTTTTCTTTCAACTCTAAAAAATAGTAGCTACAACTTATCGAACTTTTTAAAAAGTTTAGTTACCCTTTAAACTAGCTATAGTAAAGTTACTTTGCCCGATCCTTTAATATTACATCAAGCAGCCAAGCAGTTCTGCAATCACAAGGCATATTTCCCTTTCCAAGCGTCAGAATCAAAATCTTACTGCATTATTAGAAAGTTGCATCCAATCCTATTTAAAGCCCATGGAGAATATAGGATTGAACAAATTTTTTTTCTACTTTTTTTTTGTTACCAGGTCTTAAAGGAAACTTTGAGGCTATACCCTACAGCTCCTGGGACATCCAGAGTCCTAGAGGAGGAAATGGTGATCGAAGGAGTAAGGATTCCACCTAGGACAGCTTTGATGGTAAGACGTAGATTGTGGCGACTCAGAGTATCCAAAAAGGGCTGAAATCATGACCTTTTATTAGTCCAAGCCAACTCAGGATTTCCTTAAATATTCGCTGTAATTTCAACAAACTTTACATACATCAATAGTTAAAGTGAATATGAGAAACTTTCATATCAGAGATACTGTATATGCTCCGTTCTCCACTTATGAGCAAATTCATCCCATTTTGCTTCTTCCAGAACTCATCATTTGTTTTGAAAAACAGCTCAAATCCATCTTGGTCTAAACAGACAAGCTGCCAGCTCACTGAGTGATCATGTTACACCTCCTATTGAAGCCTATAAAGAGGGGAGAGGGGGAGGGGAAAGGTGCAGAATGAAGCAGATGTGCTTTTGCTTTTTAGAAAGTGTTTTATTTCATCCCAGAGTTGGATTCACAGCTACACTGTTCAGTATTGCTGTATAATGTCCTCCAAACTGCAGTTGCTTCTGAACTTTTACTACATAGAGACAGGAGAAGAGGAATCCCTTACGTCTGTGAGTGTAGTGTTTGGGGCACATCATAGCAGCTAGCCTCCACTCACTAGCTCAGAGGCAACTGAAAGTTAGAGATAGATAATTGGTGAAATCTATTGGATGCGAGTCATATAACGGCCAGAAATAGTCTTATTCTTCATGTGCACCTATGACATGTTTGCATTAATCTTACTCAGGATTTAATAGATTACATGTAGATTCTTCGTAACTTTATTAAACTATTAGTAGATAGTTTACTATTAAAGTAGATGCATCTTAGGTCTTCTTTATAGTTAAGCAGTATATGGTATTAGTAGGTGGTAACATCATTTTCTCTTTGTAGTTCAATTCTTACATTATGGGCCGAATGGAGAAATTCTATCAAGATCACTTGGTCTTCAATCCAGACAGATTTCATCCTGATGCTCCCAAGTAAGTGTCCGCACTGTAATATCATCCTTATTGCCCTGTGCATTATGCAGTGCTGATATCATTATTTTTTGTTTGCAGACCTGGCTATGCCTACTTTCCATTTTCTCTTGGACCACGATCATGTATTGGACAAGTATTTGCCCAGGTGAGTTCAGATTAAGAAGTGAATAAAAATGTTCCTGGGAAGAGATTGCTCAAGTAGAACAATATTTTTTGGAGCTTGTGGATTTTCTTACCTTTGACAGCTGCTTATCCTCCATTAAAAAAAGGATTGAGCATGTTGAAACCTAGTTGAAGTACCAAAAATGGAGATGTGTCCAAGAGTAAAGACACTATAAAAATGTTCAGAATGGAAAAAGAAAGTATCCTTTGGACATGCACAAATTTAATGATATCATTCCCTGATATAATATCTATGTTCTCTCTGACAGATGGAAGCGAAAGTCGTAATGGCCAAACTTTTGCAGAGATTTGAGTTTGAGCTGGTGGAAGGACAGAGCTTCAGGATTTTGGATACAGGAACCCTTCGTCCTTTGGATGGTGTAATCTGTAGACTGAGACCTCGAGCAGAACACAAATACAAAAAATAATCAAAAACTCAAATAAATTAAAACAATAGAAGTCAGATTTTTGTATCGTATAACAAAATTACTAGACTAATATTGGACTAAATGTCTACTAGTTTGGATAAGCACTTTTTTATATTGCATAATACGATCAGCAGGTTGTTAATATTGTACAGACTCCAATGTCTATATACAGTAGATACTGAATATTGTAATATTTGTTACAGGTATGACTAAATAAAATTGCATGTAAAACAATAAATGTATAACACATGATTTAAAGTTTTACATCTTGTAAATGTAGAGTAAAGGTTTAAAGAAGTTTTCTGACCTGTACTTTTCACACATGGCCGATGTCCAGTGAATCTGCATAGAAAATCACTGCTTTTTATTTTGTAGAACTGAGCACCTGAAAACTAAGCTCATTACATAAATACAGCACCAGCACCATGCTCGTTGCACATATACAGCACTAGAACCAAACTCATAAAATAAATGTCAATACATCACCAGAACTAAGCTAATTACTGTGCATATACACATCATCAGAATCAAGCTGATAACATAAATACAGCACCAGAACCGAACTTATAATATAAATGCAGCACTAGGACTAACCTCAGTACATAAATACAGCATCTCAACTAAGCTTATAGCATACATATGGAACTAAAACTAAGCTAATGATATATAAACCGTATCAAAACCAAGCTCATAACACAGATACAGTACCTGAACAAAGCTCATTACATATAAACAAGACCATAACTAACCTTAGTAAATCAATACGACACCTGAACTAAAGGGAACCTGTAATGTCGAAAAACACTATTCACCTGCAAATATAGGATTAATCTGCAAATACATTGCATTAAAATGCTGTGTGGCCTCTTAATACTGAAAGCACAGATACCGGGAGCCGCTTGCTTTCTGTCATGGAGCGGAGCAGAGAGCGATAATAGTTATCGCTAAGTATATAGGGAGTACAGAAGTAAGCACTTTGACAGTGTACTCTGCACACAAATGGGGCAGAGTGAGTTGTCAATCAAAGTATCAGGGATTACACCTTTGCTCATTGTATACTGTAATTTTATGACCAAAAGCCAGCCGCTGACGGGAGGATATAAGTTTATTTTCTCCCAGTAGTTGCACTTTAAGTAAGGCATCCAGGTAGAATTGTAATGCTATTTACCTCCAGATTACCCCTATATCTGCATATAAATAGTGTTTTTAGACATAACATTTTCCCTTAACTTCACCACATAAACACAGAACCAAACTAAGCTCACCAAGTAAAAAAAGCACCAGAACCAAGCTCATAACATAAATATAGAACAAAGCTCATAACATAAATACAAGACCAGAACCAAGCTTCTAGCATAAAATAAATACACCACCAGAACCAAGCTCATTTCATATACACAGCACCAGAACCAAGGTCTTAGCATTAATACAGCACCAGAAGCAAAATCACAACATAATACAACACCAGACTAAGATTAAATCATAAATACAGCACCATATACATTTCCACCGTACTAGAACCAAGCTCATAAAATAAATACAGCACCAGAGCCAAGGCCATAACATGAATACAGCACGAGAAGCAAACTCATAAAATTAATACAGCACCATAATCAAGCTCATTACATATACACAACATCAGAACCAAGGTCATAACCTAAACACAGAACCAGAAGAAAACTCATAACATAAATACAGCACCAAAAACAAACTCCTTAAATTAATGCAGCACTAGAACAAAGATCATTAACTATATACAGCATCAGAACCAAGCTCATTACAAAAATACTACAACCAGGCAAATTACATATATACAGCACCAGAATCAGATTAATAAAATAGAGTACTAGAACCAGGTTCATTAGATATATACAGCATGACAATGAAACTCATAATATGGCTCCAGAACTAAGCTCTGTAAATAAGACTAGCTCAGTACATGAATTCAGACCCAGAATTAAGTTCAGTACAGAGATAAAATGCAAAGTCTAGTTAATAGATTGCATATAAATTTGCAATGTACCAGACTATTCCCAGTGTCACTGTATACAGTGAAGGAAATAATTATTTGATCCCTTGCTGTTTTTGTAAGTTTGCCCAATGACAAAGACATGAACAGTCTATAATTTTAAGGGTAGGTCAATTTTAACATTGAGAGATAGAATATCCCCCCAAAAAATCAAGAAAATCACATTGTATAAATTAGATATTTTTTTTTGCATTTTGCAGTGAGAAATAAGTATTTGATCCCCTACAAACCATTATGAGTTCTGGCTCCTACACACCAGTTAGACGCTCCTAATTAACTTGTTATCTGCATTAAAGACAGCTGTCTTACATAGTCACCTGTATAAAAGACTTTTGTCCACAGACTCAATTAATCAGTCAGACTCTAACCTCTACCACATGGGCAAGACGCAAGAGCTTTCTAAGGATGTCAGGGACAAGATCATAGACCTGCATAAAGCTGGAATGGGCTACAAAACTATAAGTAAGACGCTGGGTGAGAAGGAGATAACTGTTGCTGCAATAGTAAGAAAATGGAAGAAATATAAAATGACTGTCAATTGACATTGATCTGGGGCACCATGCAAAATCTCACCTCGTGGAGTATCCTTGATCATGAGGAAGGTGAGAGATAAACCTAAAACTACACGGGGGGAACTTGTTAATGATCTCAAGGCAGCTGGGACCACAGTCACCAAGAAATCCATTGGTAACACATTACGCCTTAAAGGTTTAAAATCCTGCAGTGCCCGCAAGGTCCCCCTGCTCAAGAAGGAACATGTGCAGGCCCCTCTGAAGTTTGCCAGTGAACATCTGAATGATTCTGTGAGTTATTGGGAGAAGACGCTGTGATCCGAAGAGACAAAATTGAGCTCTTTGGCATTAACTCAACTCGCCGTGTTTAGAGGAAGAAGAAGGATGAGTACAACCCTAAGAACATCGTCCCAACCTGAAGCATGGTGGGGGAAACATTATACTTTGGGGATGCTTTCTGCAAAGGGGACATGACGACTGCACCATGAAGGGAAGATGGATGGGGTCATGTATTGCAAGATTTTGGCCAACAACCTCCTTCCCTCAGTAAGAGCATTGAGGATGGGTCGTAGCTGGGTCTTCCAGCAAGATAATGACCCAAAACATACAGCCAAGGCAACAAAGGAGTGGCTCAAAAAGAAGTACAGTACGGTCATGGAGTGGCCTAGCCTGTCTCCAGACCTTAATCCCATAGAAAACTTATGGAGGGAATTGAAGCTCCGAGTTGCCAAGCGACAGCCTCAAAATCTGAATAACTTAGAGATGATCTGCAAAGAGGAGTGGACCAAAACTCCTCCTGACATGTGCACAACCCTCATCATCAACTACAAAAAATGTCTGACTGCTGTGCTTGCCAACAAGGGTTTTGCCATCAAGTATTAGGTGTTGTTTGCCAGAGGGATCAAATATTTATTTCTCACTGCAAAATGCAAAAAAAAAAATCGAATTTATACAATGTGATTTTCTTGATTTTCTTTTGGGATATTCTATCTCTCAATGTTAAAATTAACCTACCCTTAAAATTATAGACTCTTCATGTCTTTGTCAGTGGGCAAACTTACAAAAACAGCAAGGGATCAAATAATTATTTCCTTCACTGTATGTGAATGTATGGAGTTGTTTCACAAACAAGAATGCTGTCACCCATTATCATGCTTCCAACCCTGCAGTCAGTGCTACAGTAGTAATCACAGACGGTAAAAGAATATACATTTACATTCGGCGACCTATAGGTAATATTTTTTCTTACTAGAGTTGTTTTCTTTCTTTGGTCCAGACCAACTGCTGGTTTTGATTCATTTTTTTCTTTGGCCCTGACCATCATGATGACTTCTTCTGGCCATCGATTCATCTAAGTACAATTTCCCGCACAGATGTCATCAGCTTATCGCTTTTGCAGCAGATACATGCACTGTGCCCAAAAAAAAAATAATGTTATATATGATAGAATAAAATATGGCCCATACTGTGCAGCTGAATAAATAAAAATTGCCCCATGCTCATTAGATAGCAAAATGTCTCAGTAAATAAAAGAACACTCTCACTATCCCTCTGATTTAAAAACATCCTAAACTCTGCCCTGATTAGAAATACGCCCCACATTGTTTTTCTTCACTGTGCTCCTAAATAGAAAATGGCTCATAATTTGCCCCCCCTGAGCAAAAGAGTTGAACACTCAGTGGTTCAAAATGACCTCAATCCCCTTGTAAGAAATACTCCAATTTCAATCACACGAGAACTGGGCGTGCAGGGTGTCTGGGAGACCAGACTTATTGGACCTACGTGCGCCATGTGTGCGCCCCTGGTGAAACCACTATGGACGGTAAATCACTGCTGCAGTTAATGATTGATAGGATGACAACAGCCAGCACCAGGGAAACTTACTAAGGAGCAATATGGGAAAACTTTTGCATAAACAGTTAATATAAAACGGTTGGAGAACGTTTTGTTATTTTTTGGTGGATTCAGGTATTGTGGGAATAAAAGCACCAAGTTTAATAGAAAAACTGTGCTCCAATTGATACAGAAATGTATAAAAGTGACAATAGAACAGTTCAAATAAGTGAAAACACAACAGTAGTATAAAAGGTAAATAATCACTTAGCCCTTCACTGTGTTCTGGACAAGCTGTGGAACTTCCAGAAAAGTTTTCTCCTTCTTTCCTAATCTTAGTTTATATTCCTTTGTCTTTTGTGGTTTCACTAAAACCAGTAAAAACTTCTAGAATCTTGGTTGCAACTGATACTGTGTCAGCACCTGCTTATCTGGGAAGAACAGCCTTGAACATTCTTCAGGTATCAGAGACGTAAAGTTTAACCCCTTACATCCTCTACTGACTTATTGTTTCTATTGTACATTCTTTTGTCAGATCCTTTAGCAGTGCCCTTAGAATTCCTTCCGCACTCAGCTCTTTCATACACTCTGTTCCTGTACTCATAATTCCCCCCTTATCCTTCTGGGGGAGGGGTTGTCTTCCTGATAGTTTTCAACCAAGCCATATAAAATAGACAACCTCTGTCCTCTTCTGTTGCTCAGCAAAGAACAAGTTGCAGCACCACAGAGCAGAACGTTTGGAGGAACATGGGAGCTTTGGGTCTCATTACTGGGGTCCTTCTTCTGCTCCTAATAGTAGCTTTAGTAGCTTTTCTTCTGTTCTCCGGATACATATACTACACCCACTTGAAGTATGACCACATCCCTGGACCTCCCAGAGACAGGTAAGTTGTGCAACTTTCTCATATACATTGTGTTTCAATTTTTCCTAAGGAATCAAAACATATCCCGCAGACATGGCTGCAGAACATGTTACAAAAGACAACGCTAATACACATAGATCAGGAACATTTTTCTTTTAATTAAAAATCTGCTGCAGATTTTTCTGCAGCACAATCGACATGAGTTAAATTGGGGAATTTGGGGTGGATCATGTTGCGGATCTGCTGCAGATTTCACCCTTTGGGAATAATCTATGATGAATTCTATGCAAAGAATTGATCATTCTGAAGATTTTTGATGCAGCCTTTTTCTGCAACGTGTAGATGTTTTTTATTGATGCCTCATCTACTTACCTGGTACTGAATTATGCTGTGGACTTTCCGCATGCAGATCCGTATAGAAAAATCTGCAGCAAAGAGGCAACGTGTAAACATAAACTTATAAAAATTCCTCTCCAAAAAAAAACAGAAAAAAACAAAAGCAGCAACAGATTTTATTGCTGAAAATGTGCAGATGTTTTGCATGTTTCACTCTATGCAATGCAAAGGGTATAAGTCGTGATGATCCCTGCAACAGAGAAGTCAAGTCTGCAGCGGTGATTAATTTATCCTGCTGCGCTTGTATAAGACTTAGTGACATCTCATTCACAACGCTGCGGCACGATGTAATCAATAAAAATGTAGGTGCTGCGACCCCTTGCAGACTGATTCTTCTTCACTGTCACACTATAAACTTTTTGGCAGTGAGTTAGATCCTATTTACAACGCTCTTGATATATTAACAACCATCTTTTGCCTCGTTATCATTATTGGACTTTGGCCTCTCGTCAATATGTCATATCTATAGATGTTAAGTGTCGATAGAGGCAATTATTGGGCATTTTTTTCTTTTAAATTGTAATGATATAACAATATAATATAAATATTGTGATCTATTTGGTTTGCAGTTTCTTCATGGGACACTCACCCACATTAATAAAGACAATGAACAAAAAAGAGATCATTTACGACCCCTTCTTTGAATGGTATGTATCTTATTACCAAATATTTACTCAATGTTTCAAAGGATTGGTTTTATCAGTATCCACCTTTTGGCAATCACCTTGGTAATGATGACCGTTCAAAGTTCTCTCATCCTGTCATTCCTTATTTTATTCAACCCTATACTTTGCTAAATCATACATTATGTACCCTACACTAGGGACAGGTTTATCATTTGCTCATGGGAACCACCAAGAACCCAATTTCAATTTTTTATGTGAGAGCTACACCCTTTTTATCCTCATCTCATAACGATATCTTCTCTGGAATGAAAGTCCAAGTAGATATCAAGTTATTTCATACAACTTATGTCCAAGTAGGTATCAAGTTAGAAGAGAACTCCTTTTAGGATCACTCAAGGTCAGACCGGACCAATAGAAGATTTAGTTCCTACAAAAATATTTGCCCACAAAAGTCCTCCATTTGGAGGTGATTTTGGAGCCACTCACTTGCCACCAGGGTCGTTACCCTTAAACCTTAAAGCCTGTATTCACATTTGAGAAAAGATATCCAATTCTGCCAACTTATTAAGAATGCCAACGTCATTCATCTAAGCTAAGTTTTCCATTAAGTACTCCTATTATATCATTAGAGTCTATATGTGGCTCCTGATGAGCCGATTTGTTGTATATAATCTCCCTTGATTATTTGACTTACCTATGTTTGCATGTAGGCAGGGTAAGAAGGTGTTATTAAATAAGGACTAATATTTGAAACATCACACTCTACTTACCACACCTGTACACTGCAGGTACAGTGCTGCTGGTTGTGATGTCCTGATGGTGTAGCATTGGCTACCTTTATTTATCCCCTCACATCTGTACTTTACTCCCATCACTCCCATTCATTTGAGGGCCTCACAGGTTCATTCAGGCAGAGCCGTCCAGGAGCGGGGGCGCCATTTGCGTTAAAGAGGGTGCCAACCTCCGCTGACAGGCAGGAACAGATCAAGGGTCAGCTCAGGGCATTGCCCCTTCCCCATTTATCTGTATCTAATTGGCTGTAATTTTTTGTGCTGGCCTGTTTTTTATAGGCATTGTTTTGCTTTTTTGAGGGTTTTTCTTGAATACTGGGAATTTTTAAATGATATCAATAAACTGTAAATTTTAGGTGTATTCTTCTGTGAAATTTGATTTTATTATACACTCTTAGTACTGGTTGATCTATGAATCTGGCAGGAAATCAGCTGCGTCAAAAACGCAGGTTTTGCTACGTTTTTTATGCTTTTTTTGCCGAATTATGTCTGTTGTTCATGCTCTGTCTCTTTTATGCATGTACATTAAGTTCAGGGGGTAAAAAAAATCTCATTCTGGTTTTGGCATAACAGTGGGGGAGGAATCGTTCAGGAATTGTTTAACAAACTCAATGAATGCCAGTGTGTATGACACTATTTACTTTCACACTATGGGGTCTGACATTCAGTTACACAGGCACTGTTCAATTTCACACCTCCCTGGGCCACAGGTATGGTTCAATCTCACAAGTAGCTCAGCTAATGTTTACAATGTACACATCACTAATTTAATTAAACACTCCTTTTCAAACTACTATCTCAGTGACCAAGACAAGATGGTAAAAACAGAAAAATAAATGTTTCACATACTGTTGTACTTGCTTATTTTCACTAAAAACGCAGCAAAACCTGTTCACACATCATGTGTTTTTCAGCGTTTCTCACTACCCATTACTTCCTATGGGTGAAAAAGACGCTGAAAAAACACTGAAAGAAGTGACATGCTTTATTTTCCAAAAACCCAACCAAGGTACAAAATACGCAACATAAAAAAAAACATGATGCGTGAACAGAGAATTCAGGTTTCTCATAGACTTTGTTGGTACTGCAAAACGCAGCTGAAAATTTGCATAAAAAACTGCAGCAAAAAAACGCTGAAAAACCCAACATGTGTGAACATAGCGTGACAGTGATGACTTGTAAGCTGTAGCTCTGCAGAAACTTGTGGCTTACAGGACAGAGAGTGGTGGGGCAGCGAGCTTATGATTCCCTGCTCCGTCACAAGATCCAGTTGTATCAACATCGTATTGAAGCCAATATATATATATATATATATATATATATATATATATATATATAGTACAGACCAAAAGTTTGGACACACCTTCTCAGTTAAAGATTTTTCTGTATTTTCATGACTATGAAAATTGTACATTCACACTGAAGGCATCAAAACTATGAATTAACACATGTGGAATTATATACTTAACAAAAAAGTGTGAAACAACTGAAAATATGTCTTATATTCTAGGTTCTTCAAAGTAGCCACCTTTTGCTTTGATGACTGCTTTGCACACTCTTGTCATTCTCTTGATGAGCTTCAAGAGGTAGTCACCGGAAATGGTCTTCCAACAATCTTGAAGGAGTTCCCAGAGTTGCTTAGCACTTGTTGGCCCTTTTGCCTTCACTCTGCGGTCCAGCTCACCCCAAACCATCTCGATTGGGTTCAGGTCTGGTGACTGTGGAGGCCAGGTCATCTGACGTAGCACCCCATCACTCTCCTTCTTGGTCAAATAGCCCTTACACAGCCTGGAGGTGTGTTTGGGGTCATTGTCCTGTTGAAAAATAAATGATGGTCCAACTAAATGCAAACCGGATGGAATAGCATGCCGCTACAAGATGCTGTGGTAGCCATGCTGGTTCAGTATGCCTTCAATTTTGAATAAATCCCCAACAGTGTCACCAGCAAAGCACCCCCACACCATCACACCTCCTCCTCCATGCTTCACGGTGGGAACCAGGCATGTAGAGTCCATCCGTTCACCTTTTCTGCGTCGCACAAAGACACGGTGGTTGGAACCAAAGATCTCAAATTTGGACTCATCAGACCAAAGCACAGATTTCCACTGGTCTAATGTCCATTCCTTGTGTTCTTTAGCCCAAACAAGTCTCTTCTGCTTGTTGCCAGTCCTTAGCAGTGGTTTCCTAGCAGCTATTTTACCATGAAGGCCTGCTGCACAAAGTCTCCTCTTAACAGCTGTTGTAGAGATGTGTCTGTTGCTAGAACTCTGTGTGGCAAATGACCTGGTCTCTAATCTGAGCTGCTGTTAACCTGCGATTTCTGAGGCTGGTGACTCGGATAAACTTATCCTCAGAAGCAGAGGTGACTCTTGGTCTTCCTTTCCTGGGGCGATCCTCATGTGAGACAGTTTCTTTGTAGCGCTTGATGGTTTTTGCAACTGCACTTGGGGACACTTTCAAAGTTTTCACAATTTTTCGTACTGACTGACCTTCATTTCTTAAAGTAATGATGGCCACTCGTTTTTCTTTACTTAGCTGCTATTTTCTTGCCATAATACAAATTCTAACAGTCTATTCAGTAGGACTATCAGCTGTGTATCCACCAGACTTCTGCACAACACAACTGATGGTCCCAACCCCATTTATAAGGCAAGAAATCCCACTTATTAAACCTGACAGGGCACACCTGTGAAGTGAAAACCATTTCCGGTGACTACCTCTTGAAGCTCATCAAAAGAATGACAAGAGTGTGCAAAGCAGTCATCAAAGCAAAAGGTGGCTACTTTGAAGAACCTAGAATATAAGACATATTTTCAGTTGTTTCACACTTTTTTGTTAAGTATATAATTCCACATGTGTTAATTCATAGTTTTGATGCCTTCAGTGTGAATGTACAATTTTCATAGTCATGAAAATACAGATAAATCTATAAATGAGAAGGTGTGTCCAAACTTTTGGTCTGTACTGTATATATAATATATATGTAGTTCAAAATGGCACCAAGATAGATGTCTGAGACGTGTGCACTAGAGTATCCCTGGTGGAAAGAGGGGCAGGTCATTAACCTCTGAACTAAGACAATATATACCAGAAAGTTGGTGATAATATGTAATTGGAGATCAGTAGAGTAACTGCATGCAGCAAATATTGATAATGTTGTCAGCAAGGTCACAACCATTATCAAACTACATGCGAGATAGCATGATAGCATCAAGGTTAAGGTTAAGATTCAAGGATGTCAGAAAAGTGGCATGTGGAACTGAACCCTGTCCTGGCTGATCCCATGGTCTGAATTATGGAATGAGGTGAAATGATAATGTAGCACCCTGAGGATTCGGCTGCTACAGGAGTATTGCACCTCAACCCAGAGGTGTGATATTCCACTCCCGGGTAAGGAAGGAGTGTGGAACTGAGCTCAGATAGACTGCATGCACTACATACATCCCATTCCAGAGGAGCAGGCCGACGGCACTCCCACTTAGAAATGTGCAGGTGCGACCGAGCCTGTTCCTGGCTGGAGTGGGAGGGGGGAGGAACATCCCATGTAGTGTAGGGGCAGATAGGGGGAGCAGTCTGGGTAGTGTTAGGAGCTCATTGGGTGCTGGTCACCTGAGCTCACACATAGAGGGCTATATAAGGAGGGCACCATCAAAGATCAGGGTCAGTCAGTGCAGAGAACAAGTCTGCTGCAGAGGAAGTCAGCCTGCAGCAAGGGAGCAGAACAGACCTGAGCCTGAAGAGTGAGAGAGTGGAGTACAGAAAGACCCAGAGGGGGACAAAGAAGGGACCCAAGAACCCAAATCAGATCACCGGGTGAGGAGTCAGCACTAGGGTACCGGAACCCAAACTGGTAGGGGCAGAAAACACATCCCTAGCCAGAGACCGGAGGCTGTGGGCAGCATCTGCCACAGCCACCCACTACATCCACCCTGAAGGCTTACCACATGGAGGGTCAGGGAACCTGAGGCCAAAGGTTGCCCCACAGAAGGCCCGAGGGAGCTGGACCTAGGCGGATCACTGGTGGGGAAGGCAGAAGAAAGGACAGAGGGAGAGCTCAGGGCCACGCTCCGGACTTGTTTGGGGGTTGGCCGGATCCAGGACCTGGTGGACGCAGCACGGCTCGGGAGGTCACTTGGAGCTAGAGTGACCCGTATAACAACTGCAGTAAGTAAAGACCCTTAACTGCACTACCCGACTCTGTCATCATTACCGGCTGCACCGCACCACCACAACCCCCATCCTCTGCGCCTGTCCCCTCTGAGGCTATACCCCACCCGTTGGGGGTTATCCCACCAGGCTGCGCACCCACCATCAGCCTCAGCGGACCCTGCAGCAGCGGCGGCCACAGTAACCGCATCACAACGGGTGGCGTAGTCGACACAACGAACTTTAATAACATCAGTAAAGACTGCCACATGACACTGAGCTTGACGCCCTGGGCACGGGACCGGGTCACAGCCGCTCGGAGACTACAACCCCCCATCTGACCCGGTGCCGGGTATTCCCCTCAAAAAGGAATATGTCCCAGGGGGCGCGTCAACTTTGGCGTAGTCGGCAGGATTACGTGCCCGCAACACCCGGGTACTGCGTGCCTGAAGAAAAGTGCAAGTTTACCTCAGAAAGAAGACTCCTGCCGGTTCCGGAGGGTCCACGCCATCGGACTCCATCACCAGTCGTTTCCCGCCGATTGTCCGCCATTTCCAGCTTGTTCCCGCCATCTGCCGAGTTTCCCGCCACTGGGAAGCGATTCCCGCCAAAACCGCAGATTTCCCGCCTTGGAAGAGCAGCGGACGCCATTATGGGCGTGCCAAAGGAGAGCAAGAGGCAACCTCCCATCGTGGGCCGGGACAGAAAATGGCGCCAAAAGTGGAAACCGCCCCCACCAACAGAGACTGTGATGCTGGAGGTGTCTGTCAGCGTGAAAGAACTCCCCCTGGAGCTGACAGTCACCGAGTTGCCCCGGGACCGCCCTCGAAGTGGGAGGAGACGAAAGAGAAGAGAGAAGATGGGTGTCGCCTGGAGGAGTCTAGAACGAGCGCACCCGGAGACAAGGAGTCTAGAGCGAGAGCACCCGGAGTCGAGGAGAGAAAGAATAGACCCGGGAATGGAGCGGCAGCAGAGCAGCACCGGCCCGCTGGCCAGGAGCCTGCTGGAGGAAGAAGGAGGAGAGCAGAGCAGCACCGGCCCGATGGCCAGGAGCCTGCCGGAAACAGAGCAGAGCAGCACCGACCCGATGGTCAGGAGCCTGCTGGAGTCAACAACCCCGCTAGGCTTAGCGGAGATCCTGGCGCAGCTTCCCCGAGATCGGGAGTGCGCGCGGAGTGCCCTGGAGGGCCTCGCGGGAAGGATGGCCCGAGTGCAGAGGGAGATCCTGGCGGAGTGGGGCCGGGAGATGGCCCAGCAAGCTGGAACCCGTCCACGGAGCCCGCTCCCTTGGAAGAAAACATCAACTGCCTCTGCGGAAGACGCGGGAGGACCCAAGGCCGGAGACGGCGCAGAAGAGGGAGCGAGACGCATGGCAGCAGGTAAGGGGGACGCCTATACCCCATACCGGAAGACCGCTTACCTGCCCCAGCTCCCTGTCGCAGAGCCCGAAGGTCCCCCAGCCGTACCCGAAACCGCCACGACACCGCCACAAACTAGGCCCCGACCGGAAGCCGCCGCCGCGACCCCCGTGACGTCACGCGCCTCGACCCGGAGTGTGACTAAACAGGAAGAGCCTCCGGCCTGGTCGCAAGGCCTAGCATTTCCGGGCGCCGCATCCAAAGCAGAGCCATCTACCTCCGCGGAGCCTCCGGCCTGGTCGCAAGGCCAGGTAACCCAGGGCGCCGCCGTCCTAACGGTGCCCTTCACCTTCCAGGTGCCCCAGGCCTGGCCGCAAGGCCTGGGCAACCCGGGCGCCACCACCACCGCGCCCGCGCCCGTAATACCCAGGGTGCCACACCTGGGGGAGGACCTCTTCGGCCAGCTCACATGGCCGGACGGGCGGCCCTTCATCTGGCCCGAAGGGTACCCTGAGCCAGAGCGGCAGCAAAGACTAGGGCCCTTGTGTGAGCCCCTAATCCCGGCTCCGAAGCCCGTGACTCGGGTCTCGCCTCCACTCGAGGAAGCCCAGTTCGTGTGGGACCCCACGGGAGAAGATTTGATGGGGTTCACCGGAGAGACTCGGGCAGCTGCAGCAGAGCGTACCGAGTGTTGCCGTCAACAGCTGGCAGAGTTCAAGAGAGAGCGGGAGGAGAGGCGGGCCAGAGAGCAATGGGCCCAGACCCACAGCGCGGAGCAAAAGAGTCGGACCAGAAGGAACCCCCGTGCAGCAGATCGTCCCCGTACCATCGGGACGGTAATAAAGTTTAATGCGCAGCATGGGTGGGGCTTCATAAGGGACCGGAACACCATGGGTGACGTCTTCGTTACACGACGGGACGTCGAGTCCCACCTGCCAGAGGGTCACAAAGGCCGTGACCTCTACGTCGGAGATGAGGTAACGTTCACCCGGCACAAGTGTGCCAAGGGACCTTACGCCCTCCACGTGCATCGCTTGACGGAGGAGGAGTTGCGGTGCGAGAAGGAGGAGCAAGAGGACCCGGACGGGTCTGAAGAAACCACCAGCCGTAAGATAAGAGCAGGAGGCAGACGCCGTTGAGTGCGGCAGAGCAGGAGACTGTATATAGTTGCCCGTCGGGGCACAGTGAATCGGAACTGAAACTGAAACTGGAACTGTTGTTGCTGCTAAAATAGTCCCCGTTGGGACCAGCGAACTGTTACCTGTAACCCTTTCCATACCAGGCTGAGGACTGTGAGCAGCCATCCCTTTCCCTTTACCTGGCCGGGGACTGAGAACGGCCAAAATTTCCCTGTACATAGTTGCGCTTGCTAAAGCGCCCCCTACCGGTTTTAATTGGGAAACTGTTTTACAAAAGACTGTCGCACTCTACCTGGTCACGAGTTGCACGGTGACCAGAGGAACAGAAGAGAGAAAGAGACGACGAGAATGTTGTTTACCTGAAAAAGTTTATATATATATTTATATAGTATTTCGTATAATATTTAATATGTTTTACATGTTTATAAAAATGTTGTATGTTTTGGTGTTTTTGTCTTTGCAGCCCGAGGACGTGCTGTGATTTACCAGGGGGGAATGTAGCACCCTGAGGATTCGGCTGCTACAGGAGTATTGCACCTCAACCCAGAGGTGTGATATTCCACTCCCGGGTAAGGAAGGAGTGTGGAACTGAGCTCAGATAGACTGCATGCACTACATACATCCCATTCCAGAGGAGCAGGCCGACGGCACTCCCACTTAGAAATGTGCAGGTGCGACCGAGCCTGTTCCTGGCTGGAGTGGGAGGGGGGAGGAACATCCCATGTAGTGTAGGGGCAGATAGGGGGAGCAGTCTGGGTAGTGTTAGGAGCTCATTGGGTGCTGGTCACCTGAGCTCACACATAGAGGGCTATATAAGGAGGGCACCATCAAAGATCAGGGTCAGTCAGTGCAGAGAACAAGTCTGCTGCAGAGGAAGTCAGCCTGCAGCAAGGGAGCAGAACAGACCTGAGCCTGAAGAGTGAGAGAGTGGAGTACAGAAAGACCCAGAGGGGGACAAAGAAGGGACCCAAGAACCCAAATCAGATCACCGGGTGAGGAGTCAGCACTAGGGTACCGGAACCCAAACTGGTAGGGGCAGAAAACACATCCCTAGCCAGAGACCGGAGGCTGTGGGCAGCATCTGCCACAGCCACCCACTACATCCACCCTGAAGGCTTACCACATGGAGGGTCAGGGAACCTGAGGCCAAAGGTTGCCCCACAGAAGGCCCGAGGGAGCTGGACCTAGGCGGATCACTGGTGGGGAAGGCAGAAGAAAGGACAGAGGGAGAGCTCAGGGCCACGCTCCGGACTTGTTTGGGGGTTGGCCGGATCCAGGACCTGGTGGACGCAGCACGGCTCGGGAGGTCACTTGGAGCTAGAGTGACCCGTATAACAACTGCAGTAAGTAAAGACCCTTAACTGCACTACCCGACTCTGTCATCATTACCGGCTGCACCGCACCACCACAACCCCCATCCTCTGCGCCTGTCCCCTCTGAGGCTATACCCCACCCGTTGGGGGTTATCCCACCAGGCTGCGCACCCACCATCAGCCTCAGCGGACCCTGCAGCAGCGGCGGCCACAGTAACCGCATCACAACGGGTGGCGTAGTCGACACAACGAACTTTAATAACATCAGTAAAGACTGCCACATGACACTGAGCTTGACGCCCTGGGCACGGGACCGGGTCACAGCCGCTCGGAGACTACAACCCCCCATCTGACCCGGTGCCGGGTATTCCCCTCAAAAAGGAATATGTCCCAGGGGGCGCGTCAATAATACTGTGCAATCCTATGGAGTAACCCCAAAAAATACAATCCAGAAGAACAAAAAGTTCTAGTGCAAAAACAAAACAAAAAAAAAAGAAACAAGCACTTTTTATGATTTATGCATTATCTTGCAAAATTATTAGTTATGGTTTGGTAAGGTTTGGGCACACATGAATTAAGCCAATCATGCAGTTTAGATAGCTGTTGGCTAAATACTCCTTTGCTAAGTCTTTCCTACCAATCCCCCATTTATACCTGCTTTGGGTTTGGACCGAGTTTGCATGTGTTCTGAAAAGGGAAAGGCCAATGGCAAACACTTCTGATCTCGCTGTTTATCTACTCTGAGAACAAAATGATAGGGCATGTTGAAATCCAACAGCCCCATCCTTCTTTTCCCCAACATTTGATATTAGGAAAAAGTTAGGACCCCCATACACATTAGATAGATTAGACCAGATGATGATTTCTAATGAATGTCCGCCTTATGTTTGGCCGCCTTTAGTTCAAACGGAGCGGATCAGAGCCTCAGTTTATACCTACACGCACTGGTGTAGGATCCATCTCGGATGTTGCCTGTACTTGCTCCTAATGACTGAAGGGAAAAACTTATTTTTGGGAGTCAATCTAGCTCCTTTTTCTAATTAATGTATAGTCGACTCTTTGCTTATATTGAAGACTAGATTCCCTTCCTAAAGCCGACCGTATATTGTAAGTTATCTGTAAAACCCCTGTAAAAACACTGATAAAGTTTACGGTCCCAAATCCACACATGATGCATTTCTACATTTTAATGCTAGATTGATTTATATCCACAAAAGTATTCATGCTTTCAACTTACTATTGATTGTCTAGGATTGAGAAGTACGGCCCGATAATACGCCTGAATATGATGCACAAGGCGTTGATCTGGGTTATTAGCCCTGAAGGCGTTAAGGTAAGCGACCAAACATTTTTACATATGTGCTGATTTCATACACTGTATGGACCGTAGTACTGTGCCCCCTCCACGTCCCACCTCCAGGAGCTTTTCTGACCTCTCAATCTATATTCATCGACAATAATATGGAGTCGGCCTCTTTGCAGATATAAGAGCTCCCTCTCTTCTGGGAAGGATTTCTACAAAGATTTTAGAGGAGTCTGTGGGAATGTTTTCTCATATATCCAGAAGAGCATTTGTGAGGTCAGACTCTGATGTTGGGGAGAGGACGGGATCACAATTCCTGTTCTAGTTCATATCAAACAGTTGGGGCTGAGGTCCGGACTCCGGGTCATTTTCTCCCCTCCATGTCTGTATGGAGCTTGTGCGCTGGGCACAGTCATGGGGAACAGAAAAGGGCGAACCCCAAACTGATCCCACAAAGCTGGAAGCTACAATTGTCCACAATGTCTTGTATGTTGAATAAGAAAAAAGATTTCTCTTCACTGGAACTAAGGGGCCGAGGCTGACTCCTAATAACAAGCCCATAGCATTATCCTCCTCCAGTAAACTGTCTAGCGGGCTCAATGTAATAAGGTGGGTAACGTTCTCCTGGCATTCACCAAACCCAGAGTCATCCATCAGACGCCAGATAGAGAAGTGCCATCTGTTACTGCACAGAACATGTTTCCTCCAGAGTCCAGTGGTGGCGGCTTTACATCACTCCATCCGACGCTCGGCATTGTGCTTGGTGATGTAAGGTTGCTGCTCGGCCATGAAGATCCTGGCGGGGGCACAGGTTTTATCGTGATGAGGCTTGGGGATCTGCATTTATCAAGTAAGCAGAGAGGTGGTGACTTTTATGCACTATGCTTCTCAACATTAGACTCAGCCAACCATCTAATGTGGATGAGATGTTCTGCCTACTATTCAGGTGATGGCTTTTGAAAGCCCATGGCCAGGTTTACAATGTTTTACAATTTTTTACCAAACCTACCTTTAGATAAGGTCTGTGTAATGCAAATGGTTAAAATGAGACCATCTCTACTTCTAAGAGCAAAAGGCAGCCGAAGGCCCTTAAAACTGCTACTATTGGAGCCCCGTTTTGTAAATGTAAACCTTTTGTTTCTCCTCTTGTGAAGCACTGGTAGTACTTATTAGTTGGATCCCCTGTTGTATACTTATACTCAATGTATTTTTTTTTATATATATAGGAATTCTTATTATCACCAAAATACACCAAAGATGATTTCTATGAGCGTCTGCATTTCATGTTCGGAATGAGGTAAAGATTGGTCTTCATACCTATAGAAATGTCTAGAATTTTGATTACTAAAGTTTGTCAAACGGAGACCATAAAATTATACTTAGCCCTTGGTGCAAAATGACCCCACTGTCATATAAAAAAAATACCATAATTACCATAAACATCGCATCGGATGGTCCCAGTGAAGACCTAGATCTCTGGTCACTGAACTGTTAACTAAATTGTCGTTTTGCTCGGTCCATAATGAACCAAACATATATTCTAGGAAGTTGAACGTGGCCCAAATGATATAATGTGCAGTCTATGGTGATCCATCGGTGTTCATTATCTTGTAAGATATGATAAGTTCTTTGTAGTGCATTGCCCATTTCCTTTCCCTGGTGCCCCATTAATGAAGATTTGGGACTTAGTGGATGAGTCAAGTCCACCGTAGTCCAGTGGTCAAGTATTCAACCCTTCTTCTTTCCTTAATCTCTAGTAGACTAACATCCAACTTCTTGTGATCTCATGGTTGACATCTAAGCTCAATACATACTAGTTTTCACATTTTTTTTAAAGATTTTACTTACTCTACTGTGGCAATTCATACTTTCAGATTTTTGGGAAGAGGTTTACTAACAGACGTGGATTATGACCACTGGCACAAACAGAGGAGACTTATGGATCCAGCATTCAGCAAAAGGTAAGTACTGTTGGGTCAGTGTTATTTGTAGAGTTGTTGGCAAGACCTAAGACTTAAGGCCCCAATACACATTAGCCTAATGTCAGCCGAACCCAATGATGGTTCGCCAACAGTCTAATCTGTTG
Source organism: Phyllobates terribilis (assembly GCF_046119375.1). Taxonomy (NCBI): domain Eukaryota; kingdom Metazoa; phylum Chordata; class Amphibia; order Anura; family Dendrobatidae; genus Phyllobates; species Phyllobates terribilis. The sequence goes on along the minus strand of NW_027362767.1, from coordinate 50,732,544 downwards.
GAAGCTCTCAGATCTTCCCCAACCGATGATATTGATTGGGTGTTAAATTTCAACATACCTAATTCTTGCTCCCTGACATCAATTGTCAGGGAAAGTTAAAAGCACATTAAATGGTCACAAGTTCTAGACACATTTGATGGGTTTGGCCAACATTGATCTAAAGTGTATGGAGACTTTAAAAGGGCTTTTTTGGTCCTTTGAAAAGCGTAACAGTCATGACCACCAGCCATTATCGGCTGCAGGGTCAAGTCACTTGTGGTCGGGATGTCATTACTTCCAGTCTGTTGGAGATTATATACAGGATCGGCAGAGGCAAAGCGGGGAGGGATTCTGCCATCCTTGGAAAAGAAAAAAAACAGGCATACTTGCTCCCAGAATCCATCCCCACCTCCAGCACTACCACTGCAATGGTCTTCGCTGAACCAGCAGAGATAATGTCATGGCCACCAGTCACCGAACCGCTGATTGGCTGCAAGTTCAGGTCATTAGTGGTTGGGACGTCATTTCTCCCAGTCTGGTGGTGACTGTCGGGTCAGCAGTGCTGACGTGGGGATGGATTCTGCCATTTTTAGAAAATAAAAAGGTATGCTTACCCCCAGAATTCACCTCCAACTCCAGCAATACCGCTTTCATAGAAACTGCCAAACTGAAAAAGATGATGTTATACCCACCAGTCATCAGATTGCTGAAGCCACTGCTGGGCTGCAGGGTCAGGTCACTGGTGGTTGGGATGTCATTGCTTCCAGTGTGCTCGACATTAGGTAGCGTTCACACAGGCAATGAGGTTTGGTCCAAACAGGTGCAGTTTTATTGCTTTCATAATATTCCAAGTTATTCAAACAACCTTTCTGGGCACAAAGGCATCACAGCAAATAAACAGTTCATTTAGCAGGGCACATATGTTAGTGTCGGCTCACCCGAAGAGATTACAGTCCTTTCTCCCAGAGCAAACTTCATACACAGAAGAGTTACGATCCCACCATTCTCGCTATCCCCTTCAGCCTGAGCTCCAGCAGATTCCAGCGTCAAACAGAAGTATTCAACTCCATGCACAGTTCACACTGAACAGGCTGCAGCTTCCACACTTTTCTCTGCAGCTCCAACACACAGACTGCTCAGCTTTCCTAGCTGACCCATGCAGTCTGTATTCGGCTAGAGACCCCGGCACATCTCTGTCTGCTACAGCTCACATCTCGGCTGGTCACTCACCAGCTCCAGTACACTCGACTCTGCTTCATCCAGCAGACTGACACACCTAGTGAATACAGGTCCTGGTTTTAGTAAAAGTTAAGCAGATGCATTTAATCAAATCCTGCAGAACTAGGACTTAACCCTGTCCTACCTGACTCTACACCATATTTGAGGCCATATCTCCTCATAATCCAAGATGTCCAAGATTATAGCATAATGGACAATTCCTACCAGTCCACCTAAATATTACTTATATATGGAGACTTTAGCACCTGTTAAATTATGTATTTTGCCCTTTTATTTCCAGCTTTTTGATGGGATCAATGCAGACTTTCAATGAAAAAGCTGAAGATATGGTGGATAAACTGGCAGAGATGGCTGATTGGAAACAGCACATTAAAATGCACGAAATGTTTGGTAGAGTGACGTTGGATGTCATTGCCAAGGTATCTCTGAGCATTTCATATTGTGAGTTGAGACTGGTGACATCATTGTGAGTTGGGATTGGTGACATCATTGTGAGTTGGGACTGGTTATATTATTGTGCCAGGTGTGTGGATGTCACGTATGATGTTGGGACTGGTTATATTATTGTGCCAGGTGTGTGGATGTCACGTATGATGTCACTTAGGTGTGTGGATATCATGTGTATGGGCTTCTCCAAATTTCCACATCCCATTCTTTTGTTCCCATTGTATAAATATTGCACCACCAAAGGTGTTTGGCTGTATCTTACTGCACTCTCCCCATTGACAATACATGCACGCTCAGCTAAGTTGAGTGTGCATGTGTATGGAGAGAAGGTGAAAAAGATAGCTGTCATTTAACTGACTTCTACCTAAAGTATAACGGAATCTTAAAGGCGTTCCCTTACAAAGAAATAAAAGAAAGAAAGAAAATATCATTAGAAACCTTTAATTAGGAAATCCAATTGATTTTGTCTAGGGAGGTAATTACTGTAGTAATCAGGAGAGGGGCCCATTGAGCATGTGCAGTAGAAGCCCTTCATGTGTAGGAAGATGTGATCCTAGTGGATATTCTGATCTAATTCTGGAGATAACAGGGGTGCTGAGGTAAGAAGAGGCTGCTCATACTGCTGCCCACTCTGTCTATCTGATCTAATACTGTAGATACCAGGGGTGCTGAGGTAAGAAGAGGCTGCTCACACTGCTGCCCACTCTGTCTATCTGATCTAATACTGGAGATACCAGGGGTGCTGAGGTAAAAAGAGGCTGCTTACACTGCTGTCCACCCTGTCTATCTGATCTAATACTGGAGATACTAGACGTGCTGAGATAAGAAGAGGCTGCTCACACTGCTGTCCACCCTGTCTATCTGATCTAATACTGGAGATACCAGAAGTGCTGAAGCAAGAGAAGCTGCTCACACTGCGGTCCACCTTGTCTATCTGCTCTAATACTGCGATGCCAGGGGTGATGAAGTAAAAAGAGGCTGCTCACACTGCCATCCACCCTGTCTGTCTGGTCTAATACTGAAGATACCAGAGTGCTGAGGTAAAAAGAGATTACTCACAGTACTATCCATCCTGTCTATCTGATCTAATACTGGAGATACCAGGAGTGCTGAGGTAAGAAGAGTCTGCTCACACTGCTGCCCACCCTGTCTATCTGGCTAAAACTGGAGATACTAAGGGTGATGAAGTAAGAAGAGGCTGCTCACACTGCTGTCCACTCTGTCTATGTGATCTAATACTGGAGATACCAGGGGTGCTGAGGTAAAAAGAGGCTGCTTACTCTGCTGTCCACCCTGTCTATCTGATCTAATACTGGAGATACTAGACATGCTGAGATAAGAAGAGGCTGCTCACACTGCTGTCCACCCTGTCTATCTGATCTAATACTGGAGATACCAGAAGTGCTGAAGTAAGAAGAACTACTCACACTGCTGTCCACCTTGTCTATCTGCTCTAATACTGGGATACCAGGGGTGATGAAGTAAAAAGAGGCTGCTCACACTGCCATCCACCCTGTCTATCTGGTCTAATACTGAAGATACCAGAGTGCTGAGGTAAAAAGAGACTGCTCACATTACTATCCATCCTGTCTATCTGATCTAATACTGGAGATACCCGGAGTGCTGAGGTAAGAAGAGGCTGCTCACACTGCTCCCCACCCTGTCTATCTGGCTAAAACTGGAGATACTAGGGGTGATGAAGTAAGAAGAGGCTGCTCACACTGCTATCCACTCTTTCTATCTGGTCTAATACTGGAGATACCAGAGTGCTGAGGTAAAAAGAGATTGCTCACACTATTGTCCATCCAGTCTATCTGATCTAACACTGGAGATATCAGGAGTGCTGAGGTTAGAAGAGGCTGCTCACACTGCTGCCCACCTTGTCTATCTTGTCTAAAACTGGAGATACTAGGGGTGATGAGGTAAGAAGAGGCTGCTCATACTGCTGTCCACCCTGTCTATCTGGTCTAATATTGGAGATACCAGAGTGCTGAGGTAAAAAGAGACTGCTCACACTCTTGTCCATCCAGTCTATCTGATCTAATACTGGAGATACCAGGAGTGCTGAGGTAAACAGAGACTGCTCACACTCTTGTCCATCCAGTCTATCTGATCTAATACTGGAGATACCAGGAGTGCTGAGGTAAGAAGAGGCTGCTCACACTGCTGTCCACATGTCAATCTGATCTAATACTGGAGATACCAGGAGTGCTGAAGTAAGAAGAGGCTGCTCACACTGCTGTCCGCATGTCAATCTGATCTAATACTGGAGATACCAGGAGTGCTGAAGTAAGAAGAGGCTGCTCACACTGCTGTCCACCATGTCTTTATAAAGTGGCTGCTGTGACCTGGAAAAAGCCTACATCTCATACTATTACATACTTTCACGCTCTCTCCAGGACACAGCAGCTGAGTTTCCTACCGCACGTGCTAAAAGACTCCTGTCCAATGAATATTATAAAACCGACTTCTATCAGTGTAACAAGGTGACAGAGTTCATTTTAATGTGCGACACTGATTTCCTCCCTAGGCGAAAACAAGAGCGATTTGCTAGTTAAAGGTATTTAAAAATTTATTGATAATGTTATTTACATATTTTTTTTCTTTTCCTGAAAAGAGCCTAAATAAAGAAAAAAAGTTTTACTTACCAGTTTGAACCCCCCACTGCTCCTATGGTCGCTGTCAAGACTAGAAGTGATAACAGTTTGCACCTGTACACACTAATACAGAGGAGCTAGACAGCAAAAAAAACCACGATCTATGGCCAAAAAATAAAAAATTTAAATTTTTTTATTGAGTATATACTGTCACACGGTATTTAGAGAAGGTATACAATGATACAGACATACATACATATAAAAATATTAAGACAGCGTCCACAAATGCAGGAGCATAATTTACAATTAAATCCAATTCATATTAGATGTATATTACAAAGATATATATATATGGATGGGCGGAAGATACCATTATATAATACCACAAAGGTGAGTGGAAATATCTATCCCCCAAATGGAATCACCGCTAAGGCTAAAAAGCTTCAAACTGTACAAAAGATGCATAGTAAAGATATATAGATATACTCCACCATATATAGTGAACAGATCAAAACCAAGTCTATTACCTGAGATGAATGACAAATATGGCCACCACCCTGCTCCACATAGAACGCGTCTCCCCGACGCGTGTTTCGGCGCTAGCCTTTCTCAATGGCTACACACTAGTTTGGAAGTGCTGGTCAGTTTTTCTGTTTGTAGCAAACTCCTATGACATGTACACTCCTACTCCCAGCAGCCTAAGGTGGTTTTAATTATCTGGTTCATCCCTGCCCTATAAATTGTAGGCTTTTCAGCCCAGGAAAGGTGTCTTATCAGGACAGGGACCGAACAATGAGGTACGCCTTGATGATGGCCGTTGGGCTCACATATATTGGCAAATCTATGGGCTAAGTACCTTCTTTTTCTGTAATTTTTCTATAGCAATGTTCTAGTTCCATTTTTCCAATATTCCGTATGTACATAATGTAGCGTTTACCTATTTTCTATGGCAGTAATGCAGTTCCAATTTTCTAAATGTATTATTCTTAGCATTTCAGAGTGCAGCTATAGTTTCTCTTAGAATTATTGTCTTAGCTGGCACCTGTACACACGAGTTTGGATGTACTGATGTACTGATCATTTTTTCTGTTTGTAAAAGACTAGAAGTGATAACACCCCAACCATTTTATGGCCTGACCATTGTATTCTGTGTTCTACTCTCTAGATCGCCTTTGCTATGGACGTACGTTCTATTTTAGATGACCAGATACAATTTCCTCAAACTATCACAAAGATTATGGAAGGACTTCTTGCATCCCGGGATTTTTTGGCTCGGGTTTGTATTACATATGGTGCATTATTCTTATTAAACTAATGCTGGGCACTGGAGCTCCCCTATGCCTTGTTATCACTGATGACGTTAGAGGGAAAATGAAAAGCGCAATAGGGTGGTTTATTGTCAACGCGTTTCAAAGTCAATCCGACTTCTTCTTCATGCCAGGTTTTTATTTTCTCTGAAACTAATAAACATATGTAAATTTGGCATTGCCATGATTATTTTGACCTGCAGAATAAACCACTATAATTAGGATGTGCCACTGCAGTTGTAGACATGCCCAAGTCGGGGGCCCACTGAAAGGAGTTGTCCACTACTTGGACAACCCCTATTCACCCCCCTATCTTGGCCCCGATAAAATAATAAAGCTTATACTAACCTCCCATGCTAGCACTGTTCCCGTAGTATCGGTACTCGCGGTCCCGGGGCTGCAGTGCTGTTGTTGTGAGTCGCGATGCTGGTGTCCAGTCAGCGCTGGTGTCACTGCCCCTGCCTCCTGTCGAATTGAGCATAAAGAGGAAGTCCGAGAGCATCCGCAGCCCAGATTTCCTCTTTATCTTTGATTTGTCCGAAGGTGGAGATAGTGATGCCAACGTTGATTGGGCACTGGCGTCACGTGTCACAACAGCAGCACTGGAGACCCGGGACCGCGAGTACTGACACCGCTAGAACAGTGCCAGAATGGGAGGTTAATATAAGCTTTTTTATTTTTATCAGGGCCAAATATTTTGATCAAGAACGGATTGTCCTAGTAGTGGACAATCCCTTTAACACTTAGCTAAGGAAGGCATAGGTGCCATAAATATATACCTATGCAGTATATATATTTATAGGTGCCATATATTTCATATCATTGTACATAATGAAATCAGAGGTTTCGATCCTGTGATCACTAAGTTACAACGATCGGTCACCATTGGTATCTCCATTCCTTATAGTTCCATCCATCCAAAAAAAACTTTATCAAAGATGTAAAAAAGAGTCTGGGCGATCTGAGAAACGAAGGCAAAGAACGCATTCTGCAAAGGATCAAGGCGATTAAAGAAGGAGAAGAGACTCCTAAAGATATCCTCACACAGATCCTGAAATCAGCAGGTATGGTCCCAAAAATGCCGACTGCAGAACATTAAAACTAAAAATGTTGTAATTTCCTCCCTGAATAATAAAATCCCACTCCACAAGATGACATGAGAATGGAAGGAACTCACGGTACACGGCAAGTGGTTGATCAATAGATTTTACAGATCGCCTCCACGTGCCAAATTTAAAATAGATTTTGCCGTGTATTTGCCATGAAATTCTAAGTGTAAAAAAATGAAATATTCACATATTGTAGCTACCGAACTCTGGTAAAGCTGAATGACAGCAGATATTGATGTTTTTGCTAGCGGCCGTATTCGCTATCTAGAAATGTGCTTGCTTGGTGCCTTTATTATGCTTCTTGGAGACTTTCTCATCCAATATACTGAATATATACTCTTGTTGTCTTTTCAGAGGTGCATGAAAGCTGCACTCTAGAAGATTTAATAGATAATTTTGTAACGTTCTTCATTGCAGGTTAGTAAATCTGTCTTCTGAAGTGTTATTGGTTTGTGTTTAATTTATATCTGTTTATCTATCTATCTATCTATTATCTATCTATCTATCTATCTATCTATCTATCTATCTATCTATCTATCTATCTATCTATCTATCTATCTATCTATCTATCTATCTATCTATCTAAAGTATCCAGTATCTATGTTACAATGATGTTGACTCTTGATTTGCAATGGTTTCAGGACAAGAAACGACAGCAAACCAGTTATCATTTGTTGTGATGGAATTAGGCAGGTACCCCGAGGTACTAGCTAAGTAAGTCAATTCTTTGATCTAGCCATAAACTTTTAAAGGGCTATCCAGCCGAGGAAAATGTGGGTATCGATGATAATGGGGATCAATTTTTCTTACATAACAATCTGATTCCTTTAAACATGTTATCCTATCTACAAAGTAAATTTTGGTTTTAAGGACCAGTAGAATTTTCTTACTTTTTGCCTCCAGAACCAACGTGACCAATTTATTTTTATGTGGACTTAGGTCCTGCTGGTTTGATATAGTATTATTGTTCTGACTGATAACTAGCTAATGTTTATGGTGAACTTTATTTTTAGGCAGTAACTATAAAGAGAGTAAAAGCCCCTGCACACATTGTATTCTGTCAAACTGACTCTCAGATGAACTGGCTGAATTCTAATATGTATAGGTGCCTCCTCACGTCATCTACCAGAGGAGATAAGGATTGGGCAGCTGCATTTCAATGCCCGGTCCTTTTGTTTTCTAGACAGAGAGACTAAAGTTGGCTGAAGTCTGGGCTCTCTACTGTCTTACTATTTTGATAGCTGTGAGAGACTTCCTGCTTCTGAGAAGGGAGATAATTCTGTGTGTGTCAGGATACCATGACTGTGCAGCAGAAAAACACAGGAGAGATCTGTGCTGCTGATTAATTAATTCTGGATGTATTTATTTAAGAAGAGATATAAAATGGATTCCTTTGTATTATGAAGCATCAGGGAGAAGGAGGCTAGAAACAGCAACTGAGGTAAATCCAGTCACAGCTTCTCCTCAGTTTGTTGTGGCTGTGCCTGTCTGTGTGCATGTGGTTAGAGATTCAGATAAACCATTTACAAGCAGCTATGTCCTCTTCTAGAATATTAAACCTTTATAAGCAGTTTTTCTTGCACTAAAACTGTTTAGGATCAGGTGCATCCTCCTTAATCAGCTGAGCTTCATAATACACAGGGATACTTTATCACAGTCCTTATGACTATTACTTTGCTGACCCATTGCCAGGTAACATAGGTTATGTCAGATTCATTCCAATTGTCAAAATTAGTTTGTTTTACCCTCTTCGTGGGTAATGTTCACAGCTTGTAATGTTATCTTTATGGCGGTGATTTATTTTCATAATTCTTATGAATTTTCTGATTTCTTAGGGCCCAGGCTGAAGTGGATGAAGTTATTGGCTCCAAAAGAGACATTGATTATGAAGATCTTAAGAAACTGCAATACTTGACCCAGGTACTTGTTAATTATTGCCCTTGTGAGCTTACAATCTAATTTCTTTCCTATAAACATATTCCTGTACATGTAATGGATGAGGTCAGTTTTTTAAGGAGTGCGGTGTGTTATTTTTGCAACACAAGACACTGATAAATAAAAGGATAAATCTTCTAGAGGAGGACATACTGTAGCTGCTTGTAAAGGGTTTCTTTGAGTCTCTCATTACATTCCTTCTGTAGGTTTTAAAAGAATCCTTAAGGTTGTACCCAACAGCACCAGGAACATCAAGAGTTTCAGTAGAGGAAATAGTTGTCGAAGGAGTGAGAATTCCTGCTGGATCTAATGTAATGGTAAGAGAGAAACATTGGTGTGACAACACAGCTTTCTAATCTTAATCAGCCAGACATCTAGATTTGTTAAGCCAAGAGAAATGCACTATTGTGTTTGTGTTAACTTGTAAATATATGTGTATTTCTGTGGCTGGTCAAGAAGGACAGACCAGTATTTGTATAACCCTGATTGTTGTCTTCTCTTGGTTCTTAACCCTCCGTCACATACAATAGGCCTGACAGGCACATCTCTTTTATTTGGCGGGAGTTTTGAAATGTTTGTATTTCAGAGTTATTAGTTTTATGTTAAGTAAATGGGTTTTTTTTGCACCTGATTATGTGTAGTCTCTTTTATTACATCCCTATGAAGGTCACTGATCACTTTTAGAGCACTGAAATTGCAAACATTAGATATTATAGGTATTTTTCTAGCCTGCGCCTGACAGTCACATTGTATGTGAACTCGTTAGAACCGATATTGTATGTGACGGAGGGTTAAACAATGATGTTTGTTACTATGCTAATTGCATATTATACTAAGCTAGCTAGTTTATTTACAAGAGCCCCCTGCTATACCAACTGTGTAAATTGATTAGCTCAAACAATGAGACCTGAGTGAGCCCTGCACCTTTACCTCTGACCTGTGACTGATGACCTTAGCCACATATGTAAATATAAAAAAGGGTTTTTCTATCCTGCTGCAACGAGAATTGAAAGAGACTTTACAAGGAGAATCAAAGCTCAGACTCCCTTCCGACCATCAGCTTGGTAGTATGGCTTTACCCAAAGAGACACAGATTTGAATTCTACATGATTCTAGCCTAAGGGTATATGGCTCTGATTGGAAAGATACGGATCTGCTCTATTGACCATCAGAGAGCCCATGGATACATTTGGAGAGACCAGGTTGGGACGATGAATTCACCTGGCCCCATGGATATGTTGTTTGGGGTTGCCAGGTGGGACCTTCCGGTTGCCTGGAACCCATGGAGACTTTCTGAGAAGCCAGATTGGGACCAGCCAGTCATCTGGCCCCATTAAACCTCTCGGAGAGGCCAGGGTGGGACCCTCGGGTCTCCTGGCCTTGTACCTCGATGGACTCCTAGCTTCCTAAGCTTGCCTCTACCTTCTCTCTGTGAGGGCCCGCCAGAAGCGGGGGGTCACTGGTTGAGGTAGTTGGCCGTGGAAGTCCCAAAGTCGCAGCTATTGTATCCCAGGTGGGCCAGCGGAAGCGTGAGGACTGTGTAATTTTGCACCATCTTGGGTATTTGCTGGGACTGTTCTATATGTTTATTGTCCTTTTTGTGGTTCAATAAAATATTGCCACACTGTTTTACCCTCACCCTGTGTTGTCTGAGTAGTATTACGCCCACGGAAGACCCCGGGTCTTCACAATTGAATTTCGTTTCTAACTTTCCATATGCCATGTTACGTATTTAGGGTACGAAGAGTGGCAATACTTAGTGCTTGTCCTAATATCTCAATCTGAAGAACTAATTTACGATCAAAGCTTGGTCAAATTAATCTTTTGATGTGTAATAGATGTAGCTGAGAAATCTATCTAAATGTGTTAACAGTTAAGAGTTTGTCCACATTTAGCCCCTTCCCATCATAGCCAATTTCCATTTTTGTACTTTAGTCTTTTCCTCTTCTATTTCCTAGTGCCATATTTTTTTAATTTTTCCGTAGACTCCCAAACAGATGCCCAAATGGGATCGTGCCACTTAAATGCCAATGTCAGAGACTGACAGATTTATTTTAGCGTTAAAAGGGTTAAACAAAAAAAATTCAAATTCACATCGAAATACTGTAAAATACCAATATAAAAAATACTTACTGCTACATCTTTTCCAGTGCTTTCCATAACCCCCTTAATAAACCATATATACAGATGATACAATTAGGAACAGTCTTAATAAACTGGCATTCTTTCTCTCTTCTGTGGTCTTCCATTGTGAGGGGTGCCCTTAATTTTGGAAATCAGTGGATGTGATCTCTCAGAAACACACAAATATAATTTGTCCTGTCTCCCTGACATTTTAGAAATAATATGTTTATGGATTCCCCTTTATGCTGTGAGTTTTATTAATGCTAATTAGAATAAGTGTGGGGGGGGGCATGTTATCATATAATAAATTCTCTTTTCTTTATAGTTTAACACATACGTCATGTGTCGGATGGAGAAATATTTTAAAGATCCTTTGCACTTCGATCCTGATAGATTCCATCCTGATGCCCCTAAGTAAGTGTGGATCTATAATAAAATATGTATTTTCATTTAAACGGGAATGTGTCATCAGAAAGTGAACTATTTTTTAATAATCTAATTTTTATGTTAAACTTTTATGCTAGACTGACACATCCTGCTTTGTACAGATCACTTTCAGCAGTCATCTCATTAGCATCTCCTCTATAAACAGTATATAACGCAGGATCCACCATTACACTAAATACAGTGGGGAAAAAAAGTATTTAGTCAGCCACCAATTGTGCAAGTTCTCCCACTTAAAAAGATGAGAGAGGCCTGTAATTGACATCATAGGTAGACCTCAACTATGAGAGACAAAAGGAGAAAACAAATCCTGAAAATCACATTGTCTGATTTGGAAAGAATTTTTTTTCAAATTTTGGTGGAAAATAAGTATTTGGTCAATTACAAAAGTTCATCTCAATACTTTGTTATATATCCTTTGTTGGCAATGGCAGAGGTCAAACGTTTTCTGTAATTCTTCACATGGTTGGCACACACTGTTGCTGGTGTGTTGCCCCATTCCTCCATGCAGATCTCCTCTAGAGCAGTGATGTTTTGAGGCTGTCGCTGGGCAACACGGACTTTCAACTCCCTCCAAAGGTTTTCCATAGGGTTTAGATCTGGAGACTGGCTAGGCCACTCCAGGACCTTGAAATGCTTTTTATAAAGCCACTCCTTCATTGCCCTGGCGGTGTGCTTGGGATCATTGACATGCTGAAAGACCCAGCCACGATTCATCTTCAATACCCTAGCTGATGGAAGGAGATTTGCACTCAAAATCTCACGATACATGGCCCCATTCATTCTTTCATGTACACGGATCAGTCGTCCTGGTCCCTTAGCAGAGAAACAGCCCCAAAGCATGATGTTGCCACCCCCATGCTTCACAGTAGGTATGGTGTTATTTGGATGCAACTCCGAGTTGTGTTTCTGCCAAACACTTCTACTTTGGTTTCATCTGACCATATGACATTCTCCCAATACTCTTCTGGATCATCCAAATGCTCTCTAGCAAACTTCAGACGGGCCCAGAAATGTAATGGCCTAAGCAAAGGGACACGTCTGGCACTGCAGGATCTGAGTCCCTGGCGGCATAGTGTGTTAGCGATGGTAGCCTGTGTAACGTTGGTCCAAGCTCTCTGCAGGTCATTCACTAGGTCCCCCCGTGTGGTTCTGGGATTTTTGCTCACCGTTCGTGAGATCATTTTGACCCCACGGGGTGAGATCTTGTGTGGAGCCCCAGATCGAGGGAGATTATCAGTGGTCTTGTATGTCTTCCATTTTCTAATTATTGCTCCCACAGTTGATTTCTTCACACCAAGTTGCTTGCCTATTGCAGTTTCAGTCTTCCCAGCCTGGTGCAGGGCTACAATTTTGTTTCTGGTGTCCTTCGACAGCTCTTTGGTCTTCACCATAGTGGAGTTGGAGTGTGACTGTTTGAGGTTGCGGACAGGTGTCTTTTATACTGATAACAAGTTCAAACAGGTGCCAGTACTACAGGTAATGAGTGGAGGGCAGAGGAGACTCTTAAAGAAGAAGTCACAGGTCTGTGAGAGCCAGAAATCTTGCTTCTTTGTAGGTGACCAAATACTTATTTTCCACCAAAATTTAAAAAGAAAAATTCTTTCCAAATGAGACAATGTGACTTTCAGGATTTGTTTTATCATTTTGTCTCTCATAGTTGAGGTCGACCTATGATGTCAATTACAGGCCTCGCTCATCTTTTTAAGTGGGAGAACTTGCACAATTGGTGGCTGAATAAATACTTTTTTTCCCCACTGAAAAAAGATCAACCAGTCACAATAGATAATGTCACAGCTCATCTCCTCCTCCTCCTGTACAATGACTGATAACACCTCTATAAACAGTAGATAACAAGGTCCACCATTCACAGTAAGTGATGTCACAGCTCACCTCCTCCTTCTCCTGTACAATGACTGATAACACATCTATATACAGTAGATAATACAGGATCTACCATCCACAATAGGGGATATCACAGCTCACCTCCTCCTCCTGTACAATGACTGATAACACCTATATATATGGTAGATAACCCAGGATCCACCATAATAGATGATGTCACAGCACACCTCCTCCTCCTGTACAATGGCTGACAACACTTCTATATACAATAGATAACACAGCATCCACCATTCACAATAGGTGATATCACAGCTCACCTCCTCCTCCTCCTGTACAATGACTGATAACACCTCTATATACAGTAGATAACATAGGATCCACCATTCACAATAGGTGATGTCACAGCTCACCTCCTCCTCCTGTACCATGACTGATAACACCTCTATATACAGTAGATAACACAGAATACACCATTACAGGTGATGTCTCAGCTTACCATCCCCTGGGGTTCACTTTACCCTAGCGCTATAAGTAAATTATTAATAAATGTATTTAATCTTTATTGTGCATTTAAGGTAGAATTACTAATTATTTATTGTGCTGACATGCACTGGATATTTCTTCTTTATTTTCTTTTACACCATCAGGCCAAATACAAACATTTACTTTCCGTTTTCTCTTGGGCCACGAACCTGTATTGGTCAAGTATTTTCGCAGGTAGGTAGATTCTATAAATTAAAAAAGAAAAATAGAAAGAAATTGTACTGTCGAGAGTAAAAAATATTTCAGGATCTCGTAACGTCTCTGTCCTATTTTTTTTACAAAATAGGGAACTGGATATTTTCAATCCTAAAAACTTTTATTGCTTTATGTAGTGTGAGACAGTGAGGGGAACCATATACGAGGGTTGTTATGTGTTCCCAAGGATGTGCATAGAAACATACTAAACCCACAGGAGATCATTGTAATTACAGCCACAGCTGTGGGTACAACGCAAAATAAAAGTGAGTGTGGACTGGGTCAGGCTACTTGACCAAGTCAGATTTAGGAAAACCTGACATGGGCTTTTATTTTTGGAGAGATCTGTAGGAAGGTAGTGGGACGGATCTCTCCCTCCAGTCCGGGTCTTGGAAGTGGCCCATGTCCATCATTCCCATTTAAACTTTCAGGTAAGGGTTGGGTGTGTTAGTGTTGGTTTTGAAAGCATCAGAGCAGGAGCTTCTGTGTATGTCAGGTCTGTGTGAGACTGAACATAGACCAGAGCCAGAGACTGAAGCAAAGCCATTGCTACACCCACGAGTTACACGATAGTGCAGTCGCCCACAGCAATGGACTGATACAGACGATCCGGATGATAACGTTTGGATTTATTTTGTAAGTTGGCAAATACAGGCATTTAAGTTGAACTGTCTTTGGTCACTACCTCATTACCGCACAGACGTGAGAGCCGCTGTCTTACAGTAGAACATGTCTTCTATTTTCTAAATATTTCTATTGTTTCTGTATACTAATAGCGACAGCAGAAAAGGACCTCGCACTCTGACCTGTTTTAAAATAGGAGATAAGGATTTCCATTATCTCCCTGCTGTAGAGTTTGCCCATTTACACATTGAAGGCAAAAAAACGAGGTTAAAGTTGACGACAAGCGCTGAGCAAACAACCGTTACTGTTGAAATTGCACGTTTTCATATATTTCAGGGGGGCACAGTGTATATTATACCTATAGTCAGGGGGGCACTGTGTGTATATTATACCTATAGTCAGGGGGGCACAGTGTATATTATACCTATAATCAGGGGGGCACAGTGTATATTATACCTATAGTCAGGGGGGCACAGTGTATATTATACCTATAGTCAGGGGGCACAGTGTATATTATACCTATAGTCAGGGGGGCACAGTGTATATTATACCTATAATCAGGGGGGCACAGTGTATATTATACCTATAGTCAGGGGGGCACAGTGTATATTATACCTATAGTCAGGGGGCACAGTGTATATTATACCTATAGTCAGGGGGGCACAGTGTATATTATACCTATAGTCAGGGGGCACAGTGTATATTATACCTATAGTCAGGGGGCACAGTGTATATTATACCTATAGTCAGGGGGGCACAGTGTATATTATACCTATAGTCAGGGGGGCACAGTGTATATTATACCTATAGTCAGGGGGGCACAGTGTATATTATACCTATAATCAGGGGGGCACAGTGTATATTATACCTATAATCAGGGGGGCACAGTGTATATTATACCTATAGTCAGGGGGCACAGTGTATATTATACCTATAGTCAGGGGGCACAGTGTATATTATACCTATAATCAGGGGGGCACAGTGTATATTATACCTATAATCAGGGGGGCACAGTGTATATTATACCTATAGTCAGGGGGCACAGTGTATATTATACCTATAGTCAGGGGGGCACAGTGTATATTATACCTATAGTCAGGGGGGCACAGTGTATATTATACCTATAGTCAGGGGGCACAGTGTATATTATACCTATAGTCAGGGGGGCACAGTGTATATTATACCTATAGTCAGGGGGGCACTGTGTGTATATTATACCTATAGTCAGGGGGGCACTGTGTGTATATTATACCTATAGTCAGGAGGGCACTGTGTATATTATACCTATAGTCAGGAGGGCACTGTGTATATTATACCTATAGTCAGGAGGGCACTGTGTATATTATACCTATAGTCAGGAGGGCACTGTGTATATTATACCTATAGTCAGGAGGGCACAGTATATATTATACCTATAGTCAGGGGGGCACAGTGTATATGACGCGCCCCCTGGGCCATATTCTTTAGGGGGAATATCCGGAGCCGGATCAGATGGGAGTTGTAGTCTTCCGAGTGGCTGTGACCCGGTCCGTGCCCAGGGTGTCAAACTCAGTTGTATGTGGCAGTCCTACAGATGTTATTAAGTTCTTAATGTCGACTACGCCACCCGTTGTATTGCGGTCACTATGGCCGCCGCTGCAGCAGGGTCCGCTGAGGCTGATGGTGTAGGTGCAGCTTTTGATGGTATAACCCCCAACGGGTGGGGTATAGCCTCAGGGGGTCAGGTGCAGAGGATGGGGGTTGTGGTGGTGCAGCGTAGATGTAAAATGAAGACAGAGTCGGGTTGTGCAGTTTAGGGTATTTACTCACTGCTGATGTTCCGGTCACTCCAGCTTCAAGTGACCACCCGAGCCGTGCTGCGTCCACCAGGTCCTGGATCCAGCCAACCCCCAAACAAGTCCGGAGCGTGACCCTGAGCTCTCCTTCTGTCCTTTCCTCTGGCCGTCCCCACTAGTGATCCACCCAGGTCCAGCTCCCTCGGGCCTTCTGTTGGGAGACCCTTGGCCTTGGGTTCCCTGACCCTCCACGTGGTATGCCTTCGGGGTGGATGTGGTGGGTGGCCGTGGCAGACACTGCCCACGGCCTCCGGTCTCTGGCTAGGGTGTGCTTTTGCCCCCACCAGCTTGGGATCCGGTACCCTTTTGCCAACTCTTCACCCGCTGATGGACTTTGGGTTCTCAGAGTTCCTTTTCTGTTTCCCCCTCTGGGTCTTTCTGGCTTTCTCCTCTCTCTCTCTCTGGGGCTGCTCTGCTCCTCTTCCTCCTCTGACTTCTCTGCAAAGACTGACTGACTGACCCTGTTCTTTGATGGTGCCCACCTTATATACACCCTCTATGTGTGAGCTCAGGTGACCAGCACCCAATGAGCTCCTATCTTTACCCAGGCTGCTCCCCCTATCTGCCCCTACACTACTTGGGATGTACCACCCCCCTCCCACTCCAGCCAGGAACAGACTCGGTCGTACCTGCACATTTCTAAGTGGGAGTACCGTTGGTCTGTTCCTCGGAAATGGGATGTGTGTAGTGCATGCAGCCTACCGAGCTCAGTTCCACACTCCATCCTTACCCGGGAGTGGAATATCACACCTCTGGGTTGAGGTGCAATACCCCTGTAGCAGCCGAATCCTCAGGGTGCTACATTCCCCCCTGGTAAATCACAGCACGTCCTCGGGCTGTAAGAACAAAACACCAAAAACATACAAATTTTTGCATAAACATATAAAACATCATATATATATATAACTCGTGGCTTTCCTATAAAACCAGTAGGGGCGCTTTAGGACGCGCAACTATTTACAAGGATATGGCCGCTCTCAGTCCTCGGCCAGGTATTAGGGGTTAAACGGGTAAACAGTTCAATTCTCTGGTCCCAACGGGGACTACATTAGCAACTGTAACAGTTCACTGTGCCCCGACGGGCAACTATATACAGCTTCGGCTCCGCTGTACTTAACGACGGCGTCCTCCTGCTCTTTCTTTATGGTTACCTCTAACTCTAGTTTCAGACCCGTCCGGGTCCTCTTGTTCTTCCTCCTCACACCGCAGCTCTTCCTCCGTCAGGCGATGCACATGGAGGGCGTAGGGTCCTTTGGCACACTTGTGCCGGGTGAAGGTGACCTCGTCCCCGATGTAAAGGTCACGACCTCTGTGTCCCTCCGGTAGGTGGGACTCAACGTCTCTCCTGGTCACGAAGACGTCGCCTGGGGTGCGGTGGTCTCGGATGAAGCCCCACCCATGCTGCATGTTAAACTTGATCACAGTCCCGGTGGTGCGGGGACTATGCGCTGCACGGGGGTCTCTCCTGGCCCGGCTCTTCTGCTCCGCGCTCCTTATTTGAGCTTGCTGTTCCCGGACCCGCCTCTCTCTCCGCTCCCTCTCAAAGTCCTCGAGCTGTTGGCGGCAGCACTCAGCACGCTCCGCTGCAGCTGCCCGAGTCTCCTGAGTGAACCCCATAAGATCTTCTCCGGTGGGGTCCCACTCAAACTGCGCTTCTGCTAGCGGGGGCGAGATCCTCTTTACGGGCTTTGGAGCCGGGATCAGGGGTTCATCCAGGGGTCTCTCTCTCCGGAGTCGGGGATGGTGAAACTCCGGCGGCCATATAAATGGCTGCCCATCCGGGCACGTATGCTGGGCGTACAGGTCCTCTCCCAGATGCGGCACTCTTGGTCTTATGGGCGCGGTGGTGTTAGCGCCCGGGTTGCCCGGGCCTTGCGGCCAGGCCTGGGGTATCTGGAAGGTAAAGGGCACCGTAAGGACGGCGGCGCCCTGGGCTACTTGGCCCTGCGACCAGGCCGGGGGCTCCGCGGAGGTAGGGGGCGCTGTTGGTATTGCGGCGCCCGGGGGTACTAGGCCTTGCGACCAGGCTGGTGGTACTTCCTGCTTGGTCACGCTCGGGGTCGAGGCGTGTGACGTCACAGGGGTCGCGGCTCCCGTTTGAGGCCTAGTCTGCGGCGGTGACGTTGCAGCGACGGGCACGGCAGGATAGACTTCGGGCTCTGCGACGGGGAGCTGGGGCAGGTACGCGGTTTCCCGGTTTGGGGTATAGACGTCCCCTTTACCTGCCTCCACTCGTTCGGCTCCCTTCTCGGCGCCGTCTCCGGCCTTCAATCCTCCCGCGCCATCCTCAGAGGCGGTCTGTTTCCTCGTCTCGGGTGGCGTGCTCCGCTGACAGGTCTCGGTCTGCTGGGCCATCTCACGGCTCCACTCCGCCAACGTCTCTCGCTGCACCCGGGCCATCCTCCTTGCGAGGCCCTCCAGAGCGGTCTGTGCACACTCCCGGTCTCGGGGGAGCTGTGCTAGGACCTCCACTAGGCCTAGTGGGGTCGTTGTTTCCAGCAGGCTCCTGACCAACGGGTCGGTGCTGCTCTGCTCTCCCTCCTCTGTTTCTAGCAGGCTCCTGGCCAACGGGCCGGTGCTGCTCTGCTTTCTCGCCATCTCCGGGTAAGCTCCTCCGATACTCTTCTCCAGGCTTCTTGCCTCCGGGTGCGCTCGCTCTAGACTGCTCCAGGCGACACCCATCTTTGTTCTCTCCTTTCGTCTCCTCCCACCTCGAGGGCGGTCCCGGGGCCACTTGGTGACTGTCAGCTCCAGGGGCTGTTCTTTCACGCTGACAGACACCTCTAGCATCACAGTCTCTGTTGGTGGGGGCGGTTTCCACTTTTGGCGCCATTTTCGGTCCTGGCCCACGATGGGAGGCGGCCTCTCACCACCCTCTGGCACGCCCATAATGGCGTCCGCTCTTCCAAGGCGGGAAACCTTTGGAAATGGCGGGAATCGCTTCCCAGTGGCGGGAAACTCTGCAGATGGCGGGAAAACGCTGTTAATGGCGGACAACCGGCGGGAATCGACCTGTGATGGAGTCCGATGGCGGGGACCCTCCGGAACCGGCAGGAGACTTCTTTTTGAGGTAAACTTGCACTTTTCTTCAGGCACGCAGTACCCGGTTGTTGTGGGCACGTAATCCTGCCGACTACGCCAAAGTTGACGCGCCCCCTGGGCCATATTCTTTAGGGGGAATATCCGGAGCCGGATCAGATGGGAGTTGTAGTCTTCCGAGTGGCTGTGACCCGGTCCGTGCCCAGGGTGTCAAACTCAGTTGTATGTGGCAGTCCTACAGATGTTATTAAGTTCTTAATGTCGACTACGCCACCCGTTGTATTGCGGTCATTATGGCCGCCGCTGCAGCAGGGTCCGCTGAGGCTGATGGTGTAGGTGCAGCTTTTGATGGTATAACCCCCAACGGGTGGGGTATAGCCTCAGGGGGTCAGGTGCAGAGGATGGGGGTTGTGGTGGTGCAGCGTAGATGTAAAATGAAGACAGAGTCGGGTTGTGCAGTTTAGGGTATTTACTCACTGCTGATGTTCCGGTCACTCCAGCTTCAAGTGACCACCCGAGCCGTGCTGCGTCCACCAGGTCCTGGATCCAGCCAACCCCCAAACAAGTCCGGAGCGTGACCCTGAGCTCTCCTTCTGTCCTTTCCTCTGGCCGTCCCCACTAGTGATCCACCCAGGTCCAGCTCCCTCGGGCCTTCTGTTGGGAGACCCTTGGCCTTGGGTTCCCTGACCCTCCACGTGGTATGCCTTCGGGGTGGATGTGGTGGGTGGCCGTGGCAGACACTGCCCACGGCCTCCGGTCTCTGGCTAGGGTGTGCTTTTGCCCCCACCAGCTTGGGATCCGGTACCCTTTTGCCAACTCTTCACCCGCTGATGGACTTTGGGTTCTCAGAGTTCCTTTTCTGTTTCCCCCTCTGGGTCTTTCTGGCTTTCTCCTCTCTCTCTCTCTGGGGCTGCTCTGCTCCTCTTCCTCCTCTGACTTCTCTGCAAAGACTGACTGACTGACCCTGTTCTTTGATGGTGCCCACCTTATATACACCCTCTATGTGTGAGCTCAGGTGACCAGCACCCAATGAGCTCCTATCTTTACCCAGGCTGCTCCCCCTATCTGCCCCTACACTACTTGGGATGTACCACCCCCCTCCCACTCCAGCCAGGAACAGACTCGGTCGTACCTGCACATTTCTAAGTGGGAGTACCGTTGGTCTGTTCCTCGGAAATGGGATGTGTGTAGTGCATGCAGCCTACCGAGCTCAGTTCCACACTCCATCCTTACCCGGGAGTGGAATATCACACCTCTGGGTTGAGGTGCAATACCCCTGTAGCAGCCGAATCCTCAGGGTGCTACATATATTATACCTATAGTCAGGGGGGCACGGTGTATATTATACCTATAGTCAGGGGGGCACGGTGTATATTATACCTATAGTCAGGGGGGCACGGTGTATATTATACCTATAGTCAGGAGGGAACTGTGTGCATATTATACCTATAGTCAGGGGGGCACTGTGTATATTATACCTATAGTCAGGGGGGCACAGTGTATATTATACCTATAGTCAGGAGGGAACTGTGTGCATATTATACCTATAGTCAGGAGGGAACTGTGTATATTATACCTATAGTCAGGGGGGCACAGTGTATATTATACCTATAGTCAGGGGGGCACTGTGTGTATATTATACCTATAGTCAGGAGGGAACTGTGTGCATATTATACCTATAGTCAGGAGGGAACTGTGTGCATATTATACCTATAGTCAGGAGGGCACTGTGTATATTATACCTATAGTCAGGGGGGCACAGTGTATATTATACCTATAGTCAGGGGGGCACAGTGTATATTATACCTATAGTCAGGGGGGCACTGTGTGTATATTATACCTATAGTCAGGAGGGCACTGTGTGTATATTATACCTATAGTCAGGGGGGCACAGTGTATATTATACCTATAGTCAGGGGGGCACAGTGTATATTATACCTATAGTCAGGGGAGCACTGTGTATATTATACCTATAGTCAGGGGGGCACTGTGTATATTATACCTATAGTCAGGGGGGCACTGTGTGTATATTATACCTATAGTCAGGGGGGCACTGTGTGTATATTATACCTATAGTCAGGGGGGCACTGTGTATATTATACCTATAGTCAGGGGGGCACTGTGTGTATATTATACCTATAGTCAGGGGGGCACAGTGTATATTATACCTATAGTCAGGGGGGCACAGTGTATATTATACCTATAGTCAGGGGGGCACTGTGTGTATATTATACCTATAGTCAGGGGGGCACAGTGTATATTATACCTATAGTCAGGGGGGCACAGTGTATATTATACCTATAGTCAGGGGGGCACAGTGTATATTATACCTATAGTCAGGGGGGCACAGTGTATATTATACCTATAGTCAGGGGGCACTGTGTATATTATACCTATAGTCAGGGGGGCACAGTGTATATTATACCTATAGTCAGGGGGGCACTGTGTGCATATTATACCTATAGTCAGGGGGGCACTGTGTGCATATTATACCTATAGTCAGGGGGGCACAGTGTATATTATACCTCTAGTCAGGGGGCACTGTGTATATGACTCGCCCCCTGGGCCGTGGGGCACGCGTATCCGGGCGATAGGGAAACGATGGGGGTAGTAGTGGCGGCCCGGTCCCGCGGCTCAGGGTGGTCAGACCAATGGTAGTCTGCTAAGTGCTTCAGATAATGTCCGACTACGCCACCCGTGGATTGCGGTTATTAGGAACCGCCGCTGCAAGGCAGTCCGCTGGGGCTGATGATGGGTGCAGCTGAGGTGATGTGACTCCCCACGGGAAGAGTGCAGCCCCAGGGCAGTGTAGTGGATGTTGGGAGTGATGGTAGTGCGAGTCCCGGTGCTGATAGTGCTGGAGGCGCGAAGGAGCACACAGACAACAAGTTACAGTCCAGGGTCTTTACTCACAGTTCGTTTGTTCCAGGTCACTTCGGCCAGCAGTGACCGCCTGAGCCGTGCTGCGTCCACCAGGTGAGGGGCTCGGTCAACTCCCAGGCAGTTCAGGAGCATGGCTCAGGACCCCCTTTTATCCTTTCTCTGGCCTGCCTCACCAGTGACCCACTTTTGTCCAGCTGCCGCGGACCTGTGCGGTTAAACGTGGGCCCTGTCCTCCGCTGTCCTATATGGTGCCTTCCTAGCAGGTTTGATGAGGTGTCGCACCAATATATGATCACGACGACCGGTTTTTGGCTGAGGGTTGTTTCTCCTCCACTAACTTGGGATCCGGTACCCTTAATCTGCCTGACCCTGCACCCTGGATTCTCGCGGGTTCTTAGGGTCCCTTCCACCTTCTTGTTCCTGAGCCCTTCTGTTTCTCTGTCTCTCCTTCTTTGCAGTTCCTTTCTGTTTCTGTTCCTTTCTCTTGGAGCTGAGATGAGCCAGAATCTCAGCTCCCCTTCACCTCCTCCTCGGCCTCTTCTCCAGGCCCACTTCTCCTTCTCCTCTCAGGCCCCGGCCTCTTCCCTAGGCCTGCCTCTGGAGCAGCACTCAGCCTGAGCTGCTGCTCCCTGTCTTCTCCTCTCCACAGAACGAACGAACCTAGATCTAAGATGGTGCCCACCTTTTATACCTCCCTCTAGCCATGAGCCCAGGTGACCAGCAACCAATGAGCTCCTTCCTACGCTCAGGAACCGCCCCCTATCTGCCCCTACAGCACTGGGTGTTCCACCCCTCCCTCCCCACTCCAGCAGGGACATGGTCGGTCGTGCCTGCACTTCTGTCTAGTGGGAGCACCGTTGAGCTGTCCCTCGGAAATGGGGTGTGTGTGCTGCATGCAGCTAACTGAGCCCTGGTCCACACTCCATCCTTACCTGGGAGTGGAATATCACACCTCCGGTCTGAGGTGCAATACCCCTGTAGTGGCCGAACCCT
This sequence comes from Phyllobates terribilis, assembly GCF_046119375.1. Classification (NCBI taxonomy): domain Eukaryota; kingdom Metazoa; phylum Chordata; class Amphibia; order Anura; family Dendrobatidae; genus Phyllobates; species Phyllobates terribilis. Next base: position 50,709,406 of record NW_027362767.1, on the reverse strand, counting down.
CGGGGCGCTACATTCCCCCCTGGTAAAGCACAGCACGTCCTCGGGCTGGAAAAGAGCAAAAACAGTTGATTACAGGACATGCAAAACTTTTTCAATAACTTTTTTTTTTTTTTTTTTTTTTTTTTTTACATTAGAAACAGACGTTACGGTTCAACTCCCTTTATGGGACACACTTTTCTTTTCACTAGACATTATAGAAAACTTTTTCAATACTTCCGGAACTCTTTTGTATAAAACATTATAGAAAACTTTCACATGACTATTTAGCAGCATATAAAACCTTTTCACATAAAACATTTTTTAAGTAAAGCACATTCTTGGATCCTGGCGGCGGTGCAACTTGCGACCAGGTGTTCTTTCTTTTTAAAGGTGCAACAGTCCATTTTAACTGTGAGGTAGACGTTGCGGTTCTTGTATAAAACCAGTAGGGGGCGCTTTAAGAAGCGCAACTATATACATGAGATTGGCCGTTCCCAGTCCTCGGCCGGTTTTGGGGAGGGGAATGGCTGCTCACAGTCCTCAGCCTGTTAGGGGAAGAGGGATGGCTGCTCTCAGTCCTCAGCCAGGTTACTTAGGGGATAGGGCATAACGTTCACACAGTCCTATATCAGTCCCAACGGGGACCACACGCAATTTGAAACAGTCCCACACAGTTCCTTTGCACCCTTACGGGTAACTATTTACAATGCCACTTGACCGTTCACTGGTAACGGTGTCTTCGTGACGCTCCTTCTTCCTCCTCATACGGATCTTCAGGCCCGTCCGGGCCCTCCTGGTACTCAGCGTCCGAGTAGTGCTGTTCCTCCTCCTCTACTACTCGGCGGACGTGTAGGGCGTACCACCCCTTCACGCCTTGGTGTCGGGTGTAAGACACCACGTCGCCTGGGAATAGATCCCGCCCACGATGGCCTTCCGGTAGGTGACTCTCCATATCTCTCCTTGTCACAAACACGTCACTGATGGTCTCGGGGTCTCGGATGAAGCCCCAGCCGCGCTCCATCTGGAACTTCACCACAGTCCCGGTGACTCGGGGTCTGCGGGCAGTTCGGGGATCTAGTCGCGCCTTCATTTTCTGCTCCGCGCTCTGGACCTGCAGCTTCTCTTGCTTCACCCGCCGCTCTCGCTGCTCCTTCTCAAACATCTCCAGCTGTTGGCGGCAGGCCTCCCGCCGCTCAGCTGCGCCCGCTCGCGTTTCTTTCGTGAACCCCATCAGGTCCTCCCCTGTGGGGTCCCATTCAAACTGGGCATCTTCCAATGGCAGCTGGGGGATTTCCTGAGGCGCCGGAGCAGGTATGAGGGGCTCAGAGGGTACTTCGACCTCCGCGGACGGGCTCCTCCGGAAGCGGGGGTTGACAAACTCGGGGGGCCAGATGAAAGGCAGCCCATCCGGAGTGGTGTATTGGGCGAAGAGATCCGCGCCCAGTGGTGGTACTGCAGCAGCAGGGGGCGCAGGTGGGTTGGCGGCGCCCGGGGGCACGTGACCTTGCGACCAGTCCCGTGCTGGTTGTTTCCTGGTTGCTCCCAAGAGCGGTACAGCAGGTGCAGGGGGTTCCGTCAGGGCAGCGGCGCCCGGGGGCGCAGGGCCTTGCGGCCGGACCTGCGATGGTGGTTGGCTGAGCCCGCCCGGGGTCAGAGGGCACGGCGTGGGGCGGGGCTCACCGGCAGCGTCGACGGCCTGGGGGCCGGTTGATGGCGGCGGGGGCACGGTGTCGACGGCGGGTCCCGGTGCGTTGGGCTCCGTGACGGGGTGCAGGGGCAGGTCGGCGGCCTCAGGATTCAGTGCAGGGGTGTCTCCGTTACCTGCCTCTGCTGTCGCGGCCTCCTCCGCGGCATTGTCCTCGGCCTCCGCTCGGCCTTCATTGCCCTCGGTGGCTGGTGCGCTGCTCGTCGATGGCGCCTTCGGCTGCAGGATCACAGCCCGCCGGGCCACTTCCTTCTTCCATCCGGCGATCACGTCCTGCTGCGCCCGGACCATCCTCCGGTCCAGCTCTTCCAACGCCGCCCGTGTATATTCGGGGTCCTCCTTGGGGAGATGGGCTAACAGCTCGGTGAGGCTGCATGGTGGTGTAGCTTGCAGCAGGCCCTTTGCCAGGGTACCGGAACTGGTTTCTCCCTCCATCTCCGGGTGCGGCCTGGCCAGACTGATCCAGACTGCGCCCTGCCCCACAGTTTTCTTCTCTCTCCGCCCCCAGAGGGGGTGGTCCTGGGGCATTCTGCTGACAATCACTTTCAGGGGCAGCCCCCCCATGTTGATGGACACCTCCACTGCTGCATTCATGGCTGGTGGGGGCGGGCTCCTTCTTTGGCGCCATTCTGGGACCTGGCCCACGATGGGAGGTGGCTTCCTGCTGTCTTTTGGTGCGCACATAATGGCGTCCGCTCTGCCAGGGCGGGAAAGACGGATGAAGATAGCGGGAAACGGTCCAAGATGGCGTCTGATGGCGGGAATCAGCTCCGGATGGCGGGAAACGACTCCGGACGGCGGGAAACTTCTTTTTAAGGTACATGTGCAATTTTCTTCAGGCACGCAATACCCGCTTGTGGCGAGTTGGTAATGATCCTGCCGACTACGCCAAAGCTGACTCGCCCCCTGGGCCGTGGGGCACGCGGATCCGGGCGATAGGGAAACGATGGGGGTAGTAGTGGCGGCCCGGTCCCGCGGCTCAGGGTGGTCAGACCAATGGTAGTCTGCTAAGTGCTTCAGATAATGTCCGACTACGCCACCCGTGGATTGCGGTTATTAGGAACCGCCGCTGCAAGGCAGTCCGCTGGGGCTGATGATGGGTGCAGCTGAGGTGATGTGACTCCCCACGGGAAGAGTGCAGCCCCAGGGCAGTGTAGTGGATGTTGGGAGTGATGGTAGTGCGAGTCCCGGTGCTGATAGTGCTGGAGGCGCGAAGGAGCACACAGACAACAAGTTACAGTCCAGGGTCTTTACTCACAGTTCGTTTGTTCCAGGTCACTTCGGCCAGCAGTGACCGCCTGAGCCGTGCTGCGTCCACCAGGTGAGGGGCTCGGTCAACTCCCAGGCAGTTCAGGAGCATGGCCCAGGACCCCGTTTTATCCTTTCTCTGGCCTGCCTCACCAGTGACCCACTTTTGTCCAGCTGCTGCGGACCTGTGCGGTTAAACGTGGGCCCCGTCCTCCGCTGTCCTATATGGTGCCTTCCTAGCAGGTTTGATGAGGTGTCGCACCAATATATGATCACGACGACCGGTCTTTGGCTGAGGGTTATTTCTCCTCCACTAACTTGGGATCCGGTACCCTTAATCTGCCTGACCCTGCACCCTGGATTCTCGCGGGTTCTTAGGGTCCCTTCCACCTTCTTGTTCCTGAGCCCTTCTGTTTCTCTGTCTCTCCTTCTTTGCAGTTCCTTTCTGTTTCTGTTCCTTTCTCTTGGAGCTGAGATGAGCCAGAATCTCAGCTCCCCTTCACCTCCTCCTCGGCCTCTTCTCCAGGCCCACTTCTCCTTCTCCTCTCAGGCCCCGGCCTCTTCCCTAGGCCTGCCTCTGGAGCAGCACTCAGCCTGAGCTGCTGCTCCCTGTCTTCTCCTCTCCACAGAACGAACGAACCTAGATCTAAGATGGTGCCCACCTTTTATACCTCCCTCTAGCCATGAGCCCAGGTGACCAGCAACCAATGAGCTCCTTCCTACGCTCAGGAACCGCCCCCTATCTGCCCCTACAGCACTGGGTGTTCCACCCCTCCCTCCCCACTCCAGCAGGGACATGGTCGGTCGTGCCTGCACTTCTGTCTAGTGGGAGCACCGTTGAGCTGTCCCTCGGAAATGGGGTGTGTGTGCTGCATGCAGCTAACTGAGCCCTGGTCCACACTCCATCCTTACCTGGGAGTGGAATATCACACCTCCGGTCTGAGGTGCAATACCCCTGTAGCGGCCAAACCCTCGGGGCGCTACATTTATTATACCTATAGTCAGGGGGCACAGTGTATATTATACCTATAGTCAGGGGGGCACAGTGTATATTATACCTATAGTCAGGGGGGCACTGTGTGTATTATATACCTATAGTCAGGGGGGCACTGTGTGTATATTATACCTATAATCAGGGGGGCACTGTGTGTATATTATACCTATAATCAGGGGGGCACAGTGTATATTATACCTATAGTCAGGGGGCACAGTGTATATTATACCTATAGTCAGGGGGCACAGTGTATATTATACCTATAGTCAGGGGGCACAGTGTATATTATACCTATAGTCAGGGGGCACAGTGTATATTATACCTATAGTCAGGGGGGCACTGTGTATATTATACCTATAGTCAGGGGGGCACTGTGTGTATTATATACCTATAGTCAGGGGGGCACTGTGTGTATTATATACCTATAGTCAGGGGGGCACTGTGTGTATATTATACCTATAGTCAGGGGGGCACAGTGTATATTATACCTATAGTCAGGGGGCACTGTGTGTATATATAAATGCTAAAATCTTGCAGTTTACGCTGAGCTTCACATTGTGCTGACATCTCCTGTTCTGCCGAGATCACTTTTCAGCAGTCGTCTCATTATCATCACTGGCAGGATAAGCAGCATTTATACATGGATAACAGGATCCGCTGTTCACAGTAAAAGATGGTCATTGGCTCGTGAAAACACTGAAGGGATCAGTAAGGAATGAGCAAGCATGCAGCAAACAATCAGCAAATCTGTGATATTTTTTATGTTCTCTCCTGACAGATGGAGGCAAAGGTCGTCATGGTCAAATTTTTGCAGAGATTTGATTTCGAGTTGGTGGAAGGTCAGAGCTTTAGGTTTTATGATATCGGCACCCTGCGCCCCTTGGATGGTGTGCTGTGCAGACTGAGACCCCGGACAGATCGCAAACCAGCAAAGAATTAAAGTTGTTGTCTCTGTTTCCAAAGAAGAACGCCTGGATTAGTTGTCATTCATACCGGTGTACAAATTCTCCACCTTTTTCGATGCCGGGTCTCTTGCATCACTGCCAAATATGTTATTTTTATATTAAAGCTTTATCAACCAGCCGAATAAAAGTATCATTTTATTTATGCTGCATGATAAAAAAAAGTACAATTAGAACCTTCAAAACCAATGATAAAATGCTGTGTTTTTTTTTATTCCACCTCCAAAAAATATAAAAATCTATGTTATTCAATAAATAATATGTACACCAGAATGATGGGACTATAGTAACAAAATCATCCTGCAAAATCACGCTCTCATAAAGCTACATCAAAGACTGAAAACTGTTGTTAGGTGGTTAGGTGCCAGAGAGCCCCTTTAAACTCTGTGAGATTGCATTTGGGCGAAGCCGTTTAGAGGAAATTTCGCAACTTCGCCTCTGTGGATATTGTGCCGCTGAAAGAAAATAGGGCGAAAGGAAAACACTGGCATAAAAGTAATAAAAATTACAAATGTAGACACTGTTTTTCAGCACTCGTGTGAATGAGGCTTTTCCTTAGTTTACTTGTAAAATGTTTATACATAACAGTAGGTAAAAGCAATAATTAATGTAAAGATAAAAGTCAAAATTTAGAATTTTTTTGGTTCAATTTCTCAATGTTTTTATTGAGCAAAGTAAGAATGACTGTGCCAATTTTACCAATAAAGTTTGTATTAATACAGAAATACATTGAGCCTTGTGGTTATTAATTTGATTACTCGTGGCTCAGTGGTTAGCACTGCAGCCTTGCAGCCCTGGGGTAATGGGTTCAAATCCCACCAAGGACAACATCTGCAAGGAGTTTGTATGGTTACGTGGGTTTCCTCTGGGTTCTCTGGTTTCCTCCCACACTCCAAAGACATACTGATAGGGAATTTAGATTGTGAGCCCCAATGGGGACAGTGCCGATGAAGTCTATAAATTGTCTGAATTGTAAAGCGCTGCGGAATATGGTGGCGCTATATAAATAAAAAGATTATTATTAAGGTGGCCATTCACATTTGATTAAAGGGTGATTACCAAATTATACACTTTTTATCAATACAGGATCACTTGCTGATCCCTGGGATCCACATCCACGTCTTGAAAATGTGCTCTGAAGTTGTCACGTGTGTGTCAGATGTGACAGTCGCTCTGCAGTTGGTTGCAAAAGATCTCTTTGTTTGGCATTACAGACACCTTCTTAGATCTGTCTCACGCTAGGACCCGGCGACTACCTCCCTCCTGCTATTTGACACCCAGGCCTGGGTGTTTAAATACTTTATGTTTGCTACAGGGAGGTGCCGGTGATATTCACATGTTTCCTTGTGGAGGCTTAGAGCTATTGCAGTCTGCTTACTTCCTTTCTGGTGTTAGGAGGGCGTGTGGTGTAATCTCTCTGAAGTCTGCTCAAGCTAAGTTACTTTCCCCCGTGTATGTCTCCCTTATTGTCTTTAGTTGTTAGTGGGGACTGACTAGTGCTCCCCCTCCCTTCCCTAACCAGGGTCAATCTATAGGGAAATACAGGGTTTAGGTTCCTGTGCGGTGATTGGTGAGGAACCAATATAGGGACAATGTAACATACCTGGCGGCGTCTTTGCATAGTGGTCTATCTCCCACTGTGCAAGAGCGCGCACTTGAGAATGTCTCTCTGGCTTCCCTCCATGCTGTCTGTTTGTGTCTGTTTCTGCTGCTTAAGGGCGGCGCCCGATCACTTCCTGCTTTTTGTACCTGCTGCAGGCACACCCCTTGTGCGTCCTCAGCCTATTGCTGTCTGTCACCTGGTATTTAACCCAGCTGCTCCAATCAATCCCTGCCTGAGCATCTTGCCCTGTCAGTTGGCTTTTGTCTCTGACATGCGAGGTCCTTTCTATGTTACCTGTCTTGCAGTATCTGTTCCCATGTCTGTACTGTGTCCTATCTGTGTACCCTAACCTGCAGTCTGTACATGTTCCTTGCCTCTTGTCTGCCTATCCTGGAGGCTGTATTTCCAGGCCTGTCTGAACACGCTCCTGTTCCTCCCGCCTTCTAGGGGCCGATTACCTAGACCTGCTCCTGTATCTTGTCTGTCCTGTCTGAACACGCTCCTTGCCTGTTCGTCCCGCCTCTCTGGGGGCCGTATTCCCAGACCCGCTCCTGTATTCCGCTGCAGTGTCGGTCTCCTCCGTACACTCAGTTCCAGTCTGAACTCTCTCCTATCTTTTACCTGTTTTTTCTCTATGTCCGTTCCTTTCCTTTTTCTGCAGAGTCTGAACTCGTACCTAACTCCTGCTTGTTGTCTCTGTACTCCCGTTTGTGAGTTTGTGGTCCACTCGCTACTTCTCTGCAAGTACCCTGTGGGTATCTGGCTCTGCCTTTCCCTTCCTGTCTGTTCCGTGTGAACAGAGCCCTGTCCCCCCTGCTCTGCCTTGCTTTCCGCTCCAGGCGGCCTCGTCCTGCTCTGCTCTTGCTCACCGCTCCAGACGGCCTCGTCCTGCTCTGCTCTTGCTCACCGCTCCAGGCGGCCTCGTCCTGCTCTGCTCTTGCTCACCGCTCCAGGCGGTCTCGTCCTGCTCTGCTCTTGCTCACCGCTCCAGGCGGTCTCGTCCTGCTCTGCTCTTGCTCACCGCTCCAGGCGGTCTCGTCCTGCTCTGCTCTTGCTCACCGCTCCAGGCGGTCTCGTCCTGCTCTGCTCTTGCTCACCGCTCCAGGCGGTCTCGTCCTGCTCTGCTCTTGCTCACCGCTCCAGGCGGTCTCGTCCTGCTCTGCTCTTGCTCACCGCTCCAGGCGGTCTCGTCCTGCTCTGCTCTTGCTCACCGCTCCAGGCGGTCTCGTCCTGCTCTGCTCTTGCTCACCGCTCCAGGCGGTCTCGTCCTGCTCTGCTCTTGCTCACCGCTCCAGGCGGTCTCGTCCTGCTCTGCTCTTGCTCACCGCTCCAGGCGGTCTCGTCCTGCTCTGCTCTTGCTCACCGCTCCAGGCGGTCTCGTCCTGCTCTGCTCTTGCTCACCGCTCCAGGCGGTCTCGTCCTGCTCTGCTCTTGCTCACCGCTCCAGGCGGTCTCGTCCTGCTCTGCTCTTGCTCACCGCTCCAGGCGGTCTCGTCCTGCTCTGCTCTTGCTCACCGCTCCAGGCGGTCTCGTCCTGCTCTGCTCTTGCTCACCGCTCCAGGCGGTCTCGTCCTGCTCTGCTCTTGCTCACCGCTCCAGGCGGTCTCGTCCTGCTCTGCTCTTGCTCACCGCTCCAGGCGGTCTCGTCCTGCTCTGCTCTTGCTCACCGCTCCAGGCGGTCTCGTCCTGCTCTGCTCTTGCTCACCGCTCCAGGCGGTCTCGTCCTGCTCTGCTCTGACCCTTTGCTCACCGCTCCAGGCGGTCTCGTCCTGCTCTGCTCTTGCTCACCGCTCCAGGCGGTCTCGTCCTGCTCTGCTCTGACCCTTTGCTCACCGCTCCAGGCGGTCTCGTCCTGCTCTGCTCTGACCCTTTGCTCGCTGCTCCGGCAGTCCTACTCTGCTCTGACCCTTTGCTCGCTGCTCCGGCAGCCTCGTCCTGCTCTGACCCTTTGCTCGCTGCTCCGGCAGCCTCGTCCTGCTCCCTCTAGATTGCTGCTCCGGTAGTTTGCTCTGACCCTTTGCTCGCTGCTCTGGCAGTCTCGCTCTGTTTCCTCTTGCTCACTGCTCCGGCAGTCCTACCCTGCTCTTACCCTTTGCTCGCTGCTCCGGCAGTCTCGCTCTGCTCTGACTCTTTGCTCCGCTCCTGGCGGCCTCGTCTTGCTCTCAACCTGCTGTGTTTGTATACCGCTTCTGCGGTTCTGTTCCAGAAGTCCCAGTCTGTACTGGGTTCTATCCTCTCTGTGCTCCAACCTGTTGTACCTGCCAGTACCTCCCCGTCTGCATACCAGTGTGCCAGCCTAAACCTTCCAGTTCCTGTATTCCCCGGTGTGGGCCAACAGCCGTGTCCGGAGTCTGACCTGGAGTAGACCCTGGTACCTCTGCTCGGTTCCTCCCTGGTGCACTGGCGTCGTATGCCGTCGTGCGATCTTGGTCGGATCGGGCAGACACTTAGTTACGCCCCTCCAGGCACTCTCCGGTACGGTACAGTGGAGTCACTACAATCACACGCACACGCCGCTCAGTCCGGGCGTGTGCATTACAGACAATAGAGGAAACAATGTGATATCAGATCAGCCTTGGAGGTCTCCACTCCCCCTTTCCCTAGTGTCTGGGCTCCCTTCCCCTCTTCCCTTTGTGTTGCACTTAGTCTTTCCTTCACCTTGCATGACGTCATCACCGGCCGTGCACATTTAGAGAAAAAAACAAAAACCTGACACTTGGGTTTATTTGTGTGGGTTTTTTTTTCCCTTTCTCCCTTGGTATGGGTTCAGTTGCAGAGCTCGCAGAGCGGCTGCGCGGTCTGTCACTGGAGGTGAATGACCTCCGCTGTGAGGTTCAGCAACAGCATCAGGTCTCTAATGTGGGGGTCTCTGCAGGTAGGCCTGTCCAGCCTGAACCTAAGATTGCCCTCCCAGACAGGTTTTCAGGAGGTAGGGAGAAGTTTTTTGTGTTTAAGGAGACCTGCAAACTGTACTTTAAACTTCATCCTTACTCCTCCAGAAGTGAGGAGCAACGAGTGGCAATTGTGATCTCTCTACTGCAGGGAGATCCGCAATCCTGGGCTTTTTCTTTAACCCAGGATTCGGTTTGTCTCCAGTCTGTGGAGGAGTTTTTTAGGGCCCTGGCCCTCATCTATGATGATCCTGACCGAGTCGCCTTGGCTGCGTCTAGGCTACGTCGCCTTCAGCAGGGGAATCGGTCAGTGGAGACGTACAGTTCTGAATTCCATAGATGGGCAACGGATTCCAAATGAAATGACTCAGCCCTTAGAAGCCAATTTTGTGAGGGCCTTACTGAAAGGGTGAAAGATGCTTTGGCAGTATATGAAACCCCTGAGTCCTTGGAGGCTGCCATGTCTTTTGGCTATACGTATTGATAGATGCCTTTGGGATAGACAGGTGAGACCACTTACTCCGGGGGCTTTTGGGCGGGGTTATGTACCTCTGCTGGGGGAACTGTCTGGCGGTGAACCAGTACTGGGGAAGGTGGAGGAACCCATGCAGTTAGGGGGTTTCTCTGCATCATACATTTCCCCGGAGATTCACAAGAATAAAGGTGTATGTCTTTTTGTGGGAAAAAGGGACATTTTATTGGGGTCTGTCCTTCGATTGCTAAGCAAAAGGAAACTCGATTAACCCTTGGTCGTCTGGATTTGGATAAGCAGGGGGTGCATTTATTGCCAACCTGCAGTTCCCGGTTTGTCCTGACAGCAGAGGTGGAGCTAGAGAGCAAAACTGAGAAAATGTCTGTGTTTGTTGACAGTAGAGCTGGAGTCACCATGGTTGATGCTGAGTTTGTGAAAACTCATGGTCTTGCTTGCTGTACTTTAGCTAAGCCTATTCCCATCTTCACCATCAACTCAGAGCCACTTGCACAGAAAACATTAACTCAGATTGTACATAATCTAAAACTGAGGCTGGAGTCGGTTAATTGTGAAATAATCCCTTGCTATGTCTTGGACTGTCTTCCCACCCCAATTGTTTCGGGTTTTCCCTGGTTGGTGAAACATAATCCGTTGGTGGATTGGCAAACCAGGGAGCTCATTGAATATAGAGATTACTGCCATGAGAACTGTTTAGATATTTCCCTTGCTACAGTCTCTACGGAAATATTACCTGCTTTTCTGTCTGGTTTTGAGGACGTTTTTTCTGAGAGGGGATGTCAGGATTTGCCTCCTCATCGTGCATATAACTGTCCTATTAACCTGACCCCCGGAGCTAAACTCCCGAAGTCCAGACAGTATAATCTTTCTGGCCCTGAGAGACAAGCCATGAAGGATTGGAGAAGGGACATATCAGGCCCTCATCTTCTCCCGTGGCGGCAGGGTTCTTCTTCGTGAAGAAAAAAGATGGCGACCTATGTCCTTATTTAGATTTCTGGTAATCAAATCAAATTACCATCCAAGATCCATACCTTCTTCCTCTGATTCCAGATTTGTTCAGCCAGGTTGTGGGAGCTAAGGTATTCTCCAAGTTGGATTTAAGGGGAGCCTACAATCTGGTTAGAATCAGAGAGGGGGATGAATGGATAACAGCGTTCAATACCCCGGGAGGGCATTTCGAGAGTCTGGTTATGCCTTTCGGTTTGACCAATGCACCTGCGGTGTTCCAGCATTTCATAAATTATATTTTCAATCATTTGGTGCGGAGGTTTGTGATGGTCTATCTAGATGATATTTAAGTTTACTCACCTGATTTTGAGGCACATCTGGGGCATGTTAAATAGGTGCTCCAGATATTAAGGGATAACAAACTATATGCCAAACTAGAAAAATGTGTTTTCGCAGTTCAAGAGGTGCAGTTTTTGGGGTACTTGTTGTCCTCTTCGGGTTTTCAGATGGATCCAGAGCTTTACTAATTTTTACCAGAAATTCATCCAAAATTACTCAGTAATCGTGAAACCCCTTACTGACATGACTAGTAGAGATGAGCGTTGTTCTACTCGAACTGTTCGCCAATCTCAAATTCGAGCTGTTTTGGGCGGTGTTCGAGCCGTTCGGCGAACATGAACAATTTGAGAAAAATTCGGCTGTTCGAGGTTATGTTCGATAACTGTTCGTGCACCAAAATCATAACTGGATTTTTTCTCAGTAATGATGAAAATTAATGTTAATACGCAGTTTGAGTGTACAGCGGGGTGGGGGGAGGGGCAGGGGATGGATCTCTGCAGGAACAATGAAGATCTCCATTTTTTTTTCTCTTTCCCGCATTTACAGTGGGGAGGTGTAGTCTGTCAGCCTATCAGCAGAGCACACACGGAGCGAAGTGCTTTTTTTCACACAAGCAAGGGCATGTGTCATTGGCAGTGTATGTCACATGTCCTTGCCCTATAAGACCAAGCCATTTTCCCCGTCGCCACCATTTTCTCACTGCTGCAGCTGCGTGTTAGACGGCACCGCTGTTGCTGTGTGCGCTATACCTTGTTAATTTCAAGCCAATTTTCGCACAAATATACAGATAGCTTGGGAGTAGGGAATAGTTGTGATTGCAGTCCTTTTAAGGACTAGGTTACAGCATTTCCTACGACTTTTATCAGGCAGGTCTGTGCTCTTAAATAGATAGGTTGTGGGAGTAAAGACTAATTGTAATTGGAGTCCTTTTCAGGACTAGGTTACATCAGTTCCTATCAGTTTTTGCCAGGCAGGTCTGTGCCAGTGCTGTGCAAGTTTTTTTCACAGCATTTGGCTGAATCTAGCAAAGCTAATCCTTTTTGGCCTATTGCAGAGTGTGTTAGTCAGTGCAGTAGCCTATCTGTGTTGCAAGATATACCACCTGTGTATAGAATACCAATTTTTTTACTGCACCTAGTGAAGTAAAATCTTTTGGGCATAGCATCATTCTATTAGTCCATCTATACTGACCTCCATCAGGTTGCAAACTGAATATATTTTTTTCTGCATCTACCTCTGAAAAAATATTGGGCTTCTAGCTGTGTGTGGGTCTTGTTCTATTAATCCATCTATACTGACCTCCATCAGGTTGCAAACTAAATATAATTTTTTTCTGCATCTAGCTCTGAAAAAATATTTGGCCTTCTAGTAGTGTGTCGGACTTTCTCTATTAGTCCATCTATACTGACCTCCATCAGGTTGCAAATTAAAAATAATTTTTATCTGCATCTACAGTACCTCTGAAAAAATATTTGGGCTTCTAGCTGTGTGTGGGACTTGGTGTATTAGTCCATCTATACTGACCTCCATCAGGTTGCAAACTGAATATATTTTTTTCTGCATCTACCTCTGAAAAAATATTGGGCTTCTAGCTGTGTGTGGGTCTTGTTCTATTAATCCATCTATACTGACCTCCATCAGGTTGCAAACTGAATATAATTTTTTTCTGCATCTAGCTCTGAAAAAATATTTGGCCTTCTAGTAGTGTGTCGGACTTTCTCTATTAGTCCATCTATACTGACCTCCATCAGGTTGCAAATTAAAAATAATTTTTATCTGCATCTACAGTACCTCTGAAAAAATATTTGGGCTTCTAGCTGTGTGTGGGACTTGTTGTATTAGTCCATCTATACTGACCTCCATCAGGTTGCAAACTGAATATATTTTTTTCTGCATCTACCTCTGAAAAATATTGGGCTTCTAGCTGTGTGTGGGTCTTGTTCTATTAATCCATCTATACAGACCTCCATCAGGTTGCAAACTGAATATAATTTTTTTCTGCATCTAGCTCTGAAAAAATATTTGGCCTTCTAGCAGTGTGTGGGACTTGTTCTATTAGTCCACCTATACTGACCTCCATCAGGTTGCAAACTGAATATATTTTTTTCTGCATCTACCTCTGAAAAAATATTGGGCTTCTAGCTGTGTGTGGGTCTTGTTCTATTAATCCATCTATACAGACCTCCATCAGGTTGCAAACTGAATATAATTTTTTTCTGCATCTAGCTCTGAAAAAATATTTGGCCTTCTAGCAGTGTGTGGGACTTGTTCTATTAGTCCATCTATACTGACCTCCATCAGGTTGCAAACTGAATATATTTTTTTCTGCATCTACCTCTGAAAAAATATTGGGCTTCTAGCTGTGTGTGGGACTTGTTGTATTAGTCCATCTATACTGACCTCCATCAGGTTGCAAATTGAATATAATTTTTTTCTGCATCTAACCCAGCCAATAGTTTTGGCCTAATACCACAGTTTGGCCACTCAGCTCTGCTCGGTTACCATCCATTGTTTTTTTGTGCAAACAACTCCAGAGTTGTGAATTAGTTAACCACCAAAATGAGTGGAAAAAGGCCTGCTGCTGGTAGAAAGGGGAATAGGCGTGTTGGGAAGGGGAAAAAAGGTTGTGTCCGTGGGGTAGGTGTTAAAGCAACAGTAACATCTGCAGAAGAAAGACCATCTTCCAGCCAAACTAAAATGTCTACTTCTTTTAGCGGACAATGTGATAAGATCCCTTTCTTACGGCCACGCCAATCGCTACAAATTCCAGATGAGGCACAAAAACAGCAGGTGCTTCAACGGATATCAAGTGCTCCTTTAAGTGGGCTCTCCTCCACATCAACTTCAACATCACAAATACTCCAGTCCTCAAAGGTGTCACCCAAATCGCACTTGCTTCCTCACAGCTCCCAAATCTCCAGCTGCCTGTCTGAGTATGAGGTAGAACAGATGGTTGAGTCTGCAGAGCTGTTTACTCATACTATAGCCTGGGAATCAGAGGTCGACTCCAGCGCTTCTGTGAATCCAGACGAGGAAATGATCTGCACTGATGCCCAGAATCTTTATGAGTCGGATCCAGGACCAGACGCAGAAGGTTCTGACCATAATGTAGACCCTCATTCCCAAACTGTAACTCCTGTTGGTGGAGACAATGAGGAAGACGATGATAAGACTCAAATACCTGATTGGAGCGACAACTTTAGTTTTTTGTCAGGGCAGGAACAGGTTGGCTCTGAGGACGACGGGTGTGATAACGCACAGGGTGATGATGATGAGGTCGGAGATCCCACTTACTGTCAACCCACAGTCAGCCAAGAGATGAGGTCAGCAGAGGAGGTGGAGGAAGATGCTAGTGACGACGAGGTCAGGTTGCGCCTTCCTGGACAGAGACGTAGTACTGGAAGCACGTCAACAACTGCATCCTCAAACACAACTCTGCCTCTCACCACAAGTCGTGGTGGCTCTTCAGGTCGTATGGGTGCTAAGCCTTGCATAGCCTGGGCATTTTTTCAGATCGATAAAGATGACCCAACTCGTGTTATCTGTAACATTTGTCAGCAAAAGCTAAGTAGAGGCCAAAAAATACATAGTTTGAGTACTTCATGCATGAACCGGCACATGGACATGAAGCATAAGTTGCAGTGGGAAGCTCAGTGTGCTACAATGCGGTCTAGCCGGCCGGGCCAACCACCGTCTGCCATATCTTGTGCATCCGCGGCCTCTTCATCCTCTGTGACTGGGGGGACAGCAGTCACACCTGTTTTGGGGCGCAGACCTGCCACCTCTTTACCCGCAACAGCCAGCGTGATTGGCAGGTCATCATTTTCTTTGGAGGTGGTAACACCAGCTGGTCTTGAGCGCTGTCCGACATCGATAGCACCACCTTTGGATCAAGGCAACCTAACATGTCCGCCTGCATCTTCCTCACAGACCGGCAGTTTGCCGGGGACACCCTTATCAACCCCGTCTAAGCACAATAGCCAGCCCTCGGTCCCTCAGATGTGGACAAGTAAAAGACCATTTCCTCCTAGCCATGAGAAAGCTAAGAGGTTGAATTTCACCATCTGCAAGCTCTTGGCTACAGAAATGCTGCCTTTCCGCCTGGTGGACACAGAGGATTTTCGAGACCTTATGTCCGTCGCAGTGCCCCAGTACCAGATGCCCAGTCGGCACTACTTCTCAAAGAAAGGTGTGCCTGCGCTCCACCAGCATGTCGCACACAACATCACCGCTTCTTTGAGAAACTCTGAGTGTGACAGGGTGCATTTCACCACAGACACTTGGACGAGTAGGCATGGACAGGGGCGTTACATGTCGCTGACTGGGCACTGGGTAACTATGGTGACAGCAGGACAAGGGGCTGCTGTCCAAGTCTTGCCGTCCCCACGAGTTGTGCGTCAATCCTCTTTATGTCAAAGTTCCACCACTGCTTCTGCCTCCTCAACCTCCTCTCGGTCTTCCACCTGCACCCAAAGCCTGTCTGGTCATGCCACAAGCTTTCTAACTGCACAGAAGGGATCCTGCACACCTCCTTACTATGCTGGCAGTAGGGCTCAACGTCATCAGGCGGTTTTTACATTGAAATGTCTGGGAAATGTGAGTCACACAGCTGAGGAGTTGTGGTCAGCTCTGGAGAACCAATTTCATGAATGGTTGTCTCCACTGGACCTGAAACCAGGGAAGGCCGTGTGCGACAATGCTGCAAACCTGGGTGCGGCCCTTCGCCGGGGCAATGTCACACACGTGCCTTGTATGGCTCACGTGTTGAACCTGGTTGTCCAGCAATTTTTAGCCCACTGTCCCAGACTAGATGGCCTTCTGCAGAGGGCACGGTCGCTGTGTGCTCACTTCCGCCGTTCGCATCCCGCAGCTCAGCGACTTACATCTCTACAGAAGTCGTTGGGCCTGCCACTTCACCGGCTAAAATGCGATGTGCCTACCCGGTGGAATTCAACTCTGCACATGTTGCAGCGACTGTGGCAGCACCGACAAGCCCTGGTGCAATACGTTCTGACGTATAGCCTGGGCCAACGAGATTCAGAGGTGGGGCAAATCACGCTGGAGGAGTGGTCTCAGATCAGGGACCTATGCACCCTTCTGCACAGTTTTGAAATGGCGACGAAGATGTTTAGTGCTGACGATGCCATTATCAGCATGACTATTCCGGTGATTTACATGCTGGAGCACATGTTAAACAGAATTCGGAGTCAGGTGGTGGCACAAGAGGAGGTGGAGGAAGTAGAGGAGGAGGAGTTGTATGCGGAAGGGCTAACATCTGCAAGGTCCAGACGGTCGGCAGCACCAAGGCGGCAGGCATGTGAGGGTGGGGGAGATGGTTTTACCAGGGCGCATGGTAGCAGCCAAACTAGTGAGGAAGGTGCAGGAGCCCAGGAAGAAGTGGAGGACGAACTGATGGAAGACTCATCAGATGAGGGAGACCTTGATCACATTTCTGTTGTGCGAGGTTGGGGGGAGAGGACAGAGGAAGGAAGCATGATTGTTACCTCGCCACCAACACAACAGGGACTTGGTGCTCCTGGATGCGCAACACACATGAGTGCCTTCTTGCTGCACTACCTGCAACATGACCCTCGAATTGTGAGAATTAGAAATAATCCTGACTACTGGGTTGCCACACTGTTAGATCCCCGGTACAAAAGTAAATTTGCAGAAATTATTCCTGCCATAGAAAGGGATGCACGCATGCAGGAGTATCAGCAGAGACTGTTGCAGAATCTTACATGTGCTTTTCCACAAAATACCAGTGGTGCACGTAGTGAATCTCACAGTTCCAACTTGCCAACCGTGGGACCGTCAAGTGTTCAGCACTCAAACCGTGACAGAACCACAGTATCTGCTGGTAACATCAATTTTGCGGAATCATTTCACCACTTTTTTAGCCCATCCTTTGCAAGGCCACAGGAGACAAGAAGTCTGACACATAGTCAACGCCTAGAGACGATGGTACAGAAGTATCTCCAAGTAAACATTGAAGCCACGACTGTGTCACTGGACCCTTGCTCTTTTTGGGCTTCCAATCTGGATAAATGGCCGGAGCTAGCCACTTACGCCTTGGAGATCTTGTCATGCCCCGCAGCCAGCGTTCTGTCTGAACGTGTGTTCAGCGCTGCTGGTGGTGTGCTGACAGATAAGCGCACGCGGCTCTCCACTGATAATGTAGACAGACTCACGTTCATAAAGATGAACAAATCATGGATCCGAAACGACTTTTCTACCCCTGTGTCATCCTGGGGAGAGTAAAAGCTTGATGATTGGTTAAAATCACCCTACCAACCGTTTTAAGCTTTCAAATTACTAATCATGTTTATCTGTATCTTGACTGGAAAATAATTTGGGCTTTGTAGCAGTGTGCAGCACTGATCCTATTAGGCCATCTATAATAAGCTTCACCAGATTTAAAATTAAAAATAATTTTTAGCTGCATCTAGCCCGGAAAATAATTTTGGGGCTCCGAGATGCGCAAGGCACATAAGTGCCTTCTTGCTGCACTACCTGCAGCATGACCCTCATATTGTCAGAATTCGAAGTAATCATGACTACTGGGTTGCCACACTCTTAGATCCCCCAAACTTTTCGATCAACCTTTTCATTTTAATAAAGACCAAAAAAATGGTCATTTTTGAAATTATAAGCATTAGCAGGTTGTTAGAAACTGAAATCAAACAGTTTTCAACTCAAAACTTTATTCTAGGTGATGTTACATTTTCACATAGGACCCCTTGTTCGAAAGGAGCTTCTGAACTCTCTCGTCCATTGAATTTGTCAGGTTTTGGATGGTTTCTGCTTCAATTGTTTTGCATGAGGACAGAATACCCTCCCAGAGCTGTTGCTTAGATGTGAACTGCCTCCCGCCATCATAGACACTCCTTTTAATGATGCTCCAAAGGTTCTGAATGGGGTAGAGGTCAGGGGAGCATGGGGGTCACACCATAAGTTTGTCCCCTTTTATGCCCATATCAGCCAGAGATGCAGATGTTTTATGTGCAGCATGAGATGGTGCATTATCATGCAGAAAAATGATCTTGCTGTGAAATACATGGTTCTTCTTCTTGAACCATGGCAGGAAGTGCTGTTTGAGAAAATCCACATACATTATGGAGTTCATCTTTAGCGCCTTCAGGGATCCTAAAGGGGCCGACAATCTCTCTCCCCATGATTCCAGCCCAAAACATTACTCCACCTCCTCCTTGTTGGCGCTGTAGCCGTGTTTGCGTGGGGTGTCCATCAACCAGCCATCCTCCACTCCATCCATCTGGACCATCGAGCGCTGCACGGCACTCATCCGTGAACAAAACAGTTTTGAAATCAGTCTTCATGTAATGTTTGGCCCACTGGAGCCGTTTCTGCTTGTGTGAAGTGGATAGAGGAGGTCGACAGGATGGCGCATGCACAGCTGCAAACCTCTGAAGGACCCTGCATCTTGTTGTTCGGGGGACGTTGGAGGCACAAGCAGCTTCAAAAACTTGTCTGCTGCTATGACAAGGCTTTTTTGCCGCTGCTCTTTCAACCTGACGTAATTGCCTGTAGGAAAGAGTCCTCAATTTGCCCTTATCAGCACGCACACGTGTGTACTGTGAATCAGCTACATACTTCTTGATTGCCAAGACACTTCATCCTGATCATCGCACAATGTTGATTGTAGTCATGCCTTGACCTAAACACTCCACAATTTGTTGCTTCTCAGCAGCCGACACATCCTTTTTCTTTCCCATTTTGGCAGAAAATGTAGGCTGCTTAATAATGTGAGAGAGCCTTCTTAAGTAGTCTTGCCTTTCATTGGACACACCTGCCAAACTAATTAGCACAGGTGTCTGCAATTGCTTACAGTGATATAAAGAGCCCTGACACACATCACCATCAATGAGTTTAACTGACAAACAAACAAATTCTTCCCTTATCACTCCTAAACACTTTTTGTATAATAATTTGGAACGCAGTGTACATGTGCTTTTCCACAAAACACCAGTGGTTCACGTAGTGAATCTTACAGTTCTAACTTGCCAACCGTGGTCTGTATGGAGTTGTTCAATAAAGGGCCCAAAATTAAGATAACATAGATGGGAGAGGTCTCTATGAATAGGAATTCCTAAGTATTTGATACCCTGTGAGGGCCAGGCAAAGGGAAAGTTGGACTGGATGGAATCCTATATGGATTTGGGGAGGGAGACATCGAGGGCCTCAGACTTCGCTGCATTGATTTTAAAATTTTACCATGTAACAAAGTGATCTATTTCAGCCATAACAGCAGGGATGGATATATGTGATTGAGTGATATATACTAGGACATCATCAGCAAATAGAGAGCACTTGTACTCGGTGCCTCCCACCTCAATCCACCTAATATTGGGGTTATGGCGAATTGATGAGAGCAGGTGCTCCGTCACTAGGATGTATAAGAGAGGGGACAGAGGACATCCCTGCCTTGTCCCATTGGTGATTGTGAAAGGTGATGAAAATGTTCTGACGCACCCCCTGGGCCTTGGGACACCCGGAGCCGGACCCTTTTTGGTGGATGCTGGTGGTTGTAGTCTTCGTGGCGGCGACCCAGTTCCGTGGCTCAGGGCGGTCAAACCAGTGGCGGAACTATTTATGTGGTTTTCATGTTTAAATGTCCGACTACGCCACCCGTGGATTGCGGTCAGAGTGAACCGCCGCTACAGGGCAGACCACTGAGGCTGGTGTTGTGGGTGCAGCAGAGCGTAGCATAACTCCCCACGGGAGGAGTATAGCCTCAGGGCAGTGTATGCGGAGGATGGGGGTGATGGTGCTGGGCAGCAGCAGTAACGACACGGAGTCAGTGATGCAGTTCAGGGCCTTTACTCACAGTTCTTATTATCCAGACCACGTCTGCAGGTAACGGCTGCCCACGTCGTACTGTGCTCACCAGGTGAGGGGCTCAGACAACTCCCAGATAACTTTGGAGCACTTCACAGGACCCCCTTTGTGTGTCCTTTGTCTGGCCTTTCTTACCAACACTTCTGTCCGGCTGCCTCGGGCCTCCTCTTGGTAAACTTGGCGCCAGTTTCCCTGACCCTATGTGGTGCCTTCCTAGCGGGTGTAGCGAGGGGCTGCGCCACATAAAATGTCAGAGCCTCCGGTTTCTAGCTGAGGGTCGTTTCCTGCCTCCACTAGTTCGGGGACCGGTCTCCCCCTTTGGCCT
Source organism: Phyllobates terribilis (assembly GCF_046119375.1). Classification (NCBI taxonomy): domain Eukaryota; kingdom Metazoa; phylum Chordata; class Amphibia; order Anura; family Dendrobatidae; genus Phyllobates; species Phyllobates terribilis. The sequence goes on along the minus strand of NW_027362767.1, from coordinate 50,689,066 downwards.
GACCCCTCCACGCAGGTGGATTCGGGCGTGCGGTGGCGACTCGCCCGTCCGCACCCCTGGGATCCCTTCATTCCTCGTTCCTGGAGCCTTCTCCGCTCCTCTTCCTTCCTTCTCCCTCTTCCAGGCCTGGGCCTCTGTTACTAGGCCCGCCTCCGGAGCAGAGCTCATGCAGAGCCCCTGCTCCCTGCCACTTCTGCTCAGACTTCTCTGCACTGAACTAAGATGGTGCCCACCTTTTATACTCCCTTCTCAATGCACCCAGGAACTGCTTCCTCCCTGCTCCTGCACTACAGGGTTCCCCTTCCTCAGTGTTCCCTCCCCCCACTCCAGCCAGGGACAGGGACTGTCGTGCCCATCTCAGGGGCATATTGGTCGCCCTGCCCCACGGCAATGTGGTGTAATGCATGCAGGTGTCGGGTCCTGATCCACACTCCATCCTTACCTGAGAGTGAGATATCACACCTCTGGGTGAGGTGCAATACGTCTTTAGCAACCGAGCCCTCAGGGTGCTACAGTTCCATTTATCTTCAGCCTAGGTGACGTATTGCGATACAGGGCCGTGATTTTGGCTATAAAAGGGTCCCCTAGACCCCTACCCCAAGCTTTTTAAGAGAATCATATATGGCGTGCCAGGAGACTCTATGGAATGCTTTCTCAGCATCCAACGAGAGTATCTAATTACAAATTTTTAACTGCATCTAGCCCAGGAAATACTTTGTGCCTAGTAGCAGTGTCTGCTAGTAAGCGGATTATCCCGGCTGTTAAGCAAGCTGCACCACCTGTAGTTTAGACACTTAATTTTTTCAAAGGAAATGCTTCGGGACCATGGGATACTTAGTGAAGAGCATCAGGAGGCACCCCAAGGCATAGGGGCTGGGACTGGCAGTAGGATGCCTTGCGGTGGACAGCCGAGCTCGATCCTTATAAAAGCTTTTTAACTGCAGCAGCTTTAGTGGACGCTACTGGAGCTGGAATTACCGCGGCTGCTGGCATGAGACTTGCCCTCCAATAGATCCATGTAAATGGATTTAAAGTGTATTCATTCAAATTAGAGAGACAATTTAAATTAAAAAGCTTAGAGCTGCCTCCACCACAGGGGGGCTCGCTCGACCCACCAGCGGACAGGCACCAGTATTGGGAGAGGGGGGCTGGCCGTCAGGGTTCACCGCGGCTCTGGCACAAACCCGGCGACACGGAGGTGGCACGGGCAGGAGCGGACTGGCCGTGTCGGCTTCTCACTTTTTGGATTTTAGAAGGGCATGACATGCCTATATCTGTGTCTCCCCCTCCTTTTACTCCTCCACCTCTTTTATTTTCGCATGACTATATGTACTTGTCACTTTTCCATGTGTTAGTTATGTCTTCTGAGCAGTTTGTCAGCTTTTGGACACCTTTGAAGGTGTTTTCTATGTGTTTCTATGTGTTTTTGTTTGCCTGCCATTGGTTTTAACGGTGTTCGAAGGTGTTCGACGAACAGTTCGACGAACAGTTCGGCGAACACACGGGTGTTCGACGAACCGAACCGAACTCGAACACTACGGGGGTGGCTCAACACTACTTCTGACCCGTGGGAGTCACCTGCTCTCATACAAGGTCGGTCCCAGAGTGTCACCTGGTCCCTCTGCTCGGTCCCTCCCTGGTTCACGGAGTTGACTGAGCCGCCGTGTGACCCTGGTCAGGCCGAGTAGATACTTAGTCACGCCCCTCTGGTCCCTCCTTGCACCGCAGCACAGAGGTTCCACCACCCGGATCCGTAACAGTTTGCACGGGCCATGGAACCCGGTGCCTCCCAGGCTCCTTCTTTTTCCGACCTGTACCAGGAGGTTTCTCGTCAGAGATCCCAACAGGAAACTATCCCGACCTACCTGCAGTCTGTCAACTCCCGCCTGGACACGCTGTCCATCCCACCTGTGTCCGTCTCGAGCCAAGCAGCACCCTCTCCGGCGGCGCTTCAGCCTACTAGTGCCATGGCATCCAGCTCTGGACCCCGGCTCTCTGCGCCTCCACGTTTTGGTGGTGACCCCATCTTATTTCGGGGTTTTCTAAACCAGTGCACGCTGCACTTTGAACTCCTGGCACATTAGTTTCCCTCAGTCCGGGCCAAGGTAGCGTTCATCATGTCTCACCTCACCGGGGAAGCATTGGCATGGCTAAACCCCCTATGGGAGAGAGGGGATCCCCTGGTGTCCAATCTTCCGGCTTTCCTCACTGCCTTCCGGAAGGTCTTCGATGAGCCCGGACGGAAGACTTCTACTGCCTCCTCACTGCTCCGTCTCTGCCAAGGGAGTCTCACCGTGGGCCAGTATGCCATACAGTTCCATACCCTTGCATCAGAGCTTGCCTGGAACAACAAGGCCCTGGTGTCCACGTTCTGGGAGGGTCTTTCCGGACGAATCAAGGATGAGCTAGCTGGTCGTGACATCCCTTCCACCCTGGACGACCTGGTGTCACCGGATTGACATCTGTTTCTTGGAGCAAGTTAAGGAGACTACCCGGGAGAGAAGATTTCCTCGTCTTGCTCCTGTCTTCCTGAAACCTGCCTCCCAACCAGCAATTTCCCGGGCACGCTCGCCCGAACCCATGCAGATTGACCAGACCAAGATGGTCAAGTCTTGCCAGGAAACGCGCCGAGCCGAGGGGAGCTGTTTCTACTGTGGCAGTAAGGAGCATCTGATCCGTTCCTGTGCGGTGTAGCCGCGAAACTCCAGTGTCTAGGACCGCTCGGAGAGGTCATCCTAGGCAAGAGTAAATCCTCTCCATCCTTGACTCTATCCATTTCTATCTCCAGTGGTGAGACCCGCTTCTTTGAGACCGCCCACCTGGATTCCGGAGCCGCTGGGAATCTCATTTCTCAGTCCCTTGAGGAGCAGTATCAGATTCCCACCAAACGTCTGGTCGAAACATTGGTAGTCGTTTCTGTGGATGGGAGACTCCTTCCAGTGACCTTCTTGCTCGTCACAGAGCCTATAACTCTTCAGGTGGGAATGCTGCACTCGGAGAGGATCTCGTTCCATGTGCTATCCGGACTCTCTCACTCCCTTTTGCTAGGTCTACCCTGGCTACAGAAACATGAACCCGTCCTGAATTGGCGATCTGGTGAGGTGCTCCGTTGGGGGCAGGATTGCCATGAGACCTGCCTGGTTCCGGTTCGCCCGGCTCGACCTCTGTCTACTCCGGCTAATCTACCTGGTCTGCCGGCACCCTACTGGTCCTATGCGGATGTCTTCGACAAGAAGGAAGCCGAGACACTACCACCTCATAGGCCGTATGATTGCCCCATCGACCTGGTACCTGGCGCTTCACCTCCCCATGGGCTTATCTGCCCCTTGTCTCTGGCTGAGACCCTGGCCATGTCTGAGTACATCGAGGAGAATCTTGCTAGGGGATTCATTCAGAAATCTACTTCCCCGGCTGGAGCAGGATTCTTCTTCGTTAAAAAGAAAGACCGCTCGCTACGGCCGTGTATCGATTACTTAACCAAATTACCATCAAGAATAAGTACCCCCTGGCTCTCATCTCGGAGCTGTTCGACCACCTTAAAGGCGCGAAGGTCTTCACCAAGCTCGATCTACGTGGGACGTACAATTTTGTCTGGATCCGCCAGGGAGACGAGTGGAAGATGGCATTCAACACCCGGGACAGTCACTATGAATACCGAGTGATGCCCTTTGGTCTCTGTAATGCCCTAGCCGTCTTCCAGGAGCTAGTTAGCGACATTTTCCGTGACCTCTTGTATTCTTGCGTAGTGGTGTACCTGGACTATATCTTGGTCTTCTCTCAGGATCTGCCCTCACACCGGAGGAATGTTCGTCAGGTTCTGCTAAGGCTCCGTCAGAATCGTCTCTACGCGAAATTTGAAAAATATCTCTTCGAGCAGACTTCCCTTCCGTTCCTGGGATATATTATCTCTGAGACTGGTCTTCGGATGGATCCCGAGAAGGTTTCTGCCGTGTTAAAATGGCCCCGACCGGAGGGATTGAAGGCGATTCAGCGATTCCCGGGCTTCACAAATTATTACCGCCTCTTCATTCCTCATTTCTCCTCCCGGACCGCTCCCATCTTCGTGCTCACCCGTAAGGGAGCAAATCCCAAGGAATGGACTCCCGAAGCGGAGGAGGCCTTCGTCTCCCTAAAACAAGCCTTCTCTTCCGCCCCTGTGCTGCACCGTCCGGATTGCAACAAGCAGTTCTTCCTGGAGGTTGATGCTTCCTCCTCCGGAGCCGTAGCGGTGCTCACCCAGAAATCCCCATCCGGGAATGGTAACCTGCGGCTTCTTCTCCAAGCTCTTCTCCTCTTCCGAATGCAACTACTCCATAGGAGATCGTGAGCTGCTTGCCATCAAATTGGTGCTGGAGGAGTGGCGCTACCTGCTGGAAGGGGCTCTGCACCCGGTGATCATCTACACAGATCACAAAAACCTGGCCTATCTCCAAAACGCCCAGAGACTCAATCCGCGTCAGGCCCGGTGGTCTCTGTTCTTTGCCTGATTCTGCTTTTCTCTACATTACCGCCCTGCGGACAAGAACGTTAAAGCTGACGCTCTATCCCACTCATTCCTGTCCTCCGACCAAGAGGAGGAGCCTCAGCATATCATCGACCCCTCCAGAGTAATGACTGTGACCCCGTTTGACCTGTCTCGTCTTCCACCCGGTAAGACTTTTGTAGCTGTTCCGGATCATAAGAAAGTACTTCTCTGGGGCCATTCGTCCAAACTAGCAGGCCATGCTGGCCAGAGGAAGACCTTCCTGCTCATAGCCCAGCACTACTGGTGGCCTTCGCTACGCAAGGATGTTGCAGATTTCGTCTTGGCTTGTTCCTCCTGTGCCCGTAACAAAGTTCCCAGGCATCTTCCCGCTGCCCATCTCCTGCCTCTACCCGTACCTTCTGCTCCGTGGCAACACATTGCTATGGACTTTATTACGGATCTCCCTGTTTCTGCTGGTTGTACTGTCATTTTGGTGGTCCCTGACGGCTTTTCTAAAATGGCCCACTTCATCCCTCTGCCTGGTCTCCCATCCACACCTGTGCTGGCTAAGGACTTCATCCTTCACATCTTTCGTCTCCACGGCCTACCCCTCCACATTGTGTCTGATCGCGGGGTCCAGTTCACTTCGCGCTTCTGGAGAGCTACGTGTAAGCTGCTGGATGTCACCCTGGATTTCTCCTCTGCTTATCATCCTCAGTCCAATGGTCAAGTGGAACGTATCAACCAGGTCCTTATCAGCTTTCTCCGGCATTTCGTCAATGCTCACCATACCGATTGGGTTGAGCTCCTACCATGGGCTGAGTTCTCCTACAACAACCATGAGAGTGAGTCTTCTTCCAAATCCCCGTTCTTTGTGGGTCTACGGTCAACACCCCCGGATCCCGTTTCCCGTCTCCGCTTCTGTGGACAATCCTGCCGCAGAGTCTCTGGTCAGCAAATTTTCTACTATTTGGGAAGACACTAGATCCGCACTTCTTCAGTCCTCTGACCGGATGAAGAGACATGCCGATAAGAGACGTCTGGATCTGCCTCTATTCCGTCCGGGAGACAGGGTCTGGCTCTCCTCTAAACATGTTCGGCTCAAAATACCATCATATAAGTTGGGTCCGCTGTTTATCGGCCCGTTTGAGGTTCTCAAGCAAATCAACCCCGTGGCTTACAAGCTAAAACTCCCGGCCACCTTACGGATTCCCAACTCCTTCCACGTACAGTATCTCTCCTCAAACCAGTTGTTCTTAATTCTTTTTCTGACGATCCAGATACCACTCCAGCTCCTGTCTCCACTGAGGACGTCTATGAGGTAGAGAACATTTTGGCCACCAAAAGGTAAGAGGAAAAACCTTTTTTCTGGTGGATTGGAAGGGGTTTGGCCCGGAGGAGAGGTCTTGGGAACCCAGGGAGAACATCCATGCCTCTCTTCTCATTAAAGAATTTCTTGCTGGCCTGAAAAAGGGGGGGCATAAAGGGGGGGGGGGTACTGTAGCATCGGCGTCTCTGCCCCCTGCCAGGCAAAGACGCCGTCCCCCTTACCGCCAAGGTCCTGCTCTGGCGTCTTCCGGCCTCTCTGCAGCTGCTGCTGGTGCACGCAGCTTCCCTGACTCTGTGCTTAGGGCGCACGCGCGCTCCCACCCTCTTAAAGGGGCCGCGTGTGCCGTCCTGAAAAGTCCCCGGCCAATGGCCGGAGGACTTTCCCTATATAAGGCACCTCCTCCAATATGGAGGTGCCCGTGCAAGGTTGTTGCTCTGTGATTCTTACTTTGCTTCAGCCCTCAGGTCCTCTGCAAGTCAGTCTTGTCTTGTCAGTCTTAGTCAAGCCCCTCTGGTCCCTCCTTGCACCGCAGCACAGAGGTTCCACCACCCGGATCCGTAACAGATTCGCTCTGTCTCTTTCCTCATGTGCAGGCATTGCAGGACCTTAAGTATCCATGGTTATGACCGCTAGCAACCAGCTAATTAACTGTCACTTTATCAGTGGCCGTGACCATGGATACCTAAGGTCCTGCAATGTCTGCACATGAGGAAAGAGAGATAGCGAATCAAAAGTACTATACTACATTTCTAATTGGAGGTATTTGCTAATATTATTATTATTACACCTACTACATATTGGGATAGGATCTTGGAGATGGGAATACCCCTTTAACAGGTTTCCTTCATTAAAATTGTGTCAAGAGTTGCCACTATATGTATTAATGGGTATCAAAATAGGAGACATAAAAGAAGGAGTTGTATGTTCCATTCTAGGTCTTTGTTTAGAGGGGGTCAAATTGGGAGATATGTCCTCTGAACCATCATCTGTTTCAGATGAGTGTAAGTCCTTTTTATTATCACTATTACCCTTTATGCCACTTGCCTGCTTCTTTCTCTTATTCCTTGTTTGAGATCCACCTAATGTGAATGATGTGTCCATATCAATAGGTGTAGTGCTGGAAGTATATGTAATAATATTATCAGATATTTCCTCATTTTTGCCTGTCATCATTTCTCCTTGGAGCTGTGCTGTATGCTCAGGATCCAGAGCCTCAGCGATTAAACAGCGCGCTTGTGGTGCGTTGCTAGTGTCTGTCAAGAGGGGTTTCCCCAAGTGCAGGGACTTCTCCTGAGCTGATAAGTAGCTCGGCTTCAGAATGACAATGGCGCTGCCCGTTCTATCGCTGGCACGGCGCTCCGTGTCATTAGTGAAGCGTGCGGTGCTGCGCTGAGGTAAAGGGAGTTTACTCATGGCTGCTGCTTCAGGGATTCCTGTCAGCACTGGGATTTTTCTTCCTACTGTAAGTTCCTTTCTTTTTACCTTAGGTGGAGGTCCCATTGGACCTTGATGGAGGGGTCCAGGAGTAGGTTGAAGGTCGGTGGTACTTCTTTTGGAAGTCGCTATCTTGTGAAGAGAGAAGGTACTCACTGAGGTAACTGATTTCAGCGGGGAGGATGGCAGTGAAACAGGCTTGTTTTCCTTCTTCCTGTTGAACGGCATATTTATGTCCAGGAATATCCAAATGAGTCTAGATCTTCCCCAAAGGATCCAGGGAGGGTCTTGAAGGTCTTAGGTAATATGGCACGTCCAGGTCTTATTTTGTCGCTTTATGAAGGCGTTCCAGGCTTGGTAACAGCAGAGCTTTAGCAGAGTGCGACCATACTCCTGCACTCTCAGGCCACGGCCCGCTGTTCTGGCTTTTTTCAACATGCCCAGTCATTTTGTTCTGCGAGATCATTTTGTTCTGTTGATAGTTAGATATGCAGAAACTAAGAAACCTCAGACCTCACACTTGTAATAAGGGTGTGAAGACCCAGGGTCTTCCCTGGGCGTAATACTACTCAGACAACACAGGGTGAGGGTAAAACAGTGTGGCATCGTCACAGAGGGGTAATCTTTATTTGGTCAAGCTTTCAGTCTATCACAGAAGCAATGGAGCAATGTCATTACTTGGTGCCTAGCCACATCTCGCAGTGATCATTTCTGGGCAGAATGAAAATTGTCGACTGATGGATCAACAGCTGAATCACCAAAGGCAATGAACTTGAAGGTTGCAAAGTTCTACACAAGGCAACAGTTGTCTTGAACAGACGTAGACAATTTGGTGGCCTGACACATGCCACACTTTACTGACACTTGTCACAGCCTGCTGGCAATCTCTTCAGCAGCTCCTCCTCCACTTTGGCAAAGTCTTTTCGTTAGTATGCACACATTTATGATGTCCATCAAAGCCCTTCTTTTAGTCACCTTATTTGGAAGAAATACACCGCAATAACTTGTCTGGTAATTTGTTCAGATAGTTACCGTTTATTTGTCTTTCGTTCTCAGGCATGCTCCAGCACCAGTCTTTTAAACATCTCTAGTGTGACATCTTCATACCTAGGCATTAGCTACCAAATGCACAATAAACTAGCAGAAGTCGGCTAGACTCTGTGGTGGCAATCCACACTCTTTCTCTGTAATAGTGGTACCTTCTCATTCAGATAGGCTAGTCTCCTGCACCTGAAACAAACTATACTGACAACACTGCAGGCTAAAAGCTTTGTATAGGCTTCTTCTCACTGCGACTTGGGATAGTGCACTTTTATAGTGAGTGCTACTCACCCCCACTTGTTAGTTTGCAATTGTGCAGACTGCTGCACATTTCTCTTACTTCTGTCTGCCAGCAAGTGTCTGACCTCTGATGGCTGAAAACAAGAACCTTTTACGTTGTTGTCTCCACTACAACAGTCACCTCTAGCAAGCAATAAAAAATTGCTTCCGGTATGATTATTAGAAGAGCACAGGTACGGAAAAATCAAAATCTTTAAGATTTAGATACTAGAAATATAGCTGGTGGTTGTTGATAATGCTATGCAATATATTTAATGTACATGGATAAACATAAAATAGACAGAGATTTGCTTTATTACGTAAAGGACACGTATACTTTTGCAACTATTTTTATTGTTTCAATGTATGTAAAATAAAACAAAAAACAAAGTATAATCTGAAAAATCCTGATTAGAAATATTTTACTGTTTTGTGTATGCTCCCATGTTAATGTGTATTTTCCATGGTAACAGACAACAAATTATAAGGATGTTTTCACACTTTCCGTTTTTTATGCATTTTTATAAAGCAAAACCTAGATTTGGACATTATGTAGAGGACTCATAAAGGAAAGACTGAAACTTCTTCTTGTAGCTGCATCTTGAACCCTGAATCTAATCATGTTACTATATCCTGGAATCTGGGTGTTTATTTTGTACCCCGTAATTTGTGGCTTTACGTGAAGTTCCATTATAAGGCTGCCGAGACTGCACTGAAGAACACGGATTGCCTGCTTGTTTTCCTGGTGGTTATTCTTTAGCCACTGCCTGTCATGGGGATACTATGACGGAGAGGGGCCAGAAGATTGCAGCGTCTGTTTACAGGAATTCCTGCACTGATTAGAACTACTTCAACATCCTATTAAAAATACAGGTTTTCCTTGCTTAATCACTGCAAAGGTTAATCAGCAGTGTTGAGCGAGTATGTTCTGTTCAGAGTATGCTCGGGCGAGCTCCGAGTATTTACAGCTGCTCGGTGATATGTTTGAATCGCTCCCGTGTGCATGATTTGCAGCTGTTTGACAGCTTTATTCCATGTGAGGAATGTGTAAGAAATAGACATTCCTCACATGTAATAAAACTGTCAAACAGTTGCAAATCATGCACACGGGAACGATTTAAACATATCACTGAGCAGCTGTAAATACTCGGAGCTCGGCCCGAGCATACTCGCCGAAAGGGTTAATAGAACATACTCGCTCAACACTATTAATCAGTTCAGTTGATCTCCTGGAGCTCATCCTCCTGAATTGTCTCAGCTGTCCTGTGTTAGCCACTCCCCTCTGGTATACATGCTCACCACTGACACTTGGGAGTTGCCAGTGATAGTTTTTCCACTTCCTGGTTTGAAGTTATAGGAGAAGTTCGGAGTTGGTGGTTGGAGACTTTTTCAGGAAATTTGTGTGTGGAGTTGGTTTGCATGTTTAACCTTATCCTATCTTATTTGTTTTTTCCTTCCTATCCTTCCCCTGTTTCCCACTCTGCTGTTTTGTGAGTGTACTTGGATGATTGTAGTTTTCTTTTATCTCTGTCTGTTTACCCATGTCTGTCTGGTTAGTGTTTACCTTCACACTTCAAGCCTCACACCTCCCTGGGTGAGGGAGGAAACAGATAATGGTTCAGATAGGAGCATAGCAAGGTATGAGACTCCGGCATCGACACCATCGGGGGTAATCCAGGGGACAAGGATATCCTAGGGCGCCCCTAGTTCAAGGGATTGGGTAGGTGCCTACAGTCCCGTGACACCACCTATCTGAAAAATGCACATTGCCGGGGATCTTCCTGGCATAATTGGTAACATTTCTGACATTTAACAGCCGACTCTGTCCCGTGAACTCCTGCACATCACAGTGATTTCCTGGTCTACCCACTTTAGGAAAGTTTTACATAAACCCCACCTATTCCATCAAGGAGTCCTGGGAGACCCAGAACATTTGGCAACGGTGTTCTGGTGGTAGTTCTTGAGACTCTAGATTCAGTTCCATTGTTAGGAGTCTAGGTTTGTACCCTGTACCCCAAATGCCCCCTGGATGTGCAATCCCCATGAAACTTGTCTTATGCTCGTCCCTGAGCTTGAGTCCCGGTATGATGAACATGTGTCTGTTGAAGCCCTGCTGCTTGTCTTGTAGCTCTGCCGCCTATCCCATGTCCAGTATTTTATAACCCTGGACCTGTGCTTCTGTCCAGTGCCCCACATTAGTTTATGTAATAATCTGCTCTTCCGCGACTGCATATTCACTTCTGCTATTCCTGTACAAACTCATCTCAGCTGGGTTCCTGTGTCAGGTCTACTTAACGTTGCATCCATCTATATCCAGAGACTGCACCAAAACTCTAAAATCTGCATTTAATGTTTTATACCATTTCTATTTCTGAATTTTTGCTTGTTTATTACAGTTTTCTTTTTGCAAGCTTAACTCAGCTTTCCTTCTTTCCTAACTCAGCTCAGCAACTACTGTTACTCCATTCCCCTTCAGTAGCCTAGCTTATGTAGCCGTGCTGAACAGTAACATAAACCCTGTGGCGTTTCATTCTTCAATGATACTTACATCTATTCCCTCCAGATATTTTGTAGGTTTTTAAGAAGTAGTGAACAGATAGGAAATATGACTGCAAATCCTGTCTAAACAAGGTTTCTTTGTAGTCTGTGACCATGGATATTTAGACGTCTGGAAATAACCTGCATACACCAAACAGTAGGTTATCTAAAAGGGGTTAGTAAAGTTGCATAAAAAAATTGGTTGCAATGTGGCAGATATTCCCCTTATACGGCTGGGACTACATAACGACTTTTAGTTGAGGACAAATAGCAATTGTGATGTGACTTTTTTGGGGGGAAGTTGAAAAAGTGACATTTTCAATTCATGACAAGAATTATACATCAGTGCAACTTTTTCCCCATAGCCTCAGCCTAATATACAAGTCTAGTCTACTTTCTTTGCTTTTCCTGAGTTGGTTCTGGGTCGCAGCCTGCACATCACACCGTCCATGGGACGCAGGGTGCCGCTGTCCATAATCCGGAGGTTCTGTCCTTCCACAAGCTCAAACTGAAATCTCTGGAGGAGCTTGGCCATGACAACCTTGGCTTCCATCTGTATACAAGGAGAACATATATAATTACTCATATCTGATTTATATCCCGCAGATCTTTCTCAGATTTGTCCCTGTTGGCGCCATCATCTCTACCAGAGGCTTCCAGAACTCACCTGTGCGAAGACTTGACCAATGCAAGAACGTGGCCCCAAGGAGAACGGAAAGTATGAAAAATATGGCCTGTGTGCGTAAAGAAATGAGTTAAAAGCAAGGTAATGTTACATATATACTTCTCGACTCCTTTCGTGACCATTGTACAGTAGTCACCCATCAGTCTGGAGAAACGTTGGTGCCACTTAGACCTTGGTAACCAAACATTAAAGGAGTCCTCTGCAAAATGAAGAATTACAGGGTGTCCACTGAAATCTATGGGCATTGTGTGCATTGATTGGGCTTGTTGTGCCCCTCCAAGAAAGAGGAGCTCTTTGTAGCCAACATGAAGGTTGAAGGGGTTGTTCACCACTGCATTTTTTAAAATGACCCAAAATGATCAAAAATAAAAATAAATTAAGTATGTTCACGTTAGCGATCCCCTGACACTCGTCTTCCAGAGCTGCACAGATCTCCCTTCAATCTTCGTTTTTTCTCTTTCCACAAAACAGTCATATGACTACTGCAGTCAATCACTGGCCATGTCGGTGACCAACAGTGATTGGCTGAAGTGGTCACATATACATTTGACCAAAGAAATACATACGAAGCCTGTCTCTTTATATCCTATTTTGGCCATAAGGACATGTAACCAGTGCAGTCAATGATCATTGGTCACTCATTGACTGCAGCGGTCACATGCCTATCCAGCACAGGCCAAGGCAGCACTAGAAGACCATGGAATCAGTAAGGTGGAAAAATCTTAAAGCCTGAAGGAACTCCCTTCTATCCCCTGAATATCTGATAATGAATTTCCCTTAAAAAAAAAACATTAAAGAGGATATTTAGAGAAAATAAAAGTATTTACTTGGGAGCGTCTGGGTGGAATCTGTCTGGATTGAACACAAGAGGGTCCGGAAAAAAACGCTGCATTCTTCCCATGATGTATGAGTTAAACTGAAGGGGCACAAAAATGAAAATAAAAATATAATTAAAAGAATCATACAAAAAGATACAGCAAGCAGTATATACCGCATTCTATACTATATAAATATACACATATCGATAACATTAGCAACTATACTAGGGCACTACTGAAGGAAAGGACCCTCAGGAAGACCTCAAGACCTGTAAGGAAGTCTCCTTGGCTTTTAGTATTTTAAAACATCTAAACCATTGTTAGTGGGAACTGATGTGGAAACAGGATATAGGATATTATCTGCACATTCACAACTTATTTTAATTGTTCCAATCCATCCAAAATTAAGTAACTTTCTAAATTAGAAACTTACATTTTTTGTCAGCTCCTAGGTGTCTTAATGGTAACAGACTACAAACACACTCTGTGTGGTCAGATCCTCCTTTTATGTGACTACTACTTTTTACCAACCTCTGAAATGAATTGTGGAAAGACATGGGGGTTTGGATTAGTGTTGAGCGAACGTGCATTGTTAACCCTTTCGGCGAGCACGCTTGGGTGCTCGCCAAGTACTTATGGCGTGCTTGGCATCTATGTTAGTGCCGCCGCGGCTGCATGTGTCACGGCTTTTAGATAGCTGTGACACAAGCAGGGATTGCCTAACAAACAGGCAATCCCTGCATGTGTCACAGCTGTCTAACAGCCGTGACACATGCAGCCGCGGCGGCAATAACATAGTCGCAAATACTCGATGAGCACCCGAGCGTGCTCGCCGAAAGGGTTAACAATGCGCGGTCTCTCAACACTAGTTTGGATCGTGCTATGAAGACTACTCAAGGTTTATTTGTAATCTGTTATCATGGAGTCACCTAAATTTGCTTAGGAGCTGTAAACACAAAAAGATTTTTCACGGAGGTTTCCCCAAGACAGTTTTATGAAGAGAACTCTATATATAAAATATAACTCTCTTGCTACTCCTCATGGCGCAGCACGATCATGCATGACGGCTGCTGTTCTATGCAATCACGAGGGGCTATCTCTCTCTCAACCCCAATTGCAGTGAGGAAGAATAGGGGATTAGGCCTCCAATTTTACTGATTGGTGGGAGTCCCCAGTGGAGATCCTATGACTAGAAATATGTTTAGCAGAAAAAAAACGGTAAGTAAAGGAATTTCTTGGCCACTAATATTGATGGCCTTTCCTTAGGCATTAATATTTCATCAGTTGGGTTACAATTTCCAGGAATCTCGTTGATTATCACAACAAATATTATTCAGAGTTCCCTTATGTGTTTGCTCAGACACAGTGTCATTCATAAATTTGTGGCAGTGCCTGGTACTGCATCCTTATACTGAACCATGGACCATACCGACAACGTTGCTTTTGGTGGTATCTTCAAACCATCAATGATATAGTCTTCCTCTAATGCTCTTGAAGTACCCGGTGCTGTAGGATATAATCGCAAAGTCTCTTTCAGAACCTAGAAGATATAACGACAGGTCATTTATGGTAATAGGATTGATGGTGGAAAAGCAAGGCGGACATCGCTACTATTCAGGTAATGAGATTATATTATAAAAACCTCCTGAATTTGACAAATCCCAACAAACCATATCAGAAGTAAATGTCGAATGATGGTCACCATCACATATAACCCAAAGCCATGACACCAGAGCCTAACATCATGTGATGAGGATAAACGTTCCTACAAATATCTGGACATATCATAAACCTCCTTGTGTGTACAAGCACCTGGTTCAGATATTGCAGCTTCCCAATATCTTCATACTCAATGTCTCGTTTGGCACCGATGACTTCATCTACTTCTGCCTGGGTCCTGAAGAGGTAATATATATTTTTGCACTTAGAAACCATAGAAAAAAACATTTATCATCAAAAACCTCCTCGGTTTCATCACACAGACATGGGCATTATTAAATGGCCACAGAATAAGCTTCCAGTCTGACAGTAGTCCAATTCCTGTTTCAGTTTTGCTTGCAAATGATATGTTAGACTCAAAAAGAGTTGACATGTAAGGGTTGTGCACAGGTGGTGGGGTGCGTCTCGTTCCATGGGTGGTGTTCTCTGCTCGGCCATGACACACTTCTCACCTCACACCTGTTTGTGGCGCTTCCTCGTCCTCACTCTCAGACGTTAATACTTCACCTTGTAGACAACAGCTTCGCTCACTTTCAGTCTATCGCTGTTATACAGCAGAACACCCTGACAATCATGTGCAGCAATCTCTCCTTCAGTATAGGAGGGCTTGTCTCCTTTGCCCAGGACATCACACCGGAGATAATCATTCTTAGTGCTTTCAAGAAAATCCCTTTATCCCTTTTGGCCTCAAAGCGGTGCAACAGTTTACGAGCGCAACCTATACCCCACTTTGAATCCTGCCTGCTCAATTGCCCTCTGTGACTGACCCCAAGTGGAGGGAAAACAGAAATCTATATACCTTCTGTAACACTCACACCCACCACACTATCTCCTCTGCCTTCTGTGTCTGACACCAAGTGGAGGGAAAACAGAAATCTATTTATCCTCTGTTAAGCTCACACCCATCAAGCTACCTCCTCTGTCCTCTGTGTCTGGCCCCAAGTGGAGGGAAAACAGAAAGCTATATATTCTCTATTACACTCACACCCACAAAGCTACCTCCTCTTCCCTCTGTGTCTGACACCAAGTGGAGGGAAAACAGAAATCTATATACCCTCTGTTACACTCACACCCACCAAGCTACTTCCTCTTCCCTCTTTGTCTGACACTAAGTAGAGGGGAAACAGAGATCTATATATCCTCTGTTACACTCACTCCCACCACGCTACCTTTTCTGCCTTCTGTGTCTGACCCCAAGTGGAGGGAAAACAGAAATCCATATACTCTCTGTTACACTTACACCCACCAAGCTACATCCTATGCCCCTCTGTGTCTAACACCAAGTGGAGGGAAAACAGAAAGCTATATACCCTCTGTTAAACTCACACCCATCAAGCTACCTCCTCTGCCCCTCTCTGTCTGTCCCTAAGTGGAGGGAAAACAGAAAGCTATATATCCTCTATTACACTCACACCCACAAAGCTACCTCCTCTTCTCTCTGTGTCTGACACCAAGTGGAGGGAAACCAGAAATCTATATACCCTCTGTTACACTCACACCCACCAAGCTACCTCCTCTGCCCTTTGTGTCTGACACCAAGTGGAGGAAAAACAGAAGCCTATGTGACCTCTACCACTCTCTCACCCACAAAGCTACCTCCTCTGCCCTCTGTGTCCGACACCAAGTGGAGGGAAAACAGAAATCTATATACCCTCTGTTACACACCCACCACTCGAACCTCTTCTGCCCTCTGTGTCTGACCCCAAGTGGAGGGAAAAAAGAAATCTATATACCCTGTTACACTCACACCCACCAAGCTACCTCCTCTGCCCCTCTTTGTCTAACACCAAGTGAAGGGGAAACAAAAATCTATATACCTTCTGTTACAATCAAAACACTCATGTTAGCACCTGAGCCCTCTGTGTCCAACACAAACTGTAGGGAAAACAGAAGCTCATATATCCACTGCCACGCTCATAACCCCCAAGTTACCTTCTGACCCAGCTCATCACATGCACCTCTCAGGCCATTGACCGATTACATTCATGCACCCAACACAAGTAACAACCCAAATGGGCAGCACTTTTGACTGAGATGGTCTCCCCATCACTCTGTTAGTCACTCTCACTCTCAGCTAGATGGCACCCAAGCTATTTACAAACCACTTTCTGGCCCCGCTGCCATCCTCCTGCACGCCTCTACAAAACAGCATGATGATATATTAGGGATAAATCGAAAAGAGCGATTCCCACAATGATGACCCATGTGGCGTAAATAAAAAAATAAAAACTGCATTAAGGAGAACTTTGAAAGGATTAGAGTTCGAACATGCGCCCTACCATTACATTGGACTGTATGAAGACAGCCGCTCTATATACTGAGCTGTCTCACCTTTTTAATTGAAAGCAACAGATATTATATAAAATGCAATAAATATACATATACTTTAATTCCACTCTCTACTTTTTGTGCGCCTGTAGTAAGTCTTCTGGTAAAGACGTCACTCACTTTTCTAGTATCTCTGGGTTCCGCGCCAGTTCCATCACGGTAAATGATAACTGATTGGCCGTCGTTTCGTGTCCTAAGATAAAACCACCAAAACCCACGTTAGATTTTCCATCACGCAAACATCTTCTACACGTGACTTTACAGAGTAGATATACTTTTACAACAATTTGTTTTTTTTTCTAATGCAAAGTGTAACCACGTGATCAAAAAAAGTCACCGTTTTGTGTCTCCAGCTCCTATGCAGAGATATGTGTCATGTGATTGAAGACTACAAACAAACCCTGTGTAGTTTGACCTTATAGCCGTGTGTTACGCTACTCTGGCTTTGATGTCTGTGGGTTACTCAGAGGAATGGGCAGATGAACCTGAGTGACGCAGGACTACAGGATCACCTTGCAATTCGTTGGCATCTTATAATAAGAACTTTACCCACCTGCTATAAAGAATGTAACAAAATTATCCATTAAATCTTCTGTATCACAGTAACCTTCCACAGCTGTGAAGAGAGAACATTGCGTTAGTAATCACTGGGATCTATGGATGAACCTTACAGCAAGTAACTCCATTCTCTGCAGTGCCCCCGCAGGAGATATGAAGCATTACATAGTTTCTAGACCCAGAGAGGTGAAACATTCTGATAATTACCTCCTGGACCGGCGCTGCTCTTCCGTGCTCCATGCTTTTCTGTGCTCAGTGATATGTACCCACCAGTCTTTTGGCATCAACATCCGTGGTCACTGATCAATTTGGTTTGGCATTATTTCTTCCGCTTGGACGAAATCTGAATGCTGAAGCGCTCAAGTGTCGCCCTTGGAGAGTGTCGATAACACGTCGCTGAGTATGGAGGAGCAGTGCCGGTCTGGGAATTATGTTTTTTTTTTTTTAATTTAGCTTATCTTCATTTACTAAAATTTAACTAAGCTGCAATACTAGAGAAAACCTTTGGATTTGAGTGGCAGTATTGGGGAAAAAAAGCAGACATGTTTTATAATCATGGACAAAATTACTGAGGCATTTAGATACATATACTCCTTCTTTCCAGCTTGTAGGAAGAATACCTGCTCCTTTGAGTATCTGTGTGAGTATATCCATGGGAATCTCGTCTCCATCCTCAATTGCCTTTTTTCGCTTCTCAATGCATTCTTTCCCCGTCTTCCGGAGTAACCTGACGCTTTTCTGGACCTCTTTTACGAAGGCTCGCTTTTTCCATGAGAACTAGTAGTAAATACCGTATATTAATGCTGTGAAGTAGGAGCTTAATGTGACATGCAAAAGTAGTGCTTTTGCTTCAAATGCATCCAGCAACTATTAGAAATAACACAAGCACAGGAGACAGGAAGTGTTGTGCTTCAGAAGCATCCAGCAACTAGAGGGGATAACACAGTCACAGGAGACAGGGAGTGTTTTAGCAGAGCCCCAGGGGGGTTGTGGGGAACTTGTTATTGTAGTCTGGCTGAAGCCGAAGAAAAAGGTGGTGTGTTATCTGTATCTGACAGAAGGCAACTGAACAGGATTCAGATCAGGAGAGAAACTAAACACAGGTCAGATAAACTCCCTGAACTAACAGTGCAGAGTATTATCGGGCAGGAAGATAAGGACTGGAAGGAATTGTGTCACAGGGATCATCTCCCTCATCAAACCCCCCCCTCCACCTCCATGCAGGATAAATAATGCTGTGTACTATTGTGTCCCTGTGAAGGAAAAGTCTGTGGTTGTGTATGCATAGAAGTGTGCTGCTAAGAGATCTAATCTATGATGAATTATGCTTCTGAGGAGACTGTAATACTGTGCCTTGTGAAGAAACTACTGTATTGTTGCTGGAGCCGGTTGCTCAAGAAACTCAGACTGTACCGTAATGAAGATTGTTGCTGTAATATCCCTGAATTACAATGGCCATGCTTCAGATTAAATTCCACTGTTAAACTGTTGAAAAAGACTCTAGTCAGATGTGTCTGGTCAGCAACAGGATCTATCGTGTGCCTGAGAGAAGCTGCAGCCTATGATCGTCCTGAGTAACGGTTCCCCCAGGATTCCAAAGAATTCATGAAACCCGTCTCGCCTTATCTGAACCTAGCGGCGTGCATGTAACATTAAGGCTTATCAAGGAGAACAATTTTCTGGAGCTTCCCAGATAATAGTCTGATCACAGAGAGCCCCAGCCATCAGAGTAATCTGTAGTTGAACCCAACAGCAAGTGTTTAATTTCCCTGTAGCACCTCCGCAGGAAAAACAAAGAATTACATTACACATACAATAATGTCACTGTTTGTGTAATGCAATTACATGCTGGGTGCTCCAGAAAAAAAGAGGAGCTGTATGTCACCATTCCCTGCTTTAGGGTCCCAAACAAGGTTACGCAAAATTACATCAGTGCATCATCATTGGTGAGTCACAATGAATCACCAAACTTTGCATAAATCAGTAGTATAACCACATACTGTATAAGAAACTTTACTTATGAGCCACCTCTTCTCCTTTTCAAATGCCCCTGAATTTATAATTCAATCTGAAATACTGGTAAAATCCTTGAGAGGAAGTGATCTTTTAGCTCACTGAGGGATCAGGTTACATGCAATCAATGGAAGTCTATATATAGGGGAAGTGGGAATCAGCTGCAGAATGAGGCTGAAGAGGAGAGACAAAACAATGCTGATTTTATTAAGTGTTTTATCTCTCCTAAAAGTTGGATTAACAGTTACACTGTACAGAACTGGTGAATAATGCCCTCCATGCTACTGCTGCTTTTGAGGGTGTGCTACAGAGAGATCGGGGAGCAGGATCTCTTCTTCTCTGGGTGCAGTATATGGGGGAAATGCCAGCTAGTTTTTACAGAGAGTCACAAAGATGCTGCTCTTAATAAGCGTTTTATCTCATACCAAAGTTGGATTCACAGTTACACTGTTCAGAACTGGTGAATAATGTCCTCCATTCTACTGCTGCTTCTGAGGGTGTGCTGCAGAGTGAGCAGGAAGCAGGGTCTTCTCTTCTCTGTGTGCAGTATATGAGTGAAGTGCAAGCTAGTTTCTATAGAGAGTCACAAAGATGTTCTTTGTAATAAGTGTTTTATCTCATACCAAAGTTGGATTCACAGTTACACTGTACAGAACTGGTGAATAATGTCCTCCATGTTACTGCTGCTTTTGTGGGTTTGCTACAGAACTATTGGCGAGCAGGAGTTCATCTTCTCTTGGTGCAGTATATGGGGGAAGTGTCAGCTAGTTCCTATACAGAGTCACAAAAATGTCACAACTTTCAGACCCTCAGGTATCAATACAACTAGATACAACCCCTTTGAAGGAATAATCACAACAAATCTGATAAATTGTGCCGTCTAGTACAGGGCCTGAGGGGTGAATCATGACAAGGAACTTTATTTTTTGGTACTATCTGAATCCCTATGTATTAGTTTGGCTTGAAGTCTTCCTTTTTCTATCTTAAAGTACATTCAATTTTAGAATACTGCCCCCTATTGGTTACAATATATGAACCTGAATTGGGTGGAAAAATTGTTTTCATATCTAACAAGAATAAATCAATAAAAATAATAACCTAAAAATATATACCCTGATAAAGGGATCGAACATCTCCACCAGAGCTCTCAGTACCATCGATATGGCCCGTGGAAATGGTGTCTCATCATTCTCCAAGGAGTTCAGCTCCATCCCAAACGCAACCTAGTCAAGAGAAAGACTCATTACAGTATATTCTATCCCATCCGGAAGGTTAACTTGAAGCTCCTGGACTCCATTGCAAAATGTCTAACAGTTTCTCACCGTATTATGTGCCGAAATACTGATTTTTCAATATGGCAGCGGGACTTCGGTCCCCTTGAGGCTCTAACACCTGGGTAGGACTCATAGTTTGGTTATGGTTGGGGAGGTGGAAGATGCATTTTTTTGCATCTGAACCTTCTGGGATTGCGGTCCAATTCCTTTTTTTTTTGCTATAGAGTGTTCTCTATGGGTATCACCATACTGAGAGTAGCCATGGGGCCTGGAACATAAGGTTGTAGAAGTGAAATCACTAATTTACTTGGATTACCTTCGAAATCACATCCAAGGTAGTTCTACTCAGCAAAGTGTGCATTGCAACACGGCATTTTCCATCTGCTTTTTCTTGCAGTTTTTCCATCATCAACTCTGCTTTCTCATTAAAAGTTCCCATTAATCCCATCAAGTATCTAGAAAAGCAAAAAAAATTAAACTTCCAATTATGATTCAAGGTAAAACAATTATTATACACCATGTAGAATTATTTTACCTTCAGCTGTGATGTATTTACAGTTGCAATCAAATTTGGTTCATTAGCAAAACTGACAAACTTTCTGATATTTGGGAGAAACCAATGAAACAACAACAATGCAAATCGTTCAACACAACTAATGGTTTGTTCAATTTCAACGCAAAGTGCCACCTTCACTAACTACTGCAGTCTCAGCAATTATTCACTCCCTTCATGACAAGCCTCTTTAGTAGAACTTCTCTAGGTGTTATGACCTGCTGCAAACATGATGCATAGCCAGAAACCAGCTTCTGGCAACGTTCCTGTGGAATCTTAGTCCATTCCTCATGGGCAAAGATCACCAGATCACTAATATTCTTTGGTTTGCTGATTCAACTGAATTATTCACATCACACCAAAGATTTTCTGTTTGTTTCAAGTCAACTGACTATGACGGCCACTATACAATCTTCCAGGACTTCTTTTGAAAGCAAAGCTTGGTGAATTCTCTGATATGACTGTGATCATTGTCCTGTGAGAAGATCGAGACACCCATGTTTCAGCTTCCTCACAGAAAGCTTGATGTTTTCTCCAAGGATTTCCTGACTTGATTGAATCCATCTTGCCCTCCACAGCTGCAGGTTTCCAGTGTCTGAGGAAGCGAAGCAGCCACACCGAGCCTCTGCCAAACGTCACTGTAGGCATCATTATAGGCATCATCGAGCCCTCACTATGCATCACTGTAGGCATCACGAGCCACCATCATGCTTCACTGTAGTCATCACCAAGCCCCTGCCTTGCATCACTGTAGGTATCAGCGAGCCACCACCATGATGCACTGTAGGCATCACAGAGCTCCCGCCATACTTCACCATAGACATCACCGAGCCCCCGCCATGCTTCACTGTAGGCATCACCAAGCCACTGCCATGTTTCACCGAATGCATCACACATCCCCCGCCATGCTTACCCTTAGCCATCACCGAGCCCCGCCATGCTTCACTATAAGCATCATCGAGCCACCACCATGCTTCACTATAGGCATCACAGATCCCCTACTATGCTTCACTTTAGGCATTACTAAGACACTGCCATGTTTCACTGTAGTCATCACTGAGCCACCGCTATGCTTCACTGTAGGCAACACGGAGCAACTTCTATGATTCACTGTAGGCAGGATGTTTTTTCCAGCGAATGCTTCATTCTTTCTTCCCCAGACATACCGCTGGTCCAAAGTCTCAAAAAATTCCAGTTTATTGCTCTACAGAACAGAATCACAAAATATTATGTTGCTATTTACTGTACATGAGTTTCAGCATACTGGAGCCAACTTTTCTTGTGCTTTTGGTACAGTAGAGGTGGACATCTTGGTGTACGACATGGAGACCTTGAGTATTTAGTATGCACCTTACTGTGCAAACTGAAACCTCAGTGCTGCTGTCCCCAAATCTTCCTGCAGGACTTTTGAAATCATTTGGGGTTCTTTGACTATCTGCGTCCTCAGGAATCTGGTGCTAGCCAGTGATTGCTTTCCGCCACATCTAGGTGGTGCAGCCAGTGTTCCTATATGAACTCTGCTTACAGCTGTATCTTTAGGAACAGCCATTGTCTTTGTATCTTTTTTGTACCATTTTCCTTGTTTGTACAAGGAAATGTTCTCTTCTAAATATTTGGACCACCCTCTTGACTTGAGTCATATTTCTAAATGCAATCAAACGTCACCATCACCAATCCCGTAGCCAGTCCAGGTATTTGATCTGTTTTATCTGAAGTACACCTGATGTAATAAAGCACTTTATTAGTTGTGTCAGGTGTGACACATAAGAAACATATGTGCACTCTTATGAGGAAACTGTTCAGGGGGTTGAATAATTCTGAAACTGCATCTGTCTGTCATCTACCTATCCATCTATGTACAGTATCTATCCTTTTTATCTACCTATTATTATTACTTACGTTCTACTGAACGCTGGGTCCATAATCCTCCTTTGTTTGTGCCATTGTTCATGATTCCGGTTACTTAATAAGCCTTTTCCCATAAATCTAAAACATAGAAGAGAATGGACTGATGTACATCTACACTGGGGTGAGGGTCCGGATGTTATACACTGGGGGTGTGGGGCTGGATGTTATACACTGAGGGTGATGGGGCTGGATGTTATACACTGAGGGTGATGGGGCCAGATGTTATACACTGAGGGTGATGGGGCCGGATGTTATACACTGAGGGTGATGGGGCCGGATGTTATACACTGAGGGCGATGGGGCCGGATGTTATACACTGAGGGCGATGGGGCTGGATGTTATACACTGGGGGCGATGGGGCCGGATGTTATACACTGGGGGTGTGGGGCTGGATGTTATACACTAGGGGTGATGAGGCCGGATGTTATACACTGAGGGTAATGGGGCTGGATGTTATACACTGAGGGTGATGGGGCTGGACGTTATACACTGGGGGCGATGGGGCCGGATGTTATACACTGGGGGCGATGGGGCCGGATGTTATACACTGGGGGCGATGGGGCCGGATGTTATACACTGAGGGTGATGGGGCTGGATGTTATACACTGGGGGTGATGGGGCTGGATGTTATACACTGGGGGTGATGGGGTCAGATGTTATACACTGGGGGTGATGGGGTCAGATGTTATACACTGGGGGTGTGGGGCTGGATGTTATACACTGGGGGTGTGGGGCTGGATGTTATACACTGGGGGTGATGGGGTCAGATGTTATACACTGGGGGTGATGGGGTCAGATGTTATACACTGGGGGTGTGGGGCTGGATGTTATACACTGGGGGTGTGGGGCTGGATGTTATACACTGAGGGTGTGGGGCTGGATGTTATACACTGAGGGTGTGGGGCTGGATGTTATACACTGGGGGTGAGGGTCCGGAGGTTATACACTGAGGGTGATGGGGCTGGATGTTATACACTGGGGGTGATGGGGCCAGATGTTATGCACTGGGGGTGACAGGGCCAGATGTTATGCACTGGGGGTGACAGGGCCAGATGTTATACACTGGGGGTGACGGGGCCAGATGTTATGCACTGGGAGTGACGGGGCCAGATGTTATGCACTGGGAGTGACGGGGCCAGATGTTATACACTGGGGGTGATGGGGCCATACGTTATACACTGGGGACGAGGGGCCAGACGTTATATACTGGGGTTGAGGGGCCAAATGTTATACACTGGGGTTGGGGGGTGGACGTTATACACCTGGGGCAAGGGGCTGGATGTTATACACTAGGGGTTAGGGGCTAGACGTTATACACTGGGGGCAAGGAACTGGATGTTATACACTGAGGGTGATGTGGCCGGGAGTTATACACTGGGGGCGAGGGGCGGACGTTATACACTGGGGATGAGGGGGCCGGATGTTTTCCACTGGGGGGGAAGCCAGATATTATACACAGGGGGAAGGAGGGGCTGGATGTTATACACTGGAGGTGAGGGGCCGGATTTTATACACTGGGGGTGATTGGGCCGGATGTTATACACTGGAGGTGATGGGTCTGGACGTTATACACTGGGGGTGATGGGGCTGGTCATTATACAGTGGGGATGAGGGGTCTGGATGTTATACACTGGTGTGAGGGGGCCGGATGTTTACCACTGGGGTTGAGGAGCCGAATATTATACACAGGAGGATATAAACTGTGGTTTATGGGGCCGGATGTTATACACTGGGGGTGAGGGGCCAGACGTTATACATTGGGGGCGAGGAACCGGATGTTATACACTGGGGATGATGGGGCCGGATGTTATACACTGGGGGTGATGGGCCGGACGTTATACACTGGGGGCGAGGAACCGGATGTTATACACTGGGGATGATGGGGCCGGATGTTATACACTGGGGGTGATGGGGCCGGATGTTATACACTGGGGGTGATGGGGCTGGACGTTATACACTGGGGGTGATGGGGCTGGTCATTATACAGTGGGGATGAGGGGTCTGGATGTTATACACTGGTGTGAGGGGGCCGGATGTTTTCCACTGGGGTTGAGGAGCCGAATATTATACACAGGAGGATATAAACTGTGGTTTATGGGGCCGGATGTTATACACTGGGGGTGAGGGGCCGGACGTTATACACTGGGGGCGAGGAACGGATGTTATACACTGGGGATGATGGGGCCGGATGTTCTACACTGGGGGTGAGGGGCCGGACGTTATACACTGGGGGCGAGGAACCGGATGTTATACACTGGGGATGATGGGGCCGGACGGTATACATTTGGGGCGAGGAAAAGGAGGTTATACACTGGGTATGATGAGGCCGGATGTTATACACTGGGGGTGATGGGGCTGGTCGTTATACACTGGGGTTGAGGGGTCTGGATGTTTTACACTGGTGTGAGGGGGCTGGATGTTTTACACTGGGGGGTGAGGAGCTGGATATTATGCACAGGGGGGACGAGGGGCCAGATTTTATAAACTGTGGTTTATGGGGCCGGATGTTATACACTGGGGGTGATGGTCCGGATGTTATACACTGGGGGCGAGGGGGCTGGATGTTATACACTGGGGGTGATGGGGTTGAATGTTATACACTGGGGGCGGGGTGGTCGGATGTTATACACTGGGGGTGATGGGGTTGAATGTTATACACTGGGGACGGGGGGCTGGATGTTATACACTGGGGGTGATGGGGTTGAATGTTATACACTGGGGGCGGGGTGGTCGGATGTTATATACTGGGGGTGATGGGGTCGGATGTTATACACTGGGGACGGGGGGCTGGATGTTATACACTGGGGGTGATGGTCCGGATGTTATACACTGGGGGCGAGGGGGCTGGATGTTATACACTGGGGGTGATGGGGTTGAATGTTATACACTGGGGGCGGGGTGGTCGGATGTTATATACTGGGGGTGATGGGGTCGGATGTTATACACTGGGGACGGGGGGCTGGATGTTATATACTGGGGCAATGGGACTAAAGGAAAAACCTGAATTAAATTACTAAGATGTGTGTCTCAATGCTTTTCGCCATATACTGCATGTTGTACTCACCTCACTCCAAACAGACTAAATAGACGTTCATAATACCAATCCCTCAGATATTTTGGAGACATCAAAATTTCCTATAATATATAAACGTACAGTATCAGTACAGAATACAGAATCTCCTCACTCCAAATAAATCTTGTGTAACATCCACCCTATTCTTCCACCAAACTCTCCCTCCATGTCTTCATGTAACTTGTGCACTGGGCATGGGGAACAGAAAAGGGTCTTCTCCAAACTGTTCCCACAAAGCTGAAGCTATAATTTTCCACAATGTCTTGTGCTGAAGATTAAGATTTCCCTTAATTGGAGCTGAGGGTCCACGGCCGCCCCCTGGTAACAGCCCATAGCATTATCCTCCTCCACCATCTGTACAGGGGGCACAATGCAGTCAGGGGGTAAAGTTCACCTGGAATCACCAAACCCAGACCCCTCCATCATAGATGTGCGATCCATCACTGAACAGAACACGTCCCCTCCTGGCCTGGGGTTGTATATAGAATGGTTGTTTTTTAAAAAGATTTTGAAAGTAATCCAATAAAATATAAATATAAACAGGATTAATATAGTCTCTTATATGGACAGACCTCTCAATTTAATTTATAAAGCAAAATTCTGTTTAGGTTGTGAGTTTCTTACCTTTACTGACTCTGGACTCACTGTCAAAATTGTTACAGCATGTACCATATTGATTCTTACTACCGGGCCGTAAGTTTCAACCCTGGAAGTGAAAATAAATCTGTATTTTATAGAGGATCTGTCACCGGGTCCAGCTCTGATACCTCATAGTCATTGGCTGATGGACCCTCCATATGCACATGGTAGGTGAGAACCTTTCAACAAATTTGTCACATTTTACGCTCCAAAAGAAATGTCCTCCGGTCCCTGATTACAGTGTAGTAAAGGAATTCTCAACTCACCAGTCTAAAAACAAGTCGTGCACCAGTTGGTCCTTCTTCATTATGTTCAATATCTTGCGTGAATGTCCAAAGAAAAAACTGCAATTGCAAAGTAATCGTATCACACTCACATGATGCATATACTGTATATAGATGTTTTTTTCCACAATTAATGGGAACCTGTCATATCAGATAACTCTATTAACCTGCAGATATAGGAGGATGGTCCAGCATAAAACAATCTTTGCATTTATTAAAATTATTTCATGTATGTGTTTTGCTTAATATTCCAATGGTTTCAAACAATTTGTAAAAAGGCTCCTCTACTGGAAATGGCTAAAAAATCCCCTTAAAAATCCAGTCGGGAGTTGATTCTTATGTCATCTTACAACACAGGAGGACTCCATGACCTTCTCCTTATTTATCTTTCTTTAAGGCTTTGTGCCCACGATGCAGAAATGCTCCGGATTTTTCCTGAGCGTTTCTGCATCTCCCTGGCAGAAAAAAACGCATGTGGATTGTACATGTGGATTGTACATGCGGATTGTACATGCGTTTTTCCTGCCAGGGACATGCGGATGTGAAGCGTTCTTCACTTGCATTTTCGCATGCGGGTGTCAAGCGCTTTTAGCATCACTTGGAAAGTGCTTGACAACTTGGTCACACTATATAAATCCATGCAACCGGCATTAATTTATATAGTGTGACCCGAGAGAATGTCAAAAAATAAAAAATAAACCTATACTTACCTTCTGATGGCCCCGCAGTCTTGCTGCGCTCCTGTGCAGGCTGCCGGAAGATCGTGGTACGCTGTACTGAAGGACCTGCCGTCATATGACTATGACGTCACCGCAGGTCCTTCAGTCTTGCACGATCTGTTGGCAGCCAGCACAGGGTAGGAGTCCAGGGGCCGTCGGAAGGTTAATATAATCTTTATTTTTTATTTTATTCTTTTTTTTACAGCTTTTAATGGTACCTGGGTGTGGATGAGACTCTCCTTTCCTCTACACCCGGGTACCATCCGCACATTAGAAAGCGCCAATTACGCAAGTACAGATGCAGTGATGCGTAATCCATGCGATCTAATGCAAGTCAATGGCGGCAAAAATGCAGCACTTCTGCAAAATAGTTGGTAGTGCTGCGTTTTTTTCCGCAATGATAATCCGCAGCGGAAATTTCTGCAGCATGTGCACAGCACATGCGGATTATCATTGGGGAACATGGCAGGCCTTCTACCGTGCGTTTTCTAAGTGTTTCAGCAGCGTTTTTGCCACTGCGGAAACTCTTAAAAAACGCATCGTGGGCACACAGCCTAACACTTCTTTTTATAACCTCACTTCTAAATGATCTTATCTCTTCACGTCCTGTGATTGAGACTTGTTGGACACTTTCCATATCAGCGATCAGTCACGTGGCTGTATTATATCAATGTAGATATGATGCACCCAACTTTAAAGGGGTATTCCAGCCTCCATAAATTATCACCTAACCTTTAGAGAGTTGATATCTGTTAGAGCTGAATGAATAAGATGCCGCCTTTGTCTGTACATAGTGATTCAAGTATATTGTGCCAAGCACTGCTCATTTCAGAGGGTGGTGGTCCACTCTTGCACAGGGGCCCACCGGGAAATTCTTCTGTTCTCCTGTGGGCCAGTCCAAGCCTGTCAGGAACGAGTCTCCTGGGAACACTTATTCCCGATACCGTTCACTCCTGAAAATTGGGTAGTGTAAAAATGTTTGTTCATCAGGTGAAATGATCTTTTAGATTGCACAAAATATCATGGTTCTCGGCAGCACATCATCTTGCGTAAAAAGGATGTGTGCTGACCGATCTATTACTGATCATTCAGGGGGCATCTGAAGCGCGGTCTGCCTGCGTCAGCTGAACCCTTACATTGCAGGGTTTTATTCTGACCGCTCTACAGGATCTCACAACTTCCCTCATCCGCTCTTCTAGGGCTTCCCCATCGATGGGCCTCACGTCTGCAGCTCTTTTTCCTTCCGGCATCTTAGTGGGGCCCCATAACAATAGTCCCCATGACTGCGGGAGGGCAGGAATGTTTTCCTAGCTACTCTGGGCTGGATCTGTATTATTCCTAAGCCACTGCATAAAGAGCAGAGTAATAAACCAGGTAGCATAGTCTGTAATACTCATATTCTGGGAGACCATATATGTACAGAGGTAAACGAGAGCATTGATACTATGGTAGAGTATCCCCATAAGTCCAGTGCTGATAAAGTCTTTGCTGATCACAAAAAAACTATAATTGGATAATAAAAACTGAGCTTGATAGTATAAGATTTCAGAACGATCTGGATTAGATGTCTGAATGGGCAAACACACGGCAGATGAGGTTTAATATTGATAAATGTAGAGTAATGCACCTAGGACGGAGTAATCCTATTGCTACTTATGCATTAAACAGGAGTATACTCGGGACTACAGAACAGGAGAAGGACTTTGGTATTCTGGTTGCAAATAAACTGAGCAGCTGTACTCAATGTCAAGCAGCTGCTGCCAAAGCAAACAAGATTTTAGGGTGTATAAAAAGAGAGATAAAACCCAGAGATCCCAACGTATTGTTGCCCCTTTATAAGTCACTCGTAAGGCCACAACTAGAATATGGGATCCAGTTTTGGGCTCCACATTTTAAAAAGGATATTTGGAAGTAAGAGTCAGTTCAAGGACATCAACTAGATTATTACATGGGATGGAGGCCTCTCATATATTACATGGAGGTCTTTCCTACATTATTTGGGATGGAAGCATCTCCTATATTACAAGGGATGGAAGGCCTCCCTATAATTACATGGGATGGAGGCCATTCCTACATTATTTAGGATGGAAGTATCTCCTATATTACAAGGTTGGAAAAGTTGGGCTTGTTTAGCTTAGATAAAAGACGCATCAGAGATCTCATTTACATGTATAAATATATGTGTAGTCAATACAAAGGACAGCACATGACTTATTCCTTCCAAAGGACCAGGGGACACTCATTACGGGTGGAAGAAAGGCGAATTTGGCAGCTAAACAGGAGAGGGTTCTTAAGGCTATGTGCCCACGTAGCGTTATTGTAGCGTTTTTACGGCCGCGAAAACGCTTGTAAAATCATCTGCCATGCAAAGCCATGTGAATTCGGATGTGCTGTGCACATGATGCGCTAATTTGCGCGCCGAATTCGCATTGCATTGCAAAACGCAGCATGACCATTTCTACCGTGATTACGCTGCAAATTCGTGGCTGTTGAGGAACATTGAAACGCAGCAAACCCGCAGGTATATGTGGATTTGCTGCATTTCAATTAAATTCAATGGCCGCGAATTTGCGGCGTAATCGTGGTGCGTGTGGTACCCGGGATGAAGAGGAGACTACAACTCCTCTTCATTCCGGTTACCATGAGGTGAAAAAAATAAAGTAAAAAATAAAAAAAAACCTGTATATTCACCTCTCCAGTCTGCTCCCGGCCGCGTCCTCTCTCCTTGGCGTCCCGTGGTGTACTTGCAGGACCTGTGGTGACGTAATTTAGTCAGCTGATGGTCACGCGACCGCTGATGTCAGCGGTCAGGTGATGGTCGCGTGACCATCAGCTGACTAAATGACGTTACCGCAGGTCCTGCAAGTACACCACGGGACGCCAAGGAGAGAGGACGCCGCCGGGAGGAGACTGGAGAGGCGAGTACACAGTTTTTATTTTTTACGTTTTCTTTTTTTTTTTACTATAGATGCTGCATTTAAAGCAGCATAAGTTGGTCACACAATATAAATCCATGCCGGTTGCAATTGTGTGACCAACTTGTCAAGCACTTTTCCAAGTGATGCTAAAATCGCTTGGAAAAGTGCTTGAAAAAAATGCATGCGGAAATGCATGTAAAAAAACGCTTCTCTCTGGCAGAAAAAACGCATGTAAATCTGCATGCGTTTTTTTCTGCCAGAGAGGCAAAAACGCTCTGCATCAAATCTGCTACGTGTGTATATAGCCTTACAGTTAGAGCAGTCAGACTGTGGAATGCCACAAGAGGTAGTAATGGCCGACACTATAACAGCTTTTATAAAGGGCTGGAGCTTTTCTCACAACAGATGGCATTGTGGACTATAGATAATCTAGTGATAGAGAAGTAGAACTGGTGGAGAAAGGTTGAACCTGATGAACCTACAAAACCATGTAACTATGGCCGCTCACAGACGCTGTGTAGATAGTTTCCTTACCTGTCTCTGGGCGGCCCGGGGATGTGATCATACTTTAGATGTTGGTAATGGATATAAGCACAGAACAGAAGGAAAGCGATGACAGCCACGGCCAGGAGCAGCAGAAGAATCCAGGAAATGAGGCCCCAGAGCTCCATAGTGTCTGAGCAGACGGCACCGCTGCTGCCCCGGATCTGTGCACCAGGCTGACTATTGTGTAATGTTACGCTGTCAGGCTGCACACAGGATTGTGGGCTGTCACTTCTGGCAGCAGAAATGGCATTTCTCCATACAGATTACTGCATGTGACAACAAAGGTCCATTGACTGGTATGGCTGCCGTGAGGCCCTGCCTGGTGCACTGCACAGAGCTCTGCTTCTGTTGCTTCATGGGCTGTAAACTATTAGAGGCGTGTAAGAGTGTGACACGGGCTGTCATATGCCTCTCCCTCTCTAAACAGTGTTTGAGCAAAATGTGTGCTAATTTGTGACTGTTAAGCTGAGTTCACACGATGCGTTTTTCATGAGTTTCCGCGGCGTTTTTGCAGTTGCGTAAACGCCGCGGAAACGCATGAAAAACGCATGGTAGAAGGGCAGCAATGTTCCCCAATTGAAATCCGCATGTGCTGTGCCCATGATGCGGATTTTTCCGCAGTGTAAACGCTGCGCTCAAAAATCCGCAGCATGTCAATTAATTTTGCGGAAACACTGCTTTTTTTGCCGCCATTGACTTGCATTAGACCGCATGGAATCCGCATCACTGTATATGTTGATGTGCTTTTCATGCGGTCTAATGTGCGGATGGTACCCGGGTGTGGAGGAGAGGACTCTCATCCAGACCCAGGTACCATTAAAAAAAAAAAAAAGAATAAAATAAAAAATATATATATTCTCACCTTCTGACGGCAGGCACAGCGCTCCTGCTTGGTTCCCCGCACTTCGCGGTTGAATGAAGAAGGACCTTCGCTGACGTCAGAGTCATGTGACGGGTCACGTGACGCTGACGTCGGCAGCTCCTTCAGTCTTCACTGCCGGTAGCCGGGACCGAGCGAAGCAAGACACCGGGGGCCATCAGAGGGTAAAGTATATATAAATTTTTTATTTTTTGACATTCACACACTATATAAATCCATGCCGGTTGCATGGATTTATAGTGTGAAGTTGACAAGCACTTTCCAAGTGATGCTAAAATCGCTTGGGAAGCGCTTGTCAACCCGCATGCGGAAATGAAAGTGAAGAACATTTCACATCCACATGTCCCTGGCAGGAAACCGCATGTACAATCCGCATGTACAATCCGCATGCGTTTTTTCCTGCCAGGGAGATGCAGAAATGCTCAGGAAAAAATCCTGAGCATTTCTGGTTTCTGCATCGTGTGCACATACCCTTATAATATATGGAACTGCATAGAGTTCTATGAGCACTAATGTACTCGGTTAATATAATGTATTGTGATTAATGTATAATGTTATTAATGTATAGTGTGTAGGGAAAGTCTAGGATTAAGATCAGAGTATAAGGTGTACCATAGGACATAGGGATTAAGTTAGAATGGGAAATATTCAGTTATGGGCACACTAGATATAGGAAGTAGGAAGTATATTGCACAGGTTAGGATACAGTTAAGTGCTTTGGGCCAGCCCAGCTTTGGATGGGCACAGGGTTAGTTAATAAGGGGAGCACTTCCTGATTTTTCGTCAGATATAGATGGTTGAAGAGTAAATTGTAAGTGAGAGAATGTTAGCATCGTTCAACTCCAAAGGGCTGGAGGACACGGAAAGTACAGATTGTTCGGGCAGCATGAGAACGTCAGCTATTGTTTTCTGTGGACATCCCTGCAATGTGTGGGGCCTATGGCCTGAATTAGGCACTGGAAACTGTGCCTTATTCCCTTCCCACAAGTGGAAGCTGGATGGGGAGACAAGACGGAACTCATGGGAACTGCAGGGCCAGATGGAGTATCCCAGGGACCATGGGAGCCATTAAGCAAAGGGATAGCTCAGACCAAACCAACAGAGAACATGGAAATGTACTGTGCTGTAACATCAGTTGAACATGGTAGGGGCGTACACTGACAGCTTGGGGCATCTGTGCAAGAAATGTGTCTGGGCCCCCCTCCTTATTGGCAACAAAGCTATATATATATGTAATATAATTTTACATAGCACCCTCTCTTGTCCTTTATATATCAGATTCTCTTGTTATTTTTGTTATTTATAGCACCCTGATCTTTATTACATAGTGTCCTCTCTTGTTCGATATATAATGCAATGACGTCTCATGGAGCATGGGAAAGCTTCTTTTCTAATGGAGGAGCGGATGGACTGGTCTTCTGGTCAGATGCTGCCCCATACACAGTCATTTTATATCTAACAAATAAAGGATTATGTAATAAAATAGGGCGCTGTGAATAACAAAAATAACGAGAATACGCTATGTTAGGGACTGTGCTGAACATTACAGAGGACGCTATATAATAAGGGACGGTGCCATACATAGATCGAGAGGACACTATAAAATAAGGGACGGCGCCATATATAGCTAGAGAGGATGCTATGTAGCAAGAGATGGTGTTATATATAATAAAGGAGGAAATTATGTAATTAAAGGTGTGTTCCCATCTACAAGATCCTATTCCAATATGTAGTAGGTGTAGTAATATTAGCAAATACCTCCAATTAGAAATGTAATATAGTTCTTCTAATTAGCTATGTCACTTACCTCATGTGCAGGCATTGCAGTAGCTTAAGTATTCATGGTTACGACTACTAACAACTGACTAACTGTCACTATGTGTGTGACCATAATCATGGATGCCTAAGCTACTGCAATGCCTGCACATGAGGAAAGCAATATAGCTTGTAGGGATGGTACTCACTCAGGTGCGGTTTGAGGCAAACAGGAGACATGTTCCTTTAAGTGTCCGTAACTGTTTATTAGCTTCATAAACCGTTCAAAAGGAAAATGCAGACAAAACAGCCTTTAGTGCAGGAAAAAAACAAAGATAACAGTCCTTTTAGCAAAGTCTCTGGATGGCCAGCTCTGTGGTCACACAGGCTGGTGCAGCGTCCAGTGTCCTGGCTTGGTCTGGAGACAAAACATACACAGGAGGACTTCTCCCTCCAAGCACACAGACCATGTGCCAAACAACAGCCTCCATTTTATAGGCTGTTAACCACACCCAGGGGTGAGGTATGTGGGTTGCTGGACCCGTCCATTCTCTCCTACAACCCGTACACCGGCTCCCAGGTGCAACAATTAGTCCTTTTAGTGCAAGGTGCACTAGAGAAAATACTCCGGGTTACATCACAGAGACCAGCCATCTCTGTGACACATACCTCCCATCTACTACACGACCATTAGCCACCTTACAAGCTAATCAAGAGAACTATACTACTTTTCTAATTGAAGGTGTTTGCTAATATTACTACACCTACTACAGGATAGGATCTTGGAGATGGAAATACCCCATTAAGGACTGTGCTAAGTGAGTACACTATACACTATGGGACCGCACTATATATAATAAGGCTACATTTCTGTATCCGTGTGCTGCTTGATTTTTATTCTCAGCACACAGACCCACTGAGAAAGTCCTATTCTGATTTTCAAAATCGGACCAGAACAGGACATGCTATGAGTCTCACAGATCTCATTCTCGGATCCGTGATTTTCACAGATATGTGAATGGATCTATGAAACTCTTAATCCGTGTGCCATCCAATAAAAAAACCTGACATGGACATTTCACACAAATGTGAGAATGTGGCCTACGGGATTTTACAAACAACAGAATTACTCCAAGTCCTACAGTATAAAGAATAATACTTACATCCAGTGATCGCTGACGTCTCATCTGATTAGAGACGTTTTTTGTTTCTTCTCCAACTGGTCAGACCTTCATGTCGACATCTCCCAGCCATGACTCGTCTTGTCACACTTGTCAACGCTGCACTAAAAATAACAAGGTCACATATATTGTATATATACATTTGTCTCCCCCACATTTCGCCCCTGACTACAGATATGTACCCCACCATTAATATACTATTAGCCAAGCACCATTAAAATATAAAGTGATAACCTAGCTCTGTCTCCCATTAACTATAATTTCCGGAGCCCAATAAATATAAATTAATCAGTGTCTTAGTCCCATCCCAACCCTTCACCAACCCCTTCTCATTGTCCTTTCCCCAGTGTATTGCTCCCCGACTGTATTGCTCCAGAAGTATATTGTCTCCCCACTGTATTGCCTCCCCCAGTATATTGCCTCCCCACTGTATTTCTTTCTCTAGTTTATTGCTCCCCAGTGTATTGCTTCCCCTCTGTATTGCCTCCCCAGTTTATTGTTCCCCACTGTATTGCTCCCCAGTTTATTGCTCCCCCATTGCATGGCCTCCCCAGTTTTTGTTCCCCACTGTATCGGGTCCCCAGTTTATTGCTCCCCCACTGTATCGCCTCCCTAGTTTATTGCTCCCCCACTGTATTGCCTCCCCCAGTATATTGCCTCCCCACTGTATTGCCTTCCCCAGTATATTGCCTCCCCATTGTATTGCCTTCCCCAGTATATTGCCTCCCCACTGTATTGCTTCCTCTAGTTTATTGCTCCCCAGTGTATTGCTTCCCCTCTGTATTGCCTCAGCAGTTTATTGTTCCCCATTGTATTGCTCCCCAGTATATTGCTCCCCTATTGCATTGCCTCCCCAGTTTTTGTTCCCCACTGTATCGGCTCCCCAGTTTATTGCTCCCCCACTGTATCGCCTCCCTAGTTTATTGCTCCCCCACTGTATTGCCTCCCCCAGTATATTCCCGCCCACTGTATTGCTTCCTCTAGTTTATTGCTCCCCAGTGTATTGCTTCCCCTCTATATTGCCTCCCCAGTTTATTGCTTCCCACTGTATTGCTCCCCAGTTTATTGCTCCCTCACTGCATCACCTCCCCAGTCTATTGCTGCCCCAGTGTATTGCTCCCCAGTTTATTGCTCCCTCACTGTATCGCCTCCCCAGTTTATTTCTTCCTCAGTGTATTGCTCCCCCACTGTATTGCCTCCCCAGTTTATTGCTCCCCCCAGTGTATTGCCTCCCCAGTTTATTGCTCCCCCAGTGTATCGCCTCCCCAGTTTATTGCTCCTCCACTGTATTGCCTCCTCACTGTATTGCTTCATCTAATTTATTACTCCCCAGTGTATTGCTTCCCCTCTGTATTGCCTCCCCAGTTTATTGCTCCCTCACTGTATCGCCTCCCCAGTTTATTGCTCCCCCACTGTATCGCCTCCCCAGTCTATTGCTGCCCCACTGTATCGCCTTCCCAGTTTACTGCTCCCCCGTGTACTCCCTCCCCAGTTTATTGCTCCCCCAGTGTATTGCCTGCCCAGTTTATTGCTCCCCCAGTGTATTGCCTGCCCAGTTTATTGCTCCCCCAGTGTATTGCCTCCCCGGCTTATTGCTCCCTCAGTGTATTGCCTCCCCAATGTATTGCTCCCCCAGTGTATTGCTCCCCTGTTTATTGCTCCCCAGTTTATTGCTCCCCCACTGTTTCACCTCCCCAGTTATGGCTCCCCCAGTGTATTGCCTCCCCAGTTTGTTGCTCCCCCAGTGTATTGCCTCCCCAATGTATTGCTCCCCCAGTGTATTGCTCCCTAGTTTATTGCTCCCCAGTTTATTGCTAACCCATTGTATTGCCTCCCCAGCTTATTGCTCCCCCAGTGTATTGCCTCCCAGTTTATTGCTCCCCCAGTGTATTGCCTCCCCAATTTATTGCTCCCCCAGTGTATTTCCTCCTCAGTTTATTGCTCTCCCATTGTATTGCCTCCCCAGTTTATTGCTCCCCCCAAGTGTATTGCCTCCCCAGTTTATTGCTCCCCCACTATATTGTCTCCTCAGTTTATTGCTGCCCCACTGTATTACCTCCCCCAGTATATTGCCTCCCCATTGTATTGCCTTTCCCAGTATATTGCCTCCCCACTGTATTGCTTCCTCTAGTTTATTGTTCCCCAGTGTATTGCTTTCCCTCTGTATTGCCTCAACAGTTTATTGTTCCCCACTGTATTGCTCCCCAGTATATTGCTCCCCTATTGCATCGCCTCCCCAGTTTTTGTTCCCCGCTGTATCGGGTTCCCTTCTTATTGTCCTTTCCCCAGTGTATTGCTCCCCGACTGTATTGCTCCACAAGTATATTGCCTCCCCACTTTATTTATTTCTCTAGTTTATTGCTCCACCAGTGTATTGCTTCCCCTCTGTATTGCCTCCCCAGTTTATTGTTCCCCACTGTATTGCTCCCCAGTTTATTGCTCCCCCATTGTATCGCCTCCCCAGTTTTTGTTCCCCACTGTATTGGGTCCCCAGTTTATTGCTCCCCCACTGTATCGCCTCCCTAGTTTATTGCTCCCCCACTGTATTGCCTCCCCCAGTATATTGCCTCCCCACTGTATTGCTTCCTCTAGTTTATTGCTCCCAAGTGTATTGCTTCCCCTCTATATTGCCTCCCCAGTTTATTGCTTCCCACTGTATTGCTACCCAATTTATTGCTCCCTCACTGTATCATCTCCCCAGTTTATTGCTCCCCCACTGTATCGCCTACCCAGTCTATTTCTGCCCCAGTGTATTGCTCCCCAGTTTATTGCTCCCCCACTGTATCGCCTCCCTAGTTTATTGCTCCTCCACTGTATTGCCTCCCCACTGTATTGCCTCCCCCAGTATATTGCTTCCCCACTGTATTGTTTCCCTAGTTTATTGCTCCCCAGTGTATTGCTTCCTCTAGTTTAATGCTCCCCAGTGTATTGCTTCCCCTCTGTATTGCCTCCCCAGTTTATTGCTTCCCACTGTATTGCTCCCCAGTTTATTGCTCCCTCACTGTATCGCCTCCCCAGTTTATTGCTCCCCCACTGTATCGTCTCCCCAGTCTATTGCTGCCCTAGTGTATTGCTTCCCAGTTTATTGCTCCCCCACTGTATCGCCTCCCCAGTTTATTGCTTCCGCAGTGTATTGCTCCCCAGTTTATTGCTCCCCCACTGTATTGCCTCCCCAGTTTATTGCTCCCCAGTTTATTGCTCTCCCACTGTATTGCCTCCCCAGTTTATTTGCTTCTCCAGTGTATTGCCTGCCCTGTTTATTGCTCCCCAGTTTATTGCTCTCCCACTGTATTGCCTCCCCAGTTTATTTGCTTCTCCAGTGTATTGCCTGCCCTGTTTATTGCTCCTCCACTGTATTGCCTCCCCAATTTATTGCGCCCACAGTGTATTGCCTCCCCAGTTTATTGCTCCCCCGGTGTATTGCCTCCCCAGTTTATTGCTCCCCCAGTGTATTGCCTCCCCAGTTTATTGCTCCCCCAGTGTATTGCCTCCCCAGTTTATTGCTCCCCAGTGTATTGCCTCCCCAATGTATTGCTTCCCCAGTGTATTGCTCCCCAGTTTATTGCTCCCCAGTTTATTGCTCCCCCACTGTATTGCCTCCCCAGTTTATTGCTCCCCCAGTGTATCGCCTTCCCAGTTTATTGCTCCCACAGTGTATTGCTTCCCCAGCTTATTGCTCCATCAGTGTATTGCCTTCCCAATGTATTGCTCCCCAGTTTGTTGCTCCCCCAGTGTATTACCTCCCCAGTTTATTGCTCCCTAGTTTATTGCTCCCCCAGTGTATCGCCTCCCCAGTTTATTGCTTCCCCAGTGTATTGCCTCCCCAGTTTGTTGCCCCCCCAGTGTATTGCCTCCCCATTGTATTGCTCCCCCAGTGTATTGCACCCTAGTTTATTGCTCCCCAGTGTATTGCTCACCCACTGTATGGCCTCCCCAGTTTATTGCTCCCCCAGTGTATTGCCTCCCCAGTTTATTGCTCCCCAGTTTATTGCTCCCCCAGTGTATTGCCTCCCAGTTTATTGCTCCCCCAGTGTATTGCCTCCCCAGTTTATTGCTCACCCAGTGTATTGCCTCCCCAGTTTATTGCTCACCCAGTGTATTTCCTCCCCAGTTTATTGCTCTCCCAGTGTATTGCCTCCCCAGTTTATTGCCCCCCCAAGTGTATTGCCTCCCCAGTTTATTGCTCCCCCAGTGTATTGCCTCCCCAGTTTATTGCGCCCCCAGTGTATTGCCTCCCCAGTTTATTGCTCCCCAGTTTATTGCTCCCCCAGTGTATTGCCTCCCCAGTTTATTGCTCCCCCAGTGTATTGCCTCCCCAGTTTATTGCGCCCCCAGTGTATTGCCTCCCCAGTTTATTGCTCCCCAGTTTATTGCTCCCACAGTGTATTGCCTCCCCAGTTTATTGCTCCCACAGTGTATTGCCTCCCAGTTTATTGCCTCCAGTTTCCCTCAGTTTATAGCCTCCAGTTCCCCCAGTTTATTGCTTGTAGGGTGCCAGGGTGTGGGAAAACAGCAGCCCGTCGCCCATGACTACTGCCCTGTGCACCTTATAGGCGGCTAGACCCAAGGACAGATAAAAGGGGTCAGATCATCCCTTTTACAGGGGGGCAGCAGTAGGGTAAGTTTAGAGGGCTAAGCTGTACATACACGGCAGACAGTAATCTCTCTCGACTCCCCTGTACTCAAGAACGCTCAGCTCAGTCGAGTGTTTATGTGTTTATGCAGGGAGAGAGGAGAAAGCCACAGCCAGAAACCTTCCCTGAAAACTAAAGGATCAGGCATTGAAATTTCAGTTTTCTGATCCTTTTCTCCCTCGACATCATCCGTGGAAGGACGACATCGTGATGTCAAGACATTAGACTGTAATCTCACGTAGGTGTTAAACCAGAGGAATCAAATAGTATCTAAACCACCACCTACTCTGGGCGCTATCCTGGTAATTCGTATGTTCACAGGATCGAAAGAGGAGAGGAAGACTACTTAGTAATCTACTGTAGGTTGGACATCACAGAGGTTCATCAAGTTCAACCTTTCTCCAAGAGTTATACAATCTGTATCGCTAGATTATTTATTACTCACAATTTGTGATGAGCGAGCATGCTCGCTACTCCTCGGTGCTCGCTCGAGCATCACACTGCTCCACATGCTTGGTGCTCGCCGAGTATTTCCGGGGATGCTCGGCGGGAGCTCGGGTCTCCGCCCTGTATGTTTGGCGCTCTTTACAGAGCCAATGAACATGCAGGGATTGCCAGCCAGTCACTGTAATGCTGCAGCCATGTTGGTTGTGGGCATTACAGTGATTGGCTGGCCGCACAGCGTCATCAGGTCTATATCAGACCTGGCGCCGCCATGCTCGTCGCAGTCACTCCGCAGTCAGATAGTGTAGGGAGAGCTGCTGCTGTGTCAGGGAGAAATTTGCTTGTTTCTAGTTAGTGTAGGTATACCAAACTATATTAGAGACACATATCCATCTCAAAATAGTAGAAGAACAAGACACAGGATATAAGAACTGTGCACACTCACAAAAATATAAAGAAAATATAACAAAATCTTTATTGTAATTTTATAAATGACGATCGACAACAGTACATGAAATAAAAACATTTAAAAGTAGGCAAAACATTGCACTACACAATATTAAAGAAGGGGAGGGTATCAATATGGTAACCCAAAGCAATAAATTCCCTTAAATCCGCAGGTATATTGAGCACCATTTGTCATATCCCATAATACACGGCATGGTTGTTAAACATACCATATAATCTAAATTACGAATGACATGATGTGCACAAATGCAAGTGATGAGCCAGGTCTCCCTTAGTAACCATGTCATGAGTAGAAATGTGTTAAGGCAATGAATTGGGATAGTTACCTGCCGGCACTGAAGACACTACACGTTGCACTGGTAGACCGCAGCTTCATTAGGGGTAGATTGTAAGTGGGCACACATGCTCTTAAGTACTGTGTCCGATTTGATGTGACTCTTTTCAGGTGAGGGTCCATGGCCTCATATAATTTCTGCGTCCGCATGGGACGCCAAGCAGTCGCTTCCTGTTTCAAATGCGTTCCACCTAAGTCACGCGGTGGAACGCAACCGGAAGTAGACAATACGTCATGTCCGGTTAGTGGAAACGCCCCCCTTGTGTCGTCATATGTCTCAAGCAGAACACCCCCATCGTGCAATCGAAAAAGAGGGAGAAGCTTGCGTTCCAACTTGTAGTGGAACGCAAAAAACGGAAGTAGCGCGTCCTCTACAAAAATACCGGCAGAGTAGGAATCAAGTAAAGTGCTAGCTGCATAAATGCACTGATGGGATAAGAGAGGACCAGATCAGAAAGACAATAGTGTGTGGTCCAATACAAAGCTGCATCCCACCATATGTACACATAGACATGTGGCCACATGAGACAAACACAAAACAAATAATACACAGACAACAAATAACAGACAATATAAGACCAACAGACAACCAAATAGCAAACAGGACCAAACAAATGTATATAGAAACAACCACAAGGATGGCAAAGCGGTATCTAAGATACCTTGTATCTTAGAGATTCATCTCTTTACAACTACCTGATCAGTTCCTGCTTATAACGGTTGACGTTGAATCGTTATACTTGAATATAGCCGACAAAGATGGCATAACAGCGGTCCTGCATTTTTTGGACCCCACGAGTGGAGGTAATCGCTTACATGATTCTTTTATTGTGGACTTTTTGAATCTACACTGTCTGATTCCGGATTGACTGTGACGAGGTATTTACAACTGTGTTTTCTCCGTCACACGGATCACATATACGTTTTCAGAAAATACTGCCATTTCTGGCCTCCATTAAAAAAAAATTTCAGTGTGTCAGCAAAGTTTTTGACACTGGTTTGCTGTTTAAAATAGTTACCTACAGGGCAGGTATTTAAAACTGTGTTTTCTCCGTCACACGGATAACATATACATTTTCAGAAAATACTGCCATTTCTGACCTCCATTAAAAATTTGTTTCAGTGTGTCAGTGAAGCAATTGACACCAGTTTGCTGTTCAAAATAGTTACCTACAGGCCAGGTATTTAATACTGTGGTTTGTCCATCACACGAATCACAAATAACTTCGCTCCAAATTCAGTCATTTGTTGTGAGCGTGGAAGATATTGTGCTCCATTTAAAATGGGCAAGGCACGTGACAAGGGACGGGGAACTGGACGTGATGGTGATGATGGTGCATGCAGTGGTCGAGGCCATGGGCAAGCTGAAATTGTGCCACAACAAACACCCACATCTTCTCGCTCGACCTTCCTGTCCCAATTCCTAGGGGACCGCAGCACACCACTATTGAACATAGAGCAGTGTCAAAAGGTTATTGGTTGGATAGCAGATAATGCTTCCAGTCACTTACCCACCACCACCACACTGTCTTCCACACGGTCAAGTCTCTGTAGCTGTGAGTCTGGACTGCATATTCCTCACCCTGAACCTCCTTCCTCCCACCATGCCAAGTGCCCAGAGACAACACTTGGACACTCCGAAGGACTGTTCACTTTCCCATTTAAAGATTCGGGCCTCTCGCCCGGTCTACTTGAAGCGGGGCAAGAGGAGATCGCATGTAGCAATGCCCAAATATTTGAGCAGCCACGGTCACATGAAGGCGACGGTGGGAAAGTGTCACAAGAGGTGGACGATGATGAGACACAATTGCCAGAAAGTCAGGAGGAGGACCAGAGTGCGGAAGTGGAAGACGAGGTGGTGGATGATATAGTAACTGACCCAACCTGGCAGGAGGACATGCAGAGCGAGGACAGCAGCACACAGGGGGAGGGAGGCAGAGCACCCCAACAGGCAGGAAGAAGCAGTGTGGTGGCCGCAGAAAGAAGGCAGGCAACCGTTCCCCGTAACACCAACACGAAGGAAGTTGCCAGTACAACTGTTAGGTCTTCCCGAGTCTGGTTGTTTTTTAAATACTCTGCCGATAGCCCCAAAAAGGCCATTTGCACCACCTGCCAGGCCAGCATCAGCAGGGGTGGCAAAACGACCAGCCTGACCAC
Organism: Phyllobates terribilis; assembly: GCF_046119375.1. Lineage (NCBI taxonomy): Eukaryota > Metazoa > Chordata > Amphibia > Anura > Dendrobatidae > Phyllobates > Phyllobates terribilis. The sequence continues at coordinate 50,646,091 of NW_027362767.1, read as the reverse complement.
CACCAGCATGATCAGGCACATGGCAGCAAAGCACCCAACTTTGTGAGCGAAACCCCAGGTTCCAGGAACAGTCTCTGCGGGTGGTACCATTGCTTCTTCCGCTGTTGTGCATGCAAGCCAATCCCCTGTCCATGGTGCATGCGAAGATGCCTCCTGCCCTGCACCTGTCATTGCGCACTCTCAAGTAGCAGCATCAGGAAGCACGTCCATGTCCTTGTCCCAGCGCAGCGTTCAGTTTTCCATACCCCAGTCCTTGGAACGCAAGCTCAAATATGCAGCCAACGCCCCACAGGCCACAGTACTAAATTCCCACATTTCACGACTGCTTGAAATGTTGCCTTTAAGGCTTGTGGAGATGGAAGCATTTCGCAACCTGATGGCGGCGGCCGTCCATCGGTACTCGGTCCCCAGCCTCCACTATTTTCCCGGTGTGTCGTCCCCGCATTACACAAGCACGTGTCCCAAAACATTAGCCGTGCCCTCAACAGCGCAGTTACCGGGAAAGTCTACCTAACCACGGACACGTGGACAAGTGCTTGCGGGCAGGGACGGTACATCTCGCTGACGGCACACTGGGTTAAAATAGTGGAAGCCGAAACCGACCTAGTCAGACCTTAGGACGGAACACGTCCTCCCAACGCCGAGGATTGCGGGCCCTAGGTCAATCAGGGTTGCCCCCCACAGATTGGGTGACAATGAGGAAAAGGAGTGTAGTATCGGCGTCTCTGCCCCCTGACAGGCAGAGACTCCGTCCCACTCACTGCCGCGCTCCTTGCCCGGCGTCCTCCGGCGCTCCTGCCTCTCTTGCTGCCGGCATGCGCAGCTTCCCGGGTACTGTGCTTAGGGCGCGCGCACGCTCCCTCCCTCCTAAAGGGGCTGCGCGCCCCGTCCTAAAAAGTCCCCGGCCAATGGCCGGAGGACTTCCACTGTAAGAGGCACCTCCTCCAATATGGAGGTGCCCGTGCAAGGTTGTTGCTCTGTATGCTAAACTCTGCTTCAGCCCACAGGTCCTGCTGCCTGTCTGACTAACAGTCTAGTCCGTCTGACTATCAGTCCAGTCTGCCAGCCTGATTACCAGTCCAGCCCGACAGTCTGCTTACAGCCCAGTCCGCTAGTCTGTCTATGGGCTTGGCCAGTCCGCTTATCCGGAGCCTTCACCTGCTACCTGTCTCCGCCTGCCAAGGACACTCTCCAGCCCGATGGTCTGCCTACGGTCTAACCCGCCAGTCTGTCTATGGGCTAGGCTAGCCTGCCTACTTGGAGAACTTGCCTGTTACCTGGAGGCTCCTGCCTGCACCTGCCGTGTATACCTGACAGCCTACCTAGAGGCTCCTGCCCGTCACTTGCCGTGACCATCTGACAGCCTACCTAGAGGCTACTGCCTGTCACTTGCCGTGATCACCAGACAGCCTACTTAGAGGCTCCTGCTAGTTACCTGCCGTGTCTGCCAGCCCGGCTGCCCGGATCTCCCGTCAGCCTGCCTGCCGTGCTCATCTGCTGTACCGGTCAGTCTCTGCCTTCTGACCCGTGGGAGTCACCTGCTCTCATACAAGGTCGGTTCCCAGAGTAGCACCTGGTCCCTCTGCTCGGTCCTTCCCTAGTCACAGAGTCGATTGAGCCGCCGTACGGCCTTGGTCGGTTCGAGTTGATACCTAGTTACGCCCCTCTGGTCCCTCCTTGCACCGCAGCACAGAGGTTCCACCACCCGGATCCGTAACAGTTTGCACGGGCCATGGAACCCGGTTGCCCCCAGGCTCCTTCACTTGCTGACCTCGACCAGGAGGTTTCCCGTAAGAGATCCCAACAGGAAACCATCCTGACCTACCTGCGGTCTGTCAACTCTCGCCTGGACACGCTGTCTGTTCCACCGGTGTCCGCATCAAGTCGAGCGACACCCGCCCCGGCAGCGCCGCTGCCTACCAATACCACGGCATCCAGCCCAGGACCCCGGCTTTCTGCGCCTCCTCATTTTGGAGGTGACCCCGTCCTATGTCGGGACTTTCTGAACCAGTGCACGCTGCACTTTGAACTGCTGCCACATCAGTTTCCTTCCGACCAGTCCAAAGTGGCGTTCATCATGTCTCACCTCACCGGGGAAGCTTTGGCATGGCTAAACCCTCTATGGGAGAGAGGGTATTCCCTGGTGTCCGATCTCCCGGCTTTCCTCACTGCCTTCCGGAAGGTCTTCGATGAACCCAGACGAAGGATTTCTACTGCCTCCTCATTGCTCCGTCTCCGCCAAGGGAGCCTCAATGTGGGCCAGTATGCCATACAGTTCCGTACCCTCGCTTCTGAGCTTGCCTGGGGCAACGAGGCCCTGGTGTCCACCTTCTGGGAGGGTCTTTCCGGTCGGATTAAGGACGAGTTAGCCGGCCGGGACATTCCTACCACCCTGGATGACCTGGTGTCACTGGCTACCCGGATTGACATCCGTTTCCTAGAACGTGCCAAGGAGACTACCCGGGAGAGAAGATTTCCCCGTCTTGCTCCTGTTTTTCAAAAACCGGCTTCCCAAACAGCTACTCCCCGGGCACGCTCGCCCGAACCTATGCAGATCGACCAGACCAAGATGGTCAAGTCTCGCCAAGAAGAATGCCGAGCCGAGGGGAGCTGTTACTACTGTGGTAGTAAGGAGCACCTGATCCGTTCCTGTCCGGTGAAGCCGGGAAACTCCAGTGTCTAGGACCGCTCGGAGAGGTCATCCTAGGCAAGAGCAAATCCTCTCCGTTCTTGATTTTGTCCGTTTCTATCTCCTGTGGAGAGAACCGCTTCTTTGAAACTGCACATCTGGACTCTGGAGCCGCTGGGAATCTCATTTTCCAGTCCCTTGTAGAGAAGTATCAGATTCCTACCAAATCTCTGGCTGAACCATTGGCAGTCGCTTCCGTGGATGGAAGACTCCTTCCAGTGACCATCTTGCTTGTCACAGAGCCCGTAACCATGCACTCAGAGAGGATCTCCTTCCATGTGCTCTCCGGACTCTCTCACCCTCTTTTGCTAGGTCTACCCTGGCTACAGAGACACAAACCCGTTCTGAACTGGCAATCCGGTGAGGTGCTCCGTTGGGGGCAGGATTGCCATAACACCTGCCTGGTCCCGGTTCGCCCGACTAGACCTCCATCTACTCCGACTAATTTATCCGGTCTACCGGCACCTTACTGGTCCTATGCTGATGTCTTTGACAAAAAAGAGGCAGAGACACTGCCACCTCATAGGCCATATGACTGCCCTATCGACCTGATACCCAGTGCCACTCCACCCCGTGGGCGTATCTATCCATTGTCGTTGGCCGAAACCCGGGCCATGTCGGAGTACATCGAAGAAAATCTGGCCAGGGGATTCATCCGGAAATCTTCCTTTCCGGCTGGAGCCGGATTCTTCTTCGTTAAAAAGAAAGACGGTTCACTACGTCCATGTATCGATTATAGAGGACTCAACCAAATCACTGTCAAGAACAAATATCCTCTACCGCTCATCTCTGAGCTGTTCGACTGCCTTAAAGGCGCGAAGATCTTCACCAAGCTCGATCTTCGTGGGGCGTATAACCTGGTCCGGATCCGCCAAGGAGACGAGTGGAAGACGGCATTCAATACCCGGGACGGTCACTATGAATACTGTGTGATGCCCTTCGGTCTTTGTGACGCGCCCCCTGGGCCTGTGTTGTGCGTGCACGTGTGTGCGGGGAATACCCGGAGCCGGATCGCTGGGGGTTGTAGTCTCCGTGGCGATGACCCGGTCCGTGCCCAGGGTGGTCAATTCACTGGCAGTCTTATTAGTGAGATAATAGTCCGACTACGCCACCCATGGATTGCGGTCAGTGGGGGCCGCCTCTGCAAGGCAGACTGATGAGGCCCGTGTTATGTGTGCAGCTAAGAATGGGATGACTCCCCACAGGAGAAGTATTGCCTCAGGGCAGTTAATGTGGATGATGGGAGAGATGGTGCACGAGCGTCCCAGCACTGGTAGTGCTGGTGCGGCGCTGAAGCACAGAGACGTGTGGTTGCAGTTTCCAATGCTTTACTCACAGTTCTTTACTGGTCCTAGTCACCTCGGTACCGGCGGTGACTGCCCAAGCCGTGCTGCGTCCACCAGGCAAGGGGCTCGACCAACTCCCAGGCAATTCCAGAGCATGGCACAGGGCTCCCTTCTCTTCCCTTCTCTGGCCGTGCCCCACCAGTGACTCTACGTTTGTCCGGCTGCCTCGGGCCTTCTCTTGGTACGCTGATCTCTGCGTCCCTGACCCTATGTGGTGTGCCTTCCTGGTAGGTGTAGTGAGGGGTCGCACCGAGATATAGTCACGACCGCCGGTCTTTGGCTGAGGATCAGTCGCCTCCACCAATTTGGGATCCGGTACCCTGTTCTGCCAACCCGTCACCCGCAATCTCCTGGGCGTATCGGGTTCCTTCTTCTCTCGTGTCTCTGGGCCTCTCTTAATGTTCTGTTCCTTGTTTCCTTTCTCTTCTGTTCCTGTTCTCTTTGCTGTTTCTGGCCTCCTCTCTAGGCCTGCCTCGTGGAGCTGGGCCCAGACTGAGCCACAGCTCCCTGTCAGCCCTCTCTGGCTGAACTCCTCTCTGAACAGACTCCCCGGAATGAACACTGTTCTAAGATGGTGCCCACCTTATATACCTCCCTCTATGTGTGAGCCCAGGTGACTAGCAACCAATGGGCTCCTACCTTTGCCCAGAGACCCACCGCTATCTGCTCCTACACCACTGGGTTTTCCTCCCCCTCCCCACTCCAGCCAGGGACAGATGCTGTCGTGCCTGCACTTCTGTCTAGTGGGAGCACCGTTGAGCTGTCCCTCGGAAATGGGGTGTGTGTGGTGCATGCAGCCTACCGAGTCCTGGTCCACACTCCATCCTTACCCGGGAGTGGAATATCACACCTCTGGTTTGAGGTGCAATACCCCTGTAGCAGCCGAGCCCTCGGGGTGCTACATTTGTAATGCTCCCGCCGTCTTCCAAGAATTAGTTAATGACATCTTCCGTTACCTCTTATATTCATGCGTGGTGGTGTACCTGGACGACATCTTGGTCTTCTCTCCGGATCTTCCCTCACATCGGAGGGATGTTCGTCAGGTCCTGCTTAGGCTCAGGCAGAATCACCTATATGCAAAATTTGAGAAGTGCCTCTTCTAGCAGTCCTCTCTTCCGTTTCTGGGCTATATTATCTCTAAGACAGGTCAAAGGATGGACCCCGAGAATGTCTCTGCCGTCTTAAAGTGGCCCCGTCCGGAGGGGTTGAAGGCGATTCAGTGATTCCTGGGCTTCGCCAACTATTACTGTCTCTTCATCCCACATTTCTCTTCCCGGACTGCTCCCATCTCTGCGCTCACCCGAAAGGGAGCGAATCCTAAGGAATGGCCGTCCGAAGCGGAGGAGGCCTTCCTCTCCTTAAAACAAGCCTTCTCTTCTGCCCCAGTGCTGCACCGTCCGGATTTCAACAAACAGTTCTTTTTAGAGGTAGATTCTTCCTCTTCCGGAGCCGGAGCAGTGCTCACCCAGAAATCTCCAACCGGGAGAATGGTAACCTGCGGCTTCTTCTCCAAGCTCTTCTCCTCGTCTGAGCGCAACTACTCCATAGGAGACCGAGAACTGCTAGCCATCAAATTTGCGCTGGAGGAGTGGCGTTACCTGCTCGAACGGACTCTGCACCCGGTGGTCATCTATACTGACCACAAAAACCTGGCATATCTACAGAATGCCCAAAGACTCAATCCGCGTCAGGCCTGGTGGTCTTTGTCTTCGCCCACTTTAACTTTACCCTACAGTACCGCCCGGCGGACAAGAACGTTAAAGCAGACGCCTTGTCCCGATCCTTTCTGTCTTCCGATCAAGAGGAGGAGCCTATGCATATCATCGATCCCTTCAAAGTGATGAATGTGGCCCCCTTGAATCTGTCTCGTCTCCCACTCGGTAAGACGTTTGTAGCGGTTCCGGATCGTAAGAAGGTTCTTCACTGGGGTCATTCATCCAAATTAGCCGGCCATGCTGGCCAGAAGAAGATCTTCCTGCTCATTACCCTGCATTACTGGTGGCCTACCCTGCGCCAGGATGTGGTAGACTTCGTCACAGCCTGTTCGTCCTGTGCCCGCAACAAGGTTCCCAGACATCTTCCTGCCAGCCGTCTCCTGCCTCTTCCCGTACCTGCTGCCCCGTGGCAACACATTGCTATGGACTTTATTATGGATCTCCCTGTTTCTGCCGGTTGTACGGTCATTTGGGTGGTCGCTGACCGCTTTTCTAAAATGGCTCACTTTATCCCTCTGCCTAGTCTCCCGTCTGCATCTGTGCTGGCTAAGGACTTCATCCATCACATCTTTCGTCTACACGGCCTACCCCTCCACATTGTGTCTGATCGAGGGGTCCAGTTCACTTCGCGCTTCTGGAGAGCTACGTGTAAGCTGCTGGATGTCACCCTGGATTTCTCCTCCGCTTATCATCCTCAGTCCAATGGCCAAGTGGAGTGTATCAACCAGATCCTTACCAGCTATCTCCGGCACTTTGTCAACGCTCACCATACCGATTGGGTGGAGCTCCTACCATGGGCCGAGTTCTCCTACAACAACGATGAAAGCGAATCTTCTTCCAAGTCCCCGTTCTTTGTGGTCTACGGTCAACATCCCCAGATTCCGTTTCCCGTCTCCACTTCGGTTGATAACCGCCGCGGAGTCTCTGGTCAGCGAATTTTCCACTATTTGGGAGGACACTAGGTCCGCACTTCTTCAATCCTCCAAGCGGATGAAGAAGCATGCTGATAAGAGACATCTGGATGCACCTCAATTCCGTCCGGGAGACAAGGTTTGGCTCTCCTCCAAACATGTTCGTCTCAAAATACCCTCCTATAAGTTGGGTACACGGTTCATCGGTCCGTATGAAGTCCTCAAGCAAATCAACCCAGTAGCCTACAAATTAAAACTCCCGGCCACCTTACGGATTCCCAACTCCTTCCACGTATCTTTCCTCAAACCAGTTGTGCTTAATTCTTTTTCCGACAATCCAGGTACCTCCCCAGCTCCGGTCTCCGCTGAGGATGTCTATAAGGTAGAGAACATTCTGGCCACCAAGAGGGTAAGAGGAAAAAACTTTTTTCTGGTGGATTGGAAGGGGTTTGGCCCTGAGGAGAGAACTTGGGAACCCAGGGAGAACATCCACGCCCCGCTTCTCCTTAAAAAAATTATTTCAGGCCTAAAAAAGAGGGGGCGTAAAGGGAGGGTACTGTAGTAACTGTGTCTCTGCCCCCTGACAGGCAGAGACGCCGTCCCACTCACCGCTGCGCTCCCTGCCCGGCATCCTGCGGTGCTCCTGCCTCTCTTGCTGCCGGCACGCGCAGCTCCCCGGGCACTGTGCTCAGGGCGCGCGCGCGCTCCCTCCACCTTAAAGGGGCCGCGCGCGCCGTCCTAAAAAGTCCCCTGCCAATGGCCGGAGGCCTTCCCCTATAAGAGGCACCTCCTCCAATATGTAGGTGCCCGTGCAAGGTTGTTGCTCTGTATGCTAAACTCTGCTTCAGACCACAGGTCCTGCTGCCTGTCTGACTAACAGTCTAGTCCGTCTGACTATCAGTCCAGTCTGCCAGCCTGATTACCAGTCCAGCTCGACAGTCTGCTTACAGCCCAGTCCGCTAGTCTGTCTATGGGCTTGGCTAGTCCGCTTATCTGGAGCCTTCACCTGCTACCTGTCTCCGCCTGCCAAGGACACTCTCCAGCCCGACGGTCTGCCTACGGTCTAACCCGCCAGTCTGTCTATGGGCTAGGCTAGCCTGCCTACTTGGAGAACTTGCCTGTTACCTGGAGACTCCTGCCTGCACCTGCCGTGTATACCTGACAGCCTACCTAGAGGCTCCTGCCTGCACCTGCCGTGTATACCTGACAGCCTACCTATAGGCTCCTGTCCGTCACTTGCCGTGACCTCCTGACAGCCTACCTAGAGGCTCCTGCCTGCACCTGCCGTGTATACCTGACAGCCTACCTAGAGGCTCCTTCCCGTCACTTGCCGTGACCATCTGACAGCCTACCTAGAGGCTACTGCCTGTCACTTGCCGTGATCACCAGACAGCCTACCTAGAGGCTCCTGCTAGTTACCTGCTAGTGTCTGCCAGCCCATCTGCCCAGATCTCCCGTCAGCCTGCCTGCCATGCTCATCTGCTGTACCGGTCAGTCTCTGCCTTCTGACCCGTGGGAGTCACCTGCTCTCATACAAGGTCGGTTCCCAGAGTAGCACCTGGTCCCTCTGCTCGGTCCTTCCCTGGTCACGGAGTCGATTGAGCCACCGTACGGCCTTGGTCGGTCCGAGTTGATACCTATTTACGCCCCTCTGGTCCCTCCTTGCACTGCAGCACAGAGTTTCCACCACCCGGATCCGTAACAAGGAGGAGGAGGAAGAACAGGAGCTAGTTTCATGCGCTATAGACGGTACTACCTGCACAACTGTCATACCGTCTGTTCAGCCTGGATGGCCAGAGGACAGAGAGGAGGAGGAGGAGGCGGAGGAGAGCATCGTCAGTCATCCTCTTGGTGAGGACACAAAAGTCCTGCCAGTTAGCAGTCTGGCACGCATGGCTGAGTTTGTTACGCTGCCTTTCCCATGACCCTCACGTTCACAAAATTTTGGGTGACAGACATTACTGGTTGGTGACACTTCTAGACCCACGCTACAAGGAGAACTTTATATCTCGTATTCCTGAGGCGGACAGGTCTACAAAAATGGGGCAGTACCAGAAGGCCCTTGTTGCGGAACTATTAAAAAAATTCCCATCTGAAAACGCTGGCGGCAGAGGTCACAGTTCGTTGGACAACCAAGGAGTACAGGCGAGAGAGACACAAATGCAATCCAGCAGAGGCAGGGGAACACTGTCAAAGTTCTGGGACAGTTTTCTCAGACCCTCCCATCGCTCAGGCCCTGAGGTGCGGGGTACTATCACAAGGAGTGCAAAGTTTGGGAAGATGCTGAGATAGTACCTTACCGACCGTACCAACATCCTCCGTAATTCCTCTGTGCCTTTTAATTATTGGGTATCCAAGCTGGATACGTGGAATAAACTGGCTCTCTATGCCTTGGAGGTCCTGGGCTGCGGTGCCGCTAGCGTTTTATCAGAGCTGGTTTTTAGTACCGCTGGTGGAATTATAACTGATAAGCGTATCCGCCTGTCAACTGAAAATGCTGACTGGTTGACTCTTATAAAAATGAACAAGGGCTGGATTGGGCCAGACTTCTCAACACCACAGAATGATAGCAGCGTAACATAAACTCAAATCCAGTGTCTTTTTTTGGGAGGTGTATTCCCATGCATCTCTTCACACCCACACATGGGTATATGCTTCCTGATTTTGGCTATTTGCTCTTGTCCTCCTCCTTCTCCTCACCCTCATCCTCCACCACCATATCACCAGGGTGACCGTGGTCTGTGATGCAACACCCACATAATTTTTTTAAAGGGTGTTTATGATGCCTGTAAAAAAAAAAATTATACAGTATGTTCATGTATATCCCCCAGGGGTAAATGTTTGTCAGCCCATACACTTAGTGCATGGGCATTCCAAGTATAGCAGACCCGCTCCTTTCTAATGGGAACATTTTTTTATGAGGCCCTACAAGTCTCTTCCAAGGGGCATTGGAGTGCCTCCCAATGTTTGGCAGCCCTTGCATTCACTGCATAGGCCAACACTATGGGAGACCCTCTCTTTTCTAATGAGAATTTGTCATTACTGTGGCCCTGCTGTATGAGGCTTTATGTGTCTTTAAATTCTTAGTGGAGTTTTTCTTAAATTTGGTCAGCCGTTGGACTCACTGCATACCCTATAACTGTGTAGAAGACTCTCTCCTTTCTAATGGGAATTTGTCGTTACTGTGGCCCTGCTCTATGTGTCTTTAAATTCTTAGTGGGGTTTTTCCTAAATTTGGTCAGCCGTTGGACTCACTGCATACCCTATAACTGTATAGCAGACCCTCTACTTTCTAATGGGAACATGTCGTACTTGTTACTGTGGCCCTGCTCTATGTGTCTTTAAATTCTTAGTGGGGTTTTTCCAAAATTTTGGCAGCCCTTGTAGTCACAGCATGGGCATTACCACTATAGGAGACCCGCTCCTTTATAATGGGAACATTTTTTTACAGAGACCCTCCTCTATGTTTCTTCAAAGGGGTATTGGGTTGCGTCCAAATCTTTGGCAGCCCTGGCAGTTACTGCATACGCAATAACGGTATAGGAGACCCACTTGTTAATAATGGTAACAACAAAGCATAGCCGGCTGATGCCTCTCTAACAATAGCGAGGGCCGAATTCTGGCCTTTTAAGAATAGTAATGGCCCTCTGATGGCCCTATAAAAATAGACTTTATGACTTTCAGAGTCCCTCCATCATAAATAAAACAGGATGTATCTGATGATGTGTCACACACCACATTGTCAGATAAGGTTGTAAAATGACATTTCCTGGTGAATGCATTTGTCTTAAAAAATAACGTAAAACCCCCCAAAACAATAGGATCTTTTTTTAGTATAAAAACAGAGTCGCCAATGTGACTTCAATGTAATCACATTGTTCAGCACCTGCACCTGTTATGATCTGCTACAAGCACTAAGGAAAGACAGGAGATCTGTCCCTACAATAGAACTAAGCTGGATCCCTACGATGTAACGGGGAACCTGATCCTGCGATCAGACCCGCTAAAGTCCTCGGCTAGTCTGAACGAAGACCTATAGATGTGAGGAAGGGATCCCTACAAGAACTAGGGACTGGGAGAAAGATGGAACCCTCCTAGCAGAAATTGTAGCAGAAATAAGACAAACAAACAACATAGAACCTAGAGGCCCGAAGACCTAGCAAAACTGACTGAGAAAGGTAACAGAGCACCAAGCTAGCTCAAGAGTAGAAATTACAATGAAGTCCAGCAAGGCCAGGAGGGCGGAGCCGGATTAAATAGGCAAAAAAGGTCATGTGACCAGCAAACTAGAAAAAACCTAACAGGAGAGTTCTAACAGTACCCCCTCTTCTAAGAGGATCCTCCGGATCCCCTAGGCCCGGGCTTATCAGGAAACCTCCTGTGAAACGCTCTGACAAGTCTGGAAGCAGAAACATCATCCGCCCTCACCCATGAGTTATCCTCGGGTCCGAAACCCTTCCAAGCGACGAGATACTGCAAACTCCCTCTATACCGTCTAGAATTTAGGATACGGGAAATTTCATATTCCCCGTCCTCCACCACTGGAGGAACAGTCGCAGAGGCGTCACCATCCGACACATCAGCTCTTTTCAACAGAGAAACATGAAACACCGGATTAATCTTCCAGGAGGTAGGAACCTCCAACCTAACAGCAGATTGGTTAACTATCTGAAGCACCTTAAAGGGCCCTACAAACTTGGGACCCAATTTTTAGAAGGAATCCTCAATCGCAGATTCTTAGAGGACAACCAAACCATGTCACCAATAGCAAACGAAACCTCTTGCCGTTTCCTATCAAAGTACCTCTTAGATTTTTTGTTAGCCTTCTGAAGATTACCACGCACATCCGTCCAAACTCTCTCCAAATCACCGGAAAAACTCTCCTCCTCAAGCACGGCCGATACCAATTTGGAGAATGACCCAAAAGACGGATGTCCCCCAGAACAACAAAAAAAAGGCGAACACCCAGCAGAAGAGGATGTATGGTTGTTAAGAGCAAATTCAGCAAGTGGCAGAAACTCAGACCACCCCTCTTGATTGTCTGCCACAAAGCAACGCAAGAACTGCTCAACATCCTGATTCTTTCTTTCTGTCTGGCCATTAGACTCAGGATGATATCCGGATGAAAACGACAAATGAACTCCCAACCTGTCACAAAAGGAAAGAGAGGAGATCTGTCCCTACAATAGAACTAAGCTGGATCCCTACGATGTAACGGGGAACCTGATCCTGCGATCAGACCCGCTAAAGTCCTCGGCTAGTCTGAACAAAGACCTATAGATGTGAGGAAGGGATCCCTACAAGAACTAGGGACTGGGAGAAAGATGGACCTCTCCTAGCAGAAATTGTAGCAGAAATAAGACAAACAAACAACATAGAACCTAGAGGTCCGAAGACCTAGCAAAACTGACTGAGAAAGGTAGCAGAGCACCAAGCTAGCTCAAGAGTAGAAATTACAATGAAGTCCAGCAAGGCCAGGAGGGCGTAGCCGGATTAAATAGGCAAAAAAGGTCATGTGACCAGCAAACTAGAAAAAAACTAACAGGAGAGTTCTAACAGCACCTCCTCCACCATCTTCGAAATGACCACATCAGTCACAAGCTGACAGCACTGCACCACTGCCTTGGCCAAGCGGCAACAGGCTGTGCTGAAGATAACATGCTTAATGCTTAGGTGACAAACCGCCCAGCGCTGCAGAATTGTTAAAAGCTGTAAAACAGCAGCCTGATCTGTGGCTCTCACCGCTGAACATACAGCCAGGCATGGTCGTGTGTGACAAAGGGCGGAATCTGGTGACGGAGAAATGACAGACGGAGTAGATACGGTTTACCTCTATGCCAGTCCTTTCACCAAGCTAAAGAATATGGCTGTGGTGAAATACAACTCCCACTGAGAAGCTGTTTCAGATTGAAAAACATTGTGCCCACCAAAGGATTAGATTCTGAGGGCCCAACTTTCTCCCTCGCTCAAGAGCCCCATAGCAGCTGCAAAGTTAGCGCTATCATGAACTCTCCTGAGGTAGAAGCCAAGGCACACCAGAGGATTCTCTGGTGGGACCGTCCAACCCTGCCGAGAAGCAGTCCTGGCTAAGAAAAGTGTGGGGGAAGGTTCCCGGACACTCTATGGCTAGTGCAAGTGTGGAGGTTTCACCAATTTAAGATACACTAGGTAACTGCTCTCCTCCAAAATTAAAGATGTCCGAGTGCATGCAGAGAAGCTAATTAACCAAATCTGCTAATCTGGTTGAAAAACTTCACTCAGAGACTGAACCACCAAAATGGCATAGTTTATTACGTAAACATGGGGTTATATAGTATTCTGTTTCTAGGTGGGATTAGTAAAATTCATTGCTTTTTCTGATAACTTGGCACACTGCAATTTGCCCATCTATCTCTTAGTCTCAGTAACACCTTAGGAATTCCGATGGGAGGGGTGAGTTTGTCCCTCAGCGCCATCTTTGCCAACTCGACATGAATCTCTCTGTTATCAGCCATGCACATGCATACATCATTCCCAGGAAATCATTTAGTTGTTCATGTCTACAAATAAGAACAGAAGCTGTTAGTTATATATTCATTAACTATTAACATAATCCATGTGCATATACACATTTGCATACATACATACACATAGATTATTCCATCATCTCTTTATTAATTCACACTGATTAGGTAATCTATTAAAATAAACTAATTGATTTTCTGTAATATACAGTAAAGACCAAAAGTTTGGACACACCTTCTCATTTAAAGATTTTTCTGTATTTTCATGACTTTGAAAATTGTACATTCACACTGAAGGCATCAAAACTATGAATTGACACATGTGGAATTATATACTTAACAAAAAAGTGTGAAACAACTGAAAATGTGTCTTATATTCAAGGGTTCTTCAAAGTAGCGACCTTTTGCTTTGATGACTGCTTTGCACACTCTTGGCATTCTCTTGATGAGCTTCAAGAGGTAGTCACCGGAAATGGTTTTCACTTCACAGGTGTGCCCTGTTAGGTTTAATAAGTGGGATTTCTTGCCTTATAAATGGGTTTGGGACCATCAGTTGTGCTGTGCAGAAGTCAGGTGGATACACAGCTGATAGTCCTACTGAATAGACTGTTAGAATTTGTATTATGGCAAGAAAAAAGCAGCTAAGTAAAGAAAAACGAGTGGCCACCATTACTTTAAGAAATGAAGGTCAGTCAGTCCGAAAAATTGGGAAAACTTTGAAAGTGTCCCCAAGTGCAGTTGCAAAAACCATCAAGCACTACAAAGAAACTGGCTAACATGAGGACAGCCCCTGGAAAGGAAGACCAAGAGTCACCTCTGCTTCTGAGGATAAGTTTATCCGAGTCACCAGCCTCAGAAATCGCAGGTTAACAGCAGCTCAGATTAGAGACCAGGTCAATGCCACACAGAGTTCTAGCAGCAGACACATCTCTACAACAACTGTTAAGAGGAGACTTTGTGCAGCAGGCCTTCATGATAAAATAGCTGCTAGGAAACCACTGCTAAGGACAGTCAACAAGCAGAAGAGACTTGTTTGGGCTAAAGAACACAAGGAATGAAAATTAGACCAGTGGAAATCTGTGCTTTGGTCTGATGAGTCCAAATTTGAGATCTTTGGTTCCAACCACCGTGTCTTTGTGCGATGCAGAAAAGGTGAACGGATGGACTCTACATGCCTGGTTCCCACCGTGAAGCATGGAGGAAGAGGTGTGATGGTGTGGGGGTGCTTTGCTGGTGACACTGTTGGGGATTTATTCAAAATTGAAGGCATACTGAATCAGCATGACTACCACAGCATCTTGCAGCGGCATGCTATTCCATCCGGTTTGCGTTTAGTTGGACCATCATTTATTTTTCAACAGGATAATGACCCCAAGCACACCTCCAGGCTGTGTAAGGGCTATTTGGCCAAGGAGGAGAGTGATGGTGTGGTACGCCAGATGACCTGGCCTCCACAGTCACCAGACCTGAACCCAATCGAGATGGTTTGGGGTGAGCTGGACCGCAGAGTGAAGGCAAAAGGGCCAACAAGTGCTAAGCATCTCTGGGAACTCCTTCAAGATTGTTGGAAGACCATTTCCGGTGACTACCTCTTGAAGCTCATCAAGAGAATGCCAAGAGTGTGCAAAGCAGTCATCAAAGCAAAAGGTGGCTACTTTGAAGAACCTAGAATATAAGACATATTTTCAGTTGTTTCACACTTTTTTGTTAAGTATATAATTCCACATGTGTTAATTCATAGTTTTGATGCCGTCAGTGTGAATGTACAATTTTCACAGTCATGAAAATACAGAAAATCTTTAAATGAGAAGGTGTGTCCAAACTTTTGGTCTGTACTGTATATATTTTACCTTGACATACCCCCCTAAAATCAATTATTTGCTTTTAATATCCATATGCTGAAAATCAGAGGGGGAGAAGGAATTGACCCTATGTTAAGACTATTCTGGAAACCTACGATGTGACAGGCGCCCTGTCTCTTTTAGACGGACCCACCGACATTCCTAAATCTAACTCAAACGAAGACCTACAGAAAAGGGATGGAGACCCTAAAAGATCTAGTGACTGGGTAATAGAGGGCCACCCCTAACACAGAAATATGGATATTAACTTTACAAACTCATTTACTTCCGGTAATCTCTCTGGTACAACACCTTTGTTCTAAGGGGAACTGTTTATTCATAGGCCTCTTCATTAGATTCTTCGGACAAGACGCTGACAGGTACTGCTGCATCTACTGTTTTGGCAATTAACCTCTTGACACAGGGAATCACACAGATCAGCGATACACTAATTAGAATTACCACACTTAGTAAAATAATTCCCCCTTGGATTAACCAACTCTTCCAATCTCCCATCCAAGAAAAATATTTATCCCAGGGATCAGTCACACCTGAATTCCTTTCCAGTTCTTCACTTAAATCTGTCAATTTTTTGAGATCCTTAGTAACTTTCCCTGTGGGGCCGGTATTGTCTGGGATATAAGTACAACAATGCTCACCTATCATTTTGCATACCCCTCCTTTTTCTGCAAGTAACATATCCAGAGCTATTCTGTTTTGGAAGGCCATGGTAGATGTGGGTGCTAGTTGGCCAGCTATCCCTTGTAAGGCATCTTTGGTGTAATTGACAAATCTTTGTTGGTTATAATACTGTAATTTATCCAATCTATGTTCTTGTTAACGGTTATTATTGGTATTATGGTCTCAAATCCCGCCTTCACTTGGTCTTGGGACTGGAATTCGTCTGGCACCCCTCTAGGCACTCTGAGAACATCAATATATACACTGCTCAAAAAAATAAAGGGAACACTTAAACAACAGAATATAACTCCAAGTAAATCAAACTTCTGTGAAATCAAACTGTCCACTTAGGAAGCAACACTGATTGACAATCAATTTCACATGCTGTTGTGCAAATGGAATAGACAATAGATGGAAATTATTGGCAATTATCAAGCCACCCTCAATAAAGGAGTAGTTCTGCAGGTGGGGACCACAGACCACATCTCAGTACCAATGCTTTCTGGCTGATGTTTTGGTCACTTTTGAATGTTGGTTGTGCTTTCACACTCCTGGTATCATGAGACGGACTCTACAACCCACAGAAGGTGCTTGGGTAGTGCAGCTCATCCAGGATGGCACATCAATGCGAGCCGTGGCAAGAAGGTTTGCTGTGTCTGTCAGCATAGTGTCCAGAGGCTGGAAGCACTACCAGGAGACAGGCCAGTACACCAGGAGACGTGGAGGGGGCCGTAGGAGGGTAGCAACCCAGCAGCAGGACCACTATCTCCGCCTTTGTGCAAGGAGGAACAGGAGGAGCACTGACAGAGCCCTGCAAAATGACCTCCAATAGGCCACAAATGTGCATGTGTCTGCACAAACGGTTAGAAACTGACTCCACGAGGGTGGTATGAGGGCCCGACGTCCACAGATGGGGGTTGTGCTCACAGCCAAACACCGTGCAGGACGCTTGGCATTTGCCACAGAGCACCAGGATTGGCAAAGCCGCCACTGGCACCCTGTGCTCTTCACAGATGAAAGCAGGTTCACACTGAGCACATGTGACAGACGTGACAGAGTCTGGAGACACCGTGGAGAGCGATCTGCTGCCTGCCACATCCTTCAGCATGACCGGTTTGGCAGTGGTCAGTAATGGTGTTGGGTGGCAGTTCTTTGGAGGGCCACACAGCCCTCCATGTGCTCGCCAGAGATAGCCTGACTGCCATTAGGTACCAAGATGAGATCCTCAGACCCCTTGTGAGACCATATGCTGTTGCGGTTGGCCCTGGGTTCCTCCTAATGCAGGACAATACCAGACCTCATGTGGCTGGAGTGTGTCAGTAGTTCCTGCAAGATGAAGGCATTGAAGCTATGGACTGGTCCGCCCGCTCCCCAGACCTGAATCCGATTGAGCACATCTGGGACATCATGTCTCGCTCCATCCACCAACGTCACATTGCACCACAGACTGTCCAGGAATTGGCGGATGCTTTAGTCCAGGTCTGGGAGGAGATCCCACAGGAGACCATCCACAGCCTCATCAGGAGCATGCCCAGGCATTGTAGGGAGGTCATAAAGGCACGTGGAGGACACACCCAATACTGAGCCTCATTTTGACTTGTTTTAAGGACATTACATCAAAGTTGGATCAGCCTGTAGTGTGTTTTTCCACTTTAATTTTGGTGGTGACTCCAAATCCAGGCCTCTATTGGTTAATAAATTTGATTTCCATTGATGATTTTTGTGTGATTTTGTTGTCAGCACATTCAACTTTGTACAGAACAAAGTTTTCAATGAGAATATTTAATTCATTCAGATCTAGGATGTGTTATTTGAGTGTTCCCTTTATTTTTTTGAGCAGTGTATATGTGGGTCAAAACTGCCTTTGGGGTTAACTTCTCTCTTGGCCCTGTATGTACCTGCAAACACAGCCTTTATTTCCTCTTTGGATTCCTGGGACTCAGATATAAGGTAAACAGACATTATTGCTTTAGTTAAGGCACATTCCCCAGTCGTAGTCACCTGTGTTCCACCCAACAGCACCACAGTGATCACATTTTTTGGTCCCCAGTAATTGTCAGTGACACAGATATATTGGTCAGCCTCCACCCACAAAGCTCTTAACCAGTCACTACTCAATCTCTCATACCCACTACAAGTTACAATCCCACAGTAATCAAATTGAAAAGTCACCAAATTCAAGGAAGTGTTGTATCAGAAAACTGGAATATCATTCTCTTTAGTAATAATTGCTTGGAATGCACGTGTTACCGTAACAAAGGCTTCCCCCATAGCTACCGTCATCAGAAAAAGGAGCATAAGGGTTGTGGGTCTGAGACCGCCTTCTTGCAATGGGATGTGTGGACCCATGATGTTCGACCTTCGACCTTCACAGCCGTAGGTGATGTAAGCAGCACTTGGTACGGCCCTTCAAATCTGGCATCCAGTGTGCCTGGCACGTGATTCTTTATCTAGACAAAATCTCCAGGCTGGATTCTCTGGAAAGGATACTGTGACTTTGCCAGTTTCTTCTTTGGCACATGTTCTGTTCTTCCGGTATTACAAGTGCTACAAATCTCACAGCTCCCCTGTATAGTTTGTAGCAAGAACTGAGATCTCGGGTGCAATATAGAGTTTATTGATAGCTGAAATTGACTAGCCCAGGGGGATGGGGATGACTCGGTACCCGGGCCTTTGCCTGGCCTTGGGGGTGTCGCGGTGGTCAGCTCCCGGGCCCGTACCATGGGGTCAGCTTTTAAAAGGGGATTGTTTGTTAGTTTTCTGAAAGTTTGTGACGCCACCTGTGGTTTCTGGTGAGAAGCACCAGCGCTGCAGCAATCCACTGAGGCCGGTGATAAAGCAGCTTGATGGTATAGCTCCCCACAGGTGGAGCTAGGCCTCAGGGCAGCGTACGGAGAGGGGGATGCAGGACAGGCGAGACCCAGCTGGGTCAGAGCAAGAATGGGGACAGACACGATAGTCACTTCAATACCTTTTACTGCTGGTAGTTCAGGCACATCCCGGAGCACTGTAGGGTGAAGGGTGCATATCAGGATCCTCCCCAATGAGCGGGTATAGGGCCTCCTGTTTCTTGCCTCTGCGTAGTAAGTTTCTGACCTGCCTGAAGCTAGGCCTAACTTTATCTCTGTCCTGCACCGGCTGACGTTGTGGTAGGGCCTTCTCTTGGAATGCACGCTCCCAGCTGTAGTATGAACATGAAAAATGGCTATTTTATACTTCAAATCCATATTGAAATATAAACCAGACATCAGCATTTGTAGGTGTCTTACCTCAGTAGACTCTAGGAGTCATTAGTCCAGACATACTAAAACATTAGGCTAAGTTTGCTAAGTCTGAGGTTTAATCTTTATTACTGAAGGGAATTAGCCTTTTGTATACTCTGTGTTTGTCAGGCGATGTAGAACTAGAGACAGACGATTGCACAAAATTGTAAATAAAACTACAGACATATGATTTAAGATGGAGAAGCTTATTGTAGTACCAAAAATATAAGTGGCTATTTGAAACCTATTATGATGTATCCAACCATTAATCAATATTCTGATTATATATTCTGTGTTAAGGTATACTTTATCTGTGAATGTATCTCACTGATACATAGTTTCTTAACACAATATACTGTCTGGGAAGAAAACCTTGTTCTGATTTATAACCCGGTGTAGGATTTACTCTTATCATATGTAAACTGTTATTTTCTGCTACCAGAGCTAAGGAAAGAGAGGAGATCTGTCCCTACGATAGAACTCAGCTGAATCCCTACGATGTAACAGGGAACCTGATCCTGCGATCAGACCTGCTAAAGTCCTAAGCTAGTCTGTACGGAGACCTATAGATGTGGGGAAGGAATCCCTACAAGTACTAAGGACTGGGAGGAAAATGGGACACCTCCTAACAGAAATAGTAGCAGACAGACGAACAAACAAAATATATAGAACATAGAGGTCCGTAGACCAAGCAAACTAACAGAGTTAGATACAGAGCACAGGCTAGCTAGAAAGTAGTTATACAATGAAGTCCAGCAAAGCCAGAAGGGCGGAGCAGGATTAAATAGGCCAACAAGGTCATGTGACCAGCAAAGGAAAAAACCTAAGAGCAAGGTTCTAACAGTACCCCCCCTTCTAAGAGGATCCTCCGGATCCCCTAGGACCAGGCTTATCAGGAAATCTCCTGTGAAACGCTCTGATAAGTCTGGACGCGGAAACATCATCTGACCTCACCCAAGAGTTATCCTCGGGTCCGAAACCTTTCCAGGCCACAAGATACTGCAAACTACCTCTATACCGTCTAGAGTTAAGGATGCGAGAAATTTCATATTCCCCGTCCTCCACCACCGGAGGAACAGAGGCAGAGGCGTCACCATCCGACACAACAGCTTTTTTTAACAGAGAGACATGAAATACCGGATTAATTCTCCAGGAGGTAGGAACCTCCAACCTAACAGCAGATTGGTTGACAACCTGAAGCACCTTAAAGGGCCCTACAAACTTGGGACCCAATTTCTTAGAAGGAATCCTCAACCGCAGATTCCTAGAGGACAACCAGACCATGTCACCAACAGCGAACAAAACCTCCTGTCGTTTCCTATCAAAGTAGTCTTTAGATTTTCTGTTGGCCTCCTGAAGATTACCACGCACATCCGCCCAAACTCTCTCCAAATCACCGGAAAAATTCTCCTCCTCAGGCACGGCAGATCCCAACTTGGAGAACGACCCAAACGACGGATGTCTCCCAGAACAACAAAAAAAAGGCGAACAACCAGCAGAAGAAGATGTATGATTGTTCAGAGCAAATTCAGCAAGTGGCAGAAACTCAGACCACCCCTCTTGATTGTCTGCCACAAAACAAAGCAAGAACTGCTCAACATCCTGGTTTTTCCTTTCTGTCTGGCCATTAGATTCAGGATGATATCCGGACGAGAACGACAAATGAACTCCCAACCTGTCACAAAAGGCACGCCAAAAACGAGCCACGAACTGAGGACCCCTATCAGAAACAATGTCAGTAGGAACGCCATGAAGTCTGACAATTTCCTTGACAAAGGCCTTAGCGAGAGTTTTAGCGCAGGGCAGTTTGACGAAGGGAACCAAGTGACACATCTTGCTAAAACGGTCCACGACCACCCAGATGACAGTAAAACCCTCAGAGGGGGGACGGTCAGTTATAAAGTCCATAGCCAAATGTGTCCAAGGAGCACTGGGAACCTCCAAAGGACAAAGCAACCCCGCAGCAGGAGTATGTGAGGACTTAGATCTAGCACATATAGTACATTGACGCACCCACTTAATGACTTCCTTCTGCCATCCAGGCCACCAAAAACTGCGACCCACCAGTCTCTTGGTCTCAGAGATTCCGGGATGACCTGCCAACCGAGATTCGTGACACTCAACAAACAAATCTCTCCTAAAGGTCCCAGGCACAAACAACCTCCCATGAGGAGTGTTAGATGGGGCATTCTCATGTGCTTTAAGAATCTCATCTTCCAAAACGGAGTCCAAAGCAGCTATCACAACACCTTCTTGTAAAATGTTCTCCTCTTTCTCAGCACCGACTATGGGAGAAAAACTGCGAGACAAGGCATCCGCCTTAACATTCTTAGTACCAGGGATGTAAGTAACGGAGAAATTAAACCGCGAGAAAAACAGTGCCCACCTAGCCTGACGGGCATTCAGGCGCTTGGCAGCATCAAGATATATCAGATTTTTATGATCAGTAAGAACCTGAACGGGAAATTCCGCACCTTCCAAGAAGTGGCGCCAGTGTTCAAATGCGAGTTTAATAGCCAATAATTCCCGATTACCAATATCGTAATTCAGTTCAGTCTCCGAAAATTTTTTTGAAAAAAAGGCACAGGGATGTAATCCATCCCCGTTATCCTGAGACAATACTGCGCCAACCCCCACAGAGGAAGCATCAACCTCAACCAAAAATGGCTTAGTCACATCAGGCTGCATAAGGATGGGAGCAGAGGTGAACCTCTCCTTGAGATACACAAAAGCTTCAATGGCCTCAGAAGACCACTGAACCGCATCAGCACCTTTCCTGGTGAGATCGGTCAGAGGTTTGACAATACTAGAAAAATTTTTTATGAATTTTCTGTAATAATTGGCGAAACCCAAAAACCTCTGTATCGATTTCAAACCAATAGGCCTAGGCCATTCCTGTACAGCTTGAACTTTAACCGGGTCCATCTCAAAACCTTTGCTGGAGATAATGTAACCCAAAAAACTGATTTTCTGTACAGCGAACTCACATTTCTCCAGCTTAGCAAAAAGCGAATTGTCCATTAATAACTGTAATACCTCACGTACGCTCCGCTAATGAGACTCCAGATCCGGCGAATAAATCAAAATGTCATTCAAATACACAACCACATTTTTGCCGATCAAAGGTCTAAGGATGTCATTAATAAGATTCTGAAAAAATGCAGGAGCATTAGTAAGACCAAAAGGCATAACCAGATTCTCAAAATGACCCACAGGAGTGTTAAAAGCAGTCTTCCATTCATCACCCTCCTTCATGCGCAACAGATTGTATGCCCCCTTAAGGTCAATTTTAGAGAACCACTTGGCCCCCATTAACTGGTTAAACAGATCAGGAATCAATGGCATTGGGTAAGGATTGCGTACAGTAATTTTGTTAATCTCACGAAAATCCAGACAAGGACGTAAACCGCCGTCCTTTTTTTTTACAAAAAAAAATCCAACTGCCACAGGAGACTTAGAGGTCCTAATGTGACCGGCGGCCAAACTTGTCTGTATGTATTCCTCCAAAGCCTTCCTCTCAGGAATAGTAAGGTTAAATAAACGACTTTTAGGAAGAGTCGCTCCAGGGACAAATTCAATAGAACAATCATAGTCTCTATGGGGAGGCAAAACCTGCGATTCCTTCTCAGAAAAAACTCTCCAAAAATCCTGAATAGGAACAGGCAATTCTCCCCTATCCAAAGCTGCAATACGCCCGTTACAACACTTGTCATAACATTTATGGCTCCAGGATTTAATTTCACTGGTAGACCAATCCAGTACAGGATTGTGAAATTTTAACCAGGGCAATCCCAATATTACTGGAGAAGGCAAGTTATTCAAAACTACCAAATCCAATTTCTCATGGTGAACACCATTAATAGTGAGAGGAAATTCACAGACCTTGAGAGTAATATTTTTCAAAGGGGAACCATCCACAGAAACCACAGCAATGGGGGATGATAAAGGTTCGGGTTTTAAATTGAGTCTTTCCAAGAATCCCCCATCAATTACATTCAGAGTAGACCCACAATCAACAAACACCCGAAATTCCATTAATTTTTCCTGAGCAATCGTGGAAGCAGCTAAAAATACACCCTTGGAATTTAAACAGGCAATACGGGCATGACTGACCATTTTTTTTCTTTCTTCATACGAAGCTCACAGCCTTTAATCAAATGACCAGATTTTCCGCAATAGAAACACAAGCCTTCAGAAAATCGACGGTCTTTTTCTTGAGAGCGAGGTGCCACCGATCCAATCTCCATCGGTTCACCACTGTTAGTACACACATTCTCATAACCAGAAACTGACATAGCAGAGGATTTGCTCTCATTAACCCTTGCACGCAGTCTCCTATCCACCCGTATAGCTAATTGCATAGCCTGTTGCAAATCTTCAGGTGTAGGATAAGCAATTAGCAGGTCTTTAACCCTTTCATTGAGCCCAGCAAGAAATAGACTTTTCAGAGCAGAATCGTTCCACCCTGTTTGAGTAGACCATCGACGGAAATGAGTACAATATTTTTCCACATTACCTGATCCCTGTTTCAAACGTCTCAACTCAGTCTCAGCTGATGCGACACGGTCAGGATCATCATATAATAGTCCCAAAGCAGAAAAAAAACTATCCACTGATCTGAAGCATGTATCACTAGGTTGCAAAGAAAAGGCCCACTCCTGAGGCTCTTTGCGCAAAAGTGACATTATGAACCCTATGCGCTGGGATTCATCCCCAGAGGACTTGGGTCTCAAACGAAAATACAATAAGCAAGCATTTTTAAATGAAAAAAATTCTCGGTGTTCACCAAAAAATAAATCCGGCAAACATACCTTAGGCTCCAAGAAATGTGCTCCAGGACAGTTACTCACGTGCTGACGGAGCTCGGCCACCTCCAGAGAGAGTCCCTGCAGGTGTTTAGCCAAATCCTGAACCGACACCATGATGGAACAGAAAAATCTTTCCTTAGAGAATTTGCAGGCTGGACTTACTGTTATGTTCTGCTACCAGAGCTAAGGAAAGAGAGGAGATCTGTCCCTACGATAGAACTCAGCTGAATCCCTACGATGTAACAGGGAACCTGATCCTGCGATCAGACCTGCTAAAGTCCTAAGCTAGTCTGTACGGAGACCTATAGATGTGGGGAAGGAATCCCTACAAGTACTAAGGACTGGGAGGAAAATGGGACACCTCCTAACAGAAATAGTAGCAGACAGACGAACAAACAAAATATATAGAACATAGAGGTCCGTAGACCAAGCAAACTAACAGAGTTAGATACAGAGCACAGGCTAGCTAGAAAGTAGTTATACAATGAAGTCCAGCAAAGCCAGAAGGGCGGAGCAGGATTAAATAGGCCAACAAGGTCATGTGACCAGCAAAGGAAAAAACCTAAGAGCAAGGCTCTAACATAAACATTATGAAGAAGAATGGTCCGTGAACAGGTCTTGTCCAGTATTGCACATCTGTGATAGCTGGCCACTGTCACAAGATTGGAATGTTGGACAACAACCTATGAACTTTCATGCTTACGTAATATTAGGTTGGGTAAGCTTTTTTCTAAAGTATAAAGCTGTTGAAGAATTCAGTTATGGCAGAAGCATTGTGAACCTTTGAAGAGGACGCTCTTCAAAGTGTAGAGGACCTAGGACGCATTCTCTGCCCATCGCTGAGGGCTTCTCCAGCTGAAGTTTCCGGACAGATGATGTATATGCTACTAGGGAAATCTTTTTCTTCTTCTATCCAATAGTAAGTATGTAACCTTTATAAGTATTTAACCTTAGTAACCTTTAATCTACAAAAGTGTACGCAATATCATAATATCATACTATTCCTTTGATTCTGTATTTTATCTTTCAAATTAACTATTATAAATAAAATTGCGTTATATTACAAGTGGTTGCCTTCTTTAAAGCCGTATCCGAACCTTATTGCTAAAAACTTGGCAATACACCAGCTTACGGGGCCTATGTGTCTCCTGGCTTTGTTACGTATCTGCTCTCTGGCGAACCTTGGACCTGTAGTTCTCCAGGGATTCCGGTTATGCCTTACTGGGTCATAGAGATCCCGGTAAGCTCGGACCCGGTGTCCGGTATATCCTTCGGGGTGAGCTGGGTAAGCTCCTCTGCCCCCACTGCTACTCACTTTCCACTCACCTTCGGCCACGCTCGGGCCCTCACTAGGCTACGCACACTAACGGCAGCTTGCCGCTCTTCACCGATCTTGTGGCGCCGGCACACCTTGAGCTCTAACTGAGCTACAACTGCGTCTGGACTAGGCTCCACTGCAGGCTGACCTCTCTCAGACTTGACTAGACTCAGCTCGACTCTGTATTCAGGTCTGTACTTGCTGAACTCTCCAGAGGAACTCCTCACTGCCTAGCTCCACCTTCCCTATTTATATCCCTAACGGGCTCCCTCTAGTGGTCTGAGGTGAAAGGTGGAGATGTGTGAATGTTTATGGCGGCCTCTTGTGGAGGATTCCATTAATACACCCTTCTAGGATCTGTGGTACCAAGTGCAGCTGGGCGCCACATTCCCCCCTAGCAAAGCTCAGCACTCCCGGGCTGAAGTACATTTTAAAACAACAATAATAAACATTAACAATGCAATAACTCTTCCCTTTATGGGAGGCACATTTCTTAAACGTTGCATAATAACATAAACAGGTACAAAGCGTCCTCAGAATTCAAGTCTCTTATGGTGAGGTTCCCAGACAGGATGTCCATCTCACAGGGTAAAGTACTTGGTGGTTTGAGGGACCTGTCCCAAACCCTCAACGTAGGCCCTGGGGTGGCTGCAGGGCATGAAGATCCCGAGTTGGACCTCCAGTAGAGCCACTCCAGACAGGTTTTACTTCTGAGGTCACCTAAAGGAGCACTCCAGGGAGTGAAAATATTTACAATAAATAGTTTTTGGGCTGCACACAGTCCTCAGCCACCGAGTTCTTAGATAAATAAGGAAGTCATTAGGCAAAGTGTCCATATAACTTGAACTGTTCAGTAATAAAGCAAAGCACGAAATAATATACATATGCATGAAAACACACAGAAATACAGTTTAATTCAGTGCTATATAATACGCCAGGGGTAACTATCTACATTTGTCAGAGTTTAGCTATCTTACTGATTATATCTGACAGGGGGTTGACCTTTAGTACTACGCGTGGACCTGCGTGGTACTGGAATGCGTGAGGCACTAGTAGGTGCTCTACCTCCCAATGTGTCAGTACTAGGTGTGGAGGGGCTACAAGGCTGCATTGACCTCTCTACAAGACTGACAAGTTCACCATTGGCTGGGCCTTTTTGCTCTTCTCCTACCGGGGATCCTTCGTCCGGGGGTTCTTCTTGAGCTGGCTCCTCTTCAGCACTTACAGGTTCTTCTAGCTGTGGGTAGAAGGTGATTACAGGGATGATTACTGCTCCTCCTAGTTGGGGCCAATCTGCCGGGAAATCTCCTAAGTCAGTGTGTATTACTGCTTCTTTAGGCGCCTCCGGGATAATGAGAGGCACCTCTCCTTGGGGCTTTAGCAGGTCTGGACACAAATTTAGGTGATCCCTGGATACTGTTGCAGTCGTCCTTCCTCTGTCTCTACTAATTATGCAGGTCTTCTTATTATCAAATCTTGAATTCAACACAGTGTAGGGTTCCCTCTCCCACTGGTCCTCAAGTTTGTGGTTTCATCTTTTCCTTTTTAGTACTACTTCACCAGGTGTGAAGGGTTCTGCTTGGGCACCTCTGTTGTATTGAGCTTCCTGCTTGTCCCTCACCCGAGTGAGACTGTCTTCAACACAGGCTTGTACTCTTCTGTACTGCTCCTGTCTAGTCGTGTCCCAGTCCTCAGTGGTCACATCCGCTTCTGGTTCTACAACACCAAGCTCCAGGTCCATGGGCAGCTTTCCTGGCCTTGCCCGCATGAGATATGCCGGAGTACAGTTGGTGGAACTTACTGGTATGTGATTGTACAGATCTACTAGGTCAGGTAGTAGGTCTGGCCACTGATTTCTCTCCTCAAGTGGTATGGTCTTTAGCAGGTCAATGATGATGTTATACATCTTCTCACAGAGACCATTGGTTTGTGGGTGGTACGGTGTAGTTCTTATCTTCTTACACCCGTATAGATGGCAGAACTCCTTGAACAACGCAGCCTCAAAGGCCGGGCCTTGGTCCGTCAGCACCTGCTCAGGATAACCATGGGGTCTACAGAAATACGCTTGGAACGTCTTTGCTGCTGTCTCTGCCGTCAGGTCTTTGACGGGGGCAACCACCAGGAAACATGAGTAGTGATCCACCATGGTCAGAGCATAAGAGTACCCTGACCTGCTGGGGGACAGCTTGACATGGTCCAGGGCCACGATCTCCAGGGGTCGAGTCGTCTTGATGGGTTGCAGGGGTGCCTTCTGGCTGCTGTAGTCTTTTCTTCTAAGGCCACAGGGTCCACAGTCCCGGCACCACCTCTCAATGGAACTGCGCATTCCTACCCAATAAAACCGACACTTCAGCAGGGTTTCTAACTTCTTCCAGCCAAAGTGCCCCGCCTCATCGTGGTAGGCCTCCAACACCATTTGGATGTCTGTCTTGGGGACCATTATCTGCCATACCATCTCATGGGTTTTTGGATTGACGTACCTCCGGCACAGCTTCTCACGGTAGATAAACAGCCGGCTTCTCTCGTTCCACAGCTGCTTTGCTTGTGGAGATGCTTCTTTTTCCAGGGAGGAACCTTTTTGGGTTATCAGCTCCTTGATGCGGCTGACAACCGGGTCACTGTCCTGGGTCTCTTTCCAGCTATGGTGAAGCAGGGGGTTTAACGTTTTTCCACGCTGCCTCCTGGAGGCTCGTTGCTCATGGATCATCCCATTCCAGTGAAAGGCAGGTAGCTCAATCTCTTCCAGGTCATCCACTTCTTCTTCTGTGTCTGACTGGTGAAGCATCCTGGACAAGGCATCGGCGCTGGCGTTCTTGCGGCCCGACCGATATTTGATTGTGAATTGAAAGTTTGATAGCCGAGCCATCCATCGTTGTTCCAGTGCTCCTAGCTTAGCTGTTTCAAGATGGGTCAAGGGGTTGTTATCAGTGAAGGCAGTGAACTTACTGGAGGCTAGGTAGTGCTTGAACCTTTCAGTGATGGCCCAGACCAAGGCCAGGAACTCCAACTTAAAGCTGCTATAGTTCTCTGGGTTCCTCTCGGTCGGGCGGAGATTCCTGCTTGCATATGCGATCACTTTCTCTTGACCATTCTGCTTCTGAGTTAAGACAGCTCCCAGTCCTTCGTTGCTGGCATCAGTATACAGCAGGAATGGTTGGCTGTAGTCAGGGTAGGCCAGGATCTCGTCGCCTGTCAGGATCTCCTTCATCTCCTGAAATGACTTGGCTTGCTCCTTACCCCAGTGGAATGGGGGATTTCTGCCTTTGGGGGCTGCCCTACCAGGAGGTCTTGCAGAGGGGCTGCTTTCTTAGTGTAATCTTTTACGAACCTCCGGTAGTATCCTACTAGTCGCAGAAACTGACGCACCTCCTTGAGGTTCTTCGGCTCCGGCCACTTCTGGATGGCAGTGATTTTCTCCGGGTCTGGTGCTACCCCTTCCGAACTGACAATGTGCCCCAGGTACTGTACCTTTCTCTTGAGCAGGTGGCACTTTGAGGGCTTCAGCTTCATCCCGTACCGGGACAGTGACTCAAATACCTCTGCCAGGTGCTTCAAGTGGTCCTCATACGTTTTGGAGTACACTATCACGTCATCCAGGTATAGTAACACAGTCTCGAAGTTGCGGTGTCCCAGGCAGCACTCCATCAATCTCTGGAACGTTCCGGGGGCATTGCAGAGTCCAAACGGCATACTGTTGAACTTGCAGAGTCCCATCGGGGTAGTGAAGGCCGTCTTCTCCCGATCCTCCTCGGCCACAGCTACTTGCCAGTACCCACTAGTGAGGTCAAGGGTGGAAAAGTAATTTGCAGACTTTAAGGCAGCTAGGGACTCCTCTATGCGTGGTAAAGGGTATGCATCTTTATGTGTAATGCGATTTACTTGTCGGTAACCTACACACATTCTCATGCAGCTAGTGGAGCTGCCCAGGGACTACAACTATCCCTTACTACCCCCGCCTTTCTCATGTCGTGCAACATTTCCTTAGCCTTCTGGTAGTAAGCTGGTGGTATAGGCCTGTAACGTTCTTTGATGGGTGGATGGTCACCTGTGGGGATATGGTGTTGAACCCCCTTAATCCTCCCGAAGTCAAGTGGATGCTTACTGAACACCTGCGCGTATTCTTGAACCACCCGGTGTACACCCTGTTTCTGATGGGCAGGAGTGGTGTCTTTCCCAACATGGAGCTGTTGACACCAATCCTACACCTGGGTTGCAGGGTCATCATCCTCCACTTCGTCTGGCGAGGTTAATGACTCCGCCTTGTGAATGCAGTTGTTATTGACAGCATGTAATTTGGCAACAGTGGCATAACGTGGCAATCTGACCTCATCTTCCCCACAGTTGAGAAGGCGGACGGGCACCCTCCCATTGCGTACATCTACCACTCCTCTGGCGGTTAAGAGCGTGGGTCTGTGCTTGGAGCAAAGGGGTTCTACTACCGCCTGGTAGCTCTGTCCTCTAAGACCTATGGCGGCTCTACACCAGATAAGCATTTTACTCATTGGGGGGATCACAATGGGTATGGGGTCCATCACCCGCACATTACTGATTTCACCATCTGTTAACCTCAGTTGCTGTTGGTACATCAGGACTCGGATCTCCTTCTGCAGCGCCCTCCTCTGTCCTGGTCTGGCAGTGTCAGCTATCTGTTGGAGCAAGAACACAACCTCTCCAAAACAGTTACCAACAATGTTAGTGCCTAGTACCATATACGGATTGGTGTCATCAGGTTTAGTCTCTACTACAATTAGTTCCTGGTCCTTCAGCTCCACTCTCCCCACTTTTACTGTCATATTCTTAACCCTGATTAGGTTAAGGGGGAGTCCATTTGAGGCATAAACAGAAAGATTTGGAGCTGGTGGACGTAGGTCGTCCATGGACCAGAACCTCTTGTAGAGGACGTCAGGCATTATGGTTACCTGAGATCCTGTGTCCAGCAGGGCGTGCGTCGGGATGCTGTCCAGCACAATGGACAGGAATGGTCTTCCTCCGACGAACCTGTTGTACCAGTCTGATGGGCCTGGCTGAGTTACTCCTGGGTGTCGGCCCTCGGCCTCAGGGTTTTCTCGTTTAAAGGACAATTCTGGGCGGTGTGTCCGGTCTTGCAGCAGCGGTAGCAGGTAGGGTCCTTCTGTGGACGGCGCTGGTCACTGATCCTCGTAGAGGGTGGTGTTGTCCTCCTCCACCTTCGCATCCAGGGGACATCCTCAGGGCTATCGGCTAACAGGATTTTCCCTCCTTCCTCGGGCTCCGTCCGCAGCTGCAGGGCACTCAGTACAGTGGTCAGGGTTTTGCTCAACTGGCGCACTTCAGAGCGCAGACTGTCCAGCTCTCTAGTGGACGTTGCTGGAACCTTAGCTTCAGCAGCCACCGGGGAAAAGGTGGGTGTAGCAGGCACTGGGGTACCCCCACCCTGGTAACATTGGATGGCATTTGTTTCCAGGGGCTGCAGTCCTTTTATAGCCATGTCCTTAAGATTGTCAAAAGGTAGCATCTGGATGATCTAAGGACCACCAACGCACAGTCCTGCTCTCCTCTGGAGACCTCAGTCCCCGGACAAACTGTTCCTTCAGCATTTTGTTTTCATTTTCGATGCTGGTCACACTAACCTGTTTCAGAGCCCGCAGGGCCCTTTGTAGACGCCAGGCATAGTCCCGAACATTGTCCTCTCGCTGTTGGGAACAGTTGTAGAACCTCATCCGGAGGTCCGCCTCAGTATGATCCTCAAAAACAGTCTGTAGCTTTTTAAAGATTGCGGACACTGACTCCTGGTCTGCGGCCGACCATGTTTCCACTTCCCGTTCCGCAGCACCAGTCAGTTGTCCTAATACAACAGCGGCCCTCTGCTTTCCTGTCATAGAGTACATGTCCAAGATACTGCATATCTTCCGTTTGAATCTAGACAGGGTATCTCGTTTGCCGTTGTACTGGGGGAGCCACTTTGCTACAGGAATGTACGGTAGAGTTATGGGGATGACAGGAGTTTCAGGCGCTGCAGGTGGAGCGGCCGCTGGTTGAACATCAGGGCCGTTAACCGGTATTCTGGCGTCGTGCTGTTCCTTGGACATTCTGACGCCCCCCTAGCGAACCGTGGCCTACCTTCTTTTCTTCCGGTAGGCCGCAGCTCCGCAGATGATGGTCGTCTTCAGGACCTTGCGTCGCTTGCGTCCTACGTCAGAGCGTTCAGCGACGCTCCTTCCAGGACCTGGCGCTTCCTGGTTTGACGTCGAGGCGTGGGGCGTGTCCGGGGCTTCGCGCGCTTTTGCAGGTACGCCCCTCAGTTTCCCGGGGTTATGCCCTTCTTCTCACTCGGCGGCCCAACAATGGCTGCAATCTTCACAACAGTTTAACATACACAGTTTTTTAATTAAAGGCGCACAGTACCCGGTGGCAACGGGCATAACACTCTGTCGTTGTAGCGGGCACGCGATCCTGTTCGTGACGCCATTAAAGATGACTAGCCCAGGGAGATGGGGACAACTCGGTACCCGAGCCTTTGCCTGGCCTTGGGGATGTCGTGGTGGTCGGCTCCCGGGCCCGTACACTGGTGTCAGCTTTTAAAAGGGGATTGTTTGTTAGTTTTCTGAAAGTTCGTGACGCCACCTGTGGTTTCTGGTGAGAATCACCAGCGCTGCGGCAGTCCACTGAGGCCGGTGATAAGGCAGCTCGATGGTATAGCTCCCCACAGGTGGAGCTAGGCCTCAGGGCAGCGTACGGAGAGGGGGATGCAGGACAGGCGAGACCCAGCCAGCTCAGAGCAAGAACGGGGACGGACACGGTAGTCACTTCAATACCTTTTACTGGTGGTAGTTCAGGCACATCCCGGAGCACTGTAGGGGGAAGGGTGCATATCAGGATCTTCCCCAATTAGCGGGTGTAGGGCCTCCTGTTTCTTGCCTCTGCGTAGTAAGTTTCTGACCTGCCTGAAGCTAGGCCTAACTTTATCTCTGTCCTGCACCGGCTGACGTTGTGGTAGGGCCTTCTCTTGGAATGCACGCTCCCAGCTTACGGGGCCTATGTGTCTCCTGGCTCTGTTACGTATCAAATCTCTGGTGAACCTGGGACCTGTAGTTCTCCAGGGATTCCGGTTATGCCTTACTGGGTCGTAGAGATCCCGGTTAGCTCGGACCCGGTGTCCGGTATATTCTTCGGGGTGAGCTGGGTAAGCTCCTCTGCCCCCACTGCTACTCACTTTCCACTTTCCTTCGGCCACGCTCGGGCCCTCACTAGGCTACTCACACTAACGGCAGCTTGCTGCTCTTCACCGATCTTGTGGCGCCGGCACACCTTGAGCTCTAACTGAGCTACAACTGCGTCTGGACTAGGCTCCACTGCAGGCTGACCTCTCTCAGACTTGACTAGACTCAGCTCGACTCTGTATTCAGGTCTGTACTTGCTGAACTCTCCAGAGGAACTCCTCACTGCCTAGCTCCACCTTCCCTATTTATATCCCTAACGGGCTCCCTCTGGTGGTCTGAGGTGAAAGGTGGAGATGTGTGAATGTTTATGGGGACCTCTTGTGGAGGATTCCATTAATACACCCTTCTAGGATCTGTGGTACCAAGCGCAGCTGGGCGCCACAAAATCATTTGATTCTTCCCTCTATGAACCTTTCCATGAGCCCACTGAACCACTGCAGGATACAGTGCTCTTGGCAGACATATTCTTCTTCACACTCTCCAGATTCCGTCATTACAAAACGTTCCTCCCCGTCCGATCCATCCTTGTTTTTCTTCTTCTGTTACCGCATTCTGCCAGTCCACTAAAGTCCTGTGTGCTGGATTCTCTTCCAGTCTTTGCTCCTCTTCATCTTCCTCCTCTTCTTCTTCCAACTCCAAATTTCTCATTCCCGTCTCTTCTTCATCCCCTCGTAGTCTCTGACTTCTGGTGAGCACAAACACCTCCGTACCCCCCGACACCTCTGCTTCCTCTGGAAATATTGGTTCCATAGCTGCTGCTTTTGCTGTAATGTCAGCCAGATGATTCCGCTTGGCTTCCTCCGAATTCAGTTTCCCATGAGCCTTAATTTTGATCACAGCCACTTGCCTAGGTAACTTCAGAGCTTCTAGCAGACTTCTCATTGCCGCTGCATTCCGGATTGGAGCTCCACTGGCTGTCTTGTAGCCCCTCAGTGCCCATATCAGGCCAAAGTTGTGGGCAATCCCGAATCCATACCTCGAGTCCGTGTAGATATTTGCCACTCGACTCTCTGCGCACTTGAAGGCTTCGGTCAGAGCATACAGTTCGGCCTTTTGAGCTGACATATAAGATGGCAGTGGTACAGCAGAAACAACCGTTGGTGGGGACACCACCGCATATCCGGTATGGTAAGTTCCATATTCATCTGCGTATCTGGACCCGTCAGTATACAGTATCAGATCCGCTTCAGGCAGTGGCTGTTCAGAGACAGTAGGTAGGTGAGAGGTTTCTGCCTTCATGACTTCAAGGCAATTATGGTCACTCGAATCAGTGAATTCATGGTCTTCTGAGGAAGCAGAGTGGAGGGTTTCAAGACAGTACATCGCCCAAGAGCTATATTTCCTGGTAAAAGGAGCTCATTTGGCGCCCTGCTGCGCATTGGTGCCACTGATCCTCAGAGGGGTGCATGGACGGATTCCTCCACAAGAGGCCCTCATAGCATACACACACCTCCACCTTCCACCTCAGACCACCAGAGGGAGCCCGTTAGGGATATAAATAGGGAAGGTGGAGCTAGGCAGTCAGTCAGTCTGGAATCTACAGCCTGGAGTATGCAGTCTAAAGTCTGCTGCAGCCAGAGAGGTTGTCAGGTCAGTACAGACTCAGTGAGCTCAGTAAGTGAGCCTAAGGCGTGCCGACGCCAGAAGAGCGGTGAAGAGTAGCGAGGCCTACTGCCAGTGTGAAACCTAGTGAGGGCCCCGAGCGTGGCCGAAGGCAAGTGGAGTAAGTGAGCTACATAGGGGGCAGAGGAGCTTAGCCGGCTCACCCCAAGACCATTTACCGGACACCGAGTCCGCATCTGCAGGGATCTCTACGCCCAGGAGAAACAACCGGAACCCCTGGCGAACTATATGTCCCAGGAACACCAAAAGCTGACTATCATACCAGGGTCAGGAGTCACAGAGGCCCAAGAGACCAGGGAGTGTGATCTCCATCAGAAGGCCCTACCACCAGGTCAGCTGGTGCAAGACAGAGACCAAGTTAGGCCTAGCTCCAGGCAGGTCATAAACTTATCAGGAAAAGGCAAGAAACAGGAAGCCCCACACCCACTCACTGGGGAGAGTCCTGATATGCACCCTTCACCCTACAGTGCCCTGGATCGTGCCTGAAACACCAGCAGTAAAGGTACTGAAGTGAACTGTTGTGAGTGTGCCTATTCTTCCTCTGACCCGGCTGGGTCCCCTCTGTCCTGCATCCCTTCTCCTACGCTGCCCTGAGGCCCCGCTCTACCTGTGGAGAGCTGCACCAACTAAGCTGCGTGAACACCGGCCTCAGAGGACTGTCGCAGCGCTGGTGATCCTCACCAGACACCACAGGTGGCGTCACGAACAATTCCCCCTTTCCATACCCCTTTTCCCCATTCCTTGCTTTTAAGAGTGACCCCAGGGTACGGGCCCGGGAGCCGGCCACCGTGACATCCCCCAAAACTAACAGCAAGGCCCGGGCGCCGAGTAGTCGTTCCCCATCCCCTGGGCGCGTCATCTCTTTCTGGCGTCACAAACAGGATTCCGTGCCCGCTGCAACGACGGAGTGTTGTGCCCGTTGCCACCGGGTACTGTGCGCCTTTAATCAGAACTGTGTATTAAACTGTGACGAAGATTGCAGCCATTGTTGGGCCGCTGAGCAGGAAGAAGGGCGTAACCGTGGGAAACTGAGAGACGTACCTGCTGAAGCGCGCAAAGCCCCGGACACGCCCCACGCCTCGACGTCAAACCAGGAAGCGCCAGGTCCTGGAAGGAGCCCGGCGAGTGCTCTGACGTAGGACGCAAGCGACGCAAGGTCCTGAAGGAAGACCATCACCTGCGGAGCTGCGGCCTACCGGAAGAAAAGAAGGTAGGCCACGGTTCGCTAGGGGGACGCCAGAATGTCCGAAGAACAGCACAACGCTGGAGTACCAGTTAACCGCCCTGATGTTCAACCCGCGCTCGGGACCGAGCAGGCCGAAGCAGCCGCTCCACCAGCAGGGCTTGTAACCCCTGTCATACCCATAGCCCTACCGTACATCCCTGGAGCGAAGTGGCTCCCCCAGTACAGCGGCAAACCAGATACCCTGTCTGGATTCCAAAGGAAAATATGCGGTATACTGGACATGTACTCTATGACAGGCAAGCAAAGAGCCGCTGTTGTATTGGGACAATTGACTGGTGCTGCGGAGCGAGAAGTAGAAACCTGGTCGGCCGCAGACCAAGAGTCAGTGTCCGCAATCTTTAAAAAGTTACAGACTGTCTTTGAGAATCGTACTGAGACAGACCTCCGGATGAGGTTCTACAACTGCTCTCAGCAACCGAAGGACAGTGTTCGGGACTATGCCTGGCGTTTACAAGGGGCCCTGCGAGCTCTGAAACAGGTTAATCCAACCAGCATCGATAATGAAAATAAAATGCTGAAGGAACAGTTTATCCAGGGACTGAGGTCTCAGGAGGAGAGCAGGACTGTGCGTTGGTGGTCCCTGGATAATCCAGATGCCACCTTTGACACCCTTAAGGACATGGCTATAAAAGGACTGCAGCCCCTGGAAACAACTGCTATCCAATGTTACCAGGGTGGGGCCACCCCAGTGCCTGCAGCGTCCACCTTTTCCCCGGTGGCTGCTGAAGCCAAGGTTCCAGCAACGTCCCCTAGTGAGCTGGACAGCCTGCGCTCTGAAGTGCGTCAGTTGAGCAAAACCCTGACCACTGTACTGAGTGCCCTGCAGCTGCAGACGGAGCCCGAGGAGGAAGGAAGGATCCTGCTCGCCGACAGCCCTGAGGATGTCCCCTGAATGAGAAGGAGGAGGAGGACAACGCCACCCCCTGGGAGGACCAGCGTCCAACGCCGCCCGCTGAAGGACCCTGTCTGCCACAGCTGCCACAAGACAGGTCACGCCGTCCAGAGCTGTCCTTTAAAGGAGCAAACCCTGGGGCCGAGGGCCGACACCCAGGAGTAGACCCCTCAGGCCCATCAAACTGGTACCACAGGTTCGTGGGAGGAAGACCTGTCCTGTACATCGTGCTGGACAGCATCGCGACACCTGCTCTGCTGGACACAGGATCTCAGGTAACCATCATGCCTGATGTCCTCTACAAAAGATTCTGGTCCATAGACGAACTTCACCCACCAGATCCAAATCTTTCCGTGTATGCCTCAAACGGCCTCCCCCTTAACCTAGTCAGGGTTAAGGATGTGGAAGTAAAGATGGGAAGAGTGGAACTGAAGGACCAGGGACTAATTGTAGTAGAGACTAATCCTGATGATACAGACTTGTATATGGTACTTGGCACAAATATTGTTAGTAACTGTTTGGGAGAAGTGTTGTTCTTGCTCCAACAGATAGCTGACACTGCCAGACCAGGGCAGAGAAGGGCGCTCCAGAAAGAGATCCGAGCCCTTATGTACTAGTAACAGGTAAAGCTAACAGGCGGTGAAATTGGTAATGTACGGGTGACAGACCTGGTACCCATTGTGATTCCCCCTATGATTGAAATGCTGATTTGGTGTAGAGCAGCAATAGGTCTCAAAGGACGGAGCTACCAGGTGGTAGTAGAGCCCCTTAGCTCAGAGCATAGACCTACACTCTTAACTGCCAGAGGGGTAGTGGATGTACGCAATGGGAGGGTGCCCGTACGCCTCCTAAACTATGGGGAGGACGAGGTTAGATTACCACACTACGCCACTGTTGCCAAACTGTACACAGTAAATAACAACTCCATACACACAGCGGAGTCCTTAACCTCACCAGATGAAGTGGAGGATAATGACCCGGGAACCCAGGTGGAGGATCGGTGTCAACAGCTCCATGTTGGGACAGACACCACTCCTGCCCATCAGAAGCAGGGTGTACACCGGGTGGTTCAGGAATACGCGCAGGTATTCAGTAAGCACCCACTTGACTTTGGGAGGATTAAGGTGGTTCAACACCATATCCCCACAGGCGACCATCCACCCATCAAAGAACGTTACAGGCCTATACCACCAGCACACTACCAGAAGGCGAAAGAGATGTTGCACGACATGAAGAAGGCAGGGGTAGTAAGGGATAGTTGTAGTCCCTGGGCAGCTCCCCTAGTGCTAGTTAGGAAAAAGGACGGGAGCATGAGAATGTGTGTAGATTACCGTCAAGTAAATCGCATTACACATAAGGATGCATACCCTTTACCAGGCATAGAGGAGTCCCTAGCTGCCTTGAAGTCTGCAAATTACTTCTCCACCCTTGACCTCACTAGTGGGTACTGGCAAGTAGCTGTTGCTGAGGAGGATCGGGACAAGACGGCCTTCACCACCCTGATGGGACTCTGTGAGGGTCAGTATTCCGGGTTTTCTAGGTAACCTTGTGAATGATTTTGCCCTTTATTAAAATGGAGTTTGCTGTTCTTATGTGCCCTACTTCCTGTTCGTTTGTTTAAAACCCGGCTCAGGTGCTGGCTTCTTTGCTAGAGTATTCTGCTTCCGTTTCCCTTCAGTCCAGCTGCCTTGTCCTTCTATTATCTCCCAGATCTCTTGTGTATTTTCCAGGTTAATCTTCAGGTGTTTCTCAGCAGCAGTGAGCTTCTACCTGTGCCTCTGGACATTGTCTGCATATGTAAGCTACACTCACTGTGTTATCATTAACCTGTTGACTTTGGAATTTAACCCTTGGCTCACTCTACCTGGTAAAAAACTGTGTTTCTGAACTGTGTGTTGCTGTTTAACCCTTCGTTCACTCCCTCCGGTGAGGGATGCTGGAACTATTTACTGGAATAATACTTAAATGTGAACTTGTTTCTGGACTTCCCTGAATCTACGCCGCATCTATGATTAACTTGTGAACTTGTTTTTGGACATCCCTGTGGCTACTGCATACCTGGATCTGACTTTTACTACACCAGCAGTGTTTGAATCAAGCCACGTCACCAGTGTGTCAGACTTACCTTTTGATCACATTTGTGTGAGGACTCCGTCGTAAGAACCTTGCCGACTTTGCTATATAGGTTCCAAAGACTTAATATCGCTGGACTTTTCATTGCATGTCACTACGGGTTATCTGTATATTGTTTTTGGGTGTTATTGCTGTTGCACAAATACACTATTTGCATTAAAGAAACCCGTCTCTTATTGTTCATTGCCCCACGCTACCAGAATCCTCGAGTTCCTACAATAGTATTACAGCGAGTTCAATAGTATGCCGTTTGGACTCTGCAACACCCCCGGAACGTTCCAGAGATTGATGGAGTGCTGCCTGGGACACCGCAACTTTGAGACTGTACTACTATACCTGGACGACGTGATAGTGTACTCCAAAACGTATGTGGACCACTTGAAGCACCTGGCAGAGGTATTTGAGTCGCTGTCCCAGTATGGGATGAGGCTGAAGCCCTCAAAGTGCCACCTGCTCAAGCGAAAGGTACAGTACCTGGGGCACATCGTTAGTCCAGAGGGAGTAGCACCAGACCCGGAGAAGGTCACTGTCATCCAGAAATGGCCGGAGCCGAAGAGCCTCAAGGAGGTACGCCAGTTCCTGGGACTAGTCGGGTATTACCGGAGGTTTGTGAAGGACTATACCAAGAAAGCGGCGCCTTTGCAAGATCTCCTGGTAGGACAGTCCGGGAGAGGCAGAAATCCCCCGTTCCAGTGGGGTAAGGAGCAAGCTGAATCCTTTGAGGTGATGAAGGGGATCCTGACCGGCAAAGAGATCCTAGCCTACCCTGACTACAGCCAACCATTCCTGCTGTACACTGATGCCAGCAACGAAGGATTAGGAGCTGTATTAAGACAGAAGCAGAATGGCCGAGAAAAGGTGATCGCCTATGCAAGCAGGAAGCTTGACCCGACCGAGAGGAACCCAGAGAACTATAGCAGCTTCAAGTTGGAGTTCCTGGCCCTGGTCTGGGCCATCACCGAGCGGTTCAAGCACAACCTACCCTCCAGTAAGTTCACTGCCTTCACTGATAATAACCCCTTGACTCATCGGGAAACAGCCAAGCTAGGAGCCATGGAACAACGATGAATGGCTCGGCTGTCAAACTACCAATTCACTATTAAGTACCGGGCGGGCCGCAAGAACGCCAACGCCGATGCCCTGTCCAGGATGCCTCACCAGTCGGACACTGAAGAAGAAGTGGATGACCTGGAGGAGATTGAACTACCTGCCTCTCATCGGAATGGCATGGTCCACGAGCAACGAGCCTCCAGGAGGCATCGCGGTAAGACGTTAAACCCCCTGCCTCACCACAGCTGGGAGGAGACCTAGGACAGCGACCCGGTTGTCAGCCGTATCAAAGAGCTGATAACCCAGGAAGGTTCCTCCCTGGAGAAGGACGCGTCTCTACAAGCCAAGCAGCTGTGGAATGAGAAGAGCCGGCTATTCATCTATAGAGAGAAGCTGTGCCGGAGGTACGTCAACCCCAAAACCCATGAGATGGTATGGCAGATAGTGGTGCCCAAGACAGACATCCAGATGGTGCTGGAAGCCTACCACGATCAGGCGGGGCACTTTGGCTGGAAGAAGTTAGAAACCCTGCTGAAGTGTCGGTTTTATTGGGTAGGAATGCGCAGTTCCATTGAGAGGTGGTGCCGCAATTGTGGACCCTGTAGCCTCAGAAGAAAAGACTACAGCAGCCAGAAGGCACTCCTGCAACTCATGAAGACGACTCGTCCCTTGGAGATCGTGGCCCTGGATCATGTCAAGCTGTCACCCAGCAGGTCAGGATATTCCTATGCCCTGACCATGGTGGATCACTATTCCCGGTTCCTGGTGGTCGCCCCCGTCAAGGACCTGACAGCAGAAACTGCAGCGAAGACGTTTCAGGCGTACTTCTGCAGGCCCCATGGATACCCGGAGCAGGTGCTGACAGATCAAGGCCCAGCCTTTGAAGCCGAACTGTTCAAGGAGTTCTGCCATCTGTACGGTTGTAAAAAGATCTGGACTACACCGTACCACCCCCAAATCAACGGTCTCTGTGAAAAGATGAATAACATCGTCATCGACCTGCTGAAGACCGTACCACTAGAGGAGAGAAATCAGTGGCCAGAGCTACTACCTGACCAGGTAGATCTGTACAACCACATACCTGTGAGTTCCACCAATTGTACTCCAGCATATCTCATGCGAACCAGACCCAGGAAGTTGCCCATGGACCTGGAGCTTGGTGTAGTAGAACCAGAAGCAGACATGTCCACTGAGGACTGGGACACGACCAGACAGGAGCAGTACAGAAGAGTACAGGCCTGTGTCGAAGACAGTCTCACTCGGGTAAGGGACAAGTAGGAAGCCCACTACAATAAAAGTGCGCCCGCAGAACCCTTCACACCAGGAGAAGTGGTGTTAAAGAGGAAAAGGAGAAACCACAAACTTGATGACCAGTGGGAGAGAGAACCCTACACTGTGTTAAATTCAAGATTTGA
This sequence comes from Phyllobates terribilis, assembly GCF_046119375.1. Taxonomy (NCBI): domain Eukaryota; kingdom Metazoa; phylum Chordata; class Amphibia; order Anura; family Dendrobatidae; genus Phyllobates; species Phyllobates terribilis. Next base: position 50,605,458 of record NW_027362767.1, on the reverse strand, counting down.
TAACAAGAAGACCTGTTTGATTAGCAAAGATGGAGGAATAATGACTGCAACGGTATCTAGAGACCATCTGAAGTTGTGTCCAGACCTGCTAAAGCCCCAAGAAGAAGTGCCTCTCACCATACCGGAGGAGCCTAAAGAAGCAGTACTCCATACTGACTTAGGAGATTTTCCAGCAGATTGGCCTCAACTAGGAGGAGCAGTAATAATACCTGTGATCCACTTCTTTCAACAGCCAGAAGACCCTCCACAGCAAGTAGAGCCTGTAAGTGCTTCAGAAGAGCCTGCTCAAGAAGAATCCCCGGAAGAAGGATCCCCGGTTGGAGCAGAGCAAGAAGGCCCAGCCAATGGTATACTTGCCAGTCCTGTAGAGAGGTTAAGGCAACCCTGCAGTTCCCCAACACTTAGAACTGACAGAATAGGAGGTAGTGCAAATACTAGTACCTCACGCATCCCAGTACCACATAGGTCGACACGTAGCACACGAGGTCAGACCCCTGTCAGATACAGAGAGTAAAGAAGGAAACTCTGACAGTGTAGATAGTTGCCCTTGGGGTATTATATTGTGTATTTTCATGTATATGTATTTATTACTTTGTGTTATGCTTGCAATGGACAATTTAAGTGATATGGACACTTCCCTTGTTATCTCTAGTTACCCGTAAGGGTACATAAAGAACTTTGTGACTGAGGACTATGTGCAGCCCAAAAACTGTTGCTGTAAATAATTGCTCTCTCTGGAGTGCCCCTTTAGGTGACCTCAGAACAAAAACCTGTCTGGCGTGGCAGAAGTGGAGGTCCAACTCAGGATCGCCATGCCCTGCAGCCACCCCAGGGCCTACGTGGAGGGTTTGCTTTGGACAGGTCCCTCAAGCTACCAAGTACTCTAACCTGTGAGATGGACATCCTGTCGGGGAACCTCACCGGAAGAGACTTGAATTCTGGGGTTGCTTATCGAATTATACATATCTATTTATTATTCATAATGTTTTATATGTAATGTTTAAGCAAAGTGCCTCCCATAAAGGGAAGAGTTATTGTTATTGTTGTTATAAAAAGTACTTCAGTCCGGGAGTACTGAGCTTTGCTAGGGGGGAATGTAGCGCCCTGCTGCGCATTGGTGCCACAGATCCCAGAGGGGTGCATGGACGGATTCCTCCACAAGAGGCCCTCATAGCATACACACACCTCCACCTTCCACCTCAGACCACCAGAGGGAGCCCGTTAGGGATATAAATAGGGAAGGTGGAGCTAGGCAGTCAGTCAGCCTGGAATCTACAGCCTGGAGTATGCAGTCTAAAGTCTGCTGCAGCCAGAGAGGTTGTCAGGTCAGTACAGACTCAGTGAGCTCAGTAAGTGAGCCTAAGGCGTGCCGACGCCGGAAGAGCGGTGAAGAGTAGCGAGGCCTACTGCCAGTGTGAAGCTTAATGAGGGCCCCAAGCGTGGCCGAAGGCAAGTGGAGTAAGCAAGCTACATAAGGGGCAGAGGAGCTTAGCCAGCTCACCCCAAGACCATTTATCGGACACCGGGTCCGCGTCTGCAGGGATCTCTACGCCCAGCAGAAACAACCAGAACCCCCTGGCGAACTATATGTCCCAGGAACACCAAAAGCTGACTGTCATACCAGGGTCAGGAGTCACAGAGGCCCAAGAGACCAGGGAGTGTGATTTCCATCAGAAGGCCCTACCACCAGGTCAGCCGGTGCAAGACAGAGACCAAGTTAGGCCTAGCTCCCGTCAGGTCATAAACTTATCAGGAAAAGGCAAGAAACAGGAGGCCCCACACCCGCACATTGGGGAGAGTCCTGATATGCACCCTTCACCCTACAGTGCCCTGGATCGTGCCTGAAACACCACCAGTAAAGGTACTGAACTGTTGTGAGTGTGCCTATTCTTCCTCTGACCCGGCTGGGTCCCCTCTGTCCTGCATTCCTTCTACTACGCTGCCCTGAAGCCCCTCTCCACCTGTGGGGAGCTGCACCAACTAAGCTGCCTGAACACCGGCCTCAGAGGACTGTCGCAGCGCTGGTGATCCTCACCAGACACCACAGGTGGCGTCACGAACAATTCCCCCTTTCCATACCCCTTTTCCCCATTCCTTGCTTTTAAGAGTGACCCCAAGGTACGGGCCCGGGAGCCGGCCACGTGACATCCCCCAAAACTAACAGCAAGGCCCGGGCGCCGAGTAGTTGTTCCCCATCCCCTGGGCGCGTCACTCACATTGGATTCTGACACGACGTTGCATAGATAGATGGTTGTGCTGGGTTTGTGCAAGGATAGCTTTCAAATCATGAGGGGCCAGTATAGTTGTAGGATGGCCAAGTACAACATCTGCTGTTCTGTGGAGGAGTTCTGTAGCTGCCAGCACTGCTTTGAGACTTGTTGGAGCTGTTTGCGCTACTGGATCCAATTTACTGGAATAATATCCGATGGGTCTCATGTGGCCTCCATGTTTTTGTGCCAGAACTCCTGAGGCATGGCCCCACGCTTCAGAGACAAATAGAAAGAATGGAAATTAATAGTAGGGAATCCCCAGTGCAGGGGCTGAAATGATGAGTTCTTTCAACTGATCCATTGCATCCTCAGCTTCTTGGTCAAAATGCAGGTCAAACTCAGAAGAGTGGACCCGATCATATAGAGGTTGCATTAGAGCTGACACGCTAGGGATCCACTGCCTGCAGTATGTGACCATTCCCAGGAAAGCTTGAAGTTATTTGGCAGTTCTCGGCTACGGGATGTCACAGATGGCAGTTTTCCGCTCTTCAGTGAGATGCTTGAGGTACCTTGGGATATGCAATGACCCAAAATCACAAATTTGGTACAACACCATTGTAGCTTTCGCAGAGTAACTTTGTATCCGATGGTGGCCAAAAATCGGAGCAAAGAATAACTGAACCTATGGCAAGTTTGGTCATCGGGACAATAGAGGAGTAGATCATCAACATATTGTATCAATGTGACTTCAGGGTTCTCACTCTTCCAGGGTTAGAGACAGGTAGTTAAGGCCAGTGTGAAGTGATGAGGAGAGTTCTGAGCTCCTTGAGGCATAACGGTCCAGGTGTACTGTACTCCTCTGTGTGTAAAAGCAAAAAGATACTGACAGTCTGGATGCAGAGGCACACTGAAGAAGGCATTTGCCAAGTCGATTACTGTAAAATGCGTTGCCTCAGGGGGAATTTCACTGAGTAATGTATGTGGATTTGACACCACTGGGGTCTCCAGGATTGTAACTGCATGCACAGCTCTCAGATCTTGCACCATCCTAAATTTTTCCGGTTCTCATCTTGCAGTTTTCTTCTTCACTGGAAACATTGGAGTATTAGAAGGAGAAACACAGGGAATTAATGTTTTTTTCTTGAGTAATTCTTGGATCTGGGTATCTAATGACACTTCTTGGGCTGCTTTCCGTGGGTACTGTGGGAGTCTGGGAATCTGTGCACCTTCTTTCAAGAAAACTTGGACTAGCGGGACTTGGCAGCCGGCCTATATCATCAGGACCTTGGGACCAGAGTTCATGTGGTATGAAATCAAGATAATGCTGTGGTATGGCGGTTGTTGCAAATTGGATGACACTCAATGGGCTCTGTAATTCTGCACAGGTTCTCTTGGCATTGTCTCATACTGTTATAACCCTCTTGTTAGTTTTTTCTATCTTGTGTTTTGCGGTCACAAGACCATCTGCCTTTATATTCCAGCTCCGCCCTTCTGGCTGTGCTGGACTTCAGTGTTGTTTGACTGTTTTGCTAGCCTGGTGCTTCGGTGCCTATCTCTGTCAGTTTCTTGGTCCTCTTGGACCTCTAGTACTTTTTGTCAGTTTGTCTTTTGTGTTCTGCAACAACTTCTGTTTAGGAGGTGTCCCATTTTTTGTCCCAGTCCTTAGTACTTTTAGGGATCCCTCCCTTAATTCTATAGGTCTTCGTTCAGACTAGCCGAGGACTAAGGTGGGTCTGTACACAAGGAACAGGCAGCCCGCTACATCGTAGGGATTCAGCTTAGTCTTACTGTAGGGACAGCTTTCCCCTATCTTTCCTTAGTACTTGTTGCAGATCATAACAGTAGGTCCAGCCCAAAAAAAACTAAAAGGAAAGAAATCCGGGGATCAGTATGGTTTCCGTCCAGGATTTGGCTCAACGCCTGCAGGGATTGTCTCTGAAGGTGGCCGAGCTTCATCAACACGTGAGTAGCTGTCCTGGAGCGCATTTTGTTGAACCCAAGGTAGGACTGCCTGATGTTTTTTATGGTAAACAGCAAGATTTTTTTTCCTTTAAAAATGCTTGTTTGTTATATTTTCGTTTGAGACCAAGGTCCTCTGGGAATGAATCACAGAGCATTAGTTTTATTATGTCACTTTTGCTCAATGAACCACAGGGGTGGGCCTTTTCTCTCCAGCCTAATGATCCGTGTTTAAGGTCTGTTGAAGATTTTTTTTCTGCTATGGGGCTATTATATGACGATCCTGATCGAATCTCATCTGCTGAATCAGAACTCAGATGTTTGAATCAGGGGTCAGATGATGTTGAAATTTATTGCACACATTTTAGAAGGTGGGCTTCAGAAGTTAAGTGGAATGATCCGGCGCTGAGATGTTTATTTCTTGCTGGTCTGAATGAAAGGGTTAAGGATTTGCTAATTGCATTCCCTGCACCTGAGACTCTGCAGGATGCTATGCAGTTAGCTGTTCATGTTGACAGGAGACTGAGGTGCAGGCTCAATGAAGCAAAAACTCCTGTAACATCAGGTCCTAGTCCCCAGAAAATCTGCTCTGACGGCAGAGAACCGATGGAGGTTGGGGCAATGTCACTCCACTCTCAAGAAAGAGACTGAAGTTTTATCGAGGGTTTGTGTCTTTATTGTGGTAAAGCTGACCATTTGATTAACTACTGTGAGCGTCGTTTAAGTAAAGAAAAAAAATGGTTAGTTACGCCCGTATAGCGTGTTTATGGTCTGCAGGAGTATTTATTTCTGGGAGTACTACTCTGCAGGGAAATTTGATTGAATTTCAGGTATTTGTGGATTGTGGTTCAACACTTAATGTGATTGATAAAGGGTTTTTGGAAAACCTTAAATTGAAAGCCAAACCTTTATCATCACCTATTTCTGTGATTGCAATTGATAACACTCCTTTGAAATGTATTACTCACAAGACTGCTGCATTTCCCCTCACTATCAATGGAGTTCATCAAGAAATTTTGGACTTGCTTGTTTTGGACAATTTGCCCTCTCCAGTTGTTTTAGGTTTGCTTTGATTAAAACTGCACAATCCTTTACTGGGCTGGTCTACTAATGTGATTAAGTCTTGGAGTCTGAAGTGCTATGATAAATGTTGCAATGGTCGCATTGCGGCTGTGGAAAAAGGGGAATTACCGGAACCTATTCAAGATTTTTGGAGGGTTTTTTTGGAGGAGGAGTTGCAAGTTTTACCTCCTCATAGGGATAATGATTGCACCATTGAGTTTGTTCCTGGAGCTACTCTTCCCAAGAGTCGCTTGTTTAATCTGACTATCCCTGAAAGAATGGAGTACATACAGACTAGCCTGGCTGCTGGTCACATTAGACCTTCTAAGTCGCCTGTGGCAGTTGGATTTTTATTTGTTAAAAAAAAAGGACGGGGGTTTACGTCCATGTCTGGATTTTCGTGAAATTAATAAGATTACCGTACGTAATTCCTACCCATTGCCATTAATTCCTGACTTGTTTAACCAGTTAGTGGGGGCCAAGTGGTTCTCCAAAATTGATCTCCGGGGAGCATACAATTTGTTACGAGTGAAGGAGGGTGATGAAAGGAAAACTGCTTTTAACACTCCGGTAGGTCATTTTGAGAATCTGGTGATGCCTTTTGGTCTTACCAATGCACCTGCATTTTTTCAGAACCTGATTAATAACATCCTGAGACCTTTGATTGGTAAGAATGTGGTTGTGTATTTGGATGACATTTTGATTTATTCACCAGATCTGGAGTCCCATTGGCAGAGTGTACGTGAAGTTTTGCAGTTATTGAGTGATAATTCACTCTTTGCTAAACTGGAGAAATGTGAGTTCGCTGTGCAGAAAATTAGTTTTTTGGGCTACATTGTCTCCAGCAAGGGCTTTGAGATGGACCCTGTGAAGGTTCAGGCTGTGCAAGAATGGCCTAGGCCTGTTGGTTTGAAATCTATACAGAGATTTTGGGGTTTTGCCAATCATTACAGGAAATTCATTAAGAATTTTTCTGTAATTGTTAAACCTCTGACCGATCTCACCAGGAAAGGTGCGATTACGGCCCAGTGGACTACTGAGGCCATTGAAGCATTTGAGTATCTCAAAGAGAGGTTCAGTTCTGCCCCTATCCTTATGCAGCCTAATGAGACCAAGCTTTTTTGGTCGAGGTCGATGCTTCATCGGTGGGGGTCGGAGCAGTTTTGTCTCAGGAGAACGAGGGTGGAGTACATCCTTGTGCCTTCTTTTCGAAAAAAAATTCAGAAACCTAACTGAATTATGATGTTGGAAATCGGGAGTTGCTGGCTATTAAACTTGCGTTTGAACATTGGCGTCATTTTTTGGAAGGCGCTAGATTTCCTATTCAGGTTTTCACAGATCATAAGGATTTGATCTATCTGGATGCTGCCAAGTGCTTGAATGCCCGTCAAGCTAGGTGGGCACTTTTTTATCTCGGTTTCATTTTTCTGTTACCTATATCCCTGGCACTAATAATGTTAAAGCCGATGCTTTATCTCGCAGCTTCTCTCCTACAGTCGGTGCCGAGGAGGAGGAGAGCATTTTACAGAAAGGAGTTGTGGTGGCGGCATTGTACTTCGCTTTGGAGAATGGGATTCTGAAAGCTCAAGATGATGCTCCATCTAACACTCCCCATGGGAGGTTGTTTGTGCCTAGAGCCTTTAGGAGAGATTTGTTTGTGGAGTGTCATGAGTCTCGGTTGGCAGGTCATCCAGGAATTTCAGAGACTAAGAGACTTATCAGTCGCAGTTTTTGGTGCCCTGGATTGCAGAAGGAAGTCATCGAGTGGGTGCGTCAGTGTACTGTGTGTGCTAGGTCAAAGGCTTCACATATTCCTGCTGCGGGGTTGCTTTGCCCTCTGGAAGTTCCTAGTGCACCTTGGACGCATCTCACAATGGATTTTATTACTGATCTTCCTGTGTCCGAGGGTTTTACTGTCATCTGGGTGGTCGTGGACCGTTTTAGTAAGATGTGTCATTTGGTTCCATTCATTAAGTTGCCCTGCGCCAAAACCCTCGCTAAGGCGTTTGTTAAGGAGATTGTCAAGCTCCATGGCGTTCCCACGGATATTGTTTCTGATAGAGGACCTCAGTTTGTGGCTGGCTTTTGGCGTGCTTTTTGTGACAGGTTGGGAGTCCATTTGTCATTTTCGTCTGGTTATCATCCTGAGTCTAATGGACAGACTGAAAGAAAGAACCAGGGTGTAGAACAGTTTTTGCGTTGTTTTGTGGCGGACAATCAAGAGGTGTGGTCTGAGTTTCTGCCTCTCGCAGAATTTGCTCTTAACAATCATACATCCTCCTCTGCTGATTGTACATGCGTTTTTCCTGCCAGGGACTTGCGGATGTGAAGCGTTCTTCACATGCATTTCCGCATGCCGGTTGACAAGCGCTTTCCAAGCGATTTTAGCATTACTTGGAAAGTGCTTGACAAGTTGGTCACACTATATAAATCCATGCAACCGGCATGGATTTATATAGTGTGACCGTAAAAGAATGGTAAAAATTAAATATATAATTACCTTCTGATGGCCTGCCGACGTCAGCGGTTGCGTGACCCGTCACATGACTAAATGACGTCACGGCCGGTCCTTTTCAGACCATTGCGAGCTGCCGGCAAGCCAGGACGCATCGGATAAAGACACCGGGGGCCATCAGAAGGTAAGTATAATATTTATTTTTTTATTTTTTTTACAGGTTCTATGGTACCTGGGTCTGGAGGAGAGTCTCCTCTTCTCCAAACCCGGGTACCATCCGCACATTGAAACGCATGGATTCTGCATGTACAGATGCAGTAATGCAGAATCCATGCATTCCAATGCAAGTCAATGGTGGCGAAAGTGCTACGCTTCCGCAAAATACAGTAATTGGTAGTGCTGCGGATTTTTCCACAATGATAATCCGCAGCGGAAATTTCCGCAGCATGTGCACAGCACATGTGGATTATCATTGGGGAACATGGCAGACCTTCTACCAAGCGTTTTTTAAGCGTTTCTGCAGCGGAATTTCCGCTGCGGAAACGCTTAAAAACCGCATAGTGGGCACACAGCCTAAAAAAAATTATTATAATTAATATTGGGCCAAATTAATTTCACGTGAACTATCACATGATCTATCACAGGGGATCCTGTGACATGTCACGTGATACATCAGGTGTGTGTGGGGGGACGGGGATGCGCCTTCTAAACTGCCCGGGGCCCTTGTTACTCTTAATCCACCTCTGCCCTGCACTCAAGTTTCAGTTTCTGGCTGGCTTGAGTGAAAGGGTTAAGGATTTTCTCATTGCATTACCTGCACCTGATACTCTGCAAGTTGCCATGCAGTTAGCTATCCATGTGGATAGAAGGTTGAGGGCCAGACAGAATGAGGAGAAGTTTCCTGTATTGCTGGATTCTATTTCTCACGATATTCCTGCCGACACTGGGGAACCTATGAAGGTGGGGGCAATGTCATCCCATTCCTAGGAGAGGGACAGGAGGTTCTCTGAGGGACTTTGCTTGTATTGCGGTAAGGCTGATCATTTTTTAAAGCAATGCGAGGTTCGCTTAAGGAAAGAAAAAAAAATGGTCAGTAGAAATAACACTCCCGTTCGCATTACGTTTTTACGTTCTGCTGGGGTGTTTTTTCCTGGTAATACCACCTGTCAGAGTTGTTCGATTGAGTTTCAGGTTATGGTGGATTGTGGTTCTGCACTTAATTTGATTGATCAACAATTTCTTGAAAAGTATAAGTTTAGTTCTGAACCTTTGCCATCTCCTTTTCCTGTGGTGGCGATTGATAATACTCCCCTGGAGCATGGGAGCATTCTTCGAAAGGTCACTGGGTTTCCGCTTACTATGAATATGAAACATCAGGAGCAGATTGACTTATTTGTACTTGCTAAGTTGCCTTCCCCGGTCGTCCTGGGGTTGACCTGGTTAAAAGTGCATAATACTTTACTGGACTGGTCGTCTGGTTCCATAAGATCCTGGGGTCAGGGGTGTTATGGAAAGTGTTGTAATGTTCACATTGCGGCTGTTGTGAAGGTGGAGTTACCTGAACCCATTCAGGATTTTTGGAGTTTTTTTTCGGAGGTGGAGTCAAAAGCTTTACCACCTCATAGAGATTACGATTGCGCTATTGACTTCGTCCCTGATGCTAAGCTCCCTAAGAGTCGGTTGTATAATCTGACAATTTCCGAGAGGGAGGCTTTGAAAGAATACCTTCAGACTAGTTTAGCTGCAGGTCACAGAAGACCCTCTAAGTCTCCTGTGGCGGTTGGGTTTTTTTTTGTCAAAAAGAAGGATGGGGGTCTTAGGCCATGTCTGGATTTTCGGGAGATTAATAAGATCACTGTGTGCAATCCTTACCCGTTACCACTTATTCCGGATTTGTTTAACCAATTGACCGGAGCTAAATAGTTTTCTAAGATTGACCTTCGTGGGGCATATAATTTGCTGCGGGTGAAGGACGGAGATGAATGGAAGACAGCTTTTAACACCCCCGAAGGTCATTTTGAGTGTTTGTTGATGCCTTTTGGGCTTACTAATTCCCCTGCATTTTTTCAAAATTCCATCAATGACATTCTGAGACCCTTGATCGGTAGGGGTGTTATTGTTTATCTGGATGACATTTTGATTTATTCATCGGATCTTGAGTCTCATTGGCAGAGAGTCCACAAAGTTCTTCAGATACTGAGAGATAACACACTCTTTACTAAATTGGAGAAGTGTCAGTTTTCTGTCCAGAAAATTAGTTTTTTGGGTTACTTTGTCTCTTGTGATGGACCCTGTGAAAGTTCAGGCTGTGCTGGAGTGGCTGAGGCCTGAGGGTTTGAAGTCCGTACAGAGGTTTTTGGGGTTTGCCAATTATTACAGGAAATTCATAAAGAATTTCTCTGTCATCCCTAAACCCATTACTGATCTCACCAAGAAGGGTGCTAATACAGTCCAATGGTCCACTGAGGCTATTGAAGCTTTTGAGTATCTCAAGGAGAGGTTCAGCTCTGCTCCTGTTCTTATCCAGACGGATGAGACCAAGGCATTTTTGGTTGAGGTGGATGCCTCATCTATAGGCGTAGGGGCAGTTCTGTCCCAGGAGGGTGAGGATGGGGTGCATCCCTGTGCTTTCTTTTCGAAAAAATTTTCTGAGACAGAGCTCAGCTATGATGTTGGGAATCGTGAGTTGTTGGCTATTAAACTCGCGTTTGAGCATTGGCGACATTTTTTGGAGGGGGCTCGACATCCTATACAGGTTTTCACTGATCATAAGAACTTGATATATCTGGACGCAGCTAAACGTTTGAATGCCCGTCAGGCTAGGTGGGCACTGTTTTTTGCCCGGTTCAATTTTTTCGTAACCTTTGTTCCAGGGACAAAGAATGTTAAGGCTGATGCTTTGTCTCGTAGTTTCTCTCCAGCGGTGAATGCTGAGAGGGAGGAGTGTATTTTGCAGAGAGGGGTGGTGGTGGCCGCACTGGATTCTGAGTTGGAGAATAGCATCCTAGGAGCTCAGAGGGCGGCACCAACTAACACTCTGTGTGGTAAATTGTTTTTTGCCTAGAACCTTGAGGAGAGGGTTGTTTGTTGAATGCCATGTGTTTCGGTTGGCGGGTCACCCAGGGATTTCGGAAACTAGGAAGTCTATCGGTCGGAGTTTCTGGTGGCCAGGGTGGCTAAGGGAGGTCATCAAGTGGGTGCGTCAGTGTTCTGTGTGCGCTAGGTCAAAGGCCTCTCACTCTCCTGCTGCGGGGTTGCTTTGCCCCTTGGAATTTCTTAGTTCGCCATGGACGCACCTTGCCATGGATTTTATCACCGATCTGCCTTTATTGGAGGGTTTTTCTGTCATCTGGGTTGTTGTGGACCGGTTTAGTAAAATGTGTCATCTGGTTCCGTTCAACAAGTTACCTTGCGCCAAGACTCTTGCTAAGGCTTCTGTGAAGGAGATTGTCAGGCTCCATGGTGTTCCCACGGACATTGTTTCCGATAGAGGACCACGCTTTTGGCGTGCTTTTTGTGACAGATTGAAAATTCATTTGTCATTCTTGTCGGGCTATCATCCAGAGTCCAATGGACAGACTGAAAGAAAGAACCAGGATGTCGAGCAGTTTTTGAGATGTTTTGTGGAAGACAATGAGGAAATGTGGTCAGAATTTCTACCACTTGCAGCGTTTGCCCTTAATAATCAGACTTCTTCCTCGACTGGTTGTTCTCCTTTTTTTTGTTGTACTGGCAGGTATCCATCTTTTGGTCCATTTTCCAAAGTTGGGGCTGCTGTACCGAAGGAGGACAATTTTTCTGGTGATTTGGAGAGGGTTTGGACCAGTGTACGCCTGAACCTTAAAGAGGCTAACAGGAGATCAAAAAGGTATTTTGACAAAAAAAGAAAGGAATCCTTGTTTGCTGTTGGGGATATGGTTTGGTTGTCCTTTAGGAATCTTCGTTTGAAAATTCCTTCTAAAAAACCAGGGCCTAAATTTGTGGGTCCTTTCAAAGTGCTTCAGATTGTCAACTCGGCAGTGGTGAGGTTGGGCATTTCCATTGTCCTGGAGGATTAATTCTGTGTTTCATGTGTCTTTACTTAAGAAAGTGGACACGCCTGATAAGCAGGCGAAGCCTACTGTTCCTCCTGTTGATGAGGACGGTGAATTTGAGATTTCTCGCATTTTGGATTCCAGGTGGCATAGAGTGAGATTACAGTATATAGTGTCCTGGAGAGGTTTCTGCCCCGAGGATAATTCCTGGGTGAAGGCCGAGGAAGTCTCGGCCTCAAGGCTAATTAAGGCTTTTCACAGGAGATTTCCTGGTAAGGCTTGGCCTAGAGGATCCGGAGGATCCTCGTAAAAGGGGAGGTACTGTTAGAATCTATGTTGTTTATTTATCGGCCATCTTGTTGTGGTTTGCTGGCTTCTAGTTTTTTGCTCTGGCGCTGGGTGTCTTGGTCACGTGATCTCTTCACTCTTTATTACTCAGCACCTGTCTCCCATTCCCCGCTGGACATCAGTGTTGTTTACGCTTGTGCTTTGGCTAAGTTGCGTTGTTAAGTTCTTTTGCTTTGGACAATTGATATCCTGGGACTTCTTGTTCCACCAGTTTTGTTCCCTTTAATCTTCGTTTCTGCAACTAACTTTTCTGTTAGGAGGTTTCCTGTTTTTGCTCCCAGTCCTTAGATCTTTTAGGGACCCCTTTCCCCTTCCTTCAGGTCTTCATTTGAGTTCAGTGCAGGAGTTTCGGTGGGGCTATTCACAAGGAATAGGGCACCCACCACAGCGTAGGGTTAAGCTGAGTCTCAGTGCAGGGACAGCTTTTCCATCCTATTCCTTAGTTCTAAGTTACAGAACATAACACATAGTTCAGAATATTGTTGATTGTAGCTCTAAGTTGTGACTCACACTGATCATGATGATCTTCATCATACACTGGACCTACTGCATTAATGATAAGCCTGCATGGTAATCTACCTGGTCTGGTGGCTACCAGGTCTGTTGCCTCGACCGGTCCTGAAGAATGTACAATGCTGTTACAGTCTTCCTGAATAGCATTACCTACGGCTTGCACAATAGTCTTAGCCACTCGTCCCCTATGTTGTAATCTAGGGTTTGCTGCATTATCTATTGCATCCATTCACTGTGTTACCAGATCCCCCAGACCTGCTGTTAGTACCGTTGATGACTTCAAAATCATTCTTTCTGTCCATGGTTTCCACAACTGTGGGTATTCTTCATCTGGAAGGGTGGCACAGGAATCCTCCCGAGGGAATTCTGATATTGGTGTACGAAATGTCACACAAGCCGGTTTACCTTTTGGATCGCTTATTGGTATGGACGCTGATGGTGGTGCTGCCGCCTCTTCATCCCACGGCTCCTCCAGTTCAATAGTATTTCTCCTTCGGTTAAGGGCCTGCCGGAACTCCGGACTATTAAATAGAGTTTTGGCACTAGGCAAATGAGGATAGAGAGGGACATAGTCTTTTGGGACATAGTACGCACTATCCGGAGTGACAGCCGGACACACTGGTATAGGAGTAAATGTTGTGGTTGATGTTCCGGGTGTAGTGTGTATTGCGGCCTGTATTCCGGGTGCGCCAAGATGGCCGCCACCGGAAGGAAGCACACTACAGGAAGGGTGTGCTCCACTGTTTGCGGCCTGTATTCCGGGTGCGCCAAAATGGCCGCCACCGGAAGGAAGCACACTACAGGAAGGGTGTGTGCCACTGGGAAGGAACACACCCACTGACATCTGGTCAGAGGCCAGAGGTGATGCAATGGGTGTAGTAACATGGCCGCTGCAGAATGAGGATGGGGCACTAGGAGTGGCTTGGGTAGTACCAAGGGGTGGGCCTCCTGGACGGGGCGCGTGACATGCAACACAATAATCTGCTGACAATGGATTCTGCTGGCCACAATTAGAACACACCCAACAATTCATTGCGCCGTCATTATAGGGCAGTGGCGGAGGCATGGTGGGGAGGGGAGGAACAGTGTGAGGTCTGGGACGTGGTGCCCCGCATGCAAGACAAGTATCTCTATTATCAGGATTCTGCTGACTGCAATATGTACAGGTCCATCCCCCCCGTCCGCCATTATCGGGTGGTGGCTGAAGAGCAGTATCTTTATAGTACACATAACATGGCATCTTTCCCTTATTGTCTGTATTTTCTTCCTCCACCCACCCTTCTTTTGACAAATTCTCTGCTGTTCTATACCAAGCCAAAGCTGTTTGTAACAATCCTTCATCTTCTAGCTTGCCCTTTTTCTTCTTCATAATTTGTTGCAATTCTAGCGGCTGTAACCGGCCCTTATCTGGTAGCTCGCATATTTTAGTTAACTGTTTAAGTTTCTGCACATACCTTTTCCCTTCTTTTGATAAACTCAGCGCAACCTTTTTCCACATGTATGCACTTTGCAACAACCCATTATCTTCCAGTTTTCCCCTGTTTTCACAAATTGCTGCATTCAACATCTCGTACTGTAATCTAACCCCCCCCCCGAGTACGACCCACACAATGACATTACTTTTTTGGTTTTCTCTACATATTTCCTTCCTTCTCTTCTAGCAACTATATCTTTGGGGTCCTGTCGCTCCTGATCGAGCGACCCCTGCGACACAAACAATGTCTTTAGTTTTTCCATGATTTTGGCTCCAGGTGTTCCGTACCCTTAGACTTATGATCAGACCAGGCAGCTGATGCACAAGTAGAATTGTAACAAGTCCCTACACTCCCTACCAAGCACTGAATTGATTCTTTTACGACTTAATGAAGCACTGAACACCCCGAGCACCCTCGTCCTAGTGACGTCTTAATATACGGCTTAACGATGCAGTTGGCTCCCCGCGTATTCCACGTCTTAATAGAGGACTGGTTAACCCCGCGTGCCCGCGTCCTAATAACGTCTTAATGCGTGGCTTATCAGTAACTTCACTCCCCGCGTGTCCCACGTCTTAATACACGACTTAATAGAGGATTGGTTGGCCCCGCGCGCCAGCATCCTAATGACGTCTTAATACACGACTTATCAGCAACAACGTCACTCCCCGCGTGCCTGCGTTATAAACAGAGAAATTTTCCTAAATTCTCAAATGTATACGTGTACGCCCCTGCGTACAAAGATCGTTCTAATGGGATGGAACACCTCAGAAACCACAGAGCAGCAGTTAGCCAGGAGCGACTACACACCAGACTTCTTGGAATCACACAGCGGGGACCCAGTCGCACAGGGCTGTCCCTAAGGGCCAATCTAGACACCACAAACTCACCAGAGACTGCTCAAAATACGAGTAAGCACTACGGATTCATTAAATCTGCAGACTTACCGTATTCAGTGATAAGAGTTGATCAGGCTCTCGCTTTGAGCAGTCCCGGCTCATCTGTAGGTGGTCCGGTGATGGGCACCCCGAGACTTAGAGTCCCCTCGAGTGTGATCCGAGTCACGGCACCATTTGTGGAGGTTTCACCAATTTAAGATACACTAGGTAACTGCTCTCCTCCAAATTAAAATGTCCGAGTGCATGGAGAGAAGCTAATTAACCAAATCTGCTAATCTGGTTGAAAAGCTTCACTCAGAGACTGAACCACCAAAATGGCATACTTTATTACGTATACATGGGGTTATATAGTATTCTATTTCTAGGTGGGATTAGTAATATTCATTGCATTTTCTGATAACTTGGCACACTGAAATTTGCTCATCCATGTATCTCTTAGTCTTAGTAACGCCTTAGGAATTCCGATGGGAAGGGTGAGTTCGTCTCTCAGCGCCATCTTTGCCAACTCGACATGAATCTCTCTGTTATCAGCCATGCACATGCATACGTAATTCCCAGGAAATCATTTAGTTGTTCATGTCTACAAATAAGAACAGAAGCTGTTAGTTATATATTCATTAACTATTAACATAATCCATGTGCTTATACACATTTGCATACATACATACACATAGATTATTCCATCATCTCTTTATTAATTCACACTGATTAGGTAATATATTAAAATAAACTAATAGATTTTCTATAATATATATATTTTACCTTGACACAAGCAACTGCCCAGAAATCTGGCAGTTTAGTATTGCGGCCTGTGGGTAGGCGGGTGGGTGGCTGGCTGCATACTTGCGCTTGCATTCCAAGTAACAGAAAGCTATCATCATCATGGCCTCACCTCGGCACTATGAACTCTCCTGAAGGAGAAGCCAGGGCCCACCGGAGGAGTTTCCAGTTTTCTGGTGGGTCCGTCCATCCCTGCCGAGAAGCTAAAAAGTGTGGGGGAAGGTTCTCAGACACTCTATGGCTGCTTTTTAATGTGGATCGGACGTGCTTATGCATGTTATTTCTCAAACCGCATTGCAGATCAGGCCATTGCCCAACTCTGTAGTCATGAAATTAATTGCGCAAAGAAAGATGTGTGTGTGTCAAAGCACCACCGACAAGTGCGATTTGATGTTGGACGGGCTACCATTGCTTCTGCAACAAGCTGCATTAGAGGACTTCCTGGGAGAAATGACACCCAGAGTAGATACGGTTTCCCCTATGTGCCAGTCCTTTTACCAAGCTAAATACAACTCAGCAAAAAAAGCTGTGGACTGGCTCTGTACTGTCCCGGCCACATTCACCTGTCCACGTGTTTGTCTGTAGGCGGTCCTTCCCAGTAAGTGCACTGGGGAGGGCACAGGTAATGTTGTGGAACCTGTGCTTGTGGAAGGCGGAGACGATACCGGGAAAAATAGTGGCGGCTGGGGACCGAGTATGGATACCCGGTCGCCGTCGCCATAAGATTGTGGACAGCTTCCGTCTCCACGAGCCTAAAAGGCCACATTTCAAGTGCAAGCAGCTGTCAAAAATGTGGCAGTATAGTATTGCAGCCTGTGGGAGGGTGGGTGGCTGGCTGCATACTTGCGCTTGCATTCCAAGGAATGGGGTAGGGACAAGTGAACGCTGCACTGGGACAAGGACGTGGACGGTGATTGTTGCAAGTCTGCAACGACCGGTCAATGGAGGGAGGCATCTTCGCATGCGCCAAGGATCACTTCTGATGGGCACACTTTTAGGCAGTGACCTGGGAGTCAGAAATGCTTCCAGACGTCTTCCCCATGCTGTTCCCATGTCTTTTCAGCACTGTATACATGTGTCTGATGATGTGTCACACACCACATGGCCAGATAAGATTGTAAAATTTTAAAATGACATTTCCTGGTGAATGCATTTGTCTTGATTGAAAGCAATATAAAAGTGCAAAAACGAATCAAAAATGCTAGGTGTGAACATAGCCCAAGGTGTGGAGGAGCATTTTTGTTTTTGGTTATTTATTTTGCCTTATATACAAGTCATTACCCTGGAAAGGATATTCCTTAACATATTTCCCAGGAAAATCCATTTTGGTTTAGTTTTTGTATGTTTTATTGTGAGTCAGTAAAAGTGGCGTAATACTCTGACAACATTGTTGACAGCAGTGACCTGGGAGTCATAAATGCTTCCAGGGGTCTTCCCCATATCATTTGAGCACTGTTCCCATCGATTTGGGCAATTTTTAGGCCCTCTGCATACCGCCTGAAAAATGCTCGAGTTTCCCATAGACTTACAATGGGCTCGTTGCTCGGGTCGAGCACCCGAGTATTCCAATTTGCTTGACCCAAGCAACGAGTACCCGAGAATTTTAGTGCTACAGCTCATCACACTCACAATGTCACAAAGCCTCTGGCTCTAATTATAGAAGCTGTTATAGTGTCTGCCATTACTACATTTTATGGTCGGGCATTCCATAGTCTGACTGCTCTAACTGTTAAAAACCCTTTCCAATTTAGTTGTTAGAATCACCTTTCCAACACACAATATGAATGCCTCCTTTGTAAGGTCCTTGAAAGTAATAAATCATGCGCCAGTCCTTTGTACTGATCACACATGTATTTATACATATAAACAAAGCTTTTTTCTAAGTAAAATAAGCCCAACTTTTCTAACCTCTCATTATAGCACAGACCTTCCAAAAACTGGATCCCATAGATGCCAGACTTGCCGGCATGTTCTTATAGGAAAGGACTTTACTTCTGCAGTGAGCAGGAAATCATTGAGAAAACGTTTTTATTCATTGCAATATGACATATGAGAGATACTTGACGTCATACACTGACTGTCGTCTGCAGCACATTGGTCGCACCACAAGCTCTATAAGGGCTCGTGCACATGAGATTGTCTCGGATGAGTGCTATCAGTGTTTTTCACGGATAACACTTGTACCCATAATATTCTATGCAGCTGTGCACATGTCCGATTTTTTTCCTTGGACCGAGTGGTATGCCGGAAAAATCTGAGTCATGTCTGATTTTGATCGGAGTGTCAGATCAAAATTGGCAATGCAAGTCTATGGGTCTGGGAAAAAAATCGGATGATGACATCCGATTTTCACGGACTGACAGAATGGAGAAGGTGGAGAAACTTTTTTTTAACTCTCCATGTCCGAGAAAAACTGATGCTGCTCTGATCAAAGTCTGATCAGAATAATTGGATCATTTTTCTTGGATGTGGAGGAAAAGGTTGCGTGTCCCTAGCCTTAAGATAAGAATGAGACGACACATAAATGATGCAGGTAATCCAAATTCAGTTACTTTATCTATGATATCCCGCAATTTTCAGGTTTACCACAAATGTGACGCACCTTGGCTAAGATTCCGTGGAATTGACAACACATGAACCGGATGAATATCAGCCTGGCTTTCAGCACAGTCTAGCATGTAGGGAAAGGGAGCTACACGACACAGCCTTGCGGGTGCCCCTATGGCCCCTGTGCTTGGTATTCAAGCATAGCAGGGGCCCAGCTGGATCCGATGACACCAGAACCGGCTCCCTAGGACCGTCCATTAAGGAAGTATAGCCCATTTTAGTTTTTGGGGTGTTTAGCTGAGAGAGGCCAGGGGTGGAGATTTAGGTTCAGCCAGGAGACAGGAGGGGGAGTGATCCAGAGGGGTTAAGAGCCCAGCAACCCTGGCTCCATTGTCTTTTTTCCTGGGAAGTCATGAGGATACATCGTGTGGGAGAAGTCCTGCAAAAAAGAGAGGGGGCCTCACAAACCTCCCATGTGGCAGCCCCTCTCCCGCAAGCCAGGCCTTTCATCCGACTGGTAATTGACTCTTAATAACTGTTTTATATCTTTTGTACCACTACTATTGTGTTTGCATTTCTGACCATTATGCATGTATATAGTGTAATGTCTAGAGTGCCCTTAAGGAGATTAACTATATAATTTAACCTTGGGCTGCTCTTTTATATCGATCCACGAACCCACACGTTCGTTGTGCTTAATCCTCATGCTACTGGGGCGGGTTTCTGGCCCAATATAATCCCCGTTAACGGACCACGGACTTATATCTAATAGAAACTGGTGGCAGCTTGACCAGGCCGACAAGGTTCTACTTCACTGGGGCTAGTAAAGTGACCTCTCAGCCTGTTGGGGGTGTAAGCGAGTGTGGTGCAACATCGTGTGGACAGGGGGTGGCTGTGTAGAACTTTACTGTAACATCCCTGGCGGCGTGCTGGCATGGCTTACCACCTCCCACCATGCAAGACCGCCATCTTACCTATCAGTCCAGGCTGCACACTTTGCTCCAGTACCTGCTGTGTGCATGTCTCTTGTCTGATTGCTTAGGGCGGCAGCGCGGTTACTGCCTGATTCTTATAGTTACTGTGTGCTCACTCCTAATGCGTCCCCAGCCTATTGCTGTGAGTCACTGGATACTTAAACCCCCTCCACCCAGTAGGAGGTGCCTGAGCAACACTTTCTTTCAGTGTGTTCTGTGCAACTGAGTTGCCAGGTCCTGTCCTGTATCTAGTCTGTTCCGCCACCCTGGGGGCTGTATACCCAGGCCCGTTATCTGTATCTGTGACTTCTAGTCTGTTCTGCCACCCTGGGGGCTGAGTTCCCAGGCCCGTTATCTGTATCTGTGACTTCTAGTCTGTTCCGCCACCCTGGGGGCTGAGTTCCCAGGCCCGTTATCTGTATCTGTGACTTCTAGTCTGTTTCCTCCACCCTGGGTGCTGAGTTCCCAGACTCGTTCCTGTCTGAACTGTGTCCTAGCCCGTTACCTGTTTGTCTCTATGTCCGTACCTGCCCTTTTTCTGCAGTGTCTGAACCTGCACCTAACTCCAACTCGTTGTCTCTGTTCTTCTGTTTGTGAGTTTTGTGTCCACTCGCTACTTCATTGCAAGTACCTTGTGGGTATCTGGTTCTGCTTGTCCCGTTTCCCTGCCTCCGTATCTCCCTCTTTGTTCTAACTATCTTCCTGTATTTTCCAGTCTGTTCCATGTGAACAGAGCCCTGTCCTGTCTGCCTGCACCTTCTTCTGTGTTCTGCTCTGCTTGTCCACCGCACCTGCGGATTCGCTCTGCTCTGCTTGTCCACCGCATCTGCGGTTTCGCTCTGCTCTGCTTGTCCACCGCATCTGCGGTTTCGCTCTGCTCTGCTTGTCCACCGCACCTGCGGTTTCGCTCTGCTCTGCTTGTCCACCGCACCTGCGGTTTCGCTCTGCTCTGCTTGTCCACCGCACCTGCGGTTTCGCTCTGCTCTGCTTGTCCACCGCACCTGCGGTTTCGCTCTGCTCTGCTTGTCCACCGCACCTGCGGTTTCGCTCTGCTCTGCTTGTCCACCGCACCTGCGGTTTCGCTCTGCTCTTCTTGTCCACCGCACCTGCGGTTTCGCTCTGCTCTGCCCCGCTTGTCCTCCGCGCCTGCGGTTCTGCTCTGCTAGTCCACTGCACCCGCGGCTCTGTTCCTGTATTCCAGTCTGAACTGGTCCCTATCCAGCCTGCGTTCCTACCTGCCAGTATCTGCCAGTCTGCATACCAGCCGTGCCTGCCAGTACCTGCCTGTCTACATACCAGCCGTGCCTGCCAGTACCTGCCTGTCTGCATACCAGCTGTGCCTGCCCGTTCCTGCATTCCCCGGTGTGGGTCAACTGCTGTGACCGGGGTCTGACCTGGAGTAGCACCTGGTCCCTCTACTCGGTTCCTCCCTGGCTCACGGAGTCAACTGAGCCGCTGTGCGACCTTGGTCGGACCGAGTTGATACTTAGTCACGCCCCTCCAGGCACTCCTCGGTTCATGGTCCAGTGGGATCACTAACCACGCTCACGCCAGTCAGTCCGGGCGTGTGCGTAACAGTTTGCTCAGGCCACGGTCCCCGTTGAACACCACGGCCCTTCGGAGACATTTGAATCCTTGTCTGGCGAATTCGTGCACCAAGGAAAATTTTTTTTCTCAAGCTGAAGTCCAGGCTATTTACGCACCAGCCCAAATTGAACTATCAGCACTCGTTCCTGCGGATCCACCACGGTACTATGGGGATCCAAAACAAAGCCGTGCATTTGTGGAGCAATGCATGCTGCATTACAAATTCTATGCTCACTATTTTCCCACTGATCGGGTTAAAGTAGCATTTCTGATGTCCTACCTAGCGGGTGATGCCTTTAATTGGATCACCCTCCTATGGCAAGCATGGGATCCTATCGTCTCTGACCTGCAGGCCTTCCTGGTGGCCTTTCTAATGGTCTTCGATGACCCTAACCCTGAAGCTTCTGCTAAAGCTTCCCTTCCCAATATCCTGGAGCAGTCCCGATGGGTGATGCGTGTAGGTAGCCCCCCAGTTCCCCAGCCAGAAGAGGCTGCTGCCCACACAGAATCCACACAGGATGACAATGCTCCACAGAATACTTCTCTTCCCAACCTCAAGAGGCAGTCCAGACGTGCAAGGCATAGAGGTAAACCGTCACACCAGGTTCTGTCCTCCCAAAAACCTCCTGTTCCCCAGCCTGTAGAGGCAGCTATCCGCGCAGAATCCATGAAGGTTGACCATGTTCGTCAGGCAAAGCAGAGGCCGGAACTCAGTCACAAAATCGGATTGCGGTCCCGCTGCGGTTGTTTGGGACACCCTGATGATCTTTGTTCAGTGAAGGTTGGAGAATCCCAAGACATAGGCCTGTAGGAGAGGCTGCCCTTGGCTTTAGTGTTTCCTCTCCACAGATGACCATGACTGTCTCCGTGGCAAGTGAAGGCCTCGGATTAACCGGAAGTTTCGGGCTTAAAGCCTTGAAGAGTCGGTGTCTGATTCCCGTCCGACAACTCCAGAATCCACTTTGGGCATTGTCAGTGGAAGGACGAGCCCTACTCAGAAACAGTCAGAATATGTCTGTACAAATTAAGCTCCAGATTGGAGCATTACACATGAAGAAGTTCACATTCCAGGTGCTGTCTGGTTTACCCACAGGTCGTCCAGAGCCAAGAGATCTAGTGCCCGCTCAGGTCTGGAGACCCAGCATGGTGTTTCCTGGGGGACTGCTGAGGTACAAGGGGTGTCCAGTCCCCATATCTTCAGGACAGTCAGCAGTGTCTTCTTCTTCACCAGATCTGTTAGTCGCTGACTTGTTGTGCGCTGAAGTCTCCAAAGGAAGAGGAAGCGGAGGCAATGTCCCCACACAGTCTCGACTATTGTACCAATGATCTGACTTCAGGTACCGCCCCGCCTCGCAGACGTGTCATCTCTGAAATCAGACTGAAGTTGGTCCCAAAGCAAGGATCCTCCATCCCCAATAAATCTGGCAATAAGTCCATCAAGGCGGTGTCTTCCTCCAAGTCTCTGCACCCCTCCAACCAGGCGGAGGACCTCCAGTTGTCTCCTGAATCCTCCGGGGTGCTACCTGATAACAAATGGAGAGAGACTTTTCTACACCCTGTACCTGGTACTTCGCCCACTTCATCCAGTAAGCTTGGCAAAGTGTACGTCAAGGCGGTGGTTACACCCGAGCCTCTGCACCCCTCCAACCCGGTGGAGGATCTCCAGTTGTCCCGTGAATCCTTTGGGGTGCTACCCGATATTAACAAGTGGAGAGAGACTTTCCTGTGTCCTGTTCCTGGTACTTCACCAACTTCATCTGTTTCTGAGCATGGCTCGATGGGAGGAAGCATCCTAGTCACCAAGATGATGAGACCAGCTTCATTCCCTCTAGTGGACAGAAGAGGTAATCTTCTTGAAGAGAAGGATCGGCCTCCAAATTCTCTGTAGAAAATCCTTGCAGGCTTGAAGAAGAGGGGGCATAAAGGCGAGGGTACTGTAAAATCCCTGGCGGCGTGCTGGCATGGCTTACCACCTCCCACCATGCATGACCCCCATCTTACCTATCAGTCCAGGCTGCACACTTTGCTCAAGTGCCTGCTGTGTGCATGTCTCTTGTCTGATTGCTTATGGCGGCGGCACGGTTACTGCCTGATTCTTATAGTTACTGTGTGCGCACTCCTAATGCGTCCCCAGCCTATTGCTGTGAGTCACTGGATACTTAAACCCCCTCCACCCAGTAGGAGGTGCCTGAGCAACACTTTCTTTCAGTGTGTTCTGTGCAACTGAGTTGCCAGGTCCTGTCCTGTATCTAGTCTGTTCCGCCACCCTGGGGGCTGTATACCCAGGCCCGTTATCTGTATCTGTGACTTCTAGTCTGTCCCGCCACCCTGGGGGCTGAGTTCCCAGGCCCGTTATCTGTATCTGTGACTTCTAGTCTGTTTCCACCACCCTGGGGGCTGAGTTCCCAGGCTCGTTCCTGTATCTTGTTCCGGGTTCAGTTCCTGTCTGAACTGTGTCCTAGCCCGTTACCTGTTTGTTTCTATGTCCGTACCTGCCCTTTTTCTGCAGTGTCTGAACCTGCACCTAACTCCAACTTGTTGTCTCTGTACTTCTGTTTGTGAGTTTTGGGTCCACTCGCTACTTCATTGTAAGTACCTTGTGTGTATCTGGTTCTGTTTGTCCCGTTTCCCTGCCTCCGTATCTGCCTCCTGTGTTCTAACTATCTTCCTGTATTTTCCAGTCTGTTCCATGTGAACAGAGCCCTGTCCTGTCTGCCTGCACCTTCTGCTCTGCTCTGCTCTGCTTGTCCACCGCACCTGCGGTTTCACTCTGCTCTGCTTGTCCACTGCATCTGTGGTTTCGCTCTGCTTGTTCACCCCATCTGTGGTTTCGTTCTTCTCGGCTTGTTCACCACACCTGCGGTTTTGCTCTGCTCTGCTTGTTCACCCCATCTGCGGTTTCGCTCTGCTCTGCTTGTTCACCGCACCTGCGGTTTCGCTCTGCTCTACTTGTCCACCGCACCTGCGGTTTTGCTCTACTCTGCTTGTCCACCGCACCTGCAGTTTCGCTCTGCTCTGCTTGTCCACCGCTCCTGCGGTTTCGCTCTGCTCTGCTTGTTCACCGCACCTGCGGTTTTGCTCTGCTCTGCTTGTTCACCGCACCTGCGGTTTTGCTCTGCTCTGCTTGTCCACCGCACCTGCTGTTTCGCTCTGCTCTGCTTGTCCTCTGCGCCTGCGGTTCTGCTCTGCTAGTCCACCGCACCCGCGGCTCTGTTCCTGTATCCAGGCTCTACTGGTCCCTATCCAGCCTGCGTTCCTACCTGCCAGTATCTGCCAGTCTGCATACCAGCCGTACCTGCTAGCACCCGCCTGTCTGCATACCAGCCGTGCCTGCCAGTACCCGCCTGTGTGCATACCAGCTGTGCCTGCCCGTTCTTGCATTCCCCGGTGTGGGTAAACAGCTGTGACCGGGGTCTGACCTGGAGTAGCACCTGGTCACTCTGCTCGGTTCCTCCCTGGTTCACGGAGTCAACTGAGCAGCCGTGCGACCTTGGTCGGACCGAGTTGATACTTAGTCACGCCCCTCCAGGCACTCCTCGGTTCATGGTCCAGTGGGATCACTAACTACGATCACGCCAGTCAGTCCAGGTGTGTGCGTAACATTTACCAATCTAACCTTACACGTCCCCAAGGGAATGTGGAACGTTACATTGGTGCAAAGGGCATATCCGTATCACGTGATCCGCCTGACATAATTGTGACATCAAGAGGATGGCGAGGTGTGGATTCGTCACAAGTAGTGGCAGCGGTGGGATTCGGCAGGGTCCCTCTGGTGCCATTCATCACATTGGTGGCAAGCGGTGTGGGATCGAGATAATAGTGTGTGTTAGTGTGGAATGCATACTCACAGACACTAAGGACTGCCAGTAGTAGCTTTTGCTGCTGGGGTTTTAAGATCAGCTCAGCACTAAACAGTCCGAGTGCAAATACTGTAAGGTTTGTGAGTGCATCAGGTTGCAGTTCGGTGTCAGTGATTGCAAGGATAGCCAGTGGCACCAGGGGAAGAACCAAGGAGCTGGCCAATGCTCTGGATGGTAGGGAGGAGGTGGAAGACGATGTCGCTCCAGAAGAAGGGGAGTCCCGCCAAGGCTCCCCAGAGAGAGTGTCGCCGGCGGTCAGTCCCGCAGTGGGCCACCAACCACCTGACCATCCCCCCAGCTGGGCTGGCTCGGATGCCCTCATGCAAGTTGCCTTGGCGAGTCTCCAGGCTGGGGACAGGGCCACCTACGAGACCCTCATGGCGGAACGTCAGCAGGAGCGCGAACACCAGGAAAATATCCTTCAGCTCCATATCCGGCTGCAGGCCCCAGCCAGTCGCGAGTCCCCTGAGATCCGAGTCCTGAAGCTACAGGCGGAGGACTTCCCCCTGCTGGACAAAGGAGGGAACTTGGACACTTTCTTGCTGGCATTTGAAAAAAACTGCCGTCAGTGCCATCTGCCTGAGGACCAGTGGGTCCGATTCTTAACCACTCGTCTTAGGGGTAAGACCCTGGAAATCTTTGGGTACCTGCCCAGTGAGACCACCCTGAGCCATGAGGACATCAAGCAGGCGCAGGTCCGGCAGTACCACTTGACCCCTGAGTCATCCCGGAGTATGCAGCGGGGTCATGCAGACAGCTGGGTCGATCACATGCGGGCCCTACTGAGAGCCGTTGATCAATGGACCATGGGACTGGAGCTGTCCCTGCACCCAGGCCCAAGGGGGTACCTACCCATGCTTTTCTCTCCACGCCAGTAGGGGAACCCTGATTGTGTCACCTTTGCAGACAGATGGGCCACTTCAAAGTCATGTATCCCCAGCGCCAGAAGGGCTCGTCCCCATCGCAGAAACTGTCCACTCTTTTGTGTGTGAGTGGGGGTAGTGGGAGGTCCCTTGACAACCTTCAAACTGTCACCATAGGCCACGCCAGGGCCATGGGACTATGAGACACCGGCGCTGAGATGACTCTTGTGCGGCCTGAACTGGTGTCGCCTCAGCATTTGATACCTGGGAAAACTCTTGCTGTCTCAGGGACTGGAGGCATTTAGCCGGCGCTGCTCGCTGCCAAGGAATATTTGGATTGGGGCACCGGGAGGGGAGTGCGGGAGGTGGGGGTAACTCCGAACATTCCCGCAAGTGTTTTACTTGGGAAAGACTTGGGGAGCCTAGTGTCCCCAAGGCCTGACCCTCCAGACAACATCATGTCCAGCCCTGTTGATGCCAACGTTATTGACACACCTACTGATGGAGATGTGGGGGTGGATGATGTACTGTGTCCCTCTCTCCTCCGGGGGGGGGGGATCTGCGAGATCAATCAAGTCTGCTGTGACAAGGCCTCAGAGTGTGGCCAGCCGGTAGGCTGGAACAGTTTGTCCTGTGGGGTTGTCACAGAGGGGGCAGACAGGGGGCAGACAGCTGCGGAGGTGAAGCACGCCATGAAGAGCGAGGCAGTCCCAGGAGAGGTAGGGCTCCTAGGTAAGGCCGCATGGCAGGGTCCCTCCACAACCAGGGTAGTCTGTTTAGACCGGCGACTTGATCAGAAGCAGAGGAGAAGCAGGCGCTACCCGCGGCCACAGCGGCCGTGGCCACTGTCACGCGCAGTGATGACACCCGGGCCCCAGTGGCCCCTCGGGAGTCCGACGGCTTCTCCCATTCCGACCAAGTAGCTGCCAGGTCAGATGGAGGCCAGGAGACAGGTCCCGGGTAGTGTTGAGCCACCCCCGTAGTGTTCGAGTTCGGTAAGGTTCGTCGAACACCCGTATGTTCGCCGAACTGTTCGTTGAACACCTTCGAACACCGTTAAAACCAATGGCAGGCAAATAGAAACACATAGAAAACACCTTCAAAGGTATCCAAAAGCTGACAAACTGCTCAGAAGACACAACTAACACATGGAAAAGTGACAAGTACATATAGTCATGCGAAAAGAAAAGAGGTGGAGGAGTAAAAGGAGGGGGAGACACAGATATAGGCATGTCATGCCCTTCTAAAACCAAAAAAGTGCGAAGCCGACACGGCCAGTCCGTTCCTGCCCGTGCAACCTCCGTGTCGCCGGGTTTGTGCCAGAGCCGCGGTGGACCCTGACGGCCAGCCCCCCTCTCCCAATACTGGTGCCTGTCCGCTGGTGGGTCGAGCCCCCCCGCGGTGGGGGGGAGTAACATCTGCAGAAGAAAGACCATTTTCCAGCCAAACTAAGATGTCTACTTCTTTTCGTGGACAATGTGATACGATCCCTTTCTTACGGACACGCCCATCGCTACAAATTCCAGATGAGGCACAAAAACAGCAGGTGCTTCAACGGATATCAAGTGCTCCTTTAAGTGGGCTCTCCTCCACATCAACTTCAACATCACAAATTCTCCAGTCCTCAGAGGTGTCACCCCAATCGCACTTGCTTCCTCACAGCTCCCAAGTCTCCAGCTGCCCGTCTGAGTATGGGGTAACACAGATGGTTGAGTCTGCACAGCTGTTTACTCATACTATAGCCTGGGAAATGGAGGTCTGCTCCAGAGCTTCTGTTAATCCAGACGAGGAAATGATCTGCACTGATGCCCAGAATCTTTATAAGTCGGATCCAGGACCAGATGAAGAAGGTTCTGAGCATAATGTAGACCCTCGTTCCCAAACTGTAACTCCTGTTGGTGGAGACAATGATGAAGACGATGATGAGACTCAAATACCTGATTGGAGCGACAACTTGACTTTTCGGTCAGGGCAGGAAGAAGTTGGCTCTGAGGACGATGGGTGTGAGAACACGCAGGGTGATGATGACGAGGTTGGAGATCCCACTTACTGTCAACCCACAGTCAGCCAGTCGATGAGGTCAGCAGAGGAGGTGGAGGAGGATGTGACTAGCCCAGGGGATGGGGATGACTCGGTACCCGGGCCTTTGCCTGGCCTTGGGGATGTCGCGGTGGTCGGCTCCCGGGCCTGTACCCTGGGGTCACTCTTTAAAAGGGTGGATAATTGTTAATTTTATAAGAGTTCGTGACGCCACCTGTGGTATCTGGTGAGAAGCACCAGCGCTGCAGCAGTCCACTGAGGCCGGTGATAAGGCAGCTCGATGGTATAGCTCCCCACAGGTGGAGCTAGGCCTCAGAAAAGTGTATGCAGGGGGAATGCAGGACAGGCGAGACCCAGCTGGGTCAGAGCAAGAACGGGAATGGACACGGTAGTCACTTCAGTACCTTTTACTGGTGGAAATTCAGGCACATCCCGGAGCACTGTAGGGTGAAGGGTGCATATCAAGATCCTCCCCAATGAGCAGGTGTAGGGCCTCCTGTTTCTTGCCTCTGCGTAGTAAGTTTCTGACCTGCCTGGAGCTAGGCCTAACTTTGTCTCTGTCCTGCGCTGGCTGACCTTATGGTAGGGCCTTGTCTTGGAGTTCACGCTCCCAGTATGCGGGGCCTAAGAGTCTCCTGGCTCTGTTACGTATCAGCACCTTAGCGATCCTGGGACGTGTAGTTCTCCAGGGATTCCTGTTATGCCTTACTGGGTCATAGAGATCCCGGTAAGCTCGGATCCGGTGTCCGGTAAATGCTTCGGGGTGAGCTGGTTAAGCTCCTCTGCCCCTTATGTACTAACTCGCCACTCGCCTTCAGTCTACTCGGGCCCTCACTAGGCTATACACACTAACGGCAGCTTGCCGTGCTTCACCGATCTTATGGCGCCGGCACACCTTAAGTTGTAACTAGGCTCCCTGAATCTAGCTAGCAAGAGCCTCGTGCTCCACTGCTGAACTATTAACTGAGTTTTCTAGACTAGACTGAGCTCCACTGCAGACTGACCTCTCTTAGGCTTCTCTACTGCAGGAACTCTTCAGAGGAACTGAACTGCCTAGCTCCACCTTCCCTATTTATATCCCTAACGGGCTCCCTCTGCTGGTCTGAGGTGGAAGGTGGAGATGTGTGAATGTTTATGGGGGCCTCTTGTGGAGGATTCCATCAATGCACTCTTCTAGGATCTGTGATACTGTGGCACCCCAGGGGTCTGGTTACCACAGTAATAGAAATATTACGTCTGAGAGCAAGTGGGAGGTTTCCTGGTCAGGAGCCCTTAAGCATGCAACACCTCCTGCCCAGACCTGGGAGGGGAGGAATCTGCCCTATAAACTGGGTCTGTGGCAGGGTTAGTGAGTCAGAGCCTGGAGTGAAGTTCCAGACACAGGGCAAGAAACAGCAAGAGCCCTGTAGGAGCAGGAGCTGAGTGCCAGGGACTGGAAGCAGATATATTGCTCGTCCTGGAAGAAGAGACTACGACCGGACAACGGAGTCCGAGGCTGTGGGAACCTCTAAGTCCAGCAGCAGAAACAAGCCGGCAGGGGATTCTAGGTCCTCAGGCCATAGAAGCCCGGAGGCTCAGTCACACGGAAGGGACCACACCGCCATCGAGGAGCGGAGGCTATCAGAAGGCTCCAAGTCACCAGCCATACGGGTGAGCACCACACGGTATACTCAGGGACGTGGGCTACTTCCACTCGCTTACAGCAGGTAGCCAGGAAGAGTGCAGATAGGCGGGGAGGCCTACAACTCCACCTGGCCAGGGGAACTCCTGCTTGCTCGCAGACTGACTATGGCCCCTTATGCTAGCCAGTACTCCCGGGAGGGTCTGCCTTAATATCATCAGTAAAGACCCTGAACTGCACTGCAAAGACTCTGAGTCGTTCCTGCTTTCTCACCACATACAGCACTACTAGTACTGGGACGCCCGCGCACCATCACTCCCATCATCCACATCCCCTGCCCTGAAGCCATACTCTTCCCGTGGGGAGTTATCCCATCTTTAGCTACGCACACCACACCAGCCTCAGCGGACTGCCTCGCAGCGGCGGTACACCCTGACCGCAATCCACGGGTGGCGTAGTCGGACATTAAACCACAAAAACCCTATAAAGACTGCCACTGGTTTGACCACCCTGAGCCATGGGACCGGGTCGCCGCCACGGAGACTACAACCCCCAGAGACCCGGCTCCGGGTAACCCACACACGTGCACTCGGCCCAGGGGGCGCGTCAACTTTGGCGTAGTCGGCAGGATTTCGCGCCCGCAACCACCGGGTAGTGCGTGCCTTCAAAAGACTGTCATACCTGCCGTGGTGAAGGTTCCCACCATCCGGGGCCGTTTCCCGCCATCTTCAGAAGTTTCCCGCCATCCGCAACTGTTTTCCCGCCTTCGGACGCCATCTTCGGGACGCCGCGCGGGAAGAAGAGGGGCGTGGACGCCGAAAGAGCGCGAGACCCGAAGCTTCGCCCCACGCACCGACGCTGCGCAAGGTCCTGGAAGGGAGAGAGAGCGACGCTGACGTCACCAGGACTTGACGCAAGGTCCTCGTCTGGAGCAGCACCAGCGGAGCCGCGGCCTACAGAAGAGGATCGTCGGAAGGTAGGCCACACTTAACTAGTGGGGAGGAAGATGACGGACACGGAGGGACCCTCTACCACCAGCGCGGCCACTGCCGCAGTAATGCCATTTACAATGCCTTACATCCCGGAGCGGCCTGGCTGCCCCAATAGTCAGGGGAGTCGCATACCCTAAGCGACTTTAAAGAGAGACTGTACAGCCTATTTAAGGTATACCCCCTGACGGAGGGCCAGAAAGTGAGCATATTGATAGGCCAGCTAACCGGCGCAGCCCAGCGTGAAGTAAAGTCCTGGTCAGTCCGGGACAAGGAGACCGTAAAGGAGATCTTGGCCGGTCTGAAGGACACTTTTGATACCCACACCTCAGCCGAGATCAAAATGAGATTTTATGGGTGCAAGCAGCTGGCCCAAGACAGTATAATAGACTATGCTTTGAGTTTGCAAGAGGCCCTAGAAGCCATTAAACAGGCAGACCCTGACAGTGTGCGGAATGCAGATGAACTGTTAACTGAGCAATTCATTGAGGGTCTGCTGTCCAACGCCCACCGAACCCAGTTGCGTGCAATGGCCTTGCAGAACCCTGGTTTAGACTTTGCAAAGTTCAAGGACAGGGCCATCCGGGTGCTCCGAGAACCGGCACCGGGTAGCGCTGTAACCCACCGGCGCCCTGCTATTACCTATCATCAAGAGGTGGCGCCCTTGTTTGCAGAGCCTGTAGGAGCTGGTGCGCAGGTTTGGACAACAACCCGGCTACAGACCTGCACCATCAGGTCAAGGAGCTAACTAAAAGCGTAGCCGCGCTAACCCGAACTGTGCAGTCTTTACAGGTCTCTCCTCCAGGAAGGATCAAGCTGGCCACCAGTCCGGAGGACGTCCCGTGGCACCGACAGAGGAGGATCCCATCGTCCAGAGGAAGACCCAGCGACAGATACAACGAGGACGGACAACCCATCTGCCGCCGCTGCAATCAACCCCGACATATGGCAAGGTACTGTCATTTAAACGGGCACAGCCTGGGGCAGAGGGCCAACCCCTAGGCATAAGATCATCAGGCCCATTGAACTGGCGTGATAAATACATAGGGGGACGTCCGGTCTTGACTGTGGTACTGGATGGCATTCCTATGAGTGCCCTACTAGACACTGGGTCACAGGTGACTACCATCCCGTACGTGCTCTTTAAGCGGTACTGGAATGACTCGGACATAGCCCACTACCCAGATGACGACCTGAGTATCATCGCCAGCAATGGTCAGCCCGTGCCGCAGGTGGGGTTCAAAGAGGTGACCATTAAGGTCGGTAAGGTCGAACTGGCGGCACAAGGACTGATTATTGTGGACATTGACCGTCATGAGAGTCACCCTAGAATAACCTTGGGAACTAATGTGATTGAAAATTGTCTTGCAGAGGTGATTCTCATTTTACAGCAGGTTGCCAAGAACGCCAGTTCCAACCAGCAGCGTGTCCTCCAAAAAGAAATTCGGGCACTGATGAAACGGCAACAGGTGGAATTATCTTGTGGTGATATTGGTAGCGTGAGAATGTGTGACCCGTTCCCTATTGCCATGCCCCCGAAAAGTGAGATGATGATATGGGGCCGGGCAGCTATTGGTCTAAGAGGTAGAGACTACCAAGCAATGGTAGAGCCCGTCTACTCAGACAGTAGGCCCACCATTTTGAAAGCACGGGGAGTGGTCGATGTACGCCATGGGAGGGTACCTGTCCGCATCGTAAATATCGGGGAGAGAGAAGTACACCTGCCCAGGTATGCCACGCTAGCCAAATTGTTCACCATAAACCAAAATTCTGTAAAGGCCGTAGAACCATTGCCTCCACCTCAACCAGAGGAAGGTAACGGCTCTAAGAAACAAATGGAGGACTGGTGTCAGCAACTGCATTTGGGTACTGCCTCCACTCCCTCACACCAAAAACAGGGAGTGTACCGGGTGGTTCAGGAGTACGAAAGAGTCTTTAGTAAACACCCGCTAGACTTCGGGCGAGTAAAGGGGGTAGAACATCACATCCCCACAGGAGACCATCCACCCATAAAGGAAAGATACCGACCTGTACCCCCTGCACACTATCAGCATGCAAAGGGGATGTTGCGGGACATGAAGGAGGCTGGGGTAATCAGGGACAGCTGTAGCCCCTGGGCAGCTCCACTAGTTCTAGTGAAAAAGAAGGACAACACCATGAGAATGTGTGTAGACTACAGAAAGGTCAACCGTATCACACACAAAGATGCGTACCCGTTACCTAGAATAGAAGAATCTTTAGCTGCATTAAAATCTGCTAACTTCTTCTCCACTTTGGATCTTACTAGCGGGTACTGGCAGGTTCCTGTAGCAGAGGCAGACAAGGAAAAGACTGCATTCACCACCCCGATGGGTCTCAGCGAATTCAACTGTATGCCGTTCAGGCTCTGAAACGCACCAGGAACCTTCCAGCGGTTGATGGAATGCTGTTTGGGACACCGGAATTTCGAGACGGTCCTGTTATACCTGGACGATGTGATCGTTTATTCCAAAACCTACGAGGACCATTTGAAACACCTAGCAGAAGTGTTTGATGCCCTGGCAAGCTACGGCCTAAAGGTGAAACCATCCAAGTGTCACCTGCTGAAACCAAAGGTGCAGTACCTGGGACACGTGGTGAGTGCTGACGGAGTGGCTCCCGACCCCGATAAGATCACAGTGATTAAAGACTGGCCAAGTGCGGCAGTTTCTCGGGTTGGTAGGCTACTACCGAATATTCATTCCCGGTTTCACCAAAATGGCAGCTCCTATGCAGGACCTCCTGATAGGTCAATCCAGGAAGGCCAAAAACCAGCTGGAAGAGGAGTCATTCCGCCAGCTGAAGATGCCCCTCACGGGGGATGAAATCCTGGCGTACCCTGATTACAGCCAGCCCTTTATCCTCCACACGGACGCGAGCAACATCGGGCTAGGAGCCGTACTGTCCCAGATCCAGCAGGGGAAAGAACGGGTAATCGCTTACGCCAGCCGAAAACTGCGACCCACCGAAAGAAACCCTGAGAATTACAGCTCATTTAAGCTAGAGTTCCTGGCAGTGGTGTGGGCAGTCACCGAACGCTTTAAGCACTACCTCGCTTCTTCCCGGTTCGTCGTGTACACGGATAACAACCCGTTGACACACCTGGACACGGCAAGACTCGGTGCCCTAGAGCAGAGATGGATGGCCCGCCTGTCCAACTACGAGTTCACCATCAAATACCGGGCAGGACGCTCCAATACCAACGCGGACGCCCTGTCCAGGATGCCAAACCTACCGGACGTAGGAGAAGATCCAGAGGGACTGGAAGAAGTCGAACTCCCCGCGTTTCACCGTCATGGGACTATCCAGTATTCCCATCGGGTAAGGAGTAAGCAAGGCGCTACGCTTAACCCCTTACCTCACTACAACTGGGCGGAAACGCAAGACAGTGACCCTGCCGTCCGGCTGGTGAAGGAGATGCTGACTCGGCCAGAGGCTCGCCTTGACCCAGACGCTCCGGAGGAAGCCAAACAACTGTGGGCAGAAAAGAGTAGACTGTTCCTTTACAAGGGGAAGTTGTGCCGCAGGATGGTTAACTCCCGGACGCATGAACTAATCTGGCAAGTAGTGGTGCCACGACGAGACGCAGCCATGGTGATGGAGGCATACCACGATGGAGCTGGGCATTTCGGATGGAAGAAGCTGGAGTTCCTGCTGCGCGGGCGGTTCCATTGGGTAGGCATGAGGGGAACCATCGAGAGGTGGTGCAGAGACTGTGGCCCGTGCAACCTGAGGAGGAAGGACCGTGCCAGCCAGAAGACTCCCCTGCAGTCCATCGTCACCCGGCAGCCGGAACTGGTAGCCTTGGATCATGTAAAACTGACCCCAAGCAGAAGTGGCTACGTCTACGCGTTAACCATCGTGGATCATTACTCCCGGTTCTTGGTTGTCGTCCCCGTCAAGGACTTAACGGCTCAAACAGCAGCTAGAGCCTTCCAGCAGCACTTCTGCCGTCCACACGGGTACCCGGACCAAGTGCTGACGGACCAGGGACCTGCCTTTGAAGCGGAGGTCTTCCAAGAATTCTGCAATCTGTATGGCTGCCGGAAGATAAGGACGACACCCTATCATCCGCAAACTAATGGACTTTGTGAGAAAATGAACCAGGTGGTAATGGATCTTCTGAAAACGTTGCCCCTGGAAGAACGCAGTCTGTGGCCTGAGAAGCTGCCCGATCTGGTGGACCTATACAACCACATCCCGGTAGGTTCCACCAACTGTACCCCGGCTTACCTAATGAGGGCGAGACCTGGTAAGTTACCTGTTGACCTGGAAATGGGAGTCCTGACACCCGAGGACACTTCACCAGAAGCAGACTGGGACACAGAGAGGCAGCAGCAGTACCGGAAAGTACAGGAGAGCGTGGAGCGAAGTCTCTGTCAGGCTAGGGAGAGACAAGAGAAAACTTACAACCAGTATGCTCCCGCTGTTCCCCTGGTGCCCGGAGAGCAGGTCTTGAAGAGGAAAAGACGGCTCCACAAGTTGGACGATCAGTGGGAGAAGGACCCGTACACCGTACTGCCCTCAAGCCACGAGAACCCGAAGGTCTGTACCATCAGTAAAGACGGAGGGGAGACCACAGCCATTGTATCCCGGGATCACCTGAAGAAGTGTCCTGAACAGCTACGGAACCCTGCAGAGGAACAAGAAGACCATCGACCCGTAGAGGAAAGGGAAGATATGGTTAGTACTGTGCTCGGAGACTTCCCTCGGTCTTGGACTCAAGTCAATGGTGCAGTTGTGGTAGCCGTACTCACCTTCCTCCAACCAGCATCCCAAGCACCTACGGAGCAACAGGTAGAGCTGGAAGAACAGCCGGTCCAGGAGGCAGAAGACCCCACACCAGCAGACCAGGAGGATCAACCCTCTGCTTGCAGTGAGCCTGCCATATCCCTAGTGAGCCAAAGGGCCCGTAGACCGCTGCCCAGTTTACCCTTAACAGCTCCTACACCCTGTAGTTCAGGGCCAGACAGTCAGCTCCATAGGTCCACTAGGGCCACTAGAGGCCAGTTACCCGCACGTTGGAGGATTTGAAGTGTATAAATTGTTTTATTTGTGGTTACCTGTTTTTCTTGTTGCTTGTGTATAATTATGTGTTTCTAGTTGTTTATAGGAGTCTTTGGTGGAT
Organism: Phyllobates terribilis; assembly: GCF_046119375.1. NCBI lineage: Eukaryota > Metazoa > Chordata > Amphibia > Anura > Dendrobatidae > Phyllobates > Phyllobates terribilis. Next base: position 50,570,099 of record NW_027362767.1, on the reverse strand, counting down.
TTACCGGGAATCCTGTGTACATAGTTGGAGCGTAACCCAGGACGGACTAAAGACTGTTAAGGACTCGGGGCAGGACAGACCCCTACCTGGTTACGTCTCCCTGTTTTGGTGAAATGGACACCTTGCTTTCTTCAAAGACTGCACCCGGTTACGGACATGCCGTGACCACCTTTATGTGTTTCTTTATTGTATTGTTATTGTTATATCTTATGTTTTTCTAAAATATGTTTAGTCCCGGAGTACTAAATTTCACTAGGGGGGAATGTGACACCCCAGGGGTCTGGTTGCCACAGTGATAGAGATATTACGTCTGAGAGCAGGTGGGAGGTCTCTTGGTCAGGAATCCTATGCATGCCACACCTCCTGCCTAGTCCTGGGAGGGGAAGAACTTCCCCTATATAAACCTAGGGCTGAGGCAGGGTTAGTGAGTAGAGAAGAAGTAGAGACAGAGAAAAGAAGCAAATATAGGAACAGAACATCAGGAGCTCTGTGGGAGCAGTGTTACAAGGAGTCAGGGGCTGGCAGCTGCAGAGCTCGCCCTGACTGAGAAGATTTCTTACCGGACCCGGAGTCCGAGGCTGTGGGGACTAACTCCTACCCAGCAGCAGGATCCGTCAGGCAGGGGATTCCAGGTCCTCTGGCCAAGAAACCCGAGTCACCGGCCATACGGGTGAGCACCACACGGTACACTCAGGGACGTGGGCTACTTATACCCGCCTCTAGCAAGGTAGCCAGAAGAGTACAGTTAGTTTGGGAGGCCTACAACTCCGCCTGGCCAGGGGAGATCCCATCTGCTCAAGGACTGACCAGGCCCCAATCGCTAGCCAGTACTCCGGGAGGGTCTATCTTTGTCACCAGTAAAGACCCTGAACTACACCGTACCGTCTCCGAGTGATTCCTGCTACCCCCATCATCCACGTCGGCTGCCCTGAGGCCATACCCCTCCCGTTGGGGGTTATACTATCACGCTGCACAATCCTACCACCGGCCTCAGCGGTCTGCCCTGCAGCAGCAGCTCCTTAGCTGTACTCAATGGGTGGCGTAGTCGTCCAACATCTACCGCTGATACATCGCCGCTCAGTTTGACTCCCTGGGCACGGACAGGGTCACCGCCACGAGACTACAACCCTCAACAGATCCGGCTCCGGGTAAGCTCCCGCGTGCGCAACGCAGCGCGACACAGGCCCAGGGGCGCATCACAACAACATTGCTCGGGCACCTCCATTTTGGAGGAGGTGCCTTATATATGGTGAAGTCCTCCGGCCATTGGCCGGGGACTCCTTAGGACGGCGCGCGCGGCCCCTTTAAGAGGGAGGGAGCGCGCGCGCCCTAAGCACAGTGGCCGGGAAGGAGCGCGCGCTGCCAGCAGAGCGGGAGGAGGACGCCGGGCTCGGAGCAGAGGGGTGAGGGGAACAGCGTCCCGGCCTAGCAGAGGGCAGGGACGCCGGCGCTACATCCTTGATGTGAACAACTGGCTGAGACGATGGTGCAGACAACAAGGATTTGGATTCCTGGACCACGGTGTGAATTACCTCTATGACGGAGACGGACTACACCTCAACAAACCCGGGAAACACACATTCGCCAGGAGACTCGGAACACTCATCAGGAGGGCGTTAAACTAGAAGAAGAGGGGATGGGAAGAAAAACACCGGACACGAACATGCAACCAGAGAACATACTAATGAAAGATATGAAGTGCGACAAAGAAGGTCCAAGACAAGATACTTGGAAGGGAGGTAAGAAAATTTCTAATATAATCCACAGGGAGAAGATTGGAACAAAACAAAATCGTGTAAACTGCATGCTAGCAAATGCCAGAAGCCTGACAAACAAGATGGATGAACTGGAAGCAGAAATATCTACAGGTAACTATGACATAGTGGGAATAACCGAGACATGGTTAGATGAAAGCTATGACTGGGCAGTTAACTTACAGGGTTACAGTCTGTTTAGAAGGGATCGAAGAAATCGGAAAGTGGGTGGAGTCTGTCTATATGTAAAGACGTGTCTAAAGCCTACAATACGGGAGGATGTATGGGAGGGAAATGAGGAGGTCGAGTCCTTATGGGTGGAGATACATGGGGCAAAAAACAATAATAAAATTATCATAGGAGTCTGTTATAAACCACCAAATATAGTAGAAGCCACGGAAAGTCTATTAATGAGACAAATAGACGAAGTAGCAAAAAATAACGAGGTGATTATTATGAGGGACTTCAACTACCCCGATATAGACTGGGAAACCGAAAGCTGTAGATCTCAGAAAGGAAACAGGTTTCTGTCAATTATCAAAGACAATTATTTGTCACAACTTGTGCAGGAACCAACTAGCGGGACGGCCCTTTTAGACTTAATATTAACTAACAGGCCAGACAGAATAACTGAGGTGCAGGTCGGGGGGCACCTGGGAAATAGTGACCACAACATTATACAATTCCACATGTGCTTCAGTAGGTGCCCAGCAAGGGAGTCACAAAAACACTGAACTTCAGGAGGGCAAAGTTTCATCAGCTAAGAGATGCCCTTCACCTTATAGACTGGGATAGTATCTTTAGTAATAGGAGCACGGATAGAAAATGGGAAATTTTCAAAACAGTCCTACATAGTCACTGTAGAAGGTACATACCTTATGGGAATAAAAGGGCTAGGAATAGGAGGAAGCCAATGTGGCTAAATAAGGCAGTCAAGAGGGCAATGAAAAACAAAAAAAGGGCTTTTGGTAAACTTAAACAAGAAGGCAGCGAGGAAGCGCTAATATCTTATAGGGAAAAAAACAAAATCTGTAAGAAACAAATAAGAATAGCAAAAGAGGAGACAGAGAGACTAATTGCCAAGGAAAGTAAAACGAATCCCAAACTGTTCTTTAACTATATAAACAGTAAAAGGATTAAAACTGATGGAGTTGGCCCATTGAAAAATAACCTGGGTAAAATCATAGAGGGCGATGAGGGTAAAGCAAACCTACTCAATAGCTTCTTCTCCACTGTTTTCACAAAAGAAAACAATTTATCGGAGGAAATGCAGAGTGATAAAGTAAACCCTCCGCTAAATATCACCCACCTAACCCAGGAGGAAGTTCAGAAACGCCTAAATAATATCAAAATAGACAAGTCCCCAGGCCCAGATGGCATACACTCCCGGGTACTAAAAGAATTAAGTAATGTGATAGACAGACCACTGTATCTTATATTCAAGCACTCTTTATGGACAGGGACTGTCCCACTATACTGGCGCCAAGCAAATGTGGTACCAATATTCAAAAAGGGGTCTAAAAGTGACCCTGGGAACTATAGACCAGTCAGCTTAACGTCTGTTGTGGGTAAATTGTTTGAAGGATTTCTTAGAGATGCTATTGTAGAATATCTTAATGATAATAACTGTCTAACTCCATGTCAACATGGATTCATGAGGGATCGCTCCTGCCAAACAAACCTGATGGCCTTCTACGAGGAGGTGAGCTCACAGCTGGACCGGGGAGAGTCAGTGGATGTTGTATACCTTGACTTCTCCAAAGCGTTTGATACCGTGCCACACAAAAGGTTGGTATATAAAATGAGAATGCTTGGTCTGGGGGATAATGTGTGCAAGTGGGTAAATAGCTGGCTGAGTGATAGAAAGCAGAGGGTGGTTATCAATGGAGTAAGCTCAGGGGGTGTCAGGGTTACTAGCGGGGTGCCTCAAGGGTCTGTCTTGGGCCCTATATTATTTAATATATTTACATAGTTTGTAAAGCCGAATAAAGACTTACGTCCATCAAGTTCGACCTGTAAGTTCTGTAGTTGCTAAAGTTGATCCAGAGGAGGGCAAAAACCCCAAATGATTTGGCCAATCTTCACCTGAGGAAAAATTCCCTCCCGACTCTGAAACCAGCAGTCAGAATAAATCCCTGTATCAACCTACTATTTTATTCTATTTTTAAGTATATGCAGAAATCTGCCTGGTATCTAGAAATGCATCCAGTCCCCGCTTGAACTGGTGTAGTGAATCCGACATTACCGTCTCCTCACTCAGTGAATTCCATATTCTCACTGCTCTTACCGTAAAGAACCCCTTCCTATGCTGGTGCTGAAACCTTTTCTCTTCCAGTCTTAGTGAGTGCCCTCTTGTTACCGTAATATCCCTCCTTTTGAACAAATCCCGGGCAAGGTCTCTATACTGTCCCCTAACATATTTGTACACATTTATTATGTCCCCCCTCAACCTTCTCTTTTCAAGGCTGAATAGTCCTAGTTTTGCCAACCTCTCTGGGTATTGCAGTCCTTCCATTCCCTTTATTAATTTTGTTGCCCTCCTTTGTACCTTTTCAAGCTCATTTATATCCTTTCTATATATTGGGGCCCATAACTGAGCACAGTATTCCAAGTGTGGTCTGACCAGTGCTTTGTACAGTGGAAGAACAATGTTCTCATCCTTTGCAGCTATACCTCTTCTGATACATCCCATTACCCTGTTTGCCCTTACAGCAGCGGCCTGACTTTGGGCACTCCAATTTAGTTTGCTATCAATCAAGATGCCCAAGTCCTTCTCCATCTCTGAATTCCCCAATGATTTCCCATTCAGTGAGTACTGGTGACTTCCATTTTTCCTTCCCATATGTATGACCTTACATTTCTCCTCGTTAAACCTCATTTGCCATTGAATGCTCCACCTACCCAGCTTATCCAAATCCCTCTGTAGGTCTGCATTGTCCTCTTTTGTATTAATTGTTTTACATAACTTTGTGTCATCTGCAAATATTGATATTTTACTATTTATCCCGTTGACTATGTCGTTAATAAAGATATTAAATAACATTGGGCCTAGTACAGACCCCTGTGGTACCCCACTAGTGACGCTTACCCAATCTGAGTATATTCCATTTATAACCACCCTCTGCCTTCTATCCTTTAGCCAGTTAGCTACCCACTTGCAGACATTTTCCCCCAGCCCCATCATTCTCATTTTGTATACCAACCTATTATGTGGCACGCTATCGAACGCTTTTGAGAAGTCGAGATACACGACATCCACTGGTTCCCCCTGATCTACTCGAGAGCTAACCTCCTCGTAGAAGTCAATCAGGTTTGTTTGGTAGGAGCGATTCCTCATGAATCCATGTTGGTTCGAGGTTAATAGATTATTAGCATCAAGATGCTCCGTAATTGCCTCATTAATAAAGCCTTCAAAAATTTTGCCCACAACGGACGTCAGACTCACCGGCCGATAGTTTCCGGCGTCACTTTTTGCTCCCTTTTTGAATATTGGCACTACATTCGCCTGTCGCCAATCAAGTGGTACAGACCCAGTCTCAACAGAGTCCTTAAATATAAGATATAACGGTCTGTGTATCACATGACTTAGTTCCCTTAGTACCCGTGGGTGTATGCCATCAGGTCCTGGTGATTTGTTTATTTTAATGTTACTGAGGCGTTTCTGTACCTCAACTTGGGTTAGATTTGTCATACTTAGTGGAGGATTAAGCTTGTCACTTCTCATTTCGCCTGTTAGTTCTTTTTCCTTTGTGAAAGTTGACGAAAAAAATTTATTTAATAGATTAGCTTTATCCTCATCTTTCTCTATGATTTTGCCTTCATCACTTTTTATCGGTCCAATATTATTCGATTTAATCCTTTTACTAATTATATACGTAAAGAACAGTTTGGGATTTGATCTACTTTCCCTAGCAATACGTCTCTCTGTTTCCTCCTTTGCTATTTTTATTTGTTTTTTGCAGGTTCTCGTTTTTTCCTTGTAACACTTTAGTGCCTCCTTGCTGTTTTCCTGTTTTAATCTCTTGAATGCCTCTTTTTTGCTATTTAACGCCCCTTTTACGTTCTTATTCAACCATATTGGTTTCCTCTTATTTCTGGCTCTTTTATTCCCATACGGTATATACCTCTCGCACTGAGTATTCAGAATTCTTTTGAAGGTTTCCCATTTACTATTCGTATTTCCTTGATTAAGAACTTTGTCCCAGTCTATAAGTTGAAGGTTTTCTTTCAGCTGATCAAACTTCGCCCTCCTAAAGTTTAATGTTTTAGTTGTTCCCTTATTGATAACCCTACTGAAGGGCATTTTGAAATTGATAATATTATGATCGCTATTACCTAGGTGCCCCCCTATCTGTACCTCAGTTATTCTATCAGGCCTATTAGTCAATATTAAGTCCAACACTGCCTTCCCTCTCGTTGGTTCCTGCACTAGTTGGGAGAGATAATTATCCTTGATATTTGTCAAGAACCTTTTTCCTTTCTGCGATCTACAGGTTTCTGTTTCCCAGTCAATATCCGGGTAGTTGAAGTCCCCCATTACAATCACCTCATTATGTTTTGCTACTTTGTCTATTTGTCCTAATAGCAGTTTCTCATTCTCCTCTGTTATATTGGGTGGCTTATAGCAGACCCCCAGTAATATTTTATTATTATTTTTTGCCCCCTCTATCTCTACCCACATGGACTCGACCCCCTCTTCTCCCTCTCCTATATCTTCCCTTAGTCTGGGCTTTAGACGTGACTTTACATATAAGCAGACTCCTCCGCCTTTCCCCTGTTTCCGGTCCCTTCTAAATAAACTATAATCTGTTAAATTTACCGCCCAGTCGTAGCTATCGTCTAGCCAAGTCTCTGTTATACCTACGATGTCATACCTCTCCTCCGATATAAGCGCCCGCAGCTCATCCGCCTTATTGGTCAGGCTTCTTGCGTTGGTCAGCATGCAAGATAAAACTTTGGGGTTATTTAGCATCCTATTCTTCTCTAACGATCTAACTGTACTATCCCCACCCCCCTCTCCACCCTCATTATATTCACTTCTCCCCTTCCCCCTTGCTTGCCTCACATCCCACCTATTTCCTTGGTTTCCCCCCCCCGTCTCTAGTTTAAAAACTCCTCCAACCTATTAGCCATCTTCTTCCCCAGCACCGCTGCACCCTCCCCATTGAGGTGCAGCCCGTCCCTACGGTAGAGCCTGTAGCCGACAGCGAAGTCGGCCCAGTTCTCCATGAACCCAAACCCTTCTGCCTTGCACCAACTCTTTAGCCACTTATTCACCTCCCTAACCTCCCGTTGGCGCTCCTGTGTGGCTCGCGGGATTGGTAGTATTTCTGAGAAAACTACCTTGGAGGTCCTTGCCCTAAGCTTCCTACCTAGATCCCTGAAATCATTTTTAAGGACCCTCCATCTACCACTCACTTTGTCATTGGTGCCAATGTGGACCATGACCGCTGGGTCTTCGCCAGCCCCACCCAGTAACCTGTCAACCCGATCCGCGATGTGCCGGACTCGAGCGCCAGGGAGGCAGCACACCGTTCGGCGATCCCGGTCTTTGTGACAGATTGCCCTGTCTGTCCCCCTAATAATAGAGTCACCCACTACCAGGACCTGTCTAGCCTGCCCTACACTTCCCCCCTCCCCCTCATTACTGGAGCATACACTCCCCCGGCGGTCAGAGGATCTGTCGTGCTCCAATAATGCCGGTTCTGAACCGGCATTATTTATTTATCATTTATTAATGATCTAGTGGAAGGGTTGCATAGTAAAATAGCAATATTTGCAGATGATACTAAACTTTGTAAAGTAGTTAATACAGATGAGGATAGGGCACAGCTACAGGAGGATTTAGATAAATTGGGGAGTTGGGCCAAAAAATGGCAAATGGGGTTCAATGCCGGTAAATGTAAGGTCATGCACATGGGAAAGAAAAACAGCAGTCACCCATACATATTAAATGGAAATCTGACATGGAGAAGGACCTGGGCGTCTTGGTTAACAGCAAATTAAATTGGAGTGCCCAGTGTCAGGCAGCAGCTGCGAAGGCAAATAGAGTCATGGCATGCATCAGAAGAGGAATAGGGGCATATGATGAGAACATTGTTCTTCCTCTGTATAAAGCGCTGGTAAGACCGCACTTAGAATATTGTGCACAGTTCTGGGCTCCGGTGCTCAGGAAAGACATATTGGAGCTAGAGAGGGTACAAAGGAGGGCGACTAAGGTAATAAAGGGAATGGAGGGACAAGAATACCCAGAGAGGTTGTCAAAATTAGGCCTATTTACGTTGGAAAAGAGAAGGCTTAGGGGAGACCTCATAAACATGTATAAATACATCAGGGGGCAGTACAGAGATCTCTCCCATGACCTGTTTATACCAAGGATGGTGACAAAGACGAGGGGGCACACTATGCGTCTGGAGGAAAGGAGGTTCCTGCACCAGCATAGAAGGGGATTCTTTATGGTCAGAGCTGTGAGACTCTGGAACTCTCTGGGAGAGGAAGTGGTGATGTCCAACTCACTTAATGAGTTCAAGAGAGGCCTGGACGCCTTTCTTGAGAACAATAAAATTACATCTTATGCTTAGCGATAGTTAATTAATCCAGGGATTTAATCTGACTGCCAGATTGGAGTCGGGAAATGAATTTTTCCTCAATGATGTAAATTGGCCTATAACGCATGTTTTTTTTTTTACCTTCCCCTGGATCAACGCTGCGGAATAGCTGCAGTGCACAAGAAATAGGCTGAACTGGATGGACGCTTGTCTTTTTTCGGCCTTATAAACTATGTAACTATGTAACTGACGCACCCCTGGGCCTGTGTCGCACAGCGTTGCGCATGCAGGAGCTTACCCGGAGCCGGATCTGTTGAGGGTTGTAGTCTCGTGGCGGTGACCCGGTCCGTGCCCAGGGAGTCAGACTAAGTGGCGTTGTATTAGCGGTAGATGTTGGACGACTACGCCACCCGTTGAATGCAGCGAAGGAGCTGCCGCTGCAGGACAGACCGCTGAGGCCGGTGGTAGGATTGTGCAGCGTGATAGTATCACCCCCAACGGGGGAGGGGTATGGCCTCAGGGCAGCCGACGTGGATGATGCGGGTAGCAGGAATCACTCAGAGACGATGCGGTGTAGTTCAGGGTCTTTACTGGTGATAAAGATAGACCCTCCCGGAGTACTGGCTAGCGATCGGGGCCTGGTCAGTCCTTGAGTAGATGGGATCTCCCCTGGCCAGGCGGAGTTGTAGGCCTCCCAAACTGACTGTACTCTTCTGGCTACCTTGCTAGAGGCGGGTATAAGTAGCCCACGTCCCTGAGTGTACCGTGTGGTGCTCACCCGTATGGCCGGTGACTCGGGGCCTTCTAGTGGCGTCCGCTCCACGACGGCGGTGCTGGTCCCACGCGTGTGACCGTGCCTTCGGGTTTCTTGGCCAGAGGACCTGAAATCCCCTGCCGGTCGGTTTCTGCTGCTGGGGAGGAGTTAGTCCCCACAGCCTCGGACTCCGGGTCCGGTGATAGCTTCCCAGTCAGGGCGAGCTCTGCAGCTGCCAGCCCCTGACTCCTTATAGCACTGCTCCCACAGAGCTCCTGATGTTCTTTTCCTATATCTGCTTCTCTTCTCTGTCTCTACTTCTTCTCTACTCACTAACCCTGCCTCAGCCCTAGGTTTATATAGGGGAAGTCCTTCCCCTCCCAGGACTGGGCAGGAGGTGTGGCATGCATAGGATCCCTGACCAAGAGACCTCCCACCTGCTCTCAGACATAACATTGCTGTTACTGTGGAAACCAGACCCCTGGGGTGCCACATTCCCCCCTAGTGAAATTTAGTACTCCGGGACTAAACATATTTTTAGAAAAACATAACAAGGTATAAACAATAATAATACAATAAGAAAAACACATAAAGATGGTTACGGCGTGTCCGCAACCGGGTGCAATTTTGAAGAAAAGCAAGGTGTCCATTTCACCAAAACAGGGAGACGTAACCAGGTAGGGGTCTGTCCTGCCCCGAGTCCTTAACAGTCTTTAGTCCATTCCTAGGTTACGCTCCAACCAATTGTACAAGGATTCCCGGTAAATCCACCAAGGACTCCTAAAAATAACTAGAAACACATAATTATTTACAAGTAACAGACAGGTGACCTCAATAAAACAATTTAAACACTTCAAATCCTCCAACGTGCGGGTAACTGGCCTCTAGTGGCCCTAGTGGACCTACGGAGCTGACTGTCTGGCCCTGAACTACAGGGTGTAGGAGCTGTCAAGGGTAAACTGGGCAGCTGTTTACGGGCTCTTTGGCTCACTAGGGGTACAGCAGGCTCACTATGAGCAGAGGGTTGATCCTCCTGTTCTGCTTGTGTGGAGTCTGCTGCCTCCTGGACCGGCTGCTCTTCCAGCTCTACCTGTTGCTCCGTAGGCACTTGGGATGCTGGTTGGAGGAACGTGAGGACGGGTACCACAACTGCACCATTGACTTGAGTCCAGGACCGAGGGAAGTCTCCGAGCACAGTACTAACCATATCTTCCCTTTCCTCTACGGGTCGAGGGTCTTCTTGCTCTCCTTCTGGGTTCCGTAGCTGTTCGGGACACTTCTTCAGGTGATCCCGGGATACAATGGCTGTGGTTTCCCCTCCGTCTTTACTGATGGTACAAACCTTCGGGTTGTCGTGGCTTGAGGGCAGTACGGTGTACGGGTCCTTCTCCCACTGGTCGTCCAACTTGTGGAGCCGTCTCTTCCTCTTCAAGACCTGCTCTCCGGGTACCAGGGGAACAGCGGGAGCATACTGGTTGTAAGTTTTCTCTTGTCTTTCCCTAGCGAGACAGAGACTTCGCTCCACGCTCTCCTGTACTTTCCGGTACTGCTGCTGCCTCTCTGTGTCCCAGTCTGCTTCCGGTGAAGTGTCCTCGGGTGTCAGGACTCCCATCTCCAGGTCAACAGGTAGCTTACCAGGCCTTGCCCTCATTAGGTAAGCCGGGGTACAGTTGGTGGAACCTACAGGGATGTAGTTGTATAGGTCCACCAGGTCGGGCAGCTTCTCAGGCCACAGACTGCGTTCTTCCAGGGGCAATGTTTTCAGAAGATCCATTACCACCTGGTTCATTTTCTCACAAAGTCCATTAGTTTGCGGATGATAGGGTGTCGTCCTTATCTTCCGGCAGCCATACAGATTGCAGAATTCCTGGAAGACCTCCGCTTCAAAGGCAGGTCCCTGATCCGTCAGCACTTGGTCCGGGTACCCGTGTGGACGGCAGAAATGCTGCTGGAAGGCTCTAGCTGCCGTTTGAGCTGTTAAGTCCTTAACGGGGACGACAACCAAGAACCGGGAGTAATGATCCACAATGGTTAACGCGTAGACGTAGCCACTTCTGCTTGGGGTCAGTTTTACATGATCCAAGGCTACCAGTTCCAACGGCTGCTTGGTGACGATGGACTGAAGGGGGGTCTTCTGGCTGGCACGGTCCTTCCTTCTTAGGTTGCACGGGCCACAGTATCTGCACCACCTCTCGATGGTTCCCCTCATGCCTACCCAGTGGAACCGCCCGCGCAGCAGGAACTCCAACTTCTTCCATCCGAAGTGTCCAGCCCCGTCGTGGTATGCCTCCATCACCATGGCTGCGTCTCTTCGTGGCACCACTACTTGCCAGATTAGTTCATGCGTCCGAGAGTTAACCATTCTGCGGCACAACTTCCCCTTGTAAAGGAACAGTCGACTCTTCTCAGCCCACAGTTGTTTGGCTTCCTCCGGAGCGTCTGGGTCAAGGCGAGCCTCTGGCCGAGTCAGCATCTCCTTCACCAGTCGGACGGCAGGGTCACTGTCTTGCGTTTCCTCCCAGTTGTAGTGAGGCAAGGGGTTAAACGTAGCGGCTTGCTTACTCCTTACCCGATGGGAATATTGGATAGTCCCACGACGGTGGAACGCGGGGAGTTCGACTTCTTCCAGTCCCTCTGCATCTTCTCCTACGTCCGGTAGGTTTGGCATCCTGGACAGGGCGTCCGCGTTGGTATTGGAGCGTCCTGCCCGGTATTTGATTGTGAACTCGTAGTTGGACAGACGGGCCATCCATCTCTGCTCTAGGGCACCGAGTCTTGCCGTGTCCAGGTGTGTCAACGGGTTGTTATCCGTGTACACGGTGAACCGGGAAGAAGCGAGGTAGTGCTTAAAGCGTTCGGTGACTGCCCACACCACTGCCAGGAACTCTAGCTTAAATGAGCTGTAATTCTCAGGGTTTCTTTCGGTGGGTCGCAGTTTTCGACTGGCGTAAGCGATTACTCGTTCTTTCCCCTGCTGGATCTGGGACAGTACGGCTCCTAGCCCGATGTTACTTGCGTCGGTGTAGAGGATAAAGGGCTGGCTGTAATCAGGGTACGCCAGGATTTCATCCCCCGTGAGGGCCATCTTCAGCTGGCGGAAGGACTCTTCTTCTAACTTCTCCCATTTGAAGGGCGGCTTCTGGTTCTTGGCCTTCCGGGACTGGCCTATCAGGAGGTCCTGCATAGGAGCTGCCTTTTTGGTGAAACCGGGGATGAATCTGCGGTAATAGCCTACCAACCCGAGGAACTGCCGCACTTCCTTTACACTGGAGGGACTTGGCCATTCCTTAATTGCGGTGATCTTATCAGGGTCGGGAGCCACTCCGTCAGCACTCACCACGTGTCCCAGGTACTGCACCTTTGGTTTTAGGAGGTGACACTTGGAGGGTTTTACCTTTAAGCCGTAGTTTGCCAGAGCTTCGAACACTTCCGCCAGGTGTTTCAGGTGGTCCTCATAAGTCTTGGAATATACGATGACATCGTCCAGGTACAACAGGACCGTCTCGAAGTTTCTGTGGCCCAGACAGCACTCCATTAATCGTTGAAAGGTTCCTGGTGCGTTACAGAGTCCGAACGGCATGCAGGTAAACTCGCTAAGTCCCATCGGGGTGGTGAATGCGGTCTTCTCCCGGTCCGCCTCTGCTACAGGAACCTGCCAGTACCCGCTAGTGAGATCCAAGGTAGAGAAGAAGTTAGCAGATCTTAAAGCAGCCAAAGACTCCTCTATCCTTGGTAAGGGGTACGCATCCTTGTGTGTGTGATACGGTTGATTTTCCGGTAATCTACACACATCCTCATGGTGTTGTCTTTCTTTTTGACTAAGACTAGTGGAGCTGCCCAGGGGCTACAGCTATCCCTGATCACCCCAGCCTCCTTCATGTCCCTAAGCATCCCCTTGGCGTGTTGGTAGTGTGCAGGGGGTACGGGTCGATACCTCTCTTTTATGGGAAGATGGTCTCCCGTGGGGATGTGGTGTTCTACCCCCTTGACTCGCCCGAAGTCTAACGGGTGTTTACTAAACGCTCTCTCGTACTCTTGAACCACCCGATAGACTCCCTGTCTCTGGTGTGAGGGAGTGGAGTCAGTACCCAAATGTAGTTGCTGACACCAGTCCTCCATTGTTTCCTTAGAGCCGTTACTTTCCTCCGGGGAAGATGGAGGCAAGGGTTCTACGGACTGTATGGAATTTTGATTGATGGTATACAATTTGGCTAGCGTGGCATACCGGGGCAGGTACACTTCCCTCTTCCCGATATTTATTATGCGAACGGGCACCCTCCCATGGCATACATTGACCACCCCCCGTGCTGTCAAAATGGTGGGCCTACTGTCTGAGTAAACTGGTTCTACCATTGCCTGGTAATCTCTACCTCTCAGACCAATAGCTGCCCGGCACCAAATCATCATTTCACTTTTTGGGGGCATGGCAATAGGGAAAGGGTCACACATTCTTACGCTACCAATCTCACCACCGGAGAGTTCTATCTGTTGCCGTCGCATCAGTGCCCGGATCTCTTTCTGGAGCACTCGCTGCTGGCCGGAGCTGGCGTTCTTGGCAACCTGCTGTAAAAGGAAAATCACCTCTGCAAGACAATTTTCAATTACATTAGTTCCTAGAGTTATCTTTGGGTGACTCTCGTGCTTGTCAATGTCTACAATGATCAGTCCCTGTGCCGCCAGTTCAACTCTACCGATTTTAATGGTCACCTCTTTAAATCCAATCTGTGGCACGGGCTGACCATTGCTGGCGATGATACTCAAATCGTCGTCAGGGTAGCGGGTGATATCCGAGTCATTCCAGTACTGCTTGAAGAGCACGTACGGGATAGTGGTAACCTGTGACCCGGTATCCAGTAGGGCACTCATAGGGATGCCATCCAGTACCACAGGCAAGACTGGACGTCCTCCCACATATTTGTCGCGCCAGTTCGATGGGCCTGATGATCTTTTTCCTGGGGTTTGGCCCTCTACCCCAGGTTGTGCCAGTTTAAAGGACAGTACCTTGCCATATGTCCGGGTTGATTGCAGCGGCGGCAGATGGGTTGTCCGTCCTCGTTGTATCGGTCGCTGGGTCTTCCTCTGGCCGGTGGGGTCCTCCTTGGTCGACGCCACGGGATGTCCTCCGGTCCGGATGCCAGCTGGATCTTCCCTGGAGTGGAAACCTGTAAAGACTGCACAGTTCGGGTTAGCGCGGCAACGCTTTTAGCTAGCTCTTGGACCTGATGGTGCAGGTCTGGAGCCGGGTCATTGTTCAAAGCCTGCGCATCAGCTCCCACAGGCCCTGCCGACAAGGGCGCCGCCTCCTGGTGGTAAGTGGTAGTGGGGCGTCTGTGGGTCACAACGCCACCTGGTGCTGGTTCTCGAAGCACCCGGATGGCTCTGTCCTTGAACTGTGCAAATCCCAGATGAGGGTCCTGTAAGGCCATTGCCCGCAACTGGGTTCGGTGGGCATTGCAATATAAACCCTCTATAAATTGTTCAGTCAACAGCCTGTCCTCGTCTCCCACGCCGTCAGGGTCGGTCTGCTTAATGGCTCTCAGGGCCTCTTGTAGGTTCAGGGCATAGTCCCTTATACTCTCGTGTGCTCGCTGCTTGCACCCGTAGAATCTAAGCTTGATCTCGGCTGAGGTGCGGGTATCAAAGGTGTCCCTCAGCCGGGTTAGTATCCCTGCAACAGTCCTCCCCCCAGGTGGCCAGGACTTTACCTCCCTTTGGGCTGCCCCGGTTAATTGGGCCACCACGATGCTCACTTTTTGCTCTTCTGTGAGGGGATACACCTGGAAGAGGCTATCCAGCTTTTCTCTAAAGTCATGCAGGGTATGTGACTCCCCTGAGTACTGGGGTAGCCAGGCCGCTCCCGGGATATAGGGCATGGTGAAAGGCATGACTGCAGCAGCGGTGGCGCTGGCGGGGGTTGAGGCAGTGAAGCTCTCCTCCGTATCCGACATCTTCCTCCCCCCTAGTGGACCGTGGCCTACCTTGCAATGATCCTCTTCCGTAGGCCGCGGCTCCGCAGTGGATCGTCAGGGTTGAGGACCTTCCGTCGCGCTCCTGTGACGTCGGCGTCTGCTGGGCTCCTTCCAGGACCTTACGCAACGTCCGGACGTGAGGCGGGGCTTCAGTTCTCGCGCGCTTTCGGAGTCCACGCCCCTCTTCTTCCCGTGCGGCGTCTTCAAGATGGCGTCCAACGGCGGGAAAACTCCACGGATGGCGGGAAGAAGGCAGAAGATGGCGCCGGATGGCGGGAAAACTTCGCGGATGGCGGGAAGAAGGTAGAAGATGGCGCCGGATGGCGGGAATCTTCACCACTGGTAAGTTTGAACAGTCTTTTTCAGGCACGCAGTACCCGGTGGTTGCGGGCACGAGATCCTGCCGACTACGCCAAAAGTTGACGCACCCCTGGGCCTGTGTCGCACAGCGTTGCGCATGCAGGAGCTTACCCGGAGCCGGATCTGTTGAGGGTTGTAGTCTCGTGGCGGTGACCCGGTCCGTGCCCAGGGAGTCAGACTAAGTGGCGTTGTATTAGCGGTAGATGTTGGACGACTACGCCACCCGTTGAATGCAGCGAAGGAGCTGCCGCTGCAGGACAGACCGCTGAGGCCGGTGGTAGGATTGTGCAGCGTGATAGTATCACCCCCAACGGGAGGGGTATGGCCTCAGGGCAGCCGACGTGGATGATGGGGGTAGCAGGAATCACTCAGAGACGATGCGTTGTAGTTCAGGGTCTTTACTGGTGATAAAGATAGACCCTCCCGGAGTACTGGCTAGCGATCGGGGCCTGGTCAGTCCTTGAGTAGATGGGATCTCCCCTGGCCAGGCGGAGTTGTAGGCCTCCCAAACTGACTGTACTCTTCTGGCTACCTTGCTAGAGGCGGGTATAAGTAGCCCACGTCCCTGAGTGTACCGTGTGGTGCTCACCCGTATGGCCGGTGACTCGGGGCCTTCTAGTGGCGTCCGCTCCACGACGGCAGTGCTGGTCCCACGCGTGTGACCGTGCCTTCGGGTTTCTTGGCCAGAGGACCTGAAATCCCCTGCTGGTCGGTTTCTGCTGCTGGGTAGGAGTTAGTCCCCACAGCCTCGGACTCCGGGTCCGGTGATAGCTTCCCAGTCAGGGCGAGCTCTGCAGCTGCCAGCCCCTGACTCCTTATAGCACTGCTCCCACAGAGCTCCTGATGTTCTTTTCCTATATCTGCTTCTCTTCTCTGTCTCTACTTCTTCTCTACTCACTAACCCTGCCTCAGCCCTAGGTTTATATAGGGGAAGTCCTTCCCCTCCCAGGACTGGGCAGGAGGTGTGGCATGCATAGGATCCCTGACCAAGAGACCTCCCACCTGCTCTCAGACATAACATTGCTGTTACTGTGGAAACCAGACCCCTGGGGTGCCACATAACGTTTCAAGCATTACCTTGCCTCTTCCAAGTTCACCGTGTACACAGATAACAACCCGTTGACACACCTGGACACTGCAAGACTTGGTGCCCTGGAGCAGAGATGGATGGCCTGCCTGTCCAACTATGAATTCACCATCAAATACCGGGCGGGACGCTCAAATGCCAACGCGGATACCCTGTCCAGAATGCCAAACTTACCGGACGTAGGGGAAGATCCTGAAGAACTGGAAGAGGTCGAACTCCCTGCGTTCCACCGTCATGGGATTACCCTGTATTCCCACCGTGTAAGGGACAGGCGCTCTGCCACATTCAATCCCTTACCCCACTACAGCTGGGCGGAGACACAAGACAGTGATCCCGTAGTCCGTCTGGTGAAGGAAATGTTGACACAGACTGATGCCCGTCTTGACCCAGACGCTCCGGAGCAGACCAAGCAACTGTGGAAGGAGAAAAGTAGACTGTTTCTTTACAAGGAGAAGCTGTGCCGGAGAATGGTCAACTCTAGAACACATGAGCTGACCTGGCAGGTAGTGGTCCCAAGACGAGACGCGGCTATGGTTCTGGAGGCATACCATGACGGAGCAGGACACTTCGGATGGAAGAAGCTGGAGTTCCTGTTGCGTGGACGGTTCTACTGGGTAGGCATGAGAGGAGCCATCGAGAGGTGGTGTAGAGACTGTGGCCCGTGCAACCTAAGAAGGAAGGACCGCGCCAGCCAGAAGACTCCCCTGCAGCCCATCATCACCAGACAGCCACTGGAACTGGTAGCCCTGGACCATGTGAAACTGGCTCCAAGCAAATCTGGGTGCATCTACGCCCTCACCATCGTAGATCACTACTCCCGGTTCCTGGTGGTAGTCCCTGTCAAGGACTTAACGGCTCAAACAGCAGCTAGAGCCTTCCAGCAGCACTTCTGCCGTCCACACGGGTATCCGGAGCAAGTGTTGACTGACCAAGGGCCAGCCTTCGAAGCAGAAGTCTTCCAAGAGTTCTGCAATCTGTATGGCTGCAGGAAGATAAGAACAACGCCCTATCACCCTCAGACCAACGGACTATGTGAGAAAATGAACAAGGTGGTGATAGACTTGCTAAAAACGTTGCCCCTGGAAGAACGCAGTCTCTGGCCTGAAACACTGCCTGATCTGGTGGACTTATATAATCACATCCCTGTAGGTTCCACCAACTGTACCCCGGCTTACCTAATGAGAGCAAGACCTGGTAAGCTGCTTATTGACCTGGATATGGGAGTCTTGACACCGGAGGACATCTCTCCAGAGGCAGACTGGGATACAGAACGGCAGCAGCAGTATCGGAAAGTACAGGAGAGCGTCGAGCGGAGTCTGTCTCAAGCAAGAGAAAGGCAAGAGAAGACTTATAACCAGCATGCTCCCGCTGTTCCCCTGGTACCTGGAGAGCAGGTCTTGAAGAGAAAGAGGTGGCTCCACAAGTTGGACGACCAGTGGGAGGAGGACCCGTACACGGTACTGCCCTCAAGCCATGATAATCCAAAAGTCTGTATAATCAGTAAGGATGGAGGAGAGACCACAGCCATTGTTTCCAGAGACCACCTGAAAAAGTGTCCCGAGCAGCTGCAAAGCCCTGACAAAGATCAAGAGAACCCTCAACCCGCAGAGGAAAGGGAAGAAATGATCAGTACCGTACTCAGAGACTTTCCCCAGTCCTGGACTCAAATCAACAACGCAGTCGTGGTACCCGTCCTCACCTTTCTCCAGCCAGCCCCTCAAGGGCCTACAGAAGAACAGGTAGTGTCAGAAGAGCAGCCGGCCCAAGAGGCAGAAGAATCCATACCAGCAGCCCAGGAGAATCAACCCTCTGCTAGTAGTGAGCCTGCCGTGCCCCTAGTAAGCCAAAGAGTACGCAGAAGCTGCCAGGCCTGCCCGTAACACCTTCTACACCCTGTAGTGCAGAACCAGATAGGGGGTTACGTAGGTCCACTAGGAGAACTAGAGGACAGATGCCCGCTCGCTGGAGAATCTAAACTATAATGTGAAGTTACCTGTAAACTGCAAATGTTGAAAATGGTTTATGTTTGTTGCCTGTGTATTAATTATGTTTCTCTAGTTACCCTGCAGGTTTATTTGGACTGACAGGTTATGGACGCTGAGTAACCGGAACTACATTGTAGATAGTTGCACCTTGGTGCCTCTTGCGAAGATGGCCGCGGAAGAGAAAAACCTGTCTGGCGTGGCCTCCTTGTGGCCCAAAGTAGCTAGCCTCAGCCTTGCAGCCACGCCCAGGGCCAACATTTGGGGTTTGCTTTGGACAGGTTCCCTACTCTGTTCCAAGACTTCACCTTGTTGGGTGACATGGACACCCGGTTACGGACACGCCGTGACCTCTAAAGACTAAAACTTCTTGTACATATGTTATGCTACTGTTATACCCTGTATTTGTGTTTTCTTAAAAATGTGTTTAGTCTCGGAGTACTAAAATTTACTAGGGGGGAATGTTGCACCCCAGGGGTCTGGTTACCACAGTAATAGAAACATTACGTCTGAGAGTAAGTGGGAGGTTTCCTGGTCAGCAGCCCTTAAGCATGCAACACCTCCTGCCCAGACCTGGGAGGGGAGGAATCTGCCCTATATAAACTGGGTCTGGGGCAGGGTTAGTGAGTCAGAGCCTGGAGTGAAGTTCCAGACACAGGGCAAGAAACAGCAGGAGCTCTGTAGGAGCAGGAGCTGAGTGCCAGGGACTGGAAGCAGATATATTGCTCGTCCTGGCTGAAGAGACTACGACCGGATAACGGAGTCCGAGGCTGTGGGAACCTCTAAGTCCAGCAGCAGAAACCAGCTGGCAGGGGATTCCAGGTCCTCTGGCCATAGAAGCCCGGAGGCTCAGTCACAAGGAAGGGACCAGCACCGCCATCGAGGAGCGGAGGCTATCAGAAGGCCCCAAGTCACCAGCCATACGGGTGAGCACCACACGGTATACTCAGGGACGTGGGCTACTTCCACTCGCTTACAGCAAGATAGCCAGGAAGAGTGCAGATAGGCGTGGAGGCCTACAACTCCACCTGGCCAGGGGAACTCCTGCTTGCTCGCAGACTGACCAGGCCCCTTATGCTAGCCAGTACTCCCAGGAGGGTCTGCCTTAATATCATCAGTAAAGACCCTGAACTGCACTGCAAAGACTCTGAGTCGTTCCTGCTTTCTCACCGCATACAGCACTACTAGTACTGGGACGCCCGCGCACCATCACTCCCATCATCCACATCCCCTGCCCTGAGGCCATACTCTTCCCGTGGGGAGTTATCCCATCTTTAACTGCACACACCACACCAGCCTCAGCGGATTGCCTCGCAGCGGCGGTACAACCTGACCGCAATTCACGGGTGGCGTAGTCGGACATTAAACCACAAAAACCCTATAAAGACTGCCACTGGTTTGACCACCCTGAGCCACGGGACCGGGTCGCCGCCACGGAGACTACAACCCCCAGAGACCCGGCTCCGGGTAACCCACACACGTGTACACTCGGCCCAGGGGGCGCGTCAATACCAAGCGCAGCGGGGCATCACAGATGCTATTGACGACGAGGTTAGGTTGCGCCTTCCTGGACAGAGACGGAGTACTGGAAGCACTGGAAACAACTGCATCCTCAACCACAACTCTGCCTCTGACCACAAGTCGTAGTGGCTCTTCAGGTCGCATGGGCTCTAAGCCTTGCATAGCCTGGGCATTTTTCAGATCGATAGGAATGACCCAACTCGTGTTATCTGTAATATTTGTCACCAAAAGCTAAGTAGAGGCCAAAAAATCCATAGTTTGAGTACTTCATGCATGAACCATCACATGGATATGAAGCATAAGTTGCAGTGGGAAGCTCACCCTTGCTAGAATGCGGCCTAGCGGCCCGGGCCAACCACCGTCTGCCCCATCTTGTGCATCCGCGGCCTCTTCATCCTCTGTGACTGGGGGGACAGCAGTCACACATGTTTTTGGACGCAGACCTGCCACCTCTTTACCCGCAACAGCCAGTTTGATTGGCAGGTCATCAGTTCATTTGGAAGTAGAAACACCTGCTGGTGTTGAGCGCTCTCTGACATCGAGAGCACCACCTTTGGATCAAGGCAACCTAACATGTCCGCCTGCATCTTCCTCACAGACCGGCAGTTTGCCGGGGATACCCTCGTCTAAGCACAACAGCCAGCCCTCGGTCCCTCAGATGTGGACAAGTAAAAGACCATTTCCTCCTAGCCATGACAAAGCTAAGAGGTTGAATTTCACCATCTGCAAGCTCTTGGCTACAGAAATGCTGTCTTTCCGCCTGGTGGACACAGAGGATTTTCGAGACCTTATGTCCGTCGCAGTGCCCCAGTACCAGATGCCCATTCGGCACTACTTCTCAAAGAAAGGTGTGCCTGCGCTCCACTAGCATGTCGCACACAACATCACCGCTTCTTTGAGAAACTCTGTGTGTGACAGGGTGCATTTCACCACAGACACTTGAACGAGTAGGCATGGACAGGGGCGTTACATGTCGCTGACTGGGCACTGGGTAACTATGGTGACAGCAGGACAAGGGGCTGCTGTCCAAATCTTACCGTCCCCACGAGTTGTGCGTCAATCCTCTTTATCTCGAAGTTCCTCCACTGCTTCTGCCTCCTCAACCTCCTCTCGGTCCTCCACCTGCACCCAAAGCCTGTCTGGTAATGCCACCTGCTTTCTAACTGCACAGAAGGAATCCTGCACACCTCCTTACTATGCTGGCAGCAGGGCTCAACGGCATCAGTGTTTACTTTGAAATGTCTGGAAAATGTGAGTCACACAGCTGAGGAGTTGTGGTCAGCTCTGGAGACCCAGTTTCATGAATGGCTGTCTCCACTGGACCTGCAACCAGGGAAGGCCATGTGCGACAATGCTGCAAACCTGGGTGCGGCCCTTCGCCGGGGCAATGTCACACACGTGCCTTGTATGGCTCACGTGTTGAACCTGGTTGTCCAGCAATTTTTAGCCCACTATCGCGGACTAGATGGCCTTCTGCAGAGGGCACGGTCACTGTGTGCTCACTTCCGCCGTTCGCATCCCGCAGCTCAACGACTTACATCTCTACAGAAGTCGTTGGGCCTGCCAGTTCACCGGCTGAAATGCGATGTGCCGACACGGTGGAATTCAACTCTGCACATGTTGCAGCGACTGTGGCAGCACCGGAAAGCCCTGGTGCAATACGTTCTGACGTATAGCCTGGGCCAACGAGATCCAGAGGTGGGGCAAATCACGCTGCAGGAGTGGTCTCAGATCAGGGACCTATGAAGTTGACGCGCCCCCTGGGCCGTGGGGTACCCGGAGCCGAGCCGGTAGACGCTGGGGGTTGTAGTCACTGTGGCGGTGACCCGGTCCGTGACCCAGGGCAGTCAATCCAAGGGTAATTTGTATATATGGGTTTTATAATGTCTGACTACGCCACCTGTGGAGTGCGGCCAAAGGGGCCGCCGCTGCGGAACATTCCTCTGAAGCTGGTGGTTTTGCAGCAATGGTATTATTACTCCCCACAGGAAGAGTGTAGCTTCAGGGCAGTGTGGGTGGATGATGGTGGTTGTAGTGCAGGGAGTCAGTAATGAACACAGAGTCCGTGTGATGCAGTCCCAAGATCTTTACTCACAGTTGTTGCAGTGCAGATTACAGGTACCAGAGCAATCTCCCCCGTCGTGCTGTGCGTACTCAGTGAGGGGCTCAGTCCACCCCCAGATAGCTCCGGAGTACTTAGCAGGACCCTCTTCTTTGTGTCCTTTCTCTGGCCTTCTCCCTGCACCTCACACCCAGTGACACTTCTATCCGGTATCCTCGGGCCTTGGCGGGCGACGTGTGTTCCGTCCTCTGGGTCTTATGTGGCTACCTTCTTAGTGAGACTGGTGTGGACTTTGGCCTGCACTACATGAAATGCTGCAGCCTCCGGTTTCTAGTTGAGCCTTGCTGTTTCTCCGCTAGTTGAGGGACCGGTTCCCCTTATCTGGCCTGACCCCTCTACCTCCTGGTAGCAGCGGGCGTACGGGTGGCCTTCTGCACGGCCCGTACCCCTAGAGTCCCTTCGGTTCCTGGAGCCTTCCTGCTCCCACTCCTCTCTTCTCTCCTTCAGTCCTGGGCCTCCCAGGCTAGGCCCGCCTCCGGAGCAGAGCTCATGCAGAGCCTCTGCTCCTGTCACTTCTCCTCCTCTGACTGGCTTGCTCTTTATAAGATGGCTTCCTATTTATACTCTCCCTGTCATGTGCTCCCGTAAGCTGCTCCCCTAAGCACCCACTACATAGGATCCTCCCGCCAGCTAGGGACCTGGGACTGTGTTCTCCCTTAGGAGCAATCTCGCCCTACCCCCACTGCGGGTATGTGTTGGATGCAGGTGTTAGGGTCCCGAGCCATACTCCTTCCTTACCTGAGGGTGAGATACCACACCTCTGGGTGAGATGCAGTAACTCTGTGGCGACTGAACCCTCAGGGGCGCCACACACCCTTCTGCACAGTTTTGAAATGGCGACGAAGATGTTTAGTGCTGACGACGATGCCATTATCAGCATGACTATTCTGGTGATTTACATGCTGGAGCACACGTTAAACAGAATTCAGAGTCAGGTGGTGGGACAAGAGGACGTGGAGGAAGTAGAGGAGGAGTCGTATGCGGAAGGGATAACATCTCCAAGGTCCAGACGGTCGGCAGCACCAAGGCGGCAGGCATGGGAGGGTGGGGGAGAGGGATTAACCAGGGCGCATGGTAGCAGCCAAACTGTTGAGGAAGGTGCAGGAGCCGAGGAAGAAGTGGAGGACAAACTGGCGATGGGCATGTAAGACTCATCAGATGAGGGAGACCTTGATCACATTTCTGTTGTGCGAGGTTGGGGGGAGAGGGCAGAGGAAGGAAGCATGATTCTTACCTCGCTACCAACACAACAAGGACTTGGTCCTCCTGGATGCGCAAGACACATGAGTGCCTTCTTGCTGCACTACCTGCAACATGACCCTCGGATTGTCAGAATTCGAAGTAATCCCGACTACTGGGTTGCCACACTCTTAGATCCCCGGTACAAAAGTAAATTTGCCGAAATAATTCCTGCCATAGAAAGGGATTCACGCATGCAGGAGTATCTGCAGACGCTGTTGCAGAATCTTACATGTGCTTTTCCACAAAACACCAGTGGTGCACGTAGTGAATCTCACAGTTCTAACTTGCAAACCGTGTGACTGTCGAGTCTTCATCACTCAAACTGTAACAGTAACACAGTATCTGCTGGTAACAGCAATTTTGTGGAATCGTTTCACCACTTTTTTAGACCATCCTTTGCAAGGCCACAGGAGACAAGAAGTCTGACACATAGTCAACGCCTAGAGAGGATGGTACAGGAGTATCTCCAAGTGAACATCGAAGCCATGACTGTGTCACTGGACCCTTGCTCATTTTGGGATTCCAATCTGGAAAAACGGCCGGAGCTCGCCACTCACGCCTTGAAGATCTTGTCATGCCCCGCAGCCAGCGTTCTCTCTGAACGTGTGTTCAGCGCTGCTGGTGGTGTGCTGACAGATAAGCGCACGCGGCTGTCCACTGAGAATATAGACGTTCATAAAGATGAACAAATCATGGATTCGCAAGGACATTTCAACCCCTGTGTCA
Source organism: Phyllobates terribilis (assembly GCF_046119375.1). Classification (NCBI taxonomy): domain Eukaryota; kingdom Metazoa; phylum Chordata; class Amphibia; order Anura; family Dendrobatidae; genus Phyllobates; species Phyllobates terribilis. The sequence continues at coordinate 50,546,034 of NW_027362767.1, read as the reverse complement.
TCCTGGGGAGACTAAAAGCTTGAGGATTTGGTAAAATCACCTCACCAACCGTTTTAAGCAACTGTGGGGCAATTGATGCCACTTAACCCTAGAACGCATGACCATAAAAATCTACACTTTCACATAACTAGGGCCTTTTAGGACCGTGTGCAAATAACATGGAATAACTCAAAGTCAAATGACAAACAACTATATACATGAAGAATACCTAGAGTTTCAAAATTCTAACTAAAGTAATCTTGCAGAAAATAGAAAACAATTAACAGGGCAGGCCTGCGAGGCCCCAGGTATGCGTTCTAGGGTTTTTAAGTGGTGTCTGTGCCACAATTTTGGGAAAAAATGGAGACTCTTTTTGGAGTCCCCTTGCTGTGTCTTACGTGACGTTGGCATCGTCAATTTCAGGTGTTGGGTCGCTCCCCCCCCCCTTTTAACTGTAAGAAACTACATACACTATGGCTTTGGGTAACACAGATGGTTGAGTCTGAAGAGCTGTTTACTCAGAGCTCTGCTCCAAAGCTTCAGTGTCTGCTAGTCAGCGTAGAATTTTTAACTGCATCTAGCCTAAGCAATACTTTGGGCGTAGCAGCCCAGCTGCGAAGCAAGCTGCACCGCCTGTGTATCTGTAGCACCCTGAGGATTCGGCTGCTACAGGGGTATTGCACCTCAACCCAGAGGTGTGATATTCCACTCCCGGGTAAGGATGGAGTGTGGAACTGAGCTCGGTAGGCTGCATGCACTACACACATCCCATTTCCGGGGAACAGGCCGACGGTACTCCCACTTAGAAATGTGCAGGTACGACCGAGTCTGTTCCTGGCTGGAGTGGGAGGGGGGTGGAACATCCCAAGTAGTGTAGGGGCAGATAGGGGGAGCAGCCTGGGTAAAGATAGGAGCTCATTGGGTGCTGGTCACCTGAGCTCACACATAGAGGGTGTATATAAGGTGGGCACCATCAAAGAACAGGGTCAGTCTGTCAGCCTTTGCAGAGAGAAGTCAGAGGAGGAAGAGGAGCAGAGAAGCCCCAGAGAGAGAGAGAGGAGAAAGCAAGAAAGACCCAGAGGGGGAAACAGAAAAGGAACTCTGAGAACCCAAAGTCCAGCAGCGGGTGAAGAGTTGGCATCAGGGTACCGGAACCCAAGCTGGTGGGGGCAAAAACACACCCCAGCCAGAGACCGGAGGCCGTGGGCAGCGTCTGCCACGGCCACCCACCACATCCACCACGAAGGCATACCACGTGGAGGGTCAGGGAACCCAAGGCCAAGGGTCTCCCAACAGAAGGCCCGAGGGAGCTGGACCTGGGTGGATCACTAGTGGGGACGGCCAGAGAAAGGACAGAAGGAGAGCTCAGGGTCACGCTCCGGACTTGCTTGGGGGTTGGCTGGATCCAGGACCTGGTGGATGCAGCACGGCTCGGGAGGTCACTTGAAGCTGGAGTGACCGGAACATCAGCAGTGAGTAAATACCCTTAACTGCATAACCCGACTCTGTCTTCCTTTAACATCTATGCTGCACCACCACAACCCCCATCCTCTGCACCTGACCCCCTGAGGCTATACCCCACCCGTTGGGGGTTATACCACCAAAAGCTGCACCAACACCATCAGCCTCAGCGGACCCTGCTGCAGCGGCGGCCATAGTGACCGCAATACAACGGGTGGCGTAGTCGACATTAAGAACTTATTAACATCTGTAGGACTGCCACATACAACTGAGTTTGACACCCTGGGCACGGACCGGGTCACAGCCACTCGGAAGACTACAACTCCCATCTGATCCGGCTCCGGATATTCCCCCTAAAGAATATGGCCCAGGGGGCGCGTCATATCTAATAAGAATTTTTAAATGCATCTAGCCTAGGCAGACTGTGGGGACCCCCAACCAAACCCAGATGCTCAGCCCCCCTACCGCCCCCCTTTCCTTGACAATACAATAGTGTAACTCTTACAACTGGATGGTTGAGGATCGGTCACAGCTTTAATAACTCTTTATACTCATTCCATTAGAAAGGCATTTTATTTCTAAAATAATTCAGCTTGTTGCAGCATGCCCTGGGTCTCCACTCCGGCAAGTTGGCCAACAAGTGTAACTCTCCAACATGTCCTTTCTATTTCCAGGCCACAGAGGATCCTGGGTACTCGTATGCAGGACTCTGACCCCCACCCATCACTCTTAACGCTTGTTCCACTCCGTCCTGGAGTCCTGACAGGAATATGTCCAGTCCAATATCCATTAAGTGAACACCGTCGGGCCGTATGAGGCCTGCTTTATCTCCTTCCAGTTGTTGGTGTCGTATCACTACACCGCCTCTGTCTCTTCTAAATTTTGCCATCCGAATATTTATTACCCGCCTTGTCCGTTCGATGGCCGTGATGTCTCGCGCACCTTGCCATACCGCTATCGGCACAATCTCTGACCATACTATAGTTAGTTTTGTGAAAAATTCTCTGAAGCGCTCAGTGTCTAGTTTCATTATTGCCATTAGTTATGCGCTCTTGTGATGACCTAGGTTGTTTCCCCCGGCCTGTATAACTAAGATGACCAGACCTCTTGCCTCTCTCCCTACCTTGATTACCTCCATTAGTACCTGTGGCCATAGCAGGCCTCTAATACCTCTCCAGTTGAAATATGTGTTATGAAACTCTAATTTCCTCCCGCCTGGGCGGACTTTCGCCCTTTTTTCTGCCCAATATATATACGAGTGGTCTATCACCCACACTGTTGGCTTAGCGTCACCTGTAAAAGAAACAAACCACGTTAGGATAACAAGTCCGGTCTTATGTATCTCGCCAAACACGTGGATCGCCATCTCCCTATCCTCTGAACTTCCGTTTCTGACAGTCCTGCTCTTGCTGCTTCCGTGGCCGCACCTATGCGGAATGAGTGTGTCCCGTAATCTTTGGGGTGGTTCCCTGCCGATGTTATGTGTGTCACCCTGGCCTGGATGCCACAAATATAATAAAGCTGTGTCTGAGAGCAAGGGGGAGGTTCTCTGGTCAGGGGAACATTAGCATGCAATACCTCCTGTCTCAGGCCAGTAGGGGGAGCAGGCTGCCCCTATAAAAGCTGGAACTGGGGGCAGGGTTAGAGAGAACTGGACGACCTGTCTCTGGATTGAGAGGTGTCCCAGAGCAGAGAGAGACAGTTGTATTGCACCCTAAGAGGACGTGTGGCGGTAGGAGAGCCACAAGCCAGGGACAAGAGGTGAAGTGCTCCTGTCCTGGCAGACAAAGAACCCAATTTACCAGACTTTGGCGTCTGAGGCTGTGAGGACTCCACGTCCTACAGCAGAAAACCAATCCGCAGGGGACTGTATGTTCCTTAGCCTAAGAAGCCCGGAGGTTCTGCCACACCAGAAGGGACCAGCAAAGCCGTACCAGGCCGGGAATAGAAAGGGACCCAAGTTGCAAGCCATACGGGCGAGAAGACACGGTGAGCTCGGGAACGTGGGCTGTTACCCTATAAGGAGGAAATAGCCAGAAGGAGCGCAGAGAGCACGGTAGGCCTACACCCTCACCCTGACCAGGGCCAATTTCTCGTTTGCTCTCAGACATCCAGGCCCCCCCTCCTAGCCGGGCCTGTTTGTGGGTCAGTTCACCTGTTCTAGTAAAGACCCTGGACTGCAACCTGTTGTCTGTGTGCTCCTTGCTCCTCCAGCACTAACAGCGCTGGGACGCCCTACACCATCACCCCCATCTTCTACTATACTGCCCTGGGGCCGCACTCTTCCCGTGGGGAGTCACACTACCCCAGCTGCATACACCATCAGCCCCAGCGGTCTGCCTTGCAGCGGCGGTTCGCACTGGCCGCAATCCACGGGTGGCGTAGTCGGACATTGCCAACAGCACATGGCAGACTACCAATGGTCTGACCACCCTGAGCTACGGAACTGGGTTGCCACTACTACCCCCATCGTTTCCCGATTGCCCGGCTCCGAGTGCCCCACGGCCCAGGGGGCGAGTCATTATGCATTTATTAAATATAGCTTGGAACTGGTATCTTGATAATGGCGTTCCATCAATGTGTGATAGGAAGAAATTAATTTGTGATCTGATGGTTATATATGTTTCTACTATTGTTACCCAACTCAGTGTACCGTTTGTGGGTTGTAGAAGTACCCAAGTGCCCCTGCCCGCTGGAACCGTTTTCGATTGGTGTATGCGTAGACGTATTGCATTATTGGCTATGACTACGTCCTGGTGTAATAAGCCTCCACTGGTGGTAATTTTGGATTGAGGGACTAATTCGCTTATGCATAGCGCCCCGCAGAAGGCAATTGCAAATGCAGTAGACAGTAGTGTTGCTTCAAATTGTGAGTGTCATGTTAATGGTGTTAGGGATATGATGTGAGAAATCAGTTTTAGTGACACGGGACGGGACGTCTACACTCCTGACTTGGCTGACCCCTTTTCCACCCTTTTATGGATTGTCTGATGATGAATCTTTGTCACATCTCCCCAATTCAGTAGTTGGAAGTGAAATGCTACTTCGGTCAGACACCGCTGCGCTGACGCCCCTGATATGCCCCTCATCATTAGCTGGTGGAGAAATTCTATGGTGACTTGTGATCTGGCTTGTTCACATTGGTCAACCCGTCTGCCTGCTACTAGTCGTGTCCACTCTTCCCATGCCTTACCGTATGATTGCCACATCGACGGGGCAACTGACGCTCTGATTAATGGCATCAACTATTCGCCACTAGATCCCATAGGGAGGGTGGGCAACTGTTGCCCGATGGGTGGGCGTTGGGGAAGAGCTCTGTGAAAATCTGCCAATTGAATTGTTATAAAGCGTTAGCAGCAGCTTTAGACCCCTCAGCATCGTGGCTAGCGCGGACCCATACATTGTGTTTTAGGCACAGGAATGCTAGCCGGCGTAGTAGGCCTAGCACTGGGAGAGATGATGATGCCATCTTATTAATGCAGTGTGCTAGGCTGTTGTTTTTTGTTATGAAGCGTATATTTTTGTTAGCCAGGCGTGCGCCCCATATTTCTATTGCTACCACTATTGGGAAGAAAAATTATTTTCAGGGCTAGATGCAGCTAAAAATTATTATTAATTTCAAAGCTGGTGGAGCTTGGTATAGATGGCCTAATACAATGAGTCCCACACACTGCTAGAAGGCCAAATATTTTTTCAGAGCTAGATGCAGAAAAAAATTATATTGAATTTGCAACCTGATGGAGGTTAGTATAGATGGACTAATAGAACAAGTCCCACACACTGCTAGAAGCCTAAATATTTTTTCAGAGGTAGATGCAGAAAAAAATTATATTAAATTTGCAACCTGATGGAGGTCAGTATAGATGGACTAATAGAACAAGTCACACACATTGCTAGAAGCTGAAATATTTTTTCAGAGCTAGATGCAGAAAAAAATTATATTGAATTTGCAACCTGATGGAGGTTTGTATAGATGGACTAATAGAACAAGTCCCACACACTGCTAGAAGCCTACATATTTTTTCAGAGCTAGATGCAGCAAAAAATTATATTGAATTTGCAACCTGATGGAGGTCAGTATAGATGGACTAATAGAACAAGTCCCACACACTGCTAGAAGCTGAAATATTTTTTTCAGAGCTAGATGCAGAAAAAAATTATATTGAATTTGCAACCTGATGGAGGTCAGTATAGATGGACTAATAGAACAAGTCCCACACACTGCTAGAAGCCTAAATATTTTTTCAGAGGTAGATGCAGAAAAAATTATATTGAATTTGCAACCTGATGGAGGTTAGTATAGATGGACTAATAGAACAAGTCGCACACACTGCTAGAAGCTGAAATATTTTTTCAGAGCTAGATGCAGAAAAAATTTATATTGAATTTGCAACCTGATGGAGGTCAGTATAGATGGACTAATAGAACAAGTCCCACACACTGCTAGAAGCTTAAATATTTTTTCAGAGCTAGATGCAGAAAAAAAATTATATTGAATTTGCAACCTGATGGAGGTTAGTATAGATGGACTAATAGAACAAATCCCACACACTGCTAGAAGCCTAAATATTTTTTCAGAGCTAGATGCAGAAAAAAAATTATATTGAATTTGCAACCTGATGGAGGTTAGTATAGATGGCATCACCGTGGACTCATACAGTCCAAATGAGGTGATAAAGGCAGAGCATTCCCGTGCCTCGGAGGTCAGGGGAATCTGCCAATATCCCTGGCTCAAATCCATGATGGTCAGGTACTTAGACCCGACCAACTGATCGAGCAGGTCATTGATGCGCGGCATTGTATACGCATCGGTGATCGTGACAAAATTGAGCCCCTTGAAGTCCACGCAGAACCGGGTTGTCCGGTCCTTCTTCGGGACGAGGACCACAGGCGAGGCCCAGGTGCTTCTGGATGGTTGGATGACCCCCAGCTTCAGCATCTTGTCAATCCCCTGGCGCATGTGCTGCTGTACCTCCAGGGAGACCCGGTATGCTGGACACCGGATTGGGGGGTGATCCCCAGTGTCCATGTGATGGATGGCCAACTCTGTCCTTCTGGGCTTGTTGCTGAACACATCCCGGAAGGGGTGTAGGGTTGCCCACAGCTGAGACCGTTGGTCCGAAAACAGCTGGTGGCAAACCTCCATGTCCTCGATGGTCCCACTCGCCCTAGCCTGGGCGAACATGTCCGAGAGGATCTCCGCCTCTCCCTCCTCTGGCAGGTTGCACACGGGGAGGGCGCAGGCCTCCCACTCATGATGTTCCTTTGTCATGTTTACGTGGAAATCCTTCCACCTTCCCTGGGCGTGGTCCAGGGTGAAGGTACAGCATTTAGCCGCTGGTGCATGAGGTACGTGCCTTCCCAAGCCACCTGAGGCTTGTCCTGGGGTATGGGGACCAGTACCCACACCTTTTAACCCACCTGGTAGGTCCTCTTGCAAGCATTCTGGTCGTTCCATTGCTTCTGGCTGGCCTGGGCTTGCGTCATATTATCGTGCACCAGCTGCGCCAAGGCCTGCATTTTGTCACGGAAGTTCACAACATATTCGATGACTGACAATCCAGGGGTGGCTAAGTCCCCTTCCTAGACCTCCTTCACCAGAGTCAGGGGGCCCTGCACACGCCGGCCGTACAGGAGCTCAAAGGGGGAGAACCCCGTTGAGGCCTTTGGAACCTCAAGGTAGGCAAATAGCAGGTGTGGGGCATCTGGCGCAGGTGGTCTGGCAGATCTAACGGGCAGGCTTGACCATTAAGCCAGAAAAGTGCCAGCTGGGTATGAGTGAGGTTCACTACCTGGGACACCGAGTAGGTAGGGGAGCTCTGAAGCCAGATCCAGGGAAGGTGGATGCCATCGCATCCTGGCCCACCCTCAGGACCAAGAAACAGGTGATGCCCTTCCTGGGCACCGCCGGGTACTATAAGAGGTCTGTCCTTCACTATAGTAGCCTGGTGAAGCCCTTGACGGACCTCACCAAGAAGAAGCTGCCCTCCGCAGTCGATTGGACAAATGACTGTGAGTCGGCCTTCCGGGCCCTGAAGATCGTCCTTTCTAGCTCGTTGTACTACAGGCAGCCGACTTCACGTGGCCATTTGTAGTGCAGACCGACGTCAGTGACTTTGACCTCCATGCTGTGCTCAGCCAGGTCGACACTACGGGCCATAAACACCCCTGTTTTGTACGTGAGCTGGAAGCTCCTGCCGAGGGACGTGGCCTATTCCACGATGAAGAAGGAATGTCTGGCAATTGTGTGGGCCCTGCATCTTCTGCAGCCATACTTGTAGGGACGCCAATTCACCATGGAAACAGACCACAATCCCCTCAGCTGGTTACACACTGTATCCATAACGAATGGGAGGTTGCTATGCTGAAGCCTCGCGCTCCAGCAGTACCACTTCGCCATTTGCCACAAAAAGGGCTGCAACCATGGCAATGCCAACGGCTTATCTCGACAAGGGGAAGTTGCAGACAGGCGTGCGGGAACACCAGGTGGTGCTGCCCCCTAGTGCCCACTGAAGGATGGGAAGTGTGAAGAATATTGAAAACATAATCCCGTGTCAATTATTGTGCCTTGTTTGGTGGGGGATTATACAGATCATAGTGTACAGCACTGTAGCCGGACACTCTGTAAGGTAGGGGGCTGTGAGACACAGTGAGTGACAAAACTACCCACCTGCAACTGTGAGATGCCACAGGAGGCCCCCCTGTGGCTTCCAAGCCATGCAGCATGTTCTTTGTATCAGACAATTATAATTCAACACAGAGTTATGGGAATACGATACATCCCATTGATACACCAAATAGATTTTTGGAAACACACAAACCGGATGAATGTCACCCTGGCTTTCAGCACAGTCCAGCACATAGGGAAAGGGAGATACATGGCATAGCTTTGCGTGAGCCCTGGGGCCCCTGTGCTTAGTATTCTTGCATAGCAGGGGCCCGGCTGGATCCGATGACACCAGAACCGGCTCCCTAGGACCGTCCATTAAGGAACTATAGTCCATTATAGTTTTTGGGGCTTTCAGCTGAGAGAGGCCAGGCGTGGAAATTTAGGTTCAGGCAGGAGTGGGAGTGATCCAGAGTGATTAAGAGCCCAGCAACCCTGGCTCCATTGTCTTTTTCCCTGGGAGGTTGCGAGGATATGTGGCACCCCAGGGGGTCAGGTTGCCACAGTGGTAGTAATACCATGTCTGGGAGCAAAACAGGAGTTTCCTGGTCAGGGAACACACTACATGCAACACCTCCTGCCCCAGGCCAGAAAGGGGAGGATCCTGCCCTATATAACTGGATCTGGAGGCGGGGTTAGCTCAGACAGGGCTGTAGTCGAGTTGAGGACACAGAAGTGAGAAGCCAGGGACTGGAGCTTTAGATAGCTCGTCCTAGATAGCATACAAAGGACTGGACACCGGAGTCCGAGGCTGTGGGACCCTTCAGGCCCAGCAGCAGATACCGCAGGGCAGGGGATTGCAGGTCTCCTGGCCCAACAGAAGCCCGGAGGCTCAGCCACGCGAAAGGACCAGTACCGCCACAGAGGAGCGAGGAATACATACGGGTGAGCACAGCACATCACACTCAGGGACGTGGGCTACAACACGACTATAAGCGGGATAGCCAAAGAGTACAGTCAGAACATCAGGCCTACAACTCCACCTGGCCAGGGGAATTCTAGGATTGCTCCCGGACTGACCAGGCCCTCATCCCTAGCAAGTACTCCCGTTGGGGCCTATATAATTACCACCAGTAAAGACCCTAGGACTGCACTGCAAAGACTCCGTGCTATCATTACTGATCCAGGCACTATCACCACCATCATCCATACACGCTGCCCTGAAGCTACACTCTTCCTGTGGGGAGTTGCACTACCTTGCTGCACATGCCACCAGCTTCAGAGGACTGCTCCGCAGCGGCGGTTTCCAATAACCGCATTCCACAGGTGGCGTAGTCGGACTATATATAACAGAGACACATAGACTAGCCTGGTTTGACCGCCCTGGGTCACGGACCGGGTCACCGCCACGGTGACTACAACCACCAGCATCTACAGGCCCGGCTCCGGGTATCCCCACTGCCCAGGGGGCGTGTCAGATACATCGTGTGGGAGAAGTCCTGCACAAAGAGAGAGGGCCCCACAAGCCTCCCATGTGGCAGCCCCTCCCCCGCAAGCCAGGCTTTTCATCTGACTGGTAATTGACTCTTAATAACTGCTCTATATCTTTTGGAACCACTACTATTGTGTTTGCATCTCTCATCATTCGAGCAGCAAAGAGACCCAGCTACCTTCCAGAGGGCCATAGACCAGATCTTAGCCCCTCACAAAAAGTACGCCACAGCTTACCTCGATGATATTGTGATATTCAGCCCGGATTGGGGAAATCATCTGCAGAAGGTCCAGGCCGTACTGGATGCTTTGAAGAAAGGGGGGTTTACCATAAACCCAAAGAAGTGTGCCGTTGGGAATAAGAAGGGAAAATACCTGGGCTACATCTTTGGAAGAAGCATAGTAAAGCCACAAGTGAATAAGGTGGAGGCAGTCCAAAATTGTCCGAAACCGGTCTCCAAGGAACAGCTTCAAGCATTTCTGGGAATGGTGGGATACTATCATAGGTGTATCCCAAATTTCGCCATGATAGCCATACCCCTGACCAACCTTCTTAAGGGCACGAAGACGTCAATGGCCAAATGATCTCTTGAAGCAGAGATGGCATTCCAAGAGTTGAAACTCAGGACTACATGTCTTCATCTTTCATGTGAACACAGGCCTGGGAAGCTGCACAGTAACACAGATGCCAGTTTAGACTCCCCTGTTTGGTGACTGAAATTGCCAAGACCTATGGCTTTGGGCAGAGGGGGGGAATATGTGACAAAGTCACTGGCAAAGTACTGGAGGGGAGATATGTAGCACTGAGATTGTTACCACCAGTAATTCAACATAGGAAAAAGGTTCTAGCACACGAGGGGGTTAATCAACCATCTTTAGTGCTAGGATGATTGAACACCTGTAGAAAGGGAGGAGGTCAGAGGATAAAAATCCCAGCCTTTAGAGCATTTGGTGTGGGGAGGGCCTGGAGGTGAAAGCTCTGAGCTGTTTTGTCTTGTGAAGGAAAGCTAAATCTTGGATTGTTTGTTCCTGAAGCTGGTGGTTACCCGTAGGAACAAGGACTGTGCCATACGTTATGGTTATGTTTTTCCTGTTAGGCCAGAAAGGCCGTGTTTGTTTTGCTAACATTACTGTAGTTTATGCAGGGCTCTTAATAAACTCAGCAAATTTAAAGAGACAGTGTTCCTGTGTACCTCTATGTGCAACCGAGTGAGCCGATCTACCACAGTAATATCTTTTATAGATGGAAATTACTCTTTAATGCCAATTAACCCAGATCTTGGTGAGACCAATAGATGATCTAATGGGGGAATGTTCCAGCGGCATATGTTCTGGCTTTTTTCAACATGCCCATTATTTTTTTTCTGCCCGGTCATTTTGTTCTTTTGATATTTAGATATACAAAAACTAAAAAAACACAGACCTCACACTTAAAATGAGGGGTATCCTTTATTTGGTCAAGCTTTCAGTCCATATCAGAAGCAATGGAGCAATATCATTACTTGGTGCCTAGCCACATCTTGCAGTGATCACTTCAGGGCAGAAAGAAAATTGTTGACTGATGAATCAACAGCTTTACTCACCAAAAGGCAATGAACTTGAAGGTTGCAAAGTTCTACATTAGGCAACAGTTGTCTTGAACAGAGGTAGACAATTTGGTGGCCTGACACCTGCCACACTTTACTGACACTTGTCACAGCCTGCTGGCAATCTCTTTAGCAGTTCCTCCTCCTCTTCGGTAAAGTCTTTTCGTCAGTATGCACACATTTATGATGCCTATCAAAGCCCTTCTTTTGGTCATCTTATTTGGAAGAAATGCACCGCAATAACTTGTCTAATAATTTGTTCAGACAGTTACCATGTATTAAGTAATGCAGAAAAAATATTTCAGCTCACCTGGGTCAGCCTGCTCGGTCCATTTTCTCATGAGGCATGGTGCTCGGATTCTAGAGATCCCCGTCTGGGAGACATTAGGCTGTGATGAAAGGGTAGTTATCCGGAAACTCGTGAAATTGACTTAAAAAATAGCCTTTATTTTGAAAAAAATAAAAAACATGAGACCATAGTGCAAATAAAAGCATACAGAGGCTAACGCGTTTCGGGTACATAGATCCTTACTCATGGCATAGCAGTTACCATGTATTATTCTTTCATGCTCAGGCATGCTACAACACCAGCCTCTTAACCATCTCTAGTGTGACATCTTCATACCTAGGCATTAGCTTTCAGATACCTTTTGGCTGGCTAGCTCTTTGCATTGTTGGCAGCTTATCTTCACTATATTTGCAAATGCACTATAAACTAGCAGAAGTCAGCTAGACTCTGTGGTGGCAATCCACACTCTTTCTCTGTAATACTGATACTTTCTCATTCAGATAGGCTAGTCTCCTGCATCTAAAACAAACTATACTGACAACATCTCAAGCTAAAAGCTTTGTATAGGCTTCTTTTCACTGGGACTTGGTATAGTGCACTTTTATAGTGAGTGCTACTCACCCCCACTTGTTAGTTTGCTATGGTGCAGACTGCTGCACATTTCTCTTCCTGCCAACACGTGTCTGACCTCTGGTGGCCGAAAACAAGAATCTTTTACGTTGGGGTCTCCACTACAACAGTCCCCTCTAGCAAGTAATAAAAAAAATTCTTACTTTTTTTTTGCCCAAATTGCTTCCTGTATGATTATTAAAAGAGCACAGGTACAGAAAAATCCAAATCTTTAAGATTTAGATACAAGAAATATAGCTGGTGGTTGTTGATAATGCTATGCAATATATTTAATGTACATGGATAAACATAAAATAGACATTTCCTTTATTACGTAAAGGACATGTATAATTTTGCAACTATTTTTATTGTTTCAATGTATGTAAAATAAAGCAAAAAACGAATCATACTCGATACCACGAGTGGGATACCATGACGGAGAGGGGCCAGAAGATTGCAGCGGCTGTTTACACAAACTCCTGCATGTTAGAACCCTCCTGTTAGTTTTTTCTATCTTGTGTTTTGCGGTCACAAGACCATCTGCCTTTATATTCCAGCTCCGCCCTTCTGGCTGTGCTGGACTTCAGTGTTGTTTGACTGTTTTGCTAGCCTGGTGCTTCGGTGCCTTTCTCTGTCAGTTTGCTTGGTCCTCTGGAACTCTAGTACTTTTTGTCAGTTTGTCTTTTGTGTTCTACAACAATTTCTGTTTAGGAGGTGTCCCATTTTTTTCCCAGTCCTTAGTTCTATAAGGGACCCCTCCCTTAATTCTATAGGTCTTCGTTCAGACTAGCCGAGAACGAAGGGGGGTCTGTTCACTAGGAACAGGCAGCCCGCTACATTGTAGGGATTCAGCTTAGTCTTACTGTAGGGACAGTTTTCCCCTTTCTTTCCTTAGTTCTTGTTGCAGATCATAACAGTAAGTCCAGCCCAAAAAACTTAAAGGAAAGAAATTCGGAGATCAGTATGGCTTCCGTCCAGGATTTGGCTCAATGCCTGCAGGGATTGTCTCTGGAGGTGGCCGAGCTTCAGCAACACGTGAGTAGCTGTTCTGGAGCGCATTTTGTCGAACCGAAGGTAGGACTGACGAATGTTTTTTATGGTAAACAGCAAGATTTTTTTTCCTTTAAAAATGTTTGTTTGTTATATTTTCGTTTGAGACCAAGATCCTCTGGGAATGAATAACAGCGCATTGGTTTTATTATGTCACTTTTGCGCAAAGAACCACAGGGGTGGGCCTTTTCTCTCCAACCTAATGATCTGTGTTTAAGTTCTGTTGAAGAATTTTTTCTGCTATGGAGCTATTATATGACGATCCTAATCGAATCTCATCTGCTGAATCAGAACTTAGACGATTGAATCAGGGATCAGATGATGTTGAAAATTATTGCACACACTTCAGGAGATGGGCTTCAGAAGTTAAATGGAATGATTCTGTGCTGAGATGTTTATTTCTTGCTGGTCTGAGTGAAAGGGTTAAGGATTTGCTAATTACATTCCCTGCACCTGAGACTCTGCAGGAAGCTATGCAGTTAGCTGTTCGTGTGGACAGGAGACTGAGGTCCAGGGTGAATGATGTAAAGACTCCTGTAACGTCAGGTCCTAGTTCCCAGAAATTCTGCTCTGACAGCGGAGAACCAATGGAGGTGGGGGCAATGTCACTCTGCTCTCAGGAAAGAGACCGGAGATTCACCGAGGGTTTATGTCTTTATTGTGGTAAAGCTGACCATTTGATTAAGTATTGTGAGCGTCGTTTAAGTAAAGGAAAAAAAAAGGTCAGTTACGCCCGTATAGCTTGTTTACGCTCTGCAGGAGTATTTCTTTCTGGGAGTACTACTCTGCAGGGAGATTTGATTGAATTTCAGGTATTTGTGGATTGTGGCTCAACACTTAATGTAATTGATAAAGGGTTTTTGGAAAACCTTAAATTGAAATCCAAACCTTTGTCATCAGCTATTTCTGTGGTTGCAATTGATAACACTCCTTTGAAATGTATTACTCACAAGACTGCTGCATTTTCCCTCACTATCAATGGAGTTCACCAAGAAATTTTGGACTTGGTTGTTTTGGATAATTTACCCTCTCCAGTTGTTCTAGGATTGCCTTGGTTAAAACTGCATAATCCTTTATTGGACTTGTCTACTAATGTGATTAAGTCTTGGAGTCCGAAGTGCTATGATAAATGTTGTAATGGTCGCATTGCGACTGTGGAAAAAGGGGAATTACCGGTACCTATTCAGGATTTTTGGAGGTTTTTTTCGGAGGAGGAGTCGCAAGTTTTACCTCCTCATAGGGATTATGATTGCGCCATTGAGTTTGTTCCGGGTGCTACTCTTCCCAAATGTCGCTTGTTTAATCTAACTATCCCTGAAAGAAAGGCTTTGGAGGAATACATACAGACTAGCCTGGCTGCTGGTCACATTAGACCTTCTAAGTCGCCTGTGGCAGTTGGATTCTTCTTTGTTAAAAAAAGGTCAGCGGTTTACGTCCATGTCTGGATTTTCGTGAAATTAATAAGATTACCGTACGCAATTCCTAACCATTGCCGTTAATTCCTGACTTGTTTAACCAGTTAGTGGGAGCCAAGTGGTTCTCCAAAATTGATCTCCGGGGAGCATACAATTTGTTACGAGTGAAGGAGGGTGATGAATGGAAAACTGCTGTTAACACTCCGGTAGGTCATTTTGAGAATCTGGTGATGCCTTTTGGTCTTACCAATGCACCTGCAGTTTTTCAGAACCTTATTAATGACATCCTGAGACCTTTGATTGGTAAGAATGTGGTTGTGTATTTGTATGACATTTTGATTTATTCACCAGATCTGGAGTCCCATTGGCAGAGTATACGTGAAGTTTTGCAGTTATTGAGTGATAATTCACTCTTTGCTAAACTGGAGAAATGTGAGTTTGCTGTGCAGAAAATTAGTTTTTTGGGCTACATTGTCTCCAGCGAGGGCTTTGAGATGGACACTGTGAAGGTTCAGGCTGTGCAGGAATGGCCTAGGCCTATTGGTTTGAAATCTATACAGAGATTTTTGGGTTTTGCCAATTATTACAGGAAATTCATTAAGAATTTTTCTGTAATTGTTAAACCTCTAACTGATCTCACCAGGAAAGGTGCGAATACGGCCCAGTGGACTACTGAGGCCATTGAAGCGTTTGAGTATCTCAAAGAGAGGTTCAGTTCTGCCCCTATCCTTATACAGCCTGATGAGACCCAAGCCTTTTATGGTCGAGGTCGATGCTTCATCGGTGGGGGTTGGAGCAGTTTTGTCTCAGGAGAACAAGGGTGGAGTACATCCTTGTGCATTCTTTTCGAGGAAATTTTCGGAAACCAAACTGAATTATGATGTTGGAAATCGGGAGTTGCTGGCTATTAAACTCGCGTTTGAACATTGGCGTCATTTTTTGGAAGGCGTAAGATTTCCTATTCAGGTTTTCACAGATCATAAGAATTTGATCTATCTGGATGCTGCCAAGCGCTTGAATGCCCGTCAAGCTAGGTGGGAACCTTTTTTTTCTCGGTTTCATTTTTCTGTTACCTATATCTCTGGTACTAAGAATGTTAAAGCCGATGCTTTATCTCGCAGCTTCTCTCCTATGGTCGGTGCCGAGGAGGAGGAGAGCATTTTACAGAAAGGAGTTGTGGTGGCGGCGTTGGACTCCGTTTTGGAGAATGGGATTCTGAAAGCTCAAGACGATGCTCCATCTAACACTCCCCATGGGAGGTTGTTCGTGCCTAGAGCCTTTAGGAGAGATTTGTTTGTGGAGTGTCATGAGTCTCTGTTGGCAGGTCATCCAGGAATTTCTGAGACTAAGAGACTGATCAGTCGCAGTTTTTGGTGGCCTGGATGGCAGAAGGAAGTCATCAAGTGGGTGCGTCAATGTACTGTGTGTGCTAGGTCAAAGGTTTCACATACTCCTGCTGCGGGGTTGCTTTGCCCTCTGGAAGTTCCTAGTGCGCCTTGGACGCATCTCACAATGGATTTTATTACTGATCTTCCTTTGTCTGAGGGTTCTACTGTCATCTGGGTGGTCGTGGACCGTTTTAGTAAGATGTGTCACTTGGTTCCATTCATTAAGTTGCCCTGCGCCAAGACACTTGCTAAGGCGTTTGTTAAGGAGATTGTCAAATTCCATGGCGTTCCCACAGATCTTTCTGATAGAGGACCTCAGTTTGTGACTCGCTTTTGGCGTGCCTTTTGTGACAGGTTGGGAGTCCATTTGTCATTTTCGTCTGGGTATCATCCTGAGTCTAATGGACAGACTGAAAGAAAGAACCAGGATGTAGAACAGTTTTTGCGTTGTTTTGTGGCGCACAATCAAGAGGGGTGGTCTGAGTTTCTGCCTCTCGCAGAATTTGCTCTTAACAATCATACATCCTCCTCAGCTGGGTGTTCTCCTTTTTTTTGTTGTACTGGGAGACATCCGTCTTTTGGTTCGTTCTCCAAATTAGGGTCGGCGGTGCCGGAGGAGAATTTTTCCGGTGATTTGGAGAGAGTTTGGACTAATGTGCGTTGCAACCTTCAAGAGGCTAACAAGAAGTCCAAGAAGTATTTTGACAGGAAACGTAAAGAGGTTTTGTTTACTGTGGGTGACATGGTTTGGTTGTCCTCGAAGAACCTGTGGTTGAGGATTCCCTCTAAAAAACTGGGTCCTAAGTTTGTGGGTTCATTTAAAGTGCTTCAGGTTGTTAACCTGTCTGCTGTTAGGTTGGATGTTCCTACTTCCTGGAAGATTAATCCTGTGTTTCATGTTTCCTTGTTGAAAAAGGCTGACATATCTGATAGGGAAGCCACTGTCACAGTTCCCCCTGTGGTGGAAGACGGCGAATTTGAAATTTCGCGTATCTTGAATTCTAGATGGCATAGAGGGAGATTACAGTATCTTGTCTCCTGGAAGGGTTTTGGTCTCTAAGACAACTCCTGGGTAAGGAAGGATGATGTCTCTGCTCCTAGGCTTGTTAAAGCTTTCCACAGGAGGTTTCCGGATAGGCCTGGGCCTGGAGGATCCTCATAAAAGAGGGGGTACTGTTAGAACCCTCCTGTTAGTTTTTTCTATCTTGTGTTTTGCGGTCACGTGACCATCTTCCTATATATTCCAGCTCCGCCCTTCTGGCTGTGCTGGACTTCAGTGTTGTTTGACTGTTTTGCTAGCCTGGTGCTTCAGCGCCTTTCTCTGTCAGTTTGCTTGGTCCTTCTGGGACCTCTAGTACTTTTTGTCAGTTTGTCTTTTGTGTTCCACAACAATTTCTGTTTAGGAGGTGTCCCATTTTTGTCCCAGTCCTTAGTTCTATAAGGGACCCCTCCCTTTATTCTATAGGTCTTCGTTCAGACTAGCCGAGGACGAAGGCGGGTCTGTTCACTAGGAACAGGCAGCCCGCTACATCGTAGGGATTCAGCTTAGTCTTACTGTAGGGACAGCTTTCCCCTTTCTTTCCTTAGTTCTTGTTGCAGATCATAACACTGCACTAATTAGAACTGCTTCACCATCCTATTAAACAATCCAGGTTTTCCTTGCTCTGTCACTGCAAGGGTTAATCGGTTCAGTTGATCTCCTGGAACTCTCCATCCTGAAGTGTCTCAGCTGTCTTGTGTTGGCCACTCCCTTCTGATATACAAGCTCACCACTGGCACTTGGGAGTTGCCAGTGATAGTTTTTCCACTTCCTTGTTTGGAGTTATAGGAGAAGTTCAGTGTTTGGAGTTGGTGGTTGGAGAGTTTTTCAGGAGATTTCTGCATGGAGTTGGTTTGTGTGTTCATCCTTATCCGCTCTTATTTGGTTTCTCCTTCCTATTCCTCCCGTTTCCCACTCTGTTGTTTTGTGAGTGTATTTTTATGATTGTAGTTTTCTTTTATCTATGTCTATTTACCCCTGTCTGTCTGGTTAGTGTTTACCTATGCAATTCAAGCCTCACACCTCCCTGGGTGGGAAAGAAACAGATAAGGATTAAGATAGGAGCATAGAAAAGTACAAGACTCTGGCATCTGCACAATCGGGGTTAATCCAGGGGACAAGGATAGCCTAGGGCGCCCCTAGTTCATGGGATTGGGTAGGTGCCTACAGTCCCGTGACACCACCTATCTGAAAAATGCACATTGCCGGGGATCTTCCTGGCATAGTTGGTAACATTTCTGGGGGCATTTAACAGCCAACTCTGTCCCATGAACTCCTGCACATTGCAGTGATTTCCTGGTCTACTCACTTTAGGAAAGTTTTACATAAACCCCACCCATTCCATCAAGGAGTCCTGGGAGACCCAGAACAGTTGGCAACGGTGTTCTGGTGGTAGTTCTTGAGACTCTAGATTCAGTTCCATTGTTAGAAATCTAGGTTTGTACCCTGTACCCCAAATGTACCCTTGATGTGCAACCCCCATGAAACTTGTCTTATGCTTGTACCTGAGCTTGAGTCCTGGTATGATGAGCATGAGCCTGTTGCAACTCTGCTGCTTGTCTTGTAGCTCTGCCGCCTATCCCATGTCCAGTATTTTATAACCCTGGACCTGTGCTTCTGTCCAGTGCCCTACATTAGTTTATGTAATAATCTGCTCTTCCGCGACTGCATACTCACTTCTGCTATTCCTGTACAAACTCATCTCAGTTGGGTTCCTGTGTCATGTCTCCTGAATGTTGCATCCAACTATATCCAGAGACTGCACCAAAACCCTAAAATCTGCATTTGATGTTTTATACCGATTATTACAGTTTTATTTTCGCAAGCTCGACTCAGCTTTCCTTCTTTCCTAACTCAGCTCAGCAACTACTTTTACTCCATTCCCCTTCAGTAGCCTAGCTTATGTACTGAACCGTAACATAAACCCTGTGGCGTTTCATTCTTCAATGATACTTACATCTATTCTCTCCAGATATTTTGTAGGTTCTTAAGAAGTAGTGAACAGATAGAAGGAAATATGACTGCAAAATCTGACTACACAAGGTTTCTTTGTAGTCTGTGACCATGGATACTTATACGTCTGGAAATAACCTGCATACACCAAACAGTAGGTTATCTAAAAGGGTTAGTAAAGTTGCATAAAAAATTGGTTGCAGTGTGGCAGATATTCCCCTTATACGGCTGGGACTACATAACGACTTTTAGTTGAGGACAAATCGCAAATGTGATGTGACTTTTTTGGGAGGAAGTTGAAAAAGTGACATTTTCAATTTATTGGCAAGTATTATACATCAGTGCAAATTTTTCCCCATAGCCTCAGCCTAATATACAAGTCTAGTCTACTTTCTTTGCTTTTCCTGAGTTGGTTCTGGGTCGCAGCCTGCACATCACGCCGTCCATGGGACGCAGGGTGCCGCTGTCCATAATCCGGAGGTTCTGTCCTTCCACAAGCTCAAACTGAAATCTCTGGAGGAGCTTGGCCATGACAACCTTGGCTTCCATCTGTATACAAGGAGAACATATATAATTACTCATATCTGATTTATATCCCCCAGATCTTCCTCAGATTTGTCCCTGTTGGCGCCATCATCTCTACCAGAGGCTTCCAGAACTCACCTGTGCGAAGACTTGACCAATGCAAGAACGTGGCCCCAAGGAGAACGGGAAGTATGAAAAATATGGCCTGTGTGCGTAAAGAAATGAGTTAAAAGCAAGGTAATGTTAAATATATACTTCTTGACTCCTTTCGTGACCATTGTACAGTAGTCACCCATTAGTCTGGAGAAACGTTGGTGCCACTTAGTTCTTGGTAACCAAACATTAAAGGGGGCCTCTGCAAAATGAAGCATTACACGGTGTCCACTGAAATCTATGGGCATTGTGTGCATTGATTGGGCGTGTTGTGCCCCTCCAAGAAAGAGGAGCTCTTTGTAGCCAGTCTGAATGACCTAAAATGCTCAAAAATAAAAATAAATTAAGCATAGTCACTTTAGAGATCAGCCTGCTACTCGTCTTCCAAAGCTGCACAGATCTCCCCTTAAGTCTTCGTTTCTCCCTTTTCCACATAACAGACATATGACTACTGCGGTCACTGCAGAAAATCTTTAAGACTGAAGGTACTCCCTTCTATCCCCTGAATATTTGACAATGGATTTTCCCTTAAAAAAATTAAAGAGGAAATAAAAGTATATTTACTTGGGAGCGTCTGGGTGGAATCTGTCAGGATTGAATACAAGAGGGTCCGGAAAAAAACGCTGCATTCTTCCCATGATGTATGAGTTAAACTGAAGGGGAAAAATATGAAGATAAAAAGTTAATTAAGATAATCATAAAAAAGATACAGCAAACAATACATACACATATTCATAACTTTAGAAACTATTCCAGGGCACTACTGAAGGAAAGGACCAACAGGAAGACCTCAAGAACGGTAAGGAGGTCTCCTTGGCTTTCAGTATTATGAAGCGTCTAATCCGTTATTAGTGGGAACTGACGTGGAAACAGGATATATAGGATATTATCTGCATATTCACAACTTATTTTAATTGTTCCAATTCATCTAAAATGAAATAACGTTGAGAATTGGAAACCTAAATTTTTTGTCAGCTCCTAGGTGTCTCCATGTAAACAGACAACAAACACACTTTGTGTAGTCAGATCCTTCTTTTATTTGACCACTACTTTTTACCAACCTCTGAAATGAATTGTAGAACGACATGGGGGCTTTGATGGTGCTACGAAGACTACTCAAGGTTTATTTGTTATTTGTTATCATGGAGACACATAAGTTTGCATGGGACCTGTAAACACAAAAAGATTTTTCACAGGGGTTTCCCCAAGAATGATATTAATCACCTATCCACAGGATGATGAATGTCTTATCAATGGGGCTCAACTACATTAAACCCCTATAAACTCTTGAACAGTTGTACAAATCTCTTGTTACTCCTCATGGCGCAGCACGATCATGCATGACGGCTGCTGTTCTATGCAATAAGGAGGGTGTTAGGCGTTTGCTAGATTTGAAATGGGTTCAGAACCATCAGTGGATTTTGTGGTCTCCCATTCCAGTCCTACCAGGGCTGATGCTGCTCAGCATCATCATCAGTCCCAACGCCTAGCTGGTCCACGAGAGGTACAGGTTGTCTCTTGGGTCTTTGTTCCTAGCAACATGAAGGATCGATTTGCTGAGGGAGACAGGGCTGCTAAAGCCTAAGTCCAGGATTCTCTGTACAGAGCATGCCCGTGACATGGCGGACCATGATTGGTGGTTTGGGAGTCAGCTGATCCGGTGACCTGGCACCGCCTGATTGGTCGCGAGTGACGTCACCAATGGTGCGACGGTGGGCAGGGCTTAATCTTTAAAAAGCCCGCCCACAAACATGGCGGCGCGCTCTGATCATTGAGCTGTGATGGTGTTGTGTGGACGCTTGGTCTCTTGGGCTCCACGTGTGCTTTAGTTTCTGGCAGGCAGGTTTAGTGGAAATAGGCAGGTAGCTTCATCTCACAGCCTGGCTCCGACAAAGGGGTCGCCTTACACCCCAAGCAGTCTGCAGACACCCTATTCCCGGTACCACCTGTAAGCCATGTGGAGAGTTACTCCTCAGTCCGGTAGCACGCCGGCTGGGAGCACGTATTCGCCGGCGTGAGTCACACACGCATCCTACCGCCAACTGTGTAGTTCCTGTGCTGCAACAGGACTACAGATATATTATTTATCGCACATCTCTCGTGCAGTTAACGGAGATAGTGCGAATCCCTATTCCCGTCCCGGTGTGCTGTAACACTGAAGGGATTGTCATTTAAGTTGGTTGTTTTATCTTCTCACCCGGAAGGTGTTCGGCCGCAGTCTTCCAGGCTGCACCGCGGACCCCGGGTTCGGTTGCTTTCCATTATTTAACAAAGTTGTTTGCAACCGTCCCCTTAACAGTGGGTCTATCTCTCTCAATCCCAATTGCAGTGAGGAAGAACAAGGGATTAGACTTTCAATTTTACTGATTGGTGGGAGTCCCCAGTGGAGATCCTATGACTAGAAATGTGATTAGCAGAAAAAACACCAGTAAGTAAAGGAATTTATTGGCCACTAATATTGATGGCCTTTCCTTAGGCATTAATATTTCGTCAGTTGGGTTACAATTTCCAGGAATCTCATCCGTTTTCACAACAAATATTATTCCGAGTTCTTTTATTTGTTTGCTCAGACACAGTGCCATCCATAAAGATGTGGCAGTGCCTGGTACTGCATCCTTATACTGAACCATGGACCATACCGACAACGTTGCTTTTGGTGGGATCTTCAAACCATCAATGATATAGTCTTCCTCTAATGCTCTTGAAGTACCCGGTGCTGTAGGATATAATCGCAAAGTCTCTTTCAGAACCTAGAAGATATAACGACAGGTCATTTATGGGAATAGGATGGATGGTGGAGAAGCAATGTGGACATCGCTACTATCCCAGACCCAGATAGTGAGATCATAATATATATTATTACAAAAACCTCCTTAATTTGATGGATCCCAACAAACACTATCAGAAATAAATGTCTTACTATGGTCACCATCACATATAATCCAAAGCCATGACACCAGAGCCTAATATCATGTGATGAGGATCAACGTTCCTACAAATATCTGGACGCATCATAAACCTCCTTGTGTGTACAAGCACCTGGTTCAGATATTGCAGCTTCCCAATATCTTCATACTCAATGTCTCGTTTGGCACCAATGACTTCATCTACTTCTGCCTGGGCCCTGAAAAGGTAATATATATTTTTGCACTTGGAAACCATAGAAAAAAACATTTATCAACAAAAACCTTTTTCCTGTTTCATCACACAGACATGGGCATTATTAAATGGCCACAGAATAAGCTTCCAGTCTGACAATAGTCCAATTCCTGTTTCAGTTTTGCTTGCAAATGATATGTTAGACTCAAAAAGAGTTGACATGTAAGGGTTGTGCACAGGTGGTGGGGTGCGTCTCGTTCCATGGGTGGTGTTCTCTGCTCGGCCATGACACACTTCTCACCTCACACCTGTTTGTGGCGCTTCCTCGTCCTCACTCTCAGACGTTAATACTTCACCTTGTAGACAACAGCTTCGCTCACTTTCAGCCTATCGCTGTTATACAGCAGAACACCCTGACAATCATGTGCAGCAATCTCTCCTTTACTATAGAAGGGTTGGTCTCCCTTTGCCCAGGACATCACATCGGAGGCGGGGGGAGATGAGAGATGCACATGTGGGGGGGGGAGATGAGAGATGCACATGTGGGGGGGGGGGATGAGAGATGCACATGTGGGGGGGGGGAGATGAGAGATGCACATGTGGGGGGGGGGAGATGAGAGATGCACATGTGGGGGGGGGAGATGAGAGATGCACATGTGGGGGGGGGGAGATGAGAGATGCACATGTGGGGGGGGGGGAGATGAGAGATGCACATGTGGGGGGGGAGATGAGAGATGCACATGTGGGGGGGGGGGATGAGAGATGCACATGTGGGGGGGGGGAGATGAGAGATGCACATGTGGGGGGGGGAGATGAGAGATGCACATGTGGGGGGGGAGATGAGAGATGCCCATGTGGGGGGGAGGGAGATGAGAGATGCCCATGTGGGGGGGGGGAGATGAGAGATGCCCATGTGGGGGGGGGGAGATGAGAGATGCACATGTGGGGGGGGGAGATGAGAGATGCCCATGTGGGGGGGGGAGATGAGAGATGCCCATGTGGGGGGGGGGGGATGAGAGATGCACATGTGGGGGGGGGGAGATGTGAGAGGCACATGTGGGGGGGATGAGAGATGCACTTGTGGTGGAGGGGGATGAGAGAGGTGCACATGTGGTGGAGGGGGATGAGAGAGGTGCACATGTGGGGGAGGGGGATGAGAGAGGTGCACATGTGGGGGAGGGGGATGAGAGAGGTGCACATGTGGGGGAGGGGGATGAGAGAGGTGCACATGTGGGGGAGGGGGATGAGAGATGTGCACATGGGGGGGAGGGGGATGAGAGATGTGCACATGGGGGGGTGGTGAGAGCTGCACATGTGGGGGGATGAGAGAGGGGCACATGTGGGGGACGGGGATGAGAGATGTGCACATGGGGGGGTGAGAGATGTGCACATGGGGGGGATGAGAGATGTGCACATGGGGGGGATGAGAGATGTGCACATGGGGGGGTGGGTGAGAGATGTGCACATGGGGGGGTGAGAGCTGTGCACATGTGGGGGTTTGAGAGCTGTACATGGGGGGGGTTTGAGAGCTTGCCATGGGGGGGGTTGAGAGCTGCACATGGGGGGGGTTGAGAGCTGCACATGGGGGGGGGTGAGAGCTGCACATGGGGGGGGTGAGAGCTGCACATGGGGGAATTGGGAGTAGGGGGATAATGAGCTGCACATAATGAATGTGGGGTGGGGGAGAGTAAATGATAAATGATGATGGGGTGGGGAGAGCACGGACATGATATAATGAATTGGGGCAGGGGGTGCATGTAAATAATGAATGCGGGGAGCAGGAAGTATAGAGTAGGGGGCGTTGCGGATGCAGGAGTGTAACTGGTAACAAATTGGCGGAAAGAGTAGAGGTTCTAATTAAATTATATATTAAGTGCCTATTTACAGTTAATGGGGGCACCGTGGTGGATTACAATTTATATTTGGAATGGTAGGTGGCATAATAACTAACCATATATTGATGGTGGATGCACGTCTGTATTCAGCTGCGTAATGTAGAAGTTGGAGAATGTGCTCTAGATAACTGTGTTATTTTATGCAGAGACGAGACCTGGCTGGAAGACGTGATGGCGGTCTGTGCTGGATGAAGGAGAAAAGCGTAGCTGAAGGACTTCACCTAGAGACGTCACCAGTGAGTCAGTGTATTACATGTACACTTACACTATATACTATGTACTGGGCTCCTGTGTATAATGTCACTGGTGATCACTGTATTACCTGTACACTATATACAGAGCTCCTGTGTATAATGTCACTGGTGATCACTGTATTACCTGTACACTGACACTATATACAGAGCTCCTGTGTATAATGTCACTGGTGATCACTAGATTACCTGGACACTTACATTATACATACCATGTATAGAGCTCCCGTGTATAATGACACTTATGGTAATATTAGTAATGTGGTGGTAATATTAGTAATATGGTGGTAATATGTGGTCTGGTCATGGTGTGGCAGTTTTTCCCCCTTCTGTGTGGTATTATTCGGTCACTATGTTGTGGTAATATGTGGTCTGGTCATGGTGTGGCGGTATTCCCTGTATGTGGTATTATTGATCATTTTAAAAAAAATGTATATGACACATTCCCTTAAAGAAAACTAAATAAAAATATATCTAAAAAGAGTATTGGATATTTTAAGAAAATTTTAATAGGTTAGAGTAGGGCCCGGCCAGAAGAGTCTACCTTATCGTGGTGGCGGCTTTAAAAATCTTTTGGCCAAAACAAAAGCTGCTGGCTATGTATGTGGCGCCGTCACATGGCCGAACGTCAGGAGAACCTGGTGGCAGCGACGTGGACGAGCGCCAGGATTCTGCAGGGATCGCATGGGGGTAAGTATAACAAGTTTTATTTTTTTTAAATACAATTAATTAACTAGGAGTGGGGGGGAATCAGAGATGCACATGGGGGGGATGAGAGATGCACATGGGGGGGATGAGAGATGCACATGGGGGGGATGAGAGATGCACATGGGGGGGATGAGAGATGCACATGGGGGGGATGAGAGATGCACATGGGGGGGATGAGAGATGCACATGGGGGGGATGAGAGATGCACATGGGGGGATGAGAGATGCACATGGGGGGGATGAGAGATGCACATGGGGGGAGATGAGAGATGCACATGGGGGGGTGAGAGATGCACATGGGGGGGTGAGAGATGCACATGGGGGGAGATGAGAGATGCACATGGGGGGGATGAGAGATGCACATGGGGGGAGATGAGAGATGCACATGGGGGGAGATGAGAGATGCACATGGGGGGAGATGAGAGATGCACATGGGGGGGGATGAGAGATGCACATGGGGGGGATGAGAGATGCACATGGGGGGGATGAGAGATGCACGGGGGGGCATGAGAGATGCACGGGGGGCATGAGAGATGCACGGGGGGGTGAGCTGCACATGGGGGGGATGAGATCTTCACATGGGGGGGATGAGATCTGCACATGGGGGGGAATGAGAGATGCACATGGGGGGGTTATGTTTACATAACTTTGTTGCCTTATGAAGGGAGGGGGGGGGGGGGCAAAAATTTCTTGCACAGGGGCCCACTACAGTCTGTGTCCGCCCCTGTCGGAGATGATCATTCTTAGTGCTTTCAAGAAAATCCCTTCATACTTTTTGGCCTCGAAGTGGTGCAATAGTTTACCAGCCCAACCTATACCCCATTTTGAATTCTGCCTGCTCAATTGCCCTCTGTGACTGACCCCCAAGTGGAGGGAAAAACAGAAATACATAAAGCCTCTCTTACACTCACACCCACCGCGCTATCTACTATGCCCTCTGTGTCCGGCACCAAGTGGAGAGCAGACAGAGATCTATATACCATCTGTTACCCATCAAGCTACCTCCTCTGCCCTCTGTGTCTGACCCCTCCACTTGGTGTCGGACACAGAGGGCAATGGAGGTAGCTTGGTGGGTGTGTGTGTAACAGAGGTTATATAGATTTCTGTTTTCCCTCCTCTTGGTGTCGGACGCAGAGGGCAGAGGAGGTAGCATGGTGGGTAATCGCCCACCATGCTACCTCCTCTGCCTTCTGTGTCCATCACCAAGTGGAGGGAAAACAGAAGCTCATATATCCACTGCCACGCTCATAACCTCCACGTTACCTCCTGACCCAGCTCATCACACTCACCTTTCGGACCATTAACCGATTACATTCATGCACCCAACACATGCGACACCTCTAATGGGCAGCACTTTTGACTGAGATGGTCTCCCCATCACTCTGTTAGTCACTCTCACTCTCAGCTAGATGGCACCCAAGCTATTTACAAACCACTTTCTGGCCCCGCTGCCATCCTCCTGCACGCCTCTACAAAACAGCATGATGATATATTAGGGATAAACCGAAAAGGGCGATTCCCACAATGATGACCCATGTGGCGTAAATAAGAAAAAAACAACTGCATTAAGGAGAACTTTTAAAGGAGTAGTGTTTGAACATGTGCCCTACCGTTACATTGGACTGTCTAGAGACAGCCGCTTGATATACCCAGCTGTCTCATGACGCGCCCCCTGGGCCATGTTGTGTAGTGTTGCGCACGCGGGGAATACCCGGAGCCGGATCCGATAGGGGTAGTAGTCCTCGTGGCGGTGACCCGGTCCGTGCCCAGGGTGTCAAACTAAGTGGCAGTTATTGGTATGATGGTATTAGTGTCCGACTACGCCACCCGTTGAATGCGGCTATGAAGCCGCCGCTGCAGGGCAGTCCGCTGAGGCCGGTGGTACGGATGTGCAGCGTGGATGGTATAACCCCCAACGGGAGGGGTATGGCCTCAGGGCAGAGGATGAGAATGATGTTGGGAGAGATGGTGTGTATGTCCCAGCACTGATGGTACCGGTGCGACAAGGAATCACTGAGACTTGCAATTGCAGTTTTCACAGCTTTACTCACAGTTCTTTATCCGGTCCCTTGTGCACAGTTAGGACCACCCGAGCCGTGCTGCGTCCACCAGGTGCGGGACTCGGCCAACTCCCAGGCAGTTCCAGAGCGTGGTCCTGAGCTCCCCTCTCTTCCTTCCTACTGGCCGTCCCCACCAGGGATCCACCTTTGTCCAGCTCCCTCGGGCCTTCTAGTGGTGAAACCTTTCCCGGTTTCCCTGACCCTATATGGTATGCCTTCCTGGTAGATATGGCGAGGGGTCGCGCCAAAACTTGTCCACGACCTCCGGTTCCTGGCTAAGGATAATTGGCCTCCACCAGTTTGGGATCCGGCACCCTGTTCTGCCAACCCTTCACCCGTTATTCCGTGGGATCTTAGGGTTCCCTCTTTTCCTGCGTCTCTGGGCCTTTCCTGGTGTTTCTGTTCCTTCTTCCTCTTACTTCTCTCTCTCTCTCTGCTTCAGGCCTCCTCTCCAGGCCTGGCTCTGGAGCTGGGCCCAGACTGAGCCACAGCTCCCTGTCAGCCCTCTCTGGCTGAGCTCCTCTCTGAACAGACAGACCTTGTACTAAGATGGTGCCCACCTTATATACCTCCTTCTGACACCTGAGCCCAGGTGACCAGCAACCAATGGGCTCCTACCTATGCCCAGAGTCCCTCCCCTGTCTGCTCCTACACCACTGGGATGTTCCTCCCTCCTCCCCACTCCAGCCGGGGACAGACGCTGTCGTACCTGCACATCTATCTGGTGGGAGTACCGTTGATCTGTCCCCCGGAAATGGGGTGAGTGTAGTGCATGCAGCTAACTGAGCCCAGTCCCACACTCCATCCTTACCCGGGAGTGGAATACCACACCTCTGGTCTGAGGTGCAATACCCCTGTAGCAGCCGAGCCCTCGGGGTGCTACACTCACATTTTTAAACCAATAGATATTACTTAAAATTCAATAAATGTACATATACTTTAATTGAGAAAACAGATATTGAACTGTGCTGAAAAGGGTGTTTTTTACATGTAATAGTAAAGTAATTAATGTAATAATTAAAGTAATTAAAGTAATAAATGTAATTTAAAAGGCAAATAGTTCTATCTCGCTGTTCACACCAGCGGGTTTCAGTGTGTTTAATGTAAAAATCCACTTACTCTCTGCCCTTGACACTTGTTGTATAAAATCTCCACCTCTTAAATGTTTTTCCATTTTTTCTATGCCCTAAAATGAACTACCTGTTATTTTACCATTATGTGCTAATTTATAATGTTGTGATAGGGGGATGCCCAGTGAATTGTCTTTTTGATGTTATATACATGTTCATATATTTTCATTGCTTTGCAAATTGCACAATTCTTACAGGGTAAGAAACCTTTTTCCCGGTTTGAGTTGCACATTGTATATTTGTGCCTCACAAATGTTGGTGCCAATTTACGAGCATTTCTGAATATAAAGCTCGGTTTAGGAGGGATGAATTCCCCTATTATTTTGTCTCCCTGCAGTAATGGCCAATGTCTTTCCACAAGAAGCCTGCATTCCTGGTTATACTATGTTAATATTGGTATTTTAAACTGAGTACTTGATTTTGTTTCTTTCTCCACTATATTAGTTGTTAGTAGGGATTCTCTTTGTGTTTTCCCCACTATTTCATTTATTTTCCCTAGTTTGGTCTGACTGTATCCTTTTTGAATGAATGAAAGCAATCAAAATGTATGAACCAATACACACTTTTGAAACATCAGAAAAAACACACATATCAATAAAAAAAGACATAACATGTTACACTAAAGGGGTTATACAGTGGGGAAAAAATAATTTAGTTAGCCACCAATTGTGCAAGTTCTCCCACTTAAAAGATGAGAGAGGCCTGTAATTGACCTCATAGGTAGAGCTCAACTATGAGAGACAAAATGAGAAAACAAATCCTGAAAATCACATTGTCTGATTTGGAAAGAAATTTTTTTCAAATTTTGGTGGAAAATAAGTATTTGGTCACCTACAAACCAGCAAGATTTCTGGCTCTCACAGACCTGTGACTTCTTCTTTAGGAGACTCCTCTGTCCTCCACTCATTACCTGTAGTACTGGCACCTGTTTGAACTTGTTATCAATATAAAAGACACCTGTCCGCAACCTCATACAGTCACACTCCAAACTCCACTATGGTGAAGACCAAAGAGCTGTCAAAGGACACCAGAAACAAAATTGTAGCCCTGCACCAGGCTGGGAAGACTGAATCTGCAATAGGCAAGCAGCTTGGTGTGAAGAAATCAACTGTGGGAGCAATAATTAGAAAATGGAAGACATACAAGACCACTGATAATCTCCCTCGATCTGGGGCTTCACACAAGATCTTACCCCGTGGGGTCAAAATGATCTCAAGAACGGTGAGCAAAAATCCCAAAACCACATAGGGGGACCTAGTGAATGACCCGCAGAGAGCTGGGACCAACATTACACAGGCTACCATCAGTAGCACACTACGCCGCCAGGGACTCAGATCCTGCAGTGCCAGGCGTGTCCCCCTGCTTAAGCCATTACATGTCCGGGCCCGTCTGAAGTTTGCTAGAGAGCATTTGGATGATCCAGAAGACTATTGGGAGAATGTTATATGGTAAGATGAAACCAAAGTAGAACTGTTTGGTAGGAACACAACTCGTCGTGTTTGGAGGAGAAAGAATGCCGAGTTGCATCCAAAGAACACCATACCTACTGTGAAGCATGGGGGTGGCAACATCATGCTTTGGGGCTGTTTCTCTGCCAAGGGACCAGGACGACTGATCCATGTACATAAAAGAATGATTGGGGCCATGTATCGTGAGATTTTGAGTGCAAACCTCCTTCCATCAGCAAGGGCATTGAAGATGAAACGTGGCTGGGTCTTTCAGCATGACAATGATCCCTAGCACACCGCCAGGGCAACGAAGGAGTGGCTTCATAAGAAGCATTTCAAGGTCCTGGAGTGGCCTAGCCAGTCTCCAGATCTAAACCCTATAGAAAACCTTTGGAGGGAGTTGAAAGTCCATGTTCCCCAGCGACAGCCCCAAAACATCACTGCTCTAGAGGAGATCTGCATGGAGGAATGGGCCAACATACCAGCAACAGTGTGTGCCAACCATGTGAAGAATTACAGAAAACGTTTGACCTCTCTCATTGCCAACAAAGGATATATAACAAAGTATTGAGATGAACTTTGTAATTGACCAAATACTCATTTTCCATCAAAATTTGAAAAAAATTTCTTTCCAAAAAATTCTTTCCAAATGAGACCATGTGATTTTCAGGATTTGTTTTCTCATTTTGTCTCTCATAGTTGAGGTCTACCTATGATGTCAATTACAGGCCTCTCTCATCTTTTTAAGTGGGAGAACTTGCACAATTGGTGGCTGAATAAATACTTTTTTCCCCACTGTATATTGCGCAAAATGTCCATGCCAAAAGCACTATATAGGCAGAACCAAACATGAATTGGTTATAACATGTATATAACATCAAAAGACAATTCACTGGGCATCCCCCTATCACAACATTATAAATTAGCACATAATGGTAAAATAACAGGTAGTTCATTTTGGGGCATAGAAAAAGTGGAAAAACATTTAAGAGGTGGAGATTTTCTACAACAAATGTCAAGGGCAGCGAGTAAGTGGATTTTTACATTAAACACACTGAAACACGCTGGTGTGAACAGCGAGATAGAACTATTTGTCTTTTGAATTACAAGCAAATGTTGGAGCAATGAATGGAGGCACCAGCCAATATAAGCCTTGCCGCCAGCTGCTGATGTAACCCCTGATGAAGGCGGTCGTAATCGCAGAAACGTGTTGGACAAGCAAGCAAACTCCCCCGCAGTTTTTGGAGGAGGGTCCGTGCTGATCTGAGTGACGTCACACATCGTGAAGACGGCGGCTTTTTTGAACAGGTGTTGGTAAAGACGTGACCGGCCGGCACCATACCATGCACCGTTCTTTTTCAAGTACTGCATAGATCCGGCACATAGGATATCTCGTTTTCCCATTAAGATACCATCCAGAAAGGATTGCTGCAATACATCGAGGACAGGTAAGGACGGTTATTATACACAACCATCCTCCCCTTTTTTAGAACCACTGTTATATGTAAAAAAAAAACACCCCTTTCAGCACAGTTTGTTTTTTCCATTGATTGAATTGGACATAGTCCAACAGGCACCAAGGCAAAAGGTGCATCTGAACCTGCAGCTCTAAGGGTAGTAGGTGATAGCGCTAGTGCCAACTTTTTCATACATATACTTTAATTCCACTCTCTACTTTTTGTGCGCCTGTAGTAAGTCTTCTGGTAAAGACGTCACTCACTTTTCTAGTATCTCTGGGTTCCGCGCCAGTTCCATCACGGTAAATGATAACTGATTGGCCGTCGTTTCGTGTCCTAAGATAAAACCACCAAAACCCACGTTAGATTTTCCATCACGCAAACATCTTCTACACGTGACTTTACAGAGTAGATATACTTTTACAACAATTTGTTTTTTTTTCTAATGCAAAGTGTAACCACGTGATCAAAAAAAGTCACCGTTTTGTGTCTCCAGCTCCTATGCAGAGATATGTGTCATGTGATTGAAGACTACAAACAAACCCTGTGTAGTTTGACCTTATAGCCGTGTGTTACGCTACTCTGGCTTTGATGTCTGTGGGTTACTCAGAGGAATGGGCAGATGAACCTGAGTGACGCATGACTACAGGATCACCTTGCAATTCGTTGGCATCTTATAATAAGAACTTTACCCACCTGCTATAAAGAATGTAACAAAATTATCCATTAAATCTTCTGTATCACAGTAACCTTCCACAGCTGTGAAGAGAGAACATTGCGTTAGTAATCACTGGGATCTATGGATGAACCTTACAGCAAGTAACTCCATTCTCTGCAGTGCCCCCGCAGGAGATATGAAGCATTACATAGTTTCTATGAAACTGTCTATGTAATGTATGGCTAGGACAGGTCCTCCAGAATAAGGAATGGTTATTGTAGTTCTCCACGGCTCATTTCTTAAGGTCTTGAATGAAGTGTCTCTCCTTCATTAACTCCGAATTCCCAAACAAGATGTCTGACAATAGTTTGCTAAACCTGACAATGTGTTTAAAGGGGTTGTCTGCTAGTGGACAACATCTCTGCAATGGACCCAGAAAAATGAAACATTTAAAAAAAAAAAAAGATAATTGTCTTCCGGACCGGCGCTGCTCTTCCGTGCTCCATGTTTTTCCGTGCTCAGTGATATGTACCCACCGGTCTTTTGGCATCAACATCTGTGGTCACTGATCAATTTGTTGTTGTACTATTTATTCCACTTGGATGAAATGTGAATGCTGCAACGCTCAAGTGTCGCCCTCGGAGGGTGACGATACCACATTGCTGAGTATTGAGGAGCAGTGCCGGTCGGGGAGTTATACGTTGTTGTTTTTCTTTTTCAAAATTTAGCTTATCTTCATTTACTAAGTTTTAACTGAGCTGCAATACTAGAGAAAACCTTTGGATACGAGTGGCAGTATTGGGGAAAAAAAGCAGACATGTTTTATAATCATGGACAAAATTACTGAGGCATTTAGATACATATACTCCTTCTTTCCAGCTTGTAGGAAGAATACCTGCTCCTTTGAGTATCTGTGTGAGTATATCCATGGGAATCTCGTCTCCATCCTGAATTGCCTTTTTTCGCTTCTCAATGCATTCTTTCCCCGTCTTCCGGAGTAACCTGACGCTTTTCTGGACCTCTTTTACGAAGGCTCGCTTTTTCCATGAGAACTAGTAGTAAATACCGTATATTAATGCTGTGAAGTAGGAGCTTAAGGCTTAATAATTATCAAGCAGAACGATTCTCTGGAGCTCCCCAGAAAATAGTCTGATCACAGAGAGCCCCAGCAATCAAAGTAATCTGTAGTTGAACCCAACAACAAGTGTTTAATTTCCCTGCAGCACCTCTGCAGGAGAAACAAAGCATTACATTACACATACAATAATGTCACTGTCTGTGTAATGCAATTACATGCTGGGTGCTCCAGAAAAAAAGAGGAGCTGTATGTCACCGTTCCCTGCTTTAAGGTCCCAAATAAGGTTACGCAAAATTACATCAGTGCATCATCATTGGTGAGTCACAATCAACAAACTTTGCATAAATCAGTAGTATAACCACATATAAGAAACTTTACTTATGAGCCACCTCTTTTCCTTCTTCAAATGCCCCTAAATTTGTAATTCAATCTGAAATACTGGTAAAATCCTTGAGAGGAAGTGATATTTTAGCTCACTGAGGGATCAGGTTACATGCAATGAGCTGCAGAATGAGGCTGAAGAGGAGAGACAAAACAATGCTGCTTTTATTAAGTGTTTTATTTCTCCTAAAAGTTGGATTCACAGTTACACTGTACAGAACTGGTGAATAATGTCCTCCATGTTACTGCTGCTTTTGTGGGTTTGCTACAGAACGACTGGCGAGCAGGAGTTCATCTTCTCTTTGTGCAGTATATGGGGGAAATGTCAGCTAGTTCCTATAGAGATTCACAAAAATGTCACAACTTTCAGACCCTCAGGTATCAATACAACTAGATACAACCCCTTGGAAGGAATAATCACAACAAATCTGATAAATTGTGCCGTCTAGTACAGGGCCTGAGGGGTGAATCATGACAAGGAACTTTTGTTTGGTACTATCTGAATCCGAATGTATCAGTTTGGTTTGATGTCTTCCTTTCTCTATACTAAACTAAAGCACATAAAATTTTAGAATACTGCCCCCTATTGGTTATAATATCTGAACCTTAATAGGGTAGAAAATTTGTTTTCATATCTAACAGGAATAAGTCAATAAAAAATAATAACTTAAAAATATATACCCTGATAAAGGGATCGAACATCTCCACCAGAGCTTTCAGTACCATCGATATAGCCCGTGGAAATGGTGTCTTATCATTCTCCAAGGAGTTCAGCTCCATCCCAAACGCAACCTAGTCAAGAGAAAGACTCGTTATCTTCTATCCCATCCACAGGGGAAACGTCCCCTTTAGGCTCGGAGACCCTGGTATGACTCATGGTTTGGTTATGGTTGGGGAGGTGGAAGATAAACCCAAAACATGCTTAGGAAATGGGTTTGCATCTGAACCTTCTGGAATTGTGGTCCAATTCCTTTTTTCTCTATGGGCATCACCATAGTGAGAGTAGTAAGAGTAGCCATAGGGCCTGGAACCTGGAACCGGAGGTTGTATTAGTGAAATCATTCATTTATTTGGATTACCTTCGAAATCACATCCAAGGTAGTTCTACTCAGCAAAGTGTGCATTGCAACATGGCATTTTCCATCTGCTTTTTCTTGCAGTTTTTCCATCATCAACTCTGCTTTCTCATTAAAAGTTCCCATTAATCCCATCAAGTATCTAGAATAACAAAAAAATATAAAGTTCCAATTATGATTCAACGTAAAACAATTATTATACACCATGTAGAATTATTTTACCTTCAGCTGCGATGTATTTACAGTTGTAATCAAATTTGGTTCATTAGCAAAACTGACAAACTTTCTGATGTTTGGGAGAAATAAATGAAATAACAACAATGCAAATCGTTCAACACAATTAATGGTTTGTTCAATTTCAACACAAAGTGCCACCTTCACTAACTACTAAAACATGATGCATAGCCAGAAACCAGCGTCTAGAAACGTTCCTGTGGAATCTTAGTCCATTCCTCATGAGCAAGGACCACCAGATCACTAATATTCTTGGGTTTGCTGATACAACTGAATTATTCACATCATACCAAAGATTTTCTATTTGGTTCAAGTCAGGTGACTGTGACGGCCGCTACAGAATCTTCCAGGGCTTCTTTTAAAACCAAAGTTTGAATTCTCTCTTATGACTGAGATCATTGTCCTGTGAGAAGTTCCATTGATGCCCATGTTTCAACTTCCTCACAGAAAGCTTGATGTTTTCTCCAAGGATTTCCTGATTGATTGAATCCATCTTGCCCTCCAGTGCCTGAGGAAGCAAAGCAGTCCCACCAAGCCTCCGTCATGTGACGCGCCCCTGGGCCTGTGTCGCGCTGCGTTGCGCACGCGGGAGCTTACCCGGAGCCGGACCTCTTGAGGGTTGTAGTCTCGTGGCGGTGATCCGGTCCGTGCCCAGGGAGTCAGACTAAGTGGCGCTGTATTAGCGGTAGATGTAGGACGACTACGCCACCCGTTGAATGCAGCTATGGAGCTGCCGCTGCAGGGCAGACCGCTGAGGCCGGTGGTAGGATAGTGCAGCGTAGATGGTATAACCCCCAACGGGATGGGTATGGCCTCAGGGCAGCCGACGTGGATGATGGGGGTAGCAGGAACCACTCGGAGACGGTACGGTGTAGTTCAGGGTCTTTACTGGTGACAAAGACAGACCCTCCCGGAGTACTGGCTAGCGATTGGGGCCTGGTCAGTCCTTGAGCAGATGGGATCTCCCCTGGCCAGGCGGAGTTGTAGGCCTCCCAAACTAACTGTACTCTTCTGGCTACCTTGCTAGAGGCGGTATAAGTAGCCCACGTCCCTGAGTGTACCGTGTGGTGCTCACCCGTATGGCCGGTGACTCGGGGCCTTCTAGTAGCTTCCGCTCCACGACGGCGGTGCTGGTCCCATGCGTGTGACCGTGCCTTCGGGCTTCTTGGCCAGAGGACCTGAAATCCCCTGCCTGACGGATTCTGCTGCTGGGTAGGAGTTAGTCCCCACAGCCTCGGACTCCGGGTCCGGTAAGAAATCTTCTCAGTCAGGGCGAGCTCTGCAGCTGCCAGCCCCTGACTCCTTGTAACACTGCTCCCACAGAGCTCCTGATGTTCTGTTCCTATATTTGCTTCTTTTCTCTGTCTCTACTTCTTCTCTACTCACTAACCCTGACTCAGCCCTAGGTTTATATAGGGGAAGTTCTTCCCCTCCCAGGACTGGGCAGGAGGTGTGGCATGCATAGGATTCCTGACCAAGAGACCTCCCACCTGCTCTCAGACATAACATTGCTGTTACTGTGGCAACCAGACCCCTGGGGTGTCACACATGCATCACTGTAGGCATCATCAAGCCCGTACTATGTATCACTGTAGGCATCACGAGCCATTGCCATGATTCACTGTAGGCATCACATAGCCCTTGCCATGCTTCCCAGTAGGCATCACAGAGCCCCCGCCAAGTTTCACTATAGTCATCACCGAGCCCCCGCCATGTTTCACTGTAGGCATTACAGATCCCCCACCATGCTTCCCTGTAGGCATCACTGAGCCACCACTATGTTTCCCTGTAGGCATCACCGAGCCACTGACATGCTTCACTATAAGCATCACCGAGCCACCGCCATGCTTCTAGGTAGGGATCACAAAGTCACTGCCATGCTTCCCTGTAGACAGGGTGTTCTTTTCAGCGAATGTTTAATTCTTCCTTCCCCTGACATACCGCTGGTCCAAAGTCTCAAAAAATTCCAGTTTGCTCTACTTAACAGAATCACAAAGTTTCTGTGGCTATTTACTGTATATGAGTTTCAGCATACTGGAGCCAACTTTTCTTATGCTTTTGGGATAGTAGAGGTGGACATCTTGGTGTACGACATGGAGACCTTCAGTATTTAGTATGCATGTTACTGTGCTAACTTAAACCTCATTGCTGCTGTCCCCAAATCTTCCTGCAGGGCTTTTGGGGTTATTTGACTATGTGCCTCCTCAGGAATCTGGTGCTAGCCAGTGATTGCTTCCTCTTTCTGCCACATCTAGGTGGTGCAGCCAGTGTTCCTATATGAACTCTGCTTCCAGCTGTATCTCTAGGAACAGCCATTGTCTTGTATCTTTTTGTACCTTTTTCCTTCTTTGTATAAGGCAATGATCTTTTATAAATATTTGGACCACTCTCTTGACTTGAGCCATATTTCTAAATGCAATAAAATGTCACCATCACCAATTCCGTAGCCAGTCCAGGTACTTGATCTGTTTTATCTGAAGTACACCTGATATAATGAAGCACTTTTGTCACATAGTGACAAGGGACTGTGTGCACCTACCTGATCCCTCGAACTAGGGGTGCCCTAGGCTATCCCTGTTCCCCGGATTACCCCAGATGGTGGAGATGCCGGGGTCTTGTACCTTGCTATGCTCCTATCTTACCCTTTTCTGTTCCCTCCCCCACCAAGGGAGATGTGAGTCTGAAGTGTATAGACAAACACTAACCAGACAGATAGGGGTAAACAGACAGGGATAAAAGAAAACTGCAATCATACAGATACACTCACAAAACAACAGAGTGGGAAATAGGAGAGGAATAGGAAGGAAGAAACCAAATGGGAGAGGATAAGGATAAACATGCAAAGGGACTCCATGCAGCAATCTCCTGAAAAACTATCCAACCGCCTACTCCAAACACTGAACTCTCTCCTTCAACTAAAAACCAGGTAGTGGTAACTATCACTGGCAAGGTCAGAAGCATGGTGGAGGGTTCTTATACCAACTGGGAGTAACAAACTCAGAACAGCTGATACAACCCAAGACAGAGAACTCCAGGAGTCCAACTAAGCAGTTTAATCCTTGCAGCAGTAGAGCAAAGAAAGCTAGAACTGCTAATAGGATAGTGAAGCCGTTCTAACTACCACAGGTGTACGTGACAACTTTATTAGTTGTGTCAGGTGTGCTTTTCAGACATATGTGCGTTTTTATGAGGAAACTGTTCAGGTGGTTGAATAATTCTGAAACTGCATCTGTCTGTCATCTACCTATCCATCTATGTACAGTATCTATCCTTTTTATCTACCTATTATTATTACTTACGTTCTACTGAACGCTGGGTCCATAATCCTCCTTTGTTTGTACCATTGTTCATGATTCCGGTTACTTAATAAGCCTTTTCCCATAAATCTAAAACATAGAAGAGAATGAACTGATGTACAAATACACTGGCGGCAAGGGACCGGATGTTATAGGGGGCAAGGGGCCGGATGTTATACACTGGGGGTGATGGGGCCAGAGGTTATTTACTGGGGGTGATGGGGCCAGAGGTTATTTACTGGGGGTGATGGGGCCAGAGGTTATACACTGGGCGTGATGGGGCCGGATGTTATATACTAGGGGTGATTTGGGCCAGATGTTATACTCTAGGGGCCGGATGTTATATACTGGGGCGGGAGGCTGGATGTTATACACTGGGGGTGATGGGGCCGGATGTTATACACTGGGGGTGGGAGGCCGGATGTTATACACTGGGGCAAGAGGCCGGATGTTATACACTGGGGGTGATGGGGTTGGAGGTTATACACTTGGCGTGATGGGGCTGGAGGTTATACACTTGGCGTGATGGGGCCGGATGTTATACACTAGGGGTGATGGGGCCAGATGTTATACACTAGGGGTGATGGGGCCAGATGTTATACACTAGGGGTGATGGGGTCAGATGTTATACACTAGGGGTGATGGGGTCAGATGTTATACACTGGGGGTGATGGGGCCAGATGTTATATACTGGGAGTGATGGGGCCGGATG
The DNA here is from genome assembly GCF_046119375.1 of Phyllobates terribilis. Classification (NCBI taxonomy): domain Eukaryota; kingdom Metazoa; phylum Chordata; class Amphibia; order Anura; family Dendrobatidae; genus Phyllobates; species Phyllobates terribilis. Next base: position 50,507,007 of record NW_027362767.1, on the reverse strand, counting down.
TTATACACTGGGGGTGATGGGGCCGGATGTTATACACTGGGGGTGATGGGGCCGGATGTTATACACTGGGGGTGATGGGGCCGGATGTTATACACTGGGGGTGATGGGGCCGGATGTTATAAACTGGAGCGAGGGGCTGGAGTTTATACACTGGGGGCGAGGGGCCGGAGTTTATATACTGGGGACGATGGGGCCGGAGGTTATACACTAGGGGTGATGGGGCCAGATGTTATACACTAGGGGTGATGGGGCCAGATGTTATACACTAGGGGTGATGGGGTCAGATGTTATACACTAGGGGTGATGGGGTCAGATGTTATACACTGGGGGTGATGGGGCCAGATGTTATATACTGGGAGTGATGGGGCCGGATGTTATACACTGGGGGTGATGGGGCCGGATGTTATACACTGGGGGTGATGGGGCCGGATGTTATACACTGGGGGTGATGGGGCCGGATGTTATACACTGGGGGTGATGGGGCCGGATATTATACACTGGGGGTAATGGGGCCGGATATTATACACTGGGGGTGATGGGGCCGGATGTTATAAACTGGAGCGAGGGGCTGGAGTTTATACACTGGGGGCGAGGGGCCGGAGTTTATATACTGGGGACGATGGGGCCGGAGGTTATACACTAGGGGTGATGAGGCCGGATATTATACACTGGGGGTGATGGGGCCGGATGTTATACACTGGGGGTGATGGGGCCGGATGTTATACACTGGGGGTGATGGGGCCGGATGTTATACACTGGGGGCGATGGGGCCGGAGGTGATACACTAGGGGTGATGGGGCTGTTTTTTTTTTCCCCTGGGGGCGATGGGGCCGGAGGTTATGCACTGGGGGTGATGGGACAGGATGTTATACACTGGGGGCGAGGGGACTGAAGTAAAAACCTGAATTCAACCACTAATACGTGTGTTTCAATGCTTTTCTGCATATACTGCTTCTTGTACTTACCGCTCTCCAAAGAGACTAAATAGATTATCGTAATACCAATCCCTCAGATATTTTGGAGACAACAAAACTTCCTACAATATAAAAAGTTACAGTATCAGTACAGAATACAGAATCTCCTCACTCCAAATAAATCTTGTTGAACACCCACCCTATTCTTCCCCTAAACTCCCCCTCCATGTCTATATGTACCTTGTACATTGGGCACAATTATGGGGAACAGAAAAGGGTCTCCCCCAAACTGTTCCCCCAAAGTCAGAAGCTACAATTGTCCACAATGTCTTGTGCTGAAGTATTAAGATTTCCCATCACTGGAGCTGAGGGTCCGCGGCCGCCCCCTGATAACAGCCCATAGTATTATCCTCCTCCACCATCTGTACAGGGGGCACAATGCAGTTAGGGGGTAATGTCCTCCTGGAATCACCAAACCCAGACTCCTCCATCATAGAAGTGTGATCCATCACTGCATAGAAGACGTCCCCTCCTCAGCTGGGGTTGTATATACTGTAGAATGGTCGTTTGTGCACATTATGACAGTATTATTGGGCTTTATACGGTATATGAAGGGAAGCCAGGAGAAGATTAATAAAGTAATCCGGTAAAATATAAATATCCACAGGATTAATATAGTCTCTTATATGGACAGACCTCTCAATTTAATTTATAAAGCAAAATTCTGTTTAGGTTGTGAGTTTCTTACCTTTACTGACTCTGGACTCACTGTCAAAATTGTTACTGCATGTACCATATTGATTCTTACTACCGGGCCGTAAGTTTCAACCCTGGAAGTGAAAATAAATCTGTATTTTATAGAGGATCTGTCACCGGGTCCAGCTCTGATACCTCATAGTCATTGGCTGATGGGCCCTCCATATGCACATGGTAGGTGAGAACCTTTCAACAAATTTGTCACATTTTACGCTCCAAAAGAAATGTCCTCCGGTCCCTGATTGCAGTGTAGTAAAGGAATTCTCCACTCACCAGTCTAAAAACAAGTCGTGCACCAGTTGGTCCTTCTTCATTATGTTCAATATCTTGCGTGAATGTCCAAAGAAAAAACTGCAATTGCAAAGTAATCGTGTCACACTCACATGATGCATATACTGTATATAGATGTTTTTTTCCACAATTAATGGGAACCTGTCATATCAGATAACTCTATTAACCTGCAGATATAGGGTTACACTGCAGGTAAATAGCGATAGAAAATGGGCTTTCAGTCATAGAGACGTCTCAAGCGCAGCACTGTGAGCGGCGGCTGTAACTGCGCTAGACACCTGGATTGACAGCCGGCTCTGCAGTGCCTCATTGCAGAGCCGATACGTCAGTCGTACTGCAGGGGTGTGATTACAGCCGCTCCCACTATGGACTGACCAGTGACTATAGTCGGGCCGGCACGCCTCTATGACTAAAGGCAGGTGGCGCCCAGGAGGATTAATGTCCATTTTCTCCTTTCAGTATTGCGGCCGGACACCTTTCTAATGCTATTACCTGCAGATTAACCCTATATCTCCAAGTTATTAATGTTATCAGATGTAACAGGTTATCTTTAAGATCTATGGCTTTTAATAGGGTTTGCTGCTCTTCCCAGCCCCTGTAGAGACCCTTGCTTTAAGCAATCTCAGCGGACAGACCCTCATATCCTATTAATATTGTAAAGAAACATTTGATACTGTATGTAGCAATAGTGTAATTATTGATATATTATTCAGTGTTGTTTTTTACATTGTCTTTGTATTTATGATGGACTGCAGCCGTCGTGCGTCTCCATATGCACTTGATACTTTAGGTAGTTGCTGATCACTCTACTTTTTTTTATTTAGCCATACAAGTCAATTAAGGCCTCCATACACATGAGACTAAGATCGGCTGATCTTTATGTTCAGAGATAAGTCTGGCAACGGTTTTCCCATACAGAACACAGGCGCTATTGGCCGATCGTTGGTCCGACATCTATTTAATGTATATGGGGGGCTTTTGTGAAATGAAAGGTCTTTAATGAATCCTTTTTCTTTGCTGAATTGTTGGTCCAGTCGATTGACGCTCAGGATAAGGACGGATCATGCATGATGAATGTACCTATACACCTTCCCTATCCCTTCTTTGAGCTTGATGGACGTGTCTTTTTTTCAACCGTACTACGTAACTATGAAAGAATAACTATATCACACTCTTATTATATACTTTGTGTATACTGCTTTGTACATTTCTCTATTTTACATGGAGAAAACCTGGGATGCAGTTTTTGTTCTTTTACACATAAGACGCTCAAGGACAATACTGACTTTATTAGTAAGAGGACAGAGGACGGTCATCTGTCCACCCTAACAAAATCTTTGCACTTATTAAAATTAATTCATGTATGTGTTTTGCTTAATTGCCCAATGGTTTCAAACAATTTGTAAAAAAGGATCCTCTACTGGAAATGGCCATAAAATCTTTTCTCATTTCATGACCTTGTCTTTATCTCTCTTTCTTTAACACTTCCTTTAGAACATTACTTCTGAATTAACTTCTCATTACAACTGAGACTAGTTAGACATTTAAAGGGGAATTCCAGCCTCCATAAATTAGCACCCAGCCTTTGGAGAGTTGATAGCTGTTAGATCTGTGTGGGACTCCCGCTGATTGCCCACACAAGTCCCTGTTTCTTCCCTGACCACTTGATGGTGGCAAGGAAGATATCCTCTTATCTTTACTACCATAGACTAAGAATGGATGACACAAGTCTGATATTCTGCCCACATTGATCTAACAATTATCATGGTTTGTGTAGTCTGGAATGCCTCTTGTCACTTGTTACATTTCAGGTTAACGTTTGTTACATCTGTAGCTGCTTTTGTTCAGAACTGAATGTGGCAAGGAGCACGATGATCGGGAACGAGCCTCCTGGGAAAACTTATTCCCAATAACGTGCGCTCCTCTACACTGTGTAGTGTAAAAACCTTTGTTCGTCGGGTGAAATGATCTTTTCGTTTGTCTTGTGTAAAAAGGATGTGCGCTGCCGAGAAAAATAGTGCACTGTCCGATCTATTACTGATCATTCAAGGGGCATCTGAAGCGCGGTCTGCCTGCGTCAGCTGAACCCTTACATTGCAGGGTTTTATTCTGACCGCTCTACAGGATCTCACAACTTCCCTCATCCGCTCTTCTAGGGCTTCCCCATCGATGGGCCTCACGTCTGCAGCTCTTTTTCCTTCCGGCATCTTAGTGGGGCCCCATAACAATAGTCCCCATGACTGCGGGAGGGCAGGAATGTTTTCCTAGCTACTCTGGGCTGGATCTGTATTATTCCTAAGCCACTGCATAAAGAGCAGAGTAATAAACCAGGTAGCATAGTCTGTAATACTCATATTCTGGGAGACCATATATGTACAGAGGTAAACGAGAGCATTGATACTATGGTAGAGTATCCCCATAAGTCCAGTGCTGATAAAGTCTTTGCTGATGACACAAAAACTATGTTGGATCATAAAAACTGAGCTTGATAGTATAAGATTTCAGAACGATCTGGATTAGATGTCTGAATGGGCAAACACACGGCAGATGAGGTTTAATATTGATAAATGTAGAGTAATGCACCTAGGACGGAGTAATCCTATTGCTGCAAACATATTAAATAAAAATATACTTGGGCTACAGAACATAGTTACATAGTTACATAGGTTGAATAATGACCTTGGTCAACAAGATTAACCATTCTCCACTAATTGTACATTTTGTCACTAAATTAAATATAACCCACAATGTTATGTGTATCGAGGAAATCCTCCAGCCCTTTTTTTAAAGCTGTTAGTGTCGGCCATTACTACCTCTTGTGGTCGGTATTCCTCAGTCTGACTGCTCTGACTGTAAAGATCCCTTTCCTGTTTAGCTGCCGGAATCGCCTTTCTTCCACCCGTAATGAGTGTCCCCTGGTCCTTAGTATGGTCTTTGGAAGCAACAAGTCATGTGCCGTCCTTTGTACTGACCACACATATATTTATACATGTAAATGAGATCTCCTCTAAGGCGTCTTTTTTCTAAGCTAAACAAGCCCAACTTTTCCTACCTCCCATCATATGAGCGGCCTCCATCCCTTGTAATAATCTAGTTGCCGCGTTTGAACTGACTCTAACTTCTGAATATCCTTTTTAAAATGTGGAGCCCCAAACTGGATCCCATATTCCAGATGTGGCCTCACCAGTGATTTATAGAGGGGCAACAGTACAATGGGATCGCAGGATTTTATTTCTCTTTTCATACATCCTAAAAACTTGTTTGCTTTTGCGGCTGCTTCTTGACATTGAGTACTGCTGCTCAGCTTACTTGTAACCAGAATCCCCAAGTCCTTCTCCTGTTCTGTAGTCCTGAGTATTCTTCCATTTAATGTGTATGCAGCAATAGGATTACTCTGTCCTAGGTGCATTACTCTACATTTATCTACATTAAACCTCATCTGCCAAGTGTTTGCCCATTCAGTCATCTTATCCAGATCATTCTGTAATATCGTAATGTCAAGGTCAGATTTTAATTTTCTACATAGTTTGGTGTCTTCAGTTAAGACTGACACTTTACTGTCAATTCCATCCACAAGGTCATTAATAAAGAGGTTAAAAAGAATCGGTCCTAGAATATATCTCTGCGGTCCCCACTGCTGACTATATTCCACAGGAGAAGGACTTGGGTATTCTGGTTACAAGTAAGCTGTGCAGCAGCACTCAATGTCAAGCAGCTGCCGCAAAAGCAAACAAGATTTTAGGGTGTATAAAAAGAGGTAAAAACTTGAGATTACAATGTACTGTTACCCCTCAATAAATCACTTTTGAGGCCACATCTAGAATATTGGATCCAGTTTTGTGCACCACATTTTAAAAAGGATATTTGGAAGTCAGTTCAAAGCCGTCAACTAGATTATTAGATGGGATGGTGGGCTGTCCTACATTATTTGGGATGGAAACATCTCCTATATTACAAGGCATGGAAGGCCTCCCCTATGATGAAAGGTTGAAAAAATTGGTCTTGTTTAGCTTAGAGAAAATGTGCCGAAGATAAGATCTCATTTATACACTGTGTTCCAAATTATTATGCAAATAATATTTTCTCAGATTTTCCCAAATTACCTATATGAATTGCAGTCATTGTAATTTTTCAGTCAAATAACTATTAGAGTACAATTGAAAGGTTTTTGTACAAACTGCCTATGATAACAGTATATTTTTAAAAAAATAAAAAACTCAAACTGCACTCAAAATGCATGTTCCAAATTATTATGCACAGCAGAGTTTTCAACCTTTTCATTTTAATAAAGAACAAAAAAATGGTAATTTTTGAAATTATAAGCATTAGCCGATTATTACAAACTGAAATCAAACAGTTTTCAACTCAAAACTTTATTCTAGGTGATGTTACATTTGCACATAGGACCCCTTGTTCAAAAGGAGCTTCTGAACTCACTCGTCAATTGAATTTGTCAGGTTTTGGATGGTTTCTGCTTCAATTGTTTTGCATGAGGACAGAATACCCTCCCAGAGCTGTTGCTTAGATGTGAACTGCCTCCCGCCATCATAGACACTCCTTTTGATGATGCTCCAGAGGTTCTCAATGGGGTTGAGGTCAGGGGAGCATGGGGGCCACACCATAAGTTTGTCCCCTTTTATGCCCACAGCAGCCAGAGATGCAGATGTGTTATGTGCAGCATGAGACGGGGCATGTTTTATTTTTTTTAAATATACTGTTATCATAGGCAGTTTGTACAAAAACCTTTCAATTGTACTCTAATAGTTATTTGACTGAAAAATTACAATGACTGCAATTCATATAGGTAATTTGGGAAAATATGAGAAAATATTATTTGCATAATAATTTGGAACACAGTGTATGTATAAATACATGTGTGGTCAATACAAAGAACTAGCACATAACTTATCCCTTCCAAAGAGTTTGCAAAGGACCAGGGGGAACTCACTATCGGTTGAGGAAAGAGTTCTTTACAGTCAGAGCAGACTGTGGAATGCCACAAGAGGTAGTAATGGCCGACACTATAACAGCTTTTATAAAGGGCTGGAGCTTTTCTAACAGATGGCATTGTGGACTATAGATAATCTAGTGATAGAGAAGTAGAACTGGTGGAGAAAGGTTGAACCTGATGAACCTACAAAACCATGTAACTATGGCCGCTCACAGACGCTGTGTAGATAGTTTCCTTACCTGTCTCTGGGCGGCCCGGGGATGTGATCATACTTTAGATGTTGGTAATGGATATAAGCACAGAACAGAAGGAAAGCGATGACAGCCACGGCCAGGAGCAGCAGAAGAATCCAGGAAATGAGGCCCCAGAGCTCCATAGTGTCTGAGCAGACTGCACCGCTGCTGCCCCGGATCTGTGCACCAGGCTGACTATTGTGTAATGTTACGCTGTCAGGCTGCACACAGGATTGTGGGCTGTCACTTCTGGCTTTTATCCAAACAGATTACTGCACGTGACAGCAAAGGTTCATTGACTTGCATGGCTTCTGTGTGACCCTGCCCTTGAGCATTGCACAGAGATCTGCTTCTGTTGCTTCATGGGCTGTAAACTGCGGGCCATAAAAAAAGAATCAATTTGATATTTATTCTACTACATTTGGTCAAACAAATAATTAACTCGTCCCTAATGTGACGGCTGGAGCTGCTTCTCTTTGGTGCGGCTGTGATGTTAGGTGATATGGATGATGATGCTACTCTTAACGGCTTTTCCAAGTTTGCGTTAGTCTGGAGTCAACTCTTTGTGATGACTTTTGAAAAGAACTCGCAACAATAAGTTCTGAACACAGGAGAAGCGGGGGCATCTATACATCACAGGAGGGGCTGGGGGCATATATGACGCACCCCTGGGCCTGTGTCGCACAGCGTTGCGCATGCAGGAGCTTACCCGGAGCCGGATCTGTTGAGGGTTGTAGTCTCGTGGCGGTGACCCGGTCCGTGCCCAGGGAGTCAGACTAAGTGGCGTTGTATTAGCGGTAGATGTTGGACGACTACGCCACCCGTTGAATGCAGCGAAGGAGCTGCCGCTGCAGGGCAGACCGCTGAGGCCGGTGGTAGGATTGTGCAGCGTGATAGTATCACCCCCAACGGGAGGGGTATGGCCTCAGGGCAGCCGACGTGGATGATGGGGGTAGCAGGAATCACTCAGAGACGATGCGGTGTAGTTCAGGGTCTTTACTGGTGATAAAGATAGACCCTCCCGGAGTACTGGCTAGCGATCGGGGCCTGGTCAGTCCTTGAGCAGATGGGATCTCCCCTGGCCAGGCGGAGTTGTAGGCCTCCCAAACTGACTGTACTCTTCTGGCTACATTGCTAGAGGCGGGTATAAGTAGCCCACGTCCCTGAGTGTACCGTGTGGTGCTCACCCGTATGGCCGGTGACTCGGGGCCTTCTAGTGGCGTCTGCTCCACGACGGCGGTGCTGGTCCCACGCGTGTGACCGTGCCTTCGGGTTTCTTGGCCAGAGGACCTGAAATCCCCTGCCGGGCGGTTTCTGCTGCTGGGTAAAGATTAGTCCCCACAGCCTCGGACTCCGGGTCCGGTGATAGCTTCTCAGTCAGGGCGAGCTCTGCAGCTGCCAGCCCCTGACTCCTTATAGCACTGCTCCCACAGAGCTCCTGATGTTCTTTTCCTATATCTGCTTCTCTGTCTCTACTTCTTCTCTACTCACTAACCCTGCCTCAGCCCTAGGTTTATATAGGGGAAGTTCTTCCCCTCCCAGGACTGGGCAGGAGGTGTGGCATGCATAGGATCCCTGACCAAGAGACCTCCCACCTGCTCTCAGACATAACATTGCTGTTACTGTGGAAACCAGACCCCTGGGGTGCCACATTCCCCCCTAGTGAAATTTAGTACTCCGGGACTAAACATATTTTTAGAAAAACATAACAAGGTATAAAGAATAATAATACAATAAGAAAAACACATAAAGATGGTTACGGCGTGTCCGCAACCGGGTGCAGTTTTGAAGAAAAGCAAGGTGTCCATTTCACCAAAACAGGGAGACGTAACCAGGTAGGGGTCTGTCCTGCCCCGAGTCCTTAACAGTCTTTAGTCCATTCCTAGGTTACGCTCCAACCAATTGTACAAGGATTCCCGGTAAATCCACCAAGGACTCCTAAAAATAACTAGAAACACATAATTATTTACAAGTAACAGACAGGTGACCACAAATAAAACAATTTAAACACTTCAAATCCTCCAACGTGCGGGTAACTGGCCTCTAGTGGCCCTAGTGGACCTACGGAGCTGACTGTCTGGCCCTGAACTACAGGGTGTAGGAGCTGTCAAGGGTAAACTGGGCAGCTGTCTACCGGCTCTTTGGCTCACTAGGGGTACGGCAGGCTCACTATGAGCAGAGGGTTGATCCTCCTGTTCTGCTTGTGTGGAGTCTGCTGCCTCCTGGACCGGCTGCTCTTCCAGCTCTACCTGTTGCTCCGTAGGCACTTGGGATGCTGGTTGGAGGAACGTGAGGACGGGTACCACAACTGCACCATTGACTTGAGTCCAGGACCGAGGGAAGTCTCCGAGCACAGTACTAACCATATCTTCCCTTTCCTCTATGGGTCGAGGGTCTTCTTGCTCTACTTCTGGGTTCCGTAGCTGTTCGGGACACTTATTCAGGTGATCCCGGGATACAATGGCTGTGGTTTCCCCTCCGTCTTTACTGATGGTACAAACCTTTGGGTTGTCGTGGCTTGAGGGCAGTACGGTGTACGGGTCCTTCTCCCACTGGTCGTCCAACTTGTGGAGCCGTCTCTTCCTCTTCAAGACCTGCTCTCCGGGTACCAGGGGAACAGCGGGAGCATACTGGTTGTAAGTTTTCTCTTGTCTTTCCCTAGCGAGACAGAGACTTCGCTCCACGCTCTCCTGTACTTTCCGGTACTGCTGCTGCCTCTCTGTGTCCCAGCCTGCTTCCGGTGAAGTGTCCTCGGGTGTCAGGACTCCCATCTCCAGGTCAACAGGTAGCTTACCAGGCCTTGCCCTCATTAGGTAAGCCGGGGTACAGTTGGTGGAACCTACAGGGATGTAGTTGTATAGGTCCACCAGGTCGGGCAGCTTCTCAGGCCACAGACTGCGTTCTTCCAGGGGCAACGTTTTCAGAAGATCCATTACCACCTGGTTCATTTTCTCACAAAGTCCATTAGTTTGCGGATGATAGGGTGTCGTCCTTATCTTCCGGCAGCCATACAGATTGCAGAATTCCTGGAAGACCTCCGCTTCAAAGGCAGGTCCCTGGTCCGTCAGCACTTGGTCCGGGTACCCGTGTGGACGGCAGAAGTGCTGCTGGAAGGCTCTAGCTGCTGTTTGAGCTGTTAAGTCCTTAACGGGGACGACAACCAAGAACCGGGAGTAATGATCCACAATGGTTAACGCGTAGACGTAGCCACTTCTGCTTGGGGTCAGTTTTACATGATCCAAGGCTACCAGTTCCAACGGCTGCTTGGTGACGATGGACTGAAGGGGGGTCTTCTGACTGGCACGGTCCTTCCTTCTTAGGTTGCACGGGCCACAGTCTCTGCACCACCTCTCGATGGTTCCCCTCATGCCTACCCAGTGGAACCGCCCGCGCAGCAGGAACTCCAGCTTCTTCCATCCGAAGTGTCCAGCCCCGTCGTGGTATGCCTCCATCACCATGGCTGCGTCTCTTCGTGGCACCACTACTTGCCAGATTAGTTCATGCGTCCGGGAGTTAACCATTCTGCGGCACAACTTCCCCTTGTAAAGGAACAGTCGACTCTTCTCAGCCCACAGTTGTTTGGCTTCCTCCGGAGCGTCTGGGTCAAGGCGAGCCTCTGGCCGAGTCAGCATCTCCTTCACCAGTCGGACGGCAGGGTCACTGTCTTGCGTTTCCTCCCAGTTGTAGTGAGGCAAGGGGTTAAACGTAGCGGCTTGCTTACTCCTTACCCGATGGGAATACTGGATAGTCCCATGACGGTGGAACGCGGGGAGTTCGACTTCTTCCAGTCCCTCTGGATCTTCTCCTGCGTCCGGTAGGTTTGGCATCCTGGACAGGGCGTCCGCGTTGGTATTGGAGCGTCCTGCCCGGTATTTGATTGTGAACTCGTAGTTGGACAGACGGGCCATCCATCTCTGCTCTAGGACACCGAGTCTTGCCGTGTCCAGGTGTGTCAACGGGTTGTTATCCGTGTACACGGTGAACCGGGAAGAAGCGAGGTAGTGCTTAAAGCGTTCGGTGACTGCCCACACCACTGCCAGGAACTCTAGCTTAAATGAGCTGTAATTCTCAGGGTTTCTTTCGGTGGGTCGCAGTTTTCGACTGGCGTAAGCGATTACTCGTTCTTTCCCCTGCTGGATCTGGGACAGTACGGCTCCTAGCCCGATGTTACTTGCGTCGGTGTAGAGGATAAAGGGCTGGCTGTAATCAGGGTACGCCAGGATTTCATCCCCCGTGAGGGCCATCTTCAGCTGGCGGAAGGACTCTTCTTCTAACTTCTCCCATTTGAAGGGCGGCTTCTGGTTCTTGGCCTTCCGGGACTGGCCTATCAGGAGGTCCTGCATAGGAGCGGCCTTTTTGGTGAAACCGGGGATGAATCTGCGGTAATAGCCTACCAACCCGAGGAACTGCCGCACTTCCTTTACACTGGAGGGACTTGGCCATTCCTTAATTGCGGTGATCTTATCAGGGTCGGGAGCCACTCCGTCAGCGCTCACCACGTGTCCCAGGTACTGCACCTTTGGTTTTAGGAGGTGACACTTGGAGGGTTTTACCTTTAGGCCGTAGTTTGCCAGAGCTTCGAACACTTCCGCCAGGTGTTTCAGGTGGTCCTCATAAGTCTTGGAATATACGATGACATCGTCCAGGTACAACAGGACCGTCTCGAAGTTTTTGTGGCCCAGACAGCACTCCATTAATCGTTGAAAGGTTCCTGGTGCGTTGCAGAGTCCGAACGGCATGCAGGTGAACTCGCTAAGTCCCATCGGGGTGGTGAATGCGGTCTTCTCCCGGTCCGCCTCTGCTACAGGAACCTGCCAGTACCCGCTAGTGAGATCCAAGGTAGAGAAGAAGTTAGCAGATCTTAAAGCAGCCAAAGACTCCTCTATCCTTGGTAAGGGGTACGCATCCTTGTGTGTGATACGGTTGATTTTCCGGTAATCTACACACATCCTCATGGTGTTGTCTTTCTTTTTGACTAAGACTAGTGGAGCTGCCCAGTGGCTACAGCTATCCCTGATCACCCCAGCCTCCTTCATGTCCCTAAGCATCCCCTTGGCGTGTTGGTAGTGTGCAGGGGGTACGGGTCGATACCTCTCTTTTATGGGAGGATGGTCTCCCGTGGGGATGTGGTGTTCTACCCCCTTGACTCGCCCGAAGTCTAACGGGTGTTTACTAAACACTCTCTCGTACTCTTGAACCACCCGATAGACTCCCTGTCTCTGGTGTGAGGGAGTGGAGTCAGTACCCAAATGTAGTTGCTGACACTAGTCCTCCATTGTTTCCTTAGAGCCGTTACCTTCCTCCGGGGAAGATGGAGGCAAGGGTTCTACGGACTGTATGGAATTTTGATTGATGGTATACAATTTGGCTAGCGTGGCATACCGGGGCAGGTACACTTCCCTCTTCCCGATATTTATTATGCGAACGGGCACCCTCCCATGGCGTACATTGACCACGCCCCGTGCTGTCAAAATGGTGGGCCTACTGTCTGAGTAAACTGGTTCTACCATTGCCTGGTAATCTCTACCTCTCAGACCAATAGCTGTCCGGCACCAAATCATCATTTCACTTTTTGGGGGCATGGCAATAGGAAAAGGGTCACACATTCTTACGCTACCAATCTCACCACCGGAGAGTTCTATCTGTTGCCGTCGCATCAGTGCCCGGATCTCTTTCTGGAGCACTCGCTGCTGGCCGGAGCTGGCGTTTTTGGCAACCTGCTGTAAAAGGAAAATCACCTCTGCAAGACAATTTTCAATTACATTAGTTCCTAGAGTTATCTTTGGGTGACTCTCGTGCTTGTCAATGTCTACAATGATCAGTCCCTGTGCCGCCAGTTCAACTCTACCGATTTTAATGGTCACCTCTTTAAATCCAATCTGTGGCACGGGCTGACCATTGCTGGCGATGATACTCAAATCGTCGTCAGGGTAGCGGGTGATATCCGAGTCATTCCAGTACTGCTTGAAGAGCACGTACGGGATAGTGGTAACCTGTGACCCGGTGTCCAGTAGGGCACTCATAGGGATGCCATCCAGTACCACAGGCAAGACTGGACGTCCTCCCACATATTTGTCGCGCCAGTTCGATGGGCCTGATGATCTTTTTCCTGGGGTTTGGCCCTCTACCCCAGGTTGTGCCAGTTTAAAGGACAGTACCTTGCCATATGTCCGGGTTGATTGCAGCAGCGGCAGATGGGTTGTCCGTCCTCGTTGTATCGGTCGCTGGGTCTTCCTCTGGCCGGTGGGGTCCTCCTTGGTCGACGCCACGGGATGTCCTCCGGTCCGGATGCCAGCTTGATCTTCCCTGGAGTGGAAACCTGTAAAGACTGCACAGTTCGGGTTAGCGCGGCAACGCTTTTAGCTAGCTCTTGGACCTGATGGTGCAGGTCTGGAGCCGGGTCATTGTTCAAAGCCTGCGCATCAGCTCCCACAGGCCCTGCCGACAAGGGGGCCGCCTCCTGGTGGTAAGTGGTAGTGGGGCGTCTGTGGGTCACAACGCCACCTGGTGCCGGTTCTCGGAGCACCCGGATGGCTCTGTCCTTGAACTGTGCAAATCCCAGATGAGGGTCCTGTAAGGCCATTGCCCGCAACTGGGTTCGGTGGGCATTGCAATATAAACCCTCTATAAATTGTTCAGTCAACAGCCTGTCCTCGTCTCCCACGCCGTCAGGGTCGGTCTGCTTAATGGCTCTCAGGGCCTCTTGTAGGTTCAGGGCATAGTCCCTTATACTCTCGTGTGCTCGCTGCTTGCACCCGTAGAATCTAAGCTTGATCTCGGCTGAGGTGCGGGTATCAAAGGTGTCCCACAGCCGGGTTAGTATCCCTGCAACAGTCCTCCCCCCAGGTGGCCAGGACTTTACCTCCCTTTGGGCTGCCCCGGTTAATTGGGCCACCAGGATGCTCACTTTTTGCTCTTCTGTGAGGGGATACACCTGGAAGAGGCTATCCAGCTTTTCTCTAAAGTCATGCAGGGTATGTGACTCCCCTGAGTACTGGGGTAGCCAGGCCGCTCCCGGGATATAGGGCATGGTGAAAGGCATGACTGCAGCAGCGGTGGCGCTGGCGGGGGTTGAGGCAGTGAAGCTCTCCTCCGTATCCGACATCTTCCTCCCCCCTAGTGGACCGTGGCCTACCTTGCGATGATCCTCTTCCGTAGGCCGCGGCTCCGCAGTGGATCGTCAGGGTTGAGGACCTTCCGTCGCGCTCCTGTGACGTCGGCGTCTGCTGGGCTCCTTCCAGGACCTTACGCAACGTCCGGACGTGAGGCGGGGCTTCAGTTCTCGCGCGCTTTCGGAGTCCACGCCCCTCTTCTTCCCGCGCGGCGTCTTCAAGATGGCGTCCAACGGCGGGAAAACTCCACGGATGGCGGGAAGAAGGCAGAAGATGGCGCCGGATGGCGGGAAAACTTCGCGGATGGCGGGAAGAAGGTAGAAGATGGCGCCGGATGGCGGGAAACCTCCACGGATGGCGGGAATCTTCACCACTGGTAAGTTTGAACAGTCTTTTTCAGGCACGCAGTACCCGGTGGTTGCGGGCACGAAATCCTGCCGACTACGCCAAAAGTTGACGCACCCCTGGGCCTGTGTCGCACAGCGTTGCGCATGCAGGAGCTTACCCGGAGCCGGATCTGTTGAGGGTTGTAGTCTCGTGGCGGTGACCCGGTCCGTGCCCAGGGAGTCAGACTAAGTGGCGTTGTATTAGCGGTAGATGTTGGACGACTACGCCACCCGTTGAATGCAGCGAAGGAGCTGCCGCTGCAGGGCAGACCGCTGAGGCCGGTGGTAGGATTGTGCAGCGTGATAGTATCACCCCCAACGGGAGGGGTATGGCCTCAGGGCAGCCGACGTGGATGATGGGGGTAGCAGGAATCACTCAGAGACGATGCGGTGTAGTTCAGGGTCTTTACTGGTGATAAAGATAGACCCTCCCGGAGTACTGGCTAGCGATCGGGGCCTGGTCAGTCCTTGAGCAGATGGGATCTCCCCTGGCCAGGCGGAGTTGTAGGCCTCCCAAACTGACTGTACTCTTCTGGCTACATTGCTAGAGGCGGGTATAAGTAGCCCACGTCCCTGAGTGTACCGTGTGGTGCTCACCCGTATGGCCGGTGACTCGGGGCCTTCTAGTGGCGTCCGCTCCACGACGGCGGTGCTGGTCCCACGCGTGTGACCGTGCCTTCGGGTTTCTTGGCCAGAGGACCTGAAATCCCCTGCCGGGCGGTTTCTGCTGCTGGGTAAAGATTAGTCCCCACAGCCTCGGACTCCGGGTCCGGTGATAGCTTCTCAGTCAGGGCGAGCTCTGCAGCTGCCAGCCCCTTACTCCTTATAGCACTGCTCCCACAGAGCTCCTGATGTTCTTTTCCTATATCTGCTTCTCTGTCTCTACTTCTTCTCTACTCACTAACCCTGCCTCAGCCCTAGGTTTATATAGGGGAAGTTCTTCCCCTCCCAGGACTGGGCAGGAGGTGTGGCATGCATAGGATCCCTGACCAAGAGACCTCCCACCTGCTCTCAGACATAACATTGCTGTTACTGTGGAAACCAGACCCCTGGGGTGCCACATATACATCACAGGAGGGACTGGAGGCCTATATACATCACAGGAGGGACTGGAGGCCTATATACATCACAGGAGGGGCTGGGGGCCTATAAACATCACAGGAGGGGCTGGAGGCCTATAAACATCACAGGAGGGGCTGGGGACCTATATACATCACAGGAGGGACTGGGGGCCTATATACATCACAGGAGCGGCTGAGGGCCTATATGCATCACAGGAGGGGCTGGGGGCCTATATACATCACATTAGGGGCTGGGGGCCTATATATATCACAGGAGGGTCTGAGGGCCTATATACATCACAGGAGGGGCTAGGGGCCTATATACATCATAGGAGGGGATGGGGGGCCTGTATACATCACAGGAGGGTTTGTGGGCCTATATACATCACAGGAGGGGCTGGGGGCCTATATATATCACAGAAGGAGCTGGGGGCCTATATACATCACTGGATGGGTTGTGGGCCTATATACATCACAGGAGGGGCTGGGGCCTATATACATCATAGGATGGGTTGTGGTCCTATATACATCACAGGATGGGTTGTGGGCCTATATACATCACAGGAGGGGCTGGGGGCCTATATACTTCATAGGATGGGTTTGGGGCCTATATGTATGACAGGAGGGCCTGGGGCCTATATACATCACAGGAGGGTCTGGGGGCCTATATACATCACAGGTGGGGCTGAGGGCATATATATATCACAGGAGGGGCTAGGGGCCTATATACATCACAGGAGGGGTTGTGGACCTATATACATCACAGGACGGGTTGTGGGCCTATATACATCACAGGAGGGGCTGAGGGCCTATATACATCACAGAAGGAGCTGTGGGCCTATATACATCACAGGAGGGGCTGAGGGCCTATATACATCACAGAAGGAGCTGGGGGCCTATTTACAACACAGGAGGGGCTGGGGGCCTATATACATCCCAGGTTGGGTTGTGGGCATATATACATCACAGGATGGGTTGTGGGCCTATATACATCACAGGAGGGACTGGGGAAAATATACATCACAGGAGGGGCTGGGGACCTATATACATCACAGGAGGGGCTGGGGGCCTATATACATCACAGGAGGGGCTGGGGCCTATATACATCACAGGAGAAGCTGGGGGCCTGTATACGTCACAGGAATCGCCCGGGGGCATATATACATCACAGGAGATGCTGGGGCATATATATGTGGCGCCAGGCCCTGAGAGGCAGGGTTTACTCGGAGCCGGGTCAGTGTAGGGGTTGGGGATGCAGTCGCGGCCTGGACCCGTTCTGTGCCCAGGGCTGCCACATGAAAATTAATGGTATAAGGGCTTTCAAGGATGAGTGGTATTTCGACTACGCCACCTGTGGTTCCTGGTGACGGCCACCAGTGCTGCATCAGTCCTCTGAGGCCGGTGTTCTAGCAGCTCAGATGATAGTACTCCCCACAGGCGGAGTAGGCCTCAGGGCAGTGTTTGATGGACTGTAGAGTTGTGGAGGTATGGTGGGTGCATGTCCGCGCAGGAATGAACAGGCTGAGGCGGTACATGAAGTCATCCGGGTCTTTACTCACTTTAGATGAACTTTCAGCCGCAAAGCTTCTCTCTGCTACACACGGCGTACTGCGGCCACCGGGAAGGGGGTTCAGCACTTCCCAGGTAGATCAGGAGCACCTGTCGAGACCCCGCTGGTGTGTGTTCCTCTCCTTGGTAAGTTCTCCCACTGAGTCTTCTCCTGACTGTGTGTGTGGTATGAACGTGGTGTAAGGCCGGGTCCCACTGGATAAACGCAGTGTGAGAGATACAGGTGGCGTAGGCCGCTCCGTCCGTATCCCCCTGGGATCCACTAAGCCTCCGGGCTTTTCTGACTGAGACTTGAAGTGACAAAGTCAGATATTGGGGGCCGGTCACCCCTCTTGCAGCAGGAATCCCTCTGACTAGGCCAGAGTAAAGAATACAGGTGGCGACTCCGCTCCGTCCGTATCCCCCTGGGATCCTTTTGCCTGTGGAGCCTATCTCCTCCGCTCCCCTCCAGGCCTTCTTAGGTCAGGACCTTGACCGGGTAGAGACAGTGGTTAACTCTGACCCGCTCCTCGTCTCAAGGCCAGAGTACGAGGACCGCGAACCTTCAGCCAGCTACAGACTCTTGCTGGACCCTGACAGAAGATGGCCATCTATTATATATGATTCTATAAGTGCTTCCTGTAAGTGTTTCCTCCACGCTCACCCACTACATGGTTCCCGCTATCTTTGGTTCCCCCCCCCCCCCCGGGCAGTTCAGAAGGTGCCCCCCCCACACACACTCACACCTGATGCATCACATGTCACATGATCCCCTATGATAGATTATGTGATAGTTCACGTGAACTTAATTTGGCACAATGTTAATATATTAATTATAATAATTTTTTTTATGCTGTGTGCCCACTATGCGTTAAGCGTTTCCGCAGCGGCAATTCCGCCGAGCAGGGGGACGGTGAGTGATGTGTCAGTGTGTGCCGATATCATTGTGTGATATGTCTGTTTATATGTATTTTTGTGTTTCAAATGTGTTTAGGCTATGTGCCCACGATGCAGAAATGCTGCCTATTTTTTCCGCTTCTCCCTGGCAGGAAAAACGCATGCGGATTTTACATGCGTTTTTCCCGCCAGGTAGAAGCGTTTGTCAAGCGTTTTTGCATCCATTTCTGCATGCGGGTTATCAAGCGCTTTTCCAAGCGATTTTAGCATCACTTGGAAAAGTGCTTGACAACTTGGTCACACTATATAAATCCATGCAACCAGCATATATAGTGTGACCAAGTAATAGTTAAAAAAAAGAATAAGAATGGTAAAAAATAAAAAATAAAATTTATACTTACCTTCCGATAGCCCCCGGTCTCCTCAGCGATGCGTCCGGTGTGTTGGGCGGCTCGCGGTGGTGTGAAAGGACCTTTCATGACATCATTTAGTCATGTGACAGGTCACGCGACCGCCGATGTCAGCTGTCGTGTGACCTGTCACATGACTAAATGATTTCATGGCAGGTCCTTTCAAACCACCGCGACACACACAGTACAGACCAAAAGTTTGGACACACCTTCTCATTTAAAGATTTTTCTGTATTTTCATGACTATAAAAATTGTACATTCACACTAAAGGCATCAAAACTATGAATTAACACATGTGGAATTATATACTTAACAAAAAAGTGTGAAACAACTGAAAATATGTCTTATATTCTAGGTTCTTCAAGGTAGCCACCTTTTGTTTTGATGACTGCTTTGCGCACACTTGCCATTCTCTTGATGAGCTTCAAGAGATAGTCATCGGAAATGGTCTTCCAACAATCTTGAAGGAGTTCCCAGAAATGCTTAGCACTTGTTGGCCCTTTTGCCTTCACTCTGCGGTCCAGCTCACCCCAAACCATCTCGATTGGGTTCAGGTCTGGTGACTGTGGAGGCCAGGTCATCTGGCGTAGCACGCCATCATTCTCCCTCTTGGTCAAATAGCCCTTACACAGCCTAGAGGTGTGTTTGGGGTCATTGTCCTGTTGAAAAATAAATGATGGTCCAACTAAACGCAAACCGGATGGAATAGCATGCCGCTGCAAGATGCTGTGGTACCCATGCTGGTTCAGTATGCCTTCAATTTTGAATAAATCCCCAACAGTGTCACCAGTAAAGCACCCCCACACCATCACACTTCCTCTTCCATGCTTCACGGTGGGAATCAGAAATGTAGAGTCCATCCGTTCACCTTTTCTGCGTTGCCCAAAGACACTGTGGTTGGAACCAAAGATCTCAAATTTGGACTCATCAGACCAAAGCAGATTTCCACTGGTCTAATGTCCATTCCTTGTGTTCTTTAGCCCAAACAAGTCTCTTCTACTTGTTGCCTGTCCTTAGCAGTGGTTTCCTAGAAGCTAACAGTTGTTGAAGAGATGTGTCTGCTGCTAGAACTCTGTGTGGCATTGACCTGGTCTCTAATCTGAGCTGCTGATAACCTGCGATTTCTGAGGCTGGTGACTCGGATAAACTTAGCCTCAGAAGCAGAGGTGACTCTTGGTCTTCCTTTCCTGGGGTTATCCTCATGTGAGCCAGTTTCTTTGTAGCGCTTGATGGTTTTTGCAACTTCACTTGGGGACACTTTCAAAGTTTTCCCAATTTTTCGCACTGGCTGACCTTCATTTCTTAAAGCAATGAAGACCACTCGTTTTTCTTTACTTAGAATTTGTATTATGGCAAGAAAAAAGCAGCTAACAGTCTATTCAGTAGGATTATCAGCTGTGTTTCCACCAGACTTATGCACAACACAACTGATGGTCCCAACCCTATTTATAAGGCAAGAAATCCCACTTATTAAACCTGACAGGTCACACCTGTGAAGTGAAAACCATTTCGGTGACTACCTCTTGAAGCTCATCAAGAGAATGCCAAGAGTGTGCAAAGCAGTCATCAAAGCAAAAGGTGGCTACTTTGAAGAACCTAGAATATAAGACATATTTTCAGTTGTTTCACACTTTTTTGTTAAGTATATAATTCCATGTGTTAATTCATAGTTTTGATGCCTTCAGTGTGAATGTACAATTTTCATAGTCATGAAAATGCAGAAAAATCTTTAAATGAGAAGGTGTGTCCAAACTTTTGGTCTGTACTGTACAACAGACCGGACGTATCGCTGAGGAGACCGGGGGCCATCGGAAGGTACAGTAAGTATAATCTTTATTTTTTTTATTTTTAATTCTTTTTTTTACAGGTTCTATGGTACCTGGGTCTGGAGGAGAGTCTCCTCTTCTCCAAACCCCGGTACCATCCGCACATTGAAACGTGTGATATCTGCATGTGCACATGTAGTCATGCGGATATTAAGCGATTCAATGCAAGTCAATGGCGGCGATTACGCTGCGTGTCCGCAAAATTAATGGACATGCTGCAGATTTTTCCGCAATGATAATCCGCATTGGAAATTTCCGCAGCATGTGCACAGCACATGCGGATTATCATTAAGGACCTTGGGGCACATATTACCAAGCGTTTTTTCAGCGTTTTCGCTGCGGAAATTCCGTGGCAAAAACGCTTGAAAAACGCAGTGGGAACGCAGCCTATGCGTGTATGTATTTGTCTTTGTATATGTCTGTATATGTTTGTTTGTGTGTGTGCGGCCTCCTGCTGTATCTGGGGGGGGGCGCCATGCGGCCTCCGGCTGTATCTGGGGGGGAGCGCCGTGCGGACTCCGGCTGTATCTGGGAGGGGCGCCGTGCGGCCTCCTGCTGTATCTGGGGGGGGCGCCGTGCGGCCTCCGGCTGTATCTGGGGGGGGGTGCCGTGCGGCCTCCAGCTGTATCTGGGGGGGCGCAGTGCGGCCTCCGGTGTATCTGGGGGGGCGCCGTGCGGCCTCCTGCTGTGTATAGTAGGATTATGTGAAAGCTCATATTATACAGTATGAGACCCTACATACATAGGGGGATGTCAGCATACTTAATTGTGCTCAATAGTAAGTCATACAATTAATATAAAAAAATAATTATTAATATATTAATATTGTGCAGAATTAATTTCACATGAACTATCACATGATCTATCAAAGGGGGATCATGTGACAAGTCACGTGATACATCAGGTGTGTGTGGGTGTGTGTGTGTGTGGGGGGGCCCATGCCGTCTAAACTGCCTGGGGCCCTTGCTACTCTTAATCCACCCCTGGCCGCATGTAGCCATCTATACACAGCAGGAGGCCGCACGGTGCCATCTATGCACAGCGGGAGGCCGCACATAGCCATCTATGCACAGCGGGAGGCCGCACATAGCCATCTATACACAGCGGGAGGCCGCACGTAGCCATCTATACACAGCAGGAGGCCGCACGTAGCCATCTATGAACAGCAGGAGGCCGCACCTAGCCATCTATACACAGCGGGAGGCTGCACGATGCCATCTATACACAGCGGGAGGCCGCACGGCGCCCCCCCCAGAGACAGCGGGAGGCCACACGCAGTCACACAAACATATACAGACATATACGTACACGCATGAACACATTTGAAACACAAAAATACATATAAACAGACATCACACAATGATATCTGCACACACACTCACACTTACACACACACACACACACACACACACCATCCCCCGGCTCGGCTCCAGTGGTCCAGCTCTTCTCCGGTAGTAAGTAGCAGTGCAGGGCGCGCACTGCATGACGTCACACTAGCAGACATGGCCGCGCACATAGTCGTGTCTCCTAGCATGGCCACCACACAGGGAAGTTAACAGGTGCAGTGCTGGCCCGGCCGAAGAAGAAGCAGCGGCCCTGCACTGCTGCTGGGGGAGCGGTCCGGGGCCCTCCCCGCCTTTGACTGTAGGTATGTGCCGCGGCGCCGCACATATTATAATGAGGGCAATCTGGCCATGGGCCCCCCGGAACCCCGGGCCCCCTGGAGCCCCGGGCGGTAGCCCAGATTGCCCTCATTATAATCCGCCTATGATCACAGGAGAAGCTGGGGTCTATATACATTACAGGAGACGCTGGGGGCATATATACATCACAGGGGAAGCTGGGGGCATATACAGCACAGGAGGGGCTGGGGACCTATATTCATCACAGAAGACACTGGGGGCATATACATCGCAGGAATGGCTGGGGGCATATATACACCACAGGAGGGGCTGGGGGCATATACATCACAGGATACGCTGGGGCATATATACATCACAGGAGAAGCTGGGGGCATATACATCACAGGAGGGGTTGGGGGCCTATATACATCGCAGGAGGGGCTGGGGGCCTATATACATCCCAGGAGGGGCTGGGGGCATATATACATCACAGGAGACGCTGGGGAATATATACATGACAGGAGAAGCTGGGGGCATATACATCACAGGAGGGGCTGGGGGCCTATATACATCCCAGGAGGGGCTGGGGGCCTATATACATCCCAGGAGGGGCTGGGGGCCTATATACATTCCAGGAGGGGCTGGGGGCCTATATACATCACAGGATATGCTGGGGGCATATATACATCACAGGAGACGCTGGAGAATATATACATCACTGGAGGGGCTGGGGGCATATACATCACAGGAGGGGCATGGGGTATATATACATCACAGGATGGGCTTGGGGCATATACATCACAGGTGGTGCTGAGAGCATATATACATGACAGGAGATGCTGGGGGCATGTATACATGACAGGAGGGGCTGGGGCATATATACATCACAGGAGGGGCTTGGGGCATATAGACATCATAGGAAAGGCTTGGGGCATATATACATCACAGGAGGGAATGGGGGCATATATAGATCACAGGAGAATCTAGGGGCATATATACATCACAGGAGGGGCTGGGGGCATATAGACATCATAGGAAAGGCTTGGGCATATATACATCGCAGGAGGGACTGGGGGCATACAGTACAGACCAAAAGTTTGGACACACCTTCTCATTTAAAGATTTTCCTGTATTTTCATGGCTTTGAAAATTGTACATTCACACTGAAGGCATCAATACTATCAATTAACACATATGGAATTATATACTTAACAAAAAAGTGTGAAACAACTGAAAATATGTCTTATATTCTAGGTTCTTCAAAGTAGCCACCTTTTGCTTTGATGACTACTTTGCACAATCTTGGCATTCTCTTGATGTGCTTTAAGAGGTAGTCACCGGAAATGGTCTTCCAACAATCTTCAATTAGTTTCCAGAGATGCTTAGCACTTGTTGGCACTTTTGCCTTCACTCTGTGGTCCAGCTCACCCCAAACCATCTTGATTGGGTTCAGGTCTGGTGACTGTGGAGGCCAGGTCATCTGGCGTAGCACCCCATCACTCTCCTTCTTGGTCAAATAGCCCTTACACAGCCTGGAGGTGTGTTTGGGGTCATTGTCCTGTTGAAAAATAAATGATGGTCCAACTAAACACAAACCGGATAGAATAGCATGCCGCTGCAAGATGCTGTGGTAGCCATGCTGTTTCAGTATGCCTTCAATTTTGAATAAATCCCCAAGAGTGTCACCAGCAAAACACCCCCACACCATCACACCTCCTCCTCCATGCTTCACGGTGGGAACCAGGCAGGTAGAGTCCATCAGTTCACCTTTTCTGCGTCGCATAAAGACATGGTGGTTGGAACCAAGGATCATCAGACCAAAGCACAGATTTCCACTGGTCTAATGTCCATTCCTTGTGTTCTTTAGAACCAAACAAGTCTCTTCTGCTTGTTGCCTGTCCTTAGCAGTGGTTTCCTAGCAGCTATTTTACCATGAAGGTCTGCTGCACAAAGTCTCCTGTTAACAGTTGTTGTAGAGATGTGTCTGCTGCTAGAACTCTGTGTGGCATTGACCTGGTCTCTAATCTGAGCTGCTGTTAACCTGTGATTTCTGAGGCCGGTGACTCGCCATGCGGCCTCCTGCTGTATCTGGGGGGGGCGCCGTGCGGCCTCCTGCTGTATCTGGGGCGGGGGCTGCCGTGCGGCCTCCGGCTGTATCTGGGGGGGCACCGTGCGGCCTCCTGCTGTGTATAGTAGGATTATGTGAAAGCTCATATTATGCAGTATGAGACCCTACATACATAGGGGGATGTCAGCATACTTAATTGTGCTCAATATTAAGTCATACAATTAATATAAAAAAATAATTATAATTAATATATTAATATTGTGCAGAATTAATTTCACATGAACTATCACATGATCTATCAAAGGGGGATCATGTGACAAGTCACGTGATACATCGGGTGTGTGTGTGTGGGGGGGCCCATGCCGTCTAAACTGCCTGGGGCCCTTGCTACTCTTAATCCACCCCTGGCCGCACGTAGCCATCTATACACAGCAGGAGGCCGCACCTAGCCATCTATACACAGCGGGAGGCTGCACGATGCCATCTATACACAGCGGGAGGCCGCACGGCGCCCCCCCAGAGACAGCGGGAGGCCACACGCAGTCACACAAACATATACAGACATATACGTACACGCATGAACACATTTGAAACACAAAAATACATATAAACAGACATCACACAATGATATCTGCACACACACTCACACTTACACACATACACACACACACCATCCCCCGGCTCGGCTCCAGTGGTCCAGCTCTTCTCCGGTAGTAAGTAGCAGTGCAGGGCACGCACTGCATGACGTCACACTAGCAGACACGGCCGCGCACATAGTCGTGTCTCCTAGCATGGCCACCACACAGGGAAGTTAACAGGTGCAGTGCTGGCCCGGCCGAAGAAGAAGCAGCGGCCCTGCACTGCTGCTGGGGGAGCGGTCCGGGGCCCTCCCCGCCTTTGACTGTAGGTATGTGCCGCGGCGCCGCACATATTATAATGAGGGCAATCTGGCCATGGGCCCCCCGGAACCCCGGGCCCCCTGGAGCCCCGGGCGGTAGCCCAGATTGCCCTCATTATAATCCGCCTATGATCACAGGAGAATCTGGGGTCTATATACATTACAGGAGACACTGGGGGAATATATACATCACAGGGGAAGCTGGGGGCATATACAGCACAGGAGGGGCTGGGGACCTATATTCATCACAGAAGACACTGGGGGCATATACATCGCAGGAATGGCTGGGGGCATATATACACCACAGGAGGGGCTGGGGGCATATACATCACAGGAGACGCTGGGGCATATATACATCAAAGGAGAAGCTGGGGGCATATACATCACAGGAGGGGTTGGGGGCCTATATACATCCCAGGAGGGGCTGGGGGCATATATACATCACAGGAGACGCTGGGGAATATATACATGACAGGAGAAGCTGGGGGCATATACATCCCAGGAGGGGCTGGGGGCCTATATACATCCCAGGAGGGGCTGGGGGCCTATATACATCACAGGAGGGGCTGGGGGCCTATATACATTCCAGGAGGGGCTGGGGGCCTATATACATCACAGGATATGCTGGGGGCATATATACATCACAGGAGACGCTGGAGAATATATACATCACTGGAGGGGCTGGGGGCATATACATCACAGGAGGGGCATGGGGCATATATACATCACAGGATGGGCTGGGGGCATATACATCACAGGTGGTGCTGAGAGCATATATACATGACAGGAGATGCTGGGGGCATGTATACATGACAGGAGGGGCTGGGGCATATATACATCACAGGAGGGGCTTGGGGCATATAGACATCATAGGAAAGGCTTGGGGCATATATACTTCACAGGAGGGAATGGGGGCATATATAGATCACAGGAGAATCTAGGGGCATATATACATCACAGGAGGGGCTGGGGGCATATAGACATCATAGGAAAGGCTTGGGCATATATACATCGCAGGAGGGACTGGGGGCATACAGTACAGACCAAAAGTTTGGACACACCTTCTCATTTAAAGATTTTCCTGTATTTTCATGGCTTTGAAAATTGTACATTCACACTGAAGGCATCAATACTATGAATTAACACATATGGAATTATATACTTAACAAAAAAGTGTGAAACAACTGAAAATATGTCTTATATTCTAGGTTCTTCAAAGTAGCCACCTTTTGCTTTGATGACTGCTTTGCACACTCTTGGCATTCTCTTGATGAACTTCAAGAGGTAGTCGCCGGAAATGGTCTTCCAACAATCTTGAAGGAGTTCCCAGAGATGCTTAGCACTTGTTGGCCCTTTTGCCTTCACTCTGCGGTCCAGCTCACCCCAAACCATCTCGATTGGGTTCAGGTCTGGTGACTGTGGAGGCCAGGTCATCTGGCGTAGCACCCCATCACTCTCCTTCTTGGTCATATAGCCCTTACACAGCCTGGAGGTGTGTTTGGGGTCATTGTCCTGTTGAAAAATAAATGATGGTCCAACTAAACGCAAACCGGATGGAATAGCATGCCGCTGAAAAGATGCTGTGGTAGCCATGCTGGTTCAGTATGCCTTCAATTTTGAATAAATCCCCAACAGTGTCACCAGCAAAGCACCCCCACACCATCACACCTCCTCCTCCATGCTTCACGGTGGGAACCAGGCATGTAGAGTCCATCCGTTCACCTTTTCTGCGTCGCACAAAGACACGGTGGTTGGAACCAAAGATCTCAAATTTGGACTCATCAGACCAAAGCACAGATTTCCACTGGTCTAATGTCCATTCCTTGTGTTCTTTAGCCCAAAGAAGTCTCTTCTGCTTGTTGCCTGTCCTTAGCAGTGGTTTCCTAGCAGCTATTTTACCATGAAGGCCTGCTGCACAAAGTCTCCTCTTAACAGTTGTTGAAGAGATGTGTCTGCTGCTAGAACTCTGTGTGGCAATAACCTGGTCTCTAATCTGAGCTGCTGTTAACCTGCGATTTCTGAGGCCGGTGACTCGGATAAACTTATCCTCAGAAGCAGAGGTGACTCTTGGTCTTCCTTTCCTGGGGCGGTCCTCATGTGAGCCAGTTTCTTTGTAGCGCTTGATGGTTTTGCAACTGCACTTGGTGACACTTTCAAAGTTTTCCGAATTTTTCGCACTGACTGACCTTCATTTCTTAAAGTAATGATGGCCACTCGTTTTTCTTTACTTAGCTTCTCTTTTCTTGCCATAATACAAATTCTAACAGTCTATTCAGTAGGACGATCAGCTGTATATCCACCAGACTTCTGCGCAACACAACTGATGGTCCCAACCCCATTTATAAGGCAAGAAATCCCACTTATTAAACCTGACAGGGCACACCCGTGAAGTGAAAACCATTTCCAGTGACTACCTCTTGAAGCTCATCAAGAGAATGCCAAGAGTGTGCAAAGCAGTCATCAAAGCAAAAGGTGGCTACTTTGAAGAACCTAGAATATGACATATTTTCAGTTGTTTCACACTTTTGTTAAGCATATAATTCCACATGTGTTAATTCATAGTTTTGATGCCATCAGTGTGAATATACAATTTTCATAGTTATGAAAATACAGAAAAATCTTTAAATGAGAAGGTGTGTCCAAACTTTTGGTCTGTACTGTACTTAACAAAAAAGTGTGAAACAACTGAAAATATGTCTTATATTCTAGGTTCTTCAAAGTAGCCACCTTTTGCTTTGATGACTGCTTTGCACACTCTTGGCATTCTCTTGATGTGCTTCAAGAGGTAGTCACCGGAAATGGTCTTCCAACAATCTTGAATTAGTTTCCAGAGATGCTTAGCACTTGTTGGCACTTTTGCCTTCACTCTGTGGTCCAGCTCACCCCAAACCATCTTGATTGGGTTCAGGTCTGGTGACTGCGGAGGCCAGGTCATCTGGAGTAGCACCCCATCACTCTCCTTCTTGGTCAAATAGCCCTTACACAGCCTGGAGGTGTGTTTGGGGTCATTGTCCTGTTGAAAAATAAATGATGGTCCAACTAAACACAAACCGGATAGAATAGCATGCCGCTGCAAGATGCTGTGGTAGCCATGCTGGTTCAGTATGCCTTCAATTTTGAATAAATCCCCAACAGTGTCACCAGCAAAACACCCCCACACCATCACACCTCCTCCTCCATGCTTCACGGTGGAAACCAGGCATGTAGAGTCCATCCGTTCACCTTTTCTGTGTCGCATAAAGACATGGTGGTTGGAACCAAAGATCATCAGACCAAAGCACAGATTTCCACTGGTCTAATGTCCATTCCTTATGTTCTTTAGCCCAAATAAGTCTCTTCTGCTTGTTGCCTGTCCTTAGCAGTGGTTTCCTAGCAGCTATTTTACCATGAAGGCCTGCTGCACAAAGTCTCCTCTTAATAGTTGTTGTAGAGATGTGTCTGCTGCTAGAACTCTGTGTGGCATTGACCTGGTCTCTAATCTGAGCTGCTGTTAACCTGTGATTTCTGAGGCCGGTGACTCGGATAAACTTATCCTCAGAAGCAGAGGTGACTCTTGGTCTTCCTTTCCTGGGGCGGTCCTCATGTGAGCCAGTTTCTTTGTAGCGCTTGATGGTTTTTGCAACTGCACTTGGGGACACTTTCAAAGTTTGCCCAATTTTTCGGACTGACTGACCTTCATTTCTTAAAGTAATGATGGCCACTCATTTTTCTTTACTTAGAATTTGTATTATGGCAAGAAAAAAGCAGCTAACAGTCTATTCAGTAGGACTATCAGCTGTGTACACACCAGACTTCTGCACAACACAACTGATGGTCCCAACCCCATTTATAAGGCAAGAAATCCCACTTATTAAACCTGACAGGGCACACCTGTGAAGTGAAAACCATTTCTGGTGACTACCTCTTGAAGCTCATCAAGAGAATGCCAAGAGTGTGCAAAGCAGTCATCAAAACAAAAGGTGGCTACTTTGAAGAACCTAGAATATAAGACATATTTTCAGTTGTTTCACACTTTTTTGTTAAGTATATAATTCCACATGTGTTAATTCATAGTTTTGATGCCTTCAGTGTGAATGTACAATTTTCAAAGTCATGAAAATACAGAAAAATCTTTAAATGAGAAGGTGTGTCCAAATTTTTGGTCTGTACTGTATATATATCACAGGAGAATCTAGGGGCATATATACATCACAGGAGGGGCTGGGGGCATACATCACAGGAGAAGCTGGGGGTATATATATCACAGGAGGGGCTGGGGGCATATATACATCACAGGAGGGGCTGGGGGCATATATACATCACAGGAGAAGCTGGGGGTATATATATCACAGGAGGGACTGGGGGTTTATATACATCACAGGAGGGACTGGGGGTGTATATACATCACAGGAGGGACTGGGGGCTTATATACATCTCAGGAGGGGCTGTGGGCCTATATACATCACAGGAGGGGCTGGGGGACTATATACATCACAGGAGGGACTGGGGCCTATATACATCACAGGTGGGGCTGAGGGCATATATGCATCACAGGAGGGCTAGGGGACTATATACATCACAGGAGGGGTTGTGGAACTATATACATCACCGGAGGGGCTGAGGACCTATATATATCACAGGGTGGGTTGTGGGCCTATATACATCACAGGATGGACTGGGGGACTATATACATCACAGGAGGGTCTGGGGCATATATACATCACAGGAGGGACTGGGGCATATATACATCACAGGAGGGACTGGGGGACTATATACATCACAGGAGGGACTGGGGCATATATACATCACAGGAGGGACTGGGGCATATATACATCACAGGAGGTGCTGGGGGCCTATATACATCACAGGAGGGGCTGAGGGCATATATACATCACAGGAGGGTCTGATGGCCTATATACATCACAGGAGAAGCTGGGGGCCTATATACATCACAGAAGGGGCTGCAATCCTATATACATCACAGTAGGGGCTGTGGGCATAAAAACATCACAGGAGAAGTTGGGGACATATATGATGCGCCCCGGGGCCTGGGGTACTTTGTGCCGGGCCGGTTGTTGCTAGGGGAGATGTCACAGTGGCGGTGACCCGGTCCATGACCCAGGGCGGTCAATAAAAGGGGATTTATAGTTTTTATGTTTAATGTTCATGACACCACCTGTGGTATGCGGCTATATGGAGCCGCCCCGGCGGAGCAGGTCCTCTGGAGCTGTTGGTAATACAGCAGAATTGGTTCAGCTCTCCACAGGTAGAGCTAAGCTCCAGGGCAGTGCTGTGATGGTAAATGATGAGGTAGCACGGTCTGCCTGCGTCAAACTGACCTCAGTGGCGTACTGCCTGTGGCGGCAGACCAGGCGCCTGCCATGGGGCCTGTGAGTAAGCCATGTGATCGCCAGGTGAGAGCTGCAGGAGGGTCGTCTGATCTCCCATAGCTCTCCATGAAAAGGCTGCAGAGAAACACATGAACTGGCCATTGGCATTGCTGGACTTTTTCTAAGTTTGCGATTGTAATGTCTGTTGATCCAATGTCTGTGCAACATGGGATCATTATACCAGGATGAGGGACATTATACCAGGATATGGTAAATTATACCAGAATGGGGACATTATACCAGGATGGGAGACATTATACCAGGATATGGTAAACTATACCAGAATGGGGACATTATACCAGGATGCGGTAACTTATACCAGAATGGGAACATTACACCAGAATGGGGGACATTATACAAGAATGGGGGACATTATACCAGGATGTGGTAAATTATACCAGGATATGGTAAACTATACCAGAATGGGGACATTATACCAGGATGGGGGATGTTATACCAGGATATGGTAAATTATACCAAGATGGGGGACATTATATCGGGATATGATAACTTATACCAGAATGGGAACATTATACCAGGATGCAGGACATTATACCAGGATGTGGTAAATTATACCAGAATGGGAACATTACACCAGAATGGGGGACATTATACCAGAATGGGGGACATTATACCAGGATGTGGTAAATTATACCAGGATATGGTAAACTATACCAGAATGGGGACATTATACCAGGATGGGGGACATTATACAAGGAAGGGGCCCAGGGTGTGGGGCATTATTACTGGAAGAGGCCCAGGATGGAGGAGATTATTACAAGGAGACAGGACAGGGGATATTATTACATGAGGGAGCGAACACGTATGTCATTATAGGATCTAGAATGCTACAATGGTCAATATATCTGACCAAGATGCAGGTGGGAGCCCAGGTCCAAATTTGCACCGGTGCCCATCGGACTCTAGTTACGCCACTGTCCCTGACCGTATTAATGACACCTTTTTATTTCTGATATTTCTTCTTCTCATGTCTTGTCTTTCACAAAATGTTTATTGCTCTGTAGTTAATGTTCAACCAGAGAAAAGAGCAGTCAGGGCAATTTTACAACTTTGCTGTTGCAGACAGTAATGTATGATAAGGGCAGTGATGTAAAGGTACAGACTCTGGAAAATGCAAAGGTTGTCCGGTGCACGTGACATTATAACCTAACATTCTATAGTACAGGACACATGCATGATAACTGCCAATCGTGTGCGCATATTGTAAGGTATGTGGATCACTGACACCGTTCACCACCAAGACACTACTGAGCCAACGCTAGACAACATTATTAAGGCTGCGTTCCCAAAATCAGTTTTTGATGCTGCTTTGAAAACGCAGCATCTTACAGTTCCAGTAAAGTGGATGGGATTTACTGCATATACATCTCATGCTCACTGCTCCTTTTTTTTTTACGCAGCATAAACTGACCTGCGGTGCGTGTTTCAAATCTGCAACACGTCAATTTCTCTTGCGGAGACGCTGAGTTTTCAGTGCAGATTTTCCCCGTAGACTTGTAATTAGATGCAGAAAATCCACACATGACTTTATAGAAGAAAAGTTTTGTCAAAGCTAACTACCAGAAAGACGAAAAAAATATATATAGAATTCTATATAAACCTGCGCTAGTCTCAAAGTTTGTAACGTATAAGTGCTTAATTCTAAAGGATAAAAAAGGAGATGTTGGCTGTATAAAATGCGAATTTATTTAGAACAATAGTAATCGGATAAAAAATATTTTGAAAAGAGCAAAGGATAAATAGAGTTATAGGCAAATCTTGATGATCCTAAGTAAAGTGCGTCGTGCTTCTTAGTTTTGTAGTGGTTGGTTCCACATGGAGATAATATCCTGTGGGAGGAAAGAAAGATAATAAATGAAAGTATTCTAGTGGGTGGCCTAATTGGGGGTGAAATTATAAGAAGATATTTACCTGAAAATTGTGGTTGGAGGGATATGATAGGTCAGTAGAGGATTAGTTTGAGGGACGATTCTGTTCTAAAAATCAAAGTAGATGTTTAGGATTTAGGTTCTTAATTCTCGAATTTGTGGCGAGTATATTTACCTGAATTGGTGGTAGAAGGATAGTTTTTGGTCCAGTTTAGTGTTGGAGTTCCCCTGAAGCTGTGGATAGTTGGATTAGCTTTTTTAGGGTCTCTGGTTAAATGATGAATTAGGAATATACCAGACTTGGACAATGGGTGATGTACCTCTGTGGTTATGGTCCTCTTCAGGGTGCAGGGAGATACAGAGAGGAGAGCGTGCATGGTAAAGGGCACGTACCAGTTGGATAGAGGTAATTGCCTGAAGACAATCTGTAGAGAGTTTTATACACTAATTATTGAGGGAAAATAAAAAATGAGGTGGGGAAAGTTTAGATTTTGGGGTAACGGTACCTGTATTGTGGTAGCTGGTAAATATATGACGCTTGAGGTATACCAAAGTAGTTACCTGGGGAGATGTCCCTTCAGGCTAGGACTTTGTGAGCTGAATATCGGTAATACCTGTTGTATTTTTTTTAATTTTTTTAAAAAGATGATACTTGTTGTGGTTAGCGGTAATCAGCCGTTGTAAAATAGAGCTCCTTGGAAAGAACAGACGATAAAAGGTAAATGTTAGTATGTGCCTGGAGGGCATTCAGGGGTTAATCCTACAGATAATAGTATAGGAGTTCACCCCAAAAAAATATATATATATAATGAGAAAACCAATGTCAGTATGTGCCTAGGGGGCACTGCGGGGTTAATCCTATAAAAATGGTATAGAGGTTCGCCCAAGGTTAAAAACCGTTTATCTCTGGGTAAGGTATAAGGTATGCCGAGTAGAAAAGCTCATCGGTGCATACAGAAGCGCAGCTGTGCTTAGTCCAGGATATGCACTTCACCAATGTGGTGGTCAGGCAACTCACTGTTTGGCGGTCGAGGTCTGCAGATCGTCGTGGTCTGGAGAGAGGAGAGATTACTCCTGTGGCAGAGGTAAGTTCTTGATGGGGAGAGGGGAAGAGCAGGGTCCCGGCCGGAAACCGCTGCTCCGTGCCGCTTCTCCGGGCGCCTGTGTTCTGTGGTGCGCAAGGACCTGCGCTGTACACACGGCAGATGTTCAGGACCTGCGTGACGTCACGTTACGTGTCTGGTACCAGTACGGGAGCCTAGGAGGGTCAGGAACTGACGCGTTTTGGAATTCTACAAATTCCTTCCTCAGAGTTGGTTCCTAGGCTGTATATGGTCCTTTTTATATGGTTTTGCCCTTTTTTTTCTCCCTATATTAACACTTACCACTCTTGGCAGGCTGCTTTTAGGTTCCGCTACCCGTAACGTCACACTTTTTACTATCCGACGAGCACTCACTGTAGCTCTACCTTTAAACAACAAAAGTACACAAACCACCTTCACCATGGGTGACTTATGGTCTGACCTTAAAGACCGGATCCAAAAAATTTTCCACATTGCCCAGAAATCACCACCCCCGCCTATAAATACTGATAATCTAAACCACATTAAAAAGGCCTTAAAAACTCTGGAGCAACTTTTACTCAAAGAAATGAGGGCTCTGTGGGAAATCGCCACGCTAGAACGCTATTTAGCTCATGACAGCATTCCAGCTGGATTACTGGTATCTAAACCACTGTCAGTGGATATAGGTGGCCCGGATACCCTACTAGAATGGGATAACCTCTTTAAATAATTTTCAAAGACAGCGGTCTCCTTCAACATCAACAAAAGGAAACTTCATTTGATGGAAAATAAAGTAAAAATTACGGAACTCTTTAATGACATTAAACCATACAAAAATCATTCAGAAATCACTAGCCTCTCTAATGGTATCACAAATAGGATTAATCAAAAAGAGAAGGAGATTATAGACAAAAAAATAACGCAAATTTGGACGTGACGCTATCCATCATATTGAAACACAGTACTGCATACGAGAAGGATCTGCCTATGAGATTATTGATGAAATCTCAGCCAGCCCCCAACCGTCAGACACTTCTTTGTCTGAAGACGGTTTCTCCATCTACCTTACCCCAGACAGAAACTGCTCAACTCAGCAGGATGAGTACAGGACTTACACCACCAGCCCACATCCCCCGGCACGAGCCCCACCATCAGTCAATTCATCCCCCGACTCAACCCCAGTCACCATCCATAACAGATTTGACCCACTTGACACCATCACTCAATCACCCTTTGATACCAGTGAACATCCACATACATCCCAAACTACAAATGTGAGAACGAGATCCCAATCTCAGCACCCACAGGTACGGAAGAGGTCTAGTAACTCTAATTTTTTTCAGGTGGTTCTAAAAAGAATAAATGCCAGAGGGCAATTCACCAAAAAGAAAAAGCAACCAAAAGAAATGAGTCGGAAGGACAACTCTATATTTAACCTGAGCAAATACGACCTAAAACCAAATGAAATCCACCTACTGAATAAGGGTCTAAAATATGCCCCATCAACGAGTCTCAATAAATTCCAAGCCTTTATTGGGGTTAAACAATTCATGAGGAAACTGGCCCTCAAAAAATACTATCTGAAAAAAGAGACCCAATAATTAACACTAAACCCCTCAAACCCACCTACCACCAAATATGTTCACACTAATCTTAAAAACAAATCCAGTTTCCATCCCCTAAATGAATACTCAGCAGCATTCGACAGCTTCAAACAAAACGTTATCACTGACTTACGCAAAATCAGTGATAAAAAAATGTGCTAATTTTAAAAACAACCTCAACCTTGCTGAACGGAAAGCTATAAAATCCCTCCAGAGGAACCAAAGAATAATTATACGCCCTGCTGATAAAGGAGGGAGAATCGCCATTCTTGACAATGAACAGTACCAAGCAGAAGCCTCCAGACTTCTCAGTGATAAACGTACATATAAGCGCCTAGCCAATAATCCTACCACCAATTACTCAAACCAGATGAGATTACTTACTAAAAGGGGACTTGAAGCAGGATATATCAGTAAATCTGAATTTGACTATCTCAATATCACCTCTCCAAGACTAGCGGTATTTTACTACCTTCCCAAAATACACAAATCCCTGACAAATCCTCCGGGGAGACCCATAACCTCTGGCATCCAATGTCTCACCTCCAACCTATCAAAATACATCGATACTCATCTACATGACCTGGTCCCACTACTGCCAGCCTACATCAAAGATAGCCAACACATCCTGCAAATACTCAAACAAATCACATGGCAGCATAATTATATTCTGGGTACCATTGACATCACATCCCTGTATACGGTAATTTCACATGATAAAGGGGGCCAAGCAGCCATTCACTTTCTACAAAAACAGAAAAAACTCTTCAGATGAACAAATCTCCTTCATAAATGAATGTGACGCGCCCCTGGGCCTGTGTCGCGCTGCGTTGCGCACGCGGGAGCTTACCCGGAGCCGGATCTCTTGAGGGTTGTAGTCTCGTGGCGGTGACCCGGTCCGTGCCCAGGGAGTCAAACTGAGCGGCGATGTAACAGCGGTAGATGCAGGACGACTACGCCACCCGTTGAATGCAGCTATGGAGCTGCCGCTGCAGGACAGTCCGCTGAGGCCGGTGGATGGATGGTGCAGCGTAGATGGTATAACCCCCAACGGGAGGGGTATGGCCTCAGGGCAGCAGATGTGGATGATGGGGGTAGCAGGAACCACTCAGAGACGGTGCGGTGTAATTCAGGGTCTTTACTGGTAACAACGATAGACCCTCCCGGAGTACTTGCTAGTGAACGGGGCCTGGTCAGTCCTTGAGCAGATGGGATCTCCCCTGGCCAGGCCGAGTTGTAGGCCTCCCAAACTGACTGTACTCTTCTGGCTACCTTGCTAGAAGCGGATATAAGTAGCCCACGTCCCTGAGTGTACCGTGTGGTGCTCACCCGTATGGCCGGTGACTCGGGGCCTTCTAATGGCTTCCGCTCCACGATGGCGGTGCTGGTCCCACGCGTGTGACCGTGCCTTCGGGTTTCTGGGCCTGAGGACCTGAAATCCCCTGCCGGTCGGCTTCTGCTGCTGGGTAAGAGTTAGTCCCCACAGCCTCGGACGCCGGGTCCGGTAAGAAAGCTTCTCAGTCAGGGCGAGCTCTGCAGCTGCCAGCCCCTGACTTGTAGTAGTATTATTCCCACTGAGCTTCTGCTGTTTCTTCCTGTGACTGTTTCTTGTCTCTACTCTCCTTGACTACTAACCCTGCTTCAGCCCCGGGTTTATATAGGGGAAGTTCTTCCCCTCCCAAGACTGGGCAGGAGGTGTGGCATGCACAGGATCCCTGACCAAAGGACCTCCCACCTGCTCTCAGACATAATATCTCTATCACTGTGGCAACCAGACCCCTGGGGTGTCACATTCCCCCCTAGTGAAATTTAGTACTCCGGGACTAAACATATTTTAGAAAAACATAACAAGATATAACAATAACAATACAATAAGAAACACATAAAGGTGGTCACGGCATGTCCGTAACCGGGTGCAGTCTTTGAAGAAAGCAAGGTGTCCATTTCACCAAAACAGGGAGACGTAACCAGGTAGGGGTCTGTCCTACCCCGAGTCCTTAACAGTCTCTAGTCCATCCTGGGTTACGCTCCAACTATGTACAAGGATTCCCGGTAAATCCACCAAGGATTCCTAAAAATAACTGGAAACAGAAAATTATACACAAGCAACAATACACAGATAAACATAAATAAAACAATTTATACACTTCAAATCCTCCAGCGTGCGGGTAACTGGCCTCTAGTGGCCCTAGTGGACCTACGGAGCTGACTGTCTGGCCCTGAACTACAGGGTGTAGGAGCTGTCAAGGGTAAACTGGGCAGCTGTCTACCGGCTCTTTGTCTCACTAGGGGTACGGCAGGCTCACTATAAGCAGAGGGTTGATCCTCCTGTTCTGCTTGTGTGGAGTCTTCTGCCTCCTGGACCGGCTGTTCTTCCAGCTCTACCTGTTGCTCCGTAGGTGCTTGGGATGCTGGTTGGAGGAAGGTGAGTACGGGTACCACAACTGCACCATTGACTTGAGTCCAAGACCGAGGGAAGTCCCCGAGCACAGTACTAACCATATCTTCCCTTTCCTCTACGGGTCGATGGTCTTCTTGTTCCTCTTCAGGGTTCCTCAGTTGTTCGGGACACTTCTTCAGGTGGTCCCGGGATACAATGGCGGTGGTTTCCCCTCCGTCTTTACTGATGGTACAAACCTTCGGGTTCTCGTGGCTTGAGGGCAGTACGGTGTACGGGTCCTTCTCCCACTGGTCATCCAACTTGTGGAGCCGTCTCTTCCTCTTCAAGACCTGCTCTCCGGGTACCAGGGGAACAGCGGGAGCATACTGGTTGTAAGTTTTCTCTTGTCTTTCCCTAGCCTGACAGAGACTTCGCTCCACGCTCTCCTGTACTCTCCGGTACTGCTGCTGCCTCTCTGTGTCCCAGTCTGTTTCTGGTGAAGTGTCCTCGGGTGTCAGGACTCCCATTTCCAGGTCAACAGGTAACTTACCAGGTCTTGCCCTCATTAGGTAAGCCGGGGTACAGTTGGTGGAACCTACCGGGATGTGGTTGTATAGGTCCACCAGATCGGGCAACTTCTCAGGCCACAGACTGCGTTCTTCCAGGGGCAACGTTTTTAGAAGATCCATTACCACCTGGTTCATTTTCTCACAAAGTCCATTAGTTTGCGGATGGTAGGGTGTCGTCCTTATCTTCCGGCAGCCATACAGATTGCAGAATTCCTGGAAGACCTCCGCTTCAAAGGCAGGTCCCTGGTCCGTCAGCACTTGGTCCGGGTACCCGTGTGGACGGCAAAAGTGCTGCTGGAAGGCTCTAGCTGCTGTTTGAGCCGTTAAGTCCTTGACGGGGACGACAACCAGAAACCGGGAGTAATGATCCACGATGGTTAACGCGTAGACGTAGCCACTTCTGCTTGGGGTCAGTTTTACATGATCCAAGGCTACCAGTTCCAACGGTTGCCGGGTGACGATGGACTGCAGGGGAGTCTTCTGGCTGGCACGGTCCTTCCTTCTCAGGTTGCACGGGCCACAGTCTCTGCACCACTTCTCAATGGTTCCCCTCATGCCTACCCAGTGGAACCGCTCGCGCAGCAGGAACTCCAGCTTCTTCCACCCGAAGTGCCCAGCTCCGTTGTGGTATGCCTCCATCACCATGGCTGCGTCCCTTCGTGGCACCACTACTTGCCAGAGTAATTCATGCGTCCGGGAGTTAACCATTCTGCGGCACAACTTCCCTTTGTAAAGGAACAGTCGACTCTTCTCTGCCCATAGTTGTTTGGCTTCCTCCGGAGCGTCTGGTTCAAGGCGAGCCTCCGGCCGAGTCAGCATCTCCTTCACCAGTCGGACGGCAGGGTCGCTGTCTTGCGTTTCCGCCCAGTTGTAGTGGGGTAAGGGGTTCAACGTAGCAGTCTGCTTACTCCTTACCTGGTGGGAATACTGAATAGTCCCATGACGGTGGAACGCAGGGAGTTCAACTTCTTCCAGTCCCTCCGGATCTTCTCCTCCGTCCGGCAGGTTGGGCATCCTGGACAGGGCGTCCGCGTTGGTATTGGAGCGTCCTGCCCGGTATTTGATTGTGAACTCGTAGTTGGACAGACGGGCCATCCACCTCTGCTCCAGGGCACCGAGTCTTGCCGTGTCCAGGTGTGTCAACGGGTTGTTATCCGTGTACACGGTGAACCGGGAAGAAGCGAGGTAATGCTTAAAGCGCTCGGTGACTGCCCATACTACGGCCAGGAACTCTAGCTTAAATGAACTGTAATTCTCGGGGTTCCTTTCGGTGGGTCGCAGTTTTCGGCTGGCGTAGGCGATTACTCGTTCCTTCCCCTGCTGGATCTGGGACAGTACGGCTCCTAGCCCGATGTTACTGGCGTCGGTGTAGAGGATAAAGGGCTGGCTATAATCCGGGTACGCCAGGATTTCGTCCCCCGTGAGGGCCATCTTCAGCTGGCGGAAGGACTCTTCTTCCAGCTCCTCCCATTTGAAGGGCGGCTTCTGGTTCTTGGCCTTCCGGGACTGGCCTATCAGGAGGTCCTGCATAGGTGCTGCCTTTTTGGTGAAACCGGGAATAAACCTTCGGTAGTAGCCTACCAACCCGAGGAACTGCCGCACTTCTTTTACGCTGGAGGGGCTTGGCCATTCCTTAATTGCGGTGATCTTATCAGGGTCGGGAGCCACTCCGTCAGCGCTCACCACGTGTCCCAGGTACTGCACCTTTGGTTTCAGGAGGTGACACTTGGAGGGTTTCACCTTTAGGCCGTAACTTGCCAGAGCTTCGAACACTTCCGCCAGGTGTTTCAGGTGGTCCTCATACGTCTTGGAATATACGATGACATCGTCCAGGTACAACAGGACCGTCTCGAAGTTTCTGTGGCCCAGACAACACTCCATTAGTCATTGGAAGGTTCCCGGTGCGTTGCAGAGTCCGAACGGCATGCAGGTGAACTCGCTAAGTCCCATCGGGGTGGTGAATGCGGTCTTCTCCCGGTCCGCCTCTGCTACAGGAACCTGCCAGTACCCGCTAGTGAGATCCAAGGTAGAGAAGAAGTTAGCAGATCTTAAAGCAGCCAATGACTCCTCTATCCTTGGTAAGGGGTACGCATCCTTGTGTGTGATACGATTGATTTTCCGGTAATCTACACACATCCTCATGGTGTTGTCTTTCTTTCGGACTAAGACTAGTGGAGCTGCCCAGGGGCTACAGCTATCCCTGATCACCCCAGCCTCCTTCATGTCTCTAAGCATCCCCTTGGCGTGTTGGTAGTGTGCAGGGGGTACGGGTCGATACCTCTCTTTTATGGGAGGATGGTCTCCCGTGGGGATGTGGTGTTCTACCCCCTTGACTCGCCCGAAGTCTAACGGGTGTTTACTAAACACTCTCTCGTACTCTTGAACCACCCGATAGACTCCCTGTTTCTGATGTGAGGGAGTGGAGTCAGTACCCAAATGTAGTTGCTGACACCAGTCCTCCTTTGTTTTCTTAGAGCCGTTACCTTCCTCCGGGTGAGATGGAGGCAAGGGTTCCACAGATTGTATAGCATTTTGGTTAATGGTATATAATTTGGCTAGCGTGGCATACCGGGGCAGGTACACTTCCCTCTCCCCGATATTGATTATGCGAACGGGCACCCTCCCATGGCGTACATTGACCACCCCCCGTGCTGTCAAAATGGTGGGCCTACTGTCTGAGTAAACTGGTTCTACCATTGCCTGGTAATCTCTACCTCTCAGACCAATAGCTGCCCGGCACCAAATCATCATTTCACTTTTTGGGGGCATGGCAATAGGAAAAGGGTCACACATTCTTACGCTACCAATCTCACCGCCGGAGAGTTCCACCTGTTGCCGTCGCATCAGTGCCCGGATCTCTTTCTGGAGCACCCGCTGCTCGCCGGAGCTGGCGTTCTTGGCAACCTGCTGTAAAAGGAAAATCACCTCTGCAAGACAATTTTCAATTACATTAGTTCCTAGAGTTATTTTTGGGTGACTCTCATGTTTGTCAATATCTACAATGATCAGTCCCTGTGCTGCCAGTTCGACTCTACCGATTTTGATGGTCACCTCCTTAAATCCGATCTGTGGCACGGGCTGGCCATTGCTGGCGATGATACTCAAGTCGTCGTCAGGGTAGCGGGTAATATCCGAGTCATTCCAGTACTGCTTAAAGAGCACGTACGGGATGGTGGTGACCTGTGACCCGGTGTCCAGTAGGGCACTCATGGGAATGCCATCCAGTACCACAGGCAAGACTGGACGTCCTCCCACATATCTGTCGCGCCAGTTCGATGGGCCTGGTGATCTTTTTCCTGGGGGTTGGCCCTCTACCCCAGGTTGTGCCCGTTTAAAGAACAGTACCTTGCCATATGTCTAGGTTGATTGCAGCGGCGGCAGATGGGTCGTCCGTCCTCGCTGTATCGGTCACTGGGTCTTCCTCTGGCCAGTGGGGTCCTCCTTGGTCGACTCCACGGGATGTCCTCCGGTCCGGATGCCAGCTGGACCTTCCCTGGGGTGGAAGCCTGTAAAGACTGCACAGTTCGGGTTAGCGCAGCAACGCTCTTAGCTAGCTCTTGGACCTGATGGTGTAGGTCTGGAGCCGGGTCATTGTCCAAAGCCTGCGCATCAGCTCCCACAGGCCCTGCCGACAAGGGCGCCGCCTCCTGGTGGTAAGTGATAGCAGGGCGCTTGTGGGTCACAACGCCACCCGGTGCCGGTTC
Source organism: Phyllobates terribilis (assembly GCF_046119375.1). Taxonomy (NCBI): domain Eukaryota; kingdom Metazoa; phylum Chordata; class Amphibia; order Anura; family Dendrobatidae; genus Phyllobates; species Phyllobates terribilis. The sequence continues at coordinate 50,465,454 of NW_027362767.1, read as the reverse complement.
TCGGAGCACCCGGATGGCTCTGTCCTTGAACTGTGCAAAGCCCAGATGGGGATCCTGTAAGGCCATTGCCCGCAACTGGGTTCGGTGGGTATTACAATACAGTCCCTCTATAAACTGTTCGGTCAACAGCCTGTCCTCGTTTCCCACTCCATCAGGGTCGGTCTGCTTAATGGCCCTCAGGGCCTCTTGTAGGTTTAGTGCATAGTCCCTTATACTCTCATGCGCTCGCTGCTTGCACCCGTAGAATCTAAGCTTAATCTCGGCTGAGGTGCGGGTATCAAAGGTGTCCTTCAGCCGGGTTAGTATCCCTGCGACAGTCTTCCTCCCAGGTGGCCAGGATTTTACTTCCCTTTTGGCTGCCCCGGTTAGTTGGGCCACCAGGATGCTCACTTTTTGCTCTTCTGTGAGGGGGTACACCTGGAAGAGGCTATCCAGCTTTTCTCTAAAGTCATGCAGGGTATGTGACTCCCCTGAGTACTGGGGTAGCCAAGCTGCTCCCGGGATATAGGGCATGGTGAAGGGCATAACTGCAGCAGCGGTAGCGCTGGCGGGGGTTGAGGCAGTGAAGCTCTCCTCCGTATCCGACATCTTCCTCCCCCCTAGTGGACCGTGGCCTACCTTGCGATGATCCTCTTCCGTAGGCCGCGGCTCCGCAGTGGATCGTCAGGGTTGAGGACCTTCCGTCGCGCTCCTGTGACGTCGGCGTCTGCTGGGCTCCTTCCAGGACCTTACGCAACGTCCGGACGTGAGGCGGGGCTTCAGTTCTCGCGCGCTTTCGGAGTCCACGCCCCTCTTCTTCCCGCGCGGCGTCCTCAAGATGGCGTCCAATGGCGGGAAAACTCCACAGATGGCGGGAAGAAGGCAGAAGATGGCGCCGGATGGCGGGAAACTTCACCGATGGCGGGAAGAAGGCTGAAGATGGCGCCGGATGGCGGGAATCTTCACCACAGGTAAGTTTGAAAAGTCTCTTTTTCAGGCACGCAGTACCCGGTGGTTGCGGGCACGAAATCCTGCCGACTACGCCAAAGTTTACGCGCCCCTGGGCCTGTGTCGCGCTGCGTTGCGCACGCGGGAGCTTACCCGGAGCCGGATCTCTTGAGGGTTGTAGTCTCGTGGCGGTGACCCGGTCCGTGCCCAGGGAGTCAAACTGAGCGGCGATGTAACAGCGGTAGATGCAGGACGACTACGCCACCCGTTGAATGCAGCTATGGAGCTGCCGCTGCAGGACAGTCCGCTGAGGCCGGTGGATGGATGGTGCAGCGTAGATGGTATAACCCCCAACGGGAGGGGTATGGCCTCAGGGCAGCAGATGTGGATGATGGGGGTAGCAGGAACCACTCAGAGACGGTGCGGTGTAATTCAGGGTCTTTACTGGTAACAACGATAGACCCTCCCGGAGTACTTGCTAGTGAACGGGGCCTGGTCAGTCCTTGAGCAGATGGGATCTCCCCTGGCCAGGCCGAGTTGTAGGCCTCCCAAACTGACTGTACTCTTCTGGCTACCTTGCTAGAAGCGGATATAAGTAGCCCACGTCCCTGAGTGTACCGTGTGGTGCTCACCCGTATGGCCGGTGACTCGGGGCCTTCTAATGGCTTCCGCTCCACGATGGCGGTGCTGGTCCCACGCGTGTGACCGTGCCTTCGGGTTTCTGGGCCTGAGGACCTGAAATCCCCTGCCGGTCGGCTTCTGCTGCTGGGTAAGAGTTAGTCCCCACAGCCTCGGACGCCGGGTCCGGTAAGAAAGCTTCTCAGTCAGGGCGAGCTCTGCAGCTGCCAGCCCCTGACTTGTAGTAGTATTGCTCCCACTGAGCTTCTGCTGTTTCTTCCTGTGACTGTTTCTTGTCTCTACTCTCCTTGACTACTAACCCTGCTTCAGCCCCGGGTTTATATAGGGGAAGTTCTTCCCCTCCCAAGACTGGGCAGGAGGTGTGGCATGCACAGGATCCCTGACCAAAGGACCTCCCACCTGCTCTCAGACATAATATCTCTATCACTGTGGCAACCAGACCCCTGGGGTGTCACAAATGCATACAATTTATTCTCTCACATAACTATTTCAAATACGAGAAGCACTGCTACTCCCAGCAGTGGGGCACAGCAATGAGGTCCAGGTTTGCGCCTAGCTATGCAAACCTTTACGTGGTGTAATGCAGCGACTTGCTTGCATTACGGTAATGGTTCAGGATGTGTTTTCACTGACAATGTACCTCCCCCTCAGGTGACTGGTCACATGACTGTGACATCACACAGGTCCTTCTGTACACCGAAGGTCTGAACACATGACTGTGACATCAGCAAGGTCCTGTCTGTGTGTGTGTGTGTGTGTGTGTGTGTGTGTGTGTGTGTGTGTGTGTGTGTGTGCTACAGGATATATAAACCCTGGTTGATATGAGACAGGTGTGTTAGGCGTGAGGCCTGTTCCCATGTGGGACACCGTGATACAGTGAAGCCTGGCAGCCTGAAAGGTTGAGGCTGGATCCTGTGTAGATGCCAGTGGCCTTGGAGGGGAAACCGGCTTGGTGAAGAGCCCTGAAAGGCGCAGGCTGGATGTCCAGTGTAAAAGACATACCAGCAGCCTTAGAGGAAGCGACGGCTAGAGACCCCCATCTGGGAAGCCGCAAAGCCACAGTGGTGGCAAACCAAATGGACTGAAGCAGCTAAAACCCGGCAAAGGTAATACACTGCGTTATATGGACATTGATATGGACATTGCTATACTATTACCTTGCTGAAGGCTGTGACTTGGGCCAAGTGGGCCTGTCTGCTACTTGAGAGACTCCCTGATGTTATGTGTGTAAACATGCCGGTGATATTCTAAGTTGGACTGTGTGATAAGCAGTTTATGACAAATAATAAACGGCTGCAGTGTGAAATACCGGAAGGACATGGCATGTGTGCTTAATTTACTCGGTGCAGAGAGTATTCCCCAGTATGATGACTAGCACTGCCTTACAGTGGGTAGATGGGAAGAGTCCACCATCTACCCCAATGGGTCTCTGCGCGTGAACCTGGTCCTCTGGTATCGCTTTATTGATGATATTGTCTTTATCTTGTCCGGTAACCAAACATCACTAGACATGTTCCTTTACGAAATCAACCAGAATGACTTCTTTCTCCAATTTACCTCCACCACCAGCACAGAACAAATTAATTTCTTGGATCTCAATATACACATATCTAATAATAACCAAATCCACACCCGTACCTACACTAAACCTACAGATTCCAACAGCTACATTTCCCTAGACAGCTGCCACCTCCCAAGCTGACTTGTTAACATACCAAAAAGCCAATATATGCGCCTACATAGGAACTGCTCACAGACTGATTATTTTGAGGAGGAAGCAGACATCTTAACCAAAAAAAAATTTAAACAAAGGCTATGACCACCAATTTCTCACAAAAAAACTAGGGACTATGTGAAAACAATGACACACAAAAATACTTAAAAAAGTCCAACACAGGGACCCAAACATCTCAAAGTGAGATCAGCATACCAATTATTACACCATATAATGCCAATACTAATTTATTTAGGAAAATTATTAAGAAACACTAGAGTTTCCTGAAAGGTGACAAGATCATCGGTGAAAAACTTCCAGATAACCCCCGCTTTATAAATAAGAAAGCCTATAATTTGGGCAACTTGATTGCTCCAACAGTCCAGAACCTTGCCCCCCAAAAAAGCGCCACCCTTTCCTATATGAAAGATATCTCTGTTTTTTTACCTGTGTGGAAAGTGCAATGTATGTAAGAAAACATGTATGAAAAAACAAAAAAACATGAAAAGAGGAGACATCACACATACAATATTGGATTTTATTACATGCACAACTAAGGTGATTATTTATTGTATTACCTGCTCCTGCAACAAGATGTACATAGGCAGAACAAAACGCCCCATGCACACTCAAATCAACGAACATCTACGTAAGATTTCTAATAAATTTGATGAACACCCATTTTCAAAACACTTTGCTGAAAAACATGGGGGTTCTATACTGGACATCCAGATTACAGCTACTCAAAAACTACCTAAACAATGGCGAAAGGGCGACTATCTGAAGCAAATGTCGAGAGTGGAAAGTAAGTGGATTTTTATTTTTAACACCCTTAAACCTAAGGGTTTAAACTCCGAAATAGAGCTATATGCCTTTAATGATGACTGATTACCCCTGATTGAACTCCTGTCAAGGATAAAGAGAAGAGAAAAAAACAAGGCAAAACCATATAAAAAGGATCCTATACAGCCTAGGAACCAACTCTGAGGAAGGAATTTGTAGAATTCCGAAACGCGTCAGTTCCTGACCCTCCTAGGCTCCCGTACTGGTACCAGACACGTAACGTGACGTCACGCAGGTCCTGAACATCTGCCGTGTGTACAGCGCAGGTCCTTGCGCACCACAGAACACAGGCGCCCGGAGAAGCGGCACGGAGCAGCAGTTTCCGGCCGGGACCCTGCTCTTCCCCTCTCCCCACCAAGAACTTACCTCTGCCACAGGAGTAATCTCGCCTCTCTCCAGACCACGACGATCTGCAGACCTCGACCGCCAAACAGTGAGTTGCCTGACCACCACATTGGTGAAGTGCATATCCTGGACTAAGCACAGCTGCGCTTCTGTATGCACCGATGAGCTTTTCTACTCGGCATACCTTATACCTTGCCCAGAGATAAACGGTTTTTAACCTTGAGCGAACCCTATACCATTTTGATAGGATTAACCCTGCAGTGCCCTCTAGGCACATACTAACATTGGTTTTCTCATTATATATAATTTTTTCTGGAGGTGAACTCCCATACTATTATCTGTAGGATTAACCCCTGAATGCCCTCCAGGCACATACTAACATTTACCTTTTATCGTCTGTTCTTTCCAAGGAGCTCGATTTTACAACGGTTGATTACCGCTAACCACAACAAGTACCATCTTTTTAAAAAATAAAAAAATAAAAAAAAAATATATATAAAAAAGGACCATCCATACAACAGGTGTTACCGATATTCAGCTCACAAAATCCTAGCCTGAAGGGACATCTCCCCAGGTAATTATTTTGGTATACCTCAAGCGTCATATATTTACCAGCTACCACCTTACAGGTACTGTTACCCCAAAATATAACACACCCCCCCCCCCTCATTTTTTATTTTCCCTCAATAATTAGTGTATAGATTGTCTTCCCACTAGAATACTTTCATTTATTATCTTTCTTTCCTCCCATAGGATATTATCTCCATGTGGCACCAACCACTACAAAACTAAGAAGCACGACGCACTTTACTTAGGATCATCAGGATTTGCCTATAACTCTATTTATCCTTTGCTCTTATCAAAATATTTTTTATCTGATTATTATTGTTCTAAATAAATTCGTATTTTATACAGCCAACATCTCCTCTTTTATACCCTAGAATTAAGCACTTATACGTTACAAACTTTGAGACTAGCGCAGGTTTATATAGAATTCTATATATATATTTTTTGTCTGTTATTTACCCACTAGACAACTGTGGTAGTTGTCTCCCTTGCAGCAGATCAAAGTTCTTCCTATTAGCGCCACCGCTCCCCTTTTCTCCCTAAATACCAGAAAGTATCAAAAACAAAGCAGCTTTATATAAAACGTGACATACCAAAAAGAGACAAAAGCTGCAGAGTCAAAAATGCGATAATGCAATGAAAAACACACACACAAAAAAAGCAATAAAAAAACGCAAGTAACATAATAGAAGCATAAATGCAATAAACTGCAACAAAAAAACGCAGTAAATACTCATTGTGTGAATGTAACCTGATAGTCAGACACCATTAGTTACTGTCAGCTTTCACATTTCTGACAGCCATCTGTAGCTCGGTTTTGTTCAGAACGGTAATAGAACTGCATGTGGCATACTGGATCAAGGAGCACGATGATCGGGAACGAGCCTCCTGGGAACATTTATTACCGATAACGTTCGCTCCTGAAAATTGTGAAGTGTAAAAATGTTCGTTTGTCGGGTGAAATGATCTTTTAGTTTGTCTTGTATAGATAGGATGTGTTCTGCCAAGAAAAATAGTGCACTGTCCGATCTATTTCTGATCATTCAGAGGGCATCTGAAGCGCGGTCTGCCTGGGTCAAGCTGAACTCAGTGGCGTACCGCCTATGGCGGCAGACCAGGCTCCTGCTATGGGGCCTGTGAGTCGGCCTTGTGATCGCCAGGTGAGAGCTGCGGGAAGGTCGTCTGATCTCCCATAGCTCTCCATGAGAAGGCTGCAGTGAAAGACAGGAACTGGCCATTGGCATTTCTGGACTTTTTCTAAGTTTGGGATTGAAAAGTCTGTTGATCCAATGTCGTTGCAACATGGGATCATTATACCAGGATGAGGGACATTATACCAGGATATGGTAAATTATACCAGAATGGGAACATCATACCAGGATGGGAGACATTATACCAGGATGTGGTAACTTATACCAGAATGGGAACATCATACCAGAATGGGGGACATTATACCAGGATGTGGTAAATTATACCAGGATAAGGTAAACTATACCAGAATGGGGACATTATACCAGGATGGGGGACATTATACCAGGATGTGGTAAATTATACCAAGATTGGGGACATTATACTAGGATATGGTAACTTATACCAGAATGGGAACATTATACCAGGATGGGGGACATTACACCAGGATGTGGTGACTTATACCAGAATGGGAACATTACTAGTGTTGAGCCACCCCCGTAGTGTTCGAGTTCGGTTCGGTTCGTCGAACACCTTCGAACACCGTTAAAACCAATGGCAGGCAAACAAAAACACATAGAAACACATAGAAAACACCTTCAAAGGTGTCCAAAAGCTGACAAACTGCTCAGAAGACACAACTAACACATGGAAAAGTGACAAGTACATATAGTCATGAGAAAAGAAAAGAGGTGGAGGAGTAAAAGGAGGGGGAGACACAGATATAGGAATGTCATGCCCTTCTAAAATCCAAAAAGTGAGAAGCCGACACGTTCAGTCCGCTCCTGCCCGTGCCACCTCCGTGTCGCCGGGTTTGTGCCAGAGCCGCGGTGAACCCTGACGGCCAGCCCCCCTCTCCCAATACTGGTGCCTGTCCGCTGGTGGGTCGAGCGAGCCCCCCTGTGGTGGAGGCAGCTCTAAGCTTTTTAATTTAAATTGTCTCTCTAATTTGAATGAATACACTTTAAATCCATTTACAAGGATCTATTGGAGGGCAAGTCTCATGCCAGCAGCCGCGTAATTCCAGCTCCAGTAGCGTCCACTAAAGCTGCTGCAGTTAAAAAGCTTTTATAAGGATCGAGCTCGGCTGTCCACCGCAAGGCATCCTACTGCCAGTCCCAGCCCCTATGCCTTGGGGTGCCTCCTGATGCTCTTCACTGAGTATCCCGTGGTCCCGAAGCATTTCCTTTGAAAAAATTAAGTGTCCAAACTACAGGTGGTGTAGCTTGCTTAACAGCCGGGATAATCCGCTGACTAGCAGACACTGCTACTAGGCACAAAGTATTTCCTGGGCTAGATGCAGTTAAAAATTTGTAATTAGATACTCTCGTTGGATGCTGAGAAAGCATTCCATAGAGTCTCCTGGCACGCCATATATGATTCTCTTAAAAAGCTTGGGGTAGGGGTCTAGGGGACCCTTTTATAGCCAAAATCACGGCCCTGTATCGCAATACGTCACCTAGGCTGAAGATAAATGGAACTGTAGCACCCTGAGGGCTCGGTTGCTACAGAGGTATTGCACCTCATCCAGAGGTGTGATATCTCACTCTCAGGTAAGGATGGAGTGTGGATCAGGACCCGACACCTGCATGCATTACACCACATTGCCGTGGGGCAGGGCGACCAATATGCCCCTGAGATGGGCACGACAGTCCCTGTCCCTGGCTGGAGTGGGGGGAGGGAACACTGAGGAAGGGGAACCCTGTAGTGCAGGAGCAGGGAGGAAGCAGTTCCTGGGTGCATTGAGAAGGGAGTATAAAAGGTGGGCACCATCTTAGTTCAGTGCAGAGAAGTCTGAGCAGAAGTGGCAGGGAGCAGGGGCTCTGCATGAGCTCTGCTCCGGAGGCGGGCCTAGTAACAGAGGCCCAGGCCTGGAAGAGGGAGAAGGAAGGAAGAGGAGCGGAGAAGGCTCCAGGAACGAGGAACAAAGGGATCCCAGGGGTGCGGACGGGCGAGTCGCCACCGCACGCCCGAATCCACCTGCATGGAGGGGTCAGGCCAAAGGGGGAGACCGGTCCCCGAAACTAGTGGAGGCAGGAAACGACCCTCAGCTAGAAACCGGAGGCTGTGACATTTTATGTGGCGCAGCCCCTCGCTACACCCGCTAGGAGGGCAGCACATAGGGTCAGGGAAACTGGCGCCAAGTTTACCAAGAGGAGGCCCGAGGCAGCCGGACAGAAGGGTTGGTAAGAAAGGCCAGACAAAGGACACACAAAGGGGGTCCTGTGAAGTGCTCCAAAGTTATCTGGGAGTTGTCTGAGCCCCTCACCTGGTGAGCACAGTACGACGTGGGCAGCCGTTACCTGCAGACGTGGTCTGGATAATAAGAACTGTGAGTAAAGGCCCTGGACTGCATCACTGACTCCGTGTCGTTACTGCTGCTGCCCTGCACCATCACCCCCATCCTCCGCATACACTGCCCTGAGGCTATACTCCTCCCGTGGGGAGTTATGCTACGCTCTGCTGCACCCACAACACCGACCTCAGCGGTCTGCCCTGCAGCGGCGGTTCACTCTGACCGCAATCCACGGGTGGCGTAGTCGGACATTTAAACATCAAAACCACATAAATAGTTCCGCCACTGGTTTGACCACCCTTCGCCACGGAACCGGGTCGCCGCCACGAAGACTACAACCACCAGCATCCACCAAAAAGGGTCCGGCTCCGGGTGTCCCAAGGCCCAGGGGGTGCATCAGAACATTTTCATCACCTTTCACAATCACCAATGGGACAAGGCAGGGATGTCCTCTGTCCCCTCTCTTATACATCCTAGTGACGGAGCACCTGCTCTCATCAATTCGCCATAACCCCAATATTAGGTGGATTGAGGTGGGAGGCACCGAGTACAAGTGCTCTCTATTTGCTGATGATGTACTAGTATATATCACTCAATCACATATATCCATCCATGCTGTTATGGCTGAAATAGATCACTTTGTTACATGGTCAAATTTTAAAATCAATGCAGCGAAGTCTGAGGCCCTCGATGTCTCCCTCCCCAAATCCATATAGGATTCCATCCAGTCCAACTTTCCCTTTGCCTGGCCCTCACAGGGTAACAAATACTTAGGAATTCCTATTCATAGAGACCTCTCCCATCTATGTTATCTTAATTTTGGGCCCTTTATTGAACAACTCCATACAGACCACGGTTGGCAAGTTAGAACTGTAAGATTCACTACGTGAACCACTGGTGTTTTGTGGAAAAGCACATGTACACTGTGTTCCAAATTATTATGCAAAAAGTGTTTAGGAGTGATAAGGGAAGAATTTGTTTGTTTGTCAGTTAAACTCATTGATGGTGATGTGTGTCAGGGCTCTTTATATCACTGTAAGCAATTGCAGACACCTGTGCTAATTAGTTTGGCAGGTGTGTCCAATGAAAGGCAAGACTACTTAAGAAGGCTGTCTCACATTATTAAGCAGCCTACATTTTCTGCCAAAATGGGAAAGAAAAAGGATGTGTCGGCTGCTGAGAAGCAACAAATTGTGGAGTGTTTAGGTCAAGGCATGACTACAATCAACATTGTGCGATGATCAGGATGAAGTGTCTTGGCAATCAAGAAGTATGTAGCTGATTCACAGTACACACGTGTGCGTGCTGATAAGGGCAAATTGAGGACTCTTTCCTACAGGCAATTACGTCAGGTTAAAAGAGCAGCGGCAAAAAAGCCTTGTCATAGCAGCAGACAAGTTTTAGAAGCTGCTGGTGCCTCCAACGTCCCCCGAACAACAAGATGCAGGGTCCTTCAGAGGTTTGCAGCTGTGCATATGCCATCCTGTCGACCTCCTCTATCCACTTCACACAAGCAGAAACGGCTCCAGTGGGCCAAACATTACATGAAGACTGATTTCAAAACTGTTTTGTTCACGGATGAGTGCCGTGCAGCGCTCGATGGTCCAGATGGATGGAGTGGAGGATGGCTGGTTGATGGACACCCCACGCAAACACGGCTACAGTGCCAACAAGGAGGAGGTGGAGTAATGTTTTGGGCTGGAATTGACGCGCCCCTGGGCCTGCTGTGTCGTGCGGCATCGCGCGCACGGGGGCTTACCCGGAGCCGGATCAGATGGGGGTAGTAGTCTCGTGGCGGTGACCCGGTCCGTGCCCAGGGAGTCAAGCTGAGCGGCAGTCTTTAGCAGTAGATGTTAGAATGTTCGACTACGCCACCCGTTGAATGCGGCTATGAAGCCGCCGCTGCAGGACAGTCCGCTGAGGCCGGTGATACGGATGTGCAGCGTGGATGGTATAACCCCCAACGGGAGGGGTATGGCCTCAGGGCAGCAGATGGGGATGATAGTGGTTGGGATGGTGCAGCAAGGAAGCTCAGAGACGTGTGGTGCAGTTTCAAGGCTTTTACTCACAGGTGTTGCTCCGGTCACTTTGGCCAGCAGTGACCACCCGAGCCGTGCTGCGTCCACCAGGTGCGGGACTCGGCCAACCCCCAGGCAGTTCCAGAGCGTGGTCCCGAGCTCCCCTCTATTCCTTCCTACGGGCCGTCCTCACCAGGGACCCACCTTTGTCCGGCTCCCTCGGGTCTTTTGGTGGCGAAACCTTTCCCGGCTTCCCTGACCCTATGCATGGTTTGCCTTCCTGGTGGATATGGTGAGGGGTCGCGCCAAAGCTTGTCCACGACCTCCGGTTCCTGGCTAAGGATGTTTTGCCTCTACCAGTTTGGGATCCGGTACCCTCTTCTGCCAACCCTTCACCCGTCTTAGTTCACTTGTGGGATCTCAGGGTTCCCTCTGCTTGTGTCTCTGGGCCTTTCACTGGGTTTTTCCTCTTCTTCCTCTTTCTCTGCGCTTCAGGCCTGGCCCTGGAGCTGGGCCCAGCCGGAGCCACAGCTCCCTGTCAGCCCTCTCTGGCTGAACTCTCCCTCAGAACAGACTCTCCTCTGAACAGGACCCTGTCTTAAGATGGTGCCCACCTCTTATACTCCCTCTGACACCCGAGCCCAGGTGACTAGCACCCAATGGGCTCCTTCCTATGCCCAGAGTCCCTCCCCTGTCTGCTCCTACACTACTGGGATGTTCCTCCCCCCCTCCCACTCCAGCCAGGGACAGACGCTGTCATACCTGCACATCTACCTAGTGGGAGTACCGTTGTTCTGTCCCCCGGAAATGGGATGAGTGTAGTGCATGCAGCTACTGAGCTCGGTCCCACACTCCATCCTTACCCGGGAGTGGAATACCACACCTCTGGTTTGAGGTGCAATACCCCTGTAGCAGCCGAGTCCTCGGGGTGCTACATTCCCCCCTGGTAAACCACAGCACGTCCTCGGGCTGGAAAAGAGTAAAGACATTTAGACATACAAAATTTTTAAAGTACACACTAACATATAAAACATTATAAAAAAACATTATCAGAAAATATAACGTTACGGGTAACTTCTTATATTATATAAAACTCTTTTATATAAAATGTTCTTGTTCTTCCGGCCACGGTGCAACTTGTGACCGGGTAAAGTGCAACAGTCACTAGAGAAAAACAGTTCTTTATAAAACCAAAAAAAAAGGGGCGCTTTAAGAAGCGCAACTATTTACAGGGTATGGCCGCTCTCAGTCCTCGGCCAGTGGGAATAGGGGAATGGCTGCTCACAGTCCTCAGCCTAGTAAGGGATAGGGGCACACAGGAAACAGTTCCTTTAAACAGTTCCACACTAGTCCCAACGGGGACCACACTCCAATTAGCAACAACTTAGGTACCCCTACGGGTAACTATATACAGTTCCTGGCTTATGCTACTTCCCTTCAGTAGCGGTATCCTCTCCTTGGCTCCTCCTGAGGGTAGTCTTCAGACCCGTCCGGGTCCTCTTGATCTTCCCCATACTGCAACTCCTCCTCCGTCAACCAGTGCACGTGAAGGGCGTATGGTCCTTTGGCACACTGGTGCCGGGTGAAGGTAACCTCATCACCCGGGTAGAGGTCACGTCCTCGGTGTCCCTCCGGCAGGTGGCTCTCAACATCCCTGCGGGTAACAAAGACGTCGCCGGGGGTTCTGTGATCCCGGATAAAGCCCCAGCCGTGCTCCATTTGAAACTTTATTACAGTCCCGGTGGCGCGGGGACCGTGGGCCGCACGGCGGTTTCGTCGGGTCCGGCTTTTCTGCTCCGCGCTTTGGACCTGCAGCCGCTCCTCGCGGACCCGCCTCTCTCGCCGTTCCCTCTGAAAGACTTCCAGTTGTTGTCGGCAACACTCCTCACGTTGGGCTGCGGCCGCCCGGGTCTCTTGAGTGAACCCCATGAGGTCTTCGCCGGTGGGGTCCCACGCAAATTGGGCCTCTTCCAATGGGAGCGGGACAATGTTGGCGGGCGCCGGAGCCGGGATCAGAGGCTCACACTTGGGCCACTCCTTCCGGAGTCGGGGGTTGACGTACTCCGGTGGCCACACGAAGGACTGCCCATCCGGGCAAGTGTGCTGCGTGAATAGGTCTTCACCCAGGGGCAGCACTGTAGAGGTTGAGGGCGCGGTGGGGGCAGCGGCGCCCGGATTCACCAGGCCTTGCGACCAGGCCGGTGGCACTCTGAAGGTGAAGGGTACGGTGGAGACGGCGGCGCCCTGGGGTACTCGGCCTTGAGACCAGGACGGTGGCGCTGTGGAGGTAGAGGGCGCTGTGGAGACTGCGGCGCCCGGGGGTACTCGGCCCTGCGACCAGGCCGGGGGCACTTCCTCTTTTGCCGCGCTCAGGGTCAAGGGGCGTGGCGTAACAGAGGGCACGACCGCGGCTCCTGCCGCTTGAGGCCTAGTTGGAAGCAGCGGCGGTGCGGCAACGGGCGCGGTAAGTGGAACTTCGGGCTCTGCGACGGGGAGCTGGGGCAGGCTTGCGGCTACGGGGCACGGGGTGATGTCGTCCCCTTTACCTGCTTCCATCTCGGTGGCTCCCTCCACGGCGTCGTCTCCGGCCTTTGTTTCTCCTGCACCATCCTCAGGGGCAGACACGCTCCACGTTGCGGGTGGCATCCTCTGCTGGCTGGTTCCAGCCTGCTGGACCATCTCCCTCCTCCACTCGGCCAGCGCTTCTTGCTGCACCCGGGCCATCTTCCGGGCCAAGGCCTCCAGCGCGGTCTGTGCATGCTCCCGATTTCTGGGGAGCTGTGCCAGGATCTCCACCAGGCCTTCTGGGGTGGCAGCCTGCAACATGTTCCGGACCACAGGGTCGGTGCTGATCGACTCTCCCTCCATCTCCGGGTGCGATCTGTCCAGACTCCTCCAGGCCGCACCCATCTTCTTGGTTTTGTTCTGTATCCGCCCCCATTGAGGGTGGTCCCGGGGCAACTTGGTGATTGTCAGTTCCAGGGGCAGCCCCCTCACGCTGATGGACATTTCTACCATTGCAGTCTCTGTTGGTGGGGGCGGTTTCCGCTTTTGGCGCCATTCCTGGACCTGGCCCACGATGGGAGGTGGCCTCTTGCCACCCTCTGGCACGCCCATAATGGAGTCCGCTCTGCCAGGGCGGGAAATCATCTCAGATGGCGGGAATCGTCTCCTTATGGCGGGAAACTCCGTGGATGGCGGGAAAAGGCTGCAGATGGCGGGCAAACGGCGGGAAACGACCCGAGATGGCGTCCGATGGCGGGAACCCTCTGGAATTGGCGGGAGACTCCTTTTTACGGTAAATGTGAACTTTTCTTCAGGCACGCAGTACCCGTCGGTTGCGGGCACGAAATCCTGCCGACTACGCCAAAGTTGACGCGCCCCTGGGCCTGCTGTGTCGTGCGGCATCGCGCGCACGGGGGCTTACCCGGAGCCGGATCAGATGGGGGTAGTAGTCTCGTGGCGGTGACCCGGTCCGTGCCCAGGGAGTCAAGCTGAGCGGCAGTCTTTAGCAGTAGATGTTAGAATGTTCGACTACGCCACCCGTTGAATGCGGCTATGAAGCCGCCGCTGCAGGACAGTCCGCTGAGGCCGGTGATACGGATGTGCAGCATGGATGGTATAACCCCCAACGGGAGGGGTATGGCCTCAGGGCAGCAGATGGGGATGATAGTGGTTGGGATGGTGCAGCAAGGAAGCTCATGGATGTGTGGTGCAGTTTCAAGGCTTTTACTCACAGGTGTTGCTCCGGTCACTTTGGCCAGCAGTGACCACCCGAGCCGTGCTGCGTCCACCAGGTGCGGGACTCGGCCAACCCCCAGGCAGTTCCAGAGCGTGGTCCCGAGCTCCCCTCTATTCCTTCCTACGGGCCGTCCTCACCAGGGACCCACCTTTGTCCGGCTCCCTCGGGTCTTTTGGTGGCGAAACCTTTCCCGGCTTCCCTGACCCTATGCGTGGTTTGCCTTCCTGGTGGATATGGTGAGGGGTCGCGCCAAAACTTGTCCACGACCTCCGGTTCCTGGCTAAGGATGTTTTGCCTCTACCAGTTTGGGATCCGGTACCCTCTTCTGCCAACCCTTCACCCGTCTTAGTTCACTTGTGGGATCTCAGGGTTACCTCTGCTTGTGTCTCTGGGCCTTTCACTGGGTTTTTCCTCTTCTTCCTCTTTCTCTGCGCTTCAGGCCTGGCCCTGGAGCTGGGCCCAGCCGGAGCCACAGCTCCCTGTCAGCCCTCTCTGGCTGAACTCTCCCTCAGAACAGACTCTCCTCTGAACAGGACCCTGTCTTAAGATGGTGCCCACCTCTTATACTCCCTCTGACACCCGAGCCCAGGTGACTAGCACCCAATGGGCTCCTTCCTATGCCCAGAGTCCCTCCCCTGTCTGCTCCTACACTACTGGGATGTTCCTCCCCCCCTCCCACTCCAGCCAGGGACAGACGCTGTCATACCTGCACATCTACCTAGTGGGAGTACCGTTGTTCTGTCCCCCGGAAATGGGATGAGTGTAGTGCATGCAGCTACTGAGCTCGGTCCCACACTCCATCCTTACCCGGGAGTGGAATACCACACCTCTGGTTTGAGGTGCAATACCCCTGTAGCAGCCGAGTCCTCGGGGTGCTACAGAATCATGGGGAGAGAGATTGTCGGCCCCTTTAGGATCCCTGAAGGCGCTAAAGATGAACTCCATAATGTATGTGGATTTCCTCAAACAGCACTTCCTGCCATGGTTCAAGAAGAAGAACCATGTATTTCACAGCAAGATAATTTTTTTGCATGATAATGCACCATCTCATGCTGCACATAAAACATCTGCATCTCTGGCTGATATGGGCATAAAAGGGGACAAACTTATGGTGTGACCCCCATGCTCCCCTGACCTCTACCCCATTCAGAACCTCTGGAGCATCATCAAAAGGAGTGTCTATGATGGCGGGAGGCAGTTCACATCTAAGCAACAGCTCTGGGAGGGTATTCTGTCCTCATGCAAAACAATTGAAGCAGAAACCATCCAAAACCTGACAAATTCAATGGACGAGAGAGTTCAGAAGCTCCTTTCGAACAAGGGGTCCTATGTGAAAATGTAACATCACCTAGAATAAAGTTTTGAGTTGAAAACTGTTTGATTTCAGTTTCTAATAACCTGCTAATGCTTATAATTTCAAAAATGACCATTTTTTTGGTCTTTATTAAAATGAAAAGGTTGACCGAAAAGTTTGGGGGATCTAAGAGTGTGGCAACCCAGTAGTCATGATTACTTCGAATTCTGACAATCTGAGGGTCATGTTGCAGGTAGTGCAGCAAGAAGGCACTTATGTGTCTTGCGCATCTCGGAGCCCCAAAATTATTTTCCGGGCTAGATGCAGCTACAAATTATTATTAATTTTAAATCTGGTGGAGTTTAGTATAGATGGCCTAATAGGATCAGTGCTGCACACTGCTACAAAGCCCAAATTATTTTCTAGTCAAGATACAGATAAACATGATTAGTAATTTGAAAGCTTAAAACGGTTGGTAGGGTGATTTTAACCAATCATCAAGCTTTTACTCTCCCCAGGATGACACAGGGGTAGAAAAGTCGTTTCGGATCCATGATTTGTTCATCTTTATGAACGCGAGTCTGTCTACATTATCAGTGGAGAGCCGCGTGCGCTTATCTGTCAGCACACCACCAGCAGCGCTGAACACACATTCAACAGAACGCTGGCTGCGGGGCATGACAAGATCTCCAAGGCGTAAGTGGCTAGCTCCGGCCATTTATCCAGATTGGAAGCCCAAAAAGAGCAAGGGTCCAGTGACACAGTCATGGCTTCAATGTTTACTTGGAGATACTCCTGTACCATCGTCTCTAGGCGTTGACTATGTGTCAGACTTCTTGTCTCCTGTGGCCTTGCAAAGGATGGGCTAAAAAAGTGGTGAAATGATTCCGCAAAATTGATGTTACCAGCAGATACTGTGGTTCTGTTACGGTTTGAGTGCTGAACACTTGACGGTCCCACGGTTGGCAAGTTGGAACTGTGAGATTCACTACGTGCACCACTGGTGTTTTGTGGAAAAGCACATGTAAGATTCTGCAACAGTCTCTGCTGATACTCCTGCATGCGTGCATCCCTTTCTATGGCAGGAATAATTTCTGCAAATTTACTTTTGTACCGGGGATCTAACAGTGTGGCAACCCAGTAGTCAGGATTATTTCTAATTCTCACAATTCGAGGGTCATGTTACAGGTAGTGCAGCAAGAAGGCACTCATGTGTGTTGCGCATCCAGGAGCACCAAGTCCCTGTTGTGTTGGTGGCGAGGTAACAATCATGCTTCCTTCCTCTGTCCTCTCCCCCCAACCTCGCACAAAAGAAATGTGATCAAGGTCTCCCTCATCTGATGAGTCTTCCATCAGTTCGTCCTCCACTTCTTCCTGGGCTCCCGCACCTTCCTCACTTGTTTGGCTGCTACCATGCGCCCTGGTAAAACCATCTCCCCCACCCTCACATGCCTGCCGCCTTGGTGCTGCCGACCGTCTGGACCTTGCAGATGTTAGCCCTTCCGCATACAACTCCTCCTCCTCTACTTCCTCCACCTCCTCTTGTGCCACCACCTGACTCCGAATTCTGTTTAACATGTGCTCCAGCATGTAAATCACCGGAATAGTCATGCTGATAATGGCATCGTCAGCACTAAACATCTTCGTCGCCATTTCAAAACTGTGCAGAAGGGTGCATAGGTCCCTGATCTGAGACCACTCCTCCAGCGTGATTTGCCCCACCTCCGGATCTCGTTGGCCCAGGCTATACATCAGAACGTATTGCACCAGGGCTTGTCGGTGCTGCCACAGTCGCTGCAACAGTCGCTGCAACATGTGCAGAGTTGAATTCCACCGGGTAGGCACATCGCATTTTAGCCGGTGAAGTGGCAGGCCCAACGACTTCTGTAGAGATGTAAGTCGCTGAGCTGCGGGATGCGAACAGCGGAAGTGAGCACACAGCGACCGTGCCCTCTGCAGAAGGCCATCTAGTCTGGGATAGTGGGCTAAAAATTGCTGGACAACCAGGTTCAACACGTGAGCCATACAAGGCACGTGTGTGACATTGCCCCGGCGAAGGGCCGCACCCAGGTTTGCAGCATTGTCGCACACGGCCTTCCCTGGTTTCAGGTCCAGTGGAGACAACCATTCATGAAATTGGTTCTCCAGAGCTGACCACAACTCCTCAGCTGTGTCACTCACATTTCCCAGACATTTCAAAGTAAAAACCGCCTGATGACGTTGAGCCCTACTGCCAGCATAGTAAGGAGGTGTGCAGGATCCCTTCTGCGCAGTTAGAAAGCTTGTGGCATGACCAGACAGGCTTTGGGTGCAGGTGGAAGACCGAGAGGAGGTTGAGGAGGCAGAAGCAGTGGAGGAACTTTGACATAAAGAGGATTGACGCACAACTCGTGGGGACGGCAAGACTTGGACAGCAGCCCCTTGTCCTGCTGTCACCATAGTTACCCAGTGCCCAGTCAGCGACATGTAACGCCCCTGTCCATGCCTACTCGTCCAAGTGTCTGTGGTGAAATGCACCCTGTCACACACAGAGTTTCTCAAAGAAGCGGTGATGTTGTGTGCGACATGCTGGTGGAGCGCAGGCACACCTTTCTTTGAGAAGTAGTGCCGACTGGGCATCTGGTACTGGGGCACTGCGACGGACATAAGGTCTCGAAAATCCTCTGTGTCCACCAGGCGGAAAGGCAGCATTTCTGTAGCCAAGAGCTTGCAGATGGTGAAATTCAACCTCTTAGCTTTCTCATGGCTAGGAGGAAATGGTCTTTTACTTGTCCACATCTGAGGGACCGAGGGCTGGCTATTGTGCTTAGACGGGGTTGATAAGGGTGTCCCCGGCAAACTGCCGGTCTGTGAGGAAGATGCAGGCGGACATGTTAGGTTGCCTTGATCCAAAGGTGGTGCTATCGATGTCGGACAGCGCTCAACACCAGCTGGTGTTCCCACCTCCAAAGAAAATGATGACCTGCCAATCACGCTGGCTGTTGCGGGTAAAGAGGTGGCAGGTCTGCGCCCCAAAACAGGTGTGACTGCTGTCCCCCCAGTCACAGAGGATGAAGAGGCCGCGGATGCACAAGATATGGCAGACGGTGGTTGGCCCGGCCGGCTAGGCCGCATTGTAGCACACTGAGCTTCCCACTGCAACTTATGCTTCATGTCCATGTGCCGGTTCATGCATGAAGTACTCAAACTATGTATTTTTTGGCCTCTACTTAGCTTTTGCTGACAAATGTTACAGATAACACGAGTTGGGTCATCTTTATCGATCTGAAAAAATGCCCAGGCTATGCAAGGCTTAGCACCCATGCGACCTGAAGAGCCACCACGACTTGTGGTGAGAGGCAGAGTTGTGTTTGAGGATGCAGTTGTTGACGTGCTTCCAGTACTACGTCTCTGTCCAGGAAGGCGCAACCTGACCTCGTCGTCACTAGCATCTTCCTCCACCTCCTCTGCTGACCTCATCTCTTGGCTGACTGTGGGTTGACAGTAAGTGGGATCTCCAACCTCATCATCATCACCCTGTGCGTTATCACACCCGTCGTCCTCAGAGCCAACCTGTTCCTGCCCTGACAAAAAACTAAAGTTGTCGCTCCAATCAGGTATTTGAGTCTCATCATCGTCTTCCTCATTGTCTCCACCAACAGGAGTTACAGTTTGGGAATGAGGGTCTACATTATGGTCAGAACCTTCTGCGTCTGGTCCTGGATCCGATTCATAAAGATTCTGGGCATCAGTGCAGATCATTTCCTCGTCTGGATTCACAGAAGCGCTGGAGTCAACCTCTGATTCCCAGGCTATAGTATGAGTAAACAGCTCTGCAGACTCAACCATCTGTTCTACCTCATACTCAGACGGGCAGCTGGAGATTTGGGAGCTGTGAGGAAGCAAGTGCGATTGGGGTGACACCTTTGAGGACTGGAGTATTTGTGATGTTGAAGTTGATGAGGAGGAGAGCCCACTTAAAGGAGCACTTGATATCCGTTGAAGCACCTGCTGTTTTTGTGCCTCATCTGGAATTTGTAGCGATTGGCGTGGCCGTAAGAAAGGGATCTTATCACATTGTCCGCTAAAAGAAGTAGACATTTTAGTTTGGCTGGAAGATGGTCTTTCTTCTGCAGATGTTACTGTTGCTTTAACACCTACCCCACGGACACAACCTTTTTTCCCCTTCCCAACACGCCTATTCCCCTTTCCACCAGCAGCAGGCCTTTTTCCACTCATTTTGGTGGTTAACTAATTCACAACTCTGGAGTTGTTTGCACAAAAAAACAATGGATGGGAACCGAGCAGAGCTGAGTGGCCAAACTGTGGTATTAGGCCAAAACTATTGGCTGGGTTAGATGCAGAAAAAAATTATATTCAATTTGCAACCTGATGGAGGTCAGTATAGATGGACTAATACAACAAGTCCCACACACAGCTAGAAGCCCAAATATTTTTTCAGAGGTAGATGCAGAAAAAAATTATATTCAGTTTGCAACCTGATGGAGGTCTGTATAGATGGATTAATAGAACAAGTCCCACACACAGCTAGAAGCCCAATATTTTTTCAGAGGTAGATGCAGAAAAAAAATATATTCAGTTTGCAACCTGATGGAGGTCAGTATAGATGGACTAATAGAGAAAGTCCCACACACAGCTAGAAGGCCAAATATTTTTTCAGAGCTAGATGCAGAAAAAAATTATATTCAGTTTGCAACCTGATGGAGGTCAGTATAGATGGACTAATAGAGAAAGTCCCACACACAGCTAGAAGGCCAAATATTTTTTCAGAGGTAGATGCAGAAAAAAAATATATTCAGTTTGCAACCTGATGGAGGTCTGTATAGATGGATTAATAGAACAAGTCCCACACACAGCTAGAAGCCCAATATTTTTTCAGAGGTAGATGCAGAAAAAAAATATATTCAGTTTGCAACCTGATGGAGGTCAGTATAGATGGGCTAATAGACCAAGTCCCACACACAGCTAGAAGCCCAATATTTTTTCAGAGCTAGATGCAGACAAAAAAATATTTTTAATTTGCAACCTGATGGAGGTCAGTATAGATGGACTAATAGAGAAAGTCCCACACACTGCTAGAAGGCCAAATATTTTTTCAGAGCTGGATGCAGATAAAAATTATTTATAATTTGCAACCTGATGGAGGTCAGTATAGATGGACTAATAGAGAAAGTCCCACACACTGCTAGAAGGCCAAATATTTTTTCAGAGCTAGATGCAGAAAAAAATTATATTCAGTTTGCAACCTGATGGGGGTCAGTATAGATGGACTAATAGAACAAGTCCCACACACTGCTAGAAGGCCAAATATTTTTTCAGAGCTAGATGCAGAAAAAAATTATATTCAATTTGCAGCCTGATGGAGGTCAGTATAGATGGACTAATAGAATGATGCTATGCCCAAAAGATTTTACTTCACTAGGTGCAGTAAAAAAATTGGTATTCTATACACAGGTGGTATATCTTGCAACACAGATAGGCTACTCCACTGACTAACACACTCTGCAATAGGCCAAAAAGGATTAGCTTTGCTAGATTCAGCCAAATGCTGTGAAAAAAACTTGCACAGCACTGGCACAGACCTGCCTGGCAAAAACTGATAGGAACTGATGTAACCTAGTCCTGAAAAGGACTCCAATTACAATTAGTCTTTACTCCCACAATCTATCTATTTAAGAGCACAGACCTGCCTGATAAAAGTCGTAGGAAATGCTGTAACCTAGTCCTTAAAAGGACTGCAATCACAACTATTCCCTACTCCCAAGCTATCTGTAGATTTGTGCAAAAATTGGCTTGAAATTAACAAGGTATAGCGCACACAGCAACAGCGGTGCCGTCTAACACGCAGCTGCAGCAGTGAGAAAATGGTGGCGACGGGGAAAATGGCTTGGTCTTATAGGGCAAGGACATGTGACATACACTGCCAATGACACATGCCCTTGCTTGTGTGAAAAAAAGCACTTCGCTCCGTGTGTGCGCTGCTGACAGGCT
The DNA here is from genome assembly GCF_046119375.1 of Phyllobates terribilis. Taxonomy (NCBI): domain Eukaryota; kingdom Metazoa; phylum Chordata; class Amphibia; order Anura; family Dendrobatidae; genus Phyllobates; species Phyllobates terribilis. The sequence continues at coordinate 50,443,890 of NW_027362767.1, read as the reverse complement.
GACAGACTGCACCTCCCCACTGTAAATGCGGGAAAGAGAAAAAAAAATGGAGATCTTCATTATTCCTGCAGAGATCCATCCCCTGCCCCTCCCCCCGCCCCGCTGTACACTCAAACTGCGTATTAACATTAATTTTCATCATTGCTGAGAAAAAATCCAGTTATGATTTTGGTGCACGAACAGTTATCGAACATAACCTCGAACAGCCGAATTTTTCTCAAATCGTTCGTGTTCGCCGAACGGCTCGAACACCGCCCAAAACAGCTCGAATTTGAGATTGGCGAACAGTTCGAGTAGAACAACGCTCATCTCTAAACATTACACCAGAATGGGGGACATTATACCAGGATGGGGGACATTATACAAGGAAGGGGCCCAGGATGTGGGGCATTATTACTGGAAGGGGCCCAGGGTGGAGTGAGCGAACACGTATGTCATGATAGGATCTAGAATGCTACAATGGTCAATACATCTGTGAAACATACAGGTGGGGGCCCAGGTCCAAATTTGCACCGGTGCCCATCGGACTCTAGTTACACCACTGTCCCTGACTGTATTAATGACACCTTTTTATTTCTGATATTTCTTCTTCTCATGTCTTGTCTTTCACAAAATGTTTATTGCTCTGTAGTTAATGTTCAACCAGAGAAAAGAGCAGTCAGGGCAATTTTACAACTTTGCTTTTCCAGACAGTAATGTATGATAAGGGCAGTGATGTAAAGGTACAGACTCTGGAAAATGCAAAGGTTATCCGGTGCACGTGACATTATAACCTAACATTCTATAGTACAGGACACGTGCATGATAACTGCCAATCGTGTGCGCATATTGTAAGGTATGTGGATCACTGACACCGTTCACCACCAAGACACTACTGAGCCAACGCTAGACAACATTATTAAGGCTGCGTTTCCCAAATCAGTTTTTGATGCTGCGTATTTGTGCTACTTTGAAAACGCAGCGTCTTACAGTTCCAGCAAAGTGGATGGGATTTACTGCATATACATCTCATGCTCACTGCTCCTTTTTTTTTTTTTTTACGCAGCATAAACTGACCTGCGGTGCGTGTTTCAAATCTGCAACACGTCAATTTCTCTTGCGGAGACGCTGAGTTTTCAGTGCAGATTTCCCCCATAAACTTGTAATTAGATGCAGAAAATCCACACATGACTTTATAGAAGAAAAGTTTTGTCAAAGCTAAATACCAGAAAGTATCAAAAACAAAGCGGCTTTATATTAAACATGACATACCAAAAAGAGACAAAAGCTGCAGAGTCAAAAATCTGCAACATAAAAACGCAGTAAATACTCATTGTGTGAATGTAGCCTGATAGTCAGACACCATTAGTTACTGTCAGCTTTCACATTTCTGACAGCCATCTGTAGCTCGGTTTTGTTCAGAACAGTAATAGAACTGCATGTGGCATACTGGATCAAGGAGCACGATGATCGGGAACGAGCCTCCTGGGAACATTTATTACCGATAACGTGCGCTCCTGAAAATTGTGTAGTGTAAAAACCTTTGTTCGTCGGGTGAAATGATCTTTTCGTTTGTCTTGTGTTAAAAGGATGTGCGCTGCTGAGAAAAATAGTGCACTGTCCGATCTATTTCTGATCATTCAGGGGGCATCTGAAGCGCGGTCTGCCTGCATCAAGCTGAACTCAGTGGCGTACCGCAGACTACGCAGCTGCTATGGAGCCTGTGAGTCGGGGAGGGAGCTCGGTGCCAGCGCTGGCACCAGGCTCCCCCCCGCCCGGCAATGTACTTTCAACTGTATCCTGTTCCTGGGTGACGATACAGTTGAAAACAATGATGGCAGAGGGAGCCGTTACCTGATGCTCCCTCTCCCATCATTCCCCCTCCGCATATGAGCTCTGTGACGTCTCAACACAGAGGGCACCATGATGTCACTACAGCGCCCCCTGTGTGCTGAGCAGTTCAGAGAATCAGAAGATGCTGAGTAGACAGGAGCAGCTCGGGAACGGGGAGGAGGAGAGTATCTATTTATTTTTAATGTATGGAGAACTATATGGGGCCCATTATATTGTATGGAGGACTATGTGGTGCCAATAATACTATATGGACAACTATGTGGAGACCATAATACTGTATGGAGGACTATGTGGTGCCCATTATACTGTATGGAACACTATGTGGTGCCCATAATACTGTATGGAGAACTGTATGGGACCCATAAAACTGTATGGAGGACAATATGGGGCCCGTAATACTGTATGGAAGACTATATGTTGCCCATAAAACTGCATGGAGGATTATATGGTGCTTATAAGGAGGGCTATGTGGGGTCATTATACAATTTGGAGGGCTATTTGTGGGCCATTATACTATTTGGAGGGCTATATAGGAACCATTATACAATATTGAGGGCTATGTGGGAGCCATTATAGTATATTGAGGGCTATGTGGGGGGCTGTTTGACGGACTATATGGGGGCTGTTATACTGTATGTAGGTTTATGTGGGGGAACATTATACTGTTTGCAGGAATATGTGGGGGCCATTATACTGTTTGCAGGACTATGTGGGGGTCATTATACTGTTCGCAGGTCTATGTGGGGGGTATTATACTGTTTGCAGGAATATGTGGGGGCCATTATACTGTTTGCAGGACTATGTGGGGGTCATTATACTGTTTGCAGGTCTATGTGGGGGGTATTATACTGTTTGCAGGATTATGTGGAGGGCATTATATTGTAGTAAATACAAAGAACTGGCACATGACTTATTCCTTCCAAAGACCATACAAAGGACAGTGGGACACTCATTATGGGTGGAAGAAAGGCTATTCTGACAGTTAAACAGGAAAGAGTTCTTTACAGTTAGAGCAGTCAGACTGTTGCATGCCTGACCACAAGAGGTAGTAATGGCCGACACTATAACAGCTTTTATAAAGGGCTGGAGCTTTTCTCACAACAGATGGCATTGTGGACTATAGATAATCTAGTGATAGAGAACGTAGAACTGGTGGAGAAAGGTTGAACCTGATGAACCTTGTGCCCTTTTTCAACCTACACACGTGGTCAAAATTGTTGGTACCCCTCGTTTAATGAAAGAAAAAACCACAATGGTCACAGAAATAACTTGAATCTGACAAAAGTAATAATAAATTAAAAATCTATGAAAATGAACAAATGAAAGTCAGACATTGCTTTTCTGCTTCCACGGAATTTTTGAAGAAATTAAACTCATGAAATAGGCCTGGACAGAAATGATGGTACCCCTGAAAATAATGTGACAAAAGGGACATGTTTAATCAAGTTGTGTCCACTAATTAGCATCACAGGTGTCTACAATCTTGTAATCAGTCAGTGGGCCTGTATATAGGGCTACAGATACTCACTGTGCTGTTTAGTGACATGGTGTGTACCACACTCAACATGGACCAGAGGAAGCAAAGGAAACACAAAAGCCATTATCTCAGTAAATTAGAATACTTTATAACAACAGCTTGAAAAATGTTTTTAAAATCCAAAATGTTGTCCTACTGAAATGTCTGTTCAGTAAATGCCCTCAATACTTGGTCGGGCTCCTTTTGCATCAATTACTGCATCAATGCGGCAATGTGGCATGGAGGCGATCAGCCTGTGGCCCTGCTGAGGTGTTATGGAAGCCCAGGTTGCTTTGATAGCAGCCTTCAGCTCGTCTGCATTGTGGGGTCTGGTGTCTCTCATCTTCCTCTTGACAATACCCCATAGATTCTCTATAATAGATTCTCTATGGGGTTAAGGTCAGGCGAGTTTTCTGGCCAATCACGCACAGTGATACTGTCGTTTGTAAACCAGGTATTGGTACTTTTGGCCGTGTGGACAGGGGCCAAGTCCTGCTGGGGAATGACATTTTCATCCCCAAAAAGCTTGTCGGCAGAGGGAAGCTTGAAGTGCTCTAAAATGTCCTGGTAGACGGCTGCGCTGACTTTAGTCTTGATAAAACACAGTGGACCTACACCAGCAGATGACATGGCTCCCCAAACCATCACTGATTGTGGAGACTTCACACTAGACCTCCAGCAGCTTGGATTGTGGCCTCTCCACTCTTCCTCCAGACTCTGGGACCTTGATTTCCAAATGAAATGCAAAATTTACTTTCATCTGAAAACAACACCTTGGACCACTGAGCATCAGTCCAGGTCTTTTTCTCCTTGGCCCAGGTAAGACGCTTCTGGCGTTGTCTATTGGTCATGAGTGGCTTGACACAAGGAATGCGACACTTGTAGCCCATGTCCTGGATACGTGTAGCATCGGCGTCTCTGCCCCCTGCCAGGCAGAGACGCCATCCCCCTTACCGCCGCGGTCCTGCTCCGGTGTCTTCCGGCCTCCCTGCAGCTGCTGCTGGTGCACACAGCTTCCCTGGCTCTGTGCTTAGGGCGCGCGCGCCCACTCCCTCCTTCTTAATGGGGCCGTGCGTGCCGTCCTAAAAAGTACTTTCCCAATATAAGGCACCTCCTCCAATATGGAGGTGCCCATGCAAGGTTGTTGCTCTGTGACACTTACTTTGCTTCATCCCTCAGGTCCTCTGCAAGTCAGTCCTGTCCGCCAGTCTGACTACTTACCAGCCCGACAGTCTGCCTTCAGTCCAGTCCGCCAGTCTGACTACTTTCCAGCCCTACAGTCTGCCTACAGTCCAGTCCACCAGTCTGTCTATGGGCTCTGCCCACCTGCTTACCTGGAAGCAACTGCCTGTTACCTGCCATGCCGACTTGCCTGCCTTTACCTGCCGTGCCCACCTGCCTGCTTACCTGGAAGCTCCTGCCTGATATCTGTTGTGCTCACCAGCTTGCCTACCCGGAGCACCTGTCTGGCTATCAGCCGAATCAGCCTGCTTATCTACTCGGACCACCCGTCAGCCTGCCTGCCGTGCTCATCCGTTGTACCGGTCAGTTTCTGCCTTCTGACCCGTGGGAGTCACCTGCTCTCATACAAGGTCGGTCCCAGAGTGGCACCTTGTCCCTCTGCTCGGTTCCTCCCTGGTTCACGGAGTCGACTGAGCCGCCGTGCGACCTTGGTCAGGCCGAGTAGATACTTAGTCACGCCCCTCTGGTCCCTCCTTGCACTGCAGCACAGAGGTTCCACCACCCGGATCCATAACAATACGTCTGTGTGTGGTGGCTCTTGAAGCAATGACTCCAGCAGTAGTCCACTCCTTGTGAATCTCCCCCAAATTTTTGAATGGCCTTTTCTTAACAATCCTTTCAAGGACGCGGTTATCCCGGTTGCTTGTGCACCCTTTTCTACCACACTTTTTCCTTCCACTAAACTTAACAATAATATGCTGGGATACAGCACTCTGTGAACAGCCAGCTTCGTTAGCAATGACCTTTTGTGGCTTAACCCCCTTGTGGAGTGTGTGGATGACCGACTTCTGGACATCGGTCACAGTCAGCAGTCTTCCCCATGATTGTGAAGCCTACTGAAACAGACTAAGGGACATTTTTAAACGCTTAGGAAGCCTTTGAAGGTTTTTTTGCTAATTTAGTGAGATAATGACTTTTGTATTCTCATTGGCTATAAGCCATAATCATCAGTATTAACAGAAATAAACACTTGAAATGGATCACTCTGTTTGTAATGACTTTATATAATATAGGAGTTTCACTTTTTGTATTGAAGAACTGAAATAAATTAACCTTTTGATGATATTCTAATTTTGTATATATACACACAGGTGCTTCTCACAAAATTAGAATATATATATATATATATATATATATATATATATATATATATATATGCACACACTGTCATTTATATTTACAGCTAAGGGGCTACTATCGTCAGTAAAGTATAGCCCTAGTGCCAACCTAACGGGCGTCACACTCACTACTGGGCCCGTCACCATCGTCTTTTCTCTAAGCGTCTTGAAATGTCACACAGGCCCTAACGGGGGTCAACGATGCCACCCGCTAGGCTGCAAGTCCCAGATTGGTGAGTTACTCAGTATACTTGACACACTGGCCGTCTTCATTCCCTGAAGCATGACCCCGGTCCCCCCTCTGTACCGTACATCAACGCTGGAGGATACGGATCACAACAACATCTCTCTCTGCGGTGGTCTGGTCTGCTCCCTCTCGGATTTGACCACGCTCACTCGGCTGCGTTCTTCTCTGGTCTTTCATCTCTGGGCCTTCTCTCTCGACTCTTCCCCCTGGTATAGCCTCTCCACTCTTCCCCCTGGTATAGCCTCTCTACTCTTCCCCCTGGTATAGCCTCTCCACTCTTCCCTCTGGTATGGCCTCTCCACTCTTCCCTTTGGTATGGTGTCTTGACTCTTCCCTCTGGTATGGCCTCTTGACTCTTCCCTCTGGTATGGTCTTTCCACTCTTCCCTCTGGTATGGCCTCTTGACTCTTCCCTCTGGTATGGTCTTTCCACTCTTCCCTCTGGTATGGCCTCTCCACTCTTCCCTCTGGTATGGCCTCTCGACCCTTCCCTCTGGTATGGCCTCTCGACTCTTCCCTCTGGTATGGTCTCTCCACTCTTCCCTCTGGTATTGTCTCTCCACTCTTCCCTCTGGCATGGCCTCTCGACTCTTCCCTCTGGTATGGCCTCTCGACTCTTCCCTCTGGTATGGCCTCTCCACTCTTCCATCTGGTATGGCCTCTCCACTCTTCCCTCTGGTATGGCCTCTCCACTTTTCCCTCTGGTATGATCTCTTGCAATGGCGGCTACAGCTCTCTTACACACTTACAGCTCTCTGGCCTCTTTACCTGCCCGCCGCCGGCCTCCTGTCAGTGACTCACTGGTAACGCTCCTCTGTGACCTGCTTTCCTACCCAAGATCTTGCGCAGGTGCTGTCATTCCCAGGGGTGGCGCATGCACAGTAATGTTCTGATAATGCTGCAGGAGGCAGCAATGATCCTTAGCCAGCCGTGAGATTTGCAGGACATGTGCAGTGCACGATGAATCCGGGGAGCGATCACCCTACTTAATGTGCATTGTCAGTAAGGCAGAGATTTTTGGCACTGATGCCGGTCTTGCAAATTATGTTACTTACGTCCACAGGAGCATGATACCTTGATTAGTGGGATGACTAGTCTGTGCAAAACCACACCTCCTTGACTAGTCAGCCACTAGTTACCATATCGCCACCGCTGTTATAAAATAGATTTTTGGCCTATGCAGAAATCAATGAGATAATTAAATGTACTTGTTCTGGATAGTATAAAGGTAGCAATAAATTCATGGTGGTGGTTTGGGGGACCTGGGGTAGCTGTCAGGTTCCCTTTAAGCCGTGTCTTCATTCATACCTTGTGCATGTGTGGCACCCCTGAGGGTTCAGTCGCCACAGAGATACTGCACCTCAGCTAGAGGTGTGGTATCTCCTCTTCCAGGTAAGGAAGGAGCACTTCCCAGGACCCTACTTCACCATTCAACACTACACCACTCCTGTCCTGTAGGGGGCCTAAATGCACCAGGGTGCTGCCCCGGCCCGGGATATAGGAGATGGGGGGGAACCAAAGATAGGGGGAACCATGTAGTGGGTGAGGGTGGAGAACACACTTTTAGGTTACACTTATTCATTCATATTTAATCTACAGCCATCTTAGGTTCAAGGTCCTTTGATTGTGATCTTCACCGCTGATTGTGGCCTACTGTTAGAACCTGCAGCCTATTGAAGATACACGGTCCTCGTTCTCTGGCCTTGAGACGAGGAGCGGGTCGGAGTTAACCACTGCCTCTACCCGGTCAAGGTCCCTACCTAAGAAGGCCTGGAGGGGAGCAGAGGAGACCAGCTCCACAGGCAAAAGGATCCCAGGGGGATACGGACGGAGCGGCATACGCCACCTGTATTTGACTCGCCCCCTGGGCCTGTGTTGTGCGTGCACGTGTGTGCGGGGAATACCCGGAGCCGGATCGCTGGGGGTTGTAGTCTCCGTGGCGATGACCCGGTCCGTGCCCAGGGTGGTCAAATCAGTGGCAGGGTTATTGGTATGATGATGGTCCGACTACGCCACCCGTGGATTGCGGTCAGTGGGGACCGCCGCTGCAAGGCAGACCGCTGAGGCCGGTGTTGTGTGTGCTGCTAAGAATGGGATGACTCCCCACGGGAGAAGTATAGCCTCAGGGCAGTTGGTGTGGATGATGGGAGTGATGGTGCACGAGTGCAGCAGGAACAACTCAGAGTCTGTGCAGTGCAGTTCAGGGTCTTTACTGGTGTTATAAAGCAGACCCTCCCAGGAGTACTGGTTAGCAGTAGAGGCCTGGTCAGTCTGTGAGCAAGCAGGATCTCCCCTGGCCAGGTGGTGTTGTAGGCCTCCCCATCTATCTGCACTCTTCCTGGCTACCTTGCTGTATGCGGGTAGAAGTAGCCCACGTCCCTGAGTGTACCGTGTGGTGCTCACCCGTATGGCTGGTGACTTGGGGCCTTCTGTTAGCTTCCGCTCCACGATGGCGGTGCTGGTCCCTTGCTTGTGACCGTGCCTCCGGGCTTCTATGGCCAGAGGACCTGGAATCCCCTGCCGGTTGGATTCTGCTGCTGGACCTGGATGTCCCCACAGCCTCGGACTCCGTGTCCGGTCTTAGTGTCTTCAGCCAGGGCAAGCTATCTGGCTTCCAGCACCTGGCACTCGCTCCTGCTCCTACAGAGCTCCTGCTGTAACTTTCCCTCTCTAGGCTCTGACTGTCCTAATCCCGCCCCAGACCCAGTTTATAAGGGCAGATTCCTCCCCTCCCAGGTCTGGGCGGGCGGTGTTGCATGCTTGAGGGCTCCTGACCAGGAGACCTCCCACTTGCTCTCAGACATAATATTTCTATTACTGTGGTAACCAGACCCCTGGGGTGCCACATATTTCTTACTCTGGCCTAGTCAGAGGGACTCCTGCTGCAAGAGGGGTGACCGGCCCCCGATATCTGACTCTGTTACTTCACGTCTCAGTCAGAAAAGCCGGAGGCTTAGTGGATCCCAGGAGGGATACGGACGGAGCGGCATACGCCACCTGTACCTCTCTACCTGCGCTTATCCAGTGGGACCCGGCCTTACACCTAGTTCTAACCACACAAACAGTCAAGTGAAGACTCAGTGGGAGAACTCACCAAGGAGAGGAACACACACCAGAGGGGTCTCGACAGGTGCTCCTGATCTACCTGGAAAGTGCTGGACCCCCTTCCCGGTGGCCGCAGTACGCCGCGAGGAGGAGAGGGAAGCTTTGCGGCTAAAGTTCATCTTAATGTGAGTAAAAATCCTGGATGACTTTTCACCCCGCTTCAGCCTGTTATTTCCTGCACGGCACTGCACCCACCATTCCTCATCACACTGCCCTGAGGCCTGCTCCGCCTGCGGGGAGCTGTCCCATCTAAGGTGCCTTTAAACACCGGCCTCAGTGGACTGAAGCAGCACTGGTGCCCATCACCGGAAACCGTAGGTGGCGTAGACGGAAAATACCACTCAACCCTGAAAGCCCATTAAATCTTTTATGTGACCGCCCTGGGCACGGACCAGGTCCGGGCCACGACTGCAACCCCGAGACACCTACACTGACCCGGCTCCGAGTAACCCCATTTCTCAGGGAGGGCCCCACACATGCACTTTATTTTTCAGGTATCTGCCTATAATAGAAATGTCGTAACATACTATTGAATTACATGATGATTGAACGTGTAGTGTGAATGGACTCATATCAGGAGTCCTCATGTTTATGCTCTTTGGGCACTATCTTCATTTGTCACATTGTGCATTTACGTGTAAGAGGTTTTATATGATTTTGTATATTTGTCTTTAAGTGTTTCTCTACTTCTCTGACATAATTGATCATGTAATCGCCAGGTGAGAGCAGCGGGAGGGTCGTCTGATCTCCCATAGCTCTCCATGAGAAGGCTGCAGAGAGACAGAAACTGGCCATTGGCCATGAATAAGGCATAACCTGCCGTGCCATGTAGGCCAGCTCATGGGCTCCTGCATTTTTTGATACCTTATTTTAACCCATGATGGAATATTGGATCATTTCTGCATTCCTGGACTTTTTCTAAGTTTGGGATTGAAAAGTCTGCGGATCCAGGGAGATGTCGGTGCAAGCTGAGAGTTCCCAACACACTGCCGGTGAGCTGACTTTGCACATGTCCAATTACAAAAATTGATTTCTAACCCAAAATACAGACATTTAAGTAGGAAAAAAAGTGTTTGCCTATGGGTTATGCTGTTTGGTACTTTTATTTTCAATTGTTCAGTTTATTTTTTTTCCATTGTTTGCAGAGAACAATCCTTGGATGTTGCACTCTGGCACATTACAGTCATCTGCATAATAATTATCATGATATTTGTAATTTCCACCACACATTTATTATCTCTTATACAGGGTATATACATCATTAGTGATGAGCAAGCATACTCGCTACTGCTCGGTGCTCGCCCGAGCATCTCACTGCTCGAGATGCTCAGAGCTCGGCGAGTATTTCCAGCTTGCTCGGCGGGAGCTCGGGTCTCCTCCCTGCATGTTTGGCGCTCTTTAGAGCACCATTGAACATGCAGGGATTGCCTGCCACTCACTGTAATGCCGTAGCCATGTTGGTTGTGGCATTACAGTGACTGGCTGGCCGCACAGCGTCATCAGGTCTATATCAGACCTGGAGCCGGCCTGCTCGTCACAGTCACTCCGGATCAGACAGTGTAGGGAGAGGTGCTGCTGCTGCGTCAGGGAGAGATTTGCTTGTTTTTAGTTAGTGTAGGTATACCAAACTATATTAGAGACACATATCCATCTCAACAAACAGTCCTTCTGAAGACTAATCCATCTGCAGAAATATCAGGCAGGCAGGGTGTATAGGCAGGCAAGCAGTGTATATAGGCAGGCAGGCAGTGTATATAGCAGACTGCAGTGCACATAGCACAAGAGGCTGCATTCCAATTCTGTCTGCTGCTGCTGTTAGATATTACTAGAAATAGGCCCAGGTCTCAGGGGCCAGGAATAATTTTTTTGGGGATCTTAATCCTCATTATTTGCTTTAAAAGCAATCCAGAGAACACCGTTTTTCTGCACCATTTGCTTGTTGGCACTGCAGAATACAGTCAGGTCCTTTCCATATTAAAGCGCTAAAAATCCAGCTATTTAAAAACTGTTTTTCTCCGTCACACGGATCACATATATGTTTTCAGAAAATACTGCCATTTTGGACCTTCATTAAAAATTTGTTTCAGTGTGTCAGTGAAGCAATTGACACCAGTTTGCTGTTCAAAATAGTTACCTACAGGCAAGGTATTTAAAACTGTGGTTTCTCCGTCACACGGATCACATATAGGTTCGCTCCAAATTCAGTCATTTGTAGTGAGCGTGGAATATATTGTCCTCCATTTAAAATGGGCAAGGCACGTAGCAAGGGACGGGGAACTGTACATGATGGTGATGATGGTGCATGTGTGGCACCCCAGGGGGTCTGGTTGCCACAGTGGTAGAAATACCATGTCTGAGAGCCAGCATGGGTTTTCCTGGTCAGGAGCACTATTGCATGCAACGCCTCCTGCCCCAGTCCAGGGAGGGGAGGAACCTGCCCTTTATAAACTGGATCTGGGGCGGGGTTAGGGAGTCGAGTTCTAGTCCAGAGGAAGGGACAGAGGAGCAGCAAGGAGCTCTGTAGGAGACAGGAGGTGAAGGCCAGGGACTGTAGCTAGCAGAGCTCGTCCTGGCCGAAGAGGCAGAGAACCGGACACCGGAATCTGAGGCTGTGAGGATATCCACATCCAGCAGCAGAAACCACCTGGCAGGGGATTTCAGGTCCTCTGGCCATAGAAAGCCCGGAGGCTCAGTCACACGCAAGGGACTGGCACCGCCATCGAGGAGCGCAAGGTACCAAAGGCCCAAAGTCACCAGCCATACGGGTGAGCACCACACTGTACACTCAGGGACGTGGGCTACTACACGACTACAGCAGGGTAGCCAGGAAGAGTGCAGTCAGACGGGAAGGCCTACACTTCCACCTGGCCAGGGGGACTCTTGTTCGCTCACAGACTGACCAGGCCTCTAATGTTAGCCAGTACTCCCAGCAGGGCCTTCTTCATTACCAACAGTAAAGACCCTGAACTGCACTGCACGGACTCTGAGTCATTTCTGCTGCGCCCATACACCACAACCCTCACCATCTACACACTCTGCCCTGAGGCTATACTCCTCCCGTAGGGAGTTATACTACCCTCTGCTGCACACCCAACATCAGCCTCAGCGGTCTGCCCCGCAGCGGCGGTTCTCAGTGACCGCAATCCACGGGTGGCGTAGTTGGACATTTAAACATTAAAAACCAAATAAACAGATCCGCCACTGGTTTGACCACCCTGAGCCACGGGACCGGGTCACCGCCACAGAGACTACAACCCCTAGCATTACGCAGAGACCCGGCTACGGGTATTCCCCCACACACGGCCCAGGGGGCGCATCACATGCAGAGGCCGAGGCTGTGGGCAAGCTGAAATTGTGCCACAACAAACACCCACATCGTCTCTCTCGACCTTCCTGTCCCAATTAATAGGGGACCGCAGAACACCACTATTGAACACAGAGCAGTGTGAAAAGGTTATTGGTTGGATAGCAGATAATGCTTCCAGTCACTTAGCCACCACCAGCACCACCTTGTCTTCCACACGGTCAAGTCACAGTAGCTGTGAGTCTGAACTGCATATTCCTCACCCTGATCCTCCTTCCTCCCACCATGCCGAGTGCCCAGAGACAACTGATCCCACACTTGGACACTCTGAAGAGCTGTTCACTTTTCCATTTATAAATTCGGGCCTCTTGCCCGGTCAACTTGAAGCGGGGCAAGAGGAGATCGCATGTAGCGATGCTCAAATATTTGAACAGCCACGGTCACACGAAGACGACGGTGGGAAAGTGTCACAAGAGGTGGACGATGATGAGACACAATTGCCAGAAAGTCAGGAGGAGGACCAGAGTGCAGAAGTAGAAGACGAGGTGGTGGATAATATAGTAACTGACCCAACCTGGCAGGAGGACATGCAGAGTGAGGACAGCAGCACACAGGGGGAGGGAGGCAGAGCACCCCAACAGGCAGGAAGAAGCAGCGTGGTGGCCGCAGAAAGAAGGCAGGCAACCGTTCCCCGAAACACCAACACGAAGGAAGTTGCCAGTACAACTGTTAGGACTTCCCAAGTTGGGTTGTTTTTTAAAGACTCTGCCGATAACCCCAAAAAGGCCATTTGCACCACCTGCCAGGCCAGCATTAGCAGGGGTGGCAAAGCGACCAGCCTGACCACCACCAGAATGATCAGGCACATGGCAGCAAAGCACCTGACTTTGTGGGCCGAACCCCAGGGTCCAGGAACAGTGTCTGCGGGTGGCACCACTGCTTCTTCCGCTGTTGTGCATGCAAGTCAATCCCCTGTCCATGGTGCGTGCGAAGATGCCTCCTGCCTTGCACCTGTCATTTCACACGCTCAAGTAGCAGCATCAGGAAGCACGTCCTTGTCCCAGCGCAGCGTTCAATTGTCCATACCCCATTCCTTGGAACGCAAGTGCAAATACGCAGCCAACGCCCCACAGGCCATACTACTAAATTCCCCACATTTCGCGACTGCTTGCGCTAGAAATGTTGCCTTTTAGGCTCGTGGAGACGGAAGCATTCCGCAACCTGATGGCGGCGGCCGTTCCTTGGTACTCGGTCCCAAGCCGCCACTATAAATCCCGGTGTGCTGTCCCCGCATTACACAAGCACGTGTCCCAAAACATTAGCCGTGCCCTCAACAACGCAGTTATCAGGAAAGTCCACCTAACCACGGACACGTGGACAAGTGCTTGTGGGCAGGGACGGTACATCTCGCTGACGGCACACAGGGTTAAAATAGTGGAAGCCGGGACCCAGTCGGACCTCACGACGCCAAGGATTGCGGGCCCTAGGTCAATCAGGGTTGCCCCCACAGTCTACAGCTCCTGCACCTCATCCTCCTCCTCCTCTTCAGCCTCTATCTCCGAAATGATCACATCAGTCACAAGCTGGAAGCACTGCAGCACTGCCTCGGCCAAGCGGCAACAGGCTGTGCTGAAGCTAATATGCTTAGGTGACAAACCACACAATGCTGAAGAGTTGTGGACAGCTCTGAAAGAGCAGGCAGATCTGTAGCTCACACCGCTGAACCTACAGCCAGGCATGGTCGTGTGTGACAATGGCCGAAACCTGATGGCGGCTCTGAGGCGAGGCGAGCTCACACACGTACCATGCTTGGCCCATGTGCTTAACCTCGTGATTCAGCGGTTTCTCAAATCTTACCCAGAGCTGCCGGATCTGCTTGTTAAAGTACGCCGCCTGTGTGCCCATTTTAGAAAGTCACCTACAGCTTCCGCCGCCCTTGCCGTGTTACAGCAGCGTTTGCAGCTTCCGGCTCACTGACTGGTGTGTGATGTCCCCACGCGTTGGAACTCTACACTGCAGATATTGAGAAGGATTTGTGAGCAGAAGAGGGCAGTTGTTGAGTACCAGCATCAGCAAGGCCGTCGGTATTCAGTTCAGACTCCACACATAAGACCTCAGGAGTGGACATGGATGTCAGACATATGTACCATCCTCCAAAACTTTGAGGACTCCATCAAGATGGTGAGCAGCGATGACGCCATAATTAGCGTCACCATCCCGCTTCTCTGTCTTCTGAAATGCTCTCTGCTCACAAAGAGGATGCATTGCAGGCGGAGCACGATGAGATGGAGCAAGGAACCATACAGGGTGATTACACACAGCCCAGCCTCATCTCATCCCAACGTGGATTGGGTGACAATGAGGAAGAGGAGGAGAAGGAGGAAGAACAGGAGCTAGTTTCATGCATTATAGACGGTACTACCTGCACAACTGTCATACCGTCTGTTCAGTGTGGATGGCCAGAGGACAGAGAGGAGGAGGAGGAGGAGAGCATGGTCAGTCATCCTCTTGGTGAGGACACGGAATTCTTACCTGTTAGTAGTCTGGCATGCATGGCTGAGTTTATGCTACGCTGCCTTTCCCATGACCCTCGCGTTCTCAAAATTTTGGGTGACAGTCATTACTGGTTGGCGACACTTCAAGACCCACGCTACAAGGAGAACTTTATATCTCTAATTCCTGAGGCGGACAGGTCTACAACTCCAATCCAGCAAAGGCAGGGGAACACTGTCAGAGTTCTGGGAGAATTTTCTCAGCCCCTCCCATAGCACAGGTCCTGAGGCGTGGGGTACTCTCACAAGGAGTGCAAAGTTTGGGAAGATGCTGAGGGAGTACCTTGCCAACCGTACCAACATCCTCCGTGATTCCTCTATGACTTATAATTATTGGGTATCCAAGCTGGATACGTGGAATGAACTGGCTCTCTACGCCTTGGAGGTCCTGGCCTGCCCTGCCGCTAGCGTTTTATCAGAGCGAGTATTTAGTGCCGCTGGTGGAATTATAACTGATAAGCGAATCCGCCTGTCAACCGAAAATGCTGACAGGCTGACTCTTATAAAAATGAACAAGGGCTGGATTGAGCCAGACTTCTCAAACACCACCGAATAATAGCAGCATAGCAAACTCAAATCCAGTGTCTTTTTTTGGGACGTGTATTCCCATGCACCTCTTCACACCCACACATGGGTATACGCTTCCTGATTTTGGCTATTTGCTCTTGTCCTCCTCCTTCTCCTCATCCTCATCCTCCATCACCATATCACCAGGGTGACCGTGGTCCGTGATGCAACACCCACATAATTTTTTTAAAGGGTGTTTATGATGCCCGTAAAAATAATTTTTTATACAGTATGTTCATGTACACCCCCCAGGGGTAAATGTTTGTCAGCCCATACATTTAGTGCATGGGCATTACAAGTATAGGAGACCCGCTCCTTTCTAATGGGAACAATTTTTTATGAGGCCCTCCTCCACATCTCTTCCAAGGGGCATTGGAGTGCCTCCCAATTTTTGGCAACCCTTGCATTCACTGCATAGGCCAACACTATGGGAAACCGTCTTCGTTCTAATGGGAATTTGTCGTTACTGTGGCCCTGCCCTATGTGTCTTTAAATTCTTAGTGAGGTTTTTACTAATTGAAATTGAGGATGGCTTCGCTACTGGTACTGGGGGCAGTGCTTATACCATGGCGTCGTACCATAGTTTACTGGAAGTATTCCAGGCTGGTAGGAGGCAAGCAGATTCCCACAGAAAAGTACCAGCAGTAATGTTCAGGGACCCGTGCTTGTAGAAGGCGGAGACAACACCGGGAGAAATAGTGGCAGCTGCGGACCGAGTATGGACACGAGGCATGAGGCATGAGGTTGTGAAAAGCTTCTGCCTCCACAAGCCTAAAAGGCCACATTTCAAGTGCAAGCAGCTGCCCCGAAATCTGGCAGTTTAGTATTGCGGCCTGTGGGTAAGTGGGTGGGTGGGTGGCTGGCTGCATACTTGCGCTTGCATTCCAAGTAACAGAAAACTAAGCAGATGGTGGCCTCTATCATCATCATGGCCTTTATTATCATCATGGCCTCAACTCGACACTATGAACTCTCCCGAAGTAGAAGCCAGGGCCCACAGGAGGAACCTCCGGTTTTCTGGTGGGCCCATCCAACACTGCCGAGAAGCAGCCCTGGCTAAGAAAAGTGTGGGGGAAGGTTCCCGAACACTCTATGGCTGCTTTTTTAATGTGGATCGGACGTGCTTATGCATGTTATTTCTTAAACCGCATTACAGATCAGGCCATTGCCCAACTCTGTAGTTGTAACAAAGGTACTAGATGCAGTGACACAGAAACACAGAGCAGCCAATACAGGGTTAATAAACAGGGGAGGTTTATAATAACAGCGTCAATCTCCATGCAGGGAGTAACAGGGGAAAATATTGGGAAAAATAAGGGAAATAGCAGGTACAAGTCTATAACTGACAGTTCACAGTTTAACTACCGTATTTTTCGGACTATAAGACGCACTTTTTTCCTCCAAAATTTTGGAGGAAAATGAGGGGTGCGTCTTATAGTCTGAATGTTGGGGGGGGTGTATATATATGTGGGGTGTGGGGGGAGCGGTAGCGGTGGAGGAGAGGGGCACAGGAGGCAGCAGCCGCCCGCTGCAGCCTACACTGTCCCCGCTGCTAAAGAAAATGAATATTCCCTGCTCCCCACGTCC
Organism: Phyllobates terribilis; assembly: GCF_046119375.1. Taxonomy (NCBI): domain Eukaryota; kingdom Metazoa; phylum Chordata; class Amphibia; order Anura; family Dendrobatidae; genus Phyllobates; species Phyllobates terribilis. Next base: position 50,426,820 of record NW_027362767.1, on the reverse strand, counting down.
ATGGGGCGTGGGGAGCACTGAATATTCATGCTCCTTAATAGCAGCACACAGTGTAGCTGCGCTGCGGCTCCTGCTGCTGCCGGAATCGCCTGTGCCCACTGTTAAAGGGCATGAATATTCAGCCTCTCTCCACGCCCATGGGCGTGGGGAGGGGGTGAATATTCATGCCCTTTAATAAGCAGGCACACGAGATAGCCGGAAGCAGCAGGAGCCGCAGCGCGGCTACGCTGTGTGCCGGCTATGAAGGAGAGTGAAGTCACTGCTCCCCGCGCACACAGTCCCGGCGTGGGGAGCAGTGACTTCCGGCAGCTGATCTCTCCTTGTGAGCCACGCATGGTAGTGACGCCATGTGCGGCTCACATGGAGAAATCAGTGCGGGCAGACCGGACGCAGCGCTGGAGGAGAGAAGAAAGGTGAGTAGGAGTGTTTATTTATTTTTTTATGTGCAGCATGATGGGGATTTGGGGGACCATGCATACTAGGATAAGAATGAGGGGTTCCATACATACCAGGGTAAGGATAAGGGGTACCATGCATACCAGGACAGGGATGAGGGGTGCCATGCATATCAGGACAGGGATGAGGGGTGCCATGCATACCAGGACAGGGAAGAGGGGTACCATGCATACCCGGATAGGGATTAGGAGTACCATACATACCAGGATAGGGATTAGGGGTGCCATGCATACCAGGAAGGGGATGAGGGGTACCATGCATACCAGGATAGGGATGAGGGGTGCCATGCATACCAGGATAGGGATGAGGTGTGCCATGCATACCAGGATAGGGATGAAGGATGCCATGCATACCAGCATGGGGATTAGGGGTGCCAGGCATACCAGGACAGGGATGAGGGGTGCCATGCATACCAGGACAGGGATGAGGGGTGCCACTCATATCAGGATAGGGATGAGGGGTGCCATGCATACCAGGATAGGGATGAGGGGTGCCATGCATACCAGGATGGGGATGGGCACCACGTATAAAAGGAAGGGGGGCATACATACCAGGATGGGGGATATTGTCAGAATTGGGGGACATTATCCCTATACCAGTGTCAGCAGAAGACCCCCTCCTCCTTAAAAGTGCATCATGACCACATTTTTGGCTTAAATTTTTTTATTATTATTTTCCTGCTCTAAAACCTAGGTGCGTCTTATGGTCCGGTGCATCTTATAGTCCGAAGAATACAGTAGATGTAGCAGAGTCAAACCGGTTGTAATCAACAGTTTTTACACTTAGCTGACTTTTATCCTCCACAAGGCAGTTGCCAGCTGATGCTGGTGACGCTTTCTTCAGGCTTCCCAGCCCAAACAATGCTCCATCTTCTGGCGGCAGCGGGCGGTCTCCGGTTTTACCCGCTGAGCCCCTAGTCCATAACAGTGCACCTCACGTGCTCGGCTCCATGGACCCTGCGTCTCTCTCCCTCTAGTCGGCTTGACTCCTCCGTTCTACTGCACTCGGATCTTGCTTCCAGTGCAGGAGCCAGGAGCCTGGAATCTCTCACACTGCTCTCCTGAGCAGTACTCTCTTGCCGCTTTCTCGCACAAAAGTCCTCCCCCTCTCTCTAGCCAGGCCACCAGTTTCCAGGTCACCTGACCTCCCAGCTCTCACTCTGGACACGCCCCCAGCTTCCCAGTTACCTGACTCCTGTGCTCGCGTTCTGTCTTCCCCCTGCAACCAGAGGTACGGCCCCGGCAGTTCCGGATCCCTTGCTCTGAAAGTACTTACACCCTGGTCTTCCCCCTTACAACCCCGCTCTCCTTTAACTCGACATTCCACGGGCGAGAGTTCCTTCACCAAACGTTCACATTCTTGGACTTCCTGTACGATACGGTGCCATATGAATTGATCATGTTCGTAACGGTGAGGAGGCACTCCTGCTGTTGTCCGTTCTGACCGGCGTAACTCAGTTTGACCGATGGGAGGTGCAGGGTCACTCAGATTCCCAATCTCCGCCTGCCCGGTGGCTTCAACTGATGTTGTTCCCTCGCCGCCTGCACTGGGGACTTGCGATAATCGAGTGCTGGGGCTTGGAGGTAGAATCAACAATTCTTCTTCGTCCACATCGTGGCTTGGGGCAACTGTGACAGGACCCTCTCTAGAAGCAGGTGATTCTTCTCCATCCTTTCGTCTTGCATAGCTGAGGTCATCGGATGCATACGTAACATATTCCTAACTCTCTCAATCCAGTCCCACAGCATCATATTGTCCCCGGTGAACTTTGGGAGATTGCTGAGCATGGCCCCCAGCGGCAAGCTAGATCTAGGGGCTCCCAGGATGGACTGCTCTACAGTGTCTGTGTCTAAAGACTGCATCCTGCCGACTACGCCAAATGTAACACAGGTACTTTAGATGCAGTGACACAGAAACACAGAGCAGCCAATACAGGGTTAATAAACAGGGGAGGTTTATAATAACAACGTCAGTCTCCATGCAGGGAGTAACAGGGGAAAATATGGGGAAAAATAAGGGAAATAGCAGGTACAAGTCTATAACTGACAGTTCACAGTTTAACTAGATGTAGCAGAGTCAAACTGGTTGTAATCAACAGTTTTTACACTTAGCTGACTTTTATCCTCCACAAGGCAGTTGCCAGCTGATGCTGGTGATGCTTTCTTCAGGCTTCCCCGCCCAAACAATGCTCCGTCTTCTGGCGGCAGCGGGCGGTCTCCGGTTTTACCCGCTGAGCCCCTAGTCCATAACAGTGCACCTCACATGCTCGGCTCCACGGACTCTGCGTTTCTCTCCCTCTAGTCGGCTTGACTCCTCCGGTCCACTGCACTTGGATCTTGCTCCCAGTACTGGAGCCAGGAGCCTGAACCCTCTCACACTGCTCTCCTGAGCAGAACTCTCTTGCCGCTTTCCCGCACAAAAGTCCTCGTTTCCCCCTCTCTCTAGCCACGCCACCAGTTTCCAGGTCACATGACCTCCCAGCTCTCACTCTGGACACGCCCCCTGCTTCCCAGTCACCTGACTCCTGTGCTCGCAGTCTGTCTTCCCCCTGCAACCAGAGGTACGGCCCCGGCAGTTCTGGATCCCTTGCTCTGAAAGTACTTACACCCTGGTCTTCCCCCTTACACCCCCGCTCTCCTTTAACTCGATATTCCACGGGCGAGAGTTCCTTCACCAAACGTTCACATTCTTGGACTTCCTGTACGATACGGTGCCATATGAATTGATCATGTTCGTAACGGTGAGGAGGCACTCCTGCTGTTGTCCGTTTTGACCGGCGTAACTCAGTTTGACCGATGGGAGGTGCAGGGTCACTCAGATTCCCAATCTCCGCCTGCCCGGTGGCTTCAACTGATGTTGTTCCCTCGCTGCCTGCACTGGGGACTGCAGATAATCGAGTGCTGGGGCTTGGAGGTAGAATCAACAATTCTTCTTCGTGCACATCGTGGCTTGGGGCAACTGTGACAGGACCCTCTCTAGAAGCAGGTGATTTTTCTCCATCCTTGTCATCTTTAGACAGACAGGGTCGCTGCATACTACGATGAACCACTCTGGTAGGGGCTCCTTCAGCCCTCTCGGGTTGAACTTCATACACAGGTCCTTCAGCGCCAATCCTGCGCTTCACTGGGTGCGGGGTCCATTCCCACCGCCTACTCAATTTGCCCCGGGGCCGCCTGTCCCGAATCAACACCCGCTCCCCGGGCCTCAGAGCTGTCCCTCGAAGGGGCAACATCTCATGATGTTTGAGCTCCTGAAACTTTTGTTGTACCAACCGTCGGAGGGTCTGCAGTCGATGCCGATGTTCCCAGACCCAGGAAGACATCCCCGTCCGTGGGTAGTCCTCCTTGGGGTCCAGCCTCAAATTGGTAATCTCTCGCCCCTTTCTCCCGAACAGCAAGGTATAAGGAGTGAACAGCGTCGTACTATTCACTCAGTTGTTGTAGACCCACACCAGCTCGGCCACAAACTCAGGCCATCGTACCTTCCGTTCTTCCTCCAACGTGCAGAGCAATTGGATCAGTGTCCGATTAAAGCGTTCACAGGCCCCATTTCCTTGAGGGTGGTAAGGAGTAGTCCGTGACTTCTCAATCTTGTACAACCGGTGCAGTTCTTCCATCACCCGGCCTTGGAAACAGGTGCCTTGATCGGAATGGATCCTCTTTGGGCAGCTGTACACCTGAATGAAGTCTCGGCAGATAGCCTGCACAGCTGACTCGGCGGTCTGGTCTCTGGTCGGGGTCACTACCGCAAACTTTGTGAAGTGGTCTGTCATTACCAGGCAATGTTCATACCTGAGATGCGCCGGTCCAACAGTCAAATAGTCGATCATCAGCACCTCCAAGGGGGCAGAAGTCACAATGGTTTGTATGGGGACCCGCTGTTCCGGGGGCTTAACCAGCTCACAGCTCCGACATCTTCGACAAGTGTCTTCTATTGTTGCTCGCAGTCGGGGATGATACACCAGCCTCTGCAACCACTGAAACGTCTTCTCTGGTCCGAAGTGAGCCCTTCGTTCATGAGCCTCCTTCGCCATTACTCCGACCAACTTCTCTGGGATCACCACTTGCCAGGTGGTCCCGAACTCTCGCAGTAGCTGCACCCGTCGGTACAGCAGCCCGTCTCGCAAACACAGTCTCTCCCATTGTCCCAGCATTTTCAGTGCTCCCGGGGACAGGGTACTCCTCTCTTCTCGACTGGGGACTTGCCGCAAAGCCACCCATTGACGGAATTGAGCAACTTCTCTGTCAGTCTGTTGAAGTCAGATCCAGTCATCTCTTGGCCGCCCTAGCACTTGTTCTTCCGACGTCTGTCCGATCTGTCCCTGCGCCGTGGCCAGCGGTCCCACGAAACTTCGGAAGCTAGCGGTCTCATCCGCCTCCAAATCTTCATTGCGGTCATGATCAGGCCGTTCATATGTCACTCTGGAGAGGGCGTCAGCGTGAGTATTCTCTGCCTTAAGCCGGTAGGCGATCTTATACCGGTACCTGGCCATGCGGGCCACCCACCGCTGCTCCAGGGCCCCCAATTTTGCATTCTCCATATGGGCCAGCGGGTTGTTATCTGTTCTCACCAGTACTTCGGACCCAGACAAATACTCTGCAAACTTCTCGGTCATTGCCCAAACCAGAGCCAGCAACTCTAATTTGAAAGAGCTATAATTATCTGGTTTCCTCTCGGAGTCGTGAAGGGAGCGGCTGGCGTACGCAATCACGTGCTCTTTCCCCTCCTGTACTTGGGATAACACGGCTCCCAGACCATGTAGGCTCCCATCAGTGTGGAGTATGAATGATTGGGAGAAATCCGCATTGGCAAGTATTGGGGCCTCGGTCAGGGCCATTTTTAGGGCACGGAAGGCCTCCTCCTGGCTGCTTCCCCACCGAATCGCATGATTCTTGGAGCCCGCCTGCACTCCCTTAAGTAGCTCCAGCAATGGGTTGGCTATGCAGGTGAAGTTCTTCACGAATCTTGGTTAGTACCCGGCAAGTCCCAGGAAGGCCCGAACGTCCTTCACTGTCTTCGGGGTAGGCCACTCCTGTACGGCGGCCACCTTTTCCTGGGTGGGCCTGACTCCTTCACCGGACACAGTATGACCGAGATATTCGATCTGTTTGCGGAACAGGTGGCACTTCTGGGGCTTCACCTTTAGGCCATGACTCTGTAGGCGATTCAGTACTTGCTCCAGTCGCTGTAGGTGCTCCTCGAAGGTGGCGGCATAGACAATTATGTTGTCAAGGTAAATCAGTGTCGCCTCAAAGTTCAAATCGCCAAGGCACCTCTCCATCAGACGCTGGAACGTCCCGGGGGTGTTAGTCAGGCCGAAGGGCATCCGATTGAACTCGAACAGTCCCATGGGTAATATGAACGCTGTCTTCGCACGGTCATGTTCGGCCACGGGCACCTGCCAGTACCCACTGGCCAGATCCAAGGAGGAAAAGTATCTTGCCTTCCCTAATGCCGACAGGGACTCTTCGATTCGGGGTAGTGGGTAACAGTCCCGTACTGTACAGGCATTCAGTCGTCTATAGTCCACACAGAACTGCAGAGTCCCATCTTTCTTCCGGACCAGGACAATCGGTGCTGCCCACGGACTCTGACTCTCCGGTATCACACCATTCTGTAACATATGGGCTAGCATCTCCTTAACCTCTTTATACATCTGGGGAGGTATCTGCCGGTATCTCTCCCGCACTGGGGCAGCGCTCCCCGTGGGAATCTCGTGGGTAATGGCTTCGGTGCAACCAAAATCATCCTTATTGCGAGCAAAGACTTCCTGGTACCGCTCCATTACCTCCTCAACCTGTTGCTCCTGTCGAGGTGTAAGTCCCGTCAATTCAGCCCGCATTTGTTTTAGGATTCTTCGTCCCTCCTTCGCACTAGCCCAGTAGGATTCCGGCGGCACGGTGACCACCAGAGTCCAGGGGTCTCCTCGTACAGCGGACAGTTGTACCACATCAGGTCGCACCAACTTCTCTCGCATTCCCAGAATCTGGGCTATTTCCGCCCTGGGAGGGAGTGTGAGATCATCTTCGCCCAGATTAACACACCGCACTATAACATTGCCACCCTGGACAGTGGCCAGTGTCCGAGCCACCAAGAGTCCGGGGGGTACTTTGTCCATCAATGTTGGTTCTATCTGAACTTCGACCCCCTCAAGAGGTGTGCAGGCCCATGCGGATAATGTAAGTACAGTTTGTCTGGGCGGTAAGGTCAGCGCTGTAGCTGCTGGCACTATTATTTTCCCCAGGACTTTCCCTCCACTCGACGTCTCCTGAGCCTGGGCAGCTCGGATTAGTTGTTGAAAGGCCCTCCTTTGGGGGGTTCGTGGGTCCCACTGGTCTAGAGGAATCTCCTTCGGCTCACTAATCAGGATTTGCCCGATCTCTCTCAGCACATTTATTCCGAGGGTCACCGGGGGTCCACTTCCTGTTCCCCCTGCGACCAGGACGACTCCTTTTTCTCCCACATCTTTTCCACACACTCGGATCTTCATCCACACCACCCCTGCGACCGGGATGGGTAATTGATTAGCTGCCGTGAGTCTAATTACTGGTCCCCATTCAGGCCGTGCTATCTCTGGAAATCGCTGTTGAAAGTAGGCTTCCGTCATCGTAGTCACCTGGGATCTCGTGTCAATTAGGCAGTAAACAGCCCGACCGCTTATTTCGACCCAGACAGTCGGGCTGGTGGAAACCAGGTCCTTGGGACTTCCTCTTTTTCTTTCCCGTTCCTCAGGCTCAGGGTTGTGTCCCCCAAACACGGAGCCTGCCAGTTTAACGGCTGCCGCGACAGGGGCCACCCTCGGCTAGCACAGCCCCTGGCGTAATGTCCTGCGCCTCTGCACTTCCAGCAGGTCAAGTCTCTGTCTGTGTAGGGCTGTCTCACTCCTTTATGGAACTCTCCTGCAGGGGGGAGCCTGAATTCAATTCTTTCCATAACTGGGGCAATCGATCTGGGTATCTCTGGTGTCGGGGCAGGGGTCTTCTTGAGACTGGACCATTCATCCCGCATCTCCTGTATCTCCTTTCGCATCTCTCGAGCCCATTCTGGTTCAGTTGCAGGCGGGGTGGGTACCTCGTTACTCCGGACCATCCCTGCCAGGGCCGTCACCCCCCATCTCCTGGTCTCTCTCACACGTGCCTCCGCCCCCACTTCTAGAAAAGTCATACGTGAGTTGGCACGCAGGCGCTCCTGCAAGGCCTGCTTCAGCTGCACATCCCTGAGGCCTGCCACAAACTGGTCCCTTAAGATCACGTCAGGGGGCCCAATTCCCAAATTCCCCATGTCGTATTTTCTAGTAATATAGGCATGCACCCTCTGTAAGGCATTAACATACTGCGTCACAGTCTCCCCCTCCTGCTGCACTTGGTGAAACAGCCGTATCCTCAGCTCTCCTACATTGGTGGGATCCCCATGCATCTCCTCCAGTATCCGCACCACTTTTTCTACAGTATCCGGGTCATGAGGAGAGCGGTACATCACAGATTGTCGGGCCTCGCCGTCCAGGGCCAGTAAGGCTATTTCGGCTTGCATAGCTGAGGTCATCGGATGCATACGTAACATATTCCTAACTCTCTCAATCCAGTCCCACAGCATCATATTGTCCCCGGTGAACTTTGGGAGATTGCTGAGCATGGCCCCCAGCGGCAAGCTAGATCTAGGGGCTCCCAGGATGAACTGCTCTACAGTGTCTGTGTCTAAAGACTGCATCCTGCCGACTACGCCAAATGTAACACAGGTACTTTAGATGCAGTGACACAGAAACACAGAGCAGCCAATACAGGGTTAATAAACAGGGGAGGTTTATAATAACCGCGTCAATCTCCATGCAGGGAGTAACAGGGGAAAATATGGGGAAAAATAAGGGAAATAGCAGGTACAAGTCTATAACTGACAGTTCACAGTTTAACTAGATGTAGCAGAGTCAAACTGGTTGTAATCAACAGTTTTTACACTTAGCTAACTTTTATCCTCCACAAGGCAGTTGCCAGATGATGCTGGTGATGCTTTCTTCAGGCTTCCCCGCCCAAACAATGCTCCGTCTTCTGGCGACAGCAGGCGGTCTCCGGTTTTACCCGCTGAGCCCCTAGTCCATAACAGTGCACCTCACGTGCTCGGCTCCACGGACCCTGCGTTTCTCTCCCTCTAGTCGGCTTGACTCCTCCGGTCCACTGCACTTGGATCTTGCTCCCAGTACTGGAGCCAGGAGTCTTCCCCCTGCAACCAGAGGTACAGCCCCGGCAGTTCTGGATCCCTTGCTCTGAAAGTAACTTACACCCCGGTCTACCCCCTTACACCGTCAAGAAATTAAATGCGCAAAGAAAGATGTTTGTGTGTCAAAGCACCACCGACAAGTGCGAGTTGATGTTGGACGGGCTGCCATTGCTTCTGCAATAAGCCCGAGTTTCCCTCTATGCCAGTCCTTTCATCGAGCTAAAGAATATGGCTGTGGTGAAATACAACTCTCAGCAAAAAAAGTTGGGGACTGGCTCCGTACTGCCCCTGGCCACATTCACCTGTCCACGTGTTTGTGGGTAGGTGGTCCTTCCCAGTAAGTGCACTGGGGAGGGAACGGGTAATGTTGTGGGACCCGTGCTTGTGGAAGGCGGAGACGATACCGGGAGAAATAGTGGCAGCTGGGGACCGAGTATGCACACCCGGCCGCTGCCTGCATTAGGTTATGAAAAGCTTCCGCCTTTTCGAGCCTAAAAGGCCACATTTCAAGAGAAAGCAGCTTTAGAGGACTTCCTGGGGGAAATGACAGCTGGAGTAGATATGGTTTCCTGGGAGTCAGAGATGCTTCCAAAGGTCTTCCCCATGCTGTTCCCATGACTTTTCAGCACTGTATGCATGTGTCTGATGATGTGTCACACACCACATGGCCAGATAAGGTTGTAAAATGTTAAAATGACATTTCCCAGTGAATGCATTTGTCTTGGTTGAAAGCAATGCAAAAATGCATTTAAAACGCTATGCGTGAACATAGCCCAAGGTGTAGAGGAGTATTTTTGGTTTTGGTTATTTATTTTGCATTATATACAAGTCATTACCCTGGAAAGGATGTTCCTTAACATATTTCCCAGGAAAATCCATTTTGGATTAGTTTTTGTATGTTTTATTGTGAGTCCGTAAAAGTGGCGTAATACCTCTGACAACATTGTTAACAGTAGTGACCTGGGAGTCAGAAATGCTTCCAGGTGTCTCCGCATGCTGTTCGTATGTCATTTGAGCACTGTTCCCATCAATTTGGGCAATTTTTATGCCCTCTGCAGACTGCCAGGAGGAGCCGCCTGAAAAATGCTTGAGTTTCCCATAGACTTCATTGGGCTCGTTGCTTGGGTCGAGCACCCTAGTATTCCAATTTGCTCGACCCGAGCATCGAGCACCCGAGCATTTTAGTGCTCGCCCATCACAACACATCATATAATACACTGAGCCACAATTATATAGTTGTTCCTGCCCAGAGCCATAATGATTGTGGTTGCAGAAGGTGCGACCACGACCAGGCCCTTTCCGGAAGGGGGCCCACCAAAGCCAATTTCACCTGGATGTGCATCCTCAGAAGCATATTCACGTGAAATGTATTGCGGCGCAGAGACCCGCCGGCTACCTGTGATGCAATACATCATTGGCCAATCAGAGACCGGCAGCTGATGTCGGCTTGCCAGTGATGGTGCATAGCAGTGACGCCTGTAGTGGCACGCCGACGTCAGCTGCAGGCTCCTGCACCGGCTACAGAAGAGGAAGCTGCACGGCGTGGGAGTGGAAGAAGGTGAGTACAATCGTTTGTTTCTTTTTACAATGTGCTGGAGAAGAACGGAAGGTGCCAGGATGGAGGACATTATACCAAGATGGGGGACATTATACCATGACAGGGGACATTATACCAGATTGGGAGACATTATACCAGAAGGGTGACATTATACCAGCAGGGGGACATTATACCAGGATATGGGACATTATACCAGATTGCGAGACATTCTACCAGGATGGGGACAAAATGAAGGACATTATACCAAGATGGGGGACATTATACCATGACGGGGAACATTACACCAGATTGGGAGACATTATACCAGGATGAGGACATTATACCAGAATGGCGGGACATTATACCAGAAGGGGGACATTATACCAGGATATGGGACATTATACCAGATTGCGAGACATTCTACCAGGATGGGGACATTATATCAGAATGGGGGACATTAGATCAGATCGGGGGACATTATACCAGAATGGGGGACATTATACCAAGCTATGGGACATTATGCCAAAATGGGATATTATACCAGAATGGGGCACATTATACCAGAATGGGGACATTATACGAGAATGTGGGACATTATACCAGGAAGGTGAGAAAATGTTATAGCATGGGGCTTAGGATGTGGGGCATTACTATTGGAAGATGCCCAGGATGGGCTAGATTATTCCAAGAAGGAGACAGGATGGGGGATATTATTACATGGGGGGCAGAACACGTATGTCCTTATAGGATCTAGAATGCTACAATGGTCCATACATCTGACGAATATGCAGGTGGGGGCCCAGGTCCAAATTTGCATAGGGTACTATCAGCCTCTAGTTACGCAACTGTCTCTGAAAATGTTCATTGGTCTGTACATAATGTTCAACCAGAGCAAACAGCAGTCAGAGCAACTTTGCTTTTCCAGCCAGAAATGTATGATAAGGGCAGTGATGTAAAGGTACAGACTCTGGAAAATGCAAAGGTTGTCCGGTGCACATGAGATTGCAACCTAACATTCTATAGTACAGTACACATGCTTTATACCTCTTATCATGTGCGCGTCTTGTAAGGTAAGTGGTTCATCGAGACCGTTCACCACCAAGGCACCATTGAGCCAACACTGGACAATATCATCCTTACGGGCCTCCTTCACGCGTCCTGATATTTCCGGTACTGGAAAAAACAGTACCGGAGATATCCGTGGTCCATGTGTGTGATGCGTGTGACATATTTGTGCAGCACCAGTATCATATGTACCTGACGCGCCCCTGGGCCTGTGCTGAGTAGCGTTGCGCACGCGGGGGCCTACCCGGAGCCGGATCTGAGAGGGGTAGTAGTTTCGTGGCGGTGACCCGGTCCGTGCCCAGGGAGTCAAACTGAGCGGCAGTATTTAGCAGTAGATGTTAGAATGTTCGACTACGCCACCCGTTGAATGCGGTCATGAGACCGCCGCTGCAGGGCAGACCGCTGAGGCCGGTGATACGGTTGTGCAGCGGGGATGGTATAACCCCCAACGGGAGGGGTATGGCCTCAGGGCGGCGGACGTGGATGATGAAACACTCGGAGACGGTGCGGTGTAGTTCAGGGTCTTTACTGGTGGCAAAGGTAGACCCTCCCGGAGTACTGGCTAGCGATCGGGGCCTGGTCAGTCCGCGAGCAGATGGGATCTCCCCTGGCCAGGCGGAGTTGTAGGCCTCCCGAACTAATCGTACTCTTCTGGCTACCTTGCTAGAGGCTGGTAAAAGTAGCCCACGTCCCTGAGTGTACCGTGTGGTGCTCACCCGTATGGCCGGTGACTCGGGGCCTTTTGGTAGCTTCCGCTCCACGTCGCGGTGCTGGTCCCTTGCGTGTGACCGTGCCTTCGGGTTTCTTGGCCAGAGGACCTGAAATCCCCTGCCGGGCGGTTTCTGCTGCGGGGTAAGGATTAGTCCCCACAGCCTCGGACTCCGGGTCCGGTAAGAACTCTTCAATCAGGGTGAGCTCTACAGCTTCCAGCCCCTGATCTCTTTTTAGCACTGCTCCCACTGAGCTCCTGATCTTTCTTTTTCCTAAAGCTGCTCCACTCCAGACCAGACTGTGTCTCTGTCTGTGTTCTCTGCTCTTTCTCTCTAACCCTGCCTCAGCCCCAGCTTTATATAGGGGAAGTTCTTCCCCTCCCAGGACTGGGCAGGAGGTGTGGCATGCATAGGATGTCTGACCAGGAAACCTCCCACCTGCTCACAGACGTAATATTGCTATTACTGTGGGAACCAGACCCCTGGGGTGCCACATACCGGCGCCTGGGAGTAAGCGGTACATTTCGAGCTGTTCCCTGGGTGTTGAACGCTGCCTAATGATTGTTGGAGACAATGCTGGGAGTTGTGTTCAGCACCTGCTTTGTAAAATTAAGAATTGAATAAAAAAAAACAGAGTGGGCTCCCACTGATTATTTATAACCAGCAGAGAGAAAACCGACCACTGGGGTCTGATATTACTAGCCAAGGAATGGGGCCATTAGCCAAAGATGTTCCCAGGCTATTAATAACAGCTCACAGCTATTTGATTAGGATTAGTGATGAGCAAGCATACTAGTTACTCGAGTTTTCCGAGTATCTTCAGCGTGCTCGTATATTATGTTCGAGTCCCTGCGTCTGCATGATTTACGGCTGTTAGACAGCCTGAATACATGCAGGGATTGCCTATTTGTTAAGGAATCCTCACATGTATTGAGGCTGTCTAACAGCCGAAAATCATGCAGACGCAGGGACTCGAACATAATATACGAGCACGCCGAAGATACTCTGATAACACTCGAGCATGCTCGGAAAAATCGAGTAACGAGCATTCTCACTTATCACTAATTAGGATATGGGACATTACAGCTGCTAAAACAAGGCTGACATGAACCCCAACCCCATTACCCCACTTGCCACCGCCACAGGTCAAGTGGGAAGAGTGGGGCTGCTGAGAGCCGATGTTATTAGTCTCGGAGGGAGCCAGGATCCATGGCCCCTTCTCTAGCTTTTAATATCAGCCCGCAGCTGTCTGCCTAGCCTATGCTGGTTATAATTTATAGGGGGGGGGGCACGTCAATTTTTTTCTGGGGTCCCCCTGTAATCTAGCCAATAAACGCTAACCAAACAGCTTTGAGCTGTTATTAATAGCCAGGGAACATCTTTGGCTAGTGGCCCTTTCCCTGGCTAGAAATATCAGCCCCCAGTCGTTGACTTTCCCTCTGCTGGTTATAAATAATCAGTGGGAGCCCACATCATTTTTTTTTTTTTAATTCTTAATTTTACACACAAAGTACACAGCGGGTGCAGAATACAACTCCCATCATTGTTTCCTGCTTGCACTGATCTCAGTGAGAGCTGCCTACAATGATGAGAGCAGATTTCAGCACCCAGCGCAGAGGAACAGCGCAAACTGTACTACTGATTCCCAGGCGCCGGTATGTGTCAGGCTGATGACACACGGATTTCATCCGTGTGCCATCAGAGTTCACGTGTTCGGGCTGTTTTGTGGCCCATGCTGCGTACAAAAACGGATGCGCCAGTGTATTTTGCCCTCCGACACCCGGTCCATGAAAACACACTGACATGTGCGCAGCAACACAGATTTCAATGTGTCTACCTGTCTAAGTGTCTCCAGTACATGAGAAAACTGTCACCACATGTACTGGAAACACTGACATGTGAAAGAGCCCTACAGCTGCGTTCCCACAATCAGTTTTTGACACTGCACATTTTCGCTGCTTTTAAAACGCAGCAAAGTGGATGGGATTTACTGTATAGAAATCTCACACTCACTGTGCTTTTTCATTACTCAGCACAAACTGACCTGCGGTGTGTGTTTCAAATCTGCAACATGTCAATTTTTCTTCCGGGGGAAATGAGTTTTCTGTGCAGATTTTCCCCATAGATACAGAAAATCCACACATAATTTTATCATAAAAGTTTTGTTAAAGCTAAATACCAGGAAGTATCAAAAAACAAAGCAGCTTTATATAAAACTTGACACCAAAAAGAGACAAAAGTCGCAGCGTCAAAAAGCGATAATGCAATGAAAAAAAACGCACACAAAAAAAGCAATAAAAACGCAAGTAACATAATAGCAAAAATGCAGAAAATCTGCAACATCAAAAACTCATCAAATACTCGTTGTGTGAATGCAGCCTAATAGTCAGACACCACTAGTTGCTGCCAGCTTTCACATTTCTGACAGCCATTAGTTCTTATGTTGGATGCTGCCCTGTGCGGTAACCCTCCATGTGACGTACCGTTCGGGTACAAATATCTAAACCATTATAACGATCGTTCATGATGGTGATGAAATAACAGTGCAAAAATAGAATAGTGTCCAAAGAATAAGGGCACGCAATGCCATACAGTGCTCATATAAGAGGGGCTCCCCTAAGGAGGACACAGACCTTTGTGGTTGATTCTGGGACAGTGGCGGCACACTTTACCGAGAGTTAAACCTACCGGTTCTCTGGTTTGGTGGTAAATTTGAAAATGACCCCGGTCATTTATCGGTGTATATCAGCTCAGTGCTGATGTCTGTTTATGAACCGGATGAAGGTTCGTGTATCAGAGCCGAAACGCATTGTGTCCATTGCTTTTTAGAAATAATTGCGACGTGTCGTGTGACAATGAAATCGCAGCGACACAATACAACATTGGATGCAATGATTTCCTATGATGTTAAGTTGCGTCCTGCAACGTAATGCGATAGCAACACAGAGTCATATATGTTTCAAACTGTGTTGGATTTTCGGTCGTTGGTTGCGATCCACTTACCATAGACTTCAATGGAATTCACAAACAACAAGGGACTTGTCTGCAACTTGCATGTTTTATTTACAGCAAAAACAAAGATCTAAAATAGTCGCGCTGTCGAACAAAAGTTTCACAACTTTTTCGAGAATTGCTGTCAAGCGACACATGTTGCTGTTTAACCCTGGACTAATCCTATTTTGGTTACTTTCCCTGACTTTCTGGAAAACCACAAGAAAGTGATGCTACTATTACACCTTGTGAGGCTGTAACCAAAGGATTTACATTTCAGTGGTCTCTCTAGTCCCCCTGTTCCCCAAGTCCAACGCAAAGTCTCTGGGTCTGTTATTTATTGTCTGCAGCGCTGACGTCACATCGACAGTGCTGCAGCCAAACAGTGAGCTCAGCGGCTCATGCCGTCTACTTGGACAGAGTTGCTGAGCTCAGTGATTGCCTGCAGCGCTTTGGACGTGATGTAAGTGTTGTAGACAATAACATACACCAGAAGCGGTGCGGCGGTGTAGAGTCAGCACTGGATCCGGGGAGGCTGAGTAAAGCAGTTTGTTTGTTTTTTTAAATAAACTGCATCCGGGGATGAAGAGTTTTCCAAAACTGGGAAACCCCTTTAAGTTCATGGGTCAGGTCACTCTTCCTCGGGCTTACCCTTCCTAATTCATAGATGTTTAGAACAAAGTGCAATGCCCGGGTATCCGGATGTTTAAGACTTTGAATATAGGATTCCTTTATCGTGGCATTTTATAGTAAAATTGGTGCCAGGGCAGTTTCTACCACCAGACTAGTGGCGCTCGCTCATGTGAAAGGGGAAAAGAGGCCACTGTATTTAGCAACTATTAATTAGGGTGTCATCAATTACTGCACCCAATAAAGTAAAAAAAAAGCTAATGAGAAAAAAAAGCAAAACCGAAAACTAGGAAAAAATTACTTTGTTCCCCATACTAAGGTTTCAATGTGTAATACCTTATTTTCACCACTAGGTGTCGGTATTCTGCTGCCATGAAATACAGTCCAAGCCATTATGATCTTTATGTTGTACTGTAGGAGTTAGTAACCAAACTGCTCATTTTATTTCTACCTCTTGGTAACATATTCGCTCAGATGGTTTTTTTTTTCCTAAATGAGGATCATGTGTAAATAATAGTGGAAAAGAAGCACGGATCCCGTTGAGATGAGTGGGATGTATTGGCTACTGTCCATCATGTTCTGCAACTTTCTGAAATAATTTGTGTTTTCTCACCAATTTTTAAAAATTGATCCAATTCTTTCATTGCCTTCTATGCCAAGTGGGCACTAAACATCTATAGTCTATGTGTAAGCCAGATCTAACATGCAGAGGCAGAGTTCCCATAGGTTTTCATTGCAGACCTCAGTGTGCCGCCATATGGTGCACCGGATATGCTGTTTTCTGCCCTAGAACTAGTGTTTCCAATAGAGAACACTGCTATAACATGGAGCCACGTACAAAAAGTCTACTATGGACCTCTTCGACTAATTGAGTGTCATTACTTTTAATATCAGTACATGTCACGGGTGTATCAGGTTTGACAGACATTTGTTCTGGATCTGGCTGTAGATGGTTGCAGCACTTGGCTTTGCAGACACCATCTTGATCCTTTCATTTCTGTAGTGTAGTGGTATCCTTCTCTTTCTAGGACCCAGCACTGATCTCCACCTTCTGCTACTGATTGACACACCCTTGCTTGATATTTAAAAACCCTCAGTGTCTCCAAAGAGTCGCCAGTGATAGAAGTATTTTCCCCTGCTCAGGCCTTGAGTGCTAGCAGTCGGCTAGTTTCTTCTTGGAGTTTCTTGGTGGATTGTTGTCGTCTTTTCTCTGGTGTCTTCTCAAAGCTAAGTATATCCCCTTGTCTCTTTTGTTTGCCTTTAGTTGCAGTGGGGGCTGACTAGTGCTCACCCCTTCCCCTCCCTACCTAGGGCCCAGCTCTAGGATCAGTTCGGGATTAGGTATCCTGCTTGGTGATAGGTGCGGAACCTATTTAGGGACGGTAGGGGAGTCAGGGTGTTGTTTGATCTGCCTAGGGGTCTGCACTCTTCCTTTTCCCTAGTTGCTGGACTCCCCCCCCCCCCCTTTTCCCATCGTCGTACACTTGGTCCTTCTCTTACATAGCGTGACAGTACGTGAGCATTATGAGTAACATGGATACCTGATCCAAATGGTAAAAATATATGGATTGTGGGAAGAGTTACCTTTATGGGTGTGGTCACTTGGACAAAACTCACCGGCCCTCTTTTTTTTTCACAGTCATGTGGTCATTGGCCTGCCACGGTTGGGTGGAGTGTCATCCTAATGGTCAAATACAAAGAGAGAGAGAGCGCAAAGCCCAATAGGGTTACACCTGTAGACATAGGGAATAATAGTAAAAAGGTGGTTCTCACCTGGTTAGGTTGTGTGAGGACACAACTACCATAACATATAAAAGGCAGCTGCAGCGGATCTCCAATAGTTGTCCCACAGGACCAGAATAAATCCAAAGGCGGTGAAGGTAGAGATATACGTCCGCGCCGCTGAAAAATCCTCAAATCAGGAACATATAAGGGCATCTGTTGGTGCCCCGATGAAGGGGTGTGGAACACCCAGAAACGCGTAGGCACTTACCAATAAACAAGGATTTGATTATATGTTCCTGATTTGAGGATTTTTCAGCGGGGTGGACGTATATCTCTATCTTCACCGCCTTTGGATTTATCCTAATGGTCAACCGCACCGCAAGTCCTGAGCTCAGTACGTCTTTAAATTATAAATTGATAAAAGAACCAAAAAAATTGGAGCATTTATGTTTATTAGAAAAAAAAATTATCAAAATTAAGAGATCATAAACAAATCCAAATGTACAGATATAAAAAGAAGTTTTAACTTTTACCATCAATATACATGAAAATTACGGGAAATATATATATATATATATATATATATATATATATATATATATATATATATATATATATATATATATATATATATATATATATATATATATTTTTTTTTACTAAATTTATAGAAAGTGCCGGATTTAAAGAGTTTCCTTATTTAAAGAGAATTTGTCACTTACAATAAATTAGATTTTTTTTTTAATCTGATGTAAATGCGGCTGTTCTCCTGAATCCGTCGTTATTTTTCTTTTCTTTCTGCTCCTCTCCGTTCCTGAGATATGACCACTTCTTCCCCTGTATATAAATCTAGTCTTGTTAGCCAAGGAGGCGGCAACCTCAAGGAGACAAGAAAAGAGCTGAGGACCAAGCCCCTTTTGTTAACAAGACTAAACTTATATACATGGAAAAGGGGGTCATATCTCAGGAACAGAGCGGCACAGGAACATAAGAAAAACATCACCGGATTCAGGAAAACAGCGGCATTCACACCAGGAAAAAAATATTTATGGCAAGTGATAGGGCCTCCTTAAAGGAACACTTCATGGAAAAAGTGATACACTTTGTTATGTCTAGTCAGGAAATGAGGGGGTAAAAGAATGATATGGAGATTGAAAAAGTATAAAAAAAACTCCCTACAAAATATGAAGATTAAAGTAAAAAATTAGTGTCATATAATTTTATTTTTTTTAATACACCTGCCAATCAGAATGAAGCTTTTCTTAGAGTGGAGGAGTAAGTACAAGAGCCTGAGGGACATTTCTGTATATACTGCTGATTGGTGCTGAGATTTCCCGCTTCGAGAGAGAAAGCGAGAGCTGCTTCTTTCAATGTTTGGACACAGAGCTCATCACAGTCACTGAAGTGCTGATAAAAAATAAATTAAAAAACGAGTGTGAATGTTTTTAAACCTTTTTCAATTGTAATAATGTTTTGCTGATTTTAGAGCCGATCTACAAAATAGCTGCTTTTCCCGCGACAGTAGACTGATTCCCATTTAAAAGGGGTACAAATGTGTAGTTCTAATCAACATAACCGGCTTCATTTATCAAGAATATCTAACAGAAAAAAAACTGCCCTCCCAACCAATTAGAGCTCTGATTTTCGGCTATGGGCAAAACAATGATTAACAAGATTAGTTTATATACAGTAAAATAATTGGTGATAATTTGGCGTAATCAAAAAGACGAAGTTCTACCGGTGTATTCCAAAAAATTCTGACATTTAGAATTCCCTTTAAAAATAAAATTGGTCTAATTTTGGCTTTGATGTATCAGGAGGCCACATTCCGATTTGGGTAATGCTGCGGAATGTGAAACCTTTAAAGTCATCAACTTTCGGCATATTCTGTGTGGCTACATATAACTCCGGCATCCTCCTGGTGATTGCAGTTGTGTTTGCCGATCTCCTTGTGCTTGCAGTCCAGAAGAGTCTTCTCTTTTCCAGTGCAGTCGACATCATCAAGGAGGATGCGGAGGTTCCGTCCTTCCCCAAACTCGCCCTGTTTAGCGGCTTTTATAACATATGGGAAACCCAGCTGACGACACACCACGCTTCCGGCCTTAGTGTTCCACAAGTCGTCACATACCGTTCCCCATTCTCCATTGATGTAGATTTCCACCCGTCCGCGGTCCGGCCTCTGGCTGTTTGCCAAGCGTACTGCGCCGTTACGTAGCTCAATAGAGGACGCTTTGGAATCGGCGCCACTTTGTGCTTTATTTTTCTTCCTGTGGCCTCTCCTTTCGTGGCTCTTACCACCTTTCTTTGGTTTTGGTGGTCTCGTTGTGGCTGGTCTGGCCGTGGTGGAGGTTGGAGTCTTTGGTTTATCTCCCGCACTTTGCATCAGTTTTAGGAGTTGCTCCACCCAATCGGGTGTTGAATTGACGGGAGGTTGTGCGGTGACCTTGGTCTTCCCAGAGGCTTTGGATGAGGTTTTCACCTTCGGCCGTTTTGTTGGAGTTGTTTTTATGATCAACTCTGTGAAAGAAAAAAAAAAATACAGCTGAAAATATATGAATATATATGACTTGATAACATCATGTGCTGCTGGTATCATGAGTGTGAAGTGTTTTTATTTCAAGAATTTAATATTGAAAACCAGTCCCTGGGACCAATGGGAGTTGGGCCACACCGTTGAAATTTTGACATGTCCTAAGTAAAGACAAAGAATACTAAAGTTCCAGGAAACAAATTTTATCTCTCGTCTTGATAGAATTCTACTGTTTTGTGTCTACAGATTCTATTTGTGTCTCCATGACTACAGACTACAAACAAAGCCTGTGTAGTCTGATCCCACAGTCGTGAGAAACAATGTCCATGTTTCCCATACAATAAGGAACAAGCAGATGGTAAGGAATTATTTGTAATCATAGGATCAGACTACACAGTTTTTGTATTCTGTAGCCAGGGAAACATACAGAACCAGTGTTAGTGGAATAGGAGGTAAACTGTGCAAATAACCAAGGCCTACTTCCCCAAAGGGAATCATACTCAGCTGCAGTTTTGGTGGGCCTCCTGCCTGCAAAAAATACAAATTGGCCTGATAATGCCAGCCCTGCATTGTCAGTGCAGTTTCCAAGGACCTTTGGAGATTTCATGGTCACATGACCAACGGTCCTTAATCCATCACAAAAATCATCAGCGGTAAAGGTTATCCGCAGCATATCGCCTGTGTAAACCGAGGATGTACTGCCGATAACTTGCACAGTACAGGGAGGACAGAACAGTCATATTATCAATAGTTCTCTTCCCATCACTGCTCGTCCTCCTGTGTGAACAGTGCTGTAAACGAGAGATTATAAACTTGTACACAGACGTTCAGCCCTCATTTAGCGGCCTAATAATGGCAGTGTAAATGCAACCTAAATATTCCAGTATGCAGATGCAACACCTTAGCAATTGGGACCTCACCTTTAATTTTTCCCAGGGCCACACTTTGTCTTACACCAGCCCTGGAGACCTATAGGTCCTCATAGGAGCTGTTACGCACCAATAATACAATATTTGTAATCAAGACTTTTTTGCAAAGTTGTAAATCTTTTCTCCCCTCGTAGATGATTTGTAGCAAAAAAACCAAACAAATTACAGAGTGAAACATTTCACGTGCAGACCCCTTCCTGGCCGACCTCCGCTATCTGTGCACTTCATGTACTGTTAATAGGGTCTATGATGAGTGTGATGATGAGAGGGCCGATGTGAGGGCCGACCTGCGTCACAGTCTCACAGAAGACGCTGATGGGGTTTTGTGCATGTAGATGACTTGTGGAGAGACCGTTCCATGGAAAAGATCTTTGTTGCCAAGACAACCAACCCAGCTGAAGTACTATTCTCCGAGCGGCGCTGACCTACATACGCCGGCGGCAAGAGGAGCAGCGCCACATCCTCTGAACAAAAGTCTGCAGGGCTGTCATAGAACTAAAACCTGACCGAGGGAGCGGGCACAATTCACATTAAACAATCTACACACACAAATATAATACTGATATCTGACAGACAACATACATTATATCACTCCTCTATTCTTCTGGTGTGTATATACATTATGTCCTCCTCCTATGATCCTGAGTTACATACAGTATTATACTCCAGAGCTGCACTCACTATTCTGCTGGTGCAGTCACTGTGTACATACATTACATTACTGATCCTGTACTAATCCTGAGTTACATCCTGTATTATACTCCAGAGCTGCACTCACTATTCTGCTGGTGCAGTCACTGTGTACATACATTACATTACTGATCCTGAGTTACATCCTGTATTATACTCCAGAGCTGCACTCACTATTCCGCTGGTGCAGTCACTGTGTACATACATTACATTACTGATCCTGAGTTACCTCCTGTATTATACTCCAGAGCTGCACTCACTATTCTGCTGGTGCAGTCGCTGTGTACATACATTACATTACTGATCCTGTACTGATCCTGAGTTACATCCTGTATTATACTCCAGAGCTGCACTCACTATTCCGCTGGTGCAGTCACTGTGTACATACATTACATTACTGATCCTGAGTTACATCCTGTATTATACTCCAGAGCTGCACTCACTATTCTGCTGGTGCAGTCACTGTGTACATACATTACATTACTGATCCTGAGTTACATCCTGTATTATACTCCAGAGCTGCACTCACTATTCTGCTGGTGCAGTCGCTGTGTACATACATTACATTACTGATCCTGTACTGATCCTGAGTTACATCCTGTACTATACTCCAGAGCTGCACTCACTATTCTGCTGGTGCAGTCACTGTGTACATACATTACATTACTGATCCTGAGTTACATCCTGTATTATACTCCAGAGCTGCACTCACTATTCTGCTGGTGCAGGCACTGTGTACATACATTACTGATCCTGAGTTACATCCTGTATTATCCTCCAGAGCTGCACTCACTATTCTGCTGGTGCATTCACTGTGTACATACAATACATTACTGATCCTGAGTTACATCCTGTACTATACTCCAGAGCTGCACTCACTATTCTGCTGGTGCATTCACTGTGTACATACAATACATTACATTACTGATCCTGAGTTACATCCTGTACTATACTCCAGAGCTGCACTCACTATTCTGCTGGTGCATTCACTGTGTACATACAATACATTACTGATCCTGAGTTACATCCTGTATTATACTCCAGAGCTGGACTCACTATTTCCCATCTCAGCCTATCTTTTGTAAAAATTAAGCAGAGAGTTTCTGAACTTACTTTCTTTTGGTACAAGGGGTATAGCTGCACTTCTCGTCTTCACTGGTATGGGATGAGAGCTGCATTTGCCTGGCGGGGCCCTCCTGTGGCAATACAGAGAACTTATTAAGCAGTGAAATTCAGAGGCTAGGATTGAGCTTCCAGCTGCCGTATGCAGCAATCCGGGGCCCTGAGAGACGGCGCACGAGAATTATCCATCTGATCTCTATCCCTAATTACAAGATATTAATGATTCATATCAACGGAAAATATAAGAGATAGATTCACCAGCCGGCGAGCTGAAGAGGGAACTGTGAGGTTTGATCGCAACCCGGCACATATGTGTGCACCAGCCAATATCAGTGTGAGCATTACCGGGGGGCCGAACACATCAGGAGCCATGTCCCTGTGTAACGAGATGGCGCATTAGGTATTTTAATGCAGCAGTCGTCACCACCTTAATGAGATCATTAGCCAAGTTCATCAGCACATAGAACACGTTGGCATTTTGTAACCTTCAGAATGTTCTTGTAGCTTTGGTTTGGCCGGTGTATGTCGTTATACTGCTAAACAAAGGGATGTGACAGTGTAGCAGACTAAGTTTTTACACGCTGCAGAATCCAGTAAAAGAAACATCTGTCAAATTTATTCATTCATTTTTTTTTTTTTTAAATGGAAGTCAATGAGTATGGCATCCATCACAGGCTTCACTTTATGGGATACATCATGGGCTTTTCGATAACCGTTAAGTGGATGCTCTTATAACCTATGGGTGAAACGCATTCATACACTACAAGCTCAATGTATACGCCTCCAAAAAACGGTATTCAGAAGTATATGGCGTCATAGCCATGGACTAAAATGCGCAAGACATAGTAAAAAAAAAAAAAAAAAAAAAAAAAAAATATTTTGACTGTTTTGTCAGGTTTACATCGTATTGGTTGCTGTTTTTTTAACGCACACTAAAGTGTAGTTTGCGTCACTTTTTTTGTCCCCCAAATTCCCCCTCCCCAAACAAAGTATGAATATTCATATAAGATGTAAAACTGTACATTTCAATTTTGATGAATTTGGTGGGGAAAAAAAAGGTTTACTCTCGAAACACATCCATAGCACCTCCCACTCTGAAATCCTGGGGGTGGTGGGCCAGTTTAAACAAGTAAAACTAGTTGAAAAGTAAAAAAAGCCATTTAAAAAAAAAAAAAAAAAGTATGCAGGCGTAGGTGAGCGTGTTATATACGTATAAGAGAACAAGTCAGCATGATGTTGTAGCGTTATAAGCAGACATGACTGTAATGGCGCAGTAATACAGATTACATTGATACCTTTGGTGAAGAAATCCGCTTTGTGGTTCTTCTTTAATCATCATAAGAAGTTTTCTGCTTCGGTGCACAGAGGCCGGACTGTGCACTGAATCTTCTCCTCCCTGTCTGTGATTCGCCTCCGTCAGTCTCCGGTCTGTGAATGATCTGCCTCCTCTGTTTGAAATCTCAGCAGCGACCTGTCAATCACAGACCGGACGCAGGAGGGGCTGGGGAATCACAGCCAGGGAGGAGAAGACCCAGTGCACAGTCCGGCCCCTGTGCACCGAAATCAAATCATAGGAAAACTTCAAATGGCGATTAAAGAAGAACCACAAAGCGGATTTCTTCACCAAAGGTATCAATGTAATCTGTATTACAACCATGTCTTTACTTTACATTACAAAATCATGCTGACAGGTTCTCTTTAAACATACACATCAAAATATAGGCAGACTTAGGTTGGTGTACGGCACAGGTGGGGTCCCCAGCAATCTAACATTTATCCCTTTATCCTTTGGGTGGGACACTCCATGTAGGCTGCATTGCAAGACCAACTCCCTGCGCAGTGTACACTATTGGCTTTTTTTTCCCGCTGTATTTTTTTATTTCATCTTTTTTGTGGGGAAAATGTGATAGTTCAAGCAAGTAGATATGATTTCACGAAAACTCCTGCCCTCTGTGCATTCAGAAACTCTGCGGTTCTATTGGTGCACTTTTTTTCCCTATAGATTTCTATGGGGAGCCTGAAAATAAATGCATGTAAAAAACGTTAATTTTATAGAATTCCAGCATTTCTGCACTAAACAAAGATGCATAGTATGCATAATCATAGTACATTACTACTGCATATTTTGGTGCCATCATCTGCAGAAAAAAAGTATTTCTACACCTGGGAACATGGCATAAAAGTTATGCAACTTCTAACATATTTTGCAATCTTACTTTCAATGAATGGGAAGATTCTTGTTTACATCACATCGGAAAGTGTTACAATGTTACCCAGAGCGGGCAATCATCTGTGAGCTCAACACATCAGCAGCACGGATCTTTTTTCCTTCTAGTTTGCTACAATGTATCAGCTCACATCATATATATGTTTATTTATTACCGGTTTAGGTCACAGAAACCTGCAAAAAATAAGTATTGACTTTCTTGTTTATTTGGTGCTGAACTACCAGACTTTGTCTTTGGATTCTGATTTAACAGCATACATTTTAATAAATTCAGGATAGTTTCACCTTGATGTATCTATGATCTTGTACACGACACCGGTGGGGGATGTGGCACTGGGTATACCGGTAGACATGAAGTACAGTTCTCCTGAAAGAAAACAAGGAATGAGGGTAAGGGTCTTACATAGGAGTTTTTGTGGGCAGGTGGGCTCAGGTGCACAGTACATAGGAAGGGTACGTTGCAATTTGCTAAATGAATGTGCCGTTTTTTGGAAGTTTAGGCTCTATGAAACCAATCAGAGCTCAGCTTTCATTCCTTAAAGGGGTAGTTACAGCAGGCAACCCCCTGTCATGAAGCCCCTTTAATGTGCACAGACTTATAAAGAGCCTCAACCTTCAAAGAAAGAGAATTCATTTAGCAACTTGCCAGATCTGGACATCTGATAGACACAAATGTGAAAGGCTGTCAATAGTGGATTTTTTTTTTAATAAGACCTGAGAGGACACTGTAATGTGTCAACTAGAAACTGTATGAAGCAGAACAAAGCCCCGGCAGAATTATCTGTCACTTAGTGTCTTATAGTATGAATTCAGATGGCACAGACAGAATAAGCTTCACAGAGTCACTAACAGGGCAGAAATGCAATAAAAGATGTGGATTTTTCTGGCTGAAAAATCCAAGTCCAAAAATTAAGGGATTTTTTTTGTACTGTCAATCATTTAGTAGACAAATGGAGTGTCCAAAATCCCATTCACATGCAATTTCCAAGTAGATGTTTGGTGTCTCCACAGAAAAAAAAATCTCTGGCTGAAATTTAGTATCATGCCACTTATTCATAAAGAAAAGCCAAGGATCAGCCCTACTGAAAAATTGACTATGGGGCAAATGCTCAACAGGATCTGTGGCAGGTGAAACTTTCATGGTATCTGAAGGTCTTCTGTAATAACAGGAACGCTAACAAGGATAGAGCTGTGCCTGGTAGGCAACGATGGGGACCCTTAAGTCAAAACTGATATTGAAGACCGAGCCTAAGGATAGACTATCAATACTGTAATTCTGTAAAACATATTCAGGTCAAAACGTAGATAATTTCCTGTAGCACGTGCTGAAAAAAAAAGAGTGGACAACCCAATTCTTCTCCGAGGACTGTCACTTGCCCTTTATCATCCTTCTCTATAGCCATAGAGCTATCCAGAGAATTATTTTATCCCATTTACCTGCTTCATCCTCCGCAAAAGAGATGATGTACTGGTAATAGTTATTGATGAGGCCAGGAAACATGCAAGTCTGCCCCATCCCCATGCAAATTTCATGGTACTGCCATTCCCCCGTATTCTGATCTTCCTTCAAGGCCATCAATCTTCTGTTGTTATGAAAAAAAAAAAAAAAAAAAAAAGGAAATACAATGCAAAAAAATATTTTACCAATGCATATTATATTTGCAAAATTCAGACACAACTCCAAAATTCTGGAAATCTATTCTATTGCTTTCAGCATCCTAGAGACGTACATGACTGCCTGCCTCCACCACTGAAACACACATTTCTAGGTAAGAAACTTTTACTTCCATTCATTTATATATTTTTTTGTTTAATTCATTTTTTGTCTTTTCTTGCCCAGGTGTATTTTGTGCCAAATGTATCATAATGGTGCACATTATTAGATGAATATTGTGCAAACTCAAAGAAGTTTTTTTTTTTTTACTCTTTTTGTGCCTTTTTTGAGTTAAAAATTACACAACCTTCTAAAATGCCATGTGTTAGTCGTCAACTGCATGAAAAAAATTATATTTGTGCAACAAAAAAAGATTTAAAGTTGCAAATTTATGAATTGGGAGAAAACATCTGGAACTGGTTACTGAAGACCGAAAAAAGTGATAGAGCTTTAAAAGCCAGAAAAATATGCAAAGCAGATAATAAATGATGCATTAAAAATGCTGGAAAAAAGGTACAAATTCACTGATGATTTGGCCCCCTTCTTTTTATAAAGGGTATTCACATCTTATAAATAATTTTCCGATTGGTCAAGGCCTGAAATCATGGACCCCCAATGATTCTGAGATGCGGCACTGGGCTTTCCTTGCACCGTGCATATCCTGGCAGTGCAGGAAACACGCCGCTGGTACCGGTCACTTTAATGGGACTTTAACACTTTTCCCTGCACTGCCGTGCTATACTGGGAAAAACAGTGAAAACAGCATCCCCTCGATTTTCAGATTTGATGGGGGTCCGAGAGGTTAGACCCAACCACCAATTACAAACCTAGTGATAAAGTAGAGTGGAGACCCCAGAGCAATGGCTCTTACTTGGTCTGTCTATATGTTGAAGGATTATTCCCATATTTAGACGTTTAATTTGCTGATCAGTGGGGGTCCGACCACAAGGACCTCTACCAATCCTGAGCACAGTACTTAGCAATCGGCAGTCCCATAGAGCGTGAATGGAGAGGGGGGTGTGCGTATCCGGCCTCCACTTAATTCATTCTCAGCAGCGGTCAGACCCCAACAGCCCAGCAAGTTATCACCTCTCTAATGGATAGGTGATAACTTTTAAAATGGGAATAACCCCTTAAATAGATGGCCACTGATCTTAATAGCCAAAATGTAACGGCAGGTGCAGACGGCCATAGATTGAGAGAATCGGGCGGATTATGCTAATGACACTCTGATCAGAGTGTGAGCACAGTCTGCTCCTATTAGCTTGGACAAGGAGAAGATGGCAAAAAATGTCTCCATCTTCTCCATTGTGTGAGTGCGCGGAAATCGGACTGCACTCAGGTGTCATCCGAGTGCAGTCTGATGTTTCCTGCGCACTCATTGACTTGCGTGGCTGAGTGCGATCCGAACATTGGATCAAACTTGGGCATGCAGCAATTTTTTCTTCAGGCCAGCTCTGTCCGTGGAAAAAAATCGGACATGTGCACGGCCCCCACACTGGTCCGAGTGCGATCTGATGTTTTCTCGGATCGCACTTGGGCCGAAAATAAGCTCGTCTGCACCTGCCCTAATACAGCATTTCCCAATCGTCCCCAATCAGCTGATCACCATAGTGGATCGCAAATAAAAAAGGGGGTCCGTGTGATAAGACGACCCATTTACATCTGCTACTATCACTGATTTTCTCCAAAGAAATCTCCTTATTAATAATCTCCCGTTTTTGGTCTTGTGAGACCCCACATTATTCGGAAGTTGTACAGAGGATGAGACTTTTCGGATTATTGTAAAGCAGATTACACGCAGCATTACTGAAGCTTAGAGCACTTGATAAGGGGAAAAAAAAACATACCCACTCATAAAATCTCCAAATATATAAATTCCATTTAAGTTTGGATACTCGCAGCCTCGGTACACGTATCCGCCGGTGACGGATTTTCCAACTTTATGAGGGTAGGCAAAAATCGGAAGGACGTCATCTGCACAAAAACATATTCGGTAATTAAAAAATATATATAAACTAGTAAAAAAACTTCAAATATGGTTTAGTTATTGAATTTCAGTCTCATTCTCATTGCTCCGCAGGGGGTCCTGCAGACATAATACAGTCTAACAGAACAATTGCCTATGTTGCCCAAGGCAACCAATCACCGCCCAGCTTTCATTTGAAATTCTGCTCATAAAAAATGAAAGTGACACTGTGATTGGTTGCTATGGGCTAAAATGTAGCCCACATTGCAGCAGTCTGAATGAGGCTTTATGGTTACCAAATATAACATACACGTAATAAAATAAAGCACGTTAAATATTAGGATTCCCCTTTTAACATGCTTTATTTATAATATTTAGATTTGGTAACCACTAAGTCTCATTCAAAATGGCAGCAATGGGAGCTGCATTATTGTATCTGTGTTGTCCATAGCAACCAATCATAGCACAACTTTCATTTTTCAAGAGCAGAATATGAAATGAAAGCTGCACTGTGATTGGTTGCTATGTGAAATGAGCACCTTATAATGTAGCCCCCGTTGCTGCCGTCTGAATAAGGCCTAATGGTTACCAAATCTAATGTACTAAGTACCTACACACAAAATTATAAACCAAAGCATCTTAAAGGGGAAGTCTGTATTAAACATCCAATGTGCTGTGTGCTTTTAGGGCATCGGTAGCAAATATAGACTCAACCACTCGAGTCTCCTAAACGACCACTATAGCGATATTCTGCCTCTTCCCTGCATTTTTAACATTCCTATGATCAACTTTTATAACAGTCGTGAACATTAACAGAGGCTTATTAGAAATGAAGAAATGGGGGCATAATATCGTCATGTTGATAGTTTGGGAAGCTTAGAGCATGAGACAGGTTACCTTAAAGAGGGTCCATCACTTGCCATAAATAGGTATTTTTTTAACCTGGTGTGAATGCCGCTGTTCTCCTGAATTCGGAGATGTTTTTCTTTTGTTCCTGCGCCTCCCTGTTCCTGAGATATCTCCCCTTCTTCTCTGCATACAAATCTAGTCTTGTTAGGCAATTGGGCGTGGCACACAAAGAAGACCCTGACCACTTGGCTAAGATTAGATTTACATACAAGGAAGAGGAAGCCATATCTCAGGTACGGAAAGGCGTAGAAACGAAAGAAAAACAACGCCGGATTCAAGAGAACAGCGGTATTTACACTTGGTGTAAAAAATAATGTATTTATGGCAAGTAACAGGTCCTATTTAAATTGAAATTTACCCCAATCATACTGCACATTCTAAAAACAAAAAGTAAATCCTGTCTCCAATCAAATCCCATAAAGGGGAAGATTTTGGCCATGTGGGCTTAGCAGACCCATAATGACCTTGGGGCTTCGGTTGAAAATCTAGCAGTAAACTGCTGTGCTTTGCATGCATATTCCAAGATGTAACCTCAGAATCTCACAGAAATGGTGGAAGTTGCTAAGGAGTGTTCAAGACACAGACCATGGAATCTGCAGATTTCTTAAAGAGCATCCGTCACGGCCTGACATGAATAAAACATTCCACAATGTGAATGCGAGGCTGCGGCTTCTAGTAAACTTTCCACCCCATGTACTGTGCCATCTACTCTGTTTTTACAATGGGACCTGATGGGTGATTTATGCCACTATATGGTTTACAGTGTTATATATCAGAGCTTTTTATCGGAGGTGTATGTCAGTAGCCAGACTCTTTAACCCCCTTCCCGACAAATTTTAATTTTTTTTTTGCGTTTTCGATTTCTTCCAAGAAACATAACTTTTTGTTTTGTTCTGTCGACAATTTTTTTCTTTTCTTACAAGAAAAGTTGTAATTTTGAATGACACAATTCATTTTATCATATAATGTACTGAAATACAGAAAAAAAAATTCCAAGAGCAGTAAAGTTTTGAAACCCACTCCACCCCAAAATACGCAATTCCGCCGTGGAGTTTATTCTGCGGTAAAAATTACCTAGAAAAATGATTCTCCATATCAGTCTGGCTGTACTGATAGCAAACTTGTACTTTTTTTTTTTCAGTGGTAAAAAAAAAATATTTAGACTGCTTTCTATTGCATTTTTTTTTGGGGGGGGGGGGGGAGCGGCAAAGGAAAAACAAAAATTCTGGTGTTTCGATAATATTTTTTAGGACATTTAACCTATGGTTAAATAATTGTAAATTTCAATAGATTGGAAGTTTGCAGGCGTGGAAAAACTGAATATGCTTTTCATTATTTTTTTAAATTCTGTTTTTAATTGGGAAAGTCGGGTGATACCACTTTTTTAATGTTTTTATATATTTAAAACTGTTTTATACCTAACATGGCAGCGCCGTTTTAGTTAAAAGCATGAGATCTTGCGCTTTGCCAATCAGGGGGGCAGCGGAGGGTCCTGGGATTACGCTCTGCATGCCTGAATCTGTAATTCGGAGGTTTGGACCTGACTTTTGCTATAAAGTAGGGTCCGTTAGGTTGGCATTAGGGGCACTTTTGGGAATTTTTTCTCATTTTATTTATTAAGGAAGGTATCCTGCTTTAATTAGTGAGGAAACTGGAAACCAGGCAGAAAGAGTTAAATTCCCCTGCAGCGCCCCCACAGGAACAAATTAAGCATTGCACAGTTCCTAGCAAAATCCTATTTACATGGAGCCAAGAAGCTTCTAAAACGTCAAAGTAAAACCTTTTGTGAACTTTTTATTGGATTTCCCCTATAAATAACGATCATATAGTCATGATTGGAAGAAATGCGGCCACACAATCGGCAGTCATTACCTAGAGAAGAATTGGCGCACAGCTTTTTATCATAGCAGCTGAAGCCTTCCCTGGCTCTCCAGCCATAATTTTTTCCTTTCTCTACAATGTCGACTTCTTCGAATTTATTCTGTCCTACATCTCCACAGAACAGGCGTCCTTTCCCTTCCTTTGTATGGGGGTCTCCCCTATCAAATGAGCAGCGCCACATGTTCCTCACCCCATATGCATAAATTTCGGGCCTGGCCAATGGGTCATTGACAAACGGGTTGTCTGGTGGGATTCGGTAAAGAGGTCCGTGGTTGTTATGATTCACGTCAATACGGAGGACTTTGCCTAATAATGTCGATCTGGAAACGAGAGGAGAAAAAAAACATGACGCAATAAAAAATAAGAAATATCCAGGCAAAATAAATAGCATTTATACATTGCTCACAATCTTACTTACCTGTCTTGGGTTTTGATATGTGAAGCCATCCATGTTCTCTCTACCAGGGCATTTGACTAAGAAATATTTTACCTTTAAGCCCTTGTTCACACGAGCGCAAGTCTCGGCCTGTATTCAGAACACAATGCCCAATCTGGGGCAATGGCTCTTCGAACCCAAAGTTACAGCCTTGTATTTGTCTATGAGGCTGTAAGTTTGTGTCGGGAGACCCAAGTTTAGTCCGTTTCGTTAAATACGCACGTGTGAACCTGGCCTAAAGGATTTTCCGAGAAAAAAAAAACATGGCTGCCTTATTCCAAAAATGGCTTGTTGTGCCTCAGTTTAACTTCTTTGCATCCCTTACGTAACTGCACATCAGGGTCAGTGTGTGGTTGTATGGAGAGGGTTCAGGAGGAGACAAAAAAAAAAAAAGTAAAAATGTAAAAAAAAATGGTTTAAAAATTATTTAAAAAAATCCCAAAAGGTTTAAAAAAAAAACCTTCTCCCATTGAAAAATAAAGAAATATAAAAAAAATAACAATATTTAGTATTGCTGTCTATAATCTGATCAAAATGTTAAATTATTTAACCCATAAGTTAAAAGCCAAAAAGAAAAAGTGCCAGAATTGCCGTTTTTTTGGTCACTGCACTTCCCGCAAAAATAAGGAATCAAAATGTTGACTGTAAGCCAAAATGGTACCAAAGACTAGAGCTCAGCGTGCAAAAAAAAAGCCCTCCAACAGCACTATCAAATGAAAATTTTAAAAAAAGAAGACACAACCCAGTTTCATTTTTTTGTGCAAAGTTCTGAATTTTTTAACCACTAAAATAAATATAAAAAATATATATGCAGATTTGGAGAATCACTTTACCAGGTCATTTTTACCACAAATTGAACGTCATAAAAAAATGTCGAAATTAAAAAATTATGGCTCTTGGTAGAAGCAGAGGGGGGAAAAATAAAATAGCAAAAATGAAAAATGGCCCAGTCCTGAAGGAGTTAATGGAGCTGAGATGCAATCCATAGACAATTGTGGTGCTGTTTTTTTAAGATAAAAGTAGTCAAACTTTTCTAAACCAGTTTACTGGACCAAGCAAGAGAATGTGAATAGCTTGGGTGGCTTTTGATAATGGTGATTGGTTCGTGTCCTCCAGAAGGCTCAATGCAAGCAAGGCTTTGGGGAACGGGACTAAGGATGGGAGCGATATTTGCACAAAAAGTAAAAAAAAAAAAAAAAAACTCTACTAGAGTCTGAAAAAAAAAGAAACAAAATATTTAATAATAAGTAAAGCTGAATATACTGTATCTTGATCTCCAGGTTCTTCTGAATATATTATGTATCTGGAGGACACATAGCTAGTAAATGATTAGAAACAGAACACAACTCAAATTCCCCCAGGATATATGTGAATGTTCTTACTTGTTCTGAGCATTTCCAAACTTTCCGAACGGATCTCCAGCCATGCCTCCATCTCCAATAAATATGTAGAGGTAGCCGTCATCTCCAAAGAGCACCTCACCGCCATTGTGATTGGAGGCCGGTTCCTCCACTTCCAAGATTATCCTAATAATATGAGCAAAAATTAAGTTATTCAAATGTTTATTCTTATTACTTACAATCAAATGCTCAGACTGGCCTATAAGAGCGCAAGATGATCCTCAAGTGGACCCAGACTCTGACACCTTAGTGGACCCAAGGGTCCAGCAGAAGATAAGAAGATGACATTAGAGCCAATCTTGTCACCAAGGTCTAATTCTTACAGGATGATTCACAAATAATCTACATGTCCTGGGTATACAGTGATCGTGGACATACACAGCGTCTATATAGATCAAGAGGGTCCATCAGAATAATTTCCTCTGGTGGACCCAAGGAATCACGGATGGCCACTGTCTGAAAACCATTGCTGTTCCTCACACAAGATCTCTCCTGACCCAGCCCATGCGGAACATTACTTAAGTGTATTTCTTAAAGGGGTAGTCCTACAATTGAAAGTTATCCTCTGTCCACAAGATAGGGGATGGCTTACTGAACTCTTAAGAGTCCAACTGCTGGTATTCCCACCGATCCTGAGGACATGGCTCTACAACCAGTAATGGGTGGAGGTGAGCATAGTAACTATGTATAGAACTGAGAGAAATATTGGAGCCCTATACTTGACTTTTTTTTCCAGTCCCATAAACAATAAATGGAGTGAAGTTATA
Source organism: Phyllobates terribilis (assembly GCF_046119375.1). Classification (NCBI taxonomy): domain Eukaryota; kingdom Metazoa; phylum Chordata; class Amphibia; order Anura; family Dendrobatidae; genus Phyllobates; species Phyllobates terribilis. The sequence goes on along the minus strand of NW_027362767.1, from coordinate 50,392,981 downwards.
CCATGGGGACCTCTGTCCCATTCAAAACGAAGCTCTTCAGAGCCATGTTCTTGAAATCGCTGGGGGAGGTCTCAAAGGTCGAACCCCCAGTGATCAATACGTTAGTCCCTCTCCTATGGATAGGAAATGGCTTTCAATTGTGGGAATATACTTGTAAAGTAACATACAGTCTGTCATCTTTTTCTGCAGTGTACCCCTTGATAACGCTGATTTCTAATCTGAAGGGCCATTTTGTCTCTTTCCTAAATATCTATGTTTGATTTTTTTATATGCTCTTATATTTAGAGGAGGAACATCAGGATCATATGGTAAACTCTTCTACACAAAATGAACACACACAGAGTCTTGTAATTAAAAAGAAACAATTACTCCCCCCAAAAATCGCATATCCATTATTTTCCTGGCATGACATTTATGTAAAGGGAGGGGTCCTCTAAAAAATGGCAGCAAAATTCTATGTTTTTATTATGCTGCGGAGGATCCAGACAAGTGGCGCTGTGCCCAGAGGAGCAGCGCTCGTTAATAACTGAAAGAGCCGCACACCAGGCTGGTGAACGCTTGCGGAAAATTACCTCTCTGAGCTGTGATCGACCATGTTCATGTCATGAGCGGAAACTCTGAACTCGCTGATTCGTATGATCTCATCAAAGTCAATTTCCACCGAGTAATAAATATAGACTTTGCCGTTATGTCTGAAGTTTGGATGGAAAACAATTCCTAGAAAACCTCGCTCGTCGCCTTCCCAGGGAGAAGTCAGGACGGCTTGGGAGATATTTAAAAACGGCTTTTCTAGTCTGGAACGATCCGGGAGATAGGTCCAAACTAGACCGACCTGCTCGGCCACAAAGAAGCGATGTGTGCCATCGTTGGCGTGGACCATGGCCACGGGATTCTGGAGACCATTCGCCACTTCTTCCAGACATAGCTGCAGACAGCCCTCTGAGTCAGCCGTCACCAAGCCCAAGTTCTGGTTGAGTTTCGTGTTCACTAACAAACGAGGAAAACAGTAATCGGTGTCATCTAGAGCCAAGTGGCGGCAGAATTTGGCCATGTTCCCTTCCAAGGCCAATAACTCTTTGTCAGGCGTCATGTATCTGAAAAGCGATCTGCATTTTTTCCAGACATCCGCGCAATAATCCTCACAGAGGCCAGCCACGGAGCGCATGGGTGTGCTGGGGTCTTCAGCATCGTATAAGTGTGCGGCGTACGGCGAGCACTCCTATAATGGTAGAAAAATAAAAGGAGAAATAAGCTGCGCCATTTTTTAGACAGATAATTTTGTATAATACAGAGATGAGCAATGGATCCTACATACTTGAGTAGTGTAAGGTTATTCAGGCAAATTAGTCTGAAAAGTTATGTGGATGGCCATGGGCGGTTATGTGGATGGCCATGGGCGCTTATGTGAACGGCCATGGGCGGTTATGTGAACGGCCATGGGCGGTTATGTGAATGGCCATGGGCGGTTATGTGAATGGCCATGGGCGGTTATGTGGATGCCGATGACCATGGGTGGTTATGTGGATGGCTTAGGTAAATGACCTAGGGCATCCAAGTTAATCCATTAGAGTTACTTACATATCATGTAAAAAAATATATATATATATCTACAGCCCACAATTTAACCAGAGGCTACAGTGAGTCTTTCCTAGAAAACTGTGGTGGCTTCTGTCTTGTTCCATTGACATTTTCATCAATCAATGTGACACAGTGGTCCGGCCAGATGTGCAAGTTACAAGCAGAAGTACAACGTCCCATAGGGCATTTTCTAGTGACAAAAGGGGTGGTGGTAATTCCTTCATTAGGACCCAGGACTGTTAGATAGAGGGGATGATGGTTTTGATGTGTCTTTTATTCTGGAGGACCCCATTTTTAGGGGTATCAATGAGTCCTTTATTTGCATAGCAATCAAGGGAATTTTTGAATTAGAAAATGGGTGAAGGGTAATTCCCACAGCATGGCCCACAATAGCTAGAGCAGATTATGGCTATGAAGTTTATATTTTGTTTTGGAGGACCCCATTTTGTTGTGTATGATGTAATACTTGCATCCTCCTGTGGAGGCACTGCAGAGAAAATAAAAACCTCCTGCTAGGTTTCCCTATAGCTATTATTTATTTTTGAAATTCCAAGCAGCCTCTGCCAGGTTTCCCTACAGATTATTCCTGGGGCTCCAAGCAGCCTCTGCCAGGTTTCCCTATAGATAATTCCTCGGGATCCAAGCAGCCTCTGCCAGGTTTCTCTATAGATTATTCCTGGGGCTCCAAGCAGCCTCTGCCAGGTTTCCCTACAGATAATTCCTGGGGCTCCAAGCAACCTCTGCCAGGTTTCCCTATAGATAATTCCTCGGGATCCAAGCAGCCTCTGCCAGGTTTCTCTATAGATTATTCCTGGGGCTCCAAGCAGCCTCTGCCAGGTTTCTCTATAGATTATTCCTGGGGCTCCAAGCAGCCTCTGCCAGGTTTCTCTATAGATTATTCCTGGGGCTCCAAGCAGCCTCTGCCAGGTTTCTCTATAGATTATTCCTGGGGCTCCAAGCAGCCTCTGCCAGGTTTCTCTATAGATTATTCCTGGGGCTCCAAGCAGCCTCTGCCAGGTTTCTCTATAGATTATTCCTGGGGCTCCAAGCAGCCTCTGCCAGGTTTCTCTATAGATTATTCCTGGGGCTCCAAGCAGCCTCTGCCAGGTTTCCCTACAGATTATTCCAGGGGCTCCAAGCAGCCTCTGCCAGGTTTCCCTACAGATTATTCCAGGGGCTCCAAGCAGCCTCTGCCAGGTTTCCCTACAGATTATTCCTGGGGCTCCAAGCAGCCTCTGCCAGGTTTCTCTATAGATTATTCCTGGGGCTCAAAGCAGCCACTGCCAGGTTTTTCTATAGATTATTCCTGGGGCTCCAAGCAGTCTCTGCCAGGTTTCCCTGCAGATTATTCCTGGGGCTCCAAGCAGCCTCTGCCAGGTTTCCCTACAGATAATTCCTGGGGCTCCAAGCAGCCTCTGCCAGGTTCCCCTATAGATTATTCCTGGGGCTCCAAGCAGCTTCTGCCAGGTTTCTCTATAGATTATTCCTGGGGCTCCAAGCAGCCTCTGCCAGGTTTCTCTATAGATTATTCCTGGGGCTCCAAGCAGCCTCTGCCAGGTTTCTCTATAGATTATTCCTGGGGCTCCAAGCAGCCTCTGCCAGGTTTCTCTATAGATTATTCCTGGGGCTCCAAGCAGCCTCTGCCAGGTTTCTCTATAGATTATTCCTGGGGCTCCAAGCAGCCTCTGCCAGGTTTCTCTATAGATTATTCCTGGGGCTCCAAGCAGCCTCTGCCAGGTTTCCCTACAGATTATTCCAGGGGCTCCAAGCAGCCTCTGCCAGGTTTCCCTACAGATTATTCCTGGGGCTCAAAGCAGCCTCTGCCAGGTTTTTCTATAGATTATTCCTGGGGCTCCAAGCAGTCTCTGCCAGGTTTCCCTGCAGATTATTCCTGGGGCTCCAAGCAGCCTCTGCCAGGTTTCCCTACAGATAATTCCTGGGGCTCCAAGCAGCCTCTGCCAGGTTTCCCTATAGATTATTCCTGGGGCTCCAAGCAGCTTCTGCCAGGTTTCTCTATAGATTATTCCTGGGGCTCCAAGCAGCCACTGCCAGGTTTCCCTATAGATTATTCCTGGGGCTCCAAGCAGCCTCTGCCAGGTTTCTCTATAGATTATTCCTGGGGCTCCAAGCAGTCTCTGCCAGGTTTCCCTGCAGATTATTCCTGGGGCTCCAAGCAGCCTCTGCCAGGTTTTTCTATAGATAATTCCTGGGGCTCCAAGCAGTCTCTGCCAGGTTTCCCTATAGATTATTCCTGGGGCTCCAAGCAGCCTCTGCCAGGTTTCCCTACAGATAATTCCTGGGGCTCCAAGCAGCCTCTGCCAGGTTTCCCTATAGATTATTCCTGGGGCTCCAAGCAGCTTCTGCCAGGTTTCTCTATAGATTATTCCTGGGGCTCCAAGCAGCCTCTGCCAGGTTTCCCTATAGATTATTCCTGGGGCTCCAAGCAGCCTCTGCCAGGTTTCTCTATAGATTATTCCTGGGGCTCCAAGCAGCCTCTGCCAGGTTTCTCTATAGATTATTCCTGGGGCTCCAAGCAGCCTCTGCCAGGTTTCCCTATAGATTATTCCTGGGGCTCCAAGCAGCCTCTGCCAGGTTTCCCTACAGATTATTCCTGGGGCTCCAAGCAGCCTCAGCCAGGTTTCCCTACAGATTATTCCTGGGGCTCCAAGCAGCCTCAGCCAGGTTTCCCTACAGATTATTCCTGGGGCTCCAAGCAGCCTCTACGAATGGTTGATTGCATCTTCTGACATATAAAATAGTGAATTCCTATTTAATCCCTCAGACTCCTCCTGTTACATTTTATCAACCATCCATCAAATTATGCTTCTCTCATCTGTTAGAACATTTTATCCGATGACTATAAATTATACTTGATTTTTAACTCCTTTAAACCTGGAACATAACGTGATCTCCCGGGATGTTCTCCTAAGATTGTAGATATCTCTCACTTGGTAACCACCTCCGGCAACATATGAGTCACATGGTAATACCTGATAACTTTCCTGTAATCCTTCACCTGGCCGGGCCCTATCTGCAGTGCTGCGGTTACAGTCCTGTATATCCGCACTCGCTGCCTCTCGCTGTGAGCATTCAAGCGTTTTTCAATGGGAAGAGGGAAGTTGTTGTCAGACCTTTCTGCTTATCTAAATTGGCACTAAAGGATGAGGCATATTGAAATGCAACATGTGCGATCCTTGTCTTTCTGAACATCTATCACTGAGGAACCCACTAATACTTTAGAGAATTGGCTTATCTTGCCAAGAATGGACAATTACATAGCAGTTTTCAAAATTTTGGAGGCAATGGGTATTATTAACATCATATCGGACATTACAGCTAGAAGATGCTCCATACGAACCTAAACCTGTCCCATTACATAGACTTCAGTATGGCATTTCTTTAACTTGGTATTTGCCCATTGTCCCAAGTAAATGTCCTATTACCCATCGTCCATCACGTAAAGATTCTGCAGGACATATCCATCATATTCCCTTAAACTATCACCTGGCAGAGATTACGTGACCCCCATATCCTCTATCACCGGGTAGAGATCACGTGACCCCATATCCACTATCACCTGGCAGAGATCACGTGGCCAGCATATCCAGTATCACCTGGCAGACATCACGTGACCCCATAACCAGTATCACCTGGCAGACATCACGTGACCCCATAACCAGTATCACCTGGCAGACATCACGTGACCCCATATCCACTATCACCTGGCAGAGATCATGTGACCCCATAACCAGTATCACCTGGCAGACATCACGTGACCCCATATCCAGTATCACCTGGCAGAGATCACGTGACCCCTAAATCCAGTATCACCTGGCAGAGACCACGTTACCCTCATATCCAGTGTCACCTGGCAGAGACCACGTTACCCCCATATCCAGTATCACCTGGCAGAGATCACGTGACCCCCATATCCAGTATCACCTGGCAGAGACCACGTGACCCCCATATACAGTATCACCTGGCAGAGACCACGTGACCCCCATATACAGTATCACCTGGCAGAAATCACGTGGACCCCTATATCCTCTATCACCTGGCAGAGACCACGTGACCCCCATATCCAGTATCACCTGGCAGAGATCACGTGGACCCCTATATCCTCTATCACCTGGCAGAGATCACGTGACCCCCATATCCAGTATCACCTGGCAGAGACCACGTGACCCCCATATACAGTATCACCTGGTAGAAATCACATGACCTATCCTCTATCACCTGGCAGAGATCACGTGACCCCATATCCAGTGTCACCTGGAATAAATGAAGTGACTCCCAGCCCTGGCAGTTCTTGGGCTTTGGTTGCAGCTGCGGTGTGAAAGATCTGATGCCCAGGATGTGGGCACTCACCTGGCACAGGATGTCCTGCACATGGGCAGCGCACAGCTCGTAGCCTGCCTCATCTATGTGCCCCATCACCCGGTAGAAGGTCTCCATGATCTCCCTGTCCCGGGAGGCGTCGCAGCAGCCGAAGTCCCTGTACTGCACACAGAAGGTGAGCGCCTGCGGCGGCCGGAACGGGGGCTTGAAGTCCAGACACTGCGGGTGACAGACGGCCCGGTGCAGGAGAGCCGGGAGCAGCAGCCAAGCAGCCCATGGCAGCCCCATCCTGACAGCCCCAACACTGGGACTCGATCCGGTTCATTCAGCTCGTCCCTCCCCAGTGATCTGCGGCAGCTGCACATTGTCCCTGTTATGCAATAAGACCTGCCCCTGGGCTGAGCAGCTCGTGCACGGTGGTACCCCCCCCAGCTCGTGCACGGTGGTACCCCCCCAGCTCGTGCACTGTGGAACCCCCCTCCAGCTCGTGCACTGTGGACCCCCCCAGCTCGTGCACTGTGGACCCCCCCCAGCTCGTGCACTGTGGACCCCCCCCCAGCTCGTGCACTGTGGACCCCCCCCAGCTCGTGCACTGTGGACCCCCCCAGCTCGTGCACTGTGGACCCCCCCCCAGCTCGTGCACTGTGGACCCCCCCCAGCTCGTGCACTGTGGACCCCCCCCCAGCTCGTGCACTGTGGACCCCCCCCAGCTCGTGCACTGTGGACCCCCCCCTAGCTCGTGCACTGTGGACCCCCCCTCCCAGCTCGTGCACTGTGGACCCCCCCCCCAGCTCGTGCACTGTGGACCCCCCCCAGCTCGTGCACTGTGGACCCCCCCCAGCTCGTGCACTGTGGACCCCCCCCAGCTCGTGCACTGTGGACCCCCCCCAGCTCGTGCACTGTGGACCCCCCCCAGCTCGTGCACTGTGGACCCCCCCCAGCTCGTGCACTGTGGACCCCCCCCCCAGCTCGTGCACTGTGGACCCCCCCCCCAGCTCGTGCACTGTGGACCCCCCCCAGCTCGTGCACTGTGGACCCCCCCCCAGCTCGTGCACTGTGGACCCCCCCCAGCTCGTGCACTGTGGACCCCCCCCCCAGCTCGTGCACTGTGGAGCCCCCCCCCAGCTCGTGCACTGTGGACCCCCCCCCAGCTCGTGCACTGTGGACCCCCCCCCCAGCTCGTGCACTGTGGACCCCCCCCCAGCTCGTGCACTGTGGACCCCCCCCCAGCTCGTGCACTGTGGACCCCCCCCCCAGCTCGTGCACTGTGGACCCCCCCCCCAGCTCGTGCACTGTGGACCCCCCCCCAGCTCGTGCACTGTGGACCCCCCCCCAGCTCGTGCACTGTGGACCCCCCCCCAGCTCGTGCACTGTGGACCCCCCCCCAGCTCGTGCACTGTGGACCCCCCCCCCCAGCTCGTGCACTGTGGACCCCCCCCCCCAGCTCGTGCACTGTGGACCCCCCCCCCCAGCTCGTGCACTGTGGACCCCCCCCCCAGCTCGTGCACTGTGGACCCCCCCCCCAGCTCGTGCACTGTGGACCCCCCCCAGCTCGTGCACTGTGGCCCCCCCCCAGCTCGTGCACTGTGGCCCCCCCCCAGCTCGTGCACTGTGGCCCCCCCCCAGCTCGTGCACTGTGGACCCCCCCCCAGCTCGTGCACTGTGGACCCCCCCCCCAGCTCGTGCACTGTGGACCCCCCCCAGCTCGTGCACTGTGGACCCCCCCCCAGCTCGTGCACTGTGGACCCCCCCCCCAGCTCGTGCACTGTGGACCCCCCCCCCCAGCTCGTGCACTGTGGACCCCCCCCCCAGCTCGTGCACTGTGGACCCCCCCCCAGCTCGTGCACTGTGGACCCCCCCCCAGCTCGTGCACTGTGGACCCCCCCCCCAGCTCGTGCACTGTGGACCCCCCCCCAGCTCGTGCACTGTGGACCCCCCCCCAGCTCGTGCACTGTGGACCCCCCCCCAGCTCGTGCACTGTGGACCCCCCCCCAGCTCGTGCACTGTGGACCCCCCCCCAGCTCGTGCACTGTGGACCCCCCCCCAGCTCGTGCACTGTGGACCCCCCCCCAGCTCGTGCACTGTGGACCCCCCCCCAGCTCGTGCACTGTGGACCCCCCCAGCTCGTGCACTGTGGACCCCCCCCCAGCTCGTGCACTGTGGACCCCCCCCCAGCTCGTGCACTGTGGACCCCCCCCCAGCTCGTGCACTGTGGACCCCCCCCCAGCTCGTGCACTGTGGACCCCCCCCCCAGCTCGTGCACTGTGGACCCCCCCCCAGCTCGTGCACTGTGGACCCCCCCCCAGCTCGTGCACTGTGGACCCCCCCCAGCTCGTGCACTGTGGACCCCCCCCCAGCTCGTGCACTGTGGACCCCCCCCAGCTCGTGCACTGTGGACCCCCCCCCAGCTCGTGCACTGTGGACCCCCCCCCAGCTCGTGCACTGTGGACCCCCCCCAGCTCGTGCACTGTGGACCCCCCCCAGCTCGTGCACTGTGGACCCCCCCCCAGCTCGTGCACTGTGGACCCCCCCCCAGCTCGTGCACTGTGGACCCCCCCCCAGCTCGTGCACTGTGGACCCCCCCCAGCTCGTGCACTGTGGACCCCCCCCAGCTCGTGCACTGTGGACCCCCCCCAGCTCGTGCACTGTGGACCCCCCCCAGCTCGTGCACTGTGGACCCCCCCCAGCTCGTGCACTGTGGACCCCCCCCAGCTCGTGCACTGTGGACCCCCCCCCAGCTCGTGCACTGTGGACCCCCCCCAGCTCGTGCACTGTGGACCCCCCCCCAGCTCGTGCACTGTGGACCCCCCCCAGCTCGTGCACTGTGGACCCCCCCCAGCTCGTGCACTGTGGACCCCCCCAGCTCGTGCACTGTGGACCCCCCCCAGCTCGTGCACTGTGGACCCCCCCCAGCTCGTGCACTGTGGACCCCCCTCCCCCCCAGCTCGTGCACGGTGCAACCCCCTCCCCCCCAGCTCGTGCACGGTGCAACCCCCTCCCCCCCAGCTCGTGCACGGTGCAACCCCCTCCCCCCCAGCTCGTGCACTGTGGACCCCCCCCAGCTCGTGCACTGTGGACCCCCCCCCAGCTCGTGCACTGTGGACCCCCCCAGCTCGTGTACTGTGGACCCCCCCCCCAGCTCGTGCACTGTGGACCCCCCCCAGCTCGTGCACTGTGGACCCCCCCCCAGCAAGTGCACTGTGGACCCCCCCCCAGCTCGTGCACTGTGGACCCCCCCCCAGCTCGTGCACTGTGGACCCCCCCCCCAGCTCGTGCACTGTGGACCCCCCCCCAGCTCGTGCACTGTGGACCCCCCCCCAGCTCGTGCACTGTGGACCCCCCCCCAGCTCGTGCACTGTGGACCCCCCCCCCAGCTCGTGCACTGTGGACCCCCCCCAGCTCGTGCACTGTGGACCCCCCTCCCCCCCAGCTCGTGCACGGTGCAACCCCCTCCCCCCCAGCTCGTGCACGGTGCAACCCCCTCCCCCCCAGCTTGTGCACGGTGCAACCCCCTCCCCCCCAGCTTGTGCACGGTGCAACCCCCTCCCCCCCCAGCTTGTGCACGGTGCAACCCCCTCCCCCCCAGCTTGTGCACGGTGCAACCCCCTCCCCCCCAGCTTGTGCACGGTGCAACCCCCTCCCCCCCAGCTTGTGCACGGTGCAACCCCCTCCCCCCCAGCTCGTGCACTGTGGAACCCCCCCCAGCTCGTGCACAGTGCCCCTCCAAGTCCTCTACATGCCCCCCCCCCCAGCTCCTGCACTGTGCACCTCCATGTAATGTATGCACTTCCAATCATCTATGTGCACTTGAACAATGCACCCCAACTCCTGCACCTCCAAATCAGCGTGCACCCCAGCATTTATACTATGCACATCGAAATCATAAGTGTGCACCTCTGCACTGTGCAATACCAAATCATCACTCTGCACCCGAGCCAATGACCTGCGCACCCTCTCTGCGGCACTGTGTACTTTCACCTTTAGTATTATGTGCTTCAAAATCCTCATGTGAACACCCAGCTCCTGTACTTTGCACCCCTGTGTGCAGTCTTTGGACTTCTACCTCAACACCAGGGATCTCAAACTCAAACACACAGAGGGCCAAAATTAAAAACTTGGACAAAGTCGCGGGCCAACCAATATATAGTATGATGGGCCCCACATATTCCTCTATACAGAATAATGGGCCCCACATAGTCCTCCATACAATATAATGGGCCCATATAGTCCTCCATTCAGAATAATGGCCCACATAGTCCTCCATACAGAATAATGGCTCCACATAGTCCTCCATACAGAATAATGGTCCCACATAGTGCTCCATACAGAATAATGGCCCCACATAGTCCTCCATACAGAATAATGGCCCCACATAGTCCTCCATACAGTATAATGGCTCCATACAAAATAATGGCACCACATAGTCCTCCATACAAAATAATGGCCCCACATAGTCCTCCATACAGAATAATGGGCCCCACATAGTCCTCCATACAGAATAATGGGCCCCACATAGTCCTCCATACAGAATAATGGGCATCACTAATTCCTCCATACAGAATAATGGGCCCCACATAGTCCTCCATACAGAATAATGGGCCCCACATAGTCCTCCATACAGAATAATGGCCCCACATATGGGGTGGTGTTTCTGGTGTCACGGGCCAAATAAAACCACACTGTGGGCCAGAGTTTGAAGTGTATGCTCTACACCATGCACCTATATATACACCATGCACTATACGCCTACAAATCAACACCTCCCACTGACAGCTGGGCTCCTTTTGGTTTTTTTTTTCCTCCAGACTGTCCCTTGTGTCCAGTGGTTATTTACCACTATCTATCTCACCCTTAGCTACACCCCTGTGACTGCCCATATAATATGAAGAAAATATATATTTTTTCACACTTGCTGCAGAATGTCAGCACAGTGGACAACAAATACCCTCAAGTCTTGACCCGTCCTGATCGGCTAATTACAAATTCATCCTTTTCATCTCTAAACTTCTGGAACGCTGGGTCTAGTCCATTATCATTCTGCTCTCTTATTAAAAGGCATCTGTCAGTATGATCAACCCTTCTAAGTCTATATGGACATGAAAGTCATAGGAGCTGAATAAAATGATACCATGATATCTGTGATTCAACGTCTTATTCTAGAGAAATCTACATTTTTCTTCATATGTAAATGAGCTGGTAAGATCTAGGAATATCATCAAAAAGATAATTTATTTCAGTTCTTCAATACAAAAAGTGAAACTCCTATATTATATAGAGTCATTACACACAGAGGGATCTATTTCTAGTGTTTATTTCTGTTAATGTTGATGATTATGGCTTACAGCCAATGAAAACACAAAAGTCATTATCTCAGTAAATTAGAATACTTTATAACAACAGCTTGAAAAATGTTTTTAAAATCTGAAATGTTCCCCTACTGAAATGTCTGTTCAGTAAATGCCCTCAATACTTGGTCGGGCTCCTTGTGCATCAATTACTGCATCAATGCGGCAATGTGGCATGGAGGCGATCAGCCTGTGGCCCTGCTGAGGTGTTATGGAAGCCCAGGTGGCTTTGATAGCAGCCTTCAGCTCGTCTGCATTGTTGGGTCTGGTGTCTCTCATCTTCCTCTTGACAATACCCCATAGATTCTCTATAATAGATTCTCTATGGGGTTAAGGTCAGGCGAGTTTGCTGCCAATCAAGCACAGTGATACTGTTGTGTGTAAACCAGGTATTGGTACTTTTGGCAGTGTGGACAGGGGCCAAGTCCTGCTGGAGAATGACATTTCCATCCCCAAAAAGCTTGTCGGCAGAGGGAAGCATGAAAAGCTCTAAAATGTCCTGGTAGACGGCTGCGCTGACTTTGGTCTTGATAAAACACAGTAGACCTACACCAGCAGATGACATGGCCCCCCAAACCATCACTGATTGTGGAAACTTCACACTAGACCTCCAGCTGCTTGGATTGTGGCCTCTCCACTCTTCCTCCAGACTCTGGGACCTTGATTTCCAAATGAAATGCAAAATTTACTTTCATCTGAAAACAACACTTTGGACCACTGAGCATCAGTCCAGGTCTTTTTCTCCTTGGCCCAGGTAAGACGCTTCTGGCGTTGTCTATTGGTCATGAGTGGCTTGACACAAGGAATGCGACACTTGTAGCCCATGTCCTGGATACGTCTGTGTGTGGTGGCTCTTGAAGCAATGACTCCAGCAGCAGTCCACTCCTTGTGAATCTCCCCCAAATTATTGAATGGCCTTTTCTTTACAATCCTGTCAAGGCTGCGGTTATCCCGGTTGCTTGTGCACCTTTTTCTACCACACATTTTCCTTCCACTCCACTTTCCATTAATATTCTTGGATACAGCACTCTGTGAACAGCCAGCTGCTTTAGCAATGACCTTTTGTGGCTTACCCTCCTTGTGGAGTGTGTCTATGACTGCCTTCTGGACATCTGTCAAGTCAGCAGTCTTCCCCATGATTGTGGAGCCTACTGAAACAGACTAAGGTACCTTTTTTAAACTCATCGGAAGCCTTTGTGTTTTTTGTTAATTATTCTAATTTACTGAGATAATGACTTTTGTGTTTTCATTGGCTGTAAGCCATAATCATCAACATTAACAGAAATAAACACTTGAAATAGATCACTCTGTCTGTAATGACTCTATATGAGTTTCACTTTTTGTATTGCAGAACTGAAATAAATAAACTTTTTGATGATATTCTAATTTAGTGAGAAACACTTGTAGATTCCCCTGAGAATCTGTCTCCAAAGCTTATTTTAAATGTAAGGAGGCGTTACCAGTGTGAGACATGTAATGACTGACAGTCTGCTCTCCTGACCTACATGTCTCACACTGGTAATGTCCTCTTATTAGCTGATATTTCCATTTGTGGTTCTACCTCCCACTGTCTTGGGGTTATAGTTGACTCAGATCTTTTCATTTCCCATATACAATCACTCACTCACATCATCTGCACCTGAAAAACCTCTTAAAGGGGTTGTCCGATCAAAAGTGATAAGTCTGCAGTCACTCTGTATGAATCTCCGCAGCGCAGGCACTGTGTGCTGCTAGGATTCACCGGTATGAGACCCAGTAACGGAGGGTATAGATGTGTTATACATACCCCCAGCCAGTGGGTGCGGCCTTGCTCTCCATACACTTGGAAGGCCGCGCCTTCTAGCCGAACGTGCCCACTGGCCGTCCACCTCACTAGACGGGGCATGGCCTCGCTCTATACTAGACAGGTGTGGCGCTGATTAAATAGTCGTTTTGATTTATTCTTGTATCGATTACTGCAACTTGCTGCTAATCAGTTTTCCACTGCACTGCCCTACATCTCCTTTCTCATCTGTCTACTACCCTACTTGTCCTCTCCACAGTGCTGCACCACCCTACATCTCCTCTCTCATGTACCACCTTACTCCTCCTCTCCACAGTGCTGTACCACTCTACATCTCCTCTCTCATCTACCACCTTACTCCTCCTCTCCACAGTGCTGCACCGCTTTACATCTCCTCTCTCATCTACCACCTTATTCATCCTCTCCACAGTGCTTCACCACTCTACATCTCCTCCTCACCTCTGTGTACCACCCTATTCTTCTCCACAGTGCTCCACCGCTCTACATCTCCTCCTCGCCTCTGTGTACCACCCTATTCTTCTCCACAGTGCTCCACCGCTCTACATCTCCTCCTCGCCTCTGTGTACCACCCTATTCTTCTCCACAGTGCTTCACCGCTCTACATCTCCTCCTCACCTCTGTGTACCACCCTATTCTTCTCCACAGTGCTCCACCGCTCTACATCTCCTCCTCACCTCTGTGTACCACCTTATTCTTCTCCACAGTGCTCCACCGCTCTACATCTCCTCCTCACCTCTGTGTACCACCCTATTCTTCTCCACAGTGCTCCACCGCTCTACATCTCCTCCTCACCTCTGTGTACCACCCTATTCCTCTCCACAGTGCTTCACCGCTCTACATCTCCTCCTCACCTCTGTGTACCACCCTATTCCTCTCCACAGTGCTACATTGCTCTACATCTCCTCCTCACCTCTGTGTACCACCCTATTCCTCTCCACAGTGCTACATTGCTCTACATCTCCTTCCTCATCTGTCTACCACCCTACTCGTCCTCTCCACTGTGCTGCACCACTCTACATCTCCAACTTCAACTCTACCTGTACTCCACATAGTGTTGTACCATCCTACATCTCCTCCTCATATGTCTTTTCCACTGTGCTGCACCACCCTACATCTTCTTTCTTTTCTCTGTCTACCATACTACCGGCTATCCAGTCCTGCCCCTCCTTGCGTCCCCTCCTTATCTCTGCCTACCACTCTACCGTGCTCTCCACAGTGCTGCACCACCCTACACCTTCTCCCTTCTTACTGTCTACCACTCTATCCGTGCTCTCCATGCATCTAATGGCCGAAGACTAAAATTCTTCATCATCCGAACCTCCCACTCCAAGTCTTCCAAGAACCTCTACAAATCTTCACTCGTATTGCACCAGCTACCTCAGACAATCAGGTTAATTCTCAATGTCTACAGTTTTAAGCGTGCCCTAACACCACATCTCTTTAGGCAATCCTATCACATCATTAATCTAACTCTTCTCACTTCCTAATATTTCATCCAAATCTGATAATTAAAGGGCATTTACTCCAGAAAAGCTGTTATATTCTCATGATCACTACTATGTAAATAACATTGCTTGTACTGCCTGAACCTAGATAAGCGGGAGTGTCACACTACTACTAGCAACTGACACAATGCCCTCAGTGTTTATAAGCTGATGACACTTATAATATCCCATCTGTACTCGGCTGTTTTCAGTGTCCACAGCCAGAACGACTTTCCTGGATCATGCAGGATTTACTACGAGAACATCAGCCAGCTCTGAACATTGGCAAGAAGATGGAGATTTTCGAAAAAGTAAATGGCGTCCAAGTTTGTAGCGTGGAAATAAACATCCCAGTGATCCCCTGTAGCTTGGACACATTGCACACGGAGCTCATCTCTGCAGCAAATGATGGAGATTATTGGTAACGAGCTCATACAGATCATCCGGAACTTCACGTTCACCTAAAACAACAACGTTACGATATAGTTATTATTTGTTGTATCTCCTTTTTACCAAGATTAAAGCGGTTGTCCAGTCTGGACAAACCCAAAATCGAATGATCTGCTGGGAACCTGGCTGGAAGAGTTTCCTTTCCCTGCAGCGCCACCACAGGAGAAGTAATGCATTACACCATGCACATTAAAATCAATGGCCTGTACAGTTCTTTCTAGCTTTGGTAGCACATGTTATGGATACCTCAAAATTAAAGGGCATGTCTGGTGACCACCACGTGGACCGATCAGAATTTGGACCTATGCAAACGCTGCTTTATAAATCTTTTCTATACGGCTTTCGCAGCCGTTACAGATTATCTCGCTGATGACCCAGCGATTGACGGCCATGGTCACCGCCACTGACGTCACATCAGCGCACATAGAGGAGCAACAGGGGTGGTGTATAACCTTATAGGGGTCTCCCTATATATACAGGGGGGGATCGTTTACATGATTCCTACGCAAGTAAGGGTTTGTTCACAGGCTTCTATCTCTTTTTTTTCCCTAAATCTGTGCTTTTTTACCACAATTTAGCAAATTCACAGTGTACAGAGCTGGAACAGCATAGCTCCGTAACCGGTGTAGTAGCTGTTGCTTTGCACAGTACCAGAGAACGGCCACTGCATGGTATATGGAGCGGTGGTGATCCGGAGCTGTACTTTTTGTACATCCGCTAGTTGCGAGATCTGCTAACAGCTAATCAGTGGGGGTGCCATGTGTCGGACCCCCATTGATCTGACATTTGTTACCTATCCTAAAGATGAGTCATCAGTATCGTAGTCCTGGACAAACCCCTTTAATGCTGATTATGGTGGGTCACCTTATGATCTTTTGTTCATTGGGACTTCCAACAGCAGATGTCAGGGGGATAGAAGAATCTGGAATATTGGATTTCAGCCTCTGCTAGAGGAGCCTTGCAGGAGCTCACTCCACTCTCCCCATGGAAATAACCATGTACAGGTAAAACCTCATGATGACTGATGGTACTGTGCTTATAAGAGTTGTTGTAACCATTTTATTATACATTTAATAACCTATAGATCTGCCCCTTTAAGCAGACCATGAACTAGGAGGATCTGGATGAGCAGGACTTATATGTTTCCTAAGCGAGTGCTCTTCAGCATTGCCTCATCTGTGGCTGTGATCGATCAGCGCCTCCTTGACTGTTTCCAGTTTATGTGACGGGTCTGGTGATGTTTTTACTTTACGATTTTGCAATAACTGGAGTAGAGAATCGCGGCGGCTGTCCTGACCGAAGGGAACATCTGGTTATAATTCACTATAAAGCAGCATTTGTTATAAAGATGCCGCTACAGCTGAAATAGGAGCGAACCCGGGACATTCTGTGGAAATAGGGGGCGGCATCGGGGGGTGAATTATCCCAATAACGGCAGTAGTGACCTTAATTGGCAGAGAGGTGCGGTACGTTAATGGCCAGAGATAATGTCACTGGTTAGTCAATCGGCCGTTTTATGGCCGAGTTATTGAGCGCTTCTGATGTCTTTTTACCGCTGTGATCTCATCGGTCATGAAGATTTATTGCCTCTGACTAGGTTCACACTGATTCTTTATATAACCTGCTCCTCTCTCCGGTCCGTGCACAGCATTGCTGCACACATGGACCCTGTATGTATGACAGACCACAAACTGAAACTTTGTATGCAGTCATATAGTTCCACAACAACACACAAGATAAGTAATGTATGTACACAGCGACTGCACCTGCAGAATAGTGAGTGCAGCTCTGGAGTATAATACAGAATGTAACTCCGGATCAGTAATGTAATGTATGTACACAGTGACTGCACCTGCAGAATAGTGAGTGCAGCTCTGGAGTATTATACAGAATGTAACTCCGGATCAGTAATGTAATGTATGTACACAGTGACTGCACCAGCAGAATAGTGAGTGCAGCTCTGGAGTATAATACAGGATGTAACTCAGGATCAGTAATGTAATGTATGTACACAGTGACTGCACCAGCAGAATAGTGAGTGCAGCTCTGGAGTATAATACAGGATGTAACTCAGGATCAGTACAGGATCAGTAATGTAATGTATGTACACAGTGACTGCACCAGCAGAATAGTGAGTGCAGCTCTGGAGTATAATACAGGATGTAACTCAGGATCAGTAATGTAATGTATGTACACAGTGACTGCACCAGCAGAATAGTGAGTGCAGCTCTGGAGTATAATACAGGATGTAACTCAGAATCAGTAATGTAATGTATGTACACAGTGACTGCACCAGCAGAATAGTGAGTGCAGCTCTGGAGAATAATACAGGAGGTAACTCAGGATCAGTAATGTAATGTATGTACACAGTGACTGCACCAGCAGAATAGTGAGTGCAGCTCTGGAGTATAATACAGGATGTAACTCAGGATCAGTACAGGATCAGTAATGTAATGAATGTACACAGTGACTGCACCAGCAGAATAGTGAGTGTAGCTCTGGAGTAGTGTTGAGCCACCCCCGTAGTGTTCGAGTTCGGTTCGTCGAACACCGTTAAAACCAATGGCAGGCAAACAAAAACACATAGCAACACATAGAAAACACTTCAAAGGTGTCCAAAAGCTGACAAACTGCTCAGAAGACACAACTAACACATGGAAAAGTGACAAGTACATATAGTCATGCGAAAAGAAAAGAGGTGGAGGAGTAAAAGGAGGGGGAGACACAGATATAGGCATGTCATGCCCTTCTAAAACCAAAAAAGTGCGAAGCCGACACGGCCAGTCCGTTCCTGCCCGTGCGACCACCGTGTCGCCGGGTTTGTGCCAGAGCTGCGGTGGACCCTGACGGCCAGCCCCCCTCTCCCAATACTGGTGCCTGTTCGCTGGTGGGTCGAGCGAGCCCCCCTGCGGTGCAGGCAGGTCTAAGCTTTTTCATTTAAATTGTCTCTCTAATTTGAATGAATACACTTTAAATCCATTTACAAGGATCTATTGGAGGGTAAGTCTCATGCCAGCAGCCGCTGGAATTCCAGCTTCAGTAGCGTCCACTAAAGCTGCTGCAGTTAAAAAGCATTTATAAGGATCGAGCTTGGCGGTCTACCGCAAGGCGTCCTACCGCCAGTCCCAGCCCCTGTGCCTTGGGGTGCCTCCCAATGCTCTTCACTGAGTATCCCGTGGTCCCGAAGCATTTCCTTTGAAAAAATTAAGTGTCCAAACTACAGGTGGTGTAGCTTGCTTAACAGCTGGGATAATCCGCTGACTAGCGGACACTGCTACTAGGCACAAAGTATTTCCTGGGCTAGATGCAGTTAAAAATTTAAAGCATTCCATAGAGTCTCCTGGCACGCCATATATTATTCTCTTAAAAAGCTTGGGGTAGGGGTCTAGGGGACCCTTTTATAGCCAAAATCACGGCCCTGTATCGCAATACGTCACCTAGGCTGAAGATAAATGGAACTGTAGCACCCCGAGGGCTCGGTTGCTACAAAGGTATTGCACCTCACCCAGAGGTGTGATATCTCACTCTCAGGTAAGGATGGTGTGTGGATCAGGACCCTGACACCTGCATGCATTACACCACATTGCCGTGGGGCACGACAGTCCCTGTCCCTGGCTGGAGTGGGGGGAGGGAACACCGAGGAAGGGGAACCCTGTAGTGCAGGAGCAGGGAGGAAGCAGTTCCTGGGTGCATTGAGAAGGTAGTATAAAAAGTGGGCACCATCTTAGTTCAGTGCAGAGAAGTCTGAGCAGAAGTGACAGGGAGCAGGGGCTCTGCATGAGCTCTGCTCCGGAGGCCGACCTAGTAACAGAGGCCCAGGCCTGGAAGAGGGAGAAGGAAGGAAGAGGAGCGGAGAAGGCTCCAGGAATGAGGAACGAAGGGATCCCAGGGGTGCGAACGGGCGAGTCGCCACCGCACACCCGAATCCACCTGCGTGGAGGGGTCAGGCCAAAGGGGGAGACCGGTCCCCGAAACTAGTGGAGGCAGGAAACGACCCTCAGCTAGAAACCAGAGGCTGTGACATTTTATGTGGCGCAGCCCCTCGCTACACCCGCTAGGAAGGCACCACATAGGGTCAGGGAAACTGGCGCCAAGTTTACCAAGAGGAGGCCCGAGGCAGCCGGACAGAAGCGTGGTCACTGGTGGGGTAAGAAAGGCCAGAGAAAGGACACACAAGGGGGGTCCTGTGAAGCGCTTCAAAGTTATCTAGGAGTTGGCCGAGCCCCTCACCTGGTGAGCACAGTACGACGTGGGCAGCCGTTACCTGCAGAAGTGGTCTGGATAATAAGAACTGTGAGTAAAGGCCCTGGACTGCATCACTGACTCCGTGTCGTTACTGCTGCTGCTCTGCACCATCACCCCCATCCTCCGCATACACTGCCCTGAGGCTATACTCCTCCCGTGGGGAGTTATACTACGCTCTGCTGCACCCACAACACCAGCCTCAGCGGTCTGCCCTGCAGCGGCGGTTCACTCTGACCTCAATCCACGGGTGGCGTAGTCGGACATTTAAACATCAAAACCACATAAATAGTTCCGCCACTGGTTTGACCGCCCTGAGCCACGGAGACTACAACCCCCAGCATCCACCAAAAAGGGTCCGGCTCCGGGAGTCCCAAGGCCCAGGGGGCGCGTCAGAACATTTTCATCACCTTTCATAATCACCAATGGGACAAGGCAGGGATGTCCTCTGTCCCCTCTCTTATACATCCTAGTGACGGAGCACCTGCTCTCATCAATTCGCCATAACCCCAATATTAGGTGGATTGAGGTGGGAGGCACCGAGTACAAGTGCTCTCTATTTGCTGATGATGTCCTAGTATATATCACTCAATCACATATATCCATCCATGCTGTTATGGCTGAAATAGAGCACTTTGTTACATGGTCAAATTTTAAAATCAATGCAGCGAAGTCTGAGGCCCTCGATGTCTCCCTCCCCAAATCCATACAGGATTCCATCCAGTCCAACTTTCCCTTTGCCTGGCCCTCACAGGGTATCAAATACTTAGGAATTCCTATTCATAGACACCTCTCCCGTCTATGTTATCTTAATTTTGGGCCCTTTATTGAACAACTCCATACAGACCACGGTTGGCAAGATAGAACTGTAAGATTCACTACGTGAACCACTGGTGTTTTGTGGAAAAGCACATGTACACTGTGTTCCAAATTATTATGCAAAAAGTGTTTAGGAATGATAAGGTAAGAATTTTTTGGTTTGTCAGTTAAACTCATTGATGGTGATGTGTGTCAGGGCTCTTTATATCACTGTAAGCAATTGCAGACACCTGTGCTAATTAGTTTGGCAGGTGTGTCCAATGAAAGGCAAGACTACTTAAGAAGGCTGTCCCACATTATTAAGCAGCCTACATTTTCTGCCAAAATGGGAAAGAAAAAGGATGTGTCGGCTGCTGAGAAGCAACAAATTGTGGAGTGTTTAGGTCAAGGCATGACTACAATCAACATTGCCAAGACACTTCATCCTGATCATCGCACAATCAAGAAGTATGTAGCTGATTCACAGTACGTGCTGATACGTGTGCGTGCTGATAAGGGAAAATTGAGGACCCTTTCCTACAGGCAATTACGTCAGGTTAAAAGAGCAGCGGCAAAAAAGCCTTGTCATAGCAGCAGACAAGTTTTTGAAGCTGCTGGTGACTCGAACGTCCCCCGAACAACAAGATGCAGGGTCCTTCAGAGGTTTGCAGCTGTGCGTAAGCCATCCTGTCGACCTCCTCTATCCACTGCACACAAGCAGAAACGGCTCCAGTGGGCCAAACAATACATGAAGACTGACTTCAAAACTGTTTTGTTCACGGATGAGTGCCGTGCAACGCTCGATGGTCCAGATGAATGGAGTGGAGGATGGCTGGTTGATGGACACCCCATGCAAACACGGCTACGGCGCCAACAAGGAGGAGGTGGAGTAATGTTTTGGGCTGGAATCATGGGGAGAGAGATTGTCGGCCCCTTTAGGATCCCTGAAGGCGCTAAAGATGAACTCCATAATGTATGTGGAGTTTCTCAAACAGCACTTCCTGCCATGGTTCAAGAAGAAGAACCGTGTACTCCGCAGCAAGATCATTTTCATGCATGATAATGCACCATCTCATGCTGCACATAACACATCTGCATCTCGGGCTGATATGGGCATAAAAGGGGACAAACTTATGGTGTGACCCCCATGCTCCCCTGACCTCAACCCCATTGAGAACCTCTGGAGCATCATCAAAAGGAGTGTCTATGATGACTGGAGGCAGTTCACATCTAAGCAACAGCTCTGGGAGGGTATTCTGTCCTCATGCAAAACAATTGAAGCAGAAACCATCCAAAACCTGACAAATTCAATGGACGAGAGAGTTCAGAAGCTCCTTTCGAACAAGGAGTCCTATGTGCAAATGTAACATCACCTAGAATAAAGTTTTGAGTTGAAAACTGTTTGATTTCAGTTTCTAATAACCTGCTAATGCTTATAATTTCAAAAATGACCATTTTTTTGTTCTTTATTAAAATGAAAAGGTTGATCGAAGAGTGTGGGGGATCTAAGAGTGTGGCAATCGAGTAGTCAGGATTATTTCGAATTCTGACAATCTGAGGGTCATGTTGCAGGTAGTGCAGCAAGAAGGCACTCATGTGTCTTGCACATCTAGGAGCCCCAAAATTATTTTCTGGGCTAGATGCAGCTAAAAATTATTATTAATTTGAAAGCTGGTGGAGCTTAGTATAGATGGCCTAATACAATCAGTACTGCAAACTGCTACAAGGCCCAAATTATTTTCCAGGCAAGATACAGATAAACATGATTAGTAATTTTAAATCTGGTGGAGTTTAGCATAGATGGCCTAATAGAATCAGTACTGCACACTGCTACAAGGCCCAAATTATTTTCCAGCCAAGATACAGATAAACATGATTAGTAATTTGAAAGCTTAAAACAGTTGGTGAGGTGATTTTAACAAATCATCAAGCTTTTACTCTCCCCAGGATGACACAGGGGTAGAAAAGTCGTTTCGGATCCATGATTTGTTCATCTTTATGAACGTGAGTCTGTCTACATTATCAGTGGAGAGCCGCGTGCGCTTATCTGTCAGCACACCACCAGCAGCGCTGAACACACGTTCAGACAGAACGCTGGCTGCGGGGCATGACAAGATCTCCAAGGCGTAAGTGGCTAGCTCCGGCCATTTATCCAGATTGGAAGCTCAAAAAGAGCAAGGGTCCAGTGACACAGTCATGGCTTCAATGTTTACTTTGAGTTACTCCTGAACCATCGTCTCTAGGCGTTGACTATGTGTCAGACTTCTTGTCTCCTGTGGCCTTGCAAAGGATGGGCTAAAAAAGTGGTGAAATGATTCCGCAAAATTGATGTTACCAGCAGATACTGTGTTTCTGTTACGTTTTGAGTGCTGCGGTTGGCAAGTTGGAACTGTGAGATTCACTACGTGCACCACTGGTGTTTTGTGGAAAAGCACATGTAAGATTCTGCAACAGTCTCTGCTGATACTCCTGCATGCGTGCATCTCTTTCTATGGCAGGAATAATTTCTGCAAATTTACTTTTGTACCGGGGATCTAACAGTGTGGCAACCCAGTAGTCAGGATTATTTCTAATTCTCACAATTCGAGGGTCATGTTGCAGGTAGTGCAGCAAGAAGGCACTCATGTGTCTTGCGCATCCAGGAGCACCAAGTCCCTGTTGTGTTGGTGGCGAGGTAACAATCATGCTTCCTTCCTCTGCCCTCTCCCCCCAACCTCGCACAACAGAAATGTGATCAAGGTTTCCCTCATCTGATGAGTCTTCCATCAGTTCGTCCTCCACTTCTTCCTGGGCTCCTGCACCTTCCTCACTAGTTTGGCTGCTACCATGCGCCCTGGTAAAACCATCTCCCCCACCCTCACATGCCTGCCGCCTTGGTGCTGCCGACCGTCTGGACCTTGCAGATGTTAGTCCTTCCGCATACAACTCCTCCTCCTCTACTTCCTCCACCTCCTCTTGTGCCACCACCTGACTCCGAATTCTGTTTAACATGTGCTCCAGCATGTAAATCACCGGAATAGTCATGCTGATAATGGCATCGTCAGCACTAAACATCTTCGTCGCCATTTCAAAACTGTGCAGAAGGGTGCATAGGCCCTGATCTGAGACCACTCCTCCAGCGTGATTTGCCCCACCTCTGGATCTCGTTGGCCCAGGCTATACGTCAGAACGTATTGCACCAGAGCTTGTCGGTGCTGCCACAGTCGCTGCAACATGTGCAGAGTTGAATTCCACCGGGTAGGCACATCGCATTTTAGCCGGTGAAGTGGCAGGCCCAACGACATCTGTAGAGATGTAAGTCGCTGAGCTGCGGGATGCGAACGGCGGAAGTGAGCACACAGCGACCGTACCCTCTGCAGAAGGCCATCTAGTCCGGGATAGTGGGCTAAAAATTGCTGGACAACCAGGTTCAACACGTGAGCCATACAAGGCACGTGTGTGACATTGCCCCGGTGAAGGGCCGCACCGAGGTTTGCAGCATTGTCGCACACGACCTTCCCTGGTTTCAGGTCCAGTGGAGACAACCATTCATGAAACGGGCTCTCCAGAACTGACCACAACTCCTGAGCTGTGTGACTCACATTTCCCAGCCATTTCAAAGTAAAAACTGCCTTATGACGTTGAGCCCTGCTGCCAGCATAGTAAGGAGGTGTGGAGGTGTGGAGGATCCCTTCTGCGCAGTTAGAAAGCTTGTGGCATGACCAGACAGGCTTTGGGTGCAGGTGGAGGACCGAGAGGAGGTTGAGGAGGCAGAAGCAGTGGAGGAACTTCGAGATAAAGAGGATTGACGTACAACTCGTGGGGACGGCAAGACTTGGACAGCAGCCCCTAGTCCTGCTGTCACCATAGTTACCCAGTGCCCAGTCAGCGACATGTAACGCCCCTTTCCATGCCTACTTGTCCAAGTGTCTGTGGAGAAATGCACCATGTCACACACAGAGTTTTTCAAAGAAGCGGTGATGTTGTGTGCGTCATGCTAGTGGAGCGCAGGCACACCTTTCTTTGAGAAGTAGTGCCGACTGGGCATCTGGTACTGGGGCACTGCGACGGACATAAGGTCTCGAAAATCCTCTGTGTCCACCAGGCGGAAAGGCAGCATTTCTGTAGCCAAGAGCTTGCAGATGGTGAAATTCAACCTCTTAGCTTTCTCATGGCTAGGAGGAAATGGTCTTTTACTTGTCCACATCTGAGGGACCGAGGGCTGGCTGTTGTGCTTAGACGGGGTTGAGAAGGGTGTCCCCGGCAAACTATTGGTCTGTGAGGAAGATGCAG
Source organism: Phyllobates terribilis (assembly GCF_046119375.1). Taxonomy (NCBI): domain Eukaryota; kingdom Metazoa; phylum Chordata; class Amphibia; order Anura; family Dendrobatidae; genus Phyllobates; species Phyllobates terribilis. The sequence continues at coordinate 50,368,670 of NW_027362767.1, read as the reverse complement.
GCGGACATGTTAGGTTGCCTTGATCCAAAGGTGGTGCTATCGATATCGGACAGCGCTGAACACCAGCTGGTGTTTCCACCTCCAAAGAAAATGATGACCTGACAATCACGCTGGCTTTTTCGGGTAAAGAGTTGGCAGGTCTGCGTCCCAAAACAGGTGTGACTGCTGTCTCCCCAGTCACAGAGGATGAAGAGGCCGCGGATGCACAAGATGTGGCAGACGGTGGTTGGCCCGGCCGGCTAGGCCGCATTGTAGCACAGTGAGCTTCCCACTGCAACTTATGCTTCATATCCATGTGCCGGTTCATGAAGTACTCAAACTATGTATTTTTTGGCCTCTACTTAGCTTTTGCTGACAAATGTTACAGATAACACGTGTTGGGTCATCTTTATCGATCTGAAAAAATGCCCAGGCTATGAAAGGCTTAGCACCCATGCGACCTGAAGAGCCACCACGACTTGTGGTCAGAGGCAGAGTTGTGTTTGAGGATGCAGTTGTTGACGTGCTTCCAGTACTACGTCTCTGTCCAGGAAGGCGCAACCTGACCTCGTCTTCACTAGCATCCTCCTCCACCTCCTCTGCTGACCTCATCGACTGGCTGACTGTGGGTTGACAGTAAGTGGGATCTCCAGCCTCGTCATCATCACCCTGTGTGTTATCACACCCGTCATCCCCAGAGCCAACCTCTTCCTGCCCTGACAAAAAACTAAAGTTGTCGCTCCAATCAAGTATTTGAGTCTCATCATCGTCTTCCTCATTGTCTCCACTGACAGGAGTTACAGTTTGGGAACGAGGGTCGACATTATGGTCAGAACCTTCTGCGTCTGGTCCTGGATCCGACTCATAAAGATTCTGGGTATCAGTGCAGATCATTTCCTCGTCTGGATTCACAGAAGCTCTGGAGCCGACATCTGATTCCCAGGCTATAGTATGAGTAAACAGCTCTGCAGACTCAACCATCTGTGTTACCCCATACTCAGACGGGCAGCTGGAGACTTGGGAGCTGTGAGGAAGCAAGTGCGATTGGGGTGACACCTCTGAGGACTGGAGTATTTGTGATGTTGAAGTTGAGGTGGAGGAGAGCCCACTTAAAGGAGAATTTGATATCCGTTGAAGCACCTGCTGTTTTTGTGCCTGATCTGGAATTTTTAGCGATTGGCGTGGCCGTAAGAAAGGGATCTTATCACATTGTCCGCTAAAAGAAGTAGACATCTTAGTTTGGCTGGAAGATGGTCTTTCTTCTGCAGATGTTAATGTTGCTTTAACACCTACCCCACGGACACAACCTTTTTTCCCTTCCCAACACACCTATTCCCCTTTCCACCAGCAGCAGACCTTTTTCCACTCATTTTGGTGGTTAACTAATTGACAACTCTGGAGTTTTTTGCACAAAAAACAATGGATGGGAACCGAGCAGAGCTGAGTGGCCAAACTGTGGTATTAGCCCAAAAGTATTGGCTGGGTTAGATGCAGATAAAAATTATTTTGAATTTGCAACCTGGTGGAGGTTAGTATAGATGGACTAACAGAACAAGTCCCACACACTGCTACAAGCCGAAGCCGAAATATTTTTTCAGAGCTAGATGCAGATAAAAATTATTTTGAATTTGCAACCTGGTGGAGGTTAGTATAGATGGACTAATAGAACAAGTCCCACACACTGCTACAAGCCGAAGCCAAAATATTTTTTCAGAGCTAGATGCAGATAAAAATTATTTTGAATTTGCAACCTGGTGGAGGTTAGTATAGATGGACTAATACAACAAGTCCCACACACTGCTACAAGCCGAAGCCAAAATATTTTTTCAGAGCTAGATGCAGATAAAAATTATTTTGAATTTGCAACCTGGTGGAGGTTAGTATAGATGGACTAATAGAACAAGTCCCACACACTGCTACAAGCCGAAGCCAAAATATTTTTTCAGAGCTAGATGCAGATAAAAATTATATTGAATTTGCAACCTGGTGGAGGTTAGTATAGATGGACTAATAGAACAAGTCCCACACACTGCTACAAGCCGAAATATTTTTTCAGAGCTAGATGCAGATAAAAATTATTTTGAATTTGCAACCTGATGGAGGTCAGTATAGATGGACTAATAGAACAAGTCCCACACACTGCTACAAGCCGAAATATTTTTTCAGAGCTAGATTCAGATAAAAATTATTTTGAATTTGCAACCTGGTGGAGGTTTGTATAGATGCACTAATAGAACAAGTCACAGACACTGCTACAAGCCGAAATATTTTTTCAGAGCTAGATGCAGATAAAAATTATATTGAATTTGCAACCTGGTGGAGGTTAGTTTAGATGGACTAATAGAATGATGCTATGCCCAATAGATTTTACTTCACTAGGTGCAGTAAAAAAAAATTGTATTCTATACACAGGTGGTGTAGCTTGAACCACAGATAGGCTACTCCACTGACTAACACACTCTGCAATAGGCCAAAAAGGATTTGCTTTGCTAGATTTAGCCAAATGCTGTGAAAAAAACTTGCACAGCACTAAAACAGACCTGCCTGGCAAAAAGTGATAGGAACTGATGTAACCTAGCCCTCAAAAGGACTGCAATTACAATTAGTCTTTACTCCCAACCTATCTATTTAAGAGCACAGACCTGCCTGATAAAAGTCGTAGGAAATGCTGTAACCTAGTCCTTAAAAGGACTGCAATCACAACTATTCCCTACTCCCAAGCTATCTGTAGATTTGTGCGAAAATTGGCTTCAAATTAACAAAGTATAGCGCACACAGCAACAGCGGTGCCGTCTAACACGCAGCTGCAGCAGTGAGAAAATGGTGGCGACGGGGAAAATGGCTGGGTCTTATAGGGCAAGGACATGTGACATACACTGCCAATGACACATGCCCTTGCTTGTGTGAAAAAAAGCAGTTCGCTCCGTGTGTGCGCTGCTGATAGGCTGACAGATTGCACCTCCCCACTGTAAATGCGGGAAAGAGAAAAAAAAATGGAGATCTTCATTATTTCTGCAGAGATCCATCCCCTGCCCCTTCCCCCACCCCGCTGTACACTCAAACTGTGTATTAACATTAATTTTCAGCATTACTGAGAAAAAAATCCAGTTATGATTAGTGTTGAGCCACCCCCGTAGTGTTCGAGTTCGGTTCGGTTCGTCGAACACCCGTGTGTTCGCCGAACTGTTCGTCGAACTGTTCGTCGAACACCTTCGAACACCGTTAAAACCAATGGCAGGCAAACAAAAACACATAGAAACACATAGAAAACACATTCAAAGGTGTCCAAAAGCTGACAAACTGCTCTGAAGACACAACTAACACATGGAAAAGTGACAAGTACATATAGTCATGCGAAAAGAAAAGAGGTGGAGGAGTAAAAGGAGGGGGAGACACAGATATAGGCATGTCATGCCCTTCTAAAATCCAAAAAGTGAGAAGCCGACACGTTCAGTCCGCTCCTGCCCGTGCCACCTCCGTGTCGCCGGGTTTGTGCCAAAGCCGCGGTGAACCCTGACGGCCAGCCCCCCTCTCCCAATACTGGTGCCTGTCCGCTGGTGGGTCGAGCGAGCCTCCCTGTGGTGGAGGCAGCTCTAAGCTTTTTAATTTAAATTGTCTCTCTAATTTGAATGAATACACTTTAAATCCATTTACAAGGATCTATTGGAGGGCAAGTCTCATGCCATCAGCCGCGTAATTCCAGCACCAGTAGCGTCCACTAAAGCTGCTGCAGTTAAAAAGCTTTTATAAGGATCGAGCTCGGCTGTCCACCGCAAGGCATCCTACTGCGAGTCCCAGCCCCTATGCCTTGGGGTGCCTCTTGATGCTCTTCACTGAGTATCCCGTGGTCCCGAAGCATTTCCTTTGAAAAAATTAAGTGTCAAAACTACAGGTGGTGTAGCTTGCTTAACAGCTGGGATAATCCGCTGACTAGCAGACACTGCTACTAGGCACAAAGTATTTCCTGGGCTAGATGCAGTTAAAAATTTGTAATTAGATACTCTCGTTGGATGCTGAGAAAGCATTCCATAGAGTCTCCTGGCACGCCATATATGATTCTCTTAAAAAGCTTGGGGTAGGGGTCTAGGGGACCCTTTTATAGCCAAAATCACGGCCCTGTATCGCAATACGTCACCTAGGCTGAAGATAAATGGAACTGTATTACCCTAAGGGCTCGGTTGCTACAGAGGTATTGCACCTCACTCAGAGGTGTGATATCTCACTCTCAGGTAAGGATGGAGTGTGGATCAGGACCCGACACCTGCATGCATTACACCACATTGCCGTGGGGCAGGGCGACCAATATGCCCCTGAGATGGACACGACAGTCCCTGTCCCTGGCTGGAGTGGGGGGAGGGAACACTGAGGAAGGGGAACCCTGTAGTGCAGGAGCAGGGAGGAAGCAGTTCCTGGGTGCATTGAGAAGGGAGTATAAAAGGTGGGCACCATCTTAGTTCAGTGCAGAGAAGTCTGAGCAGAAGTGGCAGGGAGCAGGGGCTCTGCATGAGCTCTGCTCCGGAGGCGGGCCTAGTAACAGAGGCCCAGGCCTGGAAGAGGGAGAAGGAAGGAAGAGGAGCGGAGAAGGCTGCAGGAACGAGGAATGAAGGGATCCCAGGGGTGCGGACGGGCGAGTCGCCACCGCACGCCCGAATCCACCTGCGTGGAGGGGTCAGGCCAAAGGGGGAGACCGGTCCCCGAAACTAGTGGAGGCAGGAAACGACCCTCAGCTAGAAACCGGAGGCTGTGACATTTTATGTGGCGCAGCCCCTCGCTACACCCGCTAGGAAGGCACCACATAGGGTCAGGGAAACTGGCGCCAAGTTTACCAAGAGGAGGCCCGAGGCAGCCGGACAGAAGGGTTGGTAAGAAAGGCCAGACAAAGGACACACAAAGGGGGTCCTGTGAAGCGCTCCAAAGTTATCTGGGAGTTGTCTGAGCCCCTCACCTGGTGAGCACAGTACGACGTGGGCAGCCGTTACCTGCAGACGTGGTCTGGATAATAAGAACTGTGAGTAAAGGCCCTGGACTGCATCACTGACTCCGTGTCATTACTGCTGCTGCCCTGCACCATCACCCCCATCCTCCGCATACACTGCCCTGAAGCTATACTCCTCCCGTGGGGAGTTATGCTACGCTCTGCTGCACCCACAACACCAGCCTCAGCGGTCTGCCCTGGAGCGGCGGTTCACTCTGACCGCAATCCACGGGTGGCGTAGTCGGACATTTAAACATCAAAACCACATAAATAGTTCCGCCACTGGTTTGACCGCCCTGAGCCACGGAACCGGGTCGCCGCCACGGAGACTACAACCATCAGCGTCTACCAAAAAGGGTCCGGCTCCGGGTGTCCCAAGGCCCAGGGGGCGCGTCAGAACATTTTCATCACCTTTCACAATCACCAATGGGACAAGGCAGGGATGTCCTCTGTCCCCTCTCTTATACATCCTAGTGACGGAGCACCTGCTCTCATCAATTCCCCATAACCCCAATATTAGGTGGATTGAGGTGGGAGGCACCAAGTACAAGTGCTCTCTATTTGCTGATGATGTCCTAGTATATATCACTCAATCACATATATCCATCCATGCTGTTATGGCTGAAATAGATCACTTTGTTACATGGTCAAATTTTAAAATCAATGCAGCGAAGTCTGAGGCCCTCGATGTCTCCCTCCCCAAATCCATATAGGATTCCATCCAGTCCAACTTTCCTTTTGCCTGGCCCTCACAGGGTATCAAATACTTAGGAATTCCTATTCATAGAGACCTCTCCCATCTATGTTATCTTAATTTTGGGCCCTTTATTGAACAACTCCATACAGACCACGGTTGGCAAGTTAGAACTGTAAGATTCACTACATGAACCACTGGTGTTTTGTGGAAAAGCACATGTACACTGTGTTCCAAATTATTATGCAAAAAGTGTTTAGGAGTGATAAGGGAAGAATTTGTTTGTTTGTCAGTTAAACTCATTGATGGTGATGTGTGTCAGGGCTCTTTATATCACTGTAAGCAATTGCAGACAACTGTGCTAATTAGCTTGGCAGGTGTGTCCAATGAAAGGCAAGACTACTTAAGAAGGCTCTCTCACATTATTAAGCAGCCTACATTTTCTGCCAAAATGGGAAAGAAAAAGGATGTGTCGGCTGCTGAGAAGCAACAAATTGTGGAGTGTTTAGGTCAAGGCATGACTACAATCAACATTGTGCGATGATCAGGATGAAGTGTCTTGGCAATCAAGAAGTATGTAGCTGATTCACAGTACACACGTGTGCGTGCTGATAAGGGCAAATTGAGGACTCTTTCCTACAGGCAATTACGTCAGGTTGAAAGAGCAGCGGCAAAAAAGCCTTGTCATAGCAGCAGACAAGTTTTTGAAGCTGCTGGTGCCTCCAACGTCCCCCGAACAACAAGATGCAGGGTCCTTCAGAGGTTTGCAGCTGTGCATACGCCATCCTGTCGACCTCCTCTATCCACTTCACAAAAGCAGAAACGGCTCCAGTGGGCCAAACATTACATGAAGACTGATTTCAAAACTGTTTTGTTCACGGATGAGTGCCGTGCAGCACTCGATGGTCCAGATGGATGGAGTAGAGGATGGCTGGTTGATGGACACCCCACGCAAACACGGCTACAGCGCCAACAAGGAGGAGGTGGAGTAATGTTTTGGGCTGGAATCATGGGGAGAGAGATTGTCGGCCCCTTTAGGATCCCTGAAGGCGCTAAAGATGAACTCCATAATGTATGTGGATTTTCTCAAACAGCACTTCCTGCCATGGTTCAAGAAGAAGAACCGTGTATTTCACAGCAAGATCATTTTTTTGCATGATAATGCACCATCTCATGCTGCACATAAAACATCTGCATCTCTGGCTGATATGGGCATAAAAGGGGACAAACTTATGGTGTGACCCCCATGCTCCCCTGACCTCTACCCCATTCAGAACCTCTGGAGCATCATCAAAAGGAGTGTCTATGATGGCGGGAGGCAGTTCACATCTAAGCAAGAGCTCTGGGAGGGTATTCTGTCCTCATGCAAAACAATTGAAGCAGAAACCATCCAAAACCTGACAAATTCAATGGACGAGAGAGTTCAGAAGCTCCTTGCGAACAAGGGGTCCTATGTGAAAATGTAACATCACCTAGAATAAAGTTTTGAGTTGAAAACTGTTTGATTTCAGTTTCTAATAACCTGCTAATGCTTATAATTTCAAAAATGACCATTTTTTTGGTCTTTATTAAAATGAAAAGGTTGATCGAAAAGTTTGGCGGATCTAAGAGTGTGGCAACCCAGTAGTCATGATTACTTCGAATTCTGACAATCTGAGGGTCATGTTGCAGGTAGTGCAGCAAGAAGGCACTTATGTGTCTTGCGCATCTCGGAGCCCCAAAATTATTTTCCGGGCTAGATGCAGCTAAAAATTATTATTAATTTTAAATCTGGTGGAGTTTAGTATAGATGGCCTAATAGGATCAGTGCTGCACACTGCTACAAAGCCCAAATTATTTTCCAGCCAAGATACAGATAAACATGATTAGTAATTTGAAAGCTTAAAACGGTTGGTAGGGTGATTTTAACCAATCATCAAGCTTTTACTCTCCCCAGGATGACACAGGGGTAGAAAAGTCGTTTCGGATCCATGATTTGTTCATCTTTATGAACGTGAGTCTGTCTACATTATCAGTGGATAGCCGCGTGCGCTTATCTGTCAGCACACCACCAGCAGCGCTGAACACACGTTCAGACAGAACGCTGGCTGCGGGGCATGACAAGATCTCCAAGGCGTAAGTGGCTAGCTCCGGCCATTTATCCAGATTGGAAGCCCAAAAAGAGCAAGGGTCCAGTGACACAGTCATGGCTTCAATGTTTACTTGGAGATACTCCTGTACCATCGTCTCTAGGCGTTGACTATGTGTCAGACTTCTTGTCTCCTGTGGCCTTGCAAAGGATGGGCTAAAAAAGTGGTGAAATGATTCCGCAAAATTGATGTTACCAGCAGATACTGTGGTTCTGTTACGGTTTGAGTGCTGAACACTTGACGGTCCCACGGTTGGCAAGTTGGAACTGTGAGATTCACGACGTGCACCACTGGTGTTTTGTGGAAAAGCACATGTAAGATTCTGCAACAGTCTCTGCTGATACTCCTGCATGCGTGCATCCCTTTCTATGGCAGGAATAATTTCTGCAAATTTACTTTTGTACCGGGGATCTAACAGTGTGGCAACCCAGTAGTCAGGATTATTTCTAATTCTCACAATTCGAGGGTCATGTTGCAGGTAGTGCAGCAAGAAGGCACTCATGTGTCTTGCGCATCCAGGAGCACCAAGTCCCTGTTGTGTTGGTGGCGAGGTAACAATCATGCTTCCTTCCTCTGTCCTCTCCCCCCAACCTCGCACAACAGAAATGTGATCAAGGTCTCCCTCATCTGATGAGTCTTCCATCAGTTCGTCCTCCACTTCTTCCTGGGCTCCTGCACCTTCCTCACTAGTTTGGCTGCTACCATGCGCCCTGGTAAAACCATCTCCCCCACCCTCACATGCCTGCCGCCTTGGTGCTGCCGACCGTCTGGACCTTGCAGATGTTAGCCTTTCCGCATACAACTCCTCCTCCTCTACTTCCTCCACCTCCTCTTGTGCCACCACCTGACTCCGAATTCTGTTTAACATGTGCTCCAGCATGTAAATCACCGGAATAGTCATGCTGATAATGGCATCGTCAGCACTAAACATCTTCGTCGCCATTTCAAAACTGTGCAGAAGGGTGCATAGGTCCCTGATCTGAGACCACTCCTCCAGCGTGATTTGCCCCACCTCTGGATCTCGTTGGCCCAGGCTATACGTCAGAACGTATTGCACCAGGGCTTGTCGGTGCTGCCACAGTCGCTGCAACATGTGAGACAACCATTCATGAAATTGGTTCTCCAGAGCTGACCACAACTCCTCAGCTGTGTGACTCACATTTCCCAGACATTTCAAAGTAAAAACCGCCTGATGACGTTGAGCCCTACTGCCAGCATAGTAAGGAGGTGTGCAGGATCCCTTCTGCGCAGTTAGAAAGCTTGTGGCATGACCAGACAGGCTTTGGGTGCAGGTGGAAGACCGAGAGGAGGTTGAGGAGGCAGAAGCAGTGGAGGAACTTTGACATAAAGAGGATTGACGCACAACTCGTGGGGACGGCAAGACTTGGACAGCAGCCCCTTGTCTTGCTGTCACCATAGTTACCTAGTGCCCAGTCAGCGACATGTAACGCCCCTGTCCATGCCTACTCGTCCAAGTGTCTGTGGTGAAATGCACCCTGTCACACATAGAGTTTCTCAAAGAAGCGGTGATGTTGTATGCGACATGCTGGTGGAGCGCAGGCACACCTTTCTTTGAGAAGTAGTGCCGACTGGGCATCTGGTACTGGTGCACTGCGACGGACATAAGGTCTCGAAAATCCTCTGTGTCCACCAGGCGGAAAGGCAGCATTTCTGTAGCCAAGAGCTTGCAGATGGTGAAATTCAACCTCTTAGCTTTCTCATGGCTAGGAGGAAATGGTCTTTTACTTGTCCACATCTGAGGGACCGAGGGCTGGCTATTGTGCTTAGACGGGGTTGATAAGGGTGTCCCCGGCAAACTGCCGGTCTGTGAGGAAGATGCAGGCGGACATGTTAGGTTGCCTTGATCCAAAGGTGGTGCTATCGATGTCGGACAGCGCTCAACACCAGCTGGTGTTACCACCTCCAAAGAAAATGATGACCTGCCAATCACGCTGGCTGTTGCGGGTAAAGAGGTGGCAGGTCTGCGCCCCAAAACAGGTGTGACTGCTGTCCCCCCAGACACAGAGGATGAAGAGGCTGCGGATGCACAAGATATGGCAGACGGTGGTTGGCCCGGCCGGCTAGGTCGCATTGTAGCACACTGAGCTTCCCACTGCAACTTATGCTTCATGTCCATGTGCCGGTTCATGCATGAAGTACTCAAACTATGTATTTTTTGGCCTCTACTTAGCTTTTGCTGACAAATGTTACAGATAACACGAGTTGGGTCATCTTTATCGATCTGAAAAAATGCCCAGGCTATGCAAGGCTTAGCACCCATGCGACCTGAAGAGCCACAACGACTTGTGGTGAGAGGCAGAGTTGTGTTTGAGGATGCAGTTGTTGACGTGCTTCCAGTACTACGTCTCTGTCCAGGAAGGCGCAACCTGACCTCGTCGTCACTAGCATCTTCCTCCACCTCCTCTGCTGACCTCATCTCTTGGCTGACTGTGGGTTGACAGTAAGTGGGATCTCCAACCTCATCATCATCACCCTGTGCGTTATCACACCCGTCGTCCTCAGAGCCAACCTGTTCCTGCCTTGACAAAAAACTAAAGTTGTCGCTCCAATCAGGTATTTGAGTCTCATCATCATCTTCCTCATTGTCTCCACCAACAGGAGTTACAGTTTGGGAATGAGGGTCTACATTATGGTCAGAACCTTCTGCGTCTGGTCCTGGATCCGACTCATAAAGATTCTGGGCATCAGTGCAGATCATTTCCTCGTCTGGATTCACAGAAGCGCTGGAGTCGACCTCTGATTCCCAGGCTATAGTATGAGTAAACAGCTCTGCAGACTCAACCATCTGTTCTACCTCATACTCAGACGGGCAGCTGGAGATTTGGGAGCTGTGAGGAAGCAAGTGCGATTGGGGTGACACCTTTGAGGACTGGAGTATTTGTGATGTTGAAGTTGATGTGGAGGAGAGCCCACTTAAAGGAGCACTTGATATCCGTTGAAGCACCTGCTGTTTTTGTGCCTCATCTGGAATTTGTAGCGATTGGCGTGGCCGTAAGAAAGGGATCTTATCACATTGTCCGCTAAAAGAAGTAGACATTTTAGTTTGGCTGGAAGATGGTCTTTCTTCTGCAGATGTTACTGTTGCTTTAACACCTACCCCACGGACACAACCTTTTTTCCCCTTCCCAACACGCCTATTCCCCTTTCCACCAGCAGCAGGCCTTTTTCCACTCATTTTGGTGGTTAACTAATTCACAACTCTGGAGTTGTTTGCACAAAAAAACAATGGATGAAAACCGAGCAGAGCTGAGTGGCCAAACTGTGGTATTAGGCCAAAACTATTGGCTGGGTTAGATGCAGAAAAAAATTATATTCAATTTGCAACCTGATGGAGGTCTGTATAGATGGACTAATAGAGAAAGTCCCACACACTGCTAGAAGGCCAAATATTTTTTCAGAGCTAGATGCAGAAAAAAATTATATTCAGTTTGCAACCTGATGGAGGTCAGCATAGATGGATTAATAGAACAAGTCCCACACACAGCTAGAAGCCCAATATTTTTTCAGAGGTAGATGCAGAAAAAAATATATTCAGTTTGCAACCTGATGGAGGTCAGTATAGATGGACTAATACAACAAGTCCCACACACAGCTAGAAGCCCAATATTTTTTCAGAGCTAGATGCAGAAAAAAATTATATTCAATTTGCAACCTGATGGAGGTCAGTATAGATGGACTAATAGAGAAAGTCCCACACACTGCTAGAAGGCCAATTATTTTTTCAGAGCTAGATGCAGATAAAAATTATTTTTAATTTGCAACCTGATGGAGGTCAGTATAGATGGACTAATAGAGAAAGTCCCACACACTGCTAGAAGGCCAAATATTTTTTCAGAGCTAGATGCAGAAAAAAATTATATTCAATTTGCAACCTGATGGAGGTCAGTATAGATGGACTAATAGAACAAGTCCCACACACTGCTAGAAGCCCAATATTTTTTCAGAGCTAGATGCAGAAAAAAATTATATTCAATTTGCAACCTGATGGAGGTCAGTATAGATGGATTAATAGAACAAGTCCCACACACTGCTAGAAGGCCAAATATTTTTTCAGAGGTAGATGCAGAAAAAATTATATTCAGTTTGCAACCTGATGGAGGTCTGTATAGATGGATTAATAGAACAAGTCCCACACACAGCTACAAGCCCAATATTTTTTCAGAGGTAGATGCAGAAAAAAATATATTCAGTTTGCAACCTGATGGAGGTCAGTATAGATGGACTAATAGAGAAAGTCCCACACACTGCTAGAAGGCCAAATATTTTTTCAGAGCTAGATGCAAAAAAAAAATTATATTCAATTTGCAACCTGATGGAGGTCAGTATAGATGGACTAATAGAATGATGCTATGCCCAAAAGATTTTACTTCACTAGGTGCAGTAAAAAAATTGGTATTCTATACACAGGTGGTATATCTTGCAACACAGATAGGCTACTCCACTGACTAACACACTCTGCAATAGGCCAAAAAGGATTAGCTTTGCTAGATTCAGCCAAATGCTGTGAAAAAAACTTGCACAGCACTGGCACAGACCTGCCTGGCAAAAACTGATAGGAACTGATGTAACCTAGTCCTGAAAAGGACTGCAATTACAATTAGTCTTTACTCCCACAACCTATCTATTTAAGAGCACAGACCTGCCTGATAAAAGTCGTAGGAAATGCTGTAACCTAGTCCTTAAAAGGACTGCAATCACAACTATTCCCTACTCCCAAGCTATCTGTATATTTGTGCGAAAATTGGCTTGAAATTAACAAGGTATAGCGCACACAGCAACAGCGGTGCCGTCTAACACGCAGCTGCAGCAGTGAGAAAATGGTGGCGACAGGGAAAATGGCTTGGTCTTATAGGGCAAGGACATGTGACATACACTGCCAATGACACATGCCCTTGCTTGTGTGAAAAAAAGCACTTCGCTCTGTGTGTGCGCTGCTGATAGGCTGACAGATTGCACCTCCCCACTGTAAATGCGGGAAAGAGAAAAAAAAATGGAGATCTTCATTATTCCTGCAGAGATCCATCCCCTGCCCCTCCCCCCACCCCGCTGTACACTCAAACTGCGTATTAACATTAATTTTCATCATTACTGAGAAAAAATCCAGTTATGATTTTGGTGCACGAACAGTTATCGAACATAACCTCGAACAGCCGAATTTTTTTCAAATTGTTCGTGTTCGCCGAACGGCTCGAACACCGCCCAAAACAGCTCGAATTTGAGATTGGCGAACAGTTCGAGTCGAACAACGCTCATCTCTAATAGTGAGTGCAGCTCTAGAGTATAATACAGGATGGAACTCAGGATCAGTACAGGATCAGTAATGTAATGTACAGACCAAAAGTTTGGACACACCTCATTTAAAGATTTTTCTGTATTTTCTTGACTATGAAAATTGTACATTCACACTGAGGGCATCAAAACTATGAATTAACACATGTGGAATTATATACTTAGCAAAAAAGTGTGAAACAACTGAAAATATGTCTTATATTCTAGGTTCTTCAAAGTAGCCACCTTTTGCTTTGATGACTGCTTTGCACACTCTTGGCATTCTCTTGATGAGCTTCAAGAGGTAGTCACCGGAAATGGTCTTCCAACAATCTTGAAGGAGTTCCCAGAGATGCTGAGCACTTGTTGGCCCTTTTGCCTTCACTCTGGGGTCCAGCTCACCCCAAACCAGCTCTTCATTCTCTATGGAACTGTTAGAAATAGCTGAGCACTGTACTCTTTCTTCAGCCATCTCATAGCCAATGAATGGGGCAGAGTTTGAGCATTGAGCATTCAGCACTCCATTGTCAGTCCTTCAGTAATTAGCAGCTTCTGGGAATATCCCTTTAGATTTTTGTCATGTCAACTCATTTGTCAATCACATGCAATTTAGAAATGATTTAGCAGATTAATAGTAACATGAGAGATACCAGCAGAATGGAGTCTTACAGGCTATGACCATGAGGTAAAAAGTATGCATATTAGAATTTGTGCAGAACTGAAGAAACTCTTGCAAGTGTCGGCTAGAAGTGGATACTACCCCATAAGTCCTTGTCCATCCCTTTTAATAAGTCTTGCAACGAGAGTCGGACATTGCCATCTAGGATAGCGTCCTTCCCAGATGGGATTTGCAGGACCGTTTCTTTTGTTCTGACACAGAGAGATAATGTACAACAAATTAACAGATAATCCTTTTATATGTAACTCTGAAAACTGGATGTTCCAGATCAGGGTGAAGTGTTCTGACAAACACCTGGAGGCCGGTGACTTTTACTCTGGTATTTCAGATTAGGATCCAAAGTCCTCAGTGGCCGGGGTCAGCACTGTCATTCTAAATGTGTCATCAGGATCATCCTTAAAGGAGCAGTACTAAACTGGTTTTCTATTCTAAGTCAGTGGGGAAATAATGGAGCAATAAGTGCAGATGTGCAGTAATATGACGTACAGCAGCCCATAAAACAGGTAAAAAACTTAATCTACATTATGTAAGTATATGGGTTATTGTCTTATAAATGCAATTATTTCAGGATCCCAGTAGGAAAATGAAAAAGAAAAAAAAAGTCCAGAAAGCCCATCTAGTTATATGTTTATCAAAATAACAATTAAAATGTAACGAATTGTAAAACTATAATAAAACTGAAGGGAGTTTTCAAGGCTAAAATAAAGTTTTTACAGTGCGTCTGTCATACTGCAGATAGCTGAATCCTGACAGTGTACATTGTGCTCAAGTGAACGCCCCCCTGAGGAAGCATTACCGCAAAAACTCGCGTTTTGGGAGTCCACCCTGAAGAGCCACCAGTGCAGGAGACAAATTGCTAATAATTAACTTATATGATAGACACTAGTCTGGTTGTTCATGATAATAATTGTATATGTGCATGATGCTATACAGCATGAGCTCTAATAGTTGATATCCTCTATGCTGTGGATGTTGTGTTTCACTATATGCTGGTATTTTTTCAATGTCAATTTTATTGGTATCAACTGTTGTCATTAATTAGGTGGTCAAATAGATACCTCTATTTATCGACTTTTGGTCACCACTATTTCTGTTGATACCAATTACTTTGTGTAGCTATGTGCATAGAGCTTACTCCTACTATTGCGACCTGTTAGGTCTGTGCAGTAAATAGAGCATGAATATTGTGACAACACAGCTTCTTATCTTAATCAGCCAGACGTCTAGATTTGTTAAGCCAAGAGAAATGCACTGTTGTGTTTGTGTTGACTTTAGAACTTATGTGTGTTTCTTTGGTGGGTCAAGAAGGACAGAACAGTATTTGTATAACCCTGAATGTTGTCTTCTCTGTGTTCTGAAACAATGATGTTTGTTACTATGCTAATTGCATATTATACTAAAGCTAGGTAGATGTTTATATACAAGAGCCCCCTGCTATACCAACTATGTAAATTGATTAAAGGCTCAAACAATGAGACCTGAGCCCTGTGCAATAATACCCTCCCTAACCCTTGCCCTGTGGATGTGTACTTGGAAGAACAAATGTGAACTATTTAAGGAACCTATGCCTCTGTAGCAGGCAGATTTGAAATAGAAAATTGAAAGAGACTTTACAAGGAGAATCAAAGATCAGACTCTCTTCAGACCATCAGCTTGGTAGCATGGCTTTATCCAAAGAGACACAGATTTAGATTCTACATGATTCCTTTCTAAGGGTATACGGCCCTGACTGGAAGGATACGGATCTGCTCCATTGACCATCAGAGAACCCATGGATACATTTGGGGAGACCAGGTTAGGTCGATGAAGTCACCTGACCCCATGGATATGTTATTTAGGGATGCCAGGTGGGACCCTCCGGTCTCCTGGAACCCATGGAAACTCTCGGAGAGGCCAGGGTGGGACCCGCAGGTCTCTTGGCCTTGTACATCGATGAACTGTCAGCTTCCTAAACTTTCCGCTACCTCCTTTCTGTGGGGGCCCACCAAAAGCGGGGGGTGGGGGGGGGCACTGGTTGAGGTAGTTGGCCTTGGAAGTCCCAAAGTTGCAGCTGATCTATTCTCGGCGAGCCAGCGGAAGGGTGAGACTGTGTAATATTGTACCATCTCGGGTATTTGCTGGGACTGTTCTATGTGTTTATCGTCCGTTTGGTGGTTCAATAAAATATTGCCACACTATTTTACCCTCACCCTGTTGTCTGAGTAGTATTACGCCCACGGAAGACCCAGGGTATTCACAAATATGTTACCTTCCCATTTGTCTCCTGCCACGGGATGGCACTCACAGCTTCAACACTCGGGTTTTTACTTCACTGGTATTTCTGTGACTTGCTTTGTATGTAATTTTTTTATATTTGACTTAATCAATTAATTTTTTAGCGTGTAACGTGTTCTCCTTTTTTTTCTATGTTGCTCATGTGGTTGTCATATGGCCTCAAGTAAGCAATTTGCTTTTTTGTGGTCACGTGCTAACTAGCCAATTTTCTTGCCTTTCTCAATGGATATACATGGATATTTCAACATGAATTCCATTTCTCAAACCACAGGTTTGAACAGAATCTATGATGCACAGAGAAATAGACGAGAAGATGACTATAAATTAAATAGGCAGAAACTCCGGCACTGCTGCCACATCTGTGCGATAATTCAGAACGGAAGCAAAACATGTCAAAAAATGATACCCGACAACCAGATGTGGCGGTGCACAGCCCATAGAAGTGAAGTGTTAAAGCATGATAATGGAGAATGAAAAAGAGCGGCACTCACCACTGGTCGTCACATGAAGAGAGAAGACATGAAGGGATGAATGAGCAACCGGGGTTTCACATAAATTACACTTCTTCTGTCTCTCAGCTGTCGCTCATTCATCCTTTCATGTCTCCTCTCCTCATGTGACGACCTTAATAAAGTTGCAGATATTTCACATACCAGTGGTGAGTGCCATTCTTTTTCATTTTTTCATTTAACATTATCATGTACAGTACAGACCAAAAGTTTGGACACACCTTCTCATTTAAAGATTTTTCTGTATTTTCATAACTATGAAAACTGTACATTCACACTGAAGGCATCAAAACTATGAATTAACACATGTGGAATTATATACTTAACAAAAAAGTGTGAAACAACTGAAAATATGTCTTATATTCTAGGTTCTTCAAAGTAGCCACCTTTTGCTTTGATGACTGCTTTGCACACTCTTGGCAATCTCTTGATGAGCTTCAAGAGGTAGTCACCGGAAATGGTCTTCCAACAATCTTGAAGGAGTTCCCAGAGATGCTTAGCACTTGTTGGCCCTTTTGCTTCACTCTGCGGTCCAGCTCACCCCAAACCATCTCGATTGGGTTCAGGTCTGGTGACTGTGGAGGCCAGGTCATTTGGCGTAGCACCCTATCACTCTATTTCTTGGTCAAATAGCCCTTACACAGCCTGGAGGTGTGTTTGGGGTCATTGTCCTGTTGAAAAATAAATGATGGTCCAACTAAACGCAAACCGGATGGAATAGCATGCCGCTGCAAGATGCTGTGGTAGTCATGCTGGTTCAGTATTCCTTCAATTTTTAATAAATCCCCAACAGTGTCACCAGCAAAGCGCCCCCACACCATCACACCTCCTCCTCCATGCTTCACGGTGGGAACCAGGCATGTAGAGTCCATCCGTTCACCTTTTCTGCGTCGCACAAAGACACGGTGGTTGGAACCAAAGATCTCAAATTTGGACTCATCAGACCAAAGCACAGATTTCCACTGGTCTAATGTCCATTCCTTGTGTTCTTTAGCCCAAACAAGTCTCTTCTGCTTGTTGCCTGTCCTTAGCAGTGGTTTCCTAGCAGCTATTTTACCATGAAGGCCTGCTGCACAAAGTCTCCTCTTAACAGTTGTTGTAGAGATGTGTCTGCTGCTAGAACTCTGTGTGCCATTGACCTGGTCTCTAATCTGAGCTGCTGTTAACCTGCGATTTCTGAGGCTGGTGACTCAGATAAACTTATCCTCAGAAGCAGAGGTGACTCTTGGTCTTCCTTTCCTGGAGCGGTCCTCATGTGAGCCAGTTTCTTTGCAGCACTTGATGGTTTTTGCAACTGCACTTGGGGACACTTTCAAAGTTTGCCAATTTTTCGAACTGACTGACCTTCATTTCTTAAAGTAATGATGGCCACTCGTTTTTCTTTACTTAGCTGCTTTTTTCTTGCCATAATACAAATTCTAACAGTCTATTCAGTAGGACTATCAGCTGTGTATCCACCTGACTTCTGCACAACACAACTGATGGTCCCAACGCCATTTATAAGGCAAGAAATCCAACTTATTAAACCTGACAGGACACACCTGTGAAGTGAAAACCATTTCCGGTGACTACCTCTTGAAGCTCATCAAGAGAATGCCAAGAGTGTGCAAAGCAGTCATCAAAGCAAAAGGTGGCTACTTTGAACAACCTAGAATATAAGACATATTTTCAGTTGTTTCACACTCTTTTGTTAAGTATATAATTCCACATGTGGTAATTCATAGTTTTGATGCCTTCAGTGTGAATGTACAATTTTCAAAGTCATGAAAATACAGAAAAATCTTTAAATGAGAAGGTGTGTCCAAACTTTTGGTCTGTACTGTATATAAATTAAGAAAGCCCTTTTGAGAGAGACTTGGGATGAATAGATGGAAGGATGGATGAATAGGTGGAAACAAGGCTGGATAGGTGGAAGAGAGGAAGAATAACTGAATAGGTGGAAGAGAGGAAGAAAGGTTGGATTGGTGGAAGAAACGAATGATGGATAGGAGGAAGGATGGATGGATAAATGGAAGAGAGAAATGAAAGAAGGATGGATGGGTTGAAGAGAAGAAGGATGAATTGACAAAAGGACGGCAGGATGGAAGGATAGGTAGAAGAGCGAAAGGAAGAATGATGAATTGGTGTATAAGAGGAAAGCTGAATGATGCATAGGTGGAAGGGAGGAAGGATGAATAGTTGGAAGGATGAATAGATGGAAGGGTGGATAGGTAGAAGGATGGGTAGGTGGAAGGAAGGGAGAATGGATGGGTAGGTGGAAGGGAGAGAGGATGGATGGGTAGGTGGAAGGGAGGGAGGATGGATGGATGGGTAGGTGGAAGGCAGGATGGATGGGTAGGTGGGAGGGAGGATGGATGGATGGGTAGGTAGGTGGAAGGGAGGATGGATGGGTAGGTAGGTGGAAGGGAGGATGGATGGGTAGGTGGGAGGGAGGGAGGATGGATGGATGGGTAGGTGGAAGGGAGGAAGAATGGATGGGTAGGTGGGAGGGAGGATGGATGGGTAGGGGGAAGGGAGGGAGGATGGATGGGTAGGGGGAAGGGAGGGAGGATGGATGGGTAGGGGGAAGGGAGGGAAGATGGATGGGTAGGTGGAAGGGAGGGAGGATGGATGGATGGGTAGGTGGAAGGGAGGATGGATGGGTTGGTGGAAGGGAGGGAGGATGGATGGATGGGTAGGTGGAAGGGAGGATGGATGGGTAGGTGGAAGGGAGGGAGACAGGATGGATGGGTAGGTGGAAGGGAGGATGGATGGGTAGGGGGAAGGGAGGGAGGATGGATGGGTAGGTGGAAGGGAGGGAGAATGGATGGATGGGTAGGTGGAAGGGAGGATGGATGGGTAGGTGGAATGGAGGGAGGGAGGATGGATGGGTAGGTGGAAGGGAGGAAGGATTGATGGGTAGGTGGAAGGGAGGATAGATAGGTGGAAGAGAGAAAGGAAGGATGGGCATGGATTACATCACGTTACGCTCTCGGGTGAGCATTTTGTCTGGGGTTTCTCTCTGAATATTGTTTTTTGTTTCTTTGGTATTCTGTCCAGCGATGTCCATCTTTTTTACCATTCACAATACCACAGAAGTAAAACAAAATTCAAAGTTTCTTATGTTAGACTCTCGTCTGAATATACATGGAGGGCACGCCTGGTTACTGTTTTCAGCTCCACACATAATACAGCTGTGTGTACAATGTTCTTCTCTCTCACCTTTCCACTTCTTGTCGCTAAGTTTCCTCTCATTCCTTCTTCTCGTGGGTGGAAAACGTTGACATTTGTGCTTCCTCTGAAGCTTTTACATTTTGTATGTAAGAATAGAATATTTTTTTTTGTGTCTATATAAAGACATTTTCCAAATATTGCAGCCTGTGGTGTCTGAATCATTGAGGATATTATTGTGGAAAGTGACAATGTAACTCGTCGGGTTTCCATGGAAACAATGTTTTTGACCCAGTAATAACAATTTACCTGTGTGCTTATTTAGTCATTTTTTTCCATCTTTCTTTATTTTTATTTTCAAGGTCATATCGTGGCCCGGGGCGTTCAGCTTTCTGGTTTGTGTACTGCCACGCCATGTGCAATCTGATGAGGTTTTATTTTTTGGGAATTTAATCTGCACTTAAAGAGAACCTGTCACCAGAAATAACTTGCTCTGCTATGGCTGGATAAGCTTGTATAATAATCTAGAGCTGCATTCTGAAATGTTGCAGGCTGCACAGCTGAAATCTCCCAGCATTCCCTGCTGGTTCAATGAATGAATGAATGGAGCTCCTTGCACAATCTTCTAAAAAGTTGCAAATATGTCAGACTTGCATAACATCACTTGGAAAATGGAAGGAAATCTGCACCCAAAATTTGCAACTTTTTAAAAAGTCGCTATTAATGAATCTGTTGAAAACATCTGGAAGCCCAGGCCATAATGGCGAACATAAAAAAAAAAAAACCGACAGGTGAACACATGGGCAAAAGGTTTCAAATGAAAAAGAATCTAGAAACAACAAAAACTAGACCAATGCAATAATGATTCAGGCACCATGAGCCAGACACTGGTGCTTCCTACTTCCAGGAGAGGATTATGAAGTAAAAAGGATCCCAGCAAGCGGATGAAAGGGGAACAATCTGTCTCCACTAAATCAGTTCACCTGAATCCTCCGAGTGTCAGCAATACAAGGGTTAAACGAGGGGGATGAATCAAACTGGCTACTGGATATGATGGTAGACCACCACGTGGATCCGTTACAGTACATTGTGTTTGATGAGGAGCGGGCCCGTATAACTGCTGTGGTAATTAGTGTTGAGCCACCCCCGTAGTGTTCGAGTTCGGTTCGGTTCGTCGAACACCCGTGTGTTTGCCGAACTGTTCGTCGAACTGTTCGTCGAACACCTTCGAACACCGTTAAAACCAATGGCAGGCAAACAAAAACACATAGAAACACATAGAAAACACATTCAAAGGTGTCCAAAAGCTAACAAACTGCTCAGAAGACACAACTAACACATGGAAAAGTGACAAGTACATATAGTCATGCGAAAAGAAAAGAGGTGGAGGAGTAAAAGGAGGGGGAGACACAGATATAGGCATGTCATGCCCTTCTAAAATCCAAAAAGTGAGAAGCCGACACGTTCAGTCCGCTCCTGCCCGTGCCACCTCCGCGTCGCCGGGTTTGTGCCAGAGCCGCGGTGAACCCTGACGGCCAGCCCCCCTTTCCCAATACTGGTGCCTGTCCGCTGGTGGGTCGAGCGAGCCCCCCTGTGGTGGAGGCAGCTCTAAGCTTTTTAATTTAAATTGTCTCTCTAATTTGAATGAATACACTTTAAATCCATTTACAAGGATCTATTGGAGGGCAAGTCTCATGCCAGCAGCCGCGTAATTCCAGCTCCAGTAGCGTCCACTAAAGCTGCTGCAGTTAAAAAGCTTTTATAAGGATCGAGCTCGGCTGTCCACCGCAAGGCATCCTACTGCCAGTCCCAGCCCCTATGCCTTGGGGTGCCTCCTGATGCTCTTCACTGAGTATCCCGTGGTCCCGAAGCATTTCCTTTGAAAAAATTAAGTGTCCAAACTACAGGTGGTGTAGCTTGCTTAACAGCCGGGATAATCCGCTGACTAGCAGACACTGCTACTAGGCACAAAGTATTACCTAGGCTAGATGCAGTTAAAAATTTGTAATTAGATACTCTCGTTGGATGTTGAGAAAGCATTCCATAGAGTCTCCTGGCACGCCATATATGATTCTCTTAAAAAGCTTGGGGTAGGGGTCTAGGGGACCCTTTTATAGCAAAAACCACGGCCCTGTATCGCAATGCGTCACCTAGGCTGAAGATAAATGGAACTGTAGCACCCTGAGGGCTCGGTTGCTACAGAGGTATTGCACCTCACCCAGAGGTGTGATATCTCACTCTCAGGTAAGGATGTAGTGTGGATCAGGACCCGACACCTGCATGCATTACACCACATTGCCGTGGGGCAGGGCGACCAATATGCCCCTGAGATGGGCACGACAGTCCCTGTCCCTGGCTGGAGTGGGGGGAGGGAACACTGAGGAAGGGGAACCCTGTAGTGCAGGAGCAGGGAGGAAGCAGTTCCTGGGTGCATTGAGAAGGGAGTATAAAAGGTGGGCACCATCTTAGTTCAGTGCAGAGAAGTCTGAGCAGAAGTGGCAGGGAGCAGGGGCTCTGCATGAGCTCTGCTCCGGAGGCGGGCCTAGTAACAGAGGTCCAGGCCTGGAAGAGGGAGAAGGAAGGAAGAGGAGCGGAGAAGGCTCCAGGAACAAGGAACGAAGGGATCCCAGGGGTGCGGACGGGCGAGTCGCCACCGCACGCCCGAATCCACCTGCGTGGAGGGGTCAGGCCAAAGGGGGAGACCGGTCCCCGAAACTAGTGGAGGCAGGAAACGACCCTCAGCTAGAAACAGGAGGCTGTGACATTTTATGTGGCGCAGCCCCTCGTTACACCCGCTAGGAAGGCACCACATAGGGTCAGGGAAACTGGCGCCAAGTTTACCAAGAGGAGGCCCGAGGCAGCCGGACAGAAGGGTTGGTAAGAAAGGCTAGACAAAGGACACACAAAGGGGGTCCTGTGAAGCGCTCCAAAGTTATCTGGGAGTTGTCTGAGCCCCTCACCTGGTGAGCACAGTACGACGTGGGCAGCCGTTACCTGCAGACGTGGTCTGGATAATAAGAACTGTGAGTAAAGGCCCTGGACTGCATCACTGACTCCGTGTCGTTACTGCTGCTGCCCTGCACCATCACCCCCATCCTCCGCATACACTGCCCTGAGGCTATACTCCTCCCGTGGGGAGTTATGCTACGCTCTGCTGCACCCACAACACCAGCCTCAGCGGTCTGCCCTGGAGCGGCGGTTCACTCTGACCGCAATCCACGGGTGGCGTAGTCGGACATTTAAACATCAAAACCACATAAATAGTTCCGCCACTGGTTTGACCGCCCTGAGCCACGGAACCGGGTCGCCGCCACGGAGACTACAACCACCAGCATCCACCAAAAAGGGTCCGGCTCCGGGTGTCCCAAGGCCCAGGGAGCGCGTCAGAACATTTTCATCACCTTTCACAATCACCAATGGGACAAGGCAGTGATGTCCTCTGTCCCCTCTCTTATACATCCTAGTGACGGAGCACCTGCTCTCATCAATTCGCCATAACCCCAATATTAGGTGGATTGAGGTGGGAGGCACCGAGTACAAGTGCTCTCTATTTTATGATGATGTCCTAGTATATATCACTCAATCACATATATCCATCCATGCTGTTATGGCTGAAATAGATCACTTTGTTACATGGTCAAATTTTAAAATCAATGCAGCGAAGTCTGAGGCCCTCGATGTCTCCCTCCCCAAATCCATATAGGATTCCATCCAGTCCAACTTTCCCTTTGCCTGGCCCTCACAGGGTATCAAATACTTAGGTATTCCTATTCATAGAGACCTCTCCCATCTATGTTATCTTAATTTTGGGCCCTTTATTGAACAACTCCATACAGACCACGGTTGGCAAGTTAGAACTGTAAGATTCACTACGTGAACCACTGGCGTTTTGTGGAAAAGCACATGTACACTGTGTTCCAAATTATTATGCAAAAAGTGTTTAGGAGTGATAAGGGAAGAATTTGTTTGTTTGTCAGTTAAACTCATTGATGGTGATGTGTGTCAGGGCTCTTTATATCACTGTAAGCAATTGCAGACACCTGTGCTAATTAGTTTGGCAGGTGTGTCCAATGAAAGGCAAGACTACTTAAGAAGGCTGTCTCACATTATTAAGCAGCCTACATTTTCTGCCAAAATGGGAAAGAAAAAGGATGTGTCGGCTGCTGAGAAGCAACAAATTGTGGAGTGTTTAGGTCAAGGCATGACTACAATCAACATTGTGCGATGATCAGGATGAAGTGTCTTGGCAATCAAGAAGTATGTAGCTGATTCACAGTACACACGTGTGCGTGCTGATAAGGGCAAATTGAGGACTCTTTCCTACAGGCAATTACGTCAGGTTGAAAGAGCAGCGGCAAAAAAGCCTTGTCATAGCAGCAGACAAGTTTTTGAATCTGCTGGTGCCTCCAACGTCTCCCGAACAACAAGATGCAGGGTCCTTCAGAGGTTTGCAGCTGTGCATACGCCATCCTGTCGACCTCCTCTATCCACTTCACACAAGCAGAAACGGCTCCAGTGGGCCAAACATTACATGAAGACTGATTTCAAAACTGTTTTGTTCACGGATGAGTGCCGTGCAGCGCTCGATGGTCCAGATGGATGGAGTGGAGGATGGCTGGTTGATGGACACCCCACGCAAACACGGCTACAGCGCCAACAAGGAGGAGGTGGAGTAATGTTTTGGGCTGGAATCATGGGGAGAGAGATTGTCGGCCCCTTTAGGATCCCTGAAGGCGCTAAAGATGAACTCCATAATGTATGTGGATTTTCTCAAACAGCACTTCCTGCCATGGTTCAAGAAGAAGAACCGTGTATTTCACAGCAAGATCATTTTTTTGCATGATAATGCACCATCTCATGCTGCACATAAAACATCTGCATCTCTGGCTGATATGGGCATAAAAGGGGACAAACTTATGGTGTGACCCCCATGCTCCCCTGACCTCTACCCCATTCAGAACCTTTGGAGCATCATTAAAAGGAGTGTCTATGATGGCGGGAGGCAGTTCACATCTAAGCAACAGCTCTGGGAGGGTATTCTGTCCTCATGCAAAACAATTGAAGCAGAAACCATCCAAAACCTGACAAATTCAATGGACGAGAGAGTTCAGAAGCTCCTTTCGAACAAGGGGTCCTATGTGAAAATGTAACATCACCTAGAATAAAGTTTTGAGTTGAAAACTGTTTGATTTCAGTTTCTAACAACCTGCTAATGCTTATAATTTCAAAAATGACCATTTTTTTGGTCTTTATTAAAATGAAAAGGTTGATCGAAAAGTTTGGGGGATCTAAGAGTGTGGCAACCCAGTAGTCATGATTACTTCGAATTCTGACAATATGAGGGTCATGCTGCAGGTAGTGCAGCAAGAAGGCACTTATGTGTCTTGCGCATCTCGGAGCCCCAAAATTATTTTCCGGGCTAGATGCAGCTAAAAATTATTATTAATTTTAAATCTGGTGAAGCTTTAGTATAGATGGCCTAATAGGATCAGTGCTGCACACTGCTACAAAGCCCAAATTATTTTCCAGTCAAGATACAGATAAACATGATTAGTAATATTAAATCTGGTGGAGCTTATTATAGATGGCCTAATAGAATCAGTGCTGCACACTGCTACAAAGCCCAAATTATTTTCCAGCCAAGATACAGATAAACATGATTAGTAATTTGAAAGCTTAAAACGGTTGGTAGGGTGATTTTAACCAATCATCAAGCTTTTACTCTCCCCAGGATGACACAGGGGTAGAAAAGTCGTTTCGGATCCATGATTTGTTCATCTTTATGAACGTGAGTCTGTCTACATTATCAGTGGAGAGCCGCGTGCGCTTATCTGTCAGCACACCACCAGCAGCGCTGAACACACGTTCAGACAGAACGCTGGCTGCGGGGCATGACAAGATCTCCAAGGCGTAAGTGGCTAGCTCCGGCCATTTATCCAGATTGGAAGCCCAAAAAGAGCAAGGGTCCAGTGACACAGTCAGGGCTTCAATGTTTACTTGGAGATACTCCTGTACCATCGTCTCTAGGCGTTGACTATGTGTCAGACTTCTTGTCTCCTGTGGCCTTGCAAAGGATGGGCTAAAAAAGTGGTGAAATGATTCCGCAAAATTGATGTTACCAGCAGATACTGTGGTTCTGTTACGGTTTGAGTGCTGAACACTTGACGGTCCCACGGTTGGCAAGTTGGAACTGTGAGATTCACTACGTGCACCACTGGTGTTTTGTGGAAAAGCACATGTAAGATTCTGCAACAGTCTCTGCTGATACTCCTGCATGCGTGCATCCCTTTCTATGGCAGGAATAATTTCTGCAAATTTACTTTTGTACCGGGGATCTAACAGTGTGGCAACCCAGTAGTCAGGATTATTTCTAATTCTCACAATTCGAGGGTCATGTTGCAGGTAGTGCAGCAAGAAGGCACTCATGTGTGTTGCGCATCCAGGAGCACCAAGTCCCTGTTGTGTTGGTGGCGAGGTAACAATCATGCTTCCTTCCTCTGTCCTCTCCCCCCAACCTCGCACAACAGAAATGTGATCAAGGTCTCCCTCATCTGATGAGTCTTCCATCAGTTCGTCCTCCACTTCTTCCTGGGCTCCTGCACCTTCCTCACTAGTTTGGCTGCTACCATGCGCCCTGGTAAAACCATCTCCCCCACCCTCACATGCCTGCTGCCTTGGTGCTGCCGACCGTCTGGACCTTGCAGATGTTAGCCCTTCCGCATACAACTCCTCCTCCTCTACTTCCTCCACCTCCTCTTGTGCCACCACCTGACTCCGAATTCTGTTTAACATGTGCTCCAGCATGTAAATCACCGGAATAGTCATGCTGATAATGGCATCGTCAGCACTAAACATCTTCGTCGCCATTTCAAAACTGTGCAGAAGGGTGCATAGGTCCCTGATCTGAGACCACTCCTCCAGCGTGATTTGCCCCACCTCTGGATCTCGTTGGCCCAGGCTATACGTCAGAACGTATTGCACCAGGGCTTGTCGGTGCTGCCACAGTCGCTGCAACATGTGCAGAGTTGAATTCCACCGGGTAGGCACATCGCATTTTAGCCGGTGAAGTGGCAGGCCCAACGACTTCTGTAGAGATGTAAGTCGCTGAGCTGCGGGATGCGAACGGCGGAAGTGAGCACACAGCGACCGTGCCCTCTGCAGAAGGCCATCTAGTCTGGGATAGTGGGCTAAAAATTGCTGGACAACCAGGTTCAACACGTGAGCCATACAAGGCACGTGTGTGACATTGCCCCGGCGAAGGGCCGCACCCAGGTTTGCAGCATTGTCGCACACGGCCTTCCCTGGTTTCAGGTCCAGTGGAGACAACCATTCATG
Source organism: Phyllobates terribilis (assembly GCF_046119375.1). NCBI lineage: Eukaryota > Metazoa > Chordata > Amphibia > Anura > Dendrobatidae > Phyllobates > Phyllobates terribilis. The sequence goes on along the minus strand of NW_027362767.1, from coordinate 50,341,657 downwards.
AAATTGGTTCTCCAGAGCTGACCACAACTCCTCAGCTGTGTGACTCACATTTCCCAGACATTTCAATGTAAAAACCGCCTGATGACGTTGAGCCCTACTGCCAGCATAGTAAGGAGGTGTGCAGGATCCCTTCTGCGCAGTTAGAAAGCTTGTGGCATGACCAGACAGGCTTTGGGTGCAGGTGGAAGACCGAGAGGAGGTTGAGGAGGCAGAAGCAGTGGAGGAACTTTGACATAAAGAGGATTGACGCACAACTCGTGGGGACGGCAAGACTTGGACAGCAGCCCCTTGTCCTGCTGTCACCATAGTTACCCAGTGCCCAGTCAGCGACATGTAACGCCCCTGTCCATGCCTACTCGTCCAAGTGTCTGTGGTGAAATGCACCCTGTCACACACAGAGTTTCTCAAAGAAGCGGTGATGTTGTGTGCGACATGCTGGTGGAGCGCAGGCACAGCTTTCTTTGAGAAGTAGTGCCGACTGGGCATCTGGTACTGGGGCACTGCGACGGACATAAGGTCTCGAAAATCCTCTGTGTCCACCAGGCGGAAAGGCAGCATTTCTGTAGCCAAGAGCTTGCAGATGGTGAAATTCAACCTCTTAGCTTTCTCATGGCTAGGAGGAAATGGTCTTTTACTTGTCCACATCTGAGGGACCGAGGGCTGGCTATTGTGCTTAGACGGGGTTGATAAGGGTGTCCCCGGCAAACTGCCGGTCTGTGAGGAAGATGCAGGCGGACATGTTAGGTTGCCTTGATCCAAAGGTGGTGCTATCGATGTCGGACAGCGCTCAACACCAGCTGGTGTTACCACCTCCAAATAAAATGATGACCTGCCAATCACGCTGGCTGTTGCGGGTAAAGAGGTGGCAGGTCTGCGCCCCAAAACAGGTGTGACTGCTGTCCCCCCAGTCACAGAGGATGAAGAGGCCGCGGATGCACAAGATATGGCAGACGGTGGTTGGCCCGGCCGGCTAGGCCGCATTGTAGCACACTGAGCTTCCCACTGCAACTTATGCTTCATGTCCATGTGCCGGTTCATGCATGAAGTACTCAAACTATGTATTTTTTGGCCTCTACTTAGCTTTTGCTGACAAATGTTACAGATAACACGAGTTGGGTCATCTTTATCGATCTGAAAAAATGCCCAGGCTATGCAAGGCTTAGCACCCATGCGACCTGAAGAGCCACCACGACTTGTGGTGAGAGGCAGAGTTGTGTTTGAGGATGCAGTTGTTGACGTGCTTCCAGTACTACGTCTCTGTCCAGGAAGGCGCAACCTGACCTCGTCGTCACTAGCATCTTCCTCCACCTCCTCTGCTGACCTCATCTCTTGGCTGACTGTGGGTTGACAGTAAGTGGGATCTCCAACCTCATCATCATCACCCTGTGCGTTATCACACCCGTCGTCCTCAGAACCAACCTGTTCCTGCCTTGACAAAAAACTAAAGTTGTCGCTCCAATCAGGTATTTGAGTCTCATTATCATCTTCCTCATTGTCTCCACCAACAGGAGTTACAGTTTGGGAATGAGGGTCTACATTATGGTCAGAACCTTCTGCGTCTGGTCCTGGATCCGACTCATAAAGATTCTGGGCATCAGTGCAGATCATTTCCTCGTCTGGATTCACAGAAGCGCTGGAGTCGACCTCTGATTCCCAGGCTATAGTATGAGTAAACAGCTCTGCAGACTCAACCATCTGTTCTACCTCATACTCAGACGGGCAGCTGGAGATTTGGGAGCTGTGAGGAAGCAAGTGCGATTGGGGTGACACCTTTGAGGACTGGAGTATTTGTGATGTTGAAGTTGATGTGGAGGAGAGCCCACTTAAAGGAGCACTTGATATCCGTTGAAGCACCTGCTGTTTTTGTGCCTCATCTGGAATTTGTAGCGATTGGCGTGGCCGTAAGAAAGGGATCTTATCACATTGTCCGCTAAAAGAAGTAGACATTTTAGTTTGGCTGGAAGATGGTCTTTCTTCTGCAGATGTTACTGTTGCTTTAACACCTACCCCACGGACACAACCTTTTTTCCCCTTCCCAACACGCCTATTCCCCTTTCCACCAGCAGCAGGCCTTTTTCCACTCATTTTGGTGGTTAACTAATTCACAACTCTGGAGTTGTTTGCACAAAAAAACAATGGATGGGAACCGAGCAGAGCTGAGTGGCCAAACTGTGGTATTAGGCCAAAACTATTGGCTGGGTTAGATGCAGAAAAAAATTATATTCAATTTGCAACCTGATGGAGGTCGGTATAGATGGACTAATAGAACAAGTCCCACACACAGCTAGAAGCCCAAATATTTTTTCAGAGCTAGATGCAGAAAAAAATTATATTCAGTTTGCAACCTGATGGAGGTCTGTATAGATGGACTAATAGAGAAAGTCCCACACACTGCTAGAAGCCCAAATATTTTTTCAGAGCTAGATGCAGATAAAAATTATATTCAATTTGCAACCTGATGGAGGTCAGTATAGATGGACTAATAGAACAAGTCCCACACACAGCTAGAAGCCCAAATATTTTTTCAGAGGTACTGTAGATGCAGATAAAAATTATTTTTAATTTGCAACCTGATGGAGGTCAGTATAGATGGACTAATACAACAAGTCCCACACACAGCTAGAAGCCCAATATTTTTTCAGAGGTAGATGCAGAAAAAAATATATTCAGTTTGCAACCTGATGGAGGTCAGTATAGATGGACTAATAGAACAAGTCCCACACACAGCTAGAAGCCCAAATATTTTTTCAGAGGTACTGTAGATGCAGATAAAAATTATTTTTAATTTGCAACCTGATGGAGGTCAGTATAGATGGACTAATACAACAAGTCCCACACACAGCTAGAAGCCCAATATTTTTTCAGAGGTAGATGCAGAAAAAAATATATTCAGTTTGCAACCTGATGGAGGTCAGTATAGATGGACTAATAGAACAAGTCCCACACACAGCTAGAAGCCCAAATATTTTTTCAGAGGTAGATGCAGATAAAAATTATTTTTAATTTGCAACCTGATGGAGGTCAGTACAGATGGACTAATAGAGAAAGTCCCACACACTGCTAGGAGGCCAAATATTTTTTCAGAGCTAGATGCAGATAAAAATTATATTCAATTTGCAACCTGATGGAGGTCAGTATAGATGGACTAATAGAACAAGTCCCACACACAGCTAGAAGCCCAAATATTTTTTCAGAGGTACTGTAGATGCAGATAAAAATTATTTTTAATTTGCAACCTGATGGAGGTCAGTATAGATGGACTAATAGAGAAAGTCCCACACACTGCTAGAAGGCCAAATATTTTTTCAGAGCTAGATGCAGAAAAAAATTATATTCAGTTTGCAACCTGATGGAGGTCAGTATAGATGGACTAATAGAGAAAGTCCCACACACTGCTAGAAGGCCACATATTTTTTCAGAGGTAGATGCAGAAAAAAATATATTCAGTTTGCAACCTGATGGAGGTCTGTATAGATGGATTAATAGAACAAGTCCCACACACAGATAGAAGCCCAATATTTTTTCAGAGGTAGATGCAGAAAAAAATATATTCAGTTTGCAACCTGATGGAGGTCAGTATAGATGGACTAATAGAATGATGCTATGCCCAAAAGATTTTACTTCACTAGGTGCAGTAAAAAAATTGGTATTCTATACACAGGTGGTATATCTTGCAACACAGATAGGCTACTCCACTGACTAACACACTCTGCAATAGGCCAAAAAGGATTAGCTTTGCTAGATTCAGCCAAATGCTGTGAAAAAACTTGCACAGCACTGGCACAGACCTGCCTGGCAAAAACTGATAGGAACTCATGTAACCTAGTCCTGAAAAGGACTCCAATTACAATTAGTCTTTACTCCCACAATCTATCTATTTAAGAGCACAGACCTGCCTGATAAAAGTCGTAGGAAATGCTGTAACCTAGTCCTTAAAAGGACTGCAATCACAACTATTCCCTACTCCCAAGCTATCTGTAGATTTGTGCGAAAATTGGCTTGAAATTAACAAGGTATAGCGCACACAGCAACAGCGGTGCCGTCTAACACGCAGCTGCAGCAGTGAGAAAATGGTGGCGATGGGGAAAATGGCTTGGTCTTATAGGGCAAGGACATGTGACATACACTGCCAATGACACATGCCCTTGCTTGTGTGAAAAAAAGCACTTCGCTCCGTGTGTGCGCTGCTGATAGGCTGACAGATTGCACCTCCCCACTGTAAATGCGGGAAAGAGAAAAAAAAAATGGAGATCTTCATTGTTCCTGCAGAGATCCATCCCCTGCCCCTCCCCCCACCCCGCTGTACACTCAAACTGCGTATTAACATTAATTTTCATCATTACTGAGAAAAAATCCAGTTATGATTTTGGTGCACGAACAGTTATCGAACATAACCTCGAACAGCCGAATTTTTCTCAAATTGTTCGTGTTCGCCGAACGGCTCGAACACCGCCCAAAACAGCTCGAATTTGAGATTGGCGAACAGTTCGAGTAGAACAACGCTCATCTCTAGTGGTAATCCACAGAACAATAGGTACCGGCACACACAAATTCACACAAGCTGCACCAACAGCCGCTGCATGATCCAAAAATGGCGCCTGGTGTGTGCCTCTGGGATTGGGGAACCAATATTCATGTGAACAGCCGTATACATGGAGGTATTCCAGCATTTCTATGTATAGGCAACAGTATTGTTTTTTGTGATCCACCCTATAAAAGAAAAAGGTGACCTGATGTACCAGTGATATCGTCACAATTTCAACCTTGACATAATTTTGACACTTATCCATTGCAGTGAATAGAATGGTATAAAATGTAGGTATACATGCCACAAGGGAATCTAGGAAAGCTTATGGAGAAACCAGGTGATGACCATGTTCCTTGTCGTCCAGTTATCCTACGAGAACGCTATAATAAAATCCGGGGGATATAGAAAGGGGTCCTCCCTTCAGGACCCACCTATTTAGCTCTGGGATTGATTGATTTCATTGTGCAATGCTTCAGTTCACCTGTGGTGGTGCTCCGGGGAAATCTATTTGTACAATTGCACTTAAGCCTGTCATCCACATAAGGTAACTATTGACCGAATGATGCTTCGTCTGAATGTTCGGTCAGAGGCCATATTGGCCGGCTATCCCATAAACAGGAGCTCTCGTTTTACTGATCGCCCCTGTCCCCGTAGCCAAACATGTCTGATGGTAGCTTACCTCTGTGAGAACGAAAGGGTCTGAAATCGAACATATCAGATCCTTAACTCTCCCGACAATTGGTTGTCCAGGTCCCCATACACACAGACTGTCGGCTGAACCCGTCGATTTTTGGTAGGTACAGCCAACATTAGTCTACGGTATATGGGGACTTTAATTGCTGAGGGTCCAAGCAGCAAGATACCCTGTCATCATCTTATCAGAAGGGGACCTAAAGGCCCCGTCACACTTAGCGACGCTACAGCGATCCCGACAACGATACGACCTGTCAGGGATCGTTGCTGCATCGCTATGTGATCGCTGGTGAGCTGTCAAGCAGTCAGATCTTCCCAACGATGCGGCGACCCGTAACGATCTGTATAACGATGCACGCCTATGTGTTTCTGTGTCTGAATCGTTAACAAGGTCGTTGGTAAGGTGTTAAACACACTGATGCATGCTACCCAGCGGGACCTCAACGATCTAAGAAATGTCCAGACCATTCCGACATGACCAGCGATCTCACAGCAGGGGCCTGGTCGCTGCTGAGTGTCAAACGTAGCGAGATCGCTGCTGAGGTCGCTGTTGCGTCACAAAACTTATGACTCAGCAGCGATCTCGCTAGCGATCTCTCTTAGTGTGACTGGGGCTTTACGAGGGATTGATTCCTACAACACATCCACTCCAAGGCCATAGAAATGTGCACCTTATATTCTAATGACCCCAGGTAAGGTCTTCTGAGTCTTCTTGGACTATCTCCATGGACTGCCCCCTCCTCAGTGTACCCCTCCCTTACACAGAAGAGTATCTTGAGTATCTTCCCTTGTGGTTTAGTGTTTCCATGTTTGCTCTCCAAAGCTGGAGGTCTATAAATGGAGATAAGTAGGTAAACCGGCCAGCTGAATGGGAAGGATGTCAGCGATTCCCCTTTCTTCAATGTTCCCATTATGTCACCTCTTTCACTCCTTATCTCCACGTTAATCCTCACGTTACTGTTCCCATTTCTTTAAATCTCACTTTACAGATGGGTTTCTATGGGGAAGCTTTAGTCTTTGTATGGAGACAATACCCCGTTAAGTGCTGGTATTTACCTTATCTGACCGTCCTATCTAGAAAAGAAGACAAGCATCATGGGTTCCCCTCCGGCCTCACAGCACTCCTCAGCTCCAGCAGCCGCATCTTTCTAGGTGATAGTGCATTCAGGTTACAGATGGCTTGTAAGATTAAGGACAGTCATGCCCAGTAGATAAGTCAACCCAACCTGACAATTTTGGCGGCATCGGCCGATCATCTACCGAAAGCCTGACTTTCCCCCGACAGTCTGGAATTTCTATTCCTTTGGTTCAGTGCGTGTATTAGCTGCTGCACGAGAAGTCTGATAGCGGCTCTCTCATAGAACATTTTTAAATCTCTTAGTTTGCGAGTGTGAACGAGCTGAGTGTGACCGGAGTGTAAGTGCGAACGAAAGTAAGTGTGTGACTTGTTTTTCAGTGACTTTGGATTCAGGGAGTTTGGAAGGGAGGACTTTGGACTGAATTGCAGTCTGTATTTTATTAATTCTTTACTTTTCCTTTTACTTAACATTCTGTCTATTGCAATCCCCATTAGAAAATGAGCTCCATTATTGACAATGCTATCTAGTGTACATCTTGCCACATGTATGCATTCCTTGAACAGCCGGTCGGAGTTGCTTACTGCTGTGCGAGATGTGTGCACGTTGTGCGTTTGGAAGCCCAGGTACTGGATCTAAATGAGCAGCTGGCAACACTGAGATCCATTGACAATATGGAAAGAAGTCTGCTGCTCACTGAGCAGCAGCTCACTGGGGTAGATGTGGGGGAGGGTAGTAGTCGGGAGCTGCAGGATAGTAAGGTCGCTAGTTGGGTGACAGTTAGAAGGGGGGGTAGAGGAAGAGTGCCAGGGAGGCTAGTCCTGATCTGGCACACGCCAATAAGTTTGCAAAGTTGGCAGATGAGAGGAGTGACGGTACAGGGGTAGCACTGCTGCAGCAAGGCATGTCCCCTGAAAGCCAGAGGAGTGTCAGCGCCAGTAAAGAGGGAATTAAGAGAGCAGGGCAGGCCAGGCAGGTGCTGGTAGTGGGGGACTCAATTATTATGGGAACAGATAGGGCAATCTGTCACAAAGACAGGGATCGTCGAACAGTGTGCTGCCTACCTGGCGCTCGAGTCCGGCACATCGCTGATCGGGTTGACAGATTACTGGGAGGGGCTGGTGAGGACCCAGCGGTCATGGTGCACATTGGCACAAATGACAAAGTTAGAGGTAGGTGGAAGGTCCTTAAAGATGATTTCAGGGAATTAGGCTGCAAGCTGAAAGCAAGGACCTCCAAGGTGGTATTCTCTGAAATACTACCGGTACCACGTGCCACGCCAGAGAGGCAATGGGAGATTAGGGAGATAAATAAGTGGCTCAAGAACTGGTGTAGGAAGGAGGGATTTGGGTTCCTGGAGAACTGGGCCGACTTCTCAGTTGGCTACAGACTCTACGCTAGGGACCGGCTGCACCTCAATGGGGAGGGTGCAGCTGTGCTGGGGGAGAAAATGGCTAGAAGGTTGGAGGAGTGTTTAAACTAGGGATTGGGGGGGAGTGTATTCATTTTATAGGTGGGGAAGATAGTGCAGATAGTGACCGGGGCACATATAAAGAAATTGGGGGTGGGGTTAGAACAGTCAATAAAGTAAGAAGGAATAGTGGTACAGAGAGATACATAAAATGCATGTACACTAATGCCAGAAGCCTCACCAACAAAATGGAGGAATTAGAATTAATTTTGTTGGAAAATAATTATGACATGGTAGGGATATCTGAGACGTGGCTGGACGAGAGCCATGACTGGGCAGTTAATTTACAGAGCTATAGTCTGTTCAGAAATGACCGTACAAACAAGCGAGGGGGGGTGTGCTTATATGTAAAATCATCCTTAAAACCCGTCTTGCGGGAGGACATATGTGAATCTAATGAAAATGTAGAGTCCCTGTGGGTGGAAATTACGCGGAGGGGGAAAAAATAATAAATTACTGATAGGGGTTTGTTATAAGTCTCCAAAAATAATGGAAGTAGCGGAGAATATCCTCGTAAAACAAATAGATGAAGCAGCGACTCAAGGAGAAGTCATTATTATGGGAGACTTCAACTACCCTGAAATACATTGGGGAGCAGAAACCTGTAGTTCAAGCAAAGGTAATAGGTTTTTGACAACTATGAGAGACAATTACCTTTCACAACTGGTTCAGGACCCAACAAGAAGGGGGGCACTGCTAGACCTAATATTAACCAATAGGCCAGACCGCATATCAAATATACGAGTTGGGGGTCACTTGGGTAATAGTGATCACAAAATAATACATTTTCATGTAACCTTTAATAAGATGTGTAGTAGAGGGGTTACAAGGACACTAAACTTCAGGAAGGCAAATTTCCAACGGTTGAGAGATGATCTTAGTGCAATAAACTGGGACGATATCCTGAGACATAAAGCTACACAAAGCAAATGGGAGACATTTATTAACATCCTGAATAGGACCTGTGCACAATATATACCCTTTGGGAATAAACATGCTAGAAATAGGAGGAAACCACTATGGCTAAATAGAGCTGTAAGGGGCGCAATAAGTTACAAAAAGAAAGCATTTAGAGAGCTAAAGCAAGTAGGTAGTGATGAGGCATTAAATAAATACAGAAAATTAAATAAATTATGTAAAAAACAAATCAAGGCAGCAAAGATTGAGGCAGAGAGAATCATTGCCAGAGAAAGTAAAAATAACCCCAAAATATTCTTTAACTACATAAATAGTAAAAAACTAAAAAATGATAGTGTTGGCCCCCTTAAAAATAGTCTGGGTGAAATGGTGGATGAGGATGAGGAAAAAGCCAATATGCTAAATGATTTTTTTTCAACCATATTTACACAAGAAAATCGCATGACAGAAAACATGATTAGTGATCACAAAAATTCTCCATTAAATGTCACTTGCTTAACCCAGCAGGAAGTACGGCAGCGTCTAAAAATCACTAAAGTTGACAAATCCCCGGGCCCGGATGGGATACACCCCCGAGTACTGCAGGAATTAAGTAACGTCATAGATAGACCATTATTTTTAATCTTTAAAGATTCCATAATAACAGGGTCTGTACCACACGACTGACGTATAGCAAATGTGGTGCCAATATTCAAAAAGGGGACAAAAACTGAACTTGGAAATTATAGGCCGGTAAGCTTAACCTCTACTGTGGGTAAAATCCTGGAGGGTTTCCTAAGAGATGCTATACTAGAGTATCTGAAGAAGAATAACCTCATGACCCAATATCAACATGGGTTTACGAGGGACCGTTCCTGTCAAACTAATCTGATCAGCTTTTATGAGGAGGCAAGTTCTGGACTGGACCAAGGAAATACAGTGGATGTTGTGTATATGGACTTTTCAAAAGCTTTTGATACGGTTCCACACAAAAGGTTGATACATAAAATTAGAACAATGGGGATAGGGGAAAATATATGTATGTGGGTTAAGAATTGGCTCAGTGATAGGAAACAAAGGGTGGTTATTAATGGAAAACACTCAGACTGGGTCTCAGTTAACAGTGGGGTACCACAGGGGTCAGTATTGGGCCCCCTTCTTTTTAAAATATTTATTAATGGCCTTGTAGGGGGCATACAGAGTAATATTTCAATATTTGCAGATGACAATAAACTCTGCAGGGTAATCAATACAGAGGAGGACAATTTTATATTACAGGAGGATCTATGTAAACTAGAAGCTTGGGCTGATAAATGGCAAATGAGCTTTAATGGGGATGAATGTAAGGTAATGCACTTGGGTAGAGGAAATAAAATGTATAATTATATGCTTAATTGTAAAACACTGGGCAAAACTGTAACTGAAAAAGACCTGGGTGTATTGGTGGACGACAAGCTCACGTTTAGTGGCCAGTGTCAGGCAGCTGCTGCAAAGGCAAATAAAATAATGGGATGCATTAAAAGAGGCATAGATGCTCATGAGGAGAACATAATTTTACCTCTATACAAGTCATTAGTGCGACCACACTTAGAATACTGTGTACAGTTCTGGTCTCCGGTGTATAAGAAAGACATAGATGAACTAGAGCGGGTGCAGAGAAGAGCGACCAAGGTTATTAGAGGACTGGGGGTCTGCAATACCAAGACAGGTTATTACACTTGGGGTTATTTACTGTGGAAAAAGGAAGGCTTAGGGGTGATCTTATTACTATGTACAAGTATATGAGGGGACAGTACAAAGACCTTTCTACTGATCTTTTTACTCTGAGGCCAGAGACTGGGACAAGGGGGCATCTTCTACGTCTGGAGGAAAGAAGGTTTAATCATAATCACAGACGGGGATTCTTTACTGTAAGAGCAGTGAGACTATGGAGCTCTCTGCCGCATGATGTTGTAATGAGTGATTCCCTATTAAAATTTAAGAAGGGCCTGGATGCCTTTCTTGAAAAGTATAATATTACAGGTTATATATACTAGATTCCTTGATAGGACGTTGATCCAGGGAACTAGTCTGATTGTCGTATGAAGTCAGGAAGGAATTTTTTTCCCCAAAGTGGAGCTTAGTGTTTGCCACATGGGGTTTTTTGCCTTCCTCTGGATCAACATGTTAGGCTATGGGTTGAACTAGATGGACTTAGTCTTCCTTCAACCTTAAAAACTATGTTACTATGTTAATATGTGTATGGGGGAGTCACGAGAGATGGCCATCAGCCACGCGATCATTGGGCCCTCGGCTATCTAATGTGTATAGCCAGCTTTAGCCCGTGATATAATATTCCGTTCAGCTAATCGGACCCTAAACCAGGGGTCTCAAAAAACTCAGCTGGGCATATGGGCCACACACGGAAAAACATTTAATTTGGGGGGCCGCATTATTTGCATGACAAAGTGACATTTTTAGTGATACCATTTTATTTTCTATACACCTTTTGAACTGGTCCTCATCTTGCAGACATGGTCTCCCCTCCAGGTCCCCCATACTGCAGACATGGTCTCCCATCCAGGTCCCCCATACTGCAGACATGGTCTCCCATCCTGCAGACATGGTCCCCCATACTGCAGACATGGTCTCCCATCCAGGTCCCCCATACTGCAGACATGGTCTCCCATCCAGGTCCCCCATATTGCAGACATGGTCTCCCATCCAGGTCCCCCATATTGCAGACATGGTCTCCCATCCAGGTCCCCCATATTGCAGACATGGTCTCCCATCCAGGTCCCCCATATTGCAGACATGGTCTCCCATCCATGTTCCCCATATTGCAGACATGGTCTCCCATCCAGGTTCCCCATAATGCAGACATGGTCTCCCATTCAGGTCCCCCATATTGCAGACATGGTCCCCCATATTGCAGACATGGTCCCCCATCCAGGTCCCCCATATTGCAGACATGGTCCCCCATATTGCAGACATGGTCCCCCATCCAGGTCCCCCATATTGCAGACATGGTCCCCCATATTGCAGACATGGTCCCCCATCCAGGTCCCCCATATTGCAGACATGGTCCCCCATATTGCAGACATGGTCCCCCATCCAGGTCCCCCATATTACAGACATGGTCCCCATATTGCAGACATGGTCCCCCATCCAGGTCCCCCATATTGCAGACATGGTCCCCATATTGCAGACATGGTCTCCCATCCAGGTCCCCCATATTGTAGACATGGTCCCCCATCCAGGTCCCCCATATTGCAGACATGGTGCCCCATATTGCGGACATGGTCCCTCATATTGCAGACATGGTCTCCCATCCAGGTCCCCCATATTACAGACATGGTCCCCACATCCAGGTCCCCCTTATTACAGACATGGTCCCCCATATTACAGACATGGTCCCCCATCCTGGTCCTTATCTTGCAGACATGTCCCCCATCCAGGTTCCCCCCATACTGCGGTCAGGGTCCCCGTCCCCCCATACTGCGGTCAGTGTCCCCGTCCCCCCATACTGCGGTCAGGGTCCCCGTCCCCCCATACTGCACACAGTGCCCCCCTGTGCAGTATTTCACATGACAGAGAAAAAAAAAAAAGATTCTCACCTGTCCTCCGTTCCCTCGGCATCCTTTATGCACCAGTGGCCCGCAGGCACAGACCCCGTAACGATCGCGGCTCGCTCCAGCAGCCGCCGACATCAGCGCTGTAGTGCAGTGTATTGCCGTGCAGAGACCGGCTCTCTGCACAGCAATACCAGTGTCAGTCGCCGGCCTATCAGAGGCCAGCAGCTGACATCTGCGCATGGCAGTGACATCATACGCCGTTGCGCTGGGACGCAGATGTCAGCTGCTGGCCTCTGATAGGCCGGCGGCTGACACTGGTATTGCTGTGCAGAGAGACGGTCTCTGCGCGGCAATACACTGCACTACAGCGCTGATGTCAGCGGCGGCTGGAGAGAGCTGCAATCGTTACGGGGTCTGTGCCTGCGGGCCGCAAGAAGCAGCCGGAGGGGCCGCATGCGGCCCGCGGGCCGAGTGTTTGAGACCCCTGCCCTAAACCATATGAATCTGCAGGTTTGAATTGCCAGAATGTGTGGAATACTTTCTTACTGGGGTTGCCTGGAAAAAAGATATAGCTAAAAGTTCATCAATATCAGATTGTGGGGGTCCAACACCTGACTATTATGATCTGCAACAAGTACTAAGGAAAGAAAGGGGAAAGCTGTCCCTACAGTAAGACTAAGCTGAATCGCTACGATGTAGCGGGCTGCCTGTTCCTAGTGAACAGACCTGCCTTACTCCTCGGCTAGAAAAAAGAGAGGGGTCGCTCACTGGTCTATTCGGGTGCTCTGAAGAAAAAAGTAATCTCAACTGCAAAAAGAACTTCGGCACTACATACATGAAAATATAAGAAATATTGTATCTGGACTAATGTCACTTTGAAAAATGAAGGTTTTTTGCGCATAATTTGGCCAATTTATGTGTGCCCATCAACCACGACAAGGTCACCTTCGTATGATGGGAAACTACGCTACACTACCACTGGATATGCCACTCTTGGGCTGTAAGCCTGTATGGACAATATGTCTCTGCTTGGGCTTTTAACCTACAATGTATGGGCTGGTAGAGCTAGTTAAAACCACCTGTGACTGAATGGGAGGGACACATGGTCAGAAAAAAGGCTGTCAAACTTCTAATAGTGTGAACACGTACCTGCTGCAATGCTCCAGGAGCGGGATCCCAAAAATGATTAATAGAAAAAAGAGAGGGGTCGCTCACTGGTCTATTCGGGTGCTCTGAAGAAAAAAGTAATCTCAATTGCAAAAAGAACTTCGGCACGAATTAATCATTTTTGGGATCCCGCTCCTGGAGCATTGCAGCAGGTACGTGTTCACACTATTAGAAGTTTGACAGCCTTTTTTCTGACCATGTGTCCCTCCCATTCAGTCACAGGTGGTTTTAACTAGCTCTACCAGCCCATACATTGTAGGTTAAAAGCCCAAGCAGAGACATATTGTCCATACAGGCTTACAGCCCAAGAGTGGCATATCCAGTGGTAGTGTAGCGTAGTTTCCCATCATACGAAGGTGACCTTGTCGTGGTTGATGGGCACACATAAATTGGCCAAATTATGCGCAAAAAACCTTCATTTTTCAAAGTGACATTAGTCCAGATACAATATTTCTTATATTTTCATGTATGGAGTGCCGAAGTTCTTTTTGCAATTGAGATTACTTTTTTCTTCAGAGCACCCGAATAGACCAGTGAGCGACCCCTCTCTTTTTTCTATTAATCATTTTTGGGATCCCGCTCCTGGAGCATTGCAGCAGGTACGTGTTCACACTATTAGAAGTTTGATAGCCTTTTTTCTGACCATGTGTCCCTCCCATTCAGTCACAGGTGGTTTTAACTAGCTCTACCAGCCCATACATTGTAGGTTAAAAGCCCAAGCAGAGACATATTGTCCATACAGGCTTACAGCCCAAGAGTGGCATATCCAGTGGTAGTGTAGCGTAGTTTCCCATCATACGAAGGTGACCTTGTCGTGGTTGATGGGCACACATAAATTGGCCAAATTATGCGCAAAAAACCTTCATTTTTCAAAGTGACATTAGTCCAGATACAATATTTCTTATATTTTCATGTATGGAGTGCCGAAGTTCTTTTTGCAATTGAGATTACTTTTTTCTTCAGAGCACCCGAATAGACCAGTGAGCGACCCCTCTCTTTTTTCTATTAATCATTTTTGGGATCCCGCTCCTGGAGCATTGCAGCAGGTACGTGTTCACACTATTAGAAGTTTGACAGCCTTTTTTCTGACCATGTGTCCCTCTCATTCAGTCACAGGTGGTTTTAACTAGCTCTACCAGCCCATACATTGTAGGTTAAAAGCCCAAGCAGAGACATATTGTCCATACAGGCTTACAGCCCAAGAGTGGCATATCCAGTGGTAGTGTAGCGTAGTTTCCCATCATACGAAGGTGACCTTGTCGTGGTTGATGGGCACACATAAATTGGCCAAATTATGCGCAAAAAACCTTCATTTTTCAAAGTGACATTAGTCCAGATACAATATTTCTTATATTTTCATGTATGGAGTGCCGAAGTTCTTTTTGCAATTGAGATTACTCCTCGGCTAGTCTGAACGAAGACCTATAACATAAATGGGAGGGGTCCCTAAAAGAACTAAGGACTGCAACAAAAATCGGACACCTCCTTAACAAAGAAAGTTGTTGCAGAACACAAAAAGATAAACTGACAAAAAGGTACTAGAGGTCCCAGAAGGACCAAGCGAACTGACAGAGAAAGGCACAGAAGCACCTGGCTAGCAAAACAGTTAAACAACACTGAAGTTCAGCACAGCCAAAAGGGCGGAGCTGGAATATGAAGGCAGATGGTCATGTGACCGCAAAACACAAGATGGAAGAAACAAACAGGAGGGTTCTAACAGTACCCCCTCTTTTATGAGGATCCTCCGGATCCTCCAGGCCCAGGCCTATCCAGAAACCTCTTGTGGAAAGCTTTAACAAGCCTAGGAGCAGAGACATCATCCGTCCTTACCCAGGAGTTGTCTTCGGGACCGAAACCCTTCCAGGAGATGAGATACTGCAATCTCCCTCTATCCCATCTAGAATTCAAGATACGAGAAATTTCATATTCGCCGTCTTCCACCACAGGGGGAACTGTGACAGTGGCATCCCTATCAGATACATCAGCCTTTTTCAACAAGGAAACATGAAACACAGGATTAATCTTCCAGGAGGTGGGAACCTCCAACCTAACAGCAGACGGGTTAACAACCTGAAGCACTTTAAATGGACCCACCAACTCAGGACCCAGTTTTTTAGAGGGAATCCTCAACCACAGGTTCTTCGAGGACAACCAAACCATGTCACCCACAGTAAACAAAACCTCCTTACGTTTCCTGTCAAAATACTTCTTGGACTTTTTGTTAGCCTCTTGAAGGTTGCAACGTACATTAGTCCAAACTCTCTCCAAATCACCGGAAAAATTCTCCTCCTCCAGCACCACTGACCCCAATTTGGAGAACAAACCAAAAGACGGATGTCTCCCAGTACAACAAAAAAAAGGAGAACACCCAGCAGAGGAGGATGTATGATTGTTAAGAGCAAATTCTGCGAGAGGCAGAAACTCAGACCACACCTCTTGATTGTCCGCCACAAAACAACGCAAAAACTGTTCTACATCCTGGTTCTTTCTTTCAGTCTGTCCATTAGACTCAGGATGATACCCAGACGAAAATGACAAATAGACTCCCAACCTGTCACAAAAAGCACGCCAAAAGCGAGTCACAAACTGAGGTCCTCTATCAGAAATAATATCTGTGGGAACGCCATGGAGCTTGACAATCTCCTTAACAAACGCCTTAGCGAGTGTCTTGGCGCAGGGCAACTTAATGAATGGAACCAAGTGACACATCTTACTAAAACGGTCCACAACCACCCAGATGACAGTAAAACCCTCGGGCACAGGAAGATCAGTAATAAAATCCATAGTGAGATGCGTCCAAGGCGCACTAGGAACCTCGAGAGGGCAAAGCAACCCCGCAGCAGGAGTATGTGAAGTCTTTGACCTAGCACACACCGTACATTGACGCACCCACTTGATGACTTCTTTCTGCCATCCAGGCCACCAAAGACTGCGACTGATAAGTCTCTTAGTCTCAGAAATAACTGGATGACCTGCCAACCGAGACTCATGACACTCCACAAACAAATCTCTCCTAAAGGCTCTAGGCACGAACAACCTCCCATGGGGAGTGTTAGATGGAGCATCATCTTGAGCTTTCAGAATCCCATTCTCCAAAACGGGAGTCCAACGCTGCCACCACAACTCCTTTCTGCAAAATACTCTCCTCCTCCTCGGCACCGACCATAGGAGAGAAGCTGCGAGATAAAGCATCGGCTTTAACATTCTTAGTACCAGGGATATAGGTAACAGAAAAATGAAACCGAGAAAAAAAAAGTGCCCACCTAGCTTGACGGGCATTCAAGCACGTGGCAGCATCCAGATAGATCAAATTCTTATGATCAGTGAAAACCTGAAGAGAAAATCTAGCGCCTTCCAAAAAATGACGCCAATGTTCAAACGCGAGTTTAATAGCCAGCAACTCCCGATTTCCAACATCATAATTCAGTTCGGTTTGCGAATTTTTTTTCGAAAAGAAGGCACAAGGATGTACTCCACCCTTGTTCTCCTGAGACAAAACTGCTCCGACCCCCACCGATGAAGCATCGACCTCGACCAAAAAAGGCTCGGTCTCATCAGGCTGCATAAGGATAGGGGCAGAACTGAACCTCTCTTTGAGATACTCAAATGCTTCAATGGCCACATGAGTCCACTGGGCCGTATTCACACCTTTCCTGGTGAGATCGGTTAGAGGCTTAACAATTACAGAAAAATTCTTAATGAATTTCCTGTAATAATTGGCAAAACCCCAAAATCTCTGTATAGATTTCAAACCCATAGGCCTAGGCCATTCCTGCACAGCCTGAACCTTCACAGTGTCCATCTCAAAGCCCTCGCTGGAGACAATGTAGCCCAAAAAACTAATTTTCTGCACAGCGAACTCACATTTCTCCAGCTTAGCAAAGAGTGAATTATCACTCAATAACTGCAAAACTTCACGTACACTCTGCCAATGGGACTCCAGATCTGGCGAATAAATCAAAATGTCATCCAAATACACAACCACATTCTTACCAATCAAAGGTCTCAGGATGTCATTAATAAGGTTCTGAAAAAATGCAGGTGCATAGGTAAGACCAAAAGGCATCACCAGATTCTCAAAATGACCCACCGGGGTGTTAAAAGCAGTTTTCCATTCATCACCCTCCTTCACTCGTAACAAATTGTATGCCCCCGGAGATCAATCTTAAAGAACCACTTGGCTCCCACTAACTGGTTAAACAAGTCCGGAATTAACGGCAATGGGTAGGAATTGAGTACGGTAATCTTATTAATTTCACGAAAATCAAGACATGGACGTAAGCCCCCGTCTTTTTTTTAACAAAGAAAAATCCAACTGCCACTGGCGACTTAGAAGGTCTAATGTGACCAGCAGCCAGGCTAGTCTGTATGTACTCCTCCAAAGCCTTTCTTTCAGGGATAGTCAGATTAAACAAGCGACTCTTGGGAAGAGTAGCACCCGGAACAAACTCAATGGCGCAATCATAATCCCTATGAGGAGGTAAAACTTGCGACTCCTCCTCCGAAAAAGCCCTCCAAAAATCTTGAATAGGTACAAGTAATTACCCTTTTTCCATAGCCGCAATGCGAGCATTACAACATTTATCATAGCACTTCGGACTCCAAGACTTAATCACATTAGTAGACAAGTCCAATAAAGGATTGTGCAGTTTTAACCGGCAATCCTAGAACGACCGGAGAGGGTAAATTATTTAATACAACCAAGTCCAAAATTTCTTGGTGAACTCCATTGATAGTGAGGGGAAATGCAGCAACCTTGTGAGTAATACATTTCAAGGGAGTGTTATCAATTGCAATCACAGAAATAGGTGATGACAAAGGTTTGGATTTCAATTTAAGGTTTTCCAAAAACCCTTTATCAATCACATTAAGTGTTTAACCACAATCCACAAATACCTGAAATTCAATCAAATTTTCCTGCAAAGTAGTACTCCCTGAAAGAAATACTCCTGCAGAGCATTAACAAGCTATACGGGCGTACCTGACCTTTTTTTTTTTCTTTACTTTAACGAAGCTCACAATACTTAATCAAATGGTCAGCTTTACCACAATAAAGACACAATCCCTCGGCGAACCTCCGGTCTCTTTCCTGAGAGCTGAGCGACATCGCCCCAACCTCCATCGGTTCTCCGTCGTCTGACAAGATTTTCTGGGGACTAGGACCTGGAATTACAGGAGTCTTTACCTCATTCTGCCTAGATCTCAGCCTCCTATCCACACGATTAGCTAATTGCATGGCATCCTGCAGAGTCTCAGGTGCAGGGAATGCAATTAGCAAATCCTTAACCCTTTCACTCAGACCAGCAAGAAATAGACATTTCAGAGCCGGATCATTCCATTTGACTTCTGAAGCCCACCTTCTAAAGTGTGTGCAATAATTTTCAACATCACCTAACCCTTGATTCAAACGCCTGAGTTCTGCCTCAGCAGATGAGATTCGATCAGGATCATCATATAATAGACCCATAGCAGAAAAAAATTCTTCTACCGACCTTAAGCATGGATCATTAGGTTGGAGAGAAAAGGCCCACCCCTGTGGTTCATTGCGCAAAAGTGACATAATAAAACCAATGCGCTGTGATTCATTCCCAGAGGACCTTGGTCTCAAACGAAAATATAACAGACAAGCATTTTTAAAGGAAAAAAAAATCTTGCTGTTTACCATAAAAAATATCAGGCAGTCCTACCTTGGGTTCCACAAAATGCGCTCCAGAACAGCTACTCACGTGTTGCTGTAGCTCGGCCACCTCCAGAGACAATCCCTGCAAGTGTTGAGCCAAAACCTGGACGGAAGCCATACTGATCCCCGAATTTCTTTCCTATTAGTTTTTTTGGGCTGGACTTACTGTTATGATCTGCAACAAGTACTAAGGAAAGAAAGGGGAAAGCTTTCCCTACAGTAAAACTAAGCTGAATCCCTACAATGTAGCGGGCTGCCTGTTCCTTGCGAACAGACCCGCCTTAGTCCTTGGCTAGTCTGAACGAAGACCTATAGCATAAGGGGAGGGGTCCCTAAAAGAACTAAGGACTGTAACAAAAATGGGACACCTCCTTAACAAAGAAAGTTGTTGCAGAACACAAAAATGTAAACTGAAAAAAAGGTACTAGAGGTCCCAGAAGGACCAAGCGAACTGACAGAGATAGGCACAGAAGCACCTGGCTAGCGCAACAGTAAAACAACACTGAAGTTCAGCAAAGCCAAAAGGGCGGAGCTGGAATATAAAGGCAGATGGTCACGTGACCGCAAAACACAAGATGGAAAAAACAAACAGGAGGGTTCTAACACTGACAATTCCATCTCCTCAGCTATTGCCAGGTACTGCAGCAGCTGGAAAGACACAGTTTACAGAATTGTCATACCACAGGTCTATAAAGCTGATCGGGTGGGGGGGGTGCTGGGTGTCAAACCTCCACAAATCTGATATTGATGACTCATCCTAAACCTAGATCATGAGTATGTTCGTCCTGGGCTATACCTTTAGTACATCTTTATAGCAATCATACCTTCAAATGCCTGGCATAGAGTTGAATTAAAAAATTCTTTCTGCTTGAAGCTAACACTAGGGGGAGCTCCCTGTATACAGAGATATGACGCGCCCCCTGGGCCGTGGGGTACTCGGTGCTGGTCCGGTCGTTGTTTGGGGAGATGTCACAGTGGCGGTGACCCGGTCTGTGACCCAGGGCGGTCATTCAAAAGGGGTTATTATTTACAGGGGATTTTATAGTTTTTATGTACAAAGTTCGTGACGCCACCTGTGGTATGCGGCTATATGGAGCCGCCGTTGTGGAGCAGGTCCTCTGGAGCGGGTGTAAATGCAGCAGAGTTGGTTTAGCTCTCCACAGGTAGAGCTTAACTCCAGGGCAGTGTAGATGTTATAGGTGATGCTGGGCGTTGTAGTGCAGGGGTGATGGCGCAGCTAATAATCACAGAGACAGTGGGGTGCAGTCCTCAAGGTCTTTACGCACGGTTGTTGCAGTCCAAGTTACAGGTACCAGTGTAACTTCCCTCGTCGTGCTGCACTCACTCAGAGAGGGGTTCAGTCCACCCCCAGATATCTCCGGAGTACTTAGCGGGACCCCCTTCTGTGTGTCCTCTCTCTGGCCGTTTCCCTGCACCTTATACCAAGTGTCCCAATCCGGTACCTGCGGGCCTTGTCGGGCGACGTCTGTTCCGTCCCCTGGGTCCTCTGTAGCTACCTTCTTGGTGAGACTGATATGGACTGTTGGCTGCAGGACTTGAAATACTGCAGCCTCCGGTTTCTAGTTGAGACATAGAGTGCTCTGCTAGTTGAGGGACCGATCCCCTTTGTGTGGCCTGACCCCTCCACCTCCTGGTAGATTCGGGCATACGGGTGGCCTCCAGCACTTCCCATACCCCTGGGGTCCCTTCCTCATTCCTGGAGCCCTTCCTCCTCCTCTCTCCTTCTCCTTCAGTCTTGGGCCTCTCCTCAGGCCTTCCGCCTGAGCAGGGCTCTTACAGAGCTCCTGCTCCCAACTCCTCTTCAGACTGATCTCTCTGACTGCCCTCTACTACTCTCTCTGAACAAGATGGCTCCTCTATTTATACTCTCCTTTCCTGTGCTCCCCTAAGCTAGTTCCTCCACCCACACCCACTACATAGCTCTTCCCAACAGCTAGGGACCCGGGACTGTGCTCTCCCTTAGGAGCAATCTCGCCCTGCCCCCACTGCTGGTATGTGTTGGATGCAGGTGTTAGGGTCCCGAGCTGTACTACTTCCTTACCTGAGAGTGAGATACCACACCTCTGGGTGAGATGCAGTACCTCTGTGGCGACCGAACCCTCAGGGGCGCCACAGATACATGATAAGATTTTGTCTGCAGCCACCACTAGTGGGAGCTCCCTATATACAGAGATACATGATAAGATCCCATCTGCAGTCACCACTAAGGGGAGCTCCCTGTATACAGAGATACATGATAAGATTATGTCTGCAGCCACCACTAGGGGGAGCTCCCTGTATACAGAGATACATGATAAGATCCCGTCTGCAGTCACCACTAAGGGGAGCTCCCTGTATACAGAGATACATGATAAGATTATGTCTGCAGCCACCACTAGGGGGAGCTCCTTGTATACTGTTTCGTTAATCAACTTATTATTGAGGGGTTACTGGTTCTCATTATAAAGACCCTGCTGGTGTATGGAAACTTACAGGCAGTATTTGCTGGGAAAAGGTATGTAAATTAACTCTTCTCCAAAATATTAAAGGGATTGTCAACTCCTGGACAACTTCTTTGTAAATGTTAAGTGCCCCATATAAAATAAAAACAACACTAACTCTCCTCCTAGACCAGCATCCTCACAGTGATGTTGACCCCTTAGTGGCTGAGCCAATTGTGGCGTTTGTGACCAAGCCCCATTTTTCAATTCTGACGTGTCTCACTTTATGTGGTAACAACTCTGGAACGCTTCTATATATCCCGCTGATTCTCAGACACTTTTCTTTTGTGAAACATTGTACTTTATGTTAGTGGTAAATTTATGTAGATATGTTTTGCGTTTTTTTATGAAAACATTTGAAATTTGATGAAAATTGTGAAAAATTATCAATTTTCAAACTTTGAATGTTTATACCCCTAAACCAACCACACAAAATAGTTTATAAACACTATTTACATATGTCTACTTTATGTCAGCATAATTTTGCAAACGTCCTTTTATTTTGTCACAATGTTTGAAGGGTTAAAGATTTGGCCACAAATTTTCATTCTATTTTCAAGGATGTACGAAACTTTTTTTATGGACCTATTCAATTTAGAGGTGACTTTGAGTGGCTTATATATTTTTTTCTATGTGTCTTTTTTTGTATTCTATGTCCTTTTTGGTGAAATTCTTTGCCCCTGCCTTTATCATAGGTGTCTGCTGCATCCTCTGACAGTTCTCTTCTCCTCTTTCTGTTCTCCATGCTTAGTGCGACACACACAGACACACAATGCAAAGATTGAGTCAACTTCACCCCTTTTTATCTGGTTTCAGGTGTGATTTTCATTTTGCCCACACCTGTTACTTGCCACAGGTGAGTGTGAACAAGCATCACATGCTTGAAACAAAGTTGTTAGTTGTTTACACACAATTTTGCAACGATACCAACAATTTTGTACAGCCCATTTTTGGGGTTTTGTGTGAAATGATGTCAAATTTGCCTCTTTTCTCAATTTTTTGTGCTGTTCCAATACACACAAAGGAAATAAACATGTGTATAACAAAATGTGTTATTGTATTTATTTTTTGGTAAAAATACTTTATGCTTGGGTCCTTGGGAACACATTGATACCAATTTCTATGTACATTTTTGTTTTTAAATATTTTTTTTGTGTGATATATATATATTTTTATACATTTTTTACTTCCACTGTGATTCTTGAACATTTTACTCTGCTGGTGTAATGCACTGCAATACTTCTGTATTCCAGTGCACTGTCAGTGTTATACTGTCACTTGACCTGATAAACAATGCTGATGGCAGCGGTGAATGGACTTTGCAGACCCCTAGGCCAAGTAATGGTTACCATGACAATCATCAGCACCCCCACAACTGCATCACAAGAACATTGATGGGGTTAAAGAGTGAGCTACCAGATGCTGCTATCGCTACTGAAAGTGGCATCTAGGGGGTTTAAAGGCCATGATCGGTGCTAACACCAATTATGGCCAATGCAGGGGGCTGTCAGCTATAGTAAACAGCTCACACACGCTGTATTGTCACCTCTTATTTCTAAGGCATATCATTGAGGGGTTAATTGTATAGCCAGTATGCAGTAAGCTCCCTCTAGTGGTGGCTGCATGTATACAGAATTGTATCCTCTTACTCTATGAATATATTGGGGATTTGGAGCTCTGCATTAGAAATGAAACAGAACTGAAGTTTATAACTCAAAATGGCAATATAGAATGGTGATAAAATCTGGGGACACTTGTAACTTTCTAGTATATTTTGTAAATTAATTTCTCATCCACTTTTTTTTTAATTCCTGCTTGTAGCATATAAACAGGATGGAGTTCTGTATCCTGATGAGGATTTATTATTTTTTTTATTCACTGTCAAGCTGAGTGATTAAGTGACCTTGAAAATGGTGTGGAACTGATGTCCAAAATATATTATTTCTGACCCCATTAGGGGAGGTAATTTTTTGATCATTATGGATTAAATTAGTATGATGGCAAATAGAGGTCGTACATGGGTTCATTGTTTGTCCATTTGGTGTTCTGTTTCCTGTTACCTATACTAAAGCTGATGACAGAAGACGAGATTTACCATTGGACGAATGTAATTCTAGAATAGCCAATGTAGCAGTGACTATGTGGCACTCAGACACAAGGGGGCGCCAGTGATGACTATATAGGCATTACCTTTTGCATTACTTTTGCTTTTGTCCTGTACGGTGTCACCTGCACGGTGACATCATTATGCCTGTGCTGTGATGTCATGATGTGCATTATCCCTGTAATGTTACATTCTGGTGCTGAGGGACTCTTGCACTTTTTGCAATGCACTTTTCACCAGAGAATGACCCACAAATGAAGGCATATGGGATGTCACCACTAGGTGGCAGTATATCCTTAGAGTGATGCTATACTGTATCTATGGGAAATAGTGGATGGTGGATATTCCATAATGTTATACAGTCAGTGAAGGATGACACTAAAACAATATAAACCTATGTGTTACCTATATAACATATATTTATCTTTTTTTTAAGGGGAAATGTTCAGACAGCTCATTCCAAGCAAATATCAAATTTTATAATAATTAGAATC
Organism: Phyllobates terribilis; assembly: GCF_046119375.1. NCBI lineage: Eukaryota > Metazoa > Chordata > Amphibia > Anura > Dendrobatidae > Phyllobates > Phyllobates terribilis. The sequence continues at coordinate 50,317,492 of NW_027362767.1, read as the reverse complement.
CCTAAAGAATAAATAATTCAAAGGTGATAACATTGTGTAGGAAGTTAGCTCTATTTGCAATGGGTTTTAACTTCAGAGGAGAAAGCCCAGGTGGCCGGAGAAGAGCTGCAGAAATAAAAGTGACTTCATGTTATCTTTCCCACTGGGGGGATGATGAGAGAAGACCACCCCCTACCCAACATGAATTCAGACTTCACAAAGAGCTCACATGAAGGCACATCTCTCATTCACTAGGAAACTGATGGAATTTGTACTCTCCAAACAACTCTCACAAGAGTGAGAAAAAATAAAAACTTCTGAAAGTTGTGCAACTTTTTTTTCTTCTCTGTATTAAAATTGTCAAAGTAATGAAAATGTAATAACAATAAAATAATTCAAAACAATTTTAAATATTAATAGTAAAAATATTAAAATACAAAAACAATAATTTGATAGAAATTATTATCAACATATTCCCCAGCATTCCCTAACAGGGGCTGACAATATTTTTTTTTCCAATCCAGGAATTTATTTTCTGAGGTCTGAACTTGGCCAGAATACTACAACCACAGATCTCACCATGTCCTGCAGTATAAGCTGTCCTGGATTTTTAATCAAATCATAGCATGATCTCTTGCATTTCTTGTAATAGCCAAGAACTACAACTCCCAGCATGTGATCTCTTGAACTCCCCTTTGTTTGAAGTCAGAACCCAAGGATCGGATTAGATGAACATTGATGAAAGTGTGTGACCAGATTGAAAGAAAATAAGGGACCACGGCGCATCCATTTGATTGAAAATATGAATTTACTTTATCTTCGTCATCCATTAGACGAGAAAGTCCCAGGTTTTTGGCTCGTTAAATACCCGAAGTCACAGTTCATCAGATAAACTTATGACTAAGCGAATTTACCCCACCAGAAATGTGTCCGTTCTTTTCCTCATCACGTGTTATTTTGTTTAGTAATAGATAATGAATAATTTTAATTCATATTTTTAATCAAATGGACGTTGTACGGCGGCGGACACTTGATTTCTTCCTGCAGTTTTGCTGTTGATCACCAGTGGGATCTGCCACTCATTGCTAACAGAAGGACTCACAATCCTAATCACGCGTGGCAAACTAACTACCCGCATTTTTTTTTTAGCTCTGTATACGATCAGATTGATCTGTTAAGCTCCCCATACACATTAGGCCTGTTTCACACATCCTGATATTTCCGATAATGGAAAAAACAGGAGCGGAGATATCGGTGTCCGTGTGTACCTGTGTTGCAACCGTGTGCCGCATCAGGATCACACATACCACGCCTGGGAATCAGCGGTACAGTTAGCGCTGTACGCAGGCGCCGGGTACTGAAGGAATCTCTCATCATTGTCCCCTGCTTGCGCTGTGATCAGCTCCAGCAGGGGACAATGTTGAGAGTAGTATTCTGCTCCTGATGTCTCCAAAACCTGTAAAAGTAAGAATAAAAAAATCATTATACTCACCTGGCTTGAGGCGACTGCACACGCTGAGGAGCAGAGGAGAATGACTCACTGCAGCGAGCGAGCCCCTGACCTGCGCTGAGCTCAGTGAGCGGTGTCCTGTCACTCAGTGAGCTTAGCGCAGGTCAGGGGCCCGCTCCCTGCTGTGAGTCATTCTCTTCTGCTCCTCAGCATGTGCGGTTGCCTCAAGCCAGGTGAGTATAATGATTTTTTTTATTTTATTCTTATTTTTACAGGTTTTGGAGACATCAGGAGCAGAATATTACTCACAACATTGTCCCCTGCTGGAGCTGATCGCAGCGCAAGCAGCGGACAATGATGAGAGACTCTTTCGGCACCCAGGAACAGCATTAGCTGTACCGCTGATTCCCAGGTGCCGATACATGTCACACTGATGATACACAGATGTCATCAGTGTGCACGTGTGTTGGACGTTGTGCGGCGTGCAAAACACAGACTTCTCAGTGTGTTTTGCCCTCGGACACACTGTCTGTGGAAACACACTGACATGTGCACAGACCCATTCATTTGAATGGGTGTGCATGTGTATGTGTCTCAAGTACGTGTGAAAACTGTCACCACATGTACCAGAGACACTGACTTGTGAATGAGGCCTTAGACTAATGTTGGCTGCACCCACTGATACTGATAGGTTTGGCCGACACTCTAATGTGCATGGTGGAGCCGGGTGACTGATCGTTGGGGGAGATGCTGATTGCGCAAGTTTCAGACTGTCACATGCTATCAAAAATCTCTGTTACCTGCTTTCTTATAGAGAACACGAGCGCTCGGCTGAACGAGAACTCTTGTGTATGGGGGAGTAGGCTGAGATGGCTGTGCATTAGAGATCCATCTAATAAGTATGGGGCCTTAATGGCCAATAATGTGTAGGTCTGCGTAACAACCGCTCACCAGACGATTGATTGTTGAGAAACCATTGATTGTACAAACCACTTCTATCTAAAGTGTTTGGTCACTTGTAGACTGAGCTTCTACATCTATCTATCTACTGTATCATCCATCTATTATCTATCAAAACTCATGAATATATCTACCTACTTGTGTATCTATTTATAATCCATGACTTTATTATTATTATTACTATTATTATATCACATACAGGGTATCAGTTTAGTTATATTTTTCTTTATTAATAATATTTGTTATTCTATAACATACAGTATACATTTATAATGATTATTCTTTATATGCATTATATAACATACAGGAAATCAGTTTATAATTATTATTTATAGAACAGAGTATATCAGTTTATATTTTTTATTTATTGTTATTTTTGTTATATAACATACAGTTTTCACTTTATTCATGAATATCCTAATACTATTCAGCAATTGTACATCTTTTTTTTTATTTTTCATGGTTTACAGTTTTGTCACAGTCATGCAGCAGCACCCCTCTCCTCTGCTGCTGTCACCTCTTCTCTGAGGCTGGCACCCCTCTCCTCTGCTGCTGTCACCTCTTCTCTGAGGCCGGCACCCCTCTCCTCTGCTGCTGTCACCTCTTCTCTGAGGCCGGCACCCCTCTCCTCTGCTGCTGTCACCTCTTCTCTGAGGCTGGCACCCCTCTCCTCTGCTGCTGTCACCTCTTCTCTGAGGCCGGCACCCCTCTCCTCTGCTGCTGTCACCTCTTCTCTGGGGACCGCGCCCCTCTCCTCTGTGGCTGGACCCTCTTCTGTCAGCGCCCCTCTTCTCTGAGGCCGGCACCCCTCTCCTCTGCTGCTGTCACCTCTTCTCTGGGGACCGTACCCCTCTCCTCTGTGGCTGGCCCCTCTTCTGTCAGCGCCCCTCTCCTCTGCTGCTGTCACCTCTTCTCTGAGGCTGGCACCCCTCTCCTCTGCTGCTGTCACCTCTTCTCTGGGGACCGTACCCCTCTCCTCTGTGGCTGGCCCCTCTTCTGCCAGCACCCCTCTCCTCTGCTGCTGTCACCTCTTCTCTGAGGCTGGCACCCCTCTCCTCTGCTGCTGTCACCTCTTCTCTGAGGCTGGCACCCCTCTCCTCTGCTGCTGTCACCTCTTCTCTGAGGCTGGCACCCCTCTCCTCTGCTGCTGTCACCTCTTCTCTGGGGACCGCGCCCCTCTCCTCTGTGGCTGGCCCCTCTTCTGTCAGCGCCCCTCTTCTCTGAGGCCGGCACCCCTCTCCTCTGCTGCTGTCACCTCTTCTCTGGAGACCGTACCCCTCTCCTCTGTGGCTGGCCCCTCTTCTGTCAGCGCCCCTCTCCTCTGCTGCTGTCACCTCTTCTCTGAGGCTGGCACCCCTCTCCTCTGCTGCTGTCACCTCTTCTCTGGGGACCGTACCCCTCTCCTCTGTGGCTGGCCCCTCTTCTGCCAGCACCCCTCTCCTCTGCTGCTGTCACCTCTTCTCTGAGGCTGGCACCCCTCTCCTCTGCTGCTGTCACCTCTTCTCTGAGGCTGGCACCCCTCTCCTCTGCTGCTGTCACCTCTTCTCTGAGGCCGGCACCCCTCTCCTCTGCTGCTGTCACCTCTTCTCTGGGGACCGCGCCCCTCTCCTCTGTGGCTGGCCCCTCTTCTGTCAGCGCCCCTCTTCTCTGAGGCCGGCACCCCTCTCCTCTGCTGCTGTCACCTCTTCTCTGGGGACCGTACCCCTCTCCTCTGTGGCTGGCCCCTCTTCTGTCAGCGCCCCTCTCCTCTGCTGCTGTCACCTCTTCTCTGACGCTGGCACCCCTCTCCTCTGCTGCTGTCACCTCTTCTCTGGGGACCGTACCCCTCTCCTCTGTGGCTGGCCCCTCTTCTGCCAGCACCCCTCTCCTCTGCTGCTGTCACCTCTTCTCTGAGGCTGGCACCCCTCTCCTCTGCTGCTGTCACCTCTTCTCTGAGGCTGGCACCCCTCTCCTCTGCTGCTGTCACCTCTTCTCTGAGGCCGGCACCCCTCTCCTCTGCTGCTGTCACCTCTTCTCTGGGGACCGTACCCCTCTCCTCTGTGGCTGGCCCCTCTTCTGCCAGCACCCCTCTCCTCTGCTGCTGTCACCTCTTCTCTGAGGCTGGCACCCCTCTCCTCTGCTGCTGTCACCTCTTCTCTGAGGCTGGCACCCCTCTCCTCTGCTGCTGTCACCTCTTCTCTGAGGCCGGCACCCCTCTCCTCTGCTGCTGTCACCTCTTCTCTGGGGACCGCGCCCCTCTCCTCTGTGGCTGGCCCCTCTTCTGTCAGCGCCCCTCTTCTCTGAGGCCAGCGCCCCTCTCCTCTGCTGCCATCACCTCTCCTCTGCGACTGGCCCCTCTCTTCTGCCATCAACTCTCTCCTCTGTTGCCAGCCCATCTCAAATTCGGCCGGCACCCCTCTCCACTGAGGCTGGCCCCTCTCTTCTGCTGGCCCATCTCCAATGTGGCCGGCGCCCCTCTCCTCTGCTGCCATCAACTCTCTCCTCTGCTGCCGGCACCCCTCTGTTGCCAGCCCATCTCAAATTCGGCCGGCACCCCTCTCCACTGAGGCCGGCACCCCTCTGCTGTTGGCCCCTCTCCAATGTGGCCGGCGCCCCTCTCCTCTGCTGCCATCAACCCTCTCCAATGCGGCGTCACCCCTCTGCTCTGCTGCCGGCACCTTCCATCTGTGGCCGGCTTCTCCGCTTGCTGAATTGTTACTTTATTTCTACCAAGCTTAGAACGTTGACCCAGTTTGAATCGTGTTGTCAGGCAATGCACTTGTCAATAAAGCTTGTTTGATTCAGAGAAGAAAAAAGGTGCTCAGCAAGTGGAGGACAGGCAGGAGGGGAGGAGGAGGCTTTAGAGGAGCAGGAGACAGCAGAGCTGCGGGATCGAGCCCGGACTGTGCAGGAGGATAAGCTACAAATGACTGCCTGCAGTGTGTCTCCGGAGGGAGTCTGAGGCTGGGAACTATTGGATTACATCCTCTTCTTCTGCACAAGTTCTCACCTGCAATGCATGAGACCTCTGCTCCATGGCTGATGCAGGAATCTGCTGTATAGCACCAGCTCAGGAATGGTAGTTTTGCACAAAAAAGGGAGTTTGGTTGAATTCTGATTCCCTCATTTTTGCATCCCTCAAGACTTGTCATGGCAAAGCTTCCCCAAGGAACAGGGTCTTCAGAAGACCTGAACACGATCTCAGATGAAGAGCTTCTCAGGTGGAGCAAGGAGGACCTTGTCAAGAGGATGAGGAAAGTGGAGATTGAGAAGATGAATGTTATGGTGGAACATGGCAATTTAATGAAGGATGTTAACAGGAGGCTGCAGGTCCATCTTCATGAGATCAGGGGGTTGAAGGAAGTCAACCAGAAACTTCAAGATGACAACCAGGAGCTCAGGGAGCTGTGTTGCTTTTTGGATGATGATAGGCAAAAGGGGAAAAAGCTTTCCAGGGAATGGCAGAGATTTGGGAGACACACTGCCAGTGTGATGTGGAAGGAGGTAGGGTCCTATCATCAAAAACTAAAGGAGCTGGAAGCCAAGCAGGAGGCTCTTATTAGAGATAACTTGGAGCTGAAGGAGATAGTCCTGATGCTGGATGAGGAGAGGAATGGGGCAGGGTCTAGGAGCTCCATTGATAGCCAAAACAGTCTGACCAATTTGAATGGAAGCTCTGGGGCAAGAGATGTAGGGGATGGCAGCAGCACATCAAGTAGTACTGGCAGCGCAGGCAGTCCTGACCATCACCATCATCCTCATCACCCCAAACCAGTGGAGAATAAAACTGGGACCATCAGGAGATCTGCAGATGACCTTTCCACCCTTCCCCATCACAGAAGTATTCCCAATGGGTTGAATGGTAAGTCCTTGGCTTCCTATTTAGAGTCTTTCTCTGGTGATTTTTGTGTGAAGCGTTCAGATAATATGCAATTCAATCAGAAGCAGTAATTGCATTCCCAAAGCTAAAGGGGGAGGGGAAGATATCCAGGAAGCAAATACATTGTATCTATATATATCTAGACTGTCCCTCTGACATGTTCTCCTAGGATGAGTAGGATATTGGCCACTTTCTAGGTGCCTTCTCAAAAAAATGTGGAGCAAAATGGACTTATTTTAGATCCTTGTCTTAGGAAATTTTACAGAACCTTCATGTAATAAATGCTCATCAGAGTTGAGTACCATGTAAGATTCTCCTTAGGCTTGCTGACACCTGGTCTTCATATACATGATGTTTCTTCAGAACATACTGTTTTGGGGTCTTTAGGTTTCTCACTTATGTATTTCCGATTGTCCTTCTCCTCCTATTTGACTTCTGCAATGAGCTGGGTTTTAATATTTCATAAAATGTCAAAAGTTCTAAAGCATCAATACTTTCTTAAATGCAGAAAACAATGTAGACCATTTGGACCGGAACTGTCCAAAACCTCTGTTGTGTTTTGAGGATCCACATATGTTAATTCCGGTTCTGCAGTCAGGATTTTGCAATTTATTGAGTGAACTGAGAAGGTTGTAGGAACACCAAGAATTTTGGAACGCCAAGAATTTTTCTTTAGGTTCTCCTAGGGTGGATCCCATCTAACTCCAAAGAGCTTGACATTGATGGACTTTGAACTAAAACAGGTTGTGCAAAATGGAAATGTTACATTGCATTTCACTGGATCGGAAACTTTTGGGAGTAACTTGTTAATAGGAAGTAGCAGTAATAAAGCAAGTGTCCAGAGACCACACGAATGGTGAGACAGCTGTGGTCATCATCGTTGTCCATTGTCTTCTCGTCAAGAGTGATGTAGAATAATGAGTGCGGATTTATGAGAATGAACCATAAATCAGTCATATAAGATGGATATTGCACCCGATATTACACCCATGACACAACTCATGTATAATTAAAGTTACACTTCTGTGATGACAATGGGATTGATGTAAAAGATGAGTTCACAGCTTAGTCCACCCACAGCAGGAAGTTTTTCATCTGTTGATGTCAAATTAGATGATTTCCAAAGCTGGCAATGATTTTCCTTGGATTGGTATCCTCTAGGGTTATCTTCGACTAATCTTTTGACCATAGGGTTGCTCTATGGTGGAAGGAACACATGTCTTCTCGCGAGAAGGACAATATTTGTGGGCTCCTCTTTGTCTCTCCAGAGTCCCGAGAGAGGCCAACGAGAACCAAAGGGGCATGAAGGATCTTTTGTTCTTGCGGTTGTTGGGGGGTTCACAATCGGAGTCATAACTGAAGACATTAGTGGTGGAGGCTCATGAGCCAAGACTGCCCAATAATTGTTAGAATGAAGGAACCTCAATTATCTTCAGAGCGTCATGCTCCTTAAGGCTTCACTTATCGTAAATTGCAGTAGCATTGATTGCACTGAGCATTAGCTCCACAAAGATGGCCTGCAGGTAAAGTGGTCCTTAATTCTAGGAAACCAGTGGTGCTCATCCCCTTATGGGGCACATGTAGCAAAGCTATGGCTGCTGGGTATACTTGAAAATGTGAGAAATCTCAGGTGTTGCTGGCAGGTACATTGTTGGTCACCGGTGATTTAGATAATGGCGATAATGGCTGATCTACCGGTTCCAAATACTTTTTGACTTGTTCATAGGAACAAAAAGAACAGGATAAGATTTGGTAACTTTATTAAGAGGATTATGCTTCCTTAATAAATTTGGTCCATCTGTTGAGTTGTCCGCACGCAAGGACCAGCTATCTTATAAAGCAATTCACCAGTATCTACCATGGTCCCTTCGTATCAGATCTGCAGGCTGTACCTAACAGCTCCTCAGGTCTCCGCTTCATGGACTATAAGTCAACTAAAGTTTATGTTTTAGGTCTTGATTCCTACATGGATGATTGAGGAGAATGGTCAAAAATGGCCATAGCCATATTTTCGGAGGTTGTTACCATTGACGTAATGTCGTCTTTTTTTGTGACTGTAGATCTTGTGGGATGAGCTGCTCTGAGAATTTCCTTTCCAAGAGTCTGTTGATATTTGCTTGGTGTCAATAGAGAAGATAAGTAGTGTGCAATGTACATACTACAGGAGGAAGCAGAGAAGCTTTTGTGATTGCTGCATACTCAAGGCTGCACTTAGAGTACACAGAAATTGGAGAAAAAATATTCTTTTGGGAATCTTGAAACAAAATTCTAGTAGCTACAGACCCAATTTGTACTTCTATGCACCCATAATTTGCCCAATCGCATTCTTTTAGGCAGAATACCAAGCTTCAAGAGGCACCATATTGCAGCATGATATGGAACTGTATGTTTGAGCCCTAAAGAATACATGGTTATTGGGAATTTAAAGAATAACTCAACTTTTTTTTATATATATATATTTTAATTGTTGATTAGCTTTTGCAAAGTTAAGTTACCTCGTTTTGCTTTTTTCTCCCAAATTCCATGCTGAAAGTGCTTTTTTAACTGCCTGGTTCCTGCACTTTTAGTAGCTACTTTGAACTGCAGCTGTAGCAAGAATCTGTAGTTGCTCTGCGCTTTTCTCTCCCTCCCCCCCTCCATGCTCAGAAAGGGAGTGTTTGTAAACAACGATTGAGTTTGGATATATGCTACAGCAGCAGTTCAAAGCAGCTACTAAAAGATCATGAACAAGGCAGTTAAAACAGCACTTTCAGCACGGAGGTTGGGAGAAAAGGAAGCAAGATAAGGCAATGGAGTAGGTTCTAATGATTCAGAAGGTTACAAAAAGTTTAATTACACTTTTAAGACATTGCAGGAAACCAATTAATTTCAAACTCCTTTTTTACTGCAAGTAAATTATATAGGCGACAGTGAGCGAGTATAGTCACCGTCTTAATGGAAATAAATTGGTCTGTGTATGCCCCCCATTATGGCTGCAACATTGGATATTGCAACTTGCTTACATAGACAACTGAAAGGGTTGTAGGACCTGCAAGAATTTTCCTATGGTTACTATATGACCCCACCTACCTCCAAAAATTTTTCATGTAGATAAACCCAACTTACACTGTATACTCACATTTGCCATTCAAGGTCCTAAGAAAGCTGGGTGGCCCTTGAGTTCAGCAGATGCGTCGCCCATCTTTCCCACGACTGGATACAACTAAAAGAAAAACAGTTGGCTCTGACTGATTCCTTATCGCTACTGAGGGGGGATAATAGTTTTTGTTCAAACCCTGACATCGTCTTTGTCCGATGTTGCACTTGGAAATCCATTGTATCTTCCCCTCTCCGCTCTCTTTCAGTACCTGCCCGGTCATGTTTCATCACCGCAGGCTTGGTTTTTTTTTGTTTTTTTTTTAACTTGCAGCTGTAAAATACATCCTGAATGTCAATGACTATCTGTAGAGGTACCATTACCATCAGGATGTTTACTGCTGGTAACAATTCCGTCTGCAAACACACGTCCCAAAAATGTGTCTCTGGAATCTCTATAGAGTAAGTGCCAAAAGAATGGAAGGATCATACTAAAAATTCTGCAGAGTCAAATTATCTTCCCCGCTGTAGACCATGCCTTCATCATGCATTGTCTGACTGGCGGTTTGGTTAAATAACAATTCCATAATGTTGGCATTAAAGAGGTATTCCTTCTCTGCTCACTTCTGCATCAGGAGATGAGCCGGGCCAGTGACGGCACATCTACCCAAACCTGCCGATCGTGCCCCCAACCCGGCAGATTTCCATAGTCTTTTTGCGGCCAGGCCTGCTCCCCTCCCAATGCCGAAGTGAGCGAAGCTGGAATAAGAAGTGTCTCGGAGGAATTTCCTTGTTGTGTTGGAAAGTCCATTTTTCAGAAAAGGAACCAACTCATTGGGGTCTGTTCCTAGTCCATCTGTCTGTCCTAGTATACTGGTTTATGCCTCTTCATGAATCAGGAGCGTCTGACTCCAGCGCACCTCCAACGCCGGTCCAATGTCTTCTTCAGGCGAATTCCACCAAGGGAACCTACTGAAAAAACTATCAGAAAAAGATCAAAATAATAAACATAGACCTTTCTATGCTGTTCATATGTTCAGGCTTTTGAACATCTTTTAATTGTTTTCAGAATCCAAATGACTTTTTTTTCTTTTTCCTTTTTGGCATTGTTTTTGCTTAAAAATTATGGCTAGCGTTTTCTTCAGTATTTAATTGAGTGAAAAAAAAGTAGCAGAACACGACAGTAAAAAATACTTCACAAAGACTAAGTGAAAACCCTCCTAAAAAAAGAATGCCAGCGGCCAAAAACGTTGTAAAAACACTCAGGAAACAACTGGAAAAACTGCACAAAATACGCTTCAGAAAAAAGACTCCAGAGTTTCCTGTGGTATCTTAGCCTTGAAAAACTCGACAGGTTCTTGAAGAGTTCTTTTCAGCCTATTGACTGCCTAGTTTGGAGACCTTTCCTTCTGGATCAGCTTCATAGTATTGATTATGCAAAAACTCTTCAGGATACAAAAAAAGTTAAAAACCCCCAAAAAATACTCCTGATATGTAACAGCAAAGTGGATTTCTCATAGAAATGAATAGAAAGAGTTTTTGAAGGGTTTTTTTTTTTAGAAGGATTTTGGAGCATTTTTTTTCCCCAAAAACCTCTGTGTGAACATAGCCTACAGGTTTTTGGAGCGGAAACTGAGCGGAAGCTCTTCATTTACTTTACTATATCTATAAGAAATGCAAACTAGAGTCAGAGTTAAAAAAAAAAAAAAAAGAAATTAAAATCTTTCCGGTTCCTTCACTGGAGGTTGCAGGTCAGCGTCCAGGTGAAGCTGATGGTATCTGTACATTGTCTGACATGAGGCTTCTCAGGACAGGAGTCAGCGTCCCCAGTCTGTGCATTGAGCTCTGCGGGTGTCATTCCTGGAATCCAGAAAGTCAAGTTTCCTGCATTGTTTCGCAGTTTGCATTGTGTTCCTCACGGAAGTATTTTTTATAAATAAACATAACAATAGCACTTTTATATGTGTGAGACCCATAACCTGCTGACATCCTACTACTGAGCGGGCATCTACTACGGCCTGTAATTACAGGTTACACTAAGGCCAGGATGGCAGCTACCTCTCTGCATGCTAGGCTTCTTTGTCCGAGATTTTGCTGTTATTGCTGGTACTTGTAGTTTAATAGTGTAATGTATATCGCATGTTAGACTCTATGTTCATTTGGCTGATAGGAGAATGGAGTTTCGCTGTTTTTGCTGTTTTCTGAAAGCCACTTCCTTCATATTTTATATTATAAGTGTACAAATGTCACCAGCTTTAGAAAATAACATAGTCAACTGACAAGAATATAACTACTATAATACTGCCCCCCATGTACAATAATATAACTGCTATAATACTGCCCCCCATGTACAAGAATATAACTACTATAATACTGCCCCCCATGACAAAAGAATATAACTACTATAATACTGCCCCCCATGTACAAGAATATAACTACTATAATACTGCCCCTATGTACAAGAATATAACTACTATAATACTGCCCCCCCATGTACAAGAATATAACTACTATAATACTGCCCCCTATGTATAAGAATATAACTAATATAATACTGCCCCCATGTACAAGAATATACTATAATACTGCTCCCTATGTACAAGAATATAACTACTATAATACTGTCCCTATGTACAAGAATATAACTACTATAATACTGCCCCCTATGTACAAGAATATAACTACTATAATACTGCCCCCTATGTACAAGAATATAACTACTATAATACTGCTCCTATGTACAAGAATATAACTACCATAATACTGCCCCCTATGTACAAGAATATAACTACTATATTACTGCCCCGTATGTACAACAATATAACTACTATAATACTTCCGCCTATGTGCAAGAATGTAACTACTATAATACTGCCCCTATGTACAAGAATATAACTACTATAATACTGCCCCCCATGTACAAGAATATAACTACTATAATACTGCCCACCATGTACAAGAATATAACTACTATAATACTGCCCCCCATGTACAAGAATATAACTACTATAATACTGCCCCTATGTACAAGAATATAACTACTATAATACTGCCCCTATGTACAAGAATATAACTACCATAATACTGCCCCCCCATGTACAAGAATATAACTACTATAATACTGCCCCTATGTACAAGAATATAACTACTATAATACTGCCCCTATGTACAAGAATATAACTACTATAATACTGCCCCTATGTACAAGAATATAACTACTATAATACTGCCTCCTATGTATAAGAATATAACTACTATAATACTGCCCCCATGTACAAGAATATAACTACTATAATACTGATTCCTATGTACAAGAATATAACTACTATAATACTGTCCCTATGTACAAGAATATAGCTACTATAATACTGCCCCCTATGTACAAGAATATAGCTATTATAATACTGCCCCCTATGTACAAGAATATAACTAGTATAATACTGTCCCTATGTACAAGAATATAGCTACTATAATACTGCCCCCTATGTACAAGAATATAACTACTATAATACTGCCCCTATGTACAAGAATACAACTACTATAATACTGCCCCCTATGTACAAGAATATAGCTACTATAATACTGCCCCTATGTACAAGAATATAACTACTATAATACTGCCCCCTATGTATAAGAATATAACTACTATAATACTGCCCCTATGTACAAGAATATAACTACTATAATACTGCTCCTATGTACAAGAATATAGCTACTATAATACTGCCCCTATGTACAAGAATATAACTACTATAATACTGCCCCCTATGTATAAGAATATAACTACTATAATACTGCCCCTATGTACAAGAATATAACTACTATAATACTGCCCCCTATGTACAAGAATATAACTACTATAATACTGCTCCTATGTACAAGAATATAACTACTATAATACTGCCCCTATGTACAAGAATATAACTACTATAATACTGCCCCGTATGTACAAGAATATAACTACTATATTACTGCCCCGTATGTACAACAATATAACTACTATAATACTTCCGCCTATGTGCAAGAATATAACTACTATAATACTGCCCCTATGTACAAGAATATAACTACTATAATACTGCCCCTATGTACAAGAATATAACTACTATAATACTGCCCCTATATACAAGAATATAACTACTATAATACTGCCCCGTATGTACAAGAATATAACTACTATAATACTGCCCCCTATGTACAAGAATATAACTGCTATAATACTGCCCCTATGTACAAGTATGTAGCTACTATAATGCTGCCCCTATGTACAAGAATATAACTACTATAATACTGCTCCTATGTACAAGAATATAACTACTATAATACTGCCCCCTATGTACAAGAATATGACTACTATAATACTGCCCCTATGTACAAGAATATAACTACTATAATACTGTCCCTATGTACAAGAATATAACTACTATAATACTGTCCCTATGTACAAGAATATAACTACTATAATACTGTCCCTATGTACAAGAATACAACTACTATAATACTGCTCCCTATGTACAAGAATATAACTACTATAATACTGCCCCTATGTACAAGAATATAACTACTATAATACTGCCCCTATGTACAAGAATATAACTACTATAATACTGCCCCCTATGTACAAGAATATAACTACTATAGTACTGCCCCTATGTACAAGAATACAACTACTATAATACTGCCCCCTATGTATAAGAATATAACTACTATAATACTGCCCCCTAAGTGCAAGAATATAACTACTATAATACTGCTCCTATGTACAAGAATATAGCTACTATAATACTGCCCCTATGTACAAGAATATAACTACTATAATACTGCCCCCTATGTATAAGAATATAACTACTATAATACTGCCCCTATGTACAAGAATATAACTACTATAATACTGCCCCCTATGTACAAGAATATATCTACTATAATACTGCTCCTATGTACAAGAATATAACTACTATAATACTGCCCCTGTGTACAAGAATATAACTACTATAATACTGCTCCTATGTATAAGAATATAACTACTATAATACTGCCCCCTATGTACAAGAATATAACTACTATAATACTCCTATGTACAAGAATATAACTACTATAATACTGCCCCCTATGTACAAGGATATAACTACTATAATATTGCTCCTATGTACAAGAATATAACTACTATAATATTGCCCCTATGTACAAGAATATAACTACTATAATACTGACCCGTATGTACAAGAATATAACTACTATATTACTGCCCCGTATGTACAAGAATATAACTACTATAATACTTCCGCCTATGTGCAAGAATATAACTACTATAATACTGCCCCTATGTACAAGAATATAACTACTATAATACTGCCCCTATACACAAGAATATAACTACTATAATACTGCCCCGTATGTACAAGAATATAGCTACTATAATACTGCCCCCTATGTACAAGAATATAGCTACTATAATGCTGCCCCTATGTACAAGAATATAAGTACTATAATACTGCTCCTATGTACAAGAATATAACTACTATAATACTGCCCCTATGTACAAGAATATAACTACTATAATACTTCCCCCTATGTACAAGAATATAACTACTATAATACTGTCCCTATGTACAAGAATATAACTACTATAATACTGTCCCTATGTACAAGAATATAACTACTATAATACTGTCCCTATGTACAAGAATACAACTACTATAATACTGCTCCCTATGTACAAGAATATAACTACTATAATACTGCCCCGTATGTACAAGAATATAACTACTATAATACTGCCCCGTATGTACAAGAATATAACTACTATAATACTTCCGCCTATGTACAAGTATACAACTACTATAATACTGCCCCTATGTACAAGAATTTAACTACTATAATACTGCTCCTATGTATAAGAATATAACTACTATAATACTGATCCTATGTATAAGAATATAACTACTATAATACTGCCCCTATGTACAAGAATATAACTACTATAATACTGCCCCTATATACAAGAATATAACTACTATAATACTGCCCCTATGTACAAGAATATAACTACTATAATATTGCTCCTATGTACAAGAATATAACTACTATAATACTGCCCCCTATGTACAAGAATATAACTACTATAATACTGCCCCTATGTACAAGAATATAACTACTATAATACTGCCCCCTATGTACAAGAATATAACTACTATAATACTGCCCCTATGTACAAGAATATAACTACTATAATACTGCCCCCTATGTACAAGAATATAACTACTATAATACTGCTCCCTATGTACAAGAATATAACTACTATAATATTGCCCCCTATGTACAAGGATATAAATACTATAATACTGCTCCTATGTACAAGAATATAACTACTATAATACTGCCCCTATGTACAAGAATATAACTACTATAATACTGCCCCGTATGTACAAGAATATAACTACTATAATACTTCCGCCTATGTGCAAGAATATAACTACTATAATACTTCTCCTATGTACAAGAATATAACTACTATAATACTGCCCCGTATGTACAAGAATATAACTACTATAATACTGCCCCCTATGTACAAGAATATAACTACTATAATACTGCCCCCTATGTACAAGAATATAACTACTATAATACTGCCCCTATGTACAAGAATATAACTACTATAATACTTCTCCTATGTACAAGAATATAACTACTATAATACTGCCCCTATGTACAAGAATATAACTACTATAATACTGCTCCTATGTATAAGAATATAACTACTATAATACTGCCCCCAATGTACAAGAATATAACTACTATAATACTGCCCCTATGTACAAGAATATAACTACTATAATACTGCTCCTATGTACAAGAATATAACTACTATAATACTGCTCCCTATGTAGAAGAATATAACTACTATAATATTGCCCCCTATGTAGAAGGATATAACTACTATAATACTTCTCCTATGTACAAGAATATAACTACTATAATACTGCCCCTATGTACAAGAATATAACTACTATAATACTGCCCCGTATGTACAAGAATATAACTACTATAATACTGCCCCCTATGTACAAGAATATAACTGCTATAATACTGCCCCTTTTTACAAGTATGTAGCTACTATAATGCTGCCCCTATGTACAAGAATATAACTACTATAATACTGCTCCTATGTACAAGAATATAACTACTATAATACTGCCCCCTATGTACAAGAATATAACTACTATAATACTGCCCCATGTACAAGAATATAACTACTATAATACTGGTCCTATGTACAAGAATATAACTACTATAATACTGCCCCTATGTACAAGAATATAACTACTATAATACTGCTCCTCTGTATAAGAATATAACTACTATAATACTGCCCCCTATGTACAAGAATATAACTACTATAATACTGCTCCCTATGTACAAGAATATAACTACTATAATATTGCCCCCTATGTACAAGGTTATAACTACTATAATACTGCTCCTATGTACAAGAATATAACTACTATAATACTGCCCCTATGTACAAGAATATAACTACTATAATACTGCCCCGTATGTACAAGAATATAACTACTATAATACTTCCGCCTTTGTGCAAGAATATAACTACTATAATACTGCCCCTATGTACAAGAATATAACTACTATAATACTGCCCCTATATACAAGAATATAACTACTATAATACTGCCCCGTATGTACAAGAATATAGCTACTATAATACTGCCCCCTATGTACAAGAATATAACTGCTATAATACTGCCCCCTATGTACAAGAATATAGCTACTATAATGCTGCCCCTATGTACAAGAATATAAGTACTATAATACTGCTCCTATGTACAAGAATATAACTACTATAATACTGCCCCTATGTACAAGAATATAACTACTATAATACTTCCCCCTATGTACAAGAATATAACTACTATAATCCTGTCCCTATGTACAAGAATATAACTACTATAATACTGTCCCTATGTACAAGAATATAACTACTATAATACTGTCCCTATGTACAAGAATACAACTACTATAATACTGCTCCCTATGTACAAGAATATATCTACTGTAATACTGCCCCCTATGTACAAGAATATAACTACTATAATACTGCTCCTATGTACATGAATATATCTACTATAATACTGCCCCCTATGTACAAGAATGTAACTACTTTAATACTGCTCCTATGTACAAGAATATAACTACTTTAATACTGCCCCCTATGTACAATAATATAACTACTATAATACTGCTTCTATGTACAAGAATATAACTACTATAATTCTGCTCCTATGTATAGGAATATAAGTACTATAATACTGCTCCTATGTACAAGAATATAGCTACTATAATACTGCCCCCTATGTACAAGAATATAACTGCTATAATACTGCCCCCTATGTACAAGAATATAGCTACTATAATGCTGCCCCTATGTACAAGAATTTAAGTACTATAATACTGCTCCTATGTACAAGAATATAACTACTATAATACTGCCCCTATGTACAAGAATATAACTACTATAATACTTCCCCCTATGTACAAGAATATAACTACTATAATCCTGTCCCTATGTACAAGAATATAACTACTATAATGCTGTCCCTATGTACAAGAATATAACTACTATAATACTGTCCCTATGTACAAGAATACAACTACTATAATACTGCTCCCTATGTACAAGAATATATCTACTGTAATACTGCCCCCTATGTACAAGAATATAACTACTATAATACTGCTCCTATGTACATGAATATATCTACTATAATACTGCCCCCTATGTACAAGAATGTAACTACTTTAATACTGCTCCTATGTACAAGAATATAACTACTTTAATACTGCCCCCTATGTACAATAATATAACTACTATAATACTGCTTCTATGTACAAGAATATAACTACTATAATTCTGCTCCTATGTATAGGAATATAACTACTATAATACTGCTCCTATGTATAAGAATATAACTACTATAATACTGCTCCCTATGTACAAGAATATAACTACTATAATACTGCCCCCTATGTACAAGAATATAACTACTATAATATTGCCCCTATGTATAAGAATATAACTACTATAATACTGCCCCCTATGTACAAGAATATAACTACTATAATATTGCCCCATGTATAAGAATATAACTACTATAATACTGCCCCCTATGTACAAGAATATAACTACTATAATACTGCTCCTATGTACAAGAATATAACGACTATAATACTGCCTCCTATGTACAAGAATATAACGACTATAATACTGCCCCCTATGTACAAGAAGATAACTACTATAATACTGCCCCTATGTACAAGAATATAACTACTATAATACTGCCCCTTATGTACAAGAATATAACCACTATAATACTGCCCCCTATGTACAATAATATAACCACTATAATACTGCCCCCTATGTACAAGAATATAACTACTATAATACTGCTCCCTATGTACAAGAATATAACTACTATAATACTGCTCCCTATGTACAAGAATATAACTACTATAATACTACCCCCTATGTACAAGAATATAACTACTATAATACTGCCCCTATGCACAAGAATATAACTACTATAATACTGATCCTATGTACAAGAATATAACTACTATAATACTGCCCCTATGCACAAGAATATAACTACTATAATACTGATCCTATGTACAAGAATATAACTACTATAATACTGCCCCCTATGTACAATAATATAACCACTATAATACTGCCCCCTATGTACAAGAATATAACTACTATAGTACTGCCCCCTATGTACAAGAATATAACTACTATAATACTGCCCCCTATGTACAAGAATATAACTACTATAATACTGCCCCCTATGTACAAGAATATAACTACTATAATACTGCCCCCTATGTACAAGAAGATAACTACTATAATACTGCCCCTATGTACAAGAATATAACTACTATAATACTGCCCCTATGTACAAGAATATAACTACTATAATACTGCCCCTATGTACAAGAATATAACTACTATAATACTGCCTCCTATGTATAAGAATATAACTACTATAATACTGCCCCCATGTACAAGAATATAACTACTATAATACTGCTTCCTATGTACAAGAATATAACTACTATAATACTGTCCCTATGTACAAGAATATAGCTACTATAATACTGCCCCCTATGTACAAGAATATAGCTATTATAATACTGCCCCCTATGTACAAGAATATAACTAGTATAATACTGTCCCTATGTACAAGAATATAGCTACTATAATACTGCCCCCTATGTACAAGAATATAACTACTATAATACTGCCCCTATGTACAAGAATACAACTACTATAATACTGCCCCCTATGTACAAGAATATAGCTACTATAATACTGCCCCTATGTACAAGAATATAACTACTATAATACTGCCCCCTATGTATAAGAATATAACTACTATAATACTGCCCCTATGTACAAGAATATAACTACTATAATACTGCTCCTATGTACAAGAATATAGCTACTATAATACTGCCCCTATGTACAAGAATATAACTACTATAATACTGCCCCCTATGTATAAGAATATAACTACTATAATACTGCCCCTATGTACAAGAATATAACTACTATAATACTGCCCCCTATGTACAAGAATATAACTACTATAATACTGCTCCTATGTACAAGAATATAACTACTATAATACTGCCCCTATGTACAAGAATATAACTACTATAATACTGCCCCGTATGTACAAGAATATAACTACTATATTACTGCCCCGTATGTACAACAATATAACTACTATAATACTTCCGCCTATGTGCAAGAATATAACTACTATAATACTGCCCCTATGTACAAGAATATAACTACTATAATACTGCCCCTATGTACAAGAATATAACTACTATAATACTGCCCCTATATACAAGAATATAACTACTATAATACTGCCCCGTATGTACAAGAATATAACTACTATAATACTGCCCCCTATGTACAAGAATATAACTGCTATAATACTGCCCCTATGTACAAGTATGTAGCTACTATAATGCTGCCCCTATGTACAAGAATATAACTACTATAATACTGCTCCTATGTACAAGAATATAACTACTATAATACTGCCCCCTATGTACAAGAATATAACTACTATAATACTGCCCCTATGTACAAGAATATAACTACTATAATACTGCTCCTATGTACAAGAATATAACTACTATAATACTGCCCCTATGTACAAGAATATAACTACTATAATACTGCTCCTATGTATAAGAATATAACTACTATAATATTGCCCCTATGTACAAGAATATAACTACTATAATACTGCCCCTATATACAAGAATATAACTACTATAATACTGCTCCCTATGTACAAGAATATAACTACTATAATATTGCCCCCTATGTACAAGAATATAACTACTATAATACTGCCCCTATATACAAGAATATAACTACTATAATACTGCCCCGTATGTACAAGAATATAACTACTATAATACTGCCCCCTGTGTACAAGAATATAACTGCTATAATACTGCCCCCTATGTACAAGAATATAGCTACTATAATGCTGCCCCTATGTACAAGAATATAACTACTATAATACTGTCCCTATGTACAAGAATATAACTACTATAATACTGTCCCTATGTACAAGAATATAACTACTATAATACTGTCCCTATGTACAAGAATATAACTACTATAATACTGCCCCGTATGTACAAGAATATAACTACTATAATACTGCTCCTATGTACAAGAATATAACTACTATAATACTGCCCCTATGTACAAGAATATAACTACTATAATACTTCCCCCTATGTACAAGAATATAACTACTATAATACTGTCCCTATGTACAAGAATATAACTACTATAATACTGTCCCTATGTACAAGAATATAACTACTATAATACTGTCCCTATGTACAAGAATACAACTACTATAATACTGCTCCCTATGTACAAGAATATAACTACTATAATACTGCCCCTATGTACAAGAATATAACTACTATAATACTGCCCCTATGTACAAGAATATAACTACTATAATACTGCCCCCTATGTACAAGAATATAACTACTATAATACTGCCCCTATGTACAAGAATACAACTACTATAATACTGCCCCCTATGTATAAGAATATAACTACTATAATACTGCCCCCTATGTGCAAGAATATAACTACTATAATACTGCTCCTATGTACAAGAATATAGCTACTATAATACTGCCCCTATGTACAAGAATATAACTACTATAATACTGCCCCCTATGTATAAGAATATAACTACTATAATACTGCCCCTATGTACAAGAATATAACTACTATAATACTGCCCCCTATGTACAAGAATATATCTACTATAATACTGCTCCTATGTACAAGAATATAACTACTATAATACTGCCCCTGTGTACAAGAATATAACTACTATAATACTGCTCCTATGTATAAGAATATAACTACTATAATACTGCCCCCTATGTACAAGAATATAACTACTATAATACTCCTATGTACAAGAATATAACTACTATAATACTGCCCCCTATGTACAAGGATATAACTACTATAATATTGCTCCTATGTACAAGAATATAACTACTATAATATTGCCCCTATGTACAAGAATATAACTACTATAATACTGACCCGTATGTACAAGAATATAACTACTATATTACTGCCCCGTATGTACAAGAATATAACTACTATAATACTTCCGCCTATGTGCAAGAATATAACTACTATAATACTGCCCCTATGTACAAGAATATAACTACTATAATACTGCCCCTATACACAAGAATATAACTACTATAATACTGCCCCGTATGTACAAGAATATAGCTACTATAATACTGCCCCTATGTACAAGAATATAGCTACTATAATGCTGCCCCTATGTACAAGAATATAAGTACTATAATACTGCTCCTATGTACAAGAATATAACTACTATAATACTGCCCCTATGTACAAGAATATAACTACTATAATACTTCCCCCTATGTACAAGAATATAACTACTATAATACTGTCCCTATGTACAAGAATATAACTACTATAATACTGTCCCTATGTACAAGAATATAACTACTATAATACTGTCCCTATGTACAAGAATACAACTACTATAATACTGCTCCCTATGTACAAGAATATAACTACTATAATACTGCCCCGTATGTACAAGAATATAACTACTATAATACTGCCCCGTATGTACAAGAATATAACTACTATAATACTTCCGCCTATGTACAAGTATACAACTACTATAATACTGCCCCTATGTACAAGAATATAACTACTATAATACTGCTCCTATGTATAAGAATATAACTACTATAATACTGATCCTATGTATAAGAATATAACTACTATAATACTGCCCCTATGTACAAGAATATAACTACTATAATACTGCCCCTATATACAAGAATATAACTACTATAATACTGCCCCTATGTACAAGAATATAACTACTATAATATTGCTCCTATGAACAAGAATATAACTACTATAATACTGCCCCCTATGTACAAGAATATAACTACTATAATACTGCCCCTATGTACAAGAATATAACTACTATAATACTGCCCCCTATGTACAAGAATATAACTACTATAATACTGCCCCTATGTACAAGAATATAACTACTATAATACTGCCCCCTATGTACAAGAATATAACTACTATAATACTGCTCCCTATGTACAAGAATATAACTACTATAATATTGCCCCCTATGTACAAGGATATAAATACTATAATACTGCTCCTATGTACAAGAATATAACTACTATAATACTGCCCCTATGTACAAGAATATAACTACTATAATACTGCCCCGTATGTACAAGAATATAACTACTATAATACTTCCGCCTATGTGCAAGAATATAACTACTATAATACTTCTCCTATGTACAAGAATATAACTACTATAATACTGCCCCGTATGTACAAGAATATAACTACTATAATACTGCCCCCTATGTACAAGAATATAACTACTATAATACTGCCCCCTATGTACAAGAATATAACTACTATAATACTGCCCCTATGTACAAGAATATAACTACTATAATACTTCTCCTATGTACAAGAATATAACTACTATAATACTGCCCCTATGTACAAGAATATAACTACTATAATACTGCTCCTATGTATAAGAATATAACTACTATAATACTGCCCCCAATGTACAAGAATATAACTACTATAATACTGCCCCTATGTACAAGAATATAACTACTATAATACTGCTCCTATGTACAAGAATATAACTACTATAATACTGCTCCCTATGTAGAAGAATATAACTACTATAATATTGCCCCCTATGTAGAAGGATATAACTACTATAATACTTCTCCTATGTACAAGAATATAACTACTATAATACTGCCCCTATGTACAAGAATATAACTACTATAATACTGCCCCGTATGTACAAGAATATAACTACTATAATACTGCCCCCTATGTACAAGAATATAACTGCTATAATACTGCCCCTTTTTACAAGTATGTAGCTACTATAATGCTGCCCCTATGTACAAGAATATAACTACTATAATACTGCTCCTATGTACAAGAATATAACTACTATAATACTGCCCCCTATGTACAAGAATATAACTACTATAATACTGCCCCATGTACAAGAATATAACTACTATAATACTGGTCCTATGTACAAGAATATAACTACTATAATACTGCCCCTATGTACAGGAATATAACTACTATAATACTGCTCCTCTGTATAAGAATATAACTACTATAATACTGCCCCCTATGTACAAGAATATAACTACTATAATACTGCTCCCTATGTACAAGAATATAACTACTATAATATTGCCCCCTATGTACAAGGTTATAACTACTATAATACTGCTCCTATGTACAAGAATATAACTACTATAATACTGCCCCTATGTACAAGAATATAACTACTATAATACTGCCCCGTATGTACAAGAATATAACTACTATAATACTTCCGCCTTTGTGCAAGAATATAACTACTATAATACTGCCCCTATGTACAAGAATATAACTACTATAATACTGCCCCTATATACAAGAATATAACTACTATAATACTGCCCCGTATGTACAAGAATATAGCTACTATAATACTGCCCCCTATGTACAAGAATATAACTGCTATAATACTGCCCCCTATGTACAAGAATATAGCTACTATAATGCTGCCCCTATGTACAAGAATATAAGTACTATAATACTGCTCCTATGTACAAGAATATAACTACTATAATACTGCCCCTATGTACAAGAATATAACTACTATAATACTTCCCCCTATGTACAAGAATATAACTACTATAATCCTGTCCCTATGTACAAGAATATAACTACTATAATACTGTCCCTATGTACAAGAATATAACTACTATAATACTGTCCCTATGTACAAGAATACAACTACTATAATACTGCTCCCTATGTACAAGAATATATCTACTGTAATACTGCCCCCTATGTACAAGAATATAACTACTATAATACTGCTCCTATGTACATGAATATATCTACTATAATACTGCCCCCTATGTACAAGAATGTAACTACTTTAATACTGCTCCTATGTACAAGAATATAACTACTTTAATACTGCCCCCTATGTACAATAATATAACTACTATAATACTGCTTCTATGTACAAGAATATAACTACTATAATTCTGCTCCTATGTATAGGAATATAAGTACTATAATACTGCTCCTATGTACAAGAATATAGCTACTATAATACTGCCCCCTATGTACAAGAATATAACTGCTATAATACTGCCCCCTATGTACAAGAATATAGCTACTATAATGCTGCCCCTATGTACAAGAATTTAAGTACTATAATACTGCTCCTATGTACAAGAATATAACTACTATAATACTGCCCCTATGTACAAGAATATAACTACTATAATACTTCCCCCTATGTACAAGAATATAACTACTATAATCCTGTCCCTATGTACAAGAATATAACTACTATAATGCTGTCCCTATGTACAAGAATATAACTACTATAATACTGTCCCTATGTACAAGAATACAACTACTATGATACTGCTCCCTATGTACAAGAATATATCTACTGTAATACTGCCCCCTATGTACAAGAATATAACTACTATAATACTGCTCCTATGTACATGAATATATCTACTATAATACTGCCCCCTATGTACAAGAATGTAACTACTTTAATACTGCTCCTATGTACAAGAATATAACTACTTTAATACTGCCCCCTATGTACAATAATATAACTACTATAATACTGCTTCTATGTACAAGAATATAACTACTATAATTCTGCTCCTATGTATAGGAATATAACTACTATAATACTGCTCCTATGTATAAGAATATAACTACTATAATACTGCTCCCTATGTACAAGAATATAACTACTATAATACTGCCCCCTATGTACAAGAATATAACTACTATAATATTGCCCCTATGTATAAGAATATAACTACTATAATACTGCCCCCTATGTACAAGAATATAACTACTATAATATTGCCCCATGTATAAGAATATAACTACTATAATACTGCCCCCTATGTACAAGAATATAACTACTATAATACTGCTCCTATGTACAAGAATATAACGACTATAATACTGCCTCCTATGTACAAGAATATAACGACTATAATACTGCCCCCTATGTACAAGAAGATAACTACTATAATACTGCCCCTATGTACAAGAATATAACTACTATAATACTGCCCCCTATGTACAAGAATATAACGACTATAATACTGCCCCCTATGTACAAGAAGATAACTACTATAATACTGCCCCTATGTACAAGAATATAACTACTATAATACTGCCCCTTATGTACAAGAATATAACCACTATAATACTGCCCCCTATGTACAATAATATAACCACTATAATACTGCCCCCTATGTACAAGAATATAACTACTATAATACTGCTCCCTATGTACAAGAATATAACTACTATAATACTGCTCCCTATGTACAAGAATATAACTACTATAATACTACCCCCTATGTACAAGAATATAACTACTATAATACTGCCCCTATGCACAAGAATATAACTACTATAATACTGATCCTATGTACAAGAATATAACTACTATAATACTGCCCCTATGCACAAGAATATAACTACTATAATACTGATCCTATGTACAAGAATATAACTACTATAATACTGCCCCCTATGTACAATAATATAACCACTATAATACTGCCCCCTATGTACAAGAATATAACTACTATAGTACTGCCCCCTATGTACAAGAATATAACTACTATAATACTGCCCCCTATGTACAAGAATATAACTACTATAATACTGCCCCCTATGTACAAGAATATAACTACTATAATACTGCCCCCTATGTACAAGAAGATAACTACTATAATACTGTCCCTATGTACAAGAATATAGCTACTATAATACTGCCCCCTATGTACAAGAATATAGCTATTATAATACTGCCCCCTATGTACAAGAATATAACTAGTATAATACTGTCCCTATGTACAAGAATATAGCTACTATAATACTGCCCCCTATGTACAAGAAGATAACTACTATAATACTGCTTCCTATGTACAAGAATATAACTACTATAATACTGTCCCTATGTACAAGAATATAGCTACTATAATACTGCCCCCTATGTACAAGAATATAGCTATTATAATACTGCCCCCTATGTACAAGAATATAACTAGTATAATACTGTCCCTATGTACAAGAATATAGCTACTATAATACTGCCCCCTATGTACAAGAATATAACTACTATAATACTGCCCCTATGTACAAGAATACAACTACTATAATACTGCCCCCTATGTACAAGAATATAGCTACTATAATACTGCCCCTATGTACAAGAATATAACTACTATAATACTGCCCCCTATGTATAAGAATATAACTACTATAATACTGCCCCTATGTACAAGAATATAACTACTATAATACTGCTCCTATGTACAAGAATATAGCTACTATAATACTGCCCCTATGTACAAGAATATAACTACTATAATACTGCCCCCTATGTATAAGAATATAACTACTATAATACTGCCCCTATGTACAAGAATATAACTACTATAATACTGCCCCCTATGTACAAGAATATAACTACTATAATACTGCTCCTATGTACAAGAATATAACTACTATAATACTGCCCCTATGTACAAGAATATAACTACTATAATACTGCCCCGTATGTACAAGAATATAACTACTATATTACTGCCCCGTATGTACAACAATATAACTACTATAATACTTCCGCCTATGTGCAAGAATATAACTACTATAATACTGCCCCTATGTACAAGAATATAACTACTATAATACTGCCCCTATGTACAAGAATATAACTACTATAATACTGCCCCTATATACAAGAATATAACTACTATAATACTGCCCCGTATGTACAAGAATATAACTACTATAATACTGCCCCCTATGTACAAGAATATAACTGCTATAATACTGCCCCTATGTACAAGTATGTAGCTACTATAATGCTGCCCCTATGTACAAGAATATAACTACTATAATACTGCTCCTATGTACAAGAATATAACTACTATAATACTGCCCCCTATGTACAAGAATATAACTACTATAATACTGCCCCTATGTACAAGAATATAACTACTATAATACTGCTCCTATGTACAAGAATATAACTACTATAATACTGCCCCTATGTACAAGAATATAACTACTATAATACTGCTCCTATGTATAAGAATATAACTACTATAATATTGCCCCTATGTACAAGAATATAACTACTATAATACTGCCCCTATATACAAGAATATAACTACTATAATACTGCTCCCTATGTACAAGAATATAACTACTATAATATTGCCCCCTATGTACAAGAATATAACTACTATAATACTGCCCCTATATACAAGAATATAACTACTATAATACTGCCCCGTATGTACAAGAATATAACTACTATAATACTGCCCCCTGTGTACAAGAATATAACTGCTATAATACTGCCCCCTATGTACAAGAATATAGCTACTATAATGCTGCCCCTATGTACAAGAATATAACTACTATAATACTGTCCCTATGTACAAGAATATAACTACTATAATACTGTCCCTATGTACAAGAATATAACTACTATAATACTGTCCCTATGTACAAGAATATAACTACTATAATACTGCCCCGTATGTACAAGAATATAACTACTATAATACTGCTCCTATGTACAAGAATATAACTACTATAATACTGCCCCTATGTACAAGAATATAACTACTATAATACTTCCCCCTATGTACAAGAATATAACTACTATAATACTGTCCCTATGTACAAGAATATAACTACTATAATACTGTCCCTATGTACAAGAATATAACTACTATAATACTGTCCCTATGTACAAGAATACAACTACTATAATACTGCTCCCTATGTACAAGAATATAACTACTATAATACTGCCCCTATGTACAAGAATATAACTACTATAATACTGCCCCTATGTACAAGAATATAACTACTATAATACTGCCCCCTATGTACAAGAATATAACTACTATAATACTGCCCCTATGTACAAGAATACAACTACTATAATACTGCCCCCTATGTATAAGAATATAACTACTATAATACTGCCCCCTATGTGCAAGAATATAACTACTATAATACTGCTCCTATGTACAAGAATATAGCTACTATAATACTGCCCCTATGTACAAGAATATAACTACTATAATACTGCCCCCTATGTATAAGAATATAACTACTATAATACTGCCCCTATGTACAAGAATATAACTACTATAATACTGCCCCCTATGTACAAGAATATATCTACTATAATACTGCTCCTATGTACAAGAATATAACTACTATAATACTGCCCCTGTGTACAAGAATATAACTACTATAATACTGCTCCTATGTATAAGAATATAACTACTATAATACTGCCCCCTATGTACAAGAATATAACTACTATAATACTCCTATGTACAAGAATATAACTACTATAATACTGCCCCCTATGTACAAGGATATAACTACTATAATATTGCTCCTATGTACAAGAATATAACTACTATAATATTGCCCCTATGTACAAGAATATAACTACTATAATACTGACCCGTATGTACAAGAATATAACTACTATATTACTGCCCCGTATGTACAAGAATATAACTACTATAATACTTCCGCCTATGTGCAAGAATATAACTACTATAATACTGCCCCTATGTACAAGAATATAACTACTATAATACTGCCCCTATACACAAGAATATAACTACTATAATACTGCCCCGTATGTACAAGAATATAGCTACTATAATACTGCCCCTATGTACAAGAATATAGCTACTATAATGCTGCCCCTATGTACAAGAATATAAGTACTATAATACTGCTCCTATGTACAAGAATATAACTACTATAATACTGCCCCTATGTACAAGAATATAACTACTATAATACTTCCCCCTATGTACAAGAATATAACTACTATAATACTGTCCCTATGTACAAGAATATAACTACTATAATACTGTCCCTATGTACAAGAATATAACTACTATAATACTGTCCCTATGTACAAGAATACAACTACTATAATACTGCTCCCTATGTACAAGAATATAACTACTATAATACTGCCCCGTATGTACAAGAATATAACTACTATAATACTGCCCCGTATGTACAAGAATATAACTACTATAATACTTCCGCCTATGTACAAGTATACAACTACTATAATACTGCCCCTATGTACAAGAATATAACTACTATAATACTGCTCCTATGTATAAGAATATAACTACTATAATACTGATCCTATGTATAAGAATATAACTACTATAATACTGCCCCTATGTACAAGAATATAACTACTATAATACTGCCCCTATATACAAGAATATAACTACTATAATACTGCCCCTATGTACAAGAATATAACTACTATAATATTGCTCCTATGTACAAGAATATAACTACTATAATACTGCCCCCTATGTACAAGAATATAACTACTATAATACTGCCCCTATGTACAAGAATATAACTACTATAATACTGCCCCCTATGTACAAGAATATAACTACTATAATACTGCCCCTATGTACAAGAATATAACTACTATAATACTGCCCCCTATGTACAAGAATATAACTACTATAATACTGCTCCCTATGTACAAGAATATAACTACTATAATATTGCCCCCTATGTACAAGGATATAAATACTATAATACTGCTCCTATGTACAAGAATATAACTACTATAATACTGCCCCTATGTACAAGAATATAACTACTATAATACTGCCCCGTATGTACAAGAATATAACTACTATAATACTTCCGCCTATGTGCAAGAATATAACTACTATAATACTTCTCCTATGTACAAGAATATAACTACTATAATACTGCCCCGTATGTACAAGAATATAACTACTATAATACTGCCCCCTATGTACAAGAATATAACTACTATAATACTGCCCCCTATGTACAAGAATATAACTACTATAATACTGCCCCTATGTACAAGAATATAACTACTATAATACTTCTCCTATGTACAAGAATATAACTACTATAATACTGCCCCTATGTACAAGAATATAACTACTATAATACTGCTCCTATGTATAAGAATATAACTACTATAATACTGCCCCCAATGTACAAGAATATAACTACTATAATACTGCCCCTATGTACAAGAATATAACTACTATAATACTGCTCCTATGTACAAGAATATAACTACTATAATACTGCTCCCTATGTAGAAGAATATAACTACTATAATATTGCCCCCTATGTAGAAGGATATAACTACTATAATACTTCTCCTATGTACAAGAATATAACTACTATAATACTGCCCCTATGTACAAGAATATAACTACTATAATACTGCCCCGTATGTACAAGAATATAACTACTATAATACTGCCCCCTATGTACAAGAATATAACTGCTATAATACTGCCCCTTTTTACAAGTATGTAGCTACTATAATGCTGCCCCTATGTACAAGAATATAACTACTATAATACTGCTCCTATGTACAAGAATATAACTACTATAATACTGCCCCCTATGTACAAGAATATAACTACTATAATACTGCCCCATGTACAAGAATATAACTACTATAATACTGGTCCTATGTACAAGAATATAACTACTATAATACTGCCCCTATGTACAAGAATATAACTACTATAATACTGCTCCTCTGTATAAGAATATAACTACTATAATACTGCCCCCTATGTACAAGAATATAACTACTATAATACTGCTCCCTATGTACAAGAATATAACTACTATAATATTGCCCCCTATGTACAAGGTTATAACTACTATAATACTGCTCCTATGTACAAGAATATAACTACTATAATACTGCCCCTATGTACAAGAATATAACTACTATAATACTGCCCCGTATGTACAAGAATATAACTACTATAATACTTCCGCCTTTGTGCAAGAATATAACTACTATAATACTGCCCCTATGTACAAGAATATAACTACTATAATACTGCCCCTATATACAAGAATATAACTACTATAATACTGCCCCGTATGTACAAGAATATAGCTACTATAATACTGCCCCCTATGTACAAGAATATAACTGCTATAATACTGCCCCCTATGTACAAGAATATAGCTACTATAATGCTGCCCCTATGTACAAGAATATAAGTACTATAATACTGCTCCTATGTACAAGAATATAACTACTATAATACTGCCCCTATGTACAAGAATATAACTACTATAATACTTCCCCCTATGTACAAGAATATAACTACTATAATCCTGTCCCTATGTACAAGAATATAACTACTATAATACTGTCCCTATGTACAAGAATATAACTACTATAATACTGTCCCTATGTACAAGAATACAACTACTATAATACTGCTCCCTATGTACAAGAATATATCTACTGTAATACTGCCCCCTATGTACAAGAATATAACTACTATAATACTGCTCCTATGTACATGAATATATCTACTATAATACTGCCCCCTATGTACAAGAATGTAACTACTTTAATACTGCTCCTATGTACAAGAATATAACTACTTTAATACTGCCCCCTATGTACAATAATATAACTACTATAATACTGCTTCTATGTACAAGAATATAACTACTATAATTCTGCTCCTATGTATAGGAATATAAGTACTATAATACTGCTCCTATGTACAAGAATATAGCTACTATAATACTGCCCCCTATGTACAAGAATATAACTGCTATAATACTGCCCCCTATGTACAAGAATATAGCTACTATAATGCTGCCCCTATGTACAAGAATTTAAGTACTATAATACTGCTCCTATGTACAAGAATATAACTACTATAATACTGCCCCTATGTACAAGAATATAACTACTATAATACTTCCCCCTATGTACAAGAATATAACTACTATAATCCTGTCCCTATGTACAAGAATATAACTACTATAATACTGTCCCTATGTACAAGAATATAACTACTATAATACTGTCCCTATGTACAAGAATACAACTACTATAATACTGCTCCCTATGTACAAGAATATATCTACTGTAATACTGCCCCCTATGTACAAGAATATAACTACTATAATACTGCTCCTATGTACATGAATATATCTACTATAATACTGCCCCCTATGTACAAGAATGTAACTACTTTAATACTGCTCCTATGTACAAGAATATAACTACTTTAATACTGCCCCCTATGTACAATAATATAACTACTATAATACTGCCCCCTATGTACAAGAATATAACTACTATAATTCTGCTCCTATGTATAGGAATATAACTACTATAATACTGCTCCTATGTATAAGAATATAACTACTATAATACTGCTCCCTATGTACAAGAATATAACTACTATAATACTGCCCCCTATGTACAAGAATATAACTACTATAATATTGCCCCTATGTATAAGAATATAACTACTATAATACTGCCCCCTATGTACAAGAATATAACTACTATAATATTGCCCCATGTATAAGAATATAACTACTATAATACTGCCCCCTATGTACAAGAATATAACTACTATAATACTGCTCCTATGTACAAGAATATAACGACTATAATACTGCCTCCTATGTACAAGAATATAACGACTATAATACTGCCCCCTATGTACAAGAAGATAACTACTATAATACTGCCCCTATGTACAAGAATATAACTACTATAATACTGCCCCTTATGTACAAGAATATAACCACTATAATACTGCCCCCTATGTACAATAATATAACCACTATAATACTGCCCCCTATGTACAAGAATATAACTACTATAATACTGCTCCCTATGTACAAGAATATAACTACTATAATACTGCTCCCTATGTACAAGAATATAACTACTATAATACTACCCCCTATGTACAAGAATATAACTACTATAATACTGCCCCTATGCACAAGAATATAACTACTATAATACTGATCCTATGTACAAGAATATAACTACTATAATACTGCCCCTATGCACAAGAATATAACTACTATAATACTGATCCTATGTACAAGAATATAACTACTATAATACTGCCCCCTATGTACAATAATATAACCACTATAATACTGCCCCCTATGTACAAGAATATAACTACTATAGTACTGCCCCCTATGTACAAGAATATAACTACTATAATACTGCCCCCTATGTACAAGAATATAACTACTATAATACTGCCCCCTATGTACAAGAATATAACTACTATAATACTGCCCCCTATGTACAAGAAGATAACTACTATAATACTGCCCCTATGTACAAGAATATAACTACTATAATACTGCCCCTTATGTACAAGAATATAACTACTTTAATACTGCCCCCTATGTACAATAATATAACTACTATAATACTGCTTCTATGTACATGAATATAACTACTATAATTCTGCTCCTATGTATAGGAATATAACTACTATAATACTGCTCCTATGTATAAGAATATAACTACTATAATACTGCTCCCTATGTACAAGAATATAACTACTATAATACTGCCCCCTATGTACAAGAATATAACTACTATAATATTGCCCCTATGTATAAGAATATAACTACTATAATACTGCCCCCTATGTACAAGAATATAACTACTATAATACTGCCCCCTATGTACAAGAATATAACTACTATAATACTGCCCCCTATGTACAAGAATATAACTACTATAATACTGCTCCTATGTACAAGAATATAACTACTATAATACTGCCCCCTATGTACAAGAATATAACTACTATAATATTGCCCCATGTATAAGAATATAACTACTATAATACTGCCCCCTATGTACAAGAATATAACTACTATAATACTGCTCCTATGTACAAGAATATAACGACTATAATACTGCCCCCTATGTACAAGAATATAACCACTATAATACTGCCCCCTATGTACAAGAAGATAACTACTATAATACTGCCCCTATGTACAAGAATATAACTACTATAATACTGCCCCTTATGTACAAGAATATAACCACTATAATACTGCCCCCTATGTACAATAATATAACCACTATAATACTGCCCCCTATGTACAAGAATATAACTACTATAATACTGCTCCCTATGTACAAGAATATAACTACTATAATACTGCTCCCTATGTACAAGAATATAACTACTATAATACTGCTCCTATGTACAAGAATATAACTACTATAATACTGCCCCTATGTACAAGAATATAACTACTATAATACTGCTCCTATGTACAGGAATATAACTATAATACTGAACGCTATGTACAAGAATATAACTACTATAATACTGCACCCTATGTACAAGAATATAACTACTATAATACTGCCCCTATGCACAAGAATATAACTACTATAATACTGATCCTATGTACAAGAATATAACTACTATAATACTGCCCCTATGCACAAGAATATAACTACTATAATACTCATCCTATGTACAAGAATATAACTACTATAATACTGCCCCCATGTACAATAATATAACCACTATAATACTGCCCCCTATGTACAAGAATATAACTACTATAGTACTGCCCCTTATGTACAAGAATATAACTACTATAATACTACCCCCTATGTACAAGAATATAACTACTATAATACTGCCCCCTATGTACAAGAATATAACTACTATAATACTGCCCCCTATGTACAAGAATATAACTACTATAATACTGCCCCCTATGTACAAGAAGATAACTACTATAATACTGCCCCTATGTACAAGAATATAACTACTATAATACTGCCCCTTATGTACAAGAATATAACTACTATAATACTGCCCCCTATGTACAATAATATAACCACTATAATACTGCCCCCTATGTACAAGAATATAATAACTATAATACTGCCCCCTATGTACAAGAAGATAACTACTATAATACTGCCCCCTATGTACAAGAATATAACTACTATAATACTGCCCCCTATGTACAAGAATATAACTACTATAATACTGCTCCTATGTACAAGAATATAACTACTATAATACTGCCCCCTATGTACAAGAATATAACTACTATAATATTGCCCCATGTATAAGAATATAACTACTATAATACTGCCCCCTATGTACAAGAATATAACTACTATAATACTGCTCCTATGTACAAGAATATAACGACTATAATACTGCCCCCTATGTACAAGAATATAACCACTATAATACTGCCCCCTATGTACAAGAAGATAACTACTATAATACTGCCCCTATGTACAAGAATATAACTACTATAATACTGCCCCTTATGTACAAGAATATAACCACTATAATACTGCCCCCTATGTACAATAATATAACCACTATAATACTGCCCCCTATGTACAAGAATATAACTACTATAATACTGCTCCCTATGTACAAGAATATAACTACTATAATACTGCTCCCTATGTACAAGAATATAACTACTATAATACTGCTCCTATGTACAAGAATATAACTACTATAATACTGCCCCTATGTACAAGAATATAACTACTATAATACTGCTCCTATGTACAGGAATATAACTATAATACTGAACGCTATGTACAAGAATATAACTACTATAATACTGCACCCTATGTACAAGAATATAACTACTATAATACTGCCCCTATGCACAAGAATATAACTACTATAATACTGATCCTATGTACAAGAATATAACTACTATAATACTGCCCCTATGCACAAGAATATAACTACTATAATACTCATCCTATGTACAAGAATATAACTACTATAATACTGCCCCCATGTACAATAATATAACCACTATAATACTGCCCCCTATGTACAAGAATATAACTACTATAGTACTGCCCCTTATGTACAAGAATATAACTACTATAATACTACCCCCTATGTACAAGAATATAACTACTATAATACTGCCCCCTATGTACAAGAATATAACTACTATAATACTGCCCCCTATGTACAAGAATATAACTACTATAATACTGCCCCCTATGTACAAGAAGATAACTACTATAATACTGCCCCTATGTACAAGAATATAACTACTATAATACTGCCCCTTATGTACAAGAATATAACTACTATAATACTGCCCCCTATGTACAATAATATAACCACTATAATACTGCCCCCTATGTACAAGAATATAATAACTATAATACTGCCCCCTATGTACAAGAAGATAACTACTATTATACTGCTCCTATGTACAAGAATATAACTACTATAATACTGCCCCTATGTACAAGAATATAACTACTATAATACTGCCCCCTATGTACAATAATATAACCACTATACTGCCTCATAATCATTAAAATGCATTGCAATCCAGACATTCTGTGTGGCCGCTGATCAGTCTCTTGCACTTTGCTCTGCTGTTGGTTGCTGGTCCGATATACTGTACGTCTCTGTGCTTGGGTCACCCTGTGTCCACACCCCCCTGCGTTTCCCTATCATTGGTAGCATTACTATATCGACCTTTGGAACGCAGAGAAGAAAAATAGCTGAATGGTAGATAAGTTACAGGACACGGTTAACATGAGTGAGAAGTAACCTTGAATATATCATAGAACGTGACAGCCGCTTCTCTTATGGTCAAATAAGGAAAAAGAAAGTGTATTGTGCATATTACTAATCCTCCCAGAAACACTGCAAATCCCGGATACTTCAGAGCTGTATTCATGCTGCGGTAGGTGCAGTGTGTGAATATCCCCCTTTTCCTGATATAGTGCAGTTGCAGTGACAAGACGTATCCATTTCCCTATCTATGTTGAAGTTTGACCCTCAGAGACACTGAAAGGGGGAAGTTTTCTTTTGACTATAAGTGGCATAAAAAAAATCCAAATTTTGTGCCATTTTTTATATTTTCCATTTGGATTTGCCACTTTTTTACTTAAGCTCTCAATAAAGGTGAGAAATTTACTGATGTTAACACAATATCCGCATTATCTGACGACAATTCCAGACCGCTTGTGAAAAGTGAATGTTCTCTATTACTGACAGCAATCAGAGCTCTTTTTAAAAAGTGAGAAATTGCATCTGGATATTAATAAAAATGTCCTTATTATCTGACGGCAATTAGAGATCGTGAAAAGATGTACAATAAAAGAAAAAAAATCCCATTTGCAGTCATCAGATATCCAAAAACTGTTGAGAAATTGCCCCTGAATATAACATTGTTTCCTTTCGCTGAGATTTTGAAAATGATTGTAAGTTGCCTCTGTATGCAACAGGATTTGGCCATGCAAGACACCTGAGGAAGGTTGTTCGCAGGCGAAACTCATTGTGGTTTTAATTAAATGTATAATTTTTCACAGTTTTATTTTTAAACATTTTTTCACCGACCTTTTTTTACCCCCAGAGGCGACTTCTCTCCATTTTCAGGACCTGCGCTTGCTGTCATTGAATGGGACTGTTTTTGTTTTGTATTGGGTTTGCTACAATTCTATCCAGTCCAGAAAAATCTTTTGTGTGTTAGGCACATCAGCAATACAAATCTGCCTCCTGATCTGATGGTTTGTTACAATGTAACAGTCTGCTTAGCCCTCCGAGGCTTGGTTAGAGGAGGACTGGAGAGCTGCAACAGATGGAGGGAGGAGAGGGCATAGTAGGGGTGTAACAATCATGGTAGCAGGGGGTGCTGGAGGGGGGCCTGCCAACGCCAATTTCACCTGGATATGCATCTGAGGACTCACATTTTGCTTAAATGTATTGAAGCGCAGAGACCCACCAGCTCCCTGCACTGCAATACACCAATACACACTGCCAATCAGAAGCCGGCAGCAGACGTCAGCTGGCCCGTGACAGGTGGCACATGGCAGTGATGTCATGCTCTGCCCGTGCCAGCACGCCAGAGTCAGCTGCCGGATATAGAGGAGGACGCCGCATGGTTAGAATAATTGTGTGTTTCTTTTTAAAATGTGCTGGAGAAGAACATAAGTGGCCCAGGATGGGGGGCATTATACCAGGAAGAGAGCCAGGATGGGGGGCATTGTACCAGGAAGTGGCCCAGGATGGGGGACATTATACCAGGAATGGGCTCAGAATGGATGACATTATACCAGAATGGGGGAGGGGGGGGCAGTATACCAGAAAGGGGCGCAGGATGGGAGGCATTGTTATAGGATGGAGCCCAGGATAGGAGACATTATTATAGGAAGGGGCCCAGGATGGAGGATCATATAAAATAAAAGGCCCAGGATAGGGGACATTATTACATGATGGGGATCATTATACCAGGAAGAGCATGGGGCCCAAGATGGGGGACATTATTACTGGAAGGGGCCAAGGATGGGGGACATTATTCCTGGAAGGTACCCATTATGGGGACATTATTGTATGGAGGACAAAAGCATGTCTTTGTAGGATCAAGAACGCTACAAGGGCCCATACATCTGACCAACATGCAGGTGGGAGCCAAGGTTCAAATTTTGCACCAGGGCCCATCGGATTCTAGTTACGTCACTGAGGCCTAGGACAGATGAGTACAATTGTTTTTTAACCTATTTGTGGCCATCAAAAGAATCTAGAAAATCTCAGCAGCTGGTTGGCTGCTATTTTGCTGGATTTATGGGAATCAAATCCCTAAAAGTTTGGTTTTGCCAGATACGGAAATGTAAAAGTTCTGTGCTGCACTTTCCTTCTAGAGATCAGTGGGTCCATGGGACCTACATCTGGACTGAAGCCACATGCTGCCATGTCTTAGAAACTGGGTCTACGATCAGCTGTAAAGCTCCCTCTAGTGGCGGCTTCTGGCAGCTGGAGTTTTACTTAATAACTGACTTGTGCTGGGGAGTTTTGCCGCATGTCACAGACTTTTTCCTGTACCTGCTCCGAGGATCTAGTGCTCCGTGGTGTAAGGGAATTTAGATTATGGAGAACATTTCCTCATGTGCCGTCTTCTTCCAGCTTCTTCCATAGCAACAGAAATGTTCTTGTGAGACGGTCTAGGCTCCGTCCCCGCACTGTGCACCCAGACACGTCTCCTTTCATTACTGTTTTCATGTTATGTCTCTGTAAAAAACCCATAATGTACTATGTATAGCGTGATCACATCTCCTCCCCGTCGCTCCGTGCGCCGCATTGTGCTGCTGAGCTGCAGTGAAAAGTCTTTGACCTAAATTTGATGCCCTCCGGTGAAATGAGGCATTCTCGGTAAATGGGAAATTTTAAGTAAATATATTTCTATACTAAGTGACTACTGTACATTCAGGATATTAGGCCCCCACCCTCCCGGGTTGTCACCAAACTTTTTCAGAACCCTGAATTGCAAATCTGCCTATAGATACATCACTGCTCCCATAATTCTGTATAGCTAGAAGAACTCTCGTCTAGGAGTCTGGGTGGGAATGGACATATTGGTGACCACCTCGCTGTCCCAGAAACTGGACTTAAAGGGGTATTCCGGCCATAGGTATGATGTGGTGATCAGGATGTATCTGATGTATGTGGTGGTCTGAGTACTTACCGGCCGAGGGTCTCACAACCCAAACTTGACAACCTCATATTTACTTATAAATCTGTTGATCTTGGTTTGCGAGACCCGGCACCGGTCTGCACCTCGCACTCCATGCTTGCACCGCAAAACATGTGTGACTCCAACCTAAGCCCCTAACAACATTGATGCTTTCACCTATTCTACAGTTACATCCCCCCCCCCATTGCTTTTTTAAGCACAAAGTCCCAGTTTTTCTGGACTAAAAAAAAAAAAAAGCACCTAAAATTCATTTAAAAAATGGGAAAAAATGTAGCAAAAAACCCACAGTAATCAGCAGATTGCCATGGCGTATTATTCAGGAGTGAGATCTGCTGCAGTAATTTCCGCTGTAGATTTCACTGTGGTTTTTGCACTTTTGTGGGGTGTGGGTGTGTAAAACCTCCATATAACAGCAGAGCTTGTGAGTTCCTGAAATCTTATGCATTTTAAAAAAAAAACTCAATTTTTGCAATGCGTTTTTCTTCTTTCTTTGCATAGACTTTTATAGGGAAACTGGAAAGTGCATATGGAATCGTGAAAAAAAAAAAGGAGAAAAAGAATGAAAAAAAGCAGCAAAAGTTCAATAACCAGATCCCTATGGCATTATTTGGTGCAGACAGAAAAATAAACACAAGAAATAAATTACATTCCAAGTTGTCATCTATTTAGTTGAAACTCAAACCTTTCTTTTTCTCATAGCTGAAGGTTTGTAACAATTGTATCCAGACAAGACCATCCTCACAAATCTCCTGCTTGGAGATGGATAGTTTTCCTCTGCATGTAAGGAGTGTTTCCGTTCAGCAATCAGAAATCTTACAAATATTGAGACACAAAGTATGTTATAAAGTTGCAGAACTTTTTGCAATGGATGATTGACTTTTTACCACCAATCTTTGTCCTGACCAGCGTATCATTTACCATCACGAATCGTTTTACCCGATATCTCCTCTGGGGGAAACAAGACCCTTTCTTGTCCTTCAATCCATCGTACAGGATTATTCAAAGCCTCTAACCCCTCCGACGTGAATCATCTACTTGTTCCCGCGATGGATGGACAGAGGGAACTTCTAGGAAGCGGAGGGTAGGTCAGCCGTCTGCGGCAGTGATAGATCCCCTCCGCCACTGGATCGCTATCATTGCTCGCTTGTTTCACAGATATCATTTCAGGTGCAGAGAATGACGGCCATTGTCTTCTGCTTTCTTTGCTCGCTCCGATATCTTGGACTGGGGGATGAAAAAGGAAGCCGCGCATTCTTACAACCTTGTCACTCCATAGAGCGGATAGATGTGCGGCGTGGGTCCTACACGATGCAACGTCGGCCATTGTCTATTGTATCCCGGCCTTTGTCCCTTGGCGCCCCAAGTCACAGCTTTCCAGTATTTGCATCGAAATGAGGCCAAATTTTGAGTTCTCTTTCATCGCCCTAATTGCCATGATGATGGCTTCTTGGCCAGACAAGGGACTATGGCCTCCACTTTCATCTACCTGTATAAAGCCTTGATTGTGTAGACTGGTAGGGCACAGCGGGGACGATCACTGGCTTGTGGCATTTCCTACCATACATCCAGCACAGAGGTTGGTACCTCGCTTCAGTCATCTCAGCCTCCTAAGTCCCTTTGACTTTGAAAGAGTGGAAACTCGGTTACTCGGCCCCTGCACCATGAATAGATCGGTGATAAATGACTATTGTAAGAGATTACTTTCATTGATTTGCCCTGGTCCACTCCAACAGGCTTCAGCTCAAGCAATGTCCTCAGGCGGCAACCATTCAGAGGCGTCCTCCAATGCATCCTCTCTGTGTGCTACTTATCTTTTTTGGTAGTTCACAGGAACGGTTTGTGGCATTACATATGCAACCTGTGGTGCTGCCAGTGCCAAATCTCCACAGTCTGATAATCTGCAATTATCCGTTCAGAAGAAAAGCTCGTTCCCAATTATCATCGCAAGTAAACAAGAGCAAAACACATCTACATAAGCTGATTGGTTACACTGGCCATTCAGCCATATTGACACCTTGTCCG
Source organism: Phyllobates terribilis (assembly GCF_046119375.1). Classification (NCBI taxonomy): domain Eukaryota; kingdom Metazoa; phylum Chordata; class Amphibia; order Anura; family Dendrobatidae; genus Phyllobates; species Phyllobates terribilis. Next base: position 50,274,973 of record NW_027362767.1, on the reverse strand, counting down.
TTTCTTTCTCTCCCTTTCTCTCTTTCTTTTTCTCTTTTTCGCTTTCTTTTTTTGTTTTTCTTTTCTTCTCTTTCTTTCTCTTTTTTCTTTCTCCCCTTTCTCTCTCTCTCTCTTTCTCTCTCTCTCCCTCTTTTTCTTTCTTTCTCCTTCTTTCTCTCTCTCATGCTCTCTTCCTCTCTCTCTTTCTTCCTCTGTCTCTATCTCTCTGTTTCTTTCTCTTTTCCTCTTTCTCTTTCTTTCTCTCTCTGTCTCTTTCTTTCTTTTTATTTTACATGCATTTATATTTGGCTAAAAATTATTTTTGCTTTTGGGTTTAATACTTTTTTTTTTATCAATTTCCCTTCCATATCCTCTATGATAAACTGTCTATTGCTGACTGCAGAATGAGAGAACTGACCATCCATCAGTGAGCTGGTTCTTAGGAGAGAGTTTCTATATTTCTGATCTTCTGAACTCCTCTCAGCTGATTTATCATTAGAGCTCAGCTCCTCTTTCGTATGGTCATAATTAGACAGAATGGAGCTCAGAAGAAGGAAGATAAGAGTTATAAACTCTTCCACCAGAATGAGCTCACTGATGGATTTTCAGTTAACTCATTCTGCAGCCAGCTATAGACAGTGCAATACAGAGACTATACAGAGAAAGTGGTGCAACATTTTTAATAACACCCATTTTCAAAGTGTATTTTTAGACAAAGAATAAGTAAAAAATAATATTGCCCTTAAGGTGTCCATATCCATTAGACGTAGTTGGTTGGTGGTATCCCAGTGTCCTGTGTGAACCGGTAATGTGCTACTAACAAAATGCACTGTGTATGAGGACAAAACGACCAGTGCTCATTTATTGGTAGAAATCAGCTGGTTGATACAGGCTTTTATACGTCATGTGCTCTCTGTAGGGCACTTGTGTACTTTGTGGCAGTGTTATGTTTAGGGCACTTCTATATAAGCCCTTTATGGCACAGTAAACAATCCCCATTTCCTAGTGTTTCCCCTCCTCCCCTTCTGAGCTGTCAATTAGGGCAACCGGAGACTGACGTCCTGGTGGTGGAGAATGTACACGTCTTACTATAGGACTTCATGTCTATTAATGTGAAATTATTATTAATCAGGCTTATGAAGGGTTAAAGGAAAGAATGACAACAGGTTGGAAGTTAACACAAAAGGGTTGTGTAATGCAGCAAGGTGTGAGGTGGTGACTCCTCTGCTGCTCCGCTACCTGCTGCACTTCTCTGTACAATGGCTCACCGGATGGCGGGCTGACGTCAGGAGTTATGTGGAGAGATATTTACATGTCCAACTGAGTACAATACTGAAAAACTACAGCCCTGTGCCTCCTCACACACCACATCTGTCCTGTGCCTCCTCACACACCACATCTGTCCTGCGCCTCCCCCCACACCACATCTGTCCTGCGCCTCCCCCCACACCACATCTGTCCTGTGCCTCCCCACACACCATATTTGTCCTGTGCCTCCCCCACACCACATCTGTCCTGTGCCTCCCCACACACCACATCTGTCCTGCGCCTCCCCCCACACCACATCTGTCCTGTGCCTCCCCACACACCATATTTGTCCTGTGCCTCCCCCACACCACATCTGTCCTGTGCCTCCTCACACACCATATTTGTCCTGCGCCTCCCCCCACACCACATCTGTCCTGTGCCTCCCCACACACCACATTTGTCCTGTGCCTCCCCACACACCACATTTGTCCTGTGCCTCCCCCACACCACATCTGTCCTGTGCCTCCCCCCACACCACATCTGTTCTGTGCCTCCCCACACACCACATCTGTCCTGTGCCTCCCCCCACACCACATCTGTCCTGTGCCTCCCCACACACCACATCTGTCCTGAGCCTCCCCCCACACCACATCTGTCCTATGCCTCCCCACACACCACATCTGTCCTGCGCCTCCCCCCACACCACATCTGTCCTGCGCCTCCCCCCACACCACATCTGTCCTGTGCCTCCCCACACACCACATTTGTCCTGTGCCTCCCCCACACCACATCTGTCCTGTGCCTCCCAACATCTGTCCTGTGCCTCCCCCACACCACATCTGTCCTGTGCCTCCCAACATCTGTCCTGTGCCTCCCCACACACCACATCTGTCCTGTGCCTCCCCACACACCACATCTGTCCTGTGCCTCCCACACACCACATCTGTCCTGTGCCTCCCCACACCACATCTGTCCTGTGCCTCCCCCCACACCACATCTGTCCTGTGCCTCCCCACACACCACATCTGTCCTGTGCCTCCCAACATCTGTCCTGTGCCTCCCCACACACCACATCTGTCCTGTGCCTCCCCACACACCACATCTGTCCTGTGCCTCCCAACATCTGTCCTGTGCCTCCCCACACACCACATCTGTCCTGTGCCTCCCCACACACCACATCTGTCCTGTGCCTCCCACACACCACATCTGTCCTGTGCCTCCCCACACACCACATCTGTCCTGTGCCTCCCCACACTACATCTGTCCTGTGCCTCCCCCACACCGCATCTGTCCTGTGCCTCCCCCACACCACATCTGTCCTGTGCCTCCCAACATCTGTCCTGTGCCTCCCCCACACCACATCTGTCCTGTGCCTCCCAACATCTGTCCTGTGCCTCCCCACACACCACATCTGTCCTGTGCCTCCCCACACACCACATCTGTCCTGTGCCTCCCCACACACCACATTTGTCCTGTGCCTCCCCCACACCACATCTGTCCTGTGCCTCCCAACATCTGTCCTGTGCCTCCCCACACACCACATCTGTCCTGTGCCTCCCAACATCTGTCCTGTGCCTCCCCACACACCACATCTGTCCTGTGCCTCCCACACACCACATCTGTCCTGTGCCTCCCACACACCACATCTATCCTGTGCCTCCCCACACACCACATCTGTCCTGTGCCTCCCCACACACCACATCTGTCCTGTGCCTCCCCACACACCACATCTGTCCTGTGCCTCCCCACACACCACATCTGTCCTGTGCCTCCCCACACACCACATCTGTCCTGTGCCTCCCCACACACCACATCTGTCCTGTGCCTCCCCACACACCACATCTGTCCTGTGCCTCCCCCACACCACATTTGTCGTGTGCCTCCCCCACACCACATTTGTCATGTGCCTCCCCCACACCACATCTGTCCTGTGCCTCCCCCACACCACATCTGTCCTGTGCCTCCCAACATCTGTCCTGTGCCTCCCGACACACCACATCTGTCCTGTGCCTCCCCACACACCACATCTGTCCTGTGCCTCCCACTCACCACATCTGTCCTGTGCCTCCCCCCACACCACATCTGTCCTGTGCCTCCCCCCACACCACATCTGTCCTGTGCCTCCCCACACACCACATCTGTCCTGTGCCTCCCCACACACCACATCTGTCCTGTGCCTCCCCACACACCACATCTGTCCTGTGCCTCCCCACACACCACATCTGTCCTGTGCCTCCCCACACACCACATTTGTCCTGTGCCTCCCCCACACCACATTTGTCCTGTGCCTCCCCCACACCACATCTGTCCTGTGCCTCCGCCACACCACATCTGTCCTGTGTCTCCCCCACACCACATCTGTCCTGTGCCTCCCAACATCTGTCCTGTGCCTCCCCACACACCACATCTGTCCTGTGCCTCCCCACACACCACATCTGTCCTGTGCCTCCCCACATCTGTCCTGTGTCTTCCCACACAACACATCTGTCCTGTGCCTCCCCCACACCACATCTGTCCTGTGCCTCCCTACATCTGTCCTGTGCCTCCCCACACACCACATCTGTCCTGTTCCTCCCCACACACCACATCTGTCCTGTGCCTCCCCACACACCACATTTGTCCTGTGCCTCCCCACACCACATCTGTCCTGTGCCTCCCCCCACACCACATCTGTTCTGTGCCTCCCCTAACCACCTTCTTGGTCCTGTGCATACCCGACACATCTTCCCGTTCCTGTACTTCCCCGACCAACCTTTACTGGTCCTGTGCCTTCCCAGTCCTGTTCCTCCCCAACCCACCTTGCTGGTCCTATGCCTCCCCAACCCACCTTGCTGATCCTATGCCTCCCCGACTCACCTTGCCGGCCGTTTGCCTACCTGAACAACCTTCCCGGTCCTGTGCCTTCCCAGTCCTGTTCCTCCTCGACCCACCTTTCCGGTCCTGTGCCTCCCTGACTCACCTTGCCGGTCATGTGCATCCCCGACTCACCTTGCCGGTCCTGTGCCTCCCCGACTCACCTTGCCGGTCCTGTGCCTCCCCGACTCACCTTGCCGGTCCTGTGCCTCCCCGACTCATCTTGCTGGTCCTGTGCCACCCGAACTCACCTTGCCGGTCCTGTGCCTCCCCAACTCACCTTGCCGGTCCTGTGCCTCCCAATCCACCTTCCTGTTCCTGTGCCTCCCTGACCAACCTTCCCAGTCCTGTGCCTCCCCAGTCCTGTGCCTCCCCAACTCACCTTGCCAGTCCTGTTCCTCCCCGTCCCACCTTCTAAGTCTTGTGTCTGCCTGACCAACGTTCTTCCCGGTCCTGTGCCTTTCCAGTCCTGTTCCTCCCCAACCACCTTTCCAGTCCTGTTTCTGCCCAATCCACCTTCCCAGTCCTGTGCCTCCCCGACTAACCTTCTCAATCCTGTGCCTTCCCAGTCCTGTGCCTCCCCAACTCACCTTGCCGGTGCTGTGCCTCCCCGACTCATCTTGCCGGTCCTTTGCCACCCCAACTCACCTTGCCGGTCCTGTGCCTCCCTTACTCACCTTGCCGGCCCTATGCCTCCCAATCCACCTTCCTGTTCCTGTGCCTCCCTGTCCAACCTTGCCAGTCCTGTTCCTCCCCGTCCCACCTTGCCAGTCCTGTTCCTCCCCATTCCACCTTACCAGTCCTGTTCCTCCCCGTCCCACCTTGCCAGTCCTGTTCCTCCCTGACTCACCTTGCCGCTCCTGTGCCTCCCCGACTCATCTTGCCGCTCCTGTGCCTCCCCGCTTCACCTTGCCGCTCCTGTGCCTCCCCGACTCAGCTTGCCGGTCCTGTGCCTCACCGACTCACCTTGCCGGTCCTGTGCCTCCCCAACTCACCTTGCTGGTCCTATGCCTCCCCGACTCACCTTGCCGGCCGTTTGCCTACCTGAACAACCTTCCCGGTCCTGTGCCTTCCCAGTCCTGTTCCTCCTCGACCCACCTTTCCGGTCCTGTGCCTCCCTGACTCACCTTGCCGGTCCTGTGCCTCCCCGACTCACCTTGCCAGTCCTGTGCCTCCCCGACTCACCTTGCCGGTCCTGTGCCTCCCCGACTCACCTTGCCGGTCCTGTGCCTCCCCGACTCACCTTGCCGGTCCTGTGCCTCCCCGACTCATCTTGCTGGTCCTGTGCCACCCGAACTCACCTTGCCGGTCCTGTGCCTCCCCAACTCACCTTGCCGGTCCTGTGCCTCCCAATCCACCTTCCTGTTCCTGTGCCTCCCTGACCAACCTTCCCAGTCCTGTGCCTCCCCGTTCCACCTTGCCAGTCCTGTTCCTCCCCGTCCCACCTTGCTAGTCTTGTGTCTGTCTGACCAACGTTCTTCCCGGTCCTGTGCCTTTCCAGTCCTGTTCCTCCCCAACCACCTTTCCAGTCCTGTTCCTGCCCAATCCACCTTCCCAGTCCTGTGCCTCCCCGACTAACCTTCTCAATCCTGTGCCTTCCCAGTCCTGTGCCTCCCCAACTCACCTTGCCGGTGCTGTGCCTCCCCGACTCATCTTGCCGGTCCTTTGCCACCCCGACTCACCTTGCCGGTCCTGTGCCTCCCTTACTCACCTTGCCGGCCCTATGCCTCCCAATCCACCTTCCTGTTCCTGTGCCTCCCTGTCCAACCTTGCCAGTCCTGTTCCTCCCCGTCCCACCTTGCCAGTCCTGTTCCTCCCCATTCCACCTTGCCAGTCCTGTTCCTCCCCGTCCCACCTTGCCAGTCCTGTTCCTCCCTGACTCACCTTGCCGCTCCTGTGCCTCCCCGACTCATCTTGCCGCTCCTGTGCCTCCCCGCTTCACCTTGCCGCTCCTGTGCCTCCCCGACTCAGCTTGCCGGTCCTGTGCCTCCCCGACTCACCTTGCCGGTCCTGTGCCTCCCCAACTCACCTTGCTGGTCCTGTGCCTCCCCGACTCACCTTGCCGGTCCTGTGCCTCCCCAACTCACCTTGCTGGTCCTGTGCCTCCCCGACTCACCTTGCCTGTCCTGTGCCTCCCCGACTCACCTTGCCGGTCCTGTGCCTCCCCAACTCACCTTGCCGGTCCTGTGCCTCCCCGACTCACCTTGCCGGTCCTGTGCCTCCCCAACTCACCTTGCTGGTCCTGTGCCTCCCTGACCAATCCTCCCAGTCCTGTGCCATCCTAATCCTGTGCATTCCCAGTCCTGTGCCTTCCCAGATCTGTGTCTTCCCATTCCTGTGCCTTCCCAATCCTGTGCCTCCTCGTCCCACCTTGCCGGTCCTGTGCCTCCCCGACCCACCTTGCCCGTCCTGTCTTCCCCCACACACCTTCTTGGTCCTGTGCACTCCACAACTCCTCTGGTCTGTGCACATTTTACTTCAATTCATGCAACCCACTTTTTCCCAGTATTGTGCACTCACAATCTCCCACAACCTATGAACTTCCTTGTCTCTCTGGGTGTAAATCCTCAGTCCATTGTCCAGAACTTTCATCATTACCTTCTTGAGGCCTGTGCATTATCTTTCTCCCAATCCTTGTCCACTCTCAAATCTTCTCAAACCTGTGATAGTCCTGGCTCCCCACCCCCACTGTGATGCACCCCTCTCTCTGGTCTTTGACACCTTCTTACCTGTACAACCCTCCATCTTCTCTATTTTGTGCCCTCTCATCCATCCGTGTAAATCAATTGCACCCCGTTACTCAATGCCCCCCTGCCCTATCTGCTTATCCCTGCACTCCCCCATCTTCACTATTGAATGCTTGTTCTCTGTTCTGTGCAGTTTTACTCATTTCGCCTTTCTTTTATCCCAGTCCTGGTCATTCTCTCCGTTCACCAGCCTTTTAGATGCTCACCCCCCATCTCCCTCATACTGGTACTAAGAAGTGTCACCTCTGTGGGTCGTTCTCCACCCGCCCTTCCTGCTCACATCATTCGCATCCCCTGCAGGACTCATTCCGACATCCATGTGAAATGCTTCTATTTTCGTTCACTGTTGAACTTCTCACATCGTTTTCATTTCAGCTGAAAACTAATGAGTCATTTCTTTTCATGCCCGAGTTTTAAAAGGGAATGGATCAGGAAGACGGTAAAAAATTAATGCCGCGTTCTCATTAGTTACTTCTGCCCATTGATCTGTTGGTTTCTGCACCCCTGTAATATCTGGTTTGTAAACAGCCTTCTAAATGAATCACTTTGGTGGAATTTGAAGTTATTCTCCACCTCTAGGCTACTTTTAATTTTATAGAATTAAATTATGAAAGTTAAATGTTACTATTGCAATTGCCACAATTTACTAGCGGCTCCAATTTTTGGCCTTTGCGCTAATTATATTCATTAATAGGAGGGGAAGAGAAACTACCAGTGAGCCCACCATCCGAATTGAGAGGTTTTATGGCAAAATTATCAAAGTTACAACATAACATGTCCTGATTTACTAGTGGCTCCAATTTTTGTCTTACAGGCTTATTTATATTGGTTAATAAGAGGGGAATGGAAACTACTAGTGAGCCCACTGTCTAATGGTTTAATGGCTTTAAATGGTTTTATGGCAGAATGATCAAAGTTACAACTTTATCATTGCACTTGTTTTGATTTACTGGCAGCTCCAATTTTTGGCCTGTAGACTAATTTTATAAGTTTATTGGAAGGGAAGAGTAACTACTAGTGAGCCCACCATCTGAGCTGAAAGGTTTTATGGCAGAATTATCAAATTTTCAACTTTATCATTGCCCTTTTTTTTTATCAATTGCTACAATTTTTGGTCGATGGACTAATTACATCAGTTTGTTGGAGGGGAAGAGTAACTACTAGTGAGCCCACCATCTGAGTCAAAAGGTTTTATGGCAGAATTATCAAATTTATTATTGCAATTGTACCAATTTACTAGCGTCTGTGATTTTTGGATTACAGGCTAATTATATTGGGTACCAATACGATGTGGAAGAGAAACTACTAGTGAGCCCATCATCCTAATCAAGAGGTTATATAGCAGAATTATCAAAGTTACAACTTTATCATTGCACTTGTTCTGGTTTATTAGAGGCTCCAATATTTGGCCTGTGGACTAACTATATTAGTTTATTGGAGGGGAAGAGTAACTACTAGTGAGCCCACCATCCGAGTCTAGAGGTTTTATAGAATAATGATCGAATATATCATTGAAGTTTTACCAGTTTTCTAACGTGTACGATTTTTGGGTTACAGGCTAATTATATTGAGCACCAATAAAATGGGGAAGGGAAACTACTAGTGAGCCCATCATCTGAGTCAAAAAGTTTTATGGCAGAATTATCAAAGTTACAACTTTATCATTGCACTTGTTCTGATTTACTAGCAGCTCCATTTTTTGGCCTGTGGACTAACCATATCAGTTTATTGGAGAGTAAGTGGACTAACCATATCAGTTTATTGGAGAGTAAGTGGACTAACCATATCAGTTTATTGGAGAGTAAGAGTAACTGCTAGTGAGCCCATTATCCGAGTCATGAGATTTTATGTCAGAATTATCGAAATTATCATTACAATTGCATCAATTTACTAGCGTCTACAATTTTTGGGCTACAGGCTAATTATACTGTGTACCAATAAGATGGGGGAAGAGAAACTACTAGTGAGCCCACCATCTGAGTCAAAAGGTTTTATGGTAAAAGCTTGATCTGAAAAACAAATTAAAGCGCTCCAATGTGTGTGTTTGAGTCGGTTCTAATTTTCCGTCTTAGTCTCTTGTGTTATTTTTGCTGCATTTGGCAGGAAATTATCATTGTTATTGGGTAAACAGTCTGCTCCATCCTCCGCTGCTTACATTGGAAGAAATGATATTGATTCAACGCCATCCATCATATATTGCTGACTCTTCCGCAGTGTCCGGGAGACTCCGGGATGAGCTGACAAATCTCCTGGGCATCACAGAAGTTTCCCGCAACGTCCCAGTAAGTGTAAGTGCGGAGGCTTTCCTGTGCATGGTGGTGCTGGGATGCCTCCCCTATAGTCTAAGCCCGATGACTCCCCTTCAAGGGGCGGAATAGGATGTTTTTAGGGCTAAGGGAGTGAGTAAAAGAGTAAGGGTCTGTGCAAGGAGACATGTTTGTGCACAGAAAATTTCCAGTGTCACACTTTGCAGCCACAATCCGCAGGAGTAGTCATGTATGATTTTGCATGGAGCTGCTATATGGCCATGATATGTTGGTATTTAGCACTGTATGGAAGTATTTTAGGCATTGCGTTGTCCCATTATTTAGTTGTACATTTATGGTGGTACACCCTTTTGGAGAAGAGCAGTAACAGAACAAGAAAGTATTAGATAAATGTGGGCCAAACACAACAATGGGGTTGTGGATGGACTTGTTGGTTTTGGATCCTCTGTTCCGTTATGAAATCAACCTCCACCAGGCACTCCACTTTAAGGGTATATGCATGCTCAGTGGTGATGACCATGCATGTGTATGTGAAGGATTGGGAGTAATTTCTGGCAGGAGAACAAGCCATGTTGTATGGCCAAATTCAGGAGAAAGGTTTCCGCCTCTTACTGACAGGGCAGCTCATTCTCCTCCACATTCGCGTACAATACGACTTTGACTTTAGCTGTTTTTACATTTTTGACTCACTTTAATAACTTCCTATTCGGAAAGTGAGAACAAAAGCCGGATTCAGGAGGTGCTCCGCTCCTAACCCCTAGACGGTGTGACAGTAACTACGATGAACGCTCTCTTACTGAAGAAGTCATCCTGGTAAGTTGTGAAAAAACACGTAAAAGGGTCACTCCAGTGAGGGCTGAAGCCAAAAATGGAGAACACAAACATTTTTGCTCCAAACCTTGCTGCTTACCATCCATTTTCTACAACCCCACAACTCAGTCCCTATTTCCTTGTAGGATCATAAATAAAAATCCTTCAGGAGATTTGGGGCATTTTTGACAGGGTCTTAAATATTTGCTGACTCTTTCTGGAGTATTGGAAACCTCCAGTTTTCTGGGAGAGTTGGCAAATGTGAATAATGGTCAAAATTGGGGACTTCATTTTTTTCCGCCTTATCTCTCTCCAGTGCTCGAATCTCAAATCAGATCACCTTTCTGTTATCTCCCTTTACTGCAAGAGATGGTGTGAGAATTACAGACCTCCATGATGATGTTATAGGGGAGCGCATGTAATGATTGGCCAGCCCGGTTCTATGACCACACCACAGCCATTACTTTTTGGCCAACATATATCTATTTAAGTGCATTTGCAATTTTTTAAAAAAAAATCTTTAATGTGGATTTTTGAATCATAATTTGTACAAAAGTTGCAGCATGCCACATTCTTTTGTACCACAAAAATGAGGGTTTTGGGACAGAAAAGTTTTTAAAAATGTATATTTTTAGACTATCTATACAGTTTAAAAAAAAAAGAAAAGAATTGCCATTGCCATAAATTGAGCTGCACTCTTGCATGCAACCTGTAGACTGTCTGGTGCAGTTTTTACAAGAAAGCCATGTTTTTCTTATTCTGGTCAACCCTTTAAAAAAGACCTGTTACTTGCCTATAATATGTTTTTTTTTTTTTTTTATGTGTGTACAAGCTGCCATTCTCCGGAATCCGGCGATGGTTTTCTTTTGTTTCTGCGCCTCTCCTTTCCTGAGATATGACCCCATCTTCCCTGTATAGAAGTCTAGGCTTGATATTTAAGTGGGCGTGGTCATCATCTCTTCTGTGGGCGTGTTCATGAAGACAGTGCCCACTTGGCTAACAAGACTAGATTTATCTACAGAAAATAAAGGGCCATATCTCAGGAACGGAGAGGCGCAGAAACAAAAGAAACACATCGCCGGATTCAGGAGAACCAGGTAAAAATATTACATATTAATGGGAAGTGACAGGCCCGCTTTAAGATCTACAAGTAGAATTGCATACCTCCCAAACCTCAAAGAGTTGTCCTATGCACCAGAGGGTGTTTGGTGTTCCATGTAAAGAGTGACTCCTAGTCAGTCTGGGCGGCCTCTAAAGCTAGCCCTTGGGCGCCTCTAAATCTAGTATTTTCTTTTATAAAAGGATATATTTACACATTACAGACCTGTCCATTGTAGCGACTCTCTAAGGCTGAGCAGTTTGTTGTGGTCAGCATTATGTGGTGGCTGCAGAGCTGGAACCGGAGGTATTGGGGGTGAGAGAGAGGTCACTTGTTAAATAATTGCACCAGAGAGAATAGGTTTCCAAATGACTGAGCAGAGTAGCCGGCCACTAAATTATACAGGAGCAAAGAGAGTGCAAGTTACCTGTCTGCAGCACATGGCACGCTGGGAAACTGCTCCCAGTGCCCGGCATTTGTGCCATCTTCACCTACTGGCTACAGAGGAGCATATATTATATTATCCAGAGTCCAGGTCATATGATATTGACCGCTGAGCATTTTTTGCATGCCAAATCTGTGTAGGTGTGCAGCAGTATGGGAAATGGGGGTCGGTGTGCCAGTCAGGGACATAAGTGGAGTCTTTACCAATAACGAATGGAACAAAGGAGTGACAGTTCTTCATTTCTAACCACCGGTAGTCGAGTAAATTTGGAAATCTCATTGAAGTGAGATGAATAATATTTGGCTCGGAGATACGCGTCAGACAATCGTCATTTGTTTATGGATGGGACGCGGTGACAGTGCGCTCATTGTAGTCATAAAACTAGATGTTTTTAACTTAATTTGCCGGTATAATTCCACTGTGCTTGGAAATTTACATTTAGGCTGCGGTTATATGAGGTCTCCACGGGATCTGGCGAATCCGCAGATGAGCAAGACTTGAGACAATTGCAGGAATTTTGGCCATTGCGTCTTGTGCACGAGTCACAGCAGTGCTGCAATTTTACCATGACGTGTGGATTGCCGCTCCTGTGGCACATTGGATCACTAGTCTAGGACATTTCTGGATCAAAAAGTCCCCAAACAAATAAGCAACATCACAAAAAACGCAATTCTACCTCCTGTACACAATGATTTGATTGGTACAGATATAGGCAATCTTTTGGAAACCTATTTCTAATGGAGATCCACAGCTGAATGATGAGCAGGAGTTCTGGGATCATGTGCAGGCAGATTTACCTTTTAATGTCTCAACGGATGAGGTGGATCCTTGAAGCCTCTGATCCAGATTAGCAGATATTCTTCAGCACGGACAGGTGGGGTTGGTGCAGCAGAACGGATGATCCAGTACGCAGCGGTGTCAAGGATGTTGTGAGCTGCAGTAGAGAAACTGAACTGTTGTGGAAGAGCTGGAACAGTGGAGTTGATGTCGTAGAGCTCTGATGTTGGAGCTGGAATAGTAGAGTTGTTGTAGTGGAAACCAGATGCAGCAGAGCTGGAACAGCAGAGTGGTATTAATTGACCCGCTGGAACAGCCAAATTATTGTACTAGATACCAGATGCTGCAAAGCTGGAACGGTGGAGTTGATGTTGTAGAGGACTTATGTTGGAGCTGTAACAGTAGAGTTGTTGTATTGGAGACCAGATGCAGCAGATCTGGAACAGCAGAGTGGTAGTACTTAACGTGCTGGAGCAGCCAAATAATTGTACTAGATGCTGCAAAGTTGTAATGGCGAAGTTGATGTAGTAGAGCCCTGATGTTGAAGTGACTTGCCCCAGGGGGAATATAGGGGAGACTCGGTACCCGGCCCTTGACCTTCTGTGGGATGTCACGGCAGTCGGCTGCCGGGCCCGTACTCTGGGGTCACTCTTTAAAAAGAGGATTTGTTAACAGTTTTGTCTCGTGACGCCACCTGTGGTTACTGGTAATGAGTACCGGTGCTGCTGCAGACCTCCGGGGGTGATGGGATGGCAGCTGGGGTGTTTCTGCTCCCCACAGGTGGAGCGTGCCCCCGGGGCAGTGTCGATGTTGTAGGTGAAATGCTGGGCGTTATAGTGCAGGAGTGATAATGGCGCAGCGGCAATAACGGACAGAGACAGTGGAGTGCAGTCATCCGAGTTTACTCACAGTTCTTTTGTTTAGGTTCCTTGGGTACACTGTCCACGTGTCAGAGTCCCGGGTCGCACTGCGTTTGCCAGGCAGGGGTTCAGCAGTCCCCCAGGCCATTCAAGGGTACTTGGCGGGACCCCCTTTCTTTATGTTCCTTTCCTCAGCCGACTTCCCGCGCTGGGTCTTCTCCCTCCTGCTCTGCGCCTCGCAAACTAAGTCCCAAGATGGTGTCCTCGGATCCTTCAGGGCAACCTAGAGTTCCCTGGTCCTAAATGGCTACCTTTCTTGGCCACTCGGATGTTAGTGTGGCGACTGCACCATAAAGGTAAGAAGCCTCTGGTTTTCTAGTCAAGACTTGAAGTAACACGACTAGTCCAGGGACCGGTTCCCTTCTTGCGGCCTGATCCCTCTGACTCTTGACAGATTCGGGCGTACGGGTGCCGTCCGGCACTCTCCGTACCCCCTGGGATCCCTTCAGTTACCGGAGCCTTTCTCCTCTGCTCCCCTCCTGGGCCTCTCTCACTAGGCCCCGCTGATGGAGGAGAGCTCCTGATGAGACTCTGCTCCCCTCCTCTCCTCTTTCCGCACTTGCTTACCGCACTCCCCTTTAACTAAGATGGCTTCCCCTTTTATACACCTGCTATTCACGTGCTCCCCTGTTCTACATCCTTCACCCACACCCACTGCTGGTTCCCCCTCACTCTGGTTCCCCCCACTCCAACCAGGGACAGGGCTCAGCAGAACACAGCGCATCTTGCCCTTCCAGCCAGCCTGGAGTAGTGTAGTGTTGAATGCGGGTGTTGGGGTCCCGGGCTGCACTCCTTTCCTTACCTGAGAGTGAGGCACCACTAGATGTAGTACCTCTGTGGCGACTGAACGCTCAGGGGCGCCACACTCCCCCTTGGCAAAACACAGCACGTCCGCGGGCTGGAACAGAGCAAAACACGTTATATTATAGACACGCAAAATTTTTGGAATGCATTCATATATAAGATAATAATCATAACATTTCTTCCCTTTATGGGAGGCACTTTCTCTTAAACGTTACTGGTTACATTTATCAAACATTAAAAAACTTTTTAAATAACATTTTTCTTTATATTTATAAAACATTCTCTTAAAGTTACAGTGAGTCCCAATACCAGGTGTCCATCTCACTGGTAAAAGCGCAAAATGAGCAGCATGAGGGACCCGTCCGAAAACCCGCAAGGTAGGCCCTGGGCGTGGCTGCAGGGCTTAGGTGATCCAGGTGTTGGACCACGTCTTCGGCCACGCCAAACGGGTTTTTGTTCTGAGGTCTTTGGTTGTGTGGTTGTGTATATAAAACCAATAGGGGGGGGGGGCACTTTAATAAGTGCAACTATTTACAAGGGACAGTTCTTTTTTTTATTCACCGTCCATAACTTACAAGTCTTTATACCCTTACGGGTAACTAAGGCACACATTATTTTTAGTTCACACAAAAACAAATTTTAAATTTTTCTCCTGTACCCTTACGGGTAACTATGTACAGTACTTTTCAGCAGTTCAATAATGGTGCTCCCTCCGGGGAAGCACCTGTCCACAATAGGCTGGTCCAGCCGGGTCATCAGCTCTGGGTGGCGAGGGTTTGCTCTCCTCCACCACCCTGTGGACATACGGCAGGGCCATGGCTATCACTGGAGCCACGACCCCTGCTGGTGGGGCGGCCGCTCCGGCCTGAGCGGCACCGGGTGCGAGTTGAGCATCGGGAGCATTAATCGGTGCTCCGGCGTTTTGCTGGTTGTCGGCCATGGTTGCGCCCCCCTAGTAATCCGTAGCCTACCTTCTTTACTTTTATCAGGTAGGCTGCAGTTCCGCAGACGACGGACTCCTTCCAGGACCTGACGCTTCCTGGAGCTGCGTCAGAGCGCGAGACGGGGCTTGAGCTTCGCGCGCTACTACTAATTGTCACACCTCTCTGGTTCCCGCGGTTACACCCCTCTTCTTCCCGTGCGGCGACGCGGTAATGGCGGCGATGTTCACCACAGTTCAAACACAGTTCAAATACGGCACACAGTACCTGGTGGCAACGGGCACGAAATCCTGTTCGTGACGCCAGGAAGAGTATGATTCGCCCCAGGGGGAATAAAGGGGAGACTCAGTACCCTGGCCTTGACCTTCTGTGGGATGTCACGGTAGTCGGCTCCTGGGCCCGTACCCTGAGGTCAGTCTTTAAAAAGGGGATTTGTTAACAGTTTTGTCTCGTGACGCCACCTGTGGTTCCCGGTAATGAGTACCGGTGCTGCTGCAGACCTCCGGGGGTGATGGGATGGCAGCTGGGGTGTTTCTGCTCCCCACAGGTGGAGCGGGCCCCCGGGGCAGTGTCGATGTTGTAGTTGAAATGCTGGGCGTTGTAGTGCAGGAGTGATGATGGTGCAGCGGCAATAACGGACAGAGACAGTGGAGTGCAGTCATCCGAGTTTACTCACAGTTCTTTTGTTTAGGTTCCTCGGGTACACTGTCCAGGTGTCAGACTCCCGCGTCGCACTGCGTTTGCCAGGCAGGGGTTCAGCAGTCCCCCAGGCCATTCAAGGGTACTTGGCGGGACCCCCTTTCTTTATGTTCCCTTCCTCAGCCGACTTGCCGCCCTGGGTCTTCTCCCTCCTGCTCTGCGCCTCGCAAACTAAGTCCCAAGATGGTGTCCTCGGATCCTTCAGGGCAACCTACAGTTCCCTGGTCCTAAATGGCTACCTTTCTTGGCCACTCGGATGCGAGTGTGGCGACTGCACCATAAAGGTCAGAAGCCTCTGGTTTTCTAGTCGAGACTTGAAGTAACACGACTAGTCCAGGGACCGGTTCCCTTCTTGCGGCCTGATCCCTCTGACTCTTGACAGATTCGGGCGTACGGGTGCCGTCCTGCACTCTCCGTACCCCCTGGGATCCCTTCAGTTACCGGAGCCTTTCTCCTCTGCTCCCCTCCTGGGCCTCTCTCACTAGGCCCCGCTGATGGAGCAGAGCTCCTGATGAGGCTCTGCTCCCCTCCTCTCCTCTTTCCGCGCTTGCTTACCGCACTCCCCTTTAACTAAGATGGCTTCCCCTTTTATACACCTGCTATTCACATGCTCCCCTGTTCTACATCCTCCACCCACACCCACTACTGGTTCCCCCTCACTCTGGTTCCCCCACTCCAACCAGGGACAGGGCTCAGCAGAACACAGCACATCTTGCTCTTCCAGCCAGCCTGGAGCAGTGTAGTGTTGAATGCGGGTGTTGGGGTCCCGGGCAGTACCCTTTCCTTACCTGAGAGTGAGGCACTACTAGATGTAGTACCTCTGTGGCAACTGAACCCTCATGGGCGCCACAGAAGCTGGAACAGTAGAGTTGTTGTATTGGAGACCAGATAGAGCAGAGCAGGAACAGCAGAGTGGTAGTACTGGACCTGCTGAAACAGCCGAATTATTGTACTAGATGTTAGATGCTACAGAGCTGGAACGGTGGACTTGATGTTGTAGAGCACTGATGTTGAAGCTGTAACAGTAGAGTTGTTGCATTGGAGACCAGATTCAGCAGAGCTGGAACAGCAGAGTGGTAGTACTTGACCTGCTGGAACAGCTGAATTATTGTAGTAGATGCCAGATACTGCAGAGCTGGAACAGCAGAGTTGTAGCATATTTTATGTTGCCTTTGCACAGTGGCTTATGGATGCAAAAGAAATTATGGTCCCAGAGCCTTATGTCCTCTACTATCATTGTCATGTTGATGCTTGTATTGTCTTGCCCCTCAGAATAAGAAAGTGGTTGCCTACTTTTTCCAATACTCTTATTCAAAAAGCAAGCGGCAGTAATTTGTGCACAATCATGCCAGCAGAGTTCTATTTGCCTACAGCGCCCCCTCAAGGGAGATGGAGCATTACATGTCCTAGGATCTCCCAACAATGAATGGACAAGTTGGCTCCTCCAGACATAGAGATGTGGTTTGTAGCCCCCTCTTCTCCGGATAATTGATGGAGGTCCCAAACAATGGACATTTCATGCACCTATATATTGTAATACTGGATACACCTGGATGTTCCCCTGCATACAAACACACCCAGATCACTCAGCCATTTACAAGCAATGGTCGCCCACAGGAAGCGCTTTCCCCGCATTGTTATTGCGTACAATGGATTAATTGCTGTCTCTGACTCTTCTCAGTAACTTATTTAGTTCTTTGAAGTTATCTACTAAGCGTGAATTGCAGGAGGTGACCCATGGCAGTCACATAACCCCGTGTAACATACGTGCAAACTTTATGGCACGTGATTTCCTATAGGAGTTATCCAGGAGTTTTCCAGAATGTGATTATATTTATATAGAAAAAACACAAAATTTGAGCTTGGTTTAAGTTGGTATACATGCAGCACATGAGTGCATGTTTCACAATGAACATAAATCAGAAAAACCTACAAGAAGCAAAATGAACATAAACCCTGCTGTAAATAAATAAAAAGCAAGTGCATTTAAATAAAATAGGGTTCTTAGTAACACTGTTTTTGATCAAAAATAGTATGAAAGCTATTCCACCAGCTATCCCACCTTGTCGCTGGTGGAATAGCTTTCATACTATTTTTGATCAAAAACATTGTTACTAAGAACCCTATTTTATTTAAATGTAGCAGGGTTTATTTTCATTTTGCTTCTTGTAGGTTCTTTTTATATTTATATAGAGTTAAAATGTTTTATTTCCATCTGAGCAAATCACTGCATGCCTCAAGGAGAGGCCAAGACTTAATAATCATGGGGGTACGACCTGTAGGACCCTCACTAATCCTGAGAATAAAGCGGTTTCCAGCCTTCTGAGCTTTTCTTTTGTTTCTGCCAGTTTACTAGTGAATTGCGTCAAAATTTTGCATCAAAAAGTAGGATCTGGAAACCATCAGCAAGTATGCTGCAGTACTGTCCATCCAAAAAAATATTATAATCGTCTGATGATTACTCCATTACGTATTAAGCTAAAGGTAAATCTATCCAGATCGTGCGAGGAGGCAGCAGCGCACAGGATGGCAAGGTAGCACCAATGTTATAGCCCCAACCTACCCCACAGCATTTACATTATGGGAAAAATGACAGAACAGACTTTAAGCAAACATTGTAACCAGAGCCCCACATTCCTCCGGTGCTCAATGGAAATATGAAACACAAATAATGTGGGGAGAGATTGAGACAAAATGAGAGAAGATGAAATACAGATTGAGTTCAGGGAAGATTTTAATGTCTGCCCATTTTATTTTAATCTGATGTCCAGTGCTGAATAGTTTCTTAAAGTTTTCCTGCCCTTTCAGGTGATTGTTTACACTAAGTGATCATGTGTATACATGAGGAATAACACTATTTCAGGCCATTATATGACTTGCATCCTACATTTTTCAGCAGTTTTCCCATCTACAGGCTATATAACAAATTTTCAGTTGTCTCTGAGCTGGTGAGTAGAGACTCTGAGCTAGTGGGTGGAGATGTCTCCCATACAAGGCGCACACAGACACGGGGGATTCCTGCTCTTCTGTCTATATATATTATATGTTCAGAAGCAGCTGCAATATGGAAGACTGAGCAGTGTAGCTGTGATCCCAGCTCTGAGGTAAGAAGCACTGACCGGAATTATACAGCACTACTGAGCAGTGTACATGTGAGTCCAGCTCTGGGGTAAGCTATAGACTAGAAAACAGCTAGGTGGAGGATATTATACAGCAGTACTGAGCAGTGTAGCTGTGAGTCCAGCTCTGGGGTAAGAAACACTGGAGGACATTATACAGCACTACTGAGCAATGTAATTGTAAGTCCAACTCTGGGGTAAGCTATACACTAGAAAGCAGCCAGTTGGTATAATAATACAGCAGTACTGAGCAGTGTAGTTGTGAGTCCAGGTTCTGGGGGTGAGGTACACACTTAATAGAAAGCAATCACATGGAAGACATTATATAGCAGTACTAAACAGTGTAGCTGTGAAACCAGCACTGGGTTGAGATAAATACTTGCAAAATAGTCAGCTGTAATCTGATCCCTCACTGACGACAACAGATTTTAGCAGTATTTCAGAGTGACTGATGACTTCAGGTGACATGGAGAAAGAAGAATATTGCTCTGTTAAGATATATTACAAAATTATTTTTATATTTGCTTGTTCTATTGATTGAAATGAGAGACATTTATTAGCATCCTGAATAGGACCTGTGCACAATATATACCCTATGCGAATAAACATGCTAGAAATAGGAGGAAACCACTGTGGCTAAATAGAGCTGTAAGGGGCGTAATAAGTGACAATAAGAAAGCATTTAGAGAACTAAAGCAAGTAGGTAGTGATGAGGCATTAAATAAATACAGAAAATTAAATAAATTCTGTAAAAACCAAATCAAGGCAGCAAAGATTGAGACAGAGAGAATCATTGCCAGAGAAAGTAAAAATAACCCCAAAATATTGTTTAACTACATAAATAGTAAGAAACTAAAAAATGATAGTGTTGCCTCCCTTAAAAATAGTCTGGGTGAAATGGTGGATGAGAATGAGGAAAAAGCCAATATGCTAAATGAATTTTTTTCAACCATATTTACACAAGAAAATCGACAGAAAACCTGATCAGTGATGACAAAAATTCTCCATTAAATGTCACTTGCTTAACCCAGCAGGAAGTACGGCGGCGTCTAAAAATCACTAAAGTTGACAAATCCCCGGGCCCGGATGGGATACACCCGCGAGTACTGCAGGAATTAAGTAACGTCATAGATATGTGTATGTGGGTTAAGAATTGGCTCAGTGATAGGAAACAAAGGGAGGTTATTAATGGAACGCACTCAGACTGGGTCTCAGTTAACAGTGGGGTACCACAGGGGTCAGTATTGGGCCAGCTTCTTTTTAACATATTTATTAATGACCTTGTAGGGGGCATACAGAGTAATATTTCAATATTTGCAGATGACACTAAACTCTGCAGGGTAATCAATACAGAGGAGGACAATTTTATATTACAGGAGGATCTATGTAAACTAGAAGCTTGGGCTGATAAATGGCAAATGAGCTTTAATGGGGATAAATGTAAGGTAATGCACTTTGGCAGAGGAAATAAAATGTATAATTATATGCTTAATTGTAAATCACTGGGCAAAACTGTCACTGAAAAAGACCTGGGTGTATTGGTGGACGACAAGCTCATGTTTAGTGGCCAGTGTCAGGCAGCTGCTGCAAAGGCAAATAAAAGAATGGGATGCATTAAAAGAGGCATAGATGCTCATGAGGAGAAAATAATTTTACCTCTATACAAGTCATTAGTGCGACCACACTTAGAATACTGTGTACAGTTCTGGTCTCCGGTGTATAAGAAAGACATAGCTGAACTAGAGCGGGTGCAGAGAAGAGCGACCAAGGTTATTAGAGGACTGGGGGGTCTGCAATACCAAGACAGGTTATTACACTTGGGGTTATTTACTGTGGAAAAAAGAAGGCTTAGGGGTGATCTTATTACTATGTACAAGTATATGAGGGGACAGTACAAAGACCTTTC
This sequence comes from Phyllobates terribilis, assembly GCF_046119375.1. Classification (NCBI taxonomy): domain Eukaryota; kingdom Metazoa; phylum Chordata; class Amphibia; order Anura; family Dendrobatidae; genus Phyllobates; species Phyllobates terribilis. The sequence goes on along the minus strand of NW_027362767.1, from coordinate 50,254,359 downwards.
TACTGATCTTTTTACTCTGAGGCCTGAGACGGGAACAAGGGGGCATCTTCTACGCCTGGAGGAAAGAAGGTTTAATCATAATCACAGACGCGGATTCTTTACTGTAAGAGCAGTGAGACTATGGAGCTCTCTGCCGCATGATGTTGTAATGAGTGATTCACTACTAACATATAAGAAGGTCCTGGATGCCTTTATGGAAAAGTATAATATTACAGGTTATATATAATAGATTCCTTGATAGGGCGTTGATCCAGGGAACTAGTCTGATTGCCGTATGGAGTCGGGAAGGAATTTCCCCCCCCAATGTGGAGCTTAGTGTTTGCCACATGGGTTTTTTGCCTTCCTCTGGATCAACATGTTAGGCTATGGGTTGAACTAGATGGACTTAGTCTTCCTTCAACCTTAAAAACTATGTTACTATGATTGCAAAATTTGTGGAAACAGCACTGATCATTTAATGTATCTTTATAAGGATTGGAGTTTGGTTCTAGCTCTAGATCCCCTGCAATTGCATGGAGTCACTTGGTTAAAAACACATGATAACATTTCTGTCTGCATGCAGTCCCCACTAGGGGGAGCTGATATTGAACTCAATGATAAAAATAAGTTCCTGAGCTCCCCCTAGTGGTGACCGGGTGGAAGATAAAATTGTATCATTCACAGTTGTTTGCTATAACGGTACATTATGACAACATTCATGGGCAGAACACTTTATCATTCAATATAGTTATGATTTTGAGTTTTTTTTAGCTCATCTGTATCAGGAAAAGCTGGGTGAAGTCTCATATCTCCGTTATCACAGCTCCCACTCTTTCCTAGAGTACTGAATAGAGGGATACATGTCGCACTTTCATATTGCTGCATAATTATATACATTATGATTCCTCTCGTCGCTGCGGATTAGGACGAACGCTGAATATCAGCCTCAGCAGCAATCAGGCTCCATTCATAAATTCCTCTCCGCTTTATGCCGAGATGTGGGAGAATGCACAACTATAGCCGTGTAAGACAAAGACCGCATTTGTATGGGATTTTCGGCTGGTGCAGGTCGCCAGCTCCTGTGAGCTCGGGGGCCCCAAAGCCTTTTATGACCTTAATTGGATTTTGGGTTTTGATTGATCCAGGAGATTTTGGACCACGAGTTTTGAGGTCAGGCCAGATATTCTAATGTGAAAAGCAACCTAAATTGATGATAAAGCAGAAAGTAAAGACCGACATAATCTCATCATCCAGAATCCCGGGGGAAGAGGTCACCCTTTATACAATGGGGACAACTCTTTTGTGTATTTAGTGTGAACAGGAATTGATCGGTGGAGGATTTCTACAGCAATCCAATAATTTTTTTGATGACCATTAATATGGCCGTCATTACAGCGGACTCCTGAATGACAACATTTTTTTTAAAGGGGTTGTCCGGAATTTCAAAAAATGGCCTGCCGTGAATATGCCTTAAATGACTGAAATGGGAATACCCCTTTAAATTATCTAAAAGGATATTTTTGGGGGGAAAGTTGGGTATTATAGTTCCCATTTTGTTTTATAGTTCCCATTTTGTTTTCCAAGATTCGAGAATGACATATCTGCCTTATTTTATATCAGTATCGCCCCTGCCTTTGATGTATACCGGTAATTGGCCATATTTAACACTCAGGAACCTGAGAAAGCTGGGTGATAGATTTCCTACGGAACCGTATAGCTAGCTGACTACACCCAACTTTTCTCATGAAAAGATATAGCTATAAATTGCAAAATAGAATTCCAAAAAAAGTTCCAGGATCGGGAGTTTTTTTGTGGATTTTAGAGGACAATTCTCCCTATTAGAAATAATCCACTTTTTTGTGTTCCTTGTAAGATCTGGAAGTCCTTCCTGACACTCTGTTGAATGAGATAAAAGTTACATAGCAGATCATCAAAAAGTTTTACTGCCCCTGACATAAAACATGAGCCAGGCTCCAGGTGGTGTCATCCAACATTTGGACTTGGGCCTTTGACCTTTCATGGATTGTAAAAGTCTCAGGCGTAAAATCGTCTTCAGTCTGATCTTAGGAGGAGACTTTGGACAAGTGCAGAGGAGAGGTTATATAAACATAAAGTGAGAAGACACAGGCACCCTATGGAAAGAGGCATCACACATCCATCACGGCTGGGATGACAGAGAGGTCAGGCAGTCTTCTGTAAAGGCAGTGGATTTTACTGCTGTGTGCCGACAGAAGCCAATGTCTTAAATATACAATGAAACTTAAATCTCTGGGAAGATGTCACCGTATTTATCTATATTACTAAAGCCTCGGATCTGAAGTATGCAAGTATGCTGTGATGTGCCGGGGCATAGTCACACTTTGTCTCTTTTATTACTATATTTACTACAGTGAAATCCAGTGGCGTAACTACAGTCTGAAGGGCCCCTGGTGCAAAATTTGGACCTGCCCCCTCCCTCGCCTCCGAATCTTGGTCAGATGTATGGGTCTTTCTAAATCCTATAAGGAAATACGCGTTGCAGCCCGTCCCCCATGATGAAGTAATGGCCCCCATGCTGGGCCCATCCTGGTATATATGTCCTCCATCCTGATATATATGTTTCCCAACCTGGGCCCCATCCTGTTATATATGTTCCCTATCCTGGTATATATATATTCCCATCCTGGTTTATGTGTGCTTTATCCTGGGCCTCATTCTGTTATGTATTTATATCACCCTTCCCCCCTATCCTGTTATATACAGTATGTCCCCCATCCTGTTATATATGTTCCCCATCCTGTTATATATGTTCCCCATCCTGGTATATATGTCCCCCATCCTGTTATATATGTTCCCCATCCTGTTATATATGTTCCCCATCCTGTTATATATGTCCCTCATCCTGTTATATATGTTCCCCATCCTGGTATATATGTTCCCCATCCTGTTATATATGTTCCCCATCCTGGTATATATGTTCCCCATCCTGTTATATATGTTCCCCATCCTGGTATATATGTTCCCCATCCTGTTATATATGTTCCCCATCCTGTTATATATGTTCCCCATCCTGGTATATATGTTCCCCATCCTGGTATATATGTTCCCATCCTGTTATATATGTTCCCCATCCTGTTATATATGTTCCCCATCCTGGTATATATGTCCCCCATCCTGGTATATATGTTCCCCATCCTGTTATATATGTTCCCCATCCTGTTATATATGTTCCCCATCCTGTTATATATGTTCCCCATCCTGGTATATATGTTCCCATCCTGTTATATATGTTCCCCATCCTGTTATATATGTCCCCCATCCTGGTATATATGTCCCCCATCCTGGTATATATGTTCCCCATCCTGTTATATATGTTCCCCATCCTGTTATATATGTCCCCCATCCTGGTATATATGTTCCCCATCCTGGTATATATGTCCCCCATCCTGGTATATATGTCCCCCATCCTGGTATATATGTTCCCCATCCTGGTATATATGTTCCCCATCCTGTTATATATGTTCCCCATCCTGGTATATATGTTCCCCATCCTGTTATATATGTTCCCCATCCTGTTATATATGTTCCCTATCCTGTTATATATGTTCCCATCCTGTTATATATGTTCCCCATCCTGTTATATATGTTCCCCATCCTGTTATATATGTTCCCCATCCTGGTATATATGTTCCCCATCCTGGTATATATGTCCCCCATCCTGGTATATATGTCCCCCATCCTGGTATATATGTTCCCCATCCTGGTATATATGTCCCCCATCCTGGTATATATGTTCCCCATCCTGTTATATATGTTCCCATCCTGGTATATATGTTCCCCATCCTGTTATATATGTTCCCCATCCTGGTATATATGTTCCCCATCCTGGTATATATGTTCCCCATCCTGTTATATATGTTTCCTATCCTGTTATATATGTCCCCCATCCTGGTATATATGTTCCCCATCCTGTTATATATGTTCCCTATCCTGGTATATATGTTCCCCATCCTGGTATATATGTTCCCCATCCTGTTATATATGTTCCCTATCCTGTTATATATGTTCCCATCCTGTTATATATGTTCCCCATCCTGTTATATATGTTCCCCATCCTGTTATATATGTCCCCCATCCTGGTATATATGTTCCCCATCCTGGTATATATGTCCCCCATCCTGGTATATATGTCCCCCATCCTGGTATATATGTTCCCCATCCTGGTATATATGTTCCCCATCCTGGTATATATGTCCCCCATCCTGGTATATATGTTCCCCATCCTGTTATATATGTTCCCATCCTGGTATATATGTTCCCCATCCTGTTATATATGTTCCCCATCCTGGTATATATGTTCCCCATCCTGGTATATATGTTCCCCATCCTGTTATATATGTTTCCTATCCTGTTATATATGTCCCCCATCCTGGTATATATGTTCCCCATCCTGTTATATATGTTCCCTATCCTGGTATATATGTTCCCCATCCTGGTATATATGTTCCCATCCTGGTATATATGTTCCCCATCCTGTTATATATGTTCCCATCCTGGTATATATGTTCCCCATCCTGTTATATATGTTCCCCATCCTGGTATATATGTTCCCCATCCTGGTATATATGTTCCCCATCCTGTTATATATGTTTCCTATCCTGTTATATATGTCCCCCATCCTGGTATATATGTTCCCCATCCTGTTATATATGTTCCCTATCCTGGTATATATGTTCCCCATCCTGGTATATATGTTCCCCATCCTGTTATATATGTTCCCCATCCTGTTATATATGTTCCCCATCCTGGTATATATGTTCCCCATCCTGGTATATATGTTCCCCATCCTGTTATATATGTTCCCCATCCTGGTATATATGTTCCCCATCCTGGTATATATGTTCCCCATCCTGTTATATATGTCCCCCATCCTGGTATATATGTTCCCCATCCTGTTATATATGTTCCCCATCCTGTTATATATGTTCCCCATCCTGGTATATATGTTCCCCATCCTGGTATATATGTTCCCCATCCTGTTATATATGTCCCCCATCCTGGTATATATGTTCCCCATCCTGTTATATATGTCCCCCATCCTGGTATATATGTCCCCCATCCTGTTATATATGTTCCCCATCCTGTTATATATGTTCCCCATCCTGGTATATATGTTCCCCATCCTGTTATATATGTTCCTCATCCTGTTATATATGTTCCCCATCCTGTTATATATGTTCCCCATCCTGGTATATATGTTCCCCATCCTGTTATATATGTCCCCCATCCTGGTATATATGTCCCCCATCCTGTTATATATGTCCCCCATCCTGGTATATATGTCCCCCATCCTGTTATATATGTTCCCCATCCTGTTATATATGTTCCCCATCCTGTTATATATGTTCCCCATCCTGGTATATATGTTCCTCATCCTGTTATATATGTTCCCCATCCTGGTATATATGTTCCCCATCCTGTTATATATGTCCCCCATCCTGGTATATATGTTCCCCATCCTGTTATATATGTCCCCCATCCTGGTATATATGTCCCCCATCCTGTTATATATGTTCCCCATCCTGGTATATATGTTCCCCATCCTGGTATATATGTTCCCCATCCTGTTATATATGTCCCCCATCCTGGTATATATGTCCCCCATCCTGTTATATATGTTCCCCATCCTGTTATATATGTTCCCCATCCTGGTATATATGTTCCCCATCCTGTTATATATGTTCCTCATCCTGTTATATATGTTCCCCATCCTGGTATATATGTTCCCCATCCTGTTATATATGTTCCTCATCCTGTTATATATGTTCCCCATCCTGTTATATATGTTCCTCATCCTGGTATATATGTTCCCCATCCTGGTATATATGTTCCCCATCCTGTTATATATGTTCCTCATCCTGTTATATATGTTCCCCATCCTGTTATATATGTTCCCCATCCTGGTATATATGTCCCCCATCCTGTTATATATGTTCCTCATCCTGGTATATATGTTCCCCATCCTGGTATATATGTTCCCCATCCTGGTATATATGTTCCCCATCCTGGTATATATGTTCCCCATCCTGGTATATATGTTCCCCATCCTGTTATATATGTTCCCATCCTGGTATATATGTCCCTCATCCTGTTATATATGTTCCTCATCCTGTTATATATGTTCCCCATCCTGGTATATATGTTCCCCATCCTGGTATATATGTTCCCCATCCTGTTATATATGTTCCCATCCTGGTATATATGTCCCTCATCCTGTTATATATGTTCCTCATCCTGTTATATATGTTCCCCATCCTGTTATATATGTTCCCCATCCTGGTATATATGTTCCCCATCCTGGTATATATGTTCCCCATCCTGGTATATATGTTCCCCATCCTGGTATATGTGTCCTCCATCCTGGTATATATGTTTCCCATCCTGGTATATATGTCCCCCATCCTGGTATATATGTTCCCCATCCTGTTATATATGTTCCCCATCCTGTTATATATGTTCCCCATCCTGGTATATGTGTGCCTTATCCTGGGCCTCATTCTGGTATATATATATATATACTGTGTAAATATCACCCTTCCCCCCCATCCTGGTATATTTGTCCCTTATCCTGCGTCCTCTTCTGAAGCCGGCAGCTGACTTCAGTGTCCAAGCGATGGGAGCGCTTGACGCCACTGCCATGTTCCCCCAGTCACATGCACGCCGACGTCAGCTTCTGGCCTCTGATTGGCTGGCAGCGTGTATTGCCCCGGGGGTCCCTGCACCGCAATACACCAGCTGAGTGTGCGGCTGAGGACGCACATGCAGTTGAAGTTTGCTCTGGCATCGGCGAGCCCCCCACCCGCACTGTGACCTCTGTGACCGCCATCGTTATGCCCCTAATGAAATCCCTGTGAACATATCACAGTGATTATCTATATTACTGAAGCCTCCAATCTGTAGTGTTGGTTGAAAGTTACAAAAATACCAGAATTTCTGTAACTATGCCATTAGGAGCAATGGTTCCTGTGGGGCTATTTAATTACTTTATTACTTATCTTAAAACTCTGGGATAAAGACAAAGTAATTATCTATATTACTAAAGACAACAAAATGTCTAACCATTCTGCACAGCACTGCAGCCATGTATTGGGGCTAGTCACAGTATGGCTCCACGATAACTGCGTTATTCACTATACTAAAATCTTTGGGGAGATTCCTCTGTAATTATATTACTAAAGCCTTAGATAGTGTTAAGAATACCATAAATACCAGAACAAAAATTGGTTCTACCACTAGGGTCAACAACACCGCTATAATGTGCTGGGGCAGAGTCGCAATTTGGCTCTTCTTATTACTTTATTATTTGCTATATTACAATTTTGGGAAGATATCACAGTAATTATCTATATTACTAAAGCCTACCAGAAATGGCATGGTTCTACCACTAGGGGCATTGCTGCTGTCTTGTATAGGGAGATTGTTACAGTAAGGCACTAGATTATCCACAATGATGAATTCCCTGGGAAGATGTCACCATAATTATCTATATTACTAAAGCCCTAGATATGGAGTGTTAGTTGAAAATTCCAAAAATACCATAAATGACATAGTACCGCCACTGCAGTTATGTGAAGGGGCATTATCATGGTTTGGATCTTTATTACTATGATATATACTATATTATATATAATCTCTGAGAATGTTACTCTACCTATCTATATTACTAAAGCCTTAGGTCGGTGGTGTTTGATGTAAATACCTGAAATGACTGCTAGAGGCAACGGTCACTGTGTCTCTCTTTAATTACTATATTATTTGCTATACTAAAATCTCCAGAAAGCTATCACAGTTATTATATATATTACTAAAGCCTTCCGGAAATTACATAGTACTGCCACTAGGGGCAACACTGCTGTAATGTGCTTGGAGCATAAGTCACAATTTGGCTCTTCTTATTGCCATGTTATTCACTATATTACAATTTTTGGGAATATGTCACATTATTATCTATATTACTAAAGCCTACCAGAAATTATATGGCTCTGCCACTAGGGGCATTCTCACAGTATAGCTACTTATTAACTTTATTATTCATAATATTATCTCCCCGGGAAGATGTCTTTATAATTTGTAACTTTTGGGCAATATTGACTATTTATTTCATTGTCGTGGTTTATTGCTGCCATGGGCTTCTAGTCTAAGTGCCCCCCATACACATTACAGGAAAGCTGATGGGTCTCCGATTCCCATGATGTTGATGGAGGGAATGATTGTGTTTTGGAGCTGACTACTGAACAAGCAGTTGGCTGACAGATATCTAGTCTGAATGGCCACCTTAAAGGGATTCTTTGGGAACAGAAAAAAAATGACTGACTATAGGAAATTTCATTCTAAATTAGTTCTAAAAACTACTGGAGATACCAGAGGAGCTTCCTTCTGAACAGGCTCGCAGGCATCTGTCCAAAGATTCCAGGTCTGTTTTTTTCTCATTGAAATAAGGCGGCGGCCATTTTAATTTCTTAATGATCTTCTCCGTAGACATAATGATTGATTGTGATTTGCTAATTAAATGTATTTAGAAATCTATTTGTTATTACATTTCCTTTACTTATTTAGTATTTTTATTTATTCACCCAGAACCCCTTTAAGGACCACCAACATTTTTAACCACTATGTTTGATGACAGCTGTACAATCTCCAGTTGTATATGGGTCCTTGGGCATAGTGGACTTTGGGTTGGCTCTTGGTTTGACCAGAATAGATTATATTTACCCAAATCACCATTGTGTCCCCCAAGACCAAGGGGTTCGTACATCCACCCAATTTTCATGCTAACGCCATCCCTCCTACGCTATTCCCAGGAGCTCTGCTGCCCTCTGTACCTGCTCATTATACTTGCCTGTGTTTATATTGTTTCTTTTCTTATGATATGTCCAGTGAGTTGATAATTAACATAATTATCCCTGGTTGTCTTTCCTCCTTCTTGTGACAGTTTACTTGATTATGTAGTAATCAGCATTATATGCAAATGGAGTACCTAGGTGGATTACATGTGACATAATTCCCCAGCTTATTCCATGATTACTTTATTTTTCTTCTGGAAGTGTCTCTCTCAGTAATACATGTTGGATGTGTGGCTTGTGTGTATCCAGGGTGCCAAGGTTTTTTTTGTAGCTAATATATCATCAAATATGCTATTCTTGGGCTTTTCTCCTTTCCTATGCCCTGAGATTACTCTGCCCTCCCTTATTCAGTACATGCTTTCTCCCCTGTCCACATTGAGGTGATCAGTATACACCGCCCCCTCAAGCTATGTATAACACTGAGAAAAGGGAGGGGAGAGCAGAAAGTGCAATCAGAAACATAAGCAAGAGATCTAATGGATTTGTAGGATTTTTGCAAATCACTGAACTTGATAATGGAGTTATAGACACTCTGCAGCAGCAAAATGTTAGCATTTTTTATCAAGACTATTTAGATATGCATATTGTATCCTAGTGTCAGATTTTTCTATTTGAGAGTGTCTCTCACAGTAATATAGGCTGGATGTGAAGTCGGTGTCTCTTCCTCTCTTCCAGTAATATAGACTGGATGTGATGTCTGCATCACTCCCAGTAATATAGGCTGGATGTGAGATCTGTGAGTTTCTCTCAGTAATATAGGCTGGATGTGAGATATGTCTGTCTCTTTCAGAATTATAAGCTAGATGTGATGTATGTGTCACTCCAAGTAATATAACCTGGCTATGAGGTCAGTGTCTCTTCCAGTAATATAGGCTGGATGTGAGGTCTGTGTGTCTCTCTCAGAAATATAGGCAGGATGTGACATCTGTGTCTCTCCCAGCAATATAGGCTACATGTAGTGTCTGTGTCACTCCCAGTAATATAGGCTGGATGTGAGATCTGTGTGTCTCTCCCAGTAATGTATGCTGGATATGATGTCTGTGTGTCTCTCCCAGTAATATAGGCTAGATGTGACATCTGTGCCTCTCCCAGTAATGTAGGCTGGATGTGAGGTCTGTGCCTCTCCCAGTAATATAGGCTGGATGTGAGCTCTACGTCTCTCCAGTAATATAGGCTGGATGTGAGGTCTGCATGTCTCGACTACTAATATAGGCTAGATGTGACGTCTGTGTCTCTCCCAGTAATATAGGCTGGATGTGAGATCTTTGTGTCTCTCTCAGTAATATAGGATGGATGTGAGCTCTACGTCTCTCCAGTAATATAGGCTGGATGTGAGGTCTGCATGTCTCGACAACTAATATAGGCTAGATGTGACGTCTGTGTCTCTCCCAGTAATATAGGCTGGATGTGATATCTGCATCACTCCCAGTAATATAGGCTGGATGTGAGATCTGTCTGCCTCTCCCAGTAATATAGGCTGGATGTGATGTATGTGTCACTCCCAGTAATATAACCTGGCTATGAGGTCAGTGTCTCTGTCAGTAATATAGGCAGGATGTGACGTCTGTATCTCTCCCAGTAATATAGGCTACATGTGACATCTGTGCCTCTCCCAGTAATATAGACTGGATGTGAAGTCTGCATGTCTCTCCCAGTAATATAGGCTGGATGTGAGGTCTGTGCCTCTCCCAGTAATATTAGGCTGGATGTGACATCTATGCCGCTCTCAGTAATATAGGCTGGATGTGACATCTATGCGCTCTCAGTAATATAGGCTGGATGTGACGTCTATGCGCTCTCAGTAATATAGGTTGGATGTGATGAGGTCTTGCTTCTCCAGTAATGTAGGCTGGATGTGACATTTATGTCTCTCTCAGTAATATAGGCTAGATGTGACATCTATACCGCTCTCAGTAATATAGGCTGGATGTGACGTCTATGCGCTCTCAGTAATATAGGTTGGATGTGAGGTCTTACTTCTCCCAGTAATGTAGGCTGGATGTGACATTTATATCGCTCTCAGTATTATAGGCTGGATGTGACATCTATACTGCTCTCAGTAATATAGGCTGGATGTGACGTCTATGTCGCTCTCAGTAATATAGGTTGGATGTGAGGTCTTGCTTCTCCCAGTAATGTAGGCTGGATGTGACATTTATGTTGCTCTCAGTAATCTAGGCTAGATGTGATGTCTGTGTCACTCCCAGTAATATTAGCTAATCTTCTAACCTGCACATAAATTTGGCAGTTAGCAACTAAACCAAAGTATAAAAAGGAATTTTTAGGAAATTGGAACATATTAATGTTCTGTCCATTTCGGGGCCCTTTTGGGGCAGTCTTGGTATTATTCCTGGTATAAGCTCGTACTGCTATGCTGTAGGAGGCTGCACTTACATCGGCCGCCGACTCTATGCTGATTAGATCTTTTACTCACCGGAGTCAGCGTGACAGATGCTTGGCGCTCTCTCCAGCGTTTTACTTACTGTTAATAACCTTTAAATATATAGGATTGGTCCCATCCATCTTGCTCAGCTCTTCAAGCTCTCGTGGGGCCGGGTAGTCTTATGGTAAATGCCTTGCAGTAATCACTCGCTCCAGGGTTTCATTGAGCCTGAATATTTATCCGTCCTCGCGAGGTGTTTGCTATTGTACCGGCGCCCGGTAGTCCTGGCAGATTATGATTTTTTTATTATTGATTTTTCTATGTATGAAATAGACCGATATAAAATGACAATGATGGAGGGGAGGCGCCAGTGTCAGGCAGGGGCATTCAGCCAAGAAGGGTTAAACCGGTCTTTCCAAAATTTATATTTAACAAGCACTATGGTTGAGAAAACTAAAAGTGTTAGGCCATCATTGTTGTAGACTGGAATACCCCTTTAAGACAACCCCAATCACCCAATCACAGTACGTCCTTCTCCTGGCAAACACTTGCCCGTAGAAGCCAGGGACAACCAGGCATTTATCCTGCAGCGCCTCTACAGGGGAAATATGGTATTACATGTCTGCCTGTTTAGCAAACAATTTGTGCATTCAAGAATGGAAGCCAATCTAAGGAGGACCACTAAATACGTAAATATATAGATATTTTCACCCCCTGTAAAAAGCAATAAATATTTGCACCCGAGAAATAAATAATATATGATGGAACAGCTACATATACCGAAGTCGAGTATATTAATATTGGGCAGCACAAAAGTCTGTGAAGGAAAAGGGTGATGATGAGATAAATGGGGGTATTCTGCATTTAAAGCATGAAATTTTGACATGTGACAACTATAATCAGTGCATTTCCTAAATAGGAGGGAGGAGGAGGAAGTACAGAGAGCAAAGGTGAATACTGTCCCCCGGGGATATGAGAAATCACACATTCCTCTACCGAAATGTTTACATAAATATTTGTGTTACGACACAACTCACACAGCAGACGAGCATAAGTCATCATAGAGATCGCCTCAAACTATGTAGATTCAGAGACAGTGCAGAATAAGTAATGTATGTACACAGTGACTGCACCAGCAGAATAGTGAGTGCAGCTCTGGAGTATAATACAGGAGGTAACTCAGGATCAGTACAGGATCAGTAATGTAATGTATGTACACAGTGACTGCACCAGCAGAATAGTGAGTGCAGCTCTGGAGTATAATACAGGATGTAACTCAGGATCAGTAATGTAATGTATGTACACAGTGACTGCACCAGCAGAATAGTGAGTGCAGCTCTGGAGTATAATACAGGATGTAACTCAGGATCAGTAATGTAATGTATGTACACAGTTACTGCACCAGCAGAATAGTGAGTGCAGCTCTGAAGTATAATACAGGATATAACTCAGGATCAGTAATGTAATGTATGTACTCAGTGACTGCACCAGCAGAAAAGTGAGTGCAGCTCTGGAGTATAATACAGGATGTAACTCAGGATCAGTAATGTAATGTATGTATTCAGTGACTGCACCAGCAGAATAGTGAGTGCAGCTCTGGAGTATAATACAGGATGTAACTCAGGATCAGTTCAGGATCAGTAATGTAATGTATGTACTCAGTGACTGCACCAGCAGAATAGCGAGTGCAGCTCTGGAGTATAATACAGGATGTAACTCAGGATCAGTAATGTAATGTATGTACACAGTGACTCCACCAGCAGAATAGTGAGTCCAGCTCTGGAGTATAATACAGGATGTAACTCAGGATCAGTAATGTAATGTATGTACTCAGTGACTGCACCAGCAGAATAGTGAGTGCAGCTCTGGAGGATAATACAGAATGTAACTCAGGATCAGTAATGTAATGTATGTACTCAGTGACTGCACCAGCAGAATAGTGAGTGCAGCTCTGGAGTATAATACAGGATGTAACTCAGGATCAGTAATGTAATGTATGTATACAGTGACTGCACCAGCAGAATAGCGAGTGCAACTCTGGAGTATAATACAGGATGTAACTCAGGATCAGTAATGTAATGTATGTACCCAGTGACTGCACCAGCAGAATAGTGAGTGCAGCTCTGGAGGATAATACAGAATGTAACTCAGGATCAGTAATGTAATGTATGTATACAGTGACTGCACCAGCAGAATAGCGAGTGCAACTCTGGAGTATAATACAGGATGTAACTCAGGATCAGTAATGTAATGTATGTACACAGTGACTGCACCAGCAGAATAGTGAGTGCAGCTCTGGAGTATAATTCAGGATCAGTACAGGATCAGTAATGTAATGTATGTACTCAGTGACTGCACCAGCAGAATAGCGAGTGCAGCTCTGGAGTATAATACAGGATGTAACTCAGGATCAGTAATGTAATGTATGTACTCAGTGACTGCACCAGCAGAATAGCGAGTGCAGCTCTGGAGTATAATACAGGATGTAACTCAGGATCAGTAATGTAATGTATGTTATGTACTCAGTGACTGCACCAGCAGAATAGTGAGTGCAGCTCTGGAGTATAATACAGGATGTAACTCAGGATCAGTAATGTAATGTATGTACACAGTGACTGCTCCAGCAGAATAGTGAGTGCAGCTCTGGAGTATAATACAGGATGTAACTCAGGATCAGTAATGTAATGTATGTACACAGTGACTGCACCAGCAGAATAGTGAGTGCAGCTCTGGAGTATAATTCAGGATCAGTACAGGATCAGTAATGTAATGTATGTACACAGTGACTGCACCAGCAGAATAGTGAGTGCAGCTCTGGAGTATAATACAGGATGTAACTCAGGATCAGTACAGGATCAGTAATGTAATGTATGTACACAGTGACTGCACCAGCAGAATAGTGAGTGCAGCTCTGAAGTATAATACAGGATGTAACTCAGGATCAGTAATGTAATATATGTACACAGTGAATGCACCAGCAGAATAGTGAGTGCAGCTCTGGAGGATAATACAGGATAAATAATGTAATGTAAATAAAGTCCCAGCACAGACCTGCAATTATCTTGTCCTATTAAAGGATCACTAGCTTATAAGGGAGGTGTGATCCTATTATAATACAACTCCTGCACCTGTGTGTCTATCATTTGACTAGAACAGATTTTAATCCCCTGAAAGTAAACAATAGAGGTTGCCATTGAATGACATAAAGTCAAAATCTTTAAAAAAAAAATGTATACACAAGGAGTATTACGGTTTGAGCAAATAAATCATCAGGCTGCAGAAAGGGTTAAGTCCGTGCTCCTTGCAGTGAGTGTAGCTGAAGTCAATCACAGTTGGGCGCTGACTTTCTGTGGTTTTCTTTTTTACTCCTTGCAAAGTGGAAAGAATTGAAAATCCAATTTCAAATTGAAATTCCAGGGAGCTGCAGATCTGCGCGGAGCGCGGATTTAATGGGAACTTTTATATAAAAAAAAGAAGATAGACATTCAGCCGGCGCAAGTAAAGGAGCTGTCATGTCAATGTTTCAGAGAACCGTCGCTCCTGCGTGTCCCCTGCCGCTTAGATTTTTTTTTTTACTGCCGCTTTTTAATCTCGTCAGTCGCCCTTCCTGATTATAGTTGCTCTTTTGTGGTGGAGCCTTAAGAGTCCTTATGTGGCCATGTGCACGCTCATAGGTGCTGAATTATGAAATATTCTGGATTATCGGATGTCACATGAAAAGGATAAAGAACCTTCAGATTTCCTCTAATCAAATTTTACATTTCTATGCCAAAAAAAAACTTTTGGATACTGAATTATGTGCATCACCAAAACCCATCTTGCCTACAGCTTACTTGCCAATGCCAACATTTCATGTGCCCAAAGAGTTTTTTTGGACTGCTCACTTTTGGGTGGGGTTTGCACAACCCTTTCCCCTTATTTGCTCCATACACAGGATTGTCTTGCCAAAATGTAAACTTTTAAAAGTATTCTACAACTTCTTACTACAGAACACCTGGCACCTCTGTGTCTGGCATCCAATGGAAGTATATCGGCCCTTGGAGATATAAAACGGTCCCATCGATTTGGCACTTGGCAAAAATATGCCAAGTGCATGAGGCCGAAATAAATTCTGTATACAGGTGTAGAATTTTCTGTTCAGACCGGAGTAATGACGACCATATGGGAAACACAAAGGTCCGAGTGACTTGCTCTGAGACTGGAAATCATTAACTCACACATGTAACATTCCACGGAACTCCCAAGAATAATTTGGAAGCGAAGGATTTTTTTTTTTTTCAATTCTTTATGTGAAATTAATGAAAGTCTTCGACGACGGAGCACCGACTGAGTCAGCGTTTCCTTTATCCGAGCTGTCAGAGACTGGCCAAGCACATCGGCGCGGTACACGGAGATTGGTGGAGTATTATGGCTTCTGATGACCTTTTACTCTCTCCGCACCATTAGCGGAACCAATTCCGTATACAGCTCGTTCCCATAACCTCTCGCTTTCCATTTATTTCCCGGCGTTCATTATTCCTTACCGCCAAAGTCTTTGGCCGCACGCGTTACTTAGCCGGGGTCTTCCTTTTTAATGAGAATTGTGTAGCTTTTTGTAAGTGAAAAAGAAAAGTTGACTTGTTAGGGGTGGGTAGAGGGGAATTTAGGCTGCGGCGGGTCACCCTTGATACAAAAATGAATTTGGGCTTTGAATAGAAGACGCGGGTTTGAAAGCCGCCCTCACACTGTTTTTCATTCTAGTCACTCGAGAAGCCTAATCCTTCTAAGGCTCCGCGCAGACTGTGAAGTTGGATCCCACTGTTAATTTGCCCTGATACCCTCCCGCGCTCAAAGACATGGCAACCTCTAAAAGTTTTCTGCAACTTCAACTTTTGCACAAATTGTAAAAATTGCTTCTTAATGAAGTTTTTATTCCCTGGTTGCAACCTCATGGCTGACTTAAGGGCAGGGGGACGAGGCAGTTGGCTGTAATGAGATTTATCCAGATTGCTCCTGGAATCCATGGGTAAGTCTGTAGTTTGTTGGTGATGGGTCTGTTTGGGTAATAAAGGGATTAAGGGTTTTATCAGTTTGTTTAACCATCTGTGCTAAATACCAGACAAGGGCACAGCAGGAGCAGAAGTCGCACCCAAACTCTGGGGTCTGAAGGGTCCAGAAGATGCTCTGCCACTTGGTAGACCACCACTAATATAGATGGCACATGGTAAGTGGATGCCATTACAGATTTTGCATTGAGGTCTTAGAACTTTCTCTGCCATGGAAAATTGCTGAAAAACATGCAGAACTGTGGCACCAAAAGCTCGACTTCTGGAACTGTGACACCCAAAAACTGATCACCAAGAATTAGGGCACAAAGCCACAGAACGCCAAGGGTTGGGGCACTGAACACGTGAATAAGGCCACCACATTGCTGGACTCTCAAAAATGATCTTTCAAACTACTGGACTCAAGAGCTGGAGCGCCTAACCACTGAATACCAGGGGCTATGCACCAAACCAATAACAACTGGAGTCTTTTGGTAACCAAGGCACTGAAAGGGAATGTTACATGATTTTTTTTTATTTCCTTATCACAATCTACATTAAGCAAAAGAGAAATCTTACAATTTTCACTGGCCATTAGACCTAATACTAGATTCACACTTCTTGTTCTGTATAGATGAGTTTTCGGCAGTCTCATAATCACCACAGATAAGATTACAATAAGACTTCTATATGCAGGAGATGTCACAGCTCACCTCCTCCTCCTGTACAATGACTGATAACACCTCTATATACAGTAGATAACATAGGATGCACCATTCAGAATAGATGATATCACAGCTCACATCCTCCTCCTCCTGTACAATAACTGATAACACCTCTATATGCAGTAGGTAACACAGGATCCACCATTCACAATAGATGATGTCACAGTTCACCTCCTCCCCCTCCTGTACAATGACTGATAGCACCTCTATATACAGTAGATAACAAAAGATCCACCATTCCCAATAGAAGATATCACAGCTCACCTCCTCCTCCTGTAAATGACTGATAACAGCTCTATATACAGTAGATATTACAGGATCTACCATTCACAATAGGTGATGTCAAAGCTCACCTCCTCCTCCTGTAAATCACTGATAACACCTCTATATACAGTAGATAACACAGGATACACCATTTCCAATAGAAGATATCACAGCTCACCTCCTCCTCCTTTAAATGACTGATAACACCTCTATATACAGTAGATAACACAGGATCCACCATTCACAATAGGTGATATCACAGCTCACCTCCTCCTCCTGTACAATGACTGATAACACCTCTATATACAGTAGATAACACAGGATCCACCATTCACTATAGGTGATGTCACAGCTCACCTCCTCCTCCTCCCTTTACAGTGACAATTGGGTTGATTAGAGATTGGAGGGTCTGAATCAGACTATTTCTGACAATTCCCATTTGGCAAACAGAACATAAGCTCTTAAATTTGGTTTTGAGGCGAGTGCAAAAATAAATTGCTTCCTTTTGTAATAAAAAAAAACAAAAAGCTAGTGATTTGAAAAGTAATAAAAAACATTTACATTTCCCATAAACAGTAATTTATACGGTCACTTTTACTTTCTTCCTTCAGTGCAATGAGTAGCGTGTGGGATTCGGCCGCCCTCCAAGCAGTCCTCAATGTGAAAGCTGTCGCCCCTTTTGGCCTTTGCAGTTGCTGCCAATTTAGCTGGTGGAGGAGGAAAGTTCATTACCAAACTGCTGCCCTGGATAACGGCCGCTCGTCTGAAAGAAAGCCAACTACCCAGGGTGGAGGACATGAGTCAGTGCACACCGGCAGCGTCACCCCCGAATCATCTTTTGTGGTTTTGTGAGTGTCTTGTGAACAAGCCGCTGATGGTTTCCCACCAAAGTCTTTGATAAGGTGCTGAATAGGACGCGGAGGCGATGTGACATGGCGGGCGTAATTTAGTGCCCACTCTGAGCCAAGCTCGGTCAAGGGCCTGGATGGGAGCAGATGCCGCCATCTCCAGATCATTTGTGGACGCACAGTCTTGTCTGCATGTTTCCAAGATTCCCGCTGTCTCTGGCGAAGATGAACAATTAGTGCAAGGCATGCGATTCACACATCCGTGCCATCTGTGCCGTGCCATTGTGCGGAGGACAAAGAGGCCGGAGAGTGACTGCCTGCACTCTCTGAGAGACAGTGATTAACTGGGGATGATACATCCATCGCCCTGTGTGGGGATCTGCAGGACCATGGCTAATGGCCGCACCTATCCTACAGGACCTATAGGACTATGCCTGTCCTATATCCATGGCATCCAGGCTTTACTGTGGGCAATACTGGCACCTCCTCATAGGCTGGGAACCAACTATTTGCCATTAGACTTAGCATAGCAGATTGGTGCTGGGGATGCGGCTCTCACAGTCGGTGGCATCTTACAGACTACCAGGGTTATATGGGATCAATCCTTGGGCGCCACGGGTCTTGGGAAACCTGGAAAAGAACAAAAGAACAAATCCTGTATACCTAGAGTGAAAATTGATAGATGGAAACAGAGGACACAGATGGATAGATAGATAAAAAGAAAGGACATAGATGGATAGATAGATAGAAAGAAAGGACACAGATAGATAGATAGATAGATAGATAAAAAGAAAGGACATAGATGGATAAATAGAAAGAAAGGACACAGATAGATAGATAAAAAGAAAGGACATAGATGGATGGATAGATAAAAAGAAAGCACATAGATGGATGGATAGATAGAAAGAAAGAAAGGACATAGATAGATAGAAAGAAAGGACACGGATGGATAGATAGATATATAGATAGATAAGAAATGGATAAATATGAGCAAGATGTCAGACAGATAGATAGATAAATCGAGCAACAACAAAAGATGGATATATATCGATAGGTAAATAGGTCATAGATGGATAGAACATGTATAGATAAATAGATAGGGCATGGGAAGATTGATGGACGGATAGATAAATAGATGAATAGATATGAGCAAGATGTTAGATTGATGGATGAATAGATAGATTGATAGGACAATGGTAGATCGATAGATATGAGGAAGATGTCAAACAGATCAATGAATGGATAGACATAACGTGTAGATAAATAGATAGGACGTGGAGCAATAAAAAGATATGAGATAAATAGATAGGACATAAATAGATGGATAGATATGAGATAGATATTACACAGCCATTCTTGGATATGAGAAAAAGATACAGAAATTAGTTAGCGAGATCTGGCTGAGATGGATTGAGAGATATGAGATTGATGGGTAGGAAGAGAAATCTAACTCTGCTGGAGAGATCTGTGATAGATGGATGGGAATTAGAGAGATCTGTGATAGATGGATGGGAATTAGAGAGATCTGTGATAGATGGATGGGAATTAGAGAGATCTGTGATAGATGGATGGGAATTAGAGAGATCTGTGATAGATGGATGGGAATTAGAGAGATCTGTGATAGATGGATGGGAATTAGATCTGTAATGGATGGGAATTAGAGAGATCTGTGATAGATGGATGGGAATTAGAGAGATCTGTGATGGATGGATGGGAATTAGAGAGATCTGTGATAGATGGATGGGAATTAGAGAGATCTGTGATGGATGGATGGGAATTAGAGAGATCTGTGATAGATGGATGGGAATTAGAGAGATCTGTGATGGATGGATGGGAATTAGAGAGATCTGTGATAGATGGATGGGAATTAGAGAGATCTGTAATGGATGGGAATTAGAGAGATCTGTGATAGATGGATGGGAATTAGAGAGATCTGTGATAGATGGATGGGAATTAGAGAGATCTGTGATAGATGGATGGGAATTAGAGAGATCTGTAATGGATGGGAATTAGAGAGATCTGTGATAGATGGATGGGAATTAGAGAGATCTGTGATGGATGGATGGGAATTAGAGAGATCTGTGATAGATGGATGGGAATTAGAGAGATCTGTAATGGATGGGAATTAGAGAGATCTGTGATAGATGGATGGGAATTAGAGAGATCTGTGATAGATGGATGGGAATTAGAGAGATCTGTGATAGATGGATGGGAATTAGAGAGATCTGTAATAGATGGATGGGAATTAGAGAGATCTGTAATGGATGGGAATTAGAGAGATCTGTGATAGATGGATGGGAATTAGAGAGATCTGTGATAGATGGATGGGAATTAGAGAGATCTGTGATAGATGGATGGGAATTAGAGAGATCTGTAATGGATGGGAATTAGAGAGATCTGTGATAGATGGATGGGAATTAGAGAGATCTGTGATAGATGGATGGGAATTAGAGAGATCTGTGATAGATGAATGGGAATTAGAGAGATCTGTAATAGATGGATGGGAATTAGAGAGATCTGTGATAGATGGATGGGAATTAGAGAGATCTGTGATAGATGGATGGGAATTAGAGAGATCTGTGATAGATGGATGGGAATTAGAGAGATCTGTGATAGATGGATGGGAATTAGAGAGATCTGTGACAGATGGATGGGAATTAGAGAGATCTGTGATATGAGAGAGAATGATGGATAGAGAAATAGAAAAGTGATGGTGGAGATAGATATGTAATAGATATTCTACAGATGGAAGAAATCTGGACACAAATCCATCTGTATTACTGGGGATATTGTATCCTTTGCACTAATGACTGGTGTAATGACAGCTCCGGGCTGGTGACACACGAGGGGGCCGCGCTCGTCCACTGTGGGGTCTCACATCTTTCTGTGATCAGTGTAATGAGTTTCTCAGATTATCTAGAAGCCTCCACTACATATCCGCATATCCGCGCTGTGTTTCTGTGAATAGATAGATGCCCCCCCGCTCGGAGGTTAACCTCTTCTATCATCTCCTAGGAGATTTGTCTAATATGTAGAAATGAGTTCATTCTCTCCCTCCTCGGATAGTTTACCCTTGGACTGGGGAGTGTAATGTTTGGGAATGGAGGAAATTGTGAATGAGAGCAGATAAGTATTCACGCCTCTAGATTTGTGATGGATGGTGAACAAAGGGCTGTGTGCTGCCCACAATGGATTGTCACTAATTGTGTTCCCCCAATGACTCCATCAGTAGGGGGCTATCACCTGATTGTCCGCCCTTCTTCTCAGATACAATGTATCTAATGTAAACTTCTCAACAAACTCCTTTTTTATTTCTCAGTTGCTTTGAAACATAAAAATAAATAAATAACTTTGTAACTAGCGTTTATTAAATATTTCCTGCCTTTTTGTGTCCACAGCTCTTATGCAGACCTTCATGACTCCGTGATAACAAACAAGTCTCATCCAGGATTAATACTTTTTTTTTTTTTTCTGATCCATCCATTATTTTTTTATAAAGGTGCTCACACAACTTCCGGCCCATAGTACTCATGCACCCGCATTGGGGAGTAGTATGGCCGGTCATTCATATTACATGGCTGCCGGCTGAACGACGCTTCAGCCGATCATTTGGCCGATGATTGTCTCTCTCATACACGGGAAAGCTTGTTCTACCGAGCGATCCTGTGAGCTCTATGAAAAAGCCCCCGACAGACATGTCAGCCGGCGGCTTATCTCTGGGAGAAGAAAGTGATTGGCAGTCCGAAATTGGACATGCCGGATCGACATCTTCCCCAACAATCAGTTCCCGGCACCTCCATAAACATTAAAGTGTTGACCAAACCCGTCTATATCTGTGGGTGTGGCCAACATTAGTCTATTGTGTATGGGGGGCTTAAGACCCCACTGGCAGCTTCTTGAGAGAACTGAAGGATTGAGTGTATATAATGTATATACAGCCATGTCCACCCTCCTTTTCCTAATCTGGCTGCAGCAGGAGCCTCTCCCCTCTGCTCAATCTACAAAGAAAGGGTGGGGCTTTGGTTGGTCAATTTCTGAAAGAGGAATTTTTCACCCCTGCTCCATACACTGTGTAGTGGCCATCCAGGGTACTGCAGCTCAGCTCCTCTTAAAGTGATTATGCCCTGAACTGCAGTACCTGAGAACGACCACTACATGATGCTGTGCTCTCAGATTCTGTACACTGGGTACTTCCAACGTGACCTAGTAATAGTGGATTGTTGGGGTGCAGGGTGTCAGCCCCCCACCTGATATTGATGACCTATCCTAGATGACAGTCCAGGATCTGTCACCCTTTTTGCCATTGGGTTGCCATCATTGGTAATGTTTCTATTTCAGTTCTGTATTTAGGGCCCGTTACAGCTTTTCTTTTTTTTTTTAAATATTGAACCCGCCATCTTGGAGGCCGCCATCTTGGAGGCCGCCATCTTGGAGGCCACCTTCGAGCCTTGTCAGATTTGGATGGCTGACGGCTTGAGACGGGTCTTTCTAGGATCCGATCTACGATGTTCTAGAAATGTCTCTTATTTAGAGCTGGAAGCGGTACAAAGATGGAAAATGCAGATGTTCTGCTAATTAGCCCATAAAATTCGTTATTTATAGGTCGTCCTTCTTTCCTGACTGGTTCGCTTGAGCTGCCGCAGATTTGCCAGGAGAAGAACAAAGCAAAACGATGCCAAAGAAGACATCAGGAGATAAATCAGGGGCCATTACTTCAAGGAGGCGGCCGGCGGAGAGCAGAGATACCTTAAATAATGGGGAGCAGTAAAGTCGCCATTCGTTACAAATCACACAGTGCTGTTTCCGTGCCGTCTGTTCAGTATTGTGCTCTTTGTGCCCAGTTATTATAGGGCTTTATTAAAGGGATAATCCGCCCTTACATCAATTTCCTTTACTGAATTTTTTTGTCGCCTTTTGCAACTTTAAAAGCAAAACGTTGCATTATTTGTTTATTTTTTAAGTTTGTATCTAAGCGGTGGGAGCTGTTTATTTGTGTTGACCCCGTCGCAGACCCTTTATAGTAAAAGCATAAAGCACAGCAGGTCCGTGTCATATCCAAGGACAGAAAAAAATAAACTGAGCCAGAGGACACTAAACAAAGGGAGAGAAAAAATAAACCAATGTAAGTAAATACTGAAGGTGGGAAATCCCTTTTACAGAGGTGATGGAGGCACCCTGGGTGGTAAGGTAAAAAAAAACAAAAAAAAACTATGTTCTCCTACAAGCTAGCCCTGGATTTAATTCCTTTTTATAAGGATTTTTCAAGTTTCATTTGAAAAAAAAAATTAGTAATTCTCCAATAGAGAGAAGCTATAAAGAATGTCTGAAGCTCCGGAGGACCCAGCGTGTCCATGCATTACATAGACAACTCATGTGAACTGTGTAATACTTCACTTCTCCTGTGGAGGCACTGTAGGGAAATTGATTATTTGCAGCTGATCTTCAGGTGGAAAATCCTTTTTACCCTACAAGTTAGCCCTGGATTTACTTTCTTACAAGGTTTAGAAAATATACTTTTAAAAACCCTACTAATTCTGCTTTCATGAGAGTCTAATATAGAGGACCCCGTCAATATTAGCTGGAATGAGGAGTATTTACAATGATGAATGCTCTGGAGGACCCAGCATTATAGACAAACCATTGATTTCATTAGGAATTATGTAATGCTTCATATCTCCTGTGGGGGTGCTGTAGGGAAATTAATTACTTGCAACTGATTGTCAGATGGAAAATCCTTTTAACAGAGGGCATATTTGGAAGGAAAACAATATTACACTACAATTTAGCCCTGAATGTACTTTCTTATAAGGGATGTCTGGTTTAGAAAATTTATTTTTAAAGCCATATTAATTCTGCATTAACAAGAGTCTAATATGGAGGACCCCGTCATTATTAGCTGTAATAAAGAAAATGTGCAATGATGAATGTTCTGGAGGGCCCAGCATTACACAGATAAACCATTGATTACAATACGAGTTATGTAATGCTTCATTTCTCCTGTGGGGGTGCTGTAGGGAAAATGATCCCTAAGGGTCCATGCATAGGATCAGCCTGTTATCAGCTTGTTTTTCCAGTGGCAGAAAGCAGAGATCTATCAGGTCACGACACTGCTCCTCAATATGCCCACCTGCGGCCGTAACAAGGAGATACGTGTCATCCATTGTTCTGGGACTTATTATTTGACGGTGATGTAGAGTCCTGGCGGTGTAATATGTCACATGAGTCTCTGAGGAGCGTCCCGCCTGTCTAAGGGGCTGAATGTAATAACCTCTGTTCTCGCTATCTCTACACCGCAGCTTCGTGGAGCTGAACCGTGAACATTGCCGTCGCCAACGATTTACATTATGGTGATTAAAAAAGGGCAGTTCAACCCGAAAATGTTTAACCACAGTGAGTGATAAGAAAACGTGAATGCAGGGAACTGCGGCCAGCCCCATCCATCACTGCATCCCCTCCATTTTCAGGATCCGCGAGAGTGTCAGAGGTCCGATGGCAATATTCCAGCACCTCCTTAGATAGGAACACCCCTATAAATGTAACTGCTGCTGTTTGTAGATCAAAGAGGATTTACCCAGACTGATACATTGTGATTTATGGAACATTCTCCTATAAAGTGTATTAGAAAGTTGCAGAACCTTTTTAGTATATACATTTTTAAAGGGTTATTCCCAAAAAATAAGGTTATCCACTATCCATTGGATCAGGGATAACTTTTTGATCCCTGGAAGTCTGACTACTGGGTCTCCCAGCGATCCTAAAAATGGTGCTATGGAGCCCTGAAAATGGGGCATCCTGAATGGGGCGGAGGTGAGCATGTTCGACCTCCGCTCCATTCATTGTCTTTGGGACTGCCGGAAGTAGCCGAGCCCTGTGCTCAGCAGTCCCATAGACTGTGAATGACTGCAATTGTGCACCTCCACTTTTTTCAGGACGGGGCTGCAGAGCTCATTTCTCGGGGTTCCAGGGCACCATTCTTGGGATTCCTGGGGGTCCCAGCAGTCAGACCTCCTGTGATCAGCTAGTCAACCCCTAGGATAATTGATATCCTGATTGTTTTGGGATGTAGAAGCATTGATGCTAAACTCCACACTGGGACATAAAATCCGTGTTAGAATTTGTAACCTGATACCTCAGTCTTGACCAGGAATTTTAGTTTTCTGCAAATGCCCCCCTACTGGCAGCAGACAGGCTTCCATCAATGTCACTTACTGTCTGCCCGGAGTAAAGGCCCCGTCACACATAACGAGATCGCTAGCGAGATCGTTATTACGTCACGGTTTTGGGATCGCTGGAGAGTCGTTTCTTGATCGCTGGGGAGCTGTCAAACATGCAGAACTTCCCAACGATTTCGGCCGCCCCAGCGATCTAACTAACGATCTCGGCGGTCGTTGGGACGCTTTCACACAGCAGCTATTTCAACGATCCACACCTTGATAGGGACTGTACTGTGTCACAAAGGCGTGCATAAAATCACTTTTCTGCGCCCCCTCATCTCCGATTGGTGGACGCTACTGCGTTCTGATTGGGCGGCCTTGGTTTAACATCGCTACTGCGTCTCCGGTCAGACGGGAACACTGGTGTGTGCATTGTTCCTGTACAGATGTATGGATGTCCATATATTTATATGAATATATATATAGAGATGTAAATGGCCATTTATTGTATGCCTATCTGTATGTTTGAGAGTATGTATGTGTATATATAGTTATCTGTATACGTATGTGTATATGAGTGTGTGTGTATATATTTATGTACTTAAAAATATGTATGAGTACATGGATGAATCTGATTACATACGAGTGCACGAATGTATATGCGTGTATGTATGTATGTGTGTATGTATGTATGTATCTGTATACGCATGTGTATGCATATGTATATACAGTACTGACCAAAAGTTTGGACACACCTTCTCATTTAAAGATTTTTCTGTATTTTCATGACTATGAAAATTGTACATTCACACTGAAGGCATCAAAACTATGAATTAACACATGTGGAATTATATACTTAACAAAAAAGTGTGAAACAACTGAAAATATGTCTTATATTCTAGGTTCTTCAAAGTAGCCACCATTTGCTTTGATGACTGCTTTGCACACTCTTGGCATTCTCTTGATGAGCTTCAAGAGGTAGTCACCAGAAATGGTCTTCCAACAATCTTGAAGGAGTTCCCAGAGATGCTTAGCACTTGTTGGCCCTTTTGCCTTCACTCTGCGGTCCAGCTCACCCCAAACCATCTCAATTGGGTTCAGGTCTGGTGACTGTGGAGGCCAGGTCATCTGGCGTATCACCCCATCACTCTCCTTCTTGGTCAAATAGCCCTTACACAGCCTGGAGGTGTGTTTGGGGTCATTGTCCTGTTGAAAAATAAATGATGGTCCAACTAAATGCAAACCAGATGGAATAGCATGCCGCTGCAAGATGCTGTGGTAGCCATGCTGGTTCAGTATGCCTTCAATTTTGAATAAATCCCCAACAGTGTCACCAGCAAAGCACCCCCACACCATCACACCTCCTCCTCCATGCTTCACGGTGGGAACCAGGCATGTAGAGTCCATCCGTTCACCTTTTCTGCGTCACACAAAGACACGGTGGTTGGAACCAAAGATCTCAAATTTGGACTCATCAGACCAAAGCACAGATTTCCACTGGTCTAATGTCCATTCCTTGTGTTCTTTAGCCCAAACAAGTCTCTTCTGCTTGTAGCCTGTCCTTAGCAGTGGTTTCCTAGCAGCTATTTTACCATGAAGGCCTGCTGCACAAAGTCTCCTCTTAACAGTTGTTGAAGAGATATGTCTGCTGCTAGAACTCTGTGTGGCATTGACCTGGTCTCTAATCTGAGCTGCTGTTAACTCGGATAAACTTATCCTCAGAAGCAGAGGTGACTCTTGGTCTTCCTTTCCTGGGGCGGTCCTCATGTGAGCCAGTTTCTTTGTAGCGCTTGATGGTTTTTGCAACTGCACTTGGGGACACTTTCAAAGTTTGCCCAATTTTTCGCACTGACTGACCTTCATTTCTTAAAGTAATGATGGCCACTTGTTTTTCTTTACTTAGCTGCTTTTTTCTTGCCATAATACAAATTCTAACAGTCTATTCAGTAGGACTATCAGCTGTGTATCCACCAGACTTCTGCACAACACAACTGATGGTCCCAACCCCATTTATAAGGCAAGAAATCCCACTTATTAAACCTGACAGGGCACACCTGTGAAGTGAAAACCATTTCCGATGACTACCTCTTGAAGCTCATCAAGAGAATGCCAAGAGTGTGCAAAGCAGTCATCAAAGCAAAAGGTGGCTACTTTGAAGAACCTAGAATATAACACATATTTTCAGTTGTTTCACACTTTTTTGTTAAGTATATAATTCCACATGTGTTAATTCATAGTTTTGATGCCTTCAGTGTGAATGTACAATTTTCATAGTCATGAAAATACAGAAAAATCTTTAAATGAGAAGGTGTGTCCAAACTTTTGGTCTGTACTGTATATATATGGACTGCTTACTGCGGTGACTACTGCTACTACTGAAAGAATGAGAAACAAAGCTTTTGCATAGTAGAACACACAGTTTATTAGACACATCAGTACAGAAATGTCAGTAGTATATAATTGTCAGTAGTTGCCCACTATAGGTTCTGATGCTGCCAAGGAACAGCACCAGGACCGTTAAAATGCTGGCAGTAGTTGTCGCGGCAGGTCTTTGCATCATGGGTGTTTCTGCCATGTCCCACTGGTTGAAGGCCTGCAATTGCAGGATCGTTTGCACGCCATTCACCGAGCTCCACTTCCCCATTGGCTCGGTCCACAGAGTCCACGAAGCCAGGCAGACAGGACGTAATTGCATCACGTCGACGAAGAACGTTGTGAAGCGTGCAACAGGCCAAAAGAACAGTCTATTGATTTAAGCTTCATGTTAATTGGCGTGTGAAAAACTCTGAAGCGGTTGGCCAGGACAGCGTGTCAGAAAGCGTGCTGTGTGGGTGTGTGTGCACAAGACCCCTAAAATATCTGCCCATGCAAAAGCATATATATACAGATAGAAGCCAAGCCCTCCCTCCCTGAAGAGCAATGATGGCAGATAATTGGTGGATGTCCTATAAATGAATTAAAAATGGAAACTCATTTGAGACCCCAAACAATACCTACCTCGCTAAAGATGTCTGATTTCTTCAAAGTGGAGTCACAGCCGGAGAACGCTGGTGGGATCCGAACAACAAGGACGCAGTAGCGACCACCAATTGGGGACGAGGGGCGCAGAAAAGTCTAATTTATGTACGCCTACGTGTCTCAGTTCTGAATCGCTAACGAGGTCGTTGATAAGGTGTCAGATACAGCGATGCACACAGCGGGAGCGCAACGACCCAGGAATGGTCCAGGAAGCTTTGTAACGATCAGCGATCTCACAGCAGGGGCCTGATCGTTGCTACCTGTCAGACATAACGAGATCACTAGCAAGATCGCTATTGCGTCACAAAAACCGTGACGTATCAACGATCTCGCTAGCGATCTCGTTATGTGTGATGGGGCCTTGAGGGCATGCATAATATGGAGGAAGACAAACATGGGGGTCCATAAAGAAAAGGGGCGCAAGTCAAATGGACCTGCAGGTATCACTTACCAGGACGATGCGGCTCGGGATGACCGGCTCCGGTGACTGCCAGCGGATTCTTGTGCAGACAAAACCTTGTATTATTCAGGAATTGACTGAGCCAGAAATTCTCCAAATAACCCAAATCCACAGTCTAATATCCGGGTCTCTGTAACCTCAGGATTGCTGCTTTCTCTGGTATAGATCTGTACTTATTGTATAGGTACAATGGCGGCTATAATAACATAATTATTCAGCACTATATGGCAGTAGTATTTAGGCACTTTTATGGCGGTGTTATATTCTGCTCACACACCGACATTTAGCTCTCAGCTAATACTGTTTAGAATGATCAAATGACACTGACATATAGTGCTCAAATAACATTGATACATCGTACCTAAATAGCAGTGCTGTTTCAGTACTATATGTCAGTATTTGATTATACATGTCATTGTTGTTGAACACTAGATGGCAGTGTTTTTAAATCGCCTTATGGCAGTATTATTTGAGCACTATATGGCAGTGTTATTGACCTTAATATATCAGTGTTATTTAATCACAATATTTATTTATTTTATTTATTTTACTCACTTATATAGCGCCATTAATTTTACAGCGCTTCACAGTCAATGTTGGCACTGTCCCCGCCGGAGAAACCCCATGCAAACATGGGGAGAATATACAAACTCCTTGCAAATGTTGTCCTTGGTGGGATTTGAACCCAGGACCCCAGTGATGTAAGGCTAACCACTGAGCCACCATGCTGTCCAATGGCGGTGTTCTTTGAGCACTAATTTGCAGTATTCCTTGAGCACTACGTGGCAGTGTCATTTGAGCACTGTTGCAACGTTATATGAGCACTCTATGGCAGTGTTATTTGACCACTATCTGGCAGCATTACCTTAGCACTAAGTGGCAGTGTTCTTTGTGCACTATATTTGGCAGTGTTATTTGAGCACCATGTGGCAGTATTATTTACAGCACTATATTTATTTTGGTTTAGCCACCATATGGCAGTAATATTTCGGCAATGTATAGAAATAATATTTCGGGAGATATTCAAAAATAACCCAAGTAAAAAATAATGATAATTGAGATTGCGTTAAGCAACCGTGACTGATCCCACAGGATCCAGACAGATCTGAATGATCTGAGTTTACATGGAGGGATTGTACTGAGTGGTACCATTATATTATCATACAACCTTATTCCTTATTTTATTAGGTGCGTTATATTTTATTATGGTTCATGGCATGTGACCCAGCGCAGGCTCCTCTACAGACATATTTGGTGATGGGTACAGCGGGCACAGTTATAAGACACCTTGTAGGATCCAGCGCCACTTTCTGGGAAGCCGCGTCAGCAGTCAGCACGGTGTCTACTTTTGTCTGTGCCGCTTCTGTCAGACTGATAACTCCCCATAGTGACATAGAAGTGAAAACTCCTCCTTGCCCACGGCACAGTTGGGAAGATGCCAAGTCAGCCAACCTGCCCTTGACTGCAGTCTTAATCTGCGAACCAGCAATAAGTCAGGCGTGATCGACAGCCGAGGAAATTGACTTCTCCACCGGCTGATGCCAGTGATGCCACCGGGGCAGGAGAGGGTGACCGGGGGCACAGTGTACGGTGCATGGATAGATGGATGGACAGATGCATAGATATAATTAGGCATGTAGATACATAATTAGATAACTATCTGTCTATATATAGATGATTGGTTATCCTTTATCTATGTGTATACGTGGTTATCTATGTGTCCATCTATATGCCTATCAATAGATTGATATTATATAGATACAGTTGTGTTCAAAAGTTTACATACCCCGGCAGAATTTTTCCTTTCTTGCCTTGTTTCAGAGAATATGAATGATAACAAAAAACCTTTTTCTCCACTCATGGTTATTGGTTGGGTGAAGCCATTTATTGTCAGACTACTGTGTTTTCTCTGTTAAAATCTTAATGACAACCAAAAACATCCAAATGACCCTGATCAAAAGTTCACATACCCTGGTGATTTTGGCCTGATAACATGCACAGAATTTGACACAAATGGGTTTGAATGGCTTCTAAAGGTAACATCCTCACTTGTGACCTGTTTGCTTGTAATCAGTGTGTGTGCATAAAAGCTGAGTGAGTTTCTGGGATCCAGACAGACTCTTGCATCTTTCATCCAGCCACTGACGTTTCTGGATTGTGAGTCATGGGGAAAGCAAAAGAATTGTCAACGGCTCTACGGGTAAAGGCAGTTGAACTGTATAACACAGAAAAGGGATACAAAAAGATATCCGAGGAATTGATAATGCCAGTCAGCTGTGTTCAAACTGTGATTAACAAATGGAAAATCAGGGGCTCTGTAAAAACCAACCCACGGTCAGGTAGACCAACAAAAATTTCGGCAACAACTGCCAGGAAAATTGTTCGGGATGCAAAGAAAAACCCACAAATAACATCAGCTCAAATTCAGGAATCTCTGAAAACTAGCGGTGTGGCTGGTTCAAGATGCAAAGTAAGGAGGCACTTAAAGAAAAATGGGCTGCATGGTCGAGTCACCAGAAGAAAGCCATTACTGCGCAAATGCCACAAAGTATCTCACCTACAATACGCCAAACAGCACAGAGACAAACCTCAAAACTTATGGAACAAGGTAATTTGGAGTGATGAGACCAAAATGTAACTTTTTGACCATAACCATAAACATTACATTTGGAGAGAGGTCAACACGGCCTATGATGAAAGGAACACCATTCCTAAAGTAAAGCATGGAGGTGGATCGCTGATGTTTTGGGGATGTGTGAGCAACAAAGGCACAGGAAACTTGGTAAAAGTTGAAGGAAAGAGGAATGCAGCAAATACTGGAGGCAAATTTGCACTCATCAGCCCGAAGCTGCGCCTGGGACATACTTGGACATTCCAACTTGAAAACGATCGAAAACACAAGGCCAAGCCAACCTGTCATTGGCTACAGCAGAACAAAGTGAAGGTTCTGGAGTGTCCCTCTCAGTCTCCTGACCTCAATATCATTGAGCCACTCTGGGGAGATCTGAAGCGTGCAGTTCATGCTAGATAGCCCAAGAATTTACAGGAACTGGAGGCTTTTTGCCAAGTAGAATGGGCAGCTTTACCATCTGAGAAAATAAAGAACCTCATCCACAACTACCACAAAAGACTTCAAGCTGTCATTGATGTTAGAGGGGGCAATACACGGTATTAAGAACTGGGGTATGTGAACTTTTGATCAGGGTCATTTGGATGTTTTTGGTTGTCATTAAGATTTAAAAAGAGAAAACACAGTAGTTTGACAATAAATGGCTTCACCCAACCAATAACCATGAGTGGAGAAATAGTTTTTTTGTTATCATTCATATTCTCTGAGAGAAGGCCAAGAAAGCAAAAATTCTGCTGGGGTATGTAAACTTTTGAGCACAACTGTATGTATCACTAGATGGACAGATCACTGTCCGTAATTATGTGTCTTTATTAACCATTGCATTTCCACCAGTTTTTTGGATGACATCTCAATTGCAGACTTTTTGATTTGCATCAAATTCATCAAACAATTTGCACCTTTTTTAAAGTTGTCTTTTTTGTTTTGGTAGTTTTCTGATTTTTACTCCAATGTAACTTTTCCAGATGTTTTAAACAGAATCATTATATGCATATATTATTTTTTCTTGATTTTATATCCGCCAATCATTTTTGGGCAATTTTTGATCCATTTCGCAAATCGTGTGTCTCTTTGTGCTTAAAAGACAGAAAACAGGTCAAAGACAAAAAAATTGCATTTTTTATTTTGCTCAAAATTCACGAAGCACATGCGCAATATTGAAGCTTTTGGCACCAAAAACAGTAACGAAAACCAGAAGTCAATAAAGAAAAGTGATGAGTTGGGGGTGTCTATATGTCAATAGATAGATAGATAGATATTATATACATAGATATTATATACACTTGGGAAAATAAGTATTTGATACACTGCCGATTTTCAATCACACTCCAACCTCTCCACCATGGCCAAGACCAAAGAGCTGTCTAAGGACACCAGGGACAAAATTTTAAACCTTCACAAGGCTGGGATGGGCTACAGGACAAAAGGCAAGCAGCTTGGTGAGAAGGCAACAACTGTTGGCACAATTATTAGAAAATAGAAGAAACACAAGATGACTGTCAATCTACTTCTGTCTGGGGCTCCGTGCAAGACCTCGCCTCGTGGGGTAAGGATGATTCTGATGTCAGGAATCAGCCCAGAACTACACGGGAGGACCTGATTAAAAGACCTGAAGAGAGCCATTAGTAACACACTACACCATCATGGATTAAAATTCTGCAGGGCACACAAGGTCCCCCTGCTCACACCAGCACATGTCCAAGCCTGTTTGAAGTTCACCAATGATGATCCAGAGGAGGCATAGGAGAAGGTCATGTGGTCAGATGAGACCAAAATAGAACTTTTTGGTATCAACTCCACTTGCCATGTTTGGATGAAGAAGGATGAGTACAACCCCCTTGAACACCGTCCCAACCGTGAAGCATGGTGGGGGAAACATCATACTTGGGGGTGCTTTTCTGCAAAGGAGACAGGACGATGGGGTCATGTATCACGAGATATTGGCCAACAACCTCCTTCCCTCAGTAAGAGCAAGATGAGTTGTGGCTGGGTCTTCCAGCTTGACAATGACCCGAAACACACAGCCAGAGCAACTAAGGAATGGCTCCGTAAGAAGAATTTCAAGGACCCGCAGTGGCCTAGCCAGTCTCCAGACCTGAACCCAATAGAAATTCTTTAGAGGGAGCTGAAACTCAATGTTGCCCAGCGACAGCCCCAAAACCTGAAAGATCTGGAGAAGATCTGTATGGAGGAGGGGGCCAAAATCCCTGCTGCAGTGTGTGCAAACCTGGTCAAGAACTACAGGAAACGTCTGACCTCTGTAATTGCAAACAAAGGTTCCTGCACCAAATATTAAGTTCTGTTTTTCTTTTGTATCAAATACTTATTTCATGCAATAAAATGCAAATTAAAATGTGATTTTCTGATTGTTTTTAGATTCTGTCTCTCACTGGTGAAGTGTACCTACGATAAAAATTACAGACCTCTCCATTCTTTGTAGGTGGGAAAACTTGCAAAATCGGCAGTGTATCAAATACTTATTTCCTCCACTGTATATAATATCTATGTATATAATATCTATCTATTGACATATAGACACCCCCAATTCATCACTTTTCTTTATTGACTTCGGGTTTTAGTCACCGTTTTTGTCGTCCAAAGCTTCAATATTGCACACGTGCTTCATGAATTATTATTATATATATATATATATATATATATATATATATATATATATATACCGTACAGACCAAAAGTTTGGACACACCTTCTCATTTAAAGATTTTTCTGTATTTTCATGACTATGAAAATTGTACATTCACACTGAAGGCATCAAAACTATGAATTAACACATGTGGAATTATATACTTAACAAAAAAGTGTGAAACAACTGAAAATATGTCTTATATTCTAGGTTCTTCACAGTAGCCACCTTTTGCTTTGATGACTGTTTTGAACACTTTTGGCATTCTCTTGATGAGCTTCAAGAGGTAGTCACCGGAAATGGTCTTCCAACAATCTTGAAGGAGTTCCCAGAGATGCTTAGCACTTGTTGGCCCTTTTGCCTTCACTCTGCGGTCCAGCTCACCCCAAACCATCTCGATTGGGTTCAGGTCTGGTGACTGTGGAGGCCAGGTCATCTGGCGTAGCACCCCATCACTCTCCTTCTTGGTCAAATAGCCCTTACACAGCCTGGAGGTGTGTTTGGGGTCATTGTCCTGTTGAAAAATAAATGATGTTCCAACTAAACGCAAACCGGAAGGAATAGCATGCCGCTGCAAGATGCTGTGGTAGCCATGCTGGTTCAGTATGCCTTCAATTTTGAATAAATCCCCAACAGTGTCACCAGCAAAGCACCCCCACACCATCACACCTCCTCCTCCATGCTTCACGGTGGGAACCAGGCATGTAGAGTCCATCCGTTCACCTTTTCTGCGTCACACAAAGACACAGTGGTTGGAACCAAAGATCTCAAATTTGGACTCATCAGACCAAAGCACAGATTTCCACTGGTCTAATGTCCATTCATTGTGTTCTTTAGCCAAAAACAAGTCTCTTCTGCTTGTTGCCTGTCCTTAGCAGTGGTTTCCTAGCAGCTATTTTACCATGATGGCCTGCTGCACAAAGTCTCCTCTTTACAGTTGTTGAAGAGATGTGTCTGCTGCTAGAACTCTGTGTGGCATTGATCTGGTCTCTAATCTGAGCTGCTGTTAACCTGTGATTTCTGAGGCTGGTGACTCGGATAAACTTATCCTCAGAAGCAGAGGTGACTCTTGGTCTTCCTTTCCTGGGGCTGTCCTAATGTGAGTTAGTTTCTTTGTAGCGCTTGATGGTTTTTGCAACTGCACTTGGGGACACTTTAAAAGTTTGCCCAATTTTTCGGACTGACTGACCTTCATTTCTTAAAGTAATGATGGCCACTCGTTTTTCTTTACTTAGCTGCTTTTTTCTTGCCATAATACAAATTCTAACAGTCTATTCAGTAGGACTATCAGCTGTGTATCCACCAGACTTCTGCACAACACAACTGATGGTCCCAACCCCATTTATAAGGCAAGAAATCCCACTTATTAAACCTGACAGGGCACACCTGTGAAGTGAAAACCATTTCCGGTGACTACCTCTTGAAGCTCATCAAGAGAATGTCAAGAGTGTGCAAAGCAGTCATCAAAGCAAAAGGTGGCTACTGTGAATAACCTAGAATATAAGACATATTCGCAGTTGTTTCACACTTTTTTGTTAAGTATATAATTCCACATGTGTTAATTCATAGTTTTGATGCCTTCAGTGTGAATGTACAATTTTCAAAGTCATGAAAATACAGAAAAATCTTTAAATGAGAAGGTGTGTCCAAACTTTTGGTCTGTACTGTATATATATATACACTGCTCAAAAAAATAAAGGGAACACTTAAACAACAGAATACAACTCCAAGTAAATCAAACTTCTGTGAAATCAAACTGTCCACTTAGGAAGCAACACTGATTGACAATCAATTTCACATGCTGTTGTGCAAATGGAATAGACAACCGATGGAAATTATTGGCAATTATCAAGACACCCTCAATAAAGGAGTGGTTCTGCAGGTGGGGAGCACAGACCACATCTCAGTACCAATGCTTTCTGGCTGATGTTTTGGTCACTTTTGAATGTTGGTTGTGCTTTCACACTCGTGGTAGCATGAGACGGACTCTACAACCCACAGAAGTTGCTCAGGTAGTGCAGCTCATCCAGGATGGCACATCAATGCGAGCTGTGGCAAGAAGGTTTGCTGTGTCTGTCAGCGTAGTGTCCAGAGGCTGGAGGCGCTACCAGGAGACAGGCCAGTCCACCAGGAGACGTGGAGGGGACCGTAGGAGAGCAACAACCCAGCGGCTGGACCGCTACCTCCACTTTTGTGCAAGGAGGAACAGGAGGAGCACTGCCAGAGCCCTGCAAAATGACCTCCAGCAGGCCACAAATGTGCATGTGTCTGCACAAACGGTTAGAAACCGACTCCATGAGGGTGGTATGAGGGCCCGACGTCCACAGATGGAGGTTGTGCTCACAGCCCAACACCGTGCAGGACGCTTGGCATTTGCCACAGAACACCAGGATTGGCAAAGTCGCCACTGGCGCCCTGTGCTCTTCACAGATGAAAGCAGGTTCACACTGAGCACATGTGACAGACGTGACAGAGTCTGGAGACGCCGTGGAGAGCGATCTGCTGCCTACAACATCCTTCAGCATGACCGGTTTGGAAGTGGGTCAGTAATGGTGTGGGGTGGCATTTCTTTGGAGGGCCGCACAGCCCTCCATGTGCTCGCCAGAGGTAGCCTGACTGCCATTAGGTACCGAGATGAGATCCTCAGACCCCTTGGGAGACCATATGCTGTTGCGGTTGGCCCTGGGTTCCTCCTAATGCAGGACAATGCCAGGCCTCATGTGGCTGGAGTGTGTCAGCAGTTCCTGCAAGATGAAGGCATTGAAGCTATGGACTGGCCGCCCGTTCCCCAGACCTGAATCCGATTGAGCACATCTGGGACATCATGTCTTGCTCCATCCACCAACGTCACGTTGCACCACAGACTGTCCAGGAATTGGCGGATGCTTTAGTCCGGGTCTGGGAGGAGATCCCACAGGAAACCATCCGCAACCTCATCAGGAGCATGCCCAGGCGTTGTAGGGAGGTCATACAGGCACTTGGAGGCCACGCACAATACTGAGCCTCATCAGTAGCATGCCCAGGCGTTGTAGGGAGGTCATACAGGCACGTGGAGGACACACACAATACTCAGCCTCATCAGTAGCATGCCCAGGCGTTGTAGGGAGGTCATACAGGCACGTGGAGGACACACACAATACTCAGCCTCATCAGTAGCATGCCCAGGCGTTGTAGGGAGGTCATACAGGCACGTGGAGGACACATACACTACTGAGCCTCATCAGGAGCATGCCCAGGCGTTGTAGGGAGGTCATACAGGCACGTGGAGGACACATACACTACTGAGCCTCATCAGGAGCATGCCCAGGCATTGTAGGGAGGTCATACAGGCACGTGGAGGCCGCACACAATACTGAGCCTCATTTTGACTTATTTTAAGGACATTACATCAAAGTTGGATCAGCCTGTAGTGTGTTTTTCCACTTTAATTTTGGGGGTGACTCCAAATCCAGGCCTCCATTGGTTAATAAATGTGATTTCCATTGATGATTTTTGTGTGCTTTTGTTGTCAGCAAATTCAACTTTGTACAGAACAAAGTATTCACTGAGAATATTTTATTCATTCAGATCTAGGATGTGTTATTTGAGTGTTCCCTTTATTTTTGAAGCAGTGTATATATTTATTATTTCTCTAGCCACCTAATTCTTTCTATGTGTCCATCTATATGTCTATTGATAGATATTACTATGTAGATAGATAATTAGATATATATTG
The DNA here is from genome assembly GCF_046119375.1 of Phyllobates terribilis. NCBI lineage: Eukaryota > Metazoa > Chordata > Amphibia > Anura > Dendrobatidae > Phyllobates > Phyllobates terribilis. The sequence goes on along the minus strand of NW_027362767.1, from coordinate 50,216,634 downwards.
GTACTAATATAGATAAATGTGATGTGAGTGTACATAGGTTTTTCTGCAGTTGATCGGCCATTAAGCCGTTGTCGCCCCCAGATTCCCCGAGCCCCTGAGTGTCAGGTCTCCAAGCTCCAGGTGCCTTGTTCCTTCCTTCTGGCGATCTGCCTGTTTCCCTCTCGCTCCTGCTGCCGCCATGTTGTCTCTCCGCTCTCTGAGCTGTAAGAACCGTATATTTGCACAGAGCCCTCAGCACACGCAGTAATTAGCCACATTGTACAATGAGGTCTCATTAATCAACGCTACGTGTAATTACACCGTCTCCTCTCTGCATACAGTAAGTGGCGGGAACACAATATTTACCTCATAAATTACATGTTTCCACCATTTCCTGTAGAACAAGCAAATAGAGAGATGACTCTAATATTAATTCTTCAGAGAACGTGTCTGATTCTGATATCTGATGACGTGTAAGAAATTCTCCACTTCCAGTCAGAAGCCTTCACCATCCTGATGGTCGCCATTGGAGACTATTCAGGAAAGCTGGATACTGGCGGCCATGTTGGTTGTTTCCAAGCTGCCTCATAAATGGAGAGTTGTAAAGAGCATAGAAATGAGAGGAATTAAAGATGTCACCTATAGTATTGTAATAAACATTGGAGCCACGCTCAAAATGGCAGAAAGGCCGTGGTTATGTTAACTTCAGAGGATCTGTCTGATTTCCTCCATATAGGCCAACCCAACCAGAATGTTCAGGAGAATCACAAGAAAAGTGGGCAGATAGATGGATGTATGGGCAGATAGATAGATGGGCAGATAGATGGGTGGGCAAATGGATGGATGGGTTGGAGGGCGGATAGATGGATGGCTGGGCAGATGCATGGGTGGATAGATGGATGGGCTGATAGATGAATGGTTAGGTGGGTACATGGATAAATGGGCACAGAGATGGATTGATGGGCGGATAGATGGATGGGTGGGCAGATAGATGGATGGATGGGTGGACGGATAGATGGGTGGGCAGATAGATGGATGGATGAGTGGGCAGATAGATAGATGGGCCAATATATGGATGGGTGGGCAGATAGATGGATGGATGGGTGGGCGGATAGATGGGTGGGCAGATAGATGGCTGGATGGGTGAGCAGATAGATGGATGGGCCAATATATGGATGGTTAGGCAGATGCATGAATGGTTAGGTGCATGAATGGGCGGAGAGATGGATGGGTGGATAAATAGATGGAAGGATTTGTAGATAGATGTATGGTTGGGCAGATAGATGGATGGATGGGTGGGCAAATAGATGGATAAGTGGACGGATAGATTGATGGGCAGATATATGAATGGTTAGGCAGATACAGTGGTGGCCAAAAGTATTGGCACCCCTGCAATTCTGACAGATAATACTCAGTTTCTTCCTGAAAATGATTGCAATCACAAATTCTTTGGTATTATTATCTTCATTTAATTTGTCTTCAATGAAAAAACACAAAAAGAATTGTCCTAAAGCCAAATTGGATATAATTCCACACCAAACCTAAAAAAGGGGGTGGACAAAAGTATTGGCACTGTTTGAAAAATCATGTGATGCTTCTCTAATTCGTGTAATTAACAGCACCTGTAACTTACCTGTGGCACCTAACAGGTGTTGGCAATAACTAAATCACACTTGCAGCCAGTTAACATGGATTATGGTTGACTCAACCTCTGTCCTGTGCCCTTGTGTGTACCACATTGAGCATGGAGAAAAGAAAGAAGACCAAAGAACTGTCTGAGGACTTGAGAAACCAAATTGTGAGGAAGCATGAGCAATCTCAAGGCTACAAGTCCATCTCCAAAGACCTGAATGTTCCTATGTCTTCCGTACGCAGTGTCATCAAGAAGTTTAAAGCCCATGGCACTGTGGCTAACCTCCCTAGATGTGGACGGAAAAGAAAAATTGACGAGAGATTTCAACGCAAGATTGTGCTAATGGTGGATAAAGGACCTCGACTAACATCCAAACAAGTTCAAGCTGCCCTGCAGTCCGAGGGTACAACAGTGTCAACCCGTACTATCCATCGGTGTCTGAATGAAAAGGGACTGTATGGTAGGATACCCAGGAAGACCCCACTTTTTACCCCAAGACATAAAAAAGCCAAGCTGGAGTTTGCCAAAACTTACCTGAGAAAGCCTAAAACGTTTAGGGAGAATGTTCTCTGGTCAGATGAGACAAAAGTAGAGCTTTTTGGGAAAAAGCATCAACATAGAGTGTACAGGAAAAAAAAAGAGGCATTCAAAGAAAAGAACACGGTCCCTACAGTCAAACATGGCGGAGGTTCCCTGATGTTTTGGGGTTGCTTTGCTGCCTCTGGCACTGGACTGCTTGACCGTGTGCATGGCATTATGAAGTCTGAAGACTACCAACAAATTTTGCAGCATAATGTAGGGTCCAGTGTGAGAAAGCTGGGTCTCCCTCAGAGGTCATGGATCTTCCAGCAGGACAATGACCCAAAACACACTTCCAAAAGCACTATAAAATGGTTTGAGAGAAAGCACTGGAGACATCTACGGTGACCAACAATGAGTCCAGACCTGAATCCCATAGAACACCTGTGGAGAGATCTCAAAATGGCAGTTTGGAGAAGGCACCCTTCAAATATCAGGGACCTGGAGCAGTTTGCCAAAGAAGAATGGTCTACAATTCCAGCAGAGCATTGTAAGAAACTCATTGATGGTTACCGGAAGCGGTTGTTCGCATTATTTTGGCTAAAGGTTGTGCAACCAAGTATTAGTATGAGGGTGCCAATACTTTTGTCTGGCCCATTTTTGGAGTTTTGTGTGAAATGATCAATGATTTGATTTTTGCTTCATTCTCTTTTGTGTTTTTTCATTGAAGACAAATTAACTGAAGATAATAATACCAAAGAATTTGTGATTGCAATCATTTTCAGGAAGAAACTGAGTATTATCTGACAGAATTGCAGGGGTGCCAATACTTTTGGCCATCACTGTAGATGGATTCCAATAGATGGATGCATTGATAGGTGGATTGATGGGTGGACTGATAGATGGGTAGATAGATGGATGAATGGGCGGATAGATGGACAGATGGATGGGTGGTCGGATAGATGGTTGGATGAGTCTTATAGATGGATTGAAAGCGTAGGTAGATGGATAGCTAATTTGATAGGCGAATAGATAGATGAAAACCACAATTTATGAAAGGATTCTTCTGAACCCTCGTCTTACAGAAGTTGAGCCAGAAGCATGTAAGGGGCAGAGTGTGGGTAGGTAGTGGGTGGGTTACCGGCATGGTGGTCATGGCCTTTAAGATAGATTTTGTCGAAGCCTAATAACCCTCACATGGCATGCACAGCGCTCCTCCACCAGGGGCCACTTTTAGAAAGTTGGAAGTATGGTTTAATCAATAGGAAATAAAATTCAGGAGCCTTATAGAAATCCTCAGGGCGCCATTCCTCTGTATTTCCTCCTGGAAATATATGAATAAATAGACAACTCTGCATGAGTACTCTTATCAGTAAGGGGATCTATCTACACATGCTGACCGTCCAATCAGTGCAGACTGTGCAGGCACACCCCATTGACAATCGGAGCAATGACGCCCAGTTGTCAATTCATAAATTTCCAGTTGAAGTTACTGAAGGACAAATCAACACAATGTTTAAGCAAATCTGTGCCAGTGTAGTTATTTTTTGGTGCATTGGTGCACGCAGTTGTGCCCAATACTTAACTAGTGTTTGCAGCAGAGATGGATATGCTGAGGCAGGCGCTCAGGCTCATTTCCACCAGTCACTGAATTTTAGGCTTATAATTGTGCTAACATGATATTATTTTCTGCCCCGGCAGCCCATGCCGCGGGAATCACTTAATGAGTTTGTGCTTCACCAAGCGAGAGCTTATCCCCCACCAGTGTATTAGCAGTTAAAGGTGGTGAGGGCACTCGGGCAGACAATGAGGCTGCGCCATGGTATAGACCACAGTACCCTAGACTTGACTACCAGGAGCCAGTAATCGGCTTGGCTGAGCCGCTGGGTCATGTGACTCGGTGCCGCCACATGTTGACTGGATTAAAGTAGCACGAGGGACACAAAGAGGCTTAATGGTGCGAGTATGAGCCGGCCGGGCGTTCTGTTAACCCTTCATTCTCTGGTAGAGTTGAGCCCATCATTGGGGTCGATTCATCATTGTTTTTGCGCTAGCATAGCAATGGTTCCACTAGTAACTTCCTTTTTTATTTTCACCTTGTTCGGAATTTAATTAACGCCTTATTTAAGTTAAAGTTACTTTTTTTTCAATTTTTTTAAATTTGATTTAATAATTTTTTTATGTTCATCTTATGTGTTTGGTTTTCAATATCCAGATGTTTTACCTAATTCATCACTTTTGCGTCTTTTCAAAAAATTTTGCGCAATTCTGATCCAGTATTCTACTGGAGCGCAAAATCGGTGTTCATTTTTTTATTTTTTATTTGGGGTGCAGTTGAAACGATAGTGCAACTTTTTAAATCTAAAAGACCGCAGGGAAGGCAAAAGTCAAACAAAATGCGCATCTTTGAATTTGCCTTGATTCGTCGAACAGTAGAAATCAAGATAAAAAAAGTCACAAATGAATCAGGGGGTCACTATCTTTTATTTTAATTTCGCAAAGCTGAGTTTGTCATATGGCTCAACTGAAAGTGATTTGCAAAAAGTAGCGCAGCGGTGGGGTCTAGATCTAATGACCGATGTAGAAGAGCGGGGTTTCTTTCTTTCTTTCTTTCTTTCTTTCTTTCTTTCTTTCTTTCTTTCTTTCTTTCTTTCTTTCTTTCTTTCTGTCCATGTTTATCTATCTATCTATTTAACCATTGTAGCGCTGCTATATTTATGTAACAATATAACTGACTACAAACAGTTAATTCTTCTGATAATAGTCTGATTAAGATTACCTTTGATATTACAATAGAGGACATTATTTGGGGGAGGGGAGGTATGCCGATTTTCTGGATTACCCAGAATCCTCCGCTCTAATCTTTAAGAATGTCACATTCTCATTTTCCCACATTCCTAATAGGAATTTTCTTGCCTGGGCGTCTCCTTTGATCGGTCTTGAACATAAGGGAAGAGAAGTGCAAGTGTTCTAATATTTTCCAGATGAGTCATATGATTACTATAGTGAGTGCATAAGGAGGCACCGGGAGCCTCGGACCTCAGATCTTTGCCAGCCTCCCAGTGTCTCCATCCTACCTACAGTGTCGTGGTTGAGATAAGACCTGTCCGTTCCTTCATTCTGTGAACCCGTCTACCTCATTCTCATAATTCTGGAATCCCCGCAATGAGAAGTGCCTAAAAAATATCATCCCCCCCATGCCCCGCCTGTAACCGACGATCATCCCAGAGTCCATTTTTCTTTGAATTGGGATGTCTCATGTTATTAAATAGGTAAAATTGTGAAGTGCTTGTAAGATCTAGCAACTTTGCAGTTCACTTGTTAAAAATCCTTTCCGGTCTCAAAAAATAAAAAAAGTAGTTTTTTTTTTTTTATATATAGTTGTTTCCAAGGTTACCGTCCGCCTCTGCAGTCTATCAGTGTTGGCCGGTTTCCTAGGCAAAAAGTGTGTGCTTGCAAGTGCTGGGCTGAAGCTGTCTGGATTTGGCCGGCCTCAGTGGCAGGCAAAGCTGTCACTGTCAGCAGCAGAGGAGAGCGCTCAGGACCAGAGGCACGACTATGCCGCTGGTCTGAACTGACAGTCTTCATGGCAGAAGAGCAGTGCGCTACAAGATATATATATATATATATATATATATATATATATATATATATACATATACATACATACAGTACAGACCAATAGTTTGGACACACCTTCTCATTTAAAGATTTTTCTGTATTTTCATGACTATGAAAATTGTACATTCACACTGAAGGCATCAAAACTATGAATTAACACATGTGGAATTATATACTTGACAAAAAAGTGTGAAACAACTGAAAATATGTCTTATATTCTAGATTCTTCAAAGTAGCCACCTTTTGCTTTGATGACTGCTTTGCACACTCTTAGCATTCTCTTGATGAGCTTCAAGAGGTAGTCACCGGATATGGTCTTCCAACAATCTTGAAGGGGTTCCCAGAGATGCTTAGCACTTGTTGGCCCTTTTGCCTTCATTCTGCGGTCCAGCTCACCCCAAACCATCTCGATTGGGTTCGGGTCTGGTGACTGTGGAGGCCAGGTCATCTGGCGTAGCACCCCATCACTCTCCTTCTTGGTCAAATAGCCCTTACACAGCCTGGAGGTGTGTTTGGGGTCATTGTCCTGTTGAAAAATAAATGATGGTCCAACTAAACGCAAACCAGATGGAATAGCATGCCGCTGCAAGATGCTGTGGTAGCCATGCTGGTTCAGTATGCCTTCAATTTTGAATAAATCCCCAACAGTGTCACCAGCAAAGCACCCCCACACCATCACACCTCCTCCTCCATGCCTCACGGTGGGAACCAGGCATGTAGAGTCCATCCGTTCACCTTTTCTGCGTCGCACAAAGACACGGTGGTTGGAACCAAAGATCTAAAATTTGGACTCATCAGACCAAAGCACAGATTTCCACTGGTCTAATGTCCATTCCTTGTGTTCTTTAGCCCAAACAAGTCTCTTCTGCTTGTTGCCTGTCCTTAGCAGTGGTTTCCTAGCAGCTATTTTACCATGAAGGCCTGCTGCACAAAGTCTCCTCTTAACAGTTGTTGTAGAGATGTGTCTGCTGCTAGAACTCTGTGTGGCATTGACCTGATCTCTAATCTGAGCTGCTGTTAACCTGTGATTTCTGAGGCTGGTGACTCAGATAACCTTATTCTCAGAAGCAGAGGTGACTCTTGGTCTTCCTTTCCTGGGGCGGTCCTCATGTGAGCCAGTTTCTTTCTAGCGCTTGATGGTTTTTGCAACTGCACTTGGGGACACATTCAAAGTTTGCCCAATTTTTCGGACTGACTGAACTTCATTTCTTAAAGTAATGATGGCCACTCGTTTTTCTTTACTTAGCTGCTTTTTTCTTGACATAATACAAATTCTAACAGTCTATTCAGTAGGACTATCAGCTGTGTATCCACCAGACTTCTGCACAACACAACTGATGGTCCCAACCCCATTTATAAGGCAAGAAATCCCACTTATTAAACCTGACAGGGCACACCTGTGAAGTGAAAACCATTTCCGGTGACTACCTCTTGAAGCTCATCAAGAGAATGCCAAGAGTGTGCAAAGCAGTCATAAAAGCAAAAGGTGGCTACTTTGAAGAACCTAGAATATAAGACATATTTTCAGTTGTTTCACACTTTTTTCTTAAGTATATAATTCCACATGTGTTAATTCATAGTTTTGATGCCTTCAGTGTGAATGTACAATTTTCAAAGTCATAAAAATACAGAAAAATCTTTAAATGAGAAGGTGTGTCCAAACTTTTGGTCTGTACTGTACATAAAGTGCATATATACATAAAGTGTGGAGTGTCTGTGCATGTTAATAGCCCCAACGCACGTTTTGCTTAGGTTTCCTTAGGGGAGCCTATATTTGATAGGCCACCCGAGGAAGCCTACGTGAAACGTGCGTAGGCTGTTCGCTTTCTTTTGCTTTTTTTTATAGATTGGTGAGTAATTAGGAGTGTGGTCCTAGGACTTCTCATTCCCAATAATCGACCGGTGTAAATTCCCCTCTAGTTTTTTTCGACTTCCTATCCATCACGGTGGCCACGTTGACACCCTTGCCTTCCTGGCTCCATTTCATTAAAAGGGTATTCCCACCTACAAGATCCTATCCCAATATGTAGTAGGTGTAATAATAGTAATACCTCCAATTAAAAATGTAGTATAGTTCTTCTGATGAGCTATGTCACTTACTCCATGTGTAGGGTATTGCAGTACGACCATTCATATAGTGACAGTTAGTTAGTTGCTAGCGGTAATAACCATGGATACCTAAGCTACTGCAATGCGCTGCACATGGGGTAAGTAACATAGCTAATCAGAAGAACTATACTGCATTTCTAATTTGAGGTATTTTTTTATATTATTATTACACCTACTACATGTTGTGATGGGATCTTGGAGATGGGAATGCCCCTTTAATATCTTGCGTTATATATGACCAGTACGATGGCGAGAAGGAGCCTTTACATGGAGATTGGTGCGTAGGAAGTGCTGTGGTGTCGCCGCATTAACCAGCCAGATCCTTTTCACTTTATATCTGGATTGGTTGTTGCGGTCGTTAACATGTTACTTTATTATTTTTTTTATAACCTTTTCATCATATTTTAGGTTGTTTGTTTATATGAGGAACCCGCCTCTCATTTTCTTCTCGGAGTTGTGTAGGAGGAGAGGTCTCGGCTCTGGCTCGCTGCTTGCTTGGCAGCCATGTGCGTTGTTTGGGCAGATGGCGCCGTCGTCTGTGTTGTCGTCTTCCTGTTTTACAGTTTGTGTTCTTGTGACGCGTTTCTCGCCTAGACACACAATCTGTTTGTTGCCCGGGCTGCGGGTTCCATGTTTTTCCTGTTTTACCTGTTTTGTGAAATTCCCAGAATCTCTCATCTTTATCCAAGTGCCTTTTGATTCCCACTCGTTGCTTCTAGATGGTTGTGTCGCCCCCTGGTTCCTATTTCTGTCACACATACACTACCGTTCAAAAGTTTGGGGTCACCCAGACAATTTTGTGTTTTCCATGAACACTCCTACTTTTATTTATCAAATGAGTTGCAAAATGAATAGAAAATATAGTCCAGACACTGACAAGGTTAGAAATAATGATTTTTATTTGAAAGAATAATTTTCTCCTTCAAACTTTGCTTTGGTCACAGAATGCTCCTTTGCAGCAATTCCAGCATTGCAGACCTTTGGCGTTGTAGCTGTTAATTTGCTGAGGTAATCTTGAGAAATTTCCCCCCATGCTTCCTGAAGCCCCTCCACAAGTTGGATTGGCTTGATGGGCACTTTTTGCGTACCATACGGTCAAGCTGCTCCCACAACAGCTCAATGGGGTTGAGATCTGATGACTGCGCTGGCCACTCCATTACAGATAGAATACCAGCTGCCTGCTTCTTCCCTATATAGTTCATGCATAATTTGGAGGTGTACTTTGGGTCATTGTCCTGTTGTAGGGTGAAATTGGCTCCAATCAAGCGCTGTCCACAGGGTATGACATGGCGTTGCAAAATGGAGTGATAGCCTTCCTTATTCAAAATTCCATTTACCTTGTACAAATCTCCCACTTTACCAGCACCAAAGCAACCCCAGACCATCACGTTACCTCCACCATGCTTGACAGATGGCGTCAGGCACTCTACCAGGATCTTTTCAGTTGTTCTGCGTCTCACAAATGTTCTTCTGTGTGATCCAAACACCTCAAATTTTGATTCGCCTGTCCATAAAACTTTTTTTTCAATCTTCTTCTGTCCAATGTCTGTGTTCTTTTGCCCATATTAATGTTTTCCTTTTATTAGCCAGTCTCAGATATGGCTTTTTCTTTGCCACTTTGCCCTGAAGGCCAGCATCCCGGAGTCGCCTCTTCACTGTAGACGTTGACACTGGCGTTTTGCGTGTACTATTTAATGAAGCTTCCAGTTGAGGAGCTGTGAGGCGTCGATTTCTCAGAATAGAGACTCTAATGTACTTGGTCTTGTTGCTCAGTTGTGCAGTGGGGCCTCCCACTTCTCTTTCCTCTCTGGTTAGAGCCTGTTTGTGCTCTCCTCTGAAGGGAGTAGTACACACCGGTGTAGGAAACCTTCAGTTTCTCAGCAATTTCTCGCATGGAAAAGCCTTCATTTCTAAGAACAAGAATAGACTGTCGAGTTTCACATGAAAGTTCTCTTTTTCTGGCCATTTTGAGAGTTTCATAGAACAAACAAATGTAATACTCAGGATTCTCAACTAGCTCAAAGGAACGTCAATTTTATAGCTTCTCAAATCTGCCAAACCGTTTTCAGCTGGGCTAACATACTTGTGCAAGGGTTTTCTAGGGTTTTCTAAACATCCATTAGCCTTCTTACACAGTTAGCAAACACATTGTACCATTAAAACACTGGAGTGGTGGTTGTTGGAAATGGACCTCTATACACCTATGTAGATATTGCAATAAAAACAAGACGTTTGCAGCTAGAATAGTCATTTACCACATTAACAATGTATAGAGTGTATTTCTGATTAATTTAATGTTAGCTTCATTGAAAAAAAATGTGCTTTTCTTTCAAAAATAATGAAATTTCTAAATGACCCCAAACTTTTGAACGGTAGTGTACATGTCAATATTTCACCCCAATGTCTGTGTCCTATGTCGTAGATGAGCTTGCTCCTCCATATTGCTTTTTTTTTGCCTGTGGTATGAAAATTATAATTTAAAGGGGGAAATTTCACCGGGACAAAATAGCGTTAAATTATAGCATCAGTTAAATGCTAAACTAGAAGACCATAGACCAATATAAAATACACCCCCAAAGCTGTATTATGTCCCAGTAGGACAGATAACGTGAAGCATCTTCCTCAGGCCGGGAGTCCGGTCTGTAGTAGGACATCATGTGACCTGTTATCAGCTCTGCTGAGTGGCTGAGAGATCTCACACAGGGGAGGAGCTTCTGTTATGAGCAAGTTTCCAGCCTCCTGATTGGCTGCTTAAAGTAGCATAATTCAACCTTGTAATACAACATTGTTTGGGGTCCTGATTCATGTACTTGTTGTGTATGAACAGTCACGGCAGCCATTTTTTTGCAGACTATGGCCGTATCTCTGCATCAACTGAATCAGTAAGTGAGGAATGTGACTCCATTGATCATATATTTCGCTGGCCCCACCGTCACCTTCATGTGGAGGAAAGTACTTATTCTAAGGCTAACCACTGGGAAAAAAGTATGCAAATTAGCTCACTCCCACAAAGCGCCAATTTGCATCAATAATCTTTCTTAAAGTGAACCTTACATGTTCACACATGTAGGGGGAGACCGGACACTGGAGGTGAGCGAGGCCTGGAGCAGCCCCCGGGGAACATCCTCTAGGACTGGTCGCCCAAACAACTTTTCAGTTCACGTCGTCTGTGTAATGTCGCAACGTATCAGAGCAAAACAGACCTGGCAGAAATGACGGAGCCGGACTCTGACTCTTGCTGCCCATAGTTCGGACCCCATGAATCAGCTTTCGGCGTCACTCTATAAAGAGTCTATTCAATTACTCTGTCAAATATCTGAGGGAGTTTATTATAATGAGAAATTTCCGGAATGTTCTATGGATCTGCTGTTCTACTAATGGAAGGAACCACGAGTGACCAAATAACTAGTGTTGTAGAAAGTCTTGTATCTAGTAACGTGTCGTCATGACAACCGGCATTAAAAAATAATATCCTACTGCGCGGTCGCCATCACTGACTGCTGCGGACGGATATACTGTAGTAAAAACTATTCATCCTATTCCCCTGGTAGATGGAAAGCGGATGTATATATCTTTCTTTCTTCCTTCCGTTCTTTTTCATTCTATCTCTTTCTCAATCTTTCTTTCCTTCTCTTTCTTTCTTTTTTTATCTTTCTTTCTTTCTCTCTCTCCTTCATTCTTTCTTTTCATCCTTCTTTCTATCTTTCCTTCTCTCTTTCTTTTTTCCTTCTTTCTTTCTTTCTTTCTTTCTCTTTCTTTACTTCTTTCTCTCTTTCTTTCCTTCTTTCTCACTCTCTATTTCTTTTTTTCTTTCTTTCTCTCTTTTTTATATATTTCTCTTTCTCTCTATTTCTTTCTCTTTCTCTTTATTTCCTTCTTTATCTCTTTCTTTCCTTTATTCTCTCTTTTTCTTTATTTCCTTCTCTCTCTCTTTCTCACCTTTTTCTCTCTGTACTTCTCTCTCTCTCATTCATTCATTTTTTTCTTTATCTCTTATTTTTTTATCTTTATTTTTTCTCTCTCATATGTCTCTTTCAAAACAATCGTATCTATCTATCTATCTATCTATCTATTATTTATCTATCTATCTATTATCTATCTATCATCTATCTATCTATCTATCTATCTATCTATCTATTATTTATCTATCTATCTATTATCTATCTATCATCTATCTATCTATCTATTTATCTATCTATTATCTATCTATCTGTCTATCTATCTATCTCTCTATTTATCTATCTTTATTCACCTTATATCTATGTATGTATCTGGTGAAGATGTGGGTCCTATAGAAGGTGTGACCCAGAACCCTTTCCCCCATCGGCCCCATCGGAGCTACTCGGTCTGTTGCTTTCTATGGATGAGGGATATTCCCATCCAAGATAATAATGAAGTCACCTCCATCCCTGGCGGTACAGTATTGTGAGGCTTAAAGGGGTTGTCCACCTTCCACAGTTCTCATTGAGTCACTTGGGAATGCCTGGCCCCGAGGTCTATCATCCATGGGGTGAGACCTGGGTCCCTTTTTCCTTGCAGGGGGCAGCTGGCCGTGTGTTGGCAGCGATGGCCCATCCTTGTGCCATGTTCCCCGGTGGGGGGCTCTCACATACAGTGCCGCCCTTTATAGTTTGGTTATTTGACTTTTTTCCTGTCTGGATTTTTTGGTTCTTTGGGAACATTGTAGCTTTTTCTGTGGTCCACGGGTGACGGCTTTCTAGAAAATGGAGGATTAAGAGCGTTTACCGATGTCGGGCTGTAATTTATGTAACATTTATGCTTGGAAATGAGAAACGTAGAAAGAGAGAAATATAATGAGGGCAAGCGGAGCCTAATAATATACATGCAATGGTTTCCTATGAAGAAGCATCCGATATGGCACAATATGCCGCGTCAGCAGGGTCTATAGCCTCCGCACTGTATACTCTGCTTATTAACCCTTTACATACAGGGTGGTGCACATATTACAGCCCCAGGAATGGGCCAAGGCTCTTTCCCTCACTGCACCCCCCTGTCTAGTGCAGTAATGGCAGCCACCTATGCCGACACCTCGCCTTTTCAAGACAAATCTATGTATATAGTGAGGCACCCTAAGCTGGTGCATAATGCCCCATCATATTAGGTTAACGTTGACCCAACCCTCTGATTTTGGTGAGACTGGACCACCATCTAATGCATATGGGGGGCCTCCTTAGTCATCATCCACAGGGGAAGATAATAATTAGGCTCGCTGAACTGTAAAGCCCGATCCTTTTTTTCCCAGCATCTCACTCTCTTCCCCCCGTTGCAAAATAAATGCACGCTTAGACACACTGAGCGTCTATATATATATATATATATATATATATATATATATATATATATATATATATACACATATATATGAGGGAATAAGGAGAGATAGATCGTTTTCAGCTGAATGACCGGTGTGTAAGGTGTACGGGCACCTGCACACCTGGTAATGTAATTTCATGGCAATAGTTGAATCCTAGATGTAAGTACCCGATTTAACGCCGCCATTAAATAAATGTGTTTTTTTACCTGGTGTAAATGTCGCTGTTCTCCTGAATCCGACGATGTTTTTCTCTTGTTCCTGCGCCTCTGCGTTCCTGAGATATGGCCTCCTCTTTTCCCTGTATATAAATTTAGTCTTTTTAAACAAATGGGCGTGGTCCTCAAGAATCCGCCCACAGAGAAGAGCTGAGGACCTCGCCCACTTGTCTAAAAATACTAAATTTATACACAGGGAAAAGATGGTTATATGTCAGGAACGGAGAGTAGCAGAAACTAACAGAAAACATTGACATTTACACCAGACCGGCCCTGAAATGTCTCTTTCCTACCTGGGTCTTGGATCATCGTGTTGGTCTGTGAATATAATCGGTTGCCATGCTGGTCCACATTTATACAGAATTGCTTACATTCAAGCAGTGACATCCAAGAGATCTCAAGAAGCAATGTAATAGGCAGCCTGCAAAATGATGTCATGTGTGCTCCATCCGTTTACACAGGCCACATCCCCCAAATAATACATACGGCCCCCTTCATTCAAAGTGAATAGTGAAACGAGATCAGGGCCCAAAATGAATACGGACGCCTTAAACAAATACAGACTTCAGATTAGTAGTCATTCTGCTCAAATACAGAAAAGGCCCAAAACTAATAGAGACCCAGAGACCAGACCCTCCCTAATATAAGTCCACCAGACCAGACCCCCTTAACTAAGAGAGCTTAAAACCAGACTCCCTGAACTATTCCATCCCCAGACAAATCCCTTCTAAACTAAAAGAGATACCTAGACCCCTCCAAAACTAAGCGACCCTAGATCAGCCCCCAAAACTAATAGAGACCCTAGACCAGGCACTACTAAACTAAGAGACCTTACAGGTAAGATACCCCAGACGATACCCCCTAAACTAAGAGATCCTAAGACCAGTCTCCCCTAAACTAGGAGACTTCAAGACTAGACCCCTTGAACTATTAGATTCCCAGACTAGTCCCTTCTAAGCTAAAAGAGACCCCTAGGCGAGGCCCCACTAAACTAATAGACCTTCCAAATAGATACCACAGACAGAGACCCCCTAAACTGAGATCTTCAGACCAGTCCTCTCTAAACTAAGATATCTCCAGACAAGACCGCCTGAACTATTAGATCCAAAGACCTGTCACTTCTAAACTAAAAGAGATCCTTAGACGAGGCTCCCCCTAAGCAAATATTGACCCCAAAGACCACGGCCCCCTAAACTGAGACCTTGCAGACCAAAACCCTGTAATCTTATGGAGATCTCCACAGAACTCCTAAACTGATATAGACCTCCAGACCAGACCCTTAAACCCTCTAGAGAGCAGAGGACTTTAGAAATGAGAGCATCTACAGTCAGGGCGACATACTAAGAAGCCTCTCCTTTTCTGGAGGTCTCCCGTTTTTTTGTTTTTTCAGGACCCACCCTTCCCCAGTGTGTGTTCATATCTAATGTAATAGATGTGACCACACATGTCAACTTTTTGTATTCCGTTGGTCAGCAACACAATGCCATAACTTGGGTTAGCAGGTCCTATTAATTATGTCAAGCGGGAGTGTTGGGTACATATGGCCCAGGTTGGGTGCAGGCGTTTGGATCAGGAGATGTAACTTCTTCATACACGGCAGGTGGTGGTTGTGTTATACAGCCGGCATCTGCCTCTGTCAGCAGCGACCAGAGCTAGCGTCAATCGCTGCTGCTTAACTATGGTCAGTCTTGAACAGTGCCATTTTAAATGGTTTGCAATGCTGTGGGCATCCGTTTACGCACTCATCGGTACCTCTACAACATGATCTTGGGGAATCATTGGTTCTTCATGGCAGCCGGAGACCTATTGAAGACCCTCGTCACCACCATATTGAATCCCAGTCTTAGCATTATGATTTTACTACATACAGCCATAATGTAGGTCCATCAATGGAAAAAGTTTTTGGTCTCGGAAAATGGGGACACAAACCAAACTTTATATTCTTTTACAAAGTTCGGAGTTTTTTGTTAAACAATGAAAAATAACATTTTTTATACAAATTTGTTATTAATTTCATCCTACCGATGGGTCATTTTTACCGCACAATAAGTACAATAAGAAAGAAAAATGAAATAATTAAGGGTAAGTGTGTTATTTTCAGCATTTTACCCCACTTGGAATTTTTCTTTTTTTGCTTTTTAGTAGATTATATGGAAAAGTGAATGGTGTCATTCAAAACTATAGAAAAAGCAATAAAAATAGCGAGGAACAAAGGGAGAAAAAAAAAAATAACCCACAAAGAAGGAAAATTGTCTGCGTCCTGATAAGAGAGGTCTTCAGACAATGATAGTGACGCATCACAAGCCCTTCACACACCAAGATGGTGCCGAATTATTTCCCCATTTAATGTCAGGCTTGATATATAAAACATGAAGACCACTGCACAGTATTTCCCCCGGGATTCCCAGCCTCGCTATTGTCCTGTCACTGCCGACCTGGCTGCTTTCTTGTTGAAGAGATTTACCGTCCCTTTTGGAACCAGGACGTGGACTGTGATGTACGGCACCAATAACACATCCATCATCAGAGCCGTCCCCGCGACTCCAGCAGTAATACCGCCACAAGACATCGCCTTTTATTACCAATTCCTTCAAAGGGACTGGAGTCTTGACAAGCTGAGATCATGACGCATCGATATAGATGTTAGTGAAGGATTATTACATTGTACAGCGGCACAATGCAGTCAGGGGGTAACGTTCTCCTGGAATCACCAAACCCAGACCCCTCCATCATAGAAGTATGAACCTTCACTGCACAAAACATGTCTCCTCCAGAGTTCAGTGGTGACGGCTTTACACCACTCCATCCGACGCTCGGCATTGTGCTTGGTGATGTAAGGCTGCATGCTGCTGCTCTGCCATGAAGCTCCCGGCGGGGGCACAGTGTTGGGTCTGGACCTTGCAGTTATGGAGTCAGCAGAGCGCTGGTGGATTTATGCCCTCTGCTCATCACTCGGCCCATGGCTGCATACACCTCCAGGCACATAATGGCAGCTACAACATTGTAGGTTGCTCATCGTGATTATAGTTTGGACTGTTTCATCTCCATATATTTCAGATTCCATTCCTCCCTTTAAAATAAATATTGACCCTTCTCCGCCTCTCCTGCAATAAGGACAAAGCGCCGCGCTGCGAGGAGGGGGAGTCTGAGATTATTAGCTGGAATATTCCCAGAACTTTCCTCCCACCCAGGAATATTTAATGTGACCACAGTCAGCCAAGTCCACAGAGGAAAAAAACCCTGCACAAAGCAACATGGGGCTAATTTTTAAGGTCATAAAAGCATTTAGAGGGTTAATTTTAAGGAATCTCCTTTAGTTTTGTATGTTTTATAGGATATTGATTGCATCCATGTAAAAATAATGATTGGGTGGAACTGCCGTTTAAAGAGGATGTCCACTACTTTTTCATTGATAACCTATCCTTAGGGTAGGTTATCAATGTCTGATCCGTCGGGGTCCGACACCCGGCATCCCCGCCGATCAGCTGTTTTCGGTTCTGGCGGCGGAGGCCACCGGCCGGAACTGCTTGATTGCGGAGCTGCTCTGTCTTCTAGTGGTCACGACAGGTAATGCACATCCACCTCCTATTGATTTGAATCCTAAGGATAGGTCATCAATGAAAACGTAGTGGACAACCTCTTTAATTTTACCCTAAAAAGATCTTTAGGGTCCGATTCCTGGTATCATCGAGTAAAGGTACAAGTCACCGCCACGAGCCGTACAACCTTAGCAATCGCCGCAGATTTGTAATTCGTCTGTTCAGTAGGGTGTTAGGAATCAACTAGTCCGATTTGATGGACAAACCACAGTATTGTAGTCCAGTTGAACCCCTTTAACATTTTTGGGGTAAGATAATTTTTTTCTAGTTATACTCCTATCCGTTCTGCAGATTTCTATAACAATGTCGTGTATGAGGTTGAAAGTTGTTACCAAGGAGTGGAGACATTTCATTAAAGGGAATCTGGCAGTAGGATGAACCCTCCTAAGTCATCAATATGGGCACGCAGGTCATAAAAGGCTGAATAAAATGATACCTTCATATCTGCGATCCAGTGTTTTATTCCAGAGAAATCCACATTTCTATTATATGTAAATGAGCTGTTAAGATCTATGGGAGGGACATAGATCTCCCTGGGAATCTGCCTCCCGGGGTTATTATAAATAAAAGGAGGTGTTACCAGTGTGAGACATGTAGATCAGGAGCGCAGACTGTCAGTCATTACATGACTCACACTGGTAACTCCCCCTTTCATTTAAAATAAGCTCTGGTGGCCGATTCTTGGGAAGCTCTATGTCCGGCCCATAGATCTTAACAGCTCATTTACATATTAAGAAAAATGTGGATTACTCTGGAACAAAACATCAGATCACAGATATCAAGGTATCATTTTATTCAGCTTCCTATGACCTGCATGCCCATATTGACGGCTTATTAGGGTTGATCCTACAGACAGATTCCCTTTAAAGTTCTGATTTTATGATTAATTATCTGATTTTGGGTCCAACATTGGGTTCTGTATACAAAGGGCTGTCACTACCCAACTTTATAAGCCATGAGACCTTCTCACGTGTATCTATCACCTGTCAGAAGATTATTTTCGCTTGGTCAGCCCTTTAGGCCAGGAATTTCAGGACTGGGATAAGTAGGACAGTGGAGTTGTACTGAAACTTCAGCGAAGACCATCAGGAACTTGATGGTGGGAAGATCTATTACAAGAGTACATCCACACAATGTTCTCAAGTTCTGTTTCAATTGCACGATTGTGTATTTCCTAATCAGAAGTTTGAAGATAACTTGATCCTTCTGAGATACAGTTTTTCAACCTGGTGAGGTGGTCCAAAAAAGGAGGACCACCTTTAGTCTGTCTAAGATGACATAGGACCATTGCCAATGGAATGGCTGTTAACCTGGTAGTAACCCTGAGTGCAGGTCAGAAATAATTTTCTTAAAGGCCCCGCAGTCAGGGGCTACCATGTGTAAACGTCTTGGTGTCCTGCATTTTGATGCTTCTGAGAAGGCTACATTAAAGGGGACTTGTCACTCTCCATTAGGCCACGGCCCCACTATCAGTATTTGGTCAGTATTCGGTCAGTATTTTTTCTCAGGATTGGGAGCCAAAACCAGGTGAGGAACAATCAGAGAAAAGGTATAATAGAAACAAGTCACCAATTCTGTATTTATGACCCACTCCTGGTTTTGGCTCCCACTCCTGAGAAAAAATACTGACTGAATACTGACCGAATACTGATAGTGGGGCCATGGTCTTAATGTCATTTTTTTAATCCGGCTTAGTTGCCGCTGTTCTCTTGAATCCGGCGATGTTTTTCTTTTGTTCCTGCGCCTTTCTGTTTCTGAGATATGGTCCCCTCTTCCCTGTATATAAATCTAGTCTTGTTGGCCAAGTGGGCAAGGTCTTCAACTCTGATTTGTGGGCGTGTTCATGGGGACAACACCCACTTGGCTTAGACTAGATCTATATACAAGGAAGAAAGGGTCATATCTCAGGAACGCAGAGGCGCAGGAACAAAAGAAAAACATCTCCGGATTCAGGAGAACGGCGGCATTTACACCAGGTAATAAGAAATACAAATTTATGTTAAGCGACAGGTTCTCTTTAGATGGTCTGTGGGTTATTAATAAAGTTGTTATCAGTGCTCAATTAGTTTGGACGCAACAAGAACTTGGATGCAATTACCATCCCCAACTTAGATGCCCCTTATTGATGGAAAATGAGTCATGAAGACTCCCAGGCCATAAATACTACAACCTCATTTTCTTTCTTTTGTTCTAGATACATCTTCCAACTACATCCGACAACTAGAGACCAAAGTGAAGCTCCTCGAAGATGACAATAAACTTCTGACGCAGGTAAGAAAAAAAGTATATATAACATTCATATTAGGAGGTGGTAACAATGCGTCCGACGCATTAATCCACGTGTGATCGCTTATTGGGATTACTTTAATTAAACCGGGGAAAATTGATTTTTTTTTTTCTCCGCGTCTCATCTAATTTCTTTTAGATAATTTTGCCATAAGAGCCCTTGTAATTGTTTGAATAATTGCTTTTAAATGGCGATTCAGTGCTGAAGATTTTCTTACTGATGTCGAAAGATCTTAAGATATATCCCTGCTTCTTCTGCATCACAAAAGCATTGTCCCTTTATCTATCAGCTGAGCGGAACTTTCCGCCACTAGTTCTGTTACATAGGTCATCTACAATGAAAATGAGCAACTTTCTGCAATACTTTGTCTCATTACTTTCATGTGCTAGATGTCAGTGTGTGGAATATGGAAACTTTTTTTTTTTGCACGGTATGCTGAGAAACAAGAAACCCGTAAAAAACAACCTTCTTGTGGTCTGTAGTCATAAATCCTCACAGAAGCTTGGAAAAAGACAGATAAAAAGGTTACACACTCTTGTCAGAAAGAACTCGCTGACTGTTTCTCAGTTAACTCATTTTACAGTCAGCAATAAACGGTGCAATACAGAGGCAATAGAAGAAAAACTGTGCAATGAAACTTAATTGTAAAAATAGTTCTTAGCCCCAAATACATGCATTTGTAAAAAAAATAAAAAATTAGTCCTTAACTTAGGTCCTCACTGAACCGGAAGAACTCAATTTTGTCATTCACCCCTTATAAAAGAGTTAATCATGATTTTTTTTGTCTGGTCTGTTTTGCAGCCAGCGGCATTATTGACATAGTAATTAGATAAATGGCGGTGCTCCGTAATGATCCGCATGATGCTGTGGTTCATTAGGACGGTGGCGTGAGACACAGCGGGGGGCTCCTGCCATATTTCATGCAGTTATCAGGAACGGATCTGTGATTATTGATGCCTCTCTTTATGGACTGTAGGAAGGTCATCGAGGTGTATAGATAATTAACCGGTGGTCCCATCTGCCTCCAGGGGGGAAGATTACATGCGACTGGGAAAGGTTTATACCCCTCCTTTTCAGATATGGGGTAATTAAGTCATAAATGGCCCAACCGAGCGGTTCTTAATGTTTTACATTAACCGACTTGTGTCATGTCTTGTGGCGCCAGCCTAATAAGCCATCCATCATGTCCGCGCTCATCCCTGTGTCTGGGGATGATAATGCGGGACACAGTTATATCGTTGCTGAAGGCATTTACAGATCAGCGACGTTGGGTAATGTGGCATAAAGATGTTGGTGGTACAACTGCAGGTTCCTGATGTGTCTGTAAGTAGTGCCCAGGAGGGGCATCAATGGGCACACGAGATACGCACATCTCTACAGCACGGGTCCACAACTCAGAGTCTGATAGGTCCGCTGACCCTATAAGTCATTAGTCAAGTGCCATACATTCTTACAGCGGACCTATGAGACACCCTATTCCACAGGGTTCATCTAATGTTATTGTGGCCTTGTAGGATGCTCTGTGCCATAGGGTTCATTCACAGTTTCTGTGGCCCTATACATTGTATATAAAAGGTTTAGCCATAGTTTGTGCACCTATAAGAAACTCTATTCCATAGGGCTCACTCATAGCTGCACTATCATAGGGCACACCCATAGTTTCTCCAGGCCTATAGGACAGCCATATTTTCAGAGAGCCTACAATAGGTGAACCCATGGTATAAAGTATTCCTTAGGCCCACAGAAACGATGGGTCAGCCCTATAACTGACTGTTTCTTGGAGGTCCACTGAAGCTATGGGTCAACCCTATAGTGTGTAGTATCCTACAGGACCTCAGAAACAATGGATCAGCTGTATGGTCTACAGTGTCCTATTCACTGAACCTAGGGGTCAGTTCTATGGTTTAAAGTGCCCTATAGGTCCAGTGAAACTAGGGGTCAACTCTATGGTTTAATGTGTCCTATAGGTCCAGTGAACATAGATGTCAATATCACTGACTCCTAATCTTGCACATTATGCCTAGAGTTGGCTGTTGGGTAAAAAGTGTGAGACTGGGGGGGTCAGTTCTATGGTAAACTGTGCCCCTGTAGATCCATTGAAACTATGGGTCAACTCTATGGTCTAAAGTGTCCTAGAGGTCAACTATATGTTGTAAATTGTCCTACAGGTCCAGGAAAACTAGAGGTCAACTCTATGGTCTAAAGTGTCCTATAGGTCCAGTGAACCTAGGGATCAATACCATAGAGGTGATCCCTAGTCTTTCACATGGTACTATATTGTTGATTGTATGGTAAAAAGTGTGAGACTGGAAGATCAATTCTTTGGTATACTGTGCCCCTGTATGCCTGTGCAACTATGGGTCACCTCTATGTTATAATGGGTCCTAATGGTCCACTCAAGCTAGAGTCCAGCCCTATACGCTATGTACTTTAGGTCTCTTGAGACGTCTGTCGGTCTTCTGGCATCCAGTGTCCTATAGTTTGACTGAAGCTCTGAGTCTGCAGGGTCTATAGAATATGTAGCACAGAATCCCATTATATCCCGAGCTTCTGCCTCGTCCTCATTTTAGTTAGGACGAGCGGATCGAAGAATCTTCCGCTTTGCCTGGCAAGGAGAGAGAAAAGTGATTTGATTGCACGTGAAGTTTGGCAGTAGGCAGAGAGGACTATTACCATAGCAGCACATTACTTCTGCTTCAAACGCTTATTACTGGGTCAACCTCTGACTACTGAAAATAGAGCACATTCATCCCGCAAAGTCCGGAGTTGTCTCTTTCTATCCGCGTTATGGGTTTACAGAGGAGAAAGAATCTAATGGCCACGGCTTTCCCGACACGCACCCTGAACATATAATCCCAATTTCTAAGAACTATGTAATTAATTTACATAGGAGGATAATGGATTTTATTTGTTAATGAAATGAGCTCGGATTAGAATTATGGCCCTTTGTGGTCCATGGTGGGTGCTCAAATCTGGGAAACGTTCCCAACCCCCCACCCCTATTGTTGGACCTTGATTTCATTTTTCTATTGCTGTCATTTCCATGAACAGGAATCAGAATTCTTCCTGTCTATGTCTGGAGATCTGTGACCATACCGGTCACGCACCCGACATCTCCTCTAGGTCAGGAGAACGTACGTGTCAAAGCCCCGCAGCTCCCATCAACACCAGTGTACAGGTGACAGACAATGGCTCGTTGTGTTGGTTGAGGCTCGACTCGTTGATTCCTGCGGCCCGGGATTGTGACCTGAGATGCTGAAGATGACAGCTGCTCCTGACATAAGAGCTGGCCTCATGTCTTCTGTGTAACCCCTATGGAGGGGATTAGCAAACGCACAAGACCCACCAATCTGTTTTCTCTGTCTCAAAAGCAGGTGGACTCGGCTTAGATGCAAAGATGAACTTAGCATTCATAAGTGGTTGGTTTTTTTCTAAAGGTTCATTAGGACTTTTATGCATTGACAGGATATTGTGCTCTATTTTTTTGGAGTTTTTCAGTATTATACAGTTTCAAACCTCTGGTTTTAGGGAGTGGCAAGTAGTATGAGATGGTGGCCACCTGTAAGAGGATGGAAGTCAGTGAATATTGACATGAACTGGGATCAGAAAGAAATGGGCTCCAAGTCTTGGGATATGTATATTGTGGCATGAACTGGGATCAGGAGGGAATGGGCTCCAACTCTTGGAATGGGTGTATGGTGGCATGAACTGGGATTACGAGGGAATGGGCTCCAAGTCTTGGGATGAGTGTATGGTGGTCTTCTAACACAGGTGCCGGAATGCAACGCACAGAGACCACAAGGTGGGAACAGTCTGGGGTTGATATAACTATTTTATATATATATAACAATTATCATAAAGGGGTTAGTAACAGTGGAAATCAACAGTAACTTGAAATAACACAAAGGAATCTTTCAACAAGTAACAGTAAAGTTCTTTTCTGCAGTACAGTGCACCCAGTTCTGCTTGATTTCGCCTGGCCAGCAGATGGCAGCCTTACCTCACTAATGGCACATCCTGCAAGAGTTCTTCTGATGTTGTTTTACTGTCTTCTACTACAGTCTGAACTTGTATCAGGAGGGAATGGGCTCCAAGTCTTGGGATTCGTGTATGGTGGCATGAACTTGGTTCCACTTTCCTCCTAACACATGTTATGCAAAACAATCAATGTGTTTGCACCAGTTTTGGCTTAACAGGCCGTTCCACCTTTGACTTGTTTCAGTCCTTAAGCTTAGTGTGTGTAAAAATAGCAAAATGAGTCTTAATTACCCACTGCTGATGCAGTGGCGCCTCTTCTTTACTGTTCCCAGTCTTTGTTGACACTCGTGCAGAGGTGATGTCATGACTATAGCATGTGACCTCAGCAGCCAATCCTTGGGCTTAGAAGTCATGTTGTTATAGGCAGTGTGGTTGGCCATGGCGGTCACGTGCCGTAGTCATGATGTCATCGCTGCATCCACATGTAGCTTTTCTCATCTGCAATTGAGGACACAAGATGAGGAAAGAAGTGCAAACAAGATGCTGCTGATAAGTGCTGCAAACAAGGAATAGATGCTGTAATCTAATAGCAGCGCCATATTGGGACTAAATGAGCAAAAAAAAAACAAACATAAAAACTCTCTTACTTCCTTAATAACTGTGCACCTATTCATGGATTATGGGGTTTTACAAGCCTATATTAATAAAAAATACATTGCCAGGGCTGCATTAATAAAGCCTACGATATCGGCAGAATGCTGCATTTCTGAGCATAGTTTTGCGTAGAGCTGACTGTATTTTAGAACTCACCATACTTTTGCTAAAACAAGAAAAAAGTCCACATTTTCCACTCCCCTGAGATGATGCTGAGTTCTTCCTTTATGTAAGAATCTTATATAACCCCTAATTAATAAGTGCAGACAAAGAATCGATGTTCTCATCAACTCCAGAACGTTTTCTCGCTTCTTCCAATTAGCGCTAATAACTTAATTTTCTCGTAAGTAGGAAGAAAATGTGTATGTTGGCAGAATATCGGACTGAATCTATTAAATATCAGAAGAATGTCTATACCATATCTTATCAGGGAATTCTGGCTTTACTATATATATATTGCAGGCCTCAGCTAGGATTGTCCCTATCCCCCTTAATCATAGATGCTGAGTACGTGTGCAGCACTCCCCATCTTTACGAACACCACAACGCTAAGGGAAGGCCCATCGGTTGCAGGACACTTTGATGCCTGGTTTCTGGGTTGGTTGCAGGGGCATAACTATAATAGGTGCAGAGATTGAAGTTTCCCCCTGGTCCTGGAGCCTAAGGGAGGACCAAAAGGTCCCTTTGGCCCATATGAGAAGACCAATATTATTAAAGACCCTGATAGTTCACGGGCCCTTTTGGAAATTGGGGCCCACAAGGTTCGTTCATCCATTGGTTTGTTGTCAAATGTAGACTCCTATATGCTGAATGATACGTAGAGGACAAGGGCTCTAGTTTCTTCTGCTGGTTACGGCTCAAGACAATTGGGCCAAGCATTAGACTGTGCTCTCTGTCTCTCCCACAAGGAGAAAAAAAAGTGTCCAGATGATCAAGATAGTGTCCTGGGATAGGGGTGGTGAGATAAAATAGAGCCCAGAATTGAAATGGGTCCCTGTCCTGTTATCATTGAATAACAACATGAGGGTTATGATGAGGGAAGTGGGCTCCATTTCCTTTGATGAGTGTATGGTGGCATCAACTGAAGGAAGTGGACCCATGTCTTTGGGTGTAAGATGCTATGATCTGGTATCATTAGTGAATAGATCCATGTCAATGGATGGGTGTATGGTGGCATGAACTGGGTTTGGATTTGACGTGAGCCTCATGGCCTAGGATGAGGGTAAAATTACATGAATAGACATCAGGAGGGAGGTGACCTCCTCATGTACAGTGACATGATCTTTTGTCTTTAGGGTGGTTTTTCTATTTCTTAGGATATGTATGTGCAGGCATGACCTTGTATCTGAAGGGAAGTGATTCTATGTGTAAAGATGTGTCAATGGAGTCATGACCTTGTATCAGGAGGGAAGTGGTCCCATGTCTTGGGATCTGTCTATGGAGACACAACCTTGTATCAGGAAGGAAGTGGTCCCATGTCTTGGGATCTGTCTATGGAAACACGACCTTGTATCAGGAGGGAAGTGGTCCCATGTCCTGGGATGTTTCTATGGAGTCATGATCTTGTATAGTGGTCCTATGTCCTGGTATTTTTCTATTGAGGTATGACCTTGTATCAGGAAGGAAGCGGTGACATGTCCTGAGATGTTTCTATTGAATCATCGTCTTGTATCAACCTCATGGCCTAGGATCATGTACAGTGGCATGGTCCTTTCTCTTTAGGGTGATTTTCCCATTTCCTGGAATGTGTATGTGGAGTCATGACCTTATGTCTGTAGGGAAGTAATCCTATGTCCTGGGATATTTCTCTGGAGGCATGACCTTGTTTCAGGAGGGAAGTAGTCCCATGCCCTGGGATGTGTCTATGGATGTATGACCTTGTGTCAGGAGGGAAGTAGTCCCATGCCCTGGGATGTGTCTATGGATGTACGACCTTGTGTCAGGAGGGAAGTAGTCCCATGCCCTAGGATGAGTCTATGGAGGTACGTCCATGTGTCAGGAGGGAAGTAGTCCCATGCCCTGGGATGTGTCTATGGAGGTACGACCTTGTGTCAGGAGGGAAGTGATCCCATGTCCTGGGATGAGTGTATGGTGACCTAAAGTGAAGGTCTAGGAGACAGCTTGGACCATCCTTCATACTTGTTTTTACATAGAAGACGCTTCATATAATATTTCCTCCGTGCGTGATCAGTATGTGTCACCTTCCGACACACAGATCTTATCTGCTTTTTGAGGATTAGTCCTTGAAGGTGTTCTGGACATTCTGTAGTATGTGATGTAATAATACAGAAGATCTGAGAAGTTTATGAGAGGTGGGAAGGAAATCTTTGAGGTTAGGTTATGCGTGGTTAGGTGGGGTTATACGCCCCCTCGGACAGGTGCTCCTTCCAGTTTTAGGACTGGTTTTCAAAAGAGTGGAAAGGCTTAATAAAGTTGTAGAAAATCCACCCTGTCCTGTGATGTTCCTTAATCCTTCCCCATGTGACAGGTGTCATAATTAGATCGGGCTTCCTCTAAACACGTTGGTGATGACTTGGACTCAACCTGTCTAATAAACAGGATTAAAGGTGCACAAAGGACATGTCTGTTACAATAAGGGGGCCAATGTATAGCTATGTGAGGAGGCGAAACTACACCCATATAACACAGTATGGTTACCTTGCTTCCGAAATGTATTTCTATGTGTATGTATATTTCCTTAATCCATTATCAATGGGACCTGACAGGTAAAGGATTATCACAATAACTATGGATTACCAGGTGGATCTAAAGAAGTAGGTGAAGATTACTTCTAGTATATAGATCCCTTAGGAAGATATTTACTCAAAAATATCTGAAACCCAAAATATAAGTATATTGTAAAACATTCCAGTGTTATGGAGGGACCTTCTAGTTGGTTATTGCTTATCTGTGATGGTTTGATGTATTATATGTTTGCCCGTTCTGAGGCCACAAATATTAAGATTGACAGCTCCATGGAGGACACAAAATTGCTGCTTCAGCATTGGTGGTTCCCATAGTCTATGAGAAGGTTCCACCAAAGTCTGTAGCCATGCCGGGATTAGATGGATAGATTTTCCACAATCCATTAGATTTCTGAATATTGTTATTATTAGCTTCCATCCATTCCATATTTTTCTTTTTCATAGCCACATGCATTGGTACCATAGATCTGAACATGACCACTAATGGTTGGATTTTTAGTGTCACTTGTGTGGCCACCTACATGAAAGATGATGAGTAACTTTTTGATAAACTTTAAGCCAATCAAGTCCACCATAACGATGCAACTGGGGGATGCTACATATGTGATGTGCACATCATGTACTAACACAATACATTGGGCCAACTAGTCAAAAAAATTTATTTCGCTCTAGTTTTCTACAGTTTTAAGAGTAATTTGTTTGAAAATTCTTGGGTGCCAGGTTGACTCCTTAGATGTTACTGTTTCTTAACATCTACAGTATTGTTCTCGATCCTGCATTATGCGATTACCTATAAACATTATGTTTCATGATAGAAATATATTTTTTGCATATGTTTTGATGTTGGCCGACAGAGTTTAGAACTTACATCCAGAATCGTTGTCATGTATGGTGCGCTGCTTCTCCTCAGACTTTTCTTCTGGTTTTCAGCATTCCAGCCATAGCGAGTTAAGGACATTACGGAAAGGCTTATCTCCGTACCACTCAGAATCCCAGCTGTCATCACTGTCTCAGTACCAGGAGCCCCTGCAAAACGTGAGTAGCCCCCTCAACTCGCTCTCCTTTATTGGTGACAAGACCTAAATATGTGTGTGTGTAGCTGGAAAAGACGGATCTCCATTTTCTCCTGTATCGAGATGAATATTTATAAGAAGATACAATAGAGACGGATTTATGCCCCTAAATAGAGGAAGGACATGAATATTTATAACACTTCATCCCCAAAGGCCTACCTAATTTGCAGCTTGAGAATGTATATGATATCATCTGGTTTATTGTTTGGCTAGTCCAGGTTCATAGAAGGTTCCCATGTTCTGTAAGATATTCTACTAAAGGTGATCTCATTCTGGGGAAAAGTGTATTATAGTAGTTATATTCTTGTGCATAGGAGCAGTATTATAGTAGTTATATTCTTGTACATAGGGGGCAGTATTATAGTAGCTATATTCTTGTACATAGGGGCAGTATTATAGTAGTTATATTCTTGTACATAGGAGCAGTATTATAGTAGTTATATTCTTGTACATAGGAGCAGTATTATAGTAGTTATATTCTTGTACATAGGAGCAGTATTATAGTAGTTATATTCTTGCACATAGGGGGCAGTATTATAGTAGTTATATTCTTGTACATAGGAGCAGTATTATAGTAGTTATATTCTTGTACATAGAGGGCAGTATTATAGTAGTTATATTCTTGTACATACGGGGCAGTATTATAGTAGTTATATTCTTGTACATAGGAGCAGTAGTATAGTAGTTATATTCTTGTACATAGGGGCAGTATTATAGTAGTTATATTCTTGCACATAGGGGGCAGTATTATAGTAGTTATATTCTTGTACATAGGGAGCAGTATTATAGTAGTTATATTCTTGTACATAGGAGCAGTATTATAGTAGTTACATTCTTGTGTATAGGAGCAGTATTATAGTAGTTATATTCTTGTACATAGGGGCAGTATTATAGTAGTTATATTCTTGCACATAGGGGGCAGTATTATAGTAGTTATATTCTTGTACATAGGGGGCAGTATTATAGTAGTTATATTCTTGTACATAGGAGCAGTATTATAGTAGTTATATTCTTGTACATAGGAGCAGTATTATAGTAGTTATATTCTTGTACATAGGAGGCAATATTATAGTAGTTATATTCTTGTACATAGGAGCAGTATTATAGTAGTTATATTCTTGTACATAGGGGCAGTATTATAGTAGTTATATTCTTGTATATAGGAGCAGTATTATAGTAGTTATATTCTTGTACATAGGAGCGGTATTATAGTAGTTATATTCTTGTACATAGGGGCAGTATTATAGTAGTTATATTCTTGTATATAGGAGTAGTATTATAGTAGTTATATTCTTGTACATAGGGGCAGTATTATAGTAGTTATATTCTTGTACATAGGGGCAGTATTATAGTAGTTATATTCTTGTACATAGGAGCAGTATTATAGTAGTTATATTCTTGTACATAGGAGCAGTATTATAGTTGTTATATTCTTGTACATAGGGGGCAGTATTATAGTAGTTATAGTCTTGTACATAGGAGCAGTATTATAGTAGTTATATTCTTGTACATAGGGGGCAGTATTATAGTAGTTATATTCTTGTACATAGGGGGCAGTATTATAGTAGTTATATTTTTGTACATAGGGGCAGTATTATAGTTCTTATATTCTTGTATATAATGACAGTATTATAGTAGTTATACTCTTGTACATAGGGGCAGTATTACAGTAGTTATATTCTTGTACATAGGGGCAGTATTATAGTAGTTATATTCTTGTACATAGGGTGCAGTATTATAGTAGTTATATTCTTGTACATAGGGAACAGTATTATAGTAGATATATTCTTGTACATATGGAGTAGTATTATAGCAGTTATAGTCTTGTACATTGCGCCAGTATTATAGTAGTTATATGCCTGTACATAGGGGCAGTATATTAGTTATATTCTTGTATATGGGGGGGCAGTGTTACAGTAGTTATATTCTTGTACATAGGGGCAGTATTATAGTAGTTATATTCTTGTACATAGGGGCAGTATTATAGCAGCTATATTCTTGTACATAGGGGTCAGTATTATAGTAGTTATATTCTTGTACATAGGAGCAGTATTATAGTAGTTATATTCTTGTACATAGGGGTCAGTATTATAGTAGTTATATTCTTGTACATAGGGGCAGTATTATAGTAGTTATATTCTTGTACATAGGGAGCAGTATTATAGTAGTTATATTCTTGTACATAGGGGGCAGTATTATAGTAGTTATATTCTTGTACATAGGAGCAGTATTATAGTAGTTATATTCTTGTACATAGGAGCAGTATTATAGTAGTTATATTCTTGTACATAGGAGCAGTATTATAGTAGTTATATTCTTGTACATAGGAGCAGTAGTATAGTAGTTATATTCTTGTACATAGGGGCAGTATTATAGTAGTTATATTCTTGTACATAGGGGTCAGTATTATAGTGGTTATATTCTTGTACATAGGAGCAGTATTATAGTAGTTATATTCTTGCACATAGGGGGCAGTATTATAGTAGTTATATTCTTGTACATAGGAGCAGTATTATAGTAGTTATATTCTTGTACATAGAGGGCAGTATTATAGTAGTTATATTCTTGTACATAGGGGCAGTATTATAGTAGTTATATTCTTGTACATAGGAGCAGTAGTATAGTAGTTATATTCTTGTACATAGGGGCAGTATTATAGTAGTTATATTCTTGCACATAGGGGGCAGTATTATAGTAGTTATATTCTTGTACATAGGGAGCAGTATTATAGTAGTTATATTCTTGTACATAGGAGCAGTATTATAGTAGTTACATTCTTGTGTATAGGAGCAGTATTATAGTAGTTATATTCTTGTACATAGGGGCAGTATTATAGTAGTTATATTCTTGCACATAGGGGGCAGTATTATAGTAGTTATATTCTTGTACATAGGGAGCAGTATTATAGTAGTTATATTCTTGTACATAGGAGCAGTATTATAGTAGTTATATTCTTGTACATAGGAGCAGTATTATAGTAGTTATATTCTTGTACATAGGGGCAGTATTATAGTAGTTATATTCTTGTATATAGGAGCAGTATTATAGTAGTTATATTCTTGTACATAGGAGCGGTATTATAGTAGTTATATTCTTGTACATAGGGGCAGTATTATAGTAGTTATATTCTTGTATATAGGAGTAGTATTATAGTAGTTATATTCTTGTACATAGGGGCAGTATTATAGTAGTTATATTCTTGTACATAGGGGCAGTATTATAGTAGTTATATTCTTGTACATAGGAGCAGTATTATAGTAGTTATATTCTTGTACATAGGAGCAGTATTATAGTTGTTATATTCTTGTACATAGGGGGCAGTATTATAGTAGTTATAGTCTTGTACATAGGAGCAGTATTATAGTAGTTATATTCTTGTACATAGGGGGCAGTATTATAGTAGTTATATTCTTGTACATAGGGGGCAGTATTATAGTAGTTATATTTTTGTACATAGGGGCAGTATTATAGTTCTTATATTCTTGTATATAATGACAGTATTATAGTAGTTATACTCTTGTACATAGGGGCAGTATTACAGTAGTTATATTCTTGTACATAGGGGCAGTATTATAGTAGTTATATTCTTGTACATAGGGTGCAGTATTATAGTAGTTATATTCTTGTACATAGGGAACAGTATTATAGTAGATATATTCTTGTACATATGGAGTAGTATTATAGCAGTTATAGTCTTGTACATTGCGCCAGTATTATAGTAGTTATATGCCTGTACATAGGGGCAGTATATTAGTTATATTCTTGTATATGGGGGGGCAGTGTTACAGTAGTTATATTCTTGTACATAGGGGCAGTATTATAGTAGTTATATTCTTGTACATAGGGGCAGTATTATAGCAGTTATATTCTTGTACATAGGGGTCAGTATTATAGTAGTTATATTCTTGTACATAGGAGCAGTATTATAGTAGTTATATTCTTGTACATAGGGGTCAGTATTATAGTAGTTATATTCTTGTACATAGGGGCAGTATTATAGTAGTTATATTCTTGTACATAGGGAGCAGTATTATAGTAGTTATATTCTTGTACATAGGGGGCAGTATTATAGTAGTTATATTCTTGTACATAGGAGCAGTATTATAGTAGTTATATTCTTGTACATAGGAGCAGTATTATAGTAGTTATATTCTTGTACATAGGGGCAGTATTATAGTAGTTATATTCTTGTACATAGGGAGCAGTATTATAGTAGTTATATTCTTGTACATAGGGGACAGTATTATAGTAGTTATATTCTTGTACATAGGGGCAGTATTATACTAGTTATATTCTTGTACATAGGAGCAGTATTATAGTAGTTATATTCTTGTACATAGGAGCAGTATTATAGTAGTTATATTCTTGTACATAGGAGCAGTATTATAGTAGTTATATTCTTGTACATAGGAGGCAATATTATAGTAGTTATATTCTTGTACATAGGAGCAGTATTATAGTAGTTATATTCTTGTACATAGGGGCAGTATTATAGTAGTTATATTCTTGTATATAGGAGCAGTATTATAGTAGTTATATTCTTGTACATAGGAGCAGTATTATAGTAGTTATATTCTTGTACATAGGAGGCAATATTATAGTAGTTATATTCTTGTACATAGGAGCAGTATTATAGTAGTTATATTCTTGTACATAGGGGCAGTATTATAGTAGTTATATTCTTGTATATAGGAGCAGTATTATAGTAGTTATATTCTTGTACATAGGAGCGGTATTATATTAGTTATATTCTTGTACATAGGGGCAGTATTATAGTAGTTATATTCTTGTATATAGGAGTAGTATTATAGTAGTTATATTCTTGTACATAGGGGCAGTATTATAGTAGTTATATTCTTGTACATAGGGGCAGTATTATAGTAGTTATATTCTTGTACATAGGAGCAGTATTATAGTAGTTATATTCTTGTACATAGGAGCAGTATTATAGTTGTTATATTCTTGTACATAGGGGGCAGTATTATAGTAGTTATAGTCTTGTACATAGGAGCAGTATTATAGTAGTTATATTCTTGTACATAGGGGGCAGTATTATAGTAGTTATATTCTTGTACATAGGGGGCAGTATTATAGTAGTTATATTTTTGTACATAGGGGCAGTATTATAGTTCTTATATTCTTGTATATAATGACAGTATTATAGTAGTTATACTCTTGTACATAGGGGCAGTATTACAGTAGTTATATTCTTGTACATAGGGGCAGTATTATAGTAGTTATATTCTTGTACATAGGGTGCAGTATTATAGTAGTTATATTCTTGTACATAGGGAACAGTATTATAGTAGATATATTCTTGTACATATGGAGTAGTATTATAGCAGTTATAGTCTTGTACATTGCGCCAGTATTATAGTAGTTTTATGCCTGTACATAGGGGCAGTATATTAGTTATATTCTTGTATATGGGGGGGCAGTGTTACAGTAGTTATATTCTTGTACATAGGGGCAGTATTATAGTAGTTATATTCTTGTACATAGGGGCAGTATTATAGCAGTTATATTCTTGTACATAGGGGTCAGTATTATAGTAGTTATATTCTTGTACATAGGAGCAGTATTATAGTAGTTATATTCTTGTACATAGGGGTCAGTATTATAGTAGTTATATTCTTGTACATAGGGGCAGTATTATAGTAGTTATATTCTTGTACATAGGGAGCAGTATTATAGTAGTTATATTCTTGTACATAGGGGGCAGTATTATAGTAGTTATATTCTTGTACATAGGAGCAGTATTATAGTAGTTATATTCTTGTACATAGGAGCAGTATTATAGTAGTTATATTCTTGTACATAGGGGCAGTATTATAGTAGTTATATTCTTGTACATAGGGAGCAGTATTATAGTAGTTATATTCTTGTACATAGGGGACAGTATTATAGTAGTTATATTCTTGTACATAGGGGCAGTATTATACTAGTTATATTCTTGTACATAGGAGCAGTATTATAGTAGTTATATTCTTGTACATAGGGGCAGTATTATAGTAGTTATATTCTTGTACATAGAGAGCAGTATTATAGTAGTTATATTCTTGTACATAGGGGGCAGTATTATAGTAGTTATATTCTTGTACATAGGAGCAGTATTATAGTTGTTATATTCTTGTACATAGGGGGCAGTATTATAGTAGTTATAGTCTTGTACATAGGAGCAGTATTATAGTAGTTATATTCTTGTACATAGGGGGCAGTATTATAGTAGTTATATTCTTGTACATAGGGGGCAGTATTATAGTAGTTATATTTTTGTACATAGGGGCAGTATTATAGTTCTTATATTCTTGTATATAATGACAGTATTATAGTAGTTATACTCTTGTACATAGGGGCAGTATTACAGTAGTTATATTCTTGTACATAGGGGCAGTATTATAGTAGTTATATTCTTGTACATAGGGTGCAGTATTATAGTAGTTATATTCTTGTACATAGGGAACAGTATTATAGTAGATATATTCTTGTACATATGGAGTAGTATTATAGCAGTTATAGTCTTGTACATTGCGCCAGTATTATAGTAGTTATATGCCTGTACATAGGGGCAGTATATTAGTTATATTCTTGTATATGGGGGGGCAGTGTTACAGTAGTTATATTCTTGTACATAGGGGCAGTATTATAGTAGTTATATTCTTGTACATAGGGGCAGTATTATAGCAGTTATATTCTTGTACATAGGGGTCAGTATTATAGTAGTTATATTCTTGTACATAGGAGCAGTATTATAGTAGTTATATTCTTGTACATAGGGGTCAGTATTATAGTAGTTATATTCTTGTACATAGGGGCAGTATTATAGTAGTTATATTCTTGTACATAGGGAGCAGTATTATAGTAGTTATATTCTTGTACATAGGGGGCAGTATTATAGTAGTTATATTCTTGTACATAGGAGCAGTATTATAGTAGTTATATTCTTGTACATAGGAGCAGTATTATAGTAGTTATATTCTTGTACATAGGGGCAGTATTATAGTAGTTATATTCTTGTACATAGGGAGCAGTATTATAGTAGTTATATTCTTGTACATAGGGGACAGTATTATAGTAGTTATATTCTTGTACATAGGGGCAGTATTATACTAGTTATATTCTTGTACATAGGAGCAGTATTATAGTAGTTATATTCTTGTACATAGGAGCAGTATTATAGTAGTTATATTCTTGTACATAGGAGCAGTATTATAGTAGTTATATTCTTGTACATAGGAGGCAATATTATAGTAGTTATATTCTTGTACATAGGAGCAGTATTATAGTAGTTATATTCTTGTACATAGGAGCAGTAGTATAGTAGTTATATTCTTGTACATAGGGGCAGTAGTATAGTAGTTATATTCTTGTACATAGGGGCAGTATTATAGTAGTTATATTCTTGCACATAGGGGGCAGTATTATAGTAGTTATATTCTTGTACATAGGGAGCAGTATTATAGTAGTTATATTCTTGTACATAGGAGCAGTATTATAGTAGTTACATTCTTGTGTATAGGAGCAGTATTATAGTAGTTATATTCTTGTACATAGGGGCAGTATTATAGTAGTTATATTCTTGCACATAGGGGGCAGTATTATAGTAGTTATATTCTTGTACATAGGGAGCAGTATTATAGTAGTTATATTCTTGTACATAGGAGCAGTATTATAGTAGTTATATTCTTGTACATAGGAGCAGTATTATAGTAGTTATATTCTTGTACATAGGAGGCAATATTATAGTAGTTATATTCTTGTACATAGGAGCAGTATTATAGTAGTTATATTCTTGTACATAGGGGCAGTATTATAGTAGTTATATTCTTGTATATAGGAGCAGTATTATAGTAGTTATATTCTTGTACATAGGAGCGGTATTATAGTAGTTATATTCTTGTACATAGGGGCAGTATTATAGTAGTTATATTCTTGTATATAGGAGTAGTATTATAGTAGTTATATTCTTGTACATAGGGGCAGTATTATAGTAGTTATATTCTTGTACATAGGGGCAGTATTATAGTAGTTATATTCTTGTACATAGGAGCAGTATTATAGTAGTTATATTCTTGTACATAGGAGCAGTATTATAGTTGTTATATTCTTGTACATAGGGGGCAGTATTATAGTAGTTATAGTCTTGTACATAGGAGCAGTATTATAGTAGTTATATTCTTGTACATAGGGGGCAGTATTATAGTAGTTATATTCTTGTACATAGGGGGCAGTATTATAGTAGTTATATTTTTGTACATAGGGGCAGTATTATAGTTCTTATATTCTTGTATATAATGACAGTATTATAGTAGTTATACTCTTGTACATAGGGGCAGTATTACAGTAGTTATATTCTTGTACATAGGGGCAGTATTATAGTAGTTATATTCTTGTACATAGGGTGCAGTATTATAGTAGTTATATTCTTGTACATAGGGAACAGTATTATAGTAGATATATTCTTGTACATATGGAGTAGTATTATAGCAGTTATAGTCTTGTACATTGCGCCAGTATTATAGTAGTTATATGCCTGTACATAGGGGCAGTATATTAGTTAAATTCTTGTATATGGGGGGGCAGTGTTACAGTAGTTATATTCTTGTACATAGGGGCAGTATTATAGTAGTTATATTCTTGTACATAGGGGCAGTATTATAGCAGTTATATTCTTGTACATAGGGGTCAGTATTATAGTAGTTATATTCTTGTACATAGGAGCAGTATTATAGTAGTTATATTCTTGTACATAGGGGTCAGTATTATAGTAGTTATATTCTTGTACATAGGGGCAGTATTATAGTAGTTATATTCTTGTACATAGGGAGCAGTATTATAGTAGTTATATTCTTGTACATAGGGGGCAGTATTATAGTAGTTATATTCTTGTACATAGGAGCAGTATTATAGTAGTTATATTCTTGTACATAGGAGCAGTATTATAGTAGTTATATTCTTGTACATAGGGGCAGTATTATAGTAGTTATATTCTTGTACATAGGGAGCAGTATTATAGTAGTTATATTCTTGTACATAGGGGACAGTATTATAGTAGTTATATTCTTGTACATAGGGGCAGTATTATACTAGTTATATTCTTGTACATAGGAGCAGTATTATAGTAGTTATATTCTTGTACATAGGAGCAGTATTATAGTAGTTATATTCTTGTACATAGGAGCAGTATTATAGTAGTTATATTCTTGTACATAGGAGGCAATATTATAGTAGTTATATTCTTGTACATAGGAGCAGTATTATAGTAGTTATATTCTTGTACATAGGGGCAGTATTATAGTAGTTATATTCTTGTATATAGGAGCAGTATTATAGTAGTTATATTCTTGTACATAGGAGCAGTATTATAGTAGTTATATTCTTGTACATAGGAGGCAATATTATAGTAGTTATATTCTTGTACATAGGAGCAGTATTATAGTAGTTATATTCTTGTACATAGGGGCAGTATTATAGTAGTTATATTCTTGTATATAGGAGCAGTATTATAGTAGTTATATTCTTGTACATAGGAGCGGTATTATATTAGTTATATTCTTGTACATAGGGGCAGTATTATAGTAGTTATATTCTTGTATATAGGAGTAGTATTATAGTAGTTATATTCTTGTACATAGGGGCAGTATTATAGTAGTTATATTCTTGTACATAGGGGCAGTATTATAGTAGTTATATTCTTGTACATAGGAGCAGTATTATAGTAGTTATATTCTTGTACATAGGAGCAGTATTATAGTTGTTATATTCTTGTACATAGGGGGCAGTATTATAGTAGTTATAGTCTTGTACATAGGAGCAGTATTATAGTAGTTATATTCTTGTACATAGGGGGCAGTATTATAGTAGTTATATTCTTGTACATAGGGGGCAGTATTATAGTAGTTATATTTTTGTACATAGGGGCAGTATTATAGTTCTTATATTCTTGTATATAATGACAGTATTATAGTAGTTATACTCTTGTACATAGGGGCAGTATTACAGTAGTTATATTCTTGTACATAGGGGCAGTATTATAGTAGTTATATTCTTGTACATAGGGTGCAGTATTATAGTAGTTATATTCTTGTACATAGGGAACAGTATTATAGTAGATATATTCTTGTACATATGGAGTAGTATTATAGCAGTTATAGTCTTGTACATTGCGCCAGTATTATAGTAGTTTTATGCCTGTACATAGGGGCAGTATATTAGTTATATTCTTGTATATGGGGGGGCAGTGTTACAGTAGTTATATTCTTGTACATAGGGGCAGTATTATAGTAGTTATATTCTTGTACATAGGGGCAGTATTATAGCAGTTATATTCTTGTACATAGGGGTCAGTATTATAGTAGTTACAGTCATATGAAAAAGTTTGGGCACCCCTATTAATCTTAAGCTTAATGTTTTATAAAAATTGGTGTTTTTGCAACAGCTATTTCAGTTTGATATATGTAATAACTGTTGGACACAGTAATGTTTCTGCCTTGAAATGAGGTTCATTGTACTAACAGAAAATGTGCAATCTGCATTCAAACAAAATTTGACAGGTGCATAAGTATGGGCACCCTTATCATTTTCTTGTTTTAAATACTCCTGCCTACTTTTTACTGACTTACTAAAGCACTTTTTTTGGTTTTGTAACCTCATTGAGCTTTGAACTTTATAGCCAGGTGTATGCAATCATGAGAAAAGCTACTTAAAGTGGCCACTTGCAAGTTGTTCTCCTGTTTGAATCTCCTCTGAAGAGTGGCATCATGGGCTCCTCAAAACAACTGTCAAATGATCTGAAAACAAAGATTATTCAACATAGTTGTTCAGGGGAAGGATACAAAAAGCTGTCTCAGAGATTTAACCTGTCAGTTTCCACTGTGAGGAACATAGTAAGGAAATGGAAGAACATAGGGACAGTTCTTGTTAAGGCCAGAAGTGGCAGGCCAAGAAAAACATCAGAAAGGTAGAGAAGAAGAATGGTGAGATCAGTCAAGGACAATCCTCAGACCACCTCCAGAGAGCTGCAGCATCAACTTGCTGCAGATGGTGTCACTGTGCATCGGTCAACTATACAACGCACTTTGCACAAGGAGAAGCTGTATGGGAGAGTGATGCGAAAGAAGCCGTTTCT
The DNA here is from genome assembly GCF_046119375.1 of Phyllobates terribilis. Classification (NCBI taxonomy): domain Eukaryota; kingdom Metazoa; phylum Chordata; class Amphibia; order Anura; family Dendrobatidae; genus Phyllobates; species Phyllobates terribilis. The sequence continues at coordinate 50,177,799 of NW_027362767.1, read as the reverse complement.
GCAAGCACACCACAAACAGAGTCGGCTGAGGTATGCAAAAGCACATTTGAAGAAGCCTATTTCTTTTTGGAAGAAGGTCCTGTGGACTGATGAAACCAAGATTGAGTTATTTGGTCATACAAAAAGGCGTTATGCATGGTGGCAAAAAAACACAGCATTCCAAGAAAAACACTTGCTACCCACAGTAAAATTTGGTGGAGGTTCCATCATGCTTTGGGGCTGTGTGGTCAATGCCGGCACTGGGAATCTTGATAAAGTTGAGGGACGCATGGATTCCACTCAGTATCAGCAGATTCTTGGCAATAGTGTTCAAGAATCAGTGATAAAGTTGAAGTTACGCAGTGGATGGATCTTTCAGCAAGACAATGATCCAAAACACCGCTCCAAATCTACTCAGGCATTCATGCAGAGGAACAATTACAATGTTCTGGAATGGCCATCCCAGTCCCCAGACCTGAATATCATTGAACATCTGTGGGATCATTTGAAGAGGCTGTCCATGCTCGGCGACCATCAAACTTAACTGAACTGGAATTGTTTTGTAAAGAGGAATGGTCAAAAATACCTTCATCCAGGAGCCAGGAAATCATTAAAAGCTACAGGAAGCGACTAGAGGCTGTTATTTTTGCAAAAGGAGGATCTACTAAATATTAATGCCACTTTTCTGGTGAGGTGCCCATACTTATGCACCTGTCAAATTTTGCTTGAATGCAGATTGCACATTTTCTGTTAGTACAATAAACCTCATTTCAAGGCAGAAACATTACTGTGTCCAACAGTTATTACATATATCAAACTGAAATAGCTGCTGCAAAAACACCAATTTTTATAAAACATTAAGCTTAAGATTAATAGGGGTGCCCAAACTTTTTCATATGACTGTATATTCTTGTACATAGGAGCAGTATTATAGTAGTTATATTCTTGTACATAGGGGTCAGTATTATAGTAGTTATATTCTTGTACATAGGGGCAGTATTATAGTAGTTATATTCTTGTACATAGGGAGCAGTATTATAGTAGTTATATTCTTGTACATAGGGGGCAGTATTATAGTAGTTATATTCTTGTACATAGGAGCAGTATTATAGTAGTTATATTCTTGTACATAGGAGCAGTATTATAGTAGTTATATTCTTGTACATAGGGGCAGTATTATAGTAGTTATATTCTTGTACATAGGGAGCAGTATTATAGTAGTTATATTCTTGTACATAGGGGACAGTATTATAGTAGTTATATTCTTGTACATAGGGGCAGTATTATACTAGTTATATTCTTGTACATAGGAGCAGTATTATAGTAGTTATATTCTTGTACATAGGGGCAGTATTATAGTAGTTATATTCTTGTACATAGAGAGCAGTATTATAGTAGTTATATTCTTGTACATAGGGGGCAGTATTATAGTAGTTATATTCTTGTACATAGGAGCAGTATTATAGTTGTTATATTCTTGTACATAGGGGGCAGTATTATAGTAGTTATAGTCTTGTACATAGGAGCAGTATTATAGTAGTTATATTCTTGTACATAGGGGGCAGTATTATAGTAGTTATATTCGTGTACATAGGGGGCAGTATTATAGTAGTTATATTTTTGTACATAGGGGCAGTATTATAGTTCTTATATTCTTGTATATAATGACAGTATTATAGTAGTTATACTCTTGTACATAGGGGCAGTATTACAGTAGTTATATTCTTGTACATAGGGGCAGTATTATAGTAGTTATATTCTTGTACATAGGGTGCAGTATTATAGTAGTTATATTCTTGTACATAGGGAACAGTATTATAGTAGATATATTCTTGTACATATGGAGTAGTATTATAGCAGTTATAGTCTTGTACATTGCGCCAGTATTATAGTAGTTATATGCCTGTACATAGGGGCAGTATATTAGTTATATTCTTGTATATGGGGGGGCAGTGTTACAGTAGTTATATTCTTGTACATAGGGGCAGTATTATAGTAGTTATATTCTTGTACATAGGGGCAGTATTATAGCAGTTATATTCTTGTACATAGGGGTCAGTATTATAGTAGTTATATTCTTGTACATAGGAGCAGTATTATAGTAGTTATATTCTTGTACATAGGGGTCAGTATTATAGTAGTTATATTCTTGTACATAGGGGCAGTATTATAGTAGTTATATTCTTGTACATAGGGAGCAGTATTATAGTAGTTATATTCTTGTACATAGGGGGCAGTATTATAGTAGTTATATTCTTGTACATAGGAGCAGTATTATAGTAGTTATATTCTTGTACATAGGAGCAGTATTATAGTAGTTATATTCTTGTACATAGGGGCAGTATTATAGTAGTTATATTCTTGTACATAGGGAGCAGTATTATAGTAGTTATATTCTTGTACATAGGGGACAGTATTATAGTAGTTATATTCTTGTACATAGGGGCAGTATTATACTAGTTATATTCTTGTACATAGGAGCAGTATTATAGTAGTTATATTCTTGTACATAGGAGCAGTATTATAGTAGTTATATTCTTGTACATAGGAGCAGTATTATAGTAGTTATATTCTTGTACATAGGAGGCAATATTATAGTAGTTATATTCTTGTACATAGGAGCAGTATTATAGTAGTTATATTCTTGTACATAGGAGCAGTAGTATAGTAGTTATATTCTTGTACATAGGGGCAGTAGTATAGTAGTTATATTCTTGTACATAGGGGCAGTATTATAGTAGTTATATTCTTGCACATAGGGGGCAGTATTATAGTAGTTATATTCTTGTACATAGGGAGCAGTATTATAGTAGTTATATTCTTGTACATAGGAGCAGTATTATAGTAGTTACATTCTTGTGTATAGGAGCAGTATTATAGTAGTTATATTCTTGTACATAGGGGCAGTATTATAGTAGTTATATTCTTGCACATAGGGGGCAGTATTATAGTAGTTATATTCTTGTACATAGGGAGCAGTATTATAGTAGTTATATTCTTGTACATAGGAGCAGTATTATAGTAGTTATATTCTTGTACATAGGAGCAGTATTATAGTAGTTATATTCTTGTACATAGGAGGCAATATTATAGTAGTTATATTCTTGTACATAGGAGCAGTATTATAGTAGTTATATTCTTGTACATAGGGGCAGTATTATAGTAGTTATATTCTTGTATATAGGAGCAGTATTATAGTAGTTATATTCTTGTACATAGGAGCGGTATTATAGTAGTTATATTCTTGTACATAGGGGCAGTATTATAGTAGTTATATTCTTGTATATAGGAGTAGTATTATAGTAGTTATATTCTTGTACATAGGGGCAGTATTATAGTAGTTATATTCTTGTACATAGGGGCAGTATTATAGTAGTTATATTCTTGTACATAGGAGCAGTATTATAGTAGTTATATTCTTGTACATAGGAGCAGTATTATAGTTGTTATATTCTTGTACATAGGGGGCAGTATTATAGTAGTTATAGTCTTGTACATAGGAGCAGTATTATAGTAGTTATATTCTTGTACATAGGGGGCAGTATTATAGTAGTTATATTCTTGTACATAGGGGGCAGTATTATAGTAGTTATATTTTTGTACATAGGGGCAGTATTATAGTTCTTATATTCTTGTATATAATGACAGTATTATAGTAGTTATACTCTTGTACATAGGGGCAGTATTACAGTAGTTATATTCTTGTACATAGGGGCAGTATTATAGTAGTTATATTCTTGTACATAGGGTGCAGTATTATAGTAGTTATATTCTTGTACATAGGGAACAGTATTATAGTAGATATATTCTTGTACATATGGAGTAGTATTATAGCAGTTATAGTCTTGTACATTGCGCCAGTATTATAGTAGTTATATGCCTGTACATAGGGGCAGTATATTAGTTATATTCTTGTATATGGGGGGGCAGTGTTACAGTAGTTATATTCTTGTACATAGGGGCAGTATTATAGTAGTTATATTCTTGTACATAGGGGCAGTATTATAGCAGTTATATTCTTGTACATAGGGGTCAGTATTATAGTAGTTATATTCTTGTACATAGGAGCAGTATTATAGTAGTTATATTCTTGTACATAGGGGTCAGTATTATAGTAGTTATATTCTTGTACATAGGGGCAGTATTATAGTAGTTATATTCTTGTACATAGGGAGCAGTATTATAGTAGTTATATTCTTGTACATAGGGGGCAGTATTATAGTAGTTATATTCTTGTACATAGGAGCAGTATTATAGTAGTTATATTCTTGTACATAGGAGCAGTATTATAGTAGTTATATTCTTGTACATAGGGGCAGTATTATAGTAGTTATATTCTTGTACATAGGGAGCAGTATTATAGTAGTTATATTCTTGTACATAGGGGACAGTATTATAGTAGTTATATTCTTGTACATAGGGGCAGTATTATACTAGTTATATTCTTGTACATAGGAGCAGTATTATAGTAGTTATATTCTTGTACATAGGAGCAGTATTATAGTAGTTATATTCTTGTACATAGGAGGCAATATTATAGTAGTTATATTCTTGTACATAGGAGCAGTATTATAGTAGTTATATTCTTGTACATAGGGGCAGTATTATAGTAGTTATATTCTTGTATATAGGAGCAGTATTATAGTAGTTATATTCTTGTACATAGGAGCAGTATTATAGTAGTTATATTCTTGTACATAGGAGGCAATATTATAGTAGTTATATTCTTGTACATAGGAGCAGTATTATAGTAGTTATATTCTTGTACATAGGGGCAGTATTATAGTAGTTATATTCTTGTATATAGGAGCAGTATTATAGTAGTTATATTCTTGTACATAGGAGCGGTATTATATTAGTTATATTCTTGTACATAGGGGCAGTATTATAGTAGTTATATTCTTGTATATAGAAGTAGTATTATAGTAGTTATATTCTTGTACATAGGGGCAGTATTATAGTAGTTATATTCTTGTACATAGGGGCAGTATTATAGTAGTTATATTCTTGTACATAGGAGCAGTATTATAGTAGTTATATTCTTGTACATAGGAGCAGTATTATAGTTGTTATATTCTTGTACATAGGGGGCAGTATTATAGTAGTTATAGTCTTGTACATAGGAGCAGTATTATAGTAGTTATATTCTTGTACATAGGGGGCAGTATTATAGTAGTTATATTCTTGTACATAGGGGGCAGTATTATAGTAGTTATATTTTTGTACATAGGGGCAGTATTATAGTTCTTATATTCTTGTATATAATGACAGTATTATAGTAGTTATACTCTTGTACATAGGGGCAGTATTACAGTAGTTATATTCTTGTACATAGGGGCAGTATTATAGTAGTTATATTCTTGTACATAGGGTGCAGTATTATAGTAGTTATATTCTTGTACATAGGGAACAGTATTATAGTAGATATATTCTTGTACATATGGAGTAGTATTATAGCAGTTATAGTCTTGTACATTGCGCCAGTATTATAGTAGTTTTATGCCTGTACATAGGGGCAGTATATTAGTTATATTCTTGTATATGGGGGGGCAGTGTTACAGTAGTTATATTCTTGTACATAGGGGCAGTATTATAGTAGTTATATTCTTGTACATAGGGGCAGTATTATAGCAGTTATATTCTTGTACATAGGGGTCAGTATTATAGTAGTTATATTCTTGTACATAGGAGCAGTATTATAGTAGTTATATTCTTGTACATAGGGGTCAGTATTATAGTAGTTATATTCTTGTACATAGGGGCAGTATTATAGTAGTTATATTCTTGTACATAGGGAGCAGTATTATAGTAGTTATATTCTTGTACATAGGGGGCAGTATTATAGTAGTTATATTCTTGTACATAGGAGCAGTATTATAGTAGTTATATTCTTGTACATAGGAGCAGTATTATAGTAGTTATATTCTTGTACATAGGGGCAGTATTATAGTAGTTATATTCTTGTACATAGGGAGCAGTATTATAGTAGTTATATTCTTGTACATAGGGGACAGTATTATAGTAGTTATATTCTTGTACATAGGGGCAGTATTATACTAGTTATATTCTTGTACATAGGAGCAGTATTATAGTAGTTATATTCTTGTACATAGGGGCAGTATTATAGTAGTTATATTCTTGTACATAGGAGCAGTATTATAGTAGTTATATTCTTGTACATAGGGGGCAGTATTATAGTAGTTATATTCTTGTACATAGGAGCAGTATTATAGTTGTTATATTCTTGTACATAGGGGGCAGTATTATAGTAGTTATAGTCTTGTACATAGGAGCAGTATTATAGTAGTTATATTCTTGTACATAGGGGGCAGTATTATAGTAGTTATATTCTTGTACATAGGGGGCAGTATTATAGTAGTTATATTTTTGTACATAGGGGCAGTATTATAGTTCTTATATTCTTGTATATAATGACAGTATTATAGTAGTTATACTCTTGTACATAGGGGCAGTATTACAGTAGTTATATTCTTGTACATAGGGGCAGTATTATAGTAGTTATATTCTTGTACATAGGGTGCAGTATTATAGTAGTTATATTCTTGTACATAGGGAACAGTATTATAGTAGATATATTCTTGTACATATGGAGTAGTATTATAGCAGTTATAGTCTTGTACATTGCGCCAGTATTATAGTAGTTATATGCCTGTACATAGGGGCAGTATATTAGTTATATTCTTGTATATGGGGGGGCAGTGTTACAGTAGTTATATTCTTGTACATAGGGGCAGTATTATAGTAGTTATATTCTTGTACATAGGGGCAGTATTATAGCAGTTATATTCTTGTACATAGGGGTCAGTATTATAGTAGTTATATTCTTGTACATAGGAGCAGTATTATAGTAGTTATATTCTTGTACATAGGGGTCAGTATTATAGTAGTTATATTCTTGTACATAGGGGCAGTATTATAGTAGTTATATTCTTGTACATAGGGAGCAGTATTATAGTAGTTATATTCTTGTACATAGGGGGCAGTATTATAGTAGTTATATTCTTGTACATAGGAGCAGTATTATAGTAGTTATATTCTTGTACATAGGAGCAGTATTATAGTAGTTATATTCTTGTACATAGGAGCAGTATTATAGTAGTTATATTCTTGTACATAGGAGGCAATATTATAGTAGTTATATTCTTGTACATAGGAGCAGTATTATAGTAGTTATATTCTTGTACATAGGGGCAGTATTATAGTAGTTATATTCTTGTATATAGGAGCAGTATTATAGTAGTTATATTCTTGTACATAGGAGCAGTATTATAGTAGTTATATTCTTGTACATAGGAGGCAATATTATAGTAGTTATATTCTTGTACATAGGAGCAGTATTATAGTAGTTATATTCTTGTACATAGGGTTAGTATTATAGTAGTTATATTCTTGTATATAGGAGCAGTATTATAGTAGTTATATTCTTGTACATAGGAGCGGTATTATATTAGTTATATTCTTGTACATAGGGGCAGTATTATAGTAGTTATATTCTTGTATATAGGAGTAGTATTATAGTAGTTATATTCTTGTACATAGGGGCAGTATTATAGTAGTTATATTCTTGTACATAGGGGCAGTATTATAGTAGTTATATTCTTGTACATAGGAGCAGTATTATAGTAGTTATATTCTTGTACATAGGAGCAGTATTATAGTTGTTATATTCTTGTACATAGGGGGCAGTATTATAGTAGTTATAGTCTTGTACATAGGAGCAGTATTATAGTAGTTATATTCTTGTACATAGGGGGCAGTATTATAGTAGTTATATTCTTGTACATAGGGGGCAGTATTATAGTAGTTATATTTTTGTACATAGGGGCAGTATTATAGTTCTTATATTCTTGTATATAATGACAGTATTATAGTAGTTATACTCTTGTACATAGGGGCAGTATTACAGTAGTTATATTCTTGTACATAGGGGCAGTATTATAGTAGTTATATTCTTGTACATAGGGTGCAGTATTATAGTAGTTATATTCTTGTACATAGGGAACAGTATTATAGTAGATATATTCTTGTACATATGGAGTAGTATTATAGCAGTTATAGTCTTGTACATTGCGCCAGTATTATAGTAGTTTTATGCCTGTACATAGGGGCAGTATATTAGTTATATTCTTGTATATGGGGGGGCAGTGTTACAGTAGTTATATTCTTGTACATAGGGGCAGTATTATAGTAGTTATATTCTTGTACATAGGGGCAGTATTATAGCAGTTATATTCTTGTACATAGGGGTCAGTATTATAGTAGTTACAGTCATATGAAAAAGTTTGGGCACCCCTATTAATCTTAAGCTTAATGTTTTATAAAAATTGGTGTTTTTGCAACAGCTATTTCAGTTTGATATATGTAATAACTGTTGGACACAGTAATGTTTCTGCCTTGAAATGAGGTTCATTGTACTAACAGAAAATGTGCAATCTGCATTCAAACAAAATTTGACAGGTGCATAAGTATGGGCACCCTTATCATTTTCTTGTTTTAAATACTCCTGCCTACTTTTTACTGACTTACTAAAGCACTTTTTTTGGTTTTGTAACCTCATTGAGCTTTGAACTTTATAGCCAGGTGTATGCAATCATGAGAAAAGCTACTTAAAGTGGCCACTTGCAAGTTGTTCTCCTGTTTGAATCTCCTCTGAAGAGTGGCATCATGGGCTCCTCAAAACAACTGTCAAATGATCTGAAAACAAAGATTATTCAACATAGTTGTTCAGGGGAAGGATACAAAAAGCTGTCTCAGAGATTTAACCTGTCAGTTTCCACTGTGAGGAACATAGTAAGGAAATGGAAGAACATAGGGACAGTTCTTGTTAAGGCCAGAAGTGGCAGGCCAAGAAAAACATCAGAAAGGTAGAGAAGAAGAATGGTGAGATCAGTCAAGGACAATCCTCAGACCACCTCCAGAGAGCTGCAGCATCAACTTGCTGCAGATGGTGTCACTGTGCATCGGTCAACTATACAACGCACTTTGCACAAGGAGAAGCTGTATGGGAGAGTGATGCGAAAGAAGCCGTTTCTGCAAGCACACCACAAACAGAGTCGGCTGAGGTATGCAAAAGCACATTTGAAGAAGCCTATTTCTTTTTGGAAGAAGGTCCTGTGGACTGATGAAACCAAGATTGAGTTATTTGGTCATACAAAAAGGCGTTATGCATGGTGGCAAAAAAACACAGCATTCCAAGAAAAACACTTGCTACCCACAGTAAAATTTGGTGGAGGTTCCATCATGCTTTGGGGCTGTGTGGTCAATGCCGGCACTGGGAATCTTGATAAAGTTGAGGGACGCATGGATTCCACTCAGTATCAGCAGATTCTTGGCAATAGTGTTCAAGAATCAGTGATAAAGTTGAAGTTACGCAGTGGATGGATCTTTCAGCAAGACAATGATCCAAAACACCGCTCCAAATCTACTCAGGCATTCATGCAGAGGAACAATTACAATGTTCTGGAATGGCCATCCCAGTCCCCAGACCTGAATATCATTGAACATCTGTGGGATCATTTGAAGAGGCTGTCCATGCTCGGCGACCATCAAACTTAACTGAACTGGAATTGTTTTGTAAAGAGGAATGGTCAAAAATACCTTCATCCAGGAGCCAGGAAATCATTAAAAGCTACAGGAAGCGACTAGAGGCTGTTATTTTTGCAAAAGGAGGATCTACTAAATATTAATGCCACTTTTCTGGTGAGGTGCCCATACTTATGCACCTGTCAAATTTTGCTTGAATGCAGATTGCACATTTTCTGTTAGTACAATAAACCTCATTTCAAGGCAGAAACATTACTGTGTCCAACAGTTATTACATATATCAAACTGAAATAGCTGCTGCAAAAACACCAATTTTTATAAAACATTAAGCTTAAGATTAATAGGGGTGCCCAAACTTTTTCATATGACTGTATATTCTTGTACATAGGAGCAGTATTATAGTAGTTATATTCTTGTACATAGGGGTCAGTATTATAGTAGTTATATTCTTGTACATAGGGGCAGTATTATAGTAGTTATATTCTTGTACATAGGGAGCAGTATTATAGTAGTTATATTCTTGTACATAGGGGGCAGTATTATAGTAGTTATATTCTTGTACATAGGAGCAGTATTATAGTAGTTATATTCTTGTACATAGGAGCAGTATTATAGTAGTTATATTCTTGTACATAGGGGCAGTATTATAGTAGTTATATTCTTGTACATAGGGAGCAGTATTATAGTAGTTATATTCTTGTACATAGGGGACAGTATTATAGTAGTTATATTCTTGTACATAGGGGCAGTATTATACTAGTTATATTCTTGTACATAGGAGCAGTATTATAGTAGTTATATTCTTGTACATAGGGGCAGTATTATAGTAGTTATATTCTTGTACATAGAGAGCAGTATTATAGTAGTTATATTCTTGTACATAGGGGGCAGTATTATAGTAGTTATATTCTTGTACATAGGAGCAGTATTATAGTTGTTATATTCTTGTACATAGGGGGCAGTATTATAGTAGTTATAGTCTTGTACATAGGAGCAGTATTATAGTAGTTATATTCTTGTACATAGGGGGCAGTATTATAGTAGTTATATTCGTGTACATAGGGGGCAGTATTATAGTAGTTATATTTTTGTACATAGGGGCAGTATTATAGTTCTTATATTCTTGTATATAATGACAGTATTATAGTAGTTATACTCTTGTACATAGGGGCAGTATTACAGTAGTTATATTCTTGTACATAGGGGCAGTATTATAGTAGTTATATTCTTGTACATAGGGTGCAGTATTATAGTAGTTATATTCTTGTACATAGGGAACAGTATTATAGTAGATATATTCTTGTACATATGGAGTAGTATTATAGCAGTTATAGTCTTGTACATTGCGCCAGTATTATAGTAGTTATATGCCTGTACATAGGGGCAGTATATTAGTTATATTCTTGTATATGGGGGGGCAGTGTTACAGTAGTTATATTCTTGTACATAGGGGCAGTATTATAGTAGTTATATTCTTGTACATAGGGGCAGTATTATAGCAGTTATATTCTTGTACATAGGGGTCAGTATTATAGTAGTTATATTCTTGTACATAGGAGCAGTATTATAGTAGTTATATTCTTGTACATAGGGGTCAGTATTATAGTAGTTATATTCTTGTACATAGGGGCAGTATTATAGTAGTTATATTCTTGTACATAGGGAGCAGTATTATAGTAGTTATATTCTTGTACATAGGGGGCAGTATTATAGTAGTTATATTCTTGTACATAGGAGCAGTATTATAGTAGTTATATTCTTGTACATAGGAGCAGTATTATAGTAGTTATATTCTTGTACATAGGGGCAGTATTATAGTAGTTATATTCTTGTACATAGGGAGCAGTATTATAGTAGTTATATTCTTGTACATAGGGGACAGTATTATAGTAGTTATATTCTTGTACATAGGGGCAGTATTATACTAGTTATATTCTTGTACATAGGAGCAGTATTATAGTAGTTATATTCTTGTACATAGGAGCAGTATTATAGTAGTTATATTCTTGTACATAGGAGCAGTATTATAGTAGTTATATTCTTGTACATAGGAGGCAATATTATAGTAGTTATATTCTTGTACATAGGAGCAGTATTATAGTAGTTATATTCTTGTACATAGGAGCAGTAGTATAGTAGTTATATTCTTGTACATAGGGGCAGTAGTATAGTAGTTATATTCTTGTACATAGGGGCAGTATTATAGTAGTTATATTCTTGCACATAGGGGGCAGTATTATAGTAGTTATATTCTTGTACATAGGGAGCAGTATTATAGTAGTTATATTCTTGTACATAGGAGCAGTATTATAGTAGTTACATTCTTGTGTATAGGAGCAGTATTATAGTAGTTATATTCTTGTACATAGGGGCAGTATTATAGTAGTTATATTCTTGCACATAGGGGGCAGTATTATAGTAGTTATATTCTTGTACATAGGGAGCAGTATTATAGTAGTTATATTCTTGTACATAGGAGCAGTATTATAGTAGTTATATTCTTGTACATAGGAGCAGTATTATAGTAGTTATATTCTTGTACATAGGAGGCAATATTATAGTAGTTATATTCTTGTACATAGGAGCAGTATTATAGTAGTTATATTCTTGTACATAGGGGCAGTATTATAGTAGTTATATTCTTGTATATAGGAGCAGTATTATAGTAGTTATATTCTTGTACATAGGAGCGGTATTATAGTAGTTATATTCTTGTACATAGGGGCAGTATTATAGTAGTTATATTCTTGTATATAGGAGTAGTATTATAGTAGTTATATTCTTGTACATAGGGGCAGTATTATAGTAGTTATATTCTTGTACATAGGGGCAGTATTATAGTAGTTATATTCTTGTACATAGGAGCAGTATTATAGTAGTTATATTCTTGTACATAGGAGCAGTATTATAGTTGTTATATTCTTGTACATAGGGGGCAGTATTATAGTAGTTATAGTCTTGTACATAGGAGCAGTATTATAGTAGTTATATTCTTGTACATAGGGGGCAGTATTATAGTAGTTATATTCTTGTACATAGGGGGCAGTATTATAGTAGTTATATTTTTGTACATAGGGGCAGTATTATAGTTCTTATATTCTTGTATATAATGACAGTATTATAGTAGTTATACTCTTGTACATAGGGGCAGTATTACAGTAGTTATATTCTTGTACATAGGGGCAGTATTATAGTAGTTATATTCTTGTACATAGGGTGCAGTATTATAGTAGTTATATTCTTGTACATAGGGAACAGTATTATAGTAGATATATTCTTGTACATATGGAGTAGTATTATAGCAGTTATAGTCTTGTACATTGCGCCAGTATTATAGTAGTTATATGCCTGTACATAGGGGCAGTATATTAGTTATATTCTTGTATATGGGGGGGCAGTGTTACAGTAGTTATATTCTTGTACATAGGGGCAGTATTATAGTAGTTATATTCTTGTACATAGGGGCAGTATTATAGCAGTTATATTCTTGTACATAGGGGTCAGTATTATAGTAGTTATATTCTTGTACATAGGAGCAGTATTATAGTAGTTATATTCTTGTACATAGGGGTCAGTATTATAGTAGTTATATTCTTGTACATAGGGGCAGTATTATAGTAGTTATATTCTTGTACATAGGGAGCAGTATTATAGTAGTTATATTCTTGTACATAGGGGGCAGTATTATAGTAGTTATATTCTTGTACATAGGAGCAGTATTATAGTAGTTATATTCTTGTACATAGGAGCAGTATTATAGTAGTTATATTCTTGTACATAGGGGCAGTATTATAGTAGTTATATTCTTGTACATAGGGAGCAGTATTATAGTAGTTATATTCTTGTACATAGGGGACAGTATTATAGTAGTTATATTCTTGTACATAGGGGCAGTATTATACTAGTTATATTCTTGTACATAGGAGCAGTATTATAGTAGTTATATTCTTGTACATAGGAGCAGTATTATAGTAGTTATATTCTTGTACATAGGAGGCAATATTATAGTAGTTATATTCTTGTACATAGGAGCAGTATTATAGTAGTTATATTCTTGTACATAGGGGCAGTATTATAGTAGTTATATTCTTGTATATAGGAGCAGTATTATAGTAGTTATATTCTTGTACATAGGAGCAGTATTATAGTAGTTATATTCTTGTACATAGGAGGCAATATTATAGTAGTTATATTCTTGTACATAGGAGCAGTATTATAGTAGTTATATTCTTGTACATAGGGGCAGTATTATAGTAGTTATATTCTTGTATATAGGAGCAGTATTATAGTAGTTATATTCTTGTACATAGGAGCGGTATTATATTAGTTATATTCTTGTACATAGGGGCAGTATTATAGTAGTTATATTCTTGTATATAGGAGTAGTATTATAGTAGTTATATTCTTGTACATAGGGGCAGTATTATAGTAGTTATATTCTTGTACATAGGGGCAGTATTATAGTAGTTATATTCTTGTACATAGGAGCAGTATTATAGTAGTTATATTCTTGTACATAGGAGCAGTATTATAGTTGTTATATTCTTGTACATAGGGGGCAGTATTATAGTAGTTATAGTCTTGTACATAGGAGCAGTATTATAGTAGTTATATTCTTGTACATAGGGGGCAGTATTATAGTAGTTATATTCTTGTACATAGGGGGCAGTATTATAGTAGTTATATTTTTGTACATAGGGGCAGTATTATAGTTCTTATATTCTTGTATATAATGACAGTATTATAGTAGTTATACTCTTGTACATAGGGGCAGTATTACAGTAGTTATATTCTTGTACATAGGGGCAGTATTATAGTAGTTATATTCTTGTACATAGGGTGCAGTATTATAGTAGTTATATTCTTGTACATAGGGAACAGTATTATAGTAGATATATTCTTGTACATATGGAGTAGTATTATAGCAGTTATAGTCTTGTACATTGCGCCAGTATTATAGTAGTTTTATGCCTGTACATAGGGGCAGTATATTAGTTATATTCTTGTATATGGGGGGGCAGTGTTACAGTAGTTATATTCTTGTACATAGGGGCAGTATTATAGTAGTTATATTCTTGTACATAGGGGCAGTATTATAGCAGTTATATTCTTGTACATAGGGGTCAGTATTATAGTAGTTATATTCTTGTACATAGGAGCAGTATTATAGTAGTTATATTCTTGTACATAGGGGTCAGTATTATAGTAGTTATATTCTTGTACATAGGGGCAGTATTATAGTAGTTATATTCTTGTACATAGGGAGCAGTATTATAGTAGTTATATTCTTGTACATAGGGGGCAGTATTATAGTAGTTATATTCTTGTACATAGGAGCAGTATTATAGTAGTTATATTCTTGTACATAGGAGCAGTATTATAGTAGTTATATTCTTGTACATAGGGGCAGTATTATAGTAGTTATATTCTTGTACATAGGGAGCAGTATTATAGTAGTTATATTCTTGTACATAGGGGACAGTATTATAGTAGTTATATTCTTGTACATAGGGGCAGTATTATACTAGTTATATTCTTGTACATAGGAGCAGTATTATAGTAGTTATATTCTTGTACATAGGGGCAGTATTATAGTAGTTATATTCTTGTACATAGGAGCAGTATTATAGTAGTTATATTCTTGTACATAGGGGGCAGTATTATAGTAGTTATATTCTTGTACATAGGAGCAGTATTATAGTTGTTATATTCTTGTACATAGGGGGCAGTATTATAGTAGTTATAGTCTTGTACATAGGAGCAGTATTATAGTAGTTATATTCTTGTACATAGGGGGCAGTATTATAGTAGTTATATTC
The DNA here is from genome assembly GCF_046119375.1 of Phyllobates terribilis. NCBI lineage: Eukaryota > Metazoa > Chordata > Amphibia > Anura > Dendrobatidae > Phyllobates > Phyllobates terribilis. The sequence goes on along the minus strand of NW_027362767.1, from coordinate 50,162,437 downwards.
TTGTACATAGGGGGCAGTATTATAGTAGTTATATTTTTGTACATAGGGGCAGTATTATAGTTCTTATATTCTTGTATATAATGACAGTATTATAGTAGTTATACTCTTGTACATAGGGGCAGTATTACAGTAGTTATATTCTTGTACATAGGGGCAGTATTATAGTAGTTATATTCTTGTACATAGGGTGCAGTATTATAGTAGTTATATTCTTGTACATAGGGAACAGTATTATAGTAGATATATTCTTGTACATATGGAGTAGTATTATAGCAGTTATAGTCTTGTACATTGCGCCAGTATTATAGTAGTTATATGCCTGTACATAGGGGCAGTATATTAGTTATATTCTTGTATATGGGGGGGCAGTGTTACAGTAGTTATATTCTTGTACATAGGGGCAGTATTATAGTAGTTATATTCTTGTACATAGGGGCAGTATTATAGCAGTTATATTCTTGTACATAGGGGTCAGTATTATAGTAGTTATATTCTTGTACATAGGAGCAGTATTATAGTAGTTATATTCTTGTACATAGGGGTCAGTATTATAGTAGTTATATTCTTGTACATAGGGGCAGTATTATAGTAGTTATATTCTTGTACATAGGGAGCAGTATTATAGTAGTTATATTCTTGTACATAGGGGGCAGTATTATAGTAGTTATATTCTTGTACATAGGAGCAGTATTATAGTAGTTATATTCTTGTACATAGGAGCAGTATTATAGTAGTTATATTCTTGTACATAGGAGCAGTATTATAGTAGTTATATTCTTGTACATAGGAGGCAATATTATAGTAGTTATATTCTTGTACATAGGAGCAGTATTATAGTAGTTATATTCTTGTACATAGGGGCAGTATTATAGTAGTTATATTCTTGTATATAGGAGCAGTATTATAGTAGTTATATTCTTGTACATAGGAGCAGTATTATAGTAGTTATATTCTTGTACATAGGAGGCAATATTATAGTAGTTATATTCTTGTACATAGGAGCAGTATTATAGTAGTTATATTCTTGTACATAGGGTTAGTATTATAGTAGTTATATTCTTGTATATAGGAGCAGTATTATAGTAGTTATATTCTTGTACATAGGAGCGGTATTATATTAGTTATATTCTTGTACATAGGGGCAGTATTATAGTAGTTATATTCTTGTATATAGGAGTAGTATTATAGTAGTTATATTCTTGTACATAGGGGCAGTATTATAGTAGTTATATTCTTGTACATAGGGGCAGTATTATAGTAGTTATATTCTTGTACATAGGAGCAGTATTATAGTAGTTATATTCTTGTACATAGGAGCAGTATTATAGTTGTTATATTCTTGTACATAGGGGGCAGTATTATAGTAGTTATAGTCTTGTACATAGGAGCAGTATTATAGTAGTTATATTCTTGTACATAGGGGGCAGTATTATAGTAGTTATATTCTTGTACATAGGGGGCAGTATTATAGTAGTTATATTTTTGTACATAGGGGCAGTATTATAGTTCTTATATTCTTGTATATAATGACAGTATTATAGTAGTTATACTCTTGTACATAGGGGCAGTATTACAGTAGTTATATTCTTGTACATAGGGGCAGTATTATAGTAGTTATATTCTTGTACATAGGGTGCAGTATTATAGTAGTTATATTCTTGTACATAGGGAACAGTATTATAGTAGATATATTCTTGTACATATGGAGTAGTATTATAGCAGTTATAGTCTTGTACATTGCGCCAGTATTATAGTAGTTTTATGCCTGTACATAGGGGCAGTATATTAGTTATATTCTTGTATATGGGGGGGCAGTGTTACAGTAGTTATATTCTTGTACATAGGGGCAGTATTATAGTAGTTATATTCTTGTACATAGGGGCAGTATTATAGCAGTTATATTCTTGTACATAGGGGTCAGTATTATAGTAGTTACAGTCATATGAAAAAGTTTGGGCACCCCTATTAATCTTAAGCTTAATGTTTTATAAAAATTGGTGTTTTTGCAACAGCTATTTCAGTTTGATATATGTAATAACTGTTGGACACAGTAATGTTTCTGCCTTGAAATGAGGTTCATTGTACTAACAGAAAATGTGCAATCTGCATTCAAACAAAATTTGACAGGTGCATAAGTATGGGCACCCTTATCATTTTCTTGTTTTAAATACTCCTGCCTACTTTTTACTGACTTACTAAAGCACTTTTTTTGGTTTTGTAACCTCATTGAGCTTTGAACTTTATAGCCAGGTGTATGCAATCATGAGAAAAGCTACTTAAAGTGGCCACTTGCAAGTTGTTCTCCTGTTTGAATCTCCTCTGAAGAGTGGCATCATGGGCTCCTCAAAACAACTGTCAAATGATCTGAAAACAAAGATTATTCAACATAGTTGTTCAGGGGAAGGATACAAAAAGCTGTCTCAGAGATTTAACCTGTCAGTTTCCACTGTGAGGAACATAGTAAGGAAATGGAAGAACATAGGGACAGTTCTTGTTAAGGCCAGAAGTGGCAGGCCAAGAAAAACATCAGAAAGGTAGAGAAGAAGAATGGTGAGATCAGTCAAGGACAATCCTCAGACCACCTCCAGAGAGCTGCAGCATCAACTTGCTGCAGATGGTGTCACTGTGCATCGGTCAACTATACAACGCACTTTGCACAAGGAGAAGCTGTATGGGAGAGTGATGCGAAAGAAGCCGTTTCTGCAAGCACACCACAAACAGAGTCGGCTGAGGTATGCAAAAGCACATTTGAAGAAGCCTATTTCTTTTTGGAAGAAGGTCCTGTGGACTGATGAAACCAAGATTGAGTTATTTGGTCATACAAAAAGGCGTTATGCATGGTGGCAAAAAAACACAGCATTCCAAGAAAAACACTTGCTACCCACAGTAAAATTTGGTGGAGGTTCCATCATGCTTTGGGGCTGTGTGGTCAATGCCGGCACTGGGAATCTTGATAAAGTTGAGGGACGCATGGATTCCACTCAGTATCAGCAGATTCTTGGCAATAGTGTTCAAGAATCAGTGATAAAGTTGAAGTTACGCAGTGGATGGATCTTTCAGCAAGACAATGATCCAAAACACCGCTCCAAATCTACTCAGGCATTCATGCAGAGGAACAATTACAATGTTCTGGAATGGCCATCCCAGTCCCCAGACCTGAATATCATTGAACATCTGTGGGATCATTTGAAGAGGCTGTCCATGCTCGGCGACCATCAAACTTAACTGAACTGGAATTGTTTTGTAAAGAGGAATGGTCAAAAATACCTTCATCCAGGAGCCAGGAAATCATTAAAAGCTACAGGAAGCGACTAGAGGCTGTTATTTTTGCAAAAGGAGGATCTACTAAATATTAATGCCACTTTTCTGGTGAGGTGCCCATACTTATGCACCTGTCAAATTTTGCTTGAATGCAGATTGCACATTTTCTGTTAGTACAATAAACCTCATTTCAAGGCAGAAACATTACTGTGTCCAACAGTTATTACATATATCAAACTGAAATAGCTGCTGCAAAAACACCAATTTTTATAAAACATTAAGCTTAAGATTAATAGGGGTGCCCAAACTTTTTCATATGACTGTATATTCTTGTACATAGGAGCAGTATTATAGTAGTTATATTCTTGTACATAGGGGTCAGTATTATAGTAGTTATATTCTTGTACATAGGGGCAGTATTATAGTAGTTATATTCTTGTACATAGGGAGCAGTATTATAGTAGTTATATTCTTGTACATAGGGGGCAGTATTATAGTAGTTATATTCTTGTACATAGGAGCAGTATTATAGTAGTTATATTCTTGTACATAGGAGCAGTATTATAGTAGTTATATTCTTGTACATAGGGGCAGTATTATAGTAGTTATATTCTTGTACATAGGGAGCAGTATTATAGTAGTTATATTCTTGTACATAGGGGACAGTATTATAGTAGTTATATTCTTGTACATAGGGGCAGTATTATACTAGTTATATTCTTGTACATAGGAGCAGTATTATAGTAGTTATATTCTTGTACATAGGGGCAGTATTATAGTAGTTATATTCTTGTACATAGAGAGCAGTATTATAGTAGTTATATTCTTGTACATAGGGGGCAGTATTATAGTAGTTATATTCTTGTACATAGGAGCAGTATTATAGTTGTTATATTCTTGTACATAGGGGGCAGTATTATAGTAGTTATAGTCTTGTACATAGGAGCAGTATTATAGTAGTTATATTCTTGTACATAGGGGGCAGTATTATAGTAGTTATATTCTTGTACATAGGGGGCAGTATTATAGTAGTTATATTTTTGTACATAGGGGCAGTATTATAGTTCTTATATTCTTGTATATAATGACAGTATTATAGTAGTTATACTCTTGTACATAGGGGCAGTATTACAGTAGTTATATTCTTGTACATAGGGGCAGTATTATAGTAGTTATATTCTTGTACATAGGGTGCAGTATTATAGTAGTTATATTCTTGTACATAGGGAACAGTATTATAGTAGATATATTCTTGTACATATGGAGTAGTATTATAGCAGTTATAGTCTTGTACATTGCGCCAGTATTATAGTAGTTATATGCCTGTACATAGGGGCAGTATATTAGTTATATTCTTGTATATGGGGGGGCAGTGTTACAGTAGTTATATTCTTGTACATAGGGGCAGTATTATAGTAGTTATATTCTTGTACATAGGGGCAGTATTATAGCAGTTATATTCTTGTACATAGGGGTCAGTATTATAGTAGTTATATTCTTGTACATAGGAGCAGTATTATAGTAGTTATATTCTTGTACATAGGGGTCAGTATTATAGTAGTTATATTCTTGTACATAGGGGCAGTATTATAGTAGTTATATTCTTGTACATAGGGAGCAGTATTATAGTAGTTATATTCTTGTACATAGGGGGCAGTATTATAGTAGTTATATTCTTGTACATAGGAGCAGTATTATAGTAGTTATATTCTTGTACATAGGAGCAGTATTATAGTAGTTATATTCTTGTACATAGGGACAGTATTATAGTAGTTATATTCTTGTACATAGGGAGCAGTATTATAGTAGTTATATTCTTGTACATAGGGGACAGTATTATAGTAGTTATATTCTTGTACATAGGGGCAGTATTATACTAGTTATATTCTTGTACATAGGAGCAGTATTATAGTAGTTATATTCTTGTACATAGGAGCAGTATTATAGTAGTTATATTCTTGTACATAGGAGCAGTATTATAGTAGTTATATTCTTGTACATAGGAGGCAATATTATAGTAGTTATATTCTTGTACATAGGAGCAGTATTATAGTAGTTATATTCTTGTACATAGGAGCAGTAGTATAGTAGTTATATTCTTGTACATAGGGGCAGTAGTATAGTAGTTATATTCTTGTACATAGGGGCAGTATTATAGTAGTTATATTCTTGCACATAGGGGGCAGTATTATAGTAGTTATATTCTTGTACATAGGGAGCAGTATTATAGTAGTTATATTCTTGTACATAGGAGCAGTATTATAGTAGTTACATTCTTGTGTATAGGAGCAGTATTATAGTAGTTATATTCTTGTACATAGGGGCAGTATTATAGTAGTTATATTCTTGCACATAGGGGGCAGTATTATAGTAGTTATATTCTTGTACATAGGGAGCAGTATTATAGTAGTTATATTCTTGTACATAGGAGCAGTATTATAGTAGTTATATTCTTGTACATAGGAGCAGTATTATAGTAGTTATATTCTTGTACATAGGAGGCAATATTATAGTAGTTATATTCTTGTACATAGGAGCAGTATTATAGTAGTTATATTCTTGTACATAGGGGCAGTATTATAGTAGTTATATTCTTGTATATAGGAGCAGTATTATAGTAGTTATATTCTTGTACATAGGAGCGGTATTATAGTAGTTATATTCTTGTACATAGGGGCAGTATTATAGTAGTTATATTCTTGTATATAGGAGTAGTATTATAGTAGTTATATTCTTGTACATAGGGGCAGTATTATAGTAGTTATATTCTTGTACATAGGGGCAGTATTATAGTAGTTATATTCTTGTACATAGGAGCAGTATTATAGTAGTTATATTCTTGTACATAGGAGCAGTATTATAGTTGTTATATTCTTGTACATAGGGGGCAGTATTATAGTAGTTATATTCTTGTACATAGGAGCAGTATTATAGTAGTTATATTCTTGTACATAGGGGCAGTATTATAGTAGTTATATTCTTGTACATAGGGAGCAGTATTATAGTAGTTATATTCTTGTACATAGAGGACAGTATTATAGTAGTTATATTCTTGTACATAGGGGCAGTATTATACTAGTTATATTCTTGTACATAGGAGCAGTATTATAGTAGTTATATTCTTGTACATAGGAGCAGTATTATAGTAGTTATATTCTTGTACATAGGAGCAGTATTATAGTAGTTATATTCTTGTACATAGGAGGCAATATTATAGTAGTTATATTCTTGTACATAGGAGCAGTATTATAGTAGTTATATTCTTGTACATAGGGGCAGTATTATAGTAGTTATATTCTTGTATATAGGAGCAGTATTATAGTAGTTATATTCTTGTACATAGGAGCAGTATTATAGTAGTTATATTCTTGTACATAGGAGGCAATATTATAGTAGTTATATTCTTGTACATAGGAGCAGTATTATAGTAGTTATATTCTTGTACATAGGGGCAGTATTATAGTAGTTATATTCATGTATATAGGAGCAGTATTATAGTAGTTATATTCTTGTACATAGGAGCGGTATTATATTAGTTATATTCTTGTACATAGGGGCAGTATTATAGTAGTTATATTCTTGTATATAGGAGTAGTATTATAGTAGTTATATTCTTGTACATAGGGGCAGTATTATAGTAGTTATATTCTTGTACATAGGGGCAGTATTATAGTAGTTATATTCTTGTACATAGGAGCAGTATTATAGTAGTTATATTCTTGTACATAGGAGCAGTATTATAGTTGTTATATTCTTGTACATAGGGGGCAGTATTATAGTAGTTATAGTCTTGTACATAGGAGCAGTATTATAGTAGTTATATTCTTGTACATAGGGGGCAGTATTATAGTAGTTATATTCTTGTACATAGGGGGCAGTATTATAGTAGTTATATTTTTGTACATAGGGGCAGTATTATAGTTCTTATATTCTTGTATATAATGACAGTATTATAGTAGTTATACTCTTGTACATAGGGGCAGTATTACAGTAGTTATATTCTTGTACATAGGGGCAGTATTATAGTAGTTATATTCTTGTACATAGGGTGCAGTATTATAGTAGTTATATTCTTGTACATAGGGAACAGTATTATAGTAGATATATTCTTGTACATATGGAGTAGTATTATAGCAGTTATAGTCTTGTACATTGCGCCAGTATTATAGTAGTTATATGCCTGTACATAGGGGCAGTATATTAGTTATATTCTTGTATATGGGGGGGCAGTGTTACAGTAGTTATATTCTTGTACATAGGGGCAGTATTATAGTAGTTATATTCTTGTACATAGGGGCAGTATTATAGCAGTTATATTCTTGTACATAGGGGTCAGTATTATAGTAGTTATATTCTTGTACATAGGAGCAGTATTATAGTAGTTATATTCTTGTACATAGGGGTCAGTATTATAGTAGTTATATTCTTGTACATAGGGGCAGTATTATAGTAGTTATATTCTTGTACATAGGGAGCAGTATTATAGTAGTTATATTCTTGTACATAGGGGGCAGTATTATAGTAGTTATATTCTTGTACATAGGAGCAGTATTATAGTAGTTATATTCTTGTACATAGGAGCAGTATTATAGTAGTTATATTCTTGTACATAGGGGCAGTATTATAGTAGTTATATTCTTGTACATAGGGAGCAGTATTATAGTAGTTATATTCTTGTACATAGGGGACAGTATTATAGTAGTTATATTCTTGTACATAGGGGCAGTATTATACTAGTTATATTCTTGTACATAGGAGCAGTATTATAGTAGTTATATTCTTGTACATAGGAGCAGTATTATAGTAGTTATATTCTTGTACATAGGAGCAGTATTATAGTAGTTATATTCTTGTACATAGGAGGCAATATTATAGTAGTTATATTCTTGTACATAGGAGCAGTATTATAGTAGTTATATTCTTGTACATAGGGGCAGTATTATAGTAGTTATATTCTTGTATATAGGAGCAGTATTATAGTAGTTATATTCTTGTACATAGGAGCAGTATTATAGTAGTTATATTCTTGTACATAGGAGGCAATATTATAGTAGTTATATTCTTGTACATAGGAGCAGTATTATAGTAGTTATATTCTTGTACATAGGGGCAGTATTATAGTAGTTATATTCTTGTATATAGGAGCAGTATTATAGTAGTTATATTCTTGTACATAGGAGCGGTATTATATTAGTTATATTCTTGTACATAGGGGCAGTATTATAGTAGTTATATTCTTGTATATAGGAGTAGTATTATAGTAGTTATATTCTTGTACATAGGGGCAGTATTATAGTAGTTATATTCTTGTACATAGGGGCAGTATTATAGTAGTTATATTCTTGTACATAGGAGCAGTATTATAGTAGTTATATTCTTGTACATAGGAGCAGTATTATAGTTGTTATATTCTTGTACATAGGGGGCAGTATTATAGTAGTTATAGTCTTGTACATAGGAGCAGTATTATAGTAGTTATATTCTTGTACATAGGGGGCAGTATTATAGTAGTTATATTCTTGTACATAGGGGGCAGTATTATAGTAGTTATATTTTTGTACATAGGGGCAGTATTATAGTTCTTATATTCTTGTATATAATGACAGTATTATAGTAGTTATACTCTTGTACATAGGGGCAGTATTACAGTAGTTATATTCTTGTACATAGGGGCAGTATTATAGTAGTTATATTCTTGTACATAGGGTGCAGTATTATAGTAGTTATATTCTTGTACATAGGGAACAGTATTATAGTAGATATATTCTTGTACATATGGAGTAGTATTATAGCAGTTATAGTCTTGTACATTGCGCCAGTATTATAGTAGTTTTATGCCTGTACATAGGGGCAGTATATTAGTTATATTCTTGTATATGAGGGGGCAGTGTTACAGTAGTTATATTCTTGTACATAGGGGCAGTATTATAGTAGTTATATTCTTGTACATAGGGGCAGTATTATAGCAGTTATATTCTTGTACATAGGGGTCAGTATTATAGTAGTTATATTCTTGTACATAGGAGCAGTATTATAGTAGTTATATTCTTGTACATAGGGGTCAGTATTATAGTAGTTATATTCTTGTACATAGGGGCAGTATTATAGTAGTTATATTCTTGTACATAGGGAGCAGTATTATAGTAGTTATATTCTTGTACATAGGGGGCAGTATTATAGTAGTTATATTCTTGTACATAGGAGCAGTATTATAGTAGTTATATTCTTGTACATAGGAGCAGTATTATAGTAGTTATATTCTTGTACATAGGGGCAGTATTATAGTAGTTATATTCTTGTACATAGGGAGCAGTATTATAGTAGTTATATTCTTGTACATAGGGGACAGTATTATAGTAGTTATATTCTTGTACATAGGGGCAGTATTATACTAGTTATATTCTTGTACATAGGAGCAGTATTATAGTAGTTATATTCTTGTACATAGGGGCAGTATTATAGTAGTTATATTCTTGTACATAGAGAGCAGTATTATAGTAGTTATATTCTTGTACATAGGGGACAGTATTATAGTAGTTATATTCTTGTACATAGGAGCAGTATTATAGTTGTTATATTCTTGTACATAGGGGGCAGTATTATAGTAGTTATAGTCTTGTACATAGGAGCAGTATTATAGTAGTTATATTCTTGTACATAGGGGGCAGTATTATAGTAGTTATATTCTTGTACATAGGGGGCAGTATTATAGTAGTTATATTTTTGTACATAGGGGCAGTATTATAGTTCTTATATTCTTGTATATAATGACAGTATTATAGTAGTTATACTCTTGTACATAGGGGCAGTATTACAGTAGTTATATTCTTGTACATAGGGGCAGTATTATAGTAGTTATATTCTTGTACATAGGGTGCAGTATTATAGTAGTTATATTCTTGTACATAGGGAACAGTATTATAGTAGATATATTCTTGTACATATGGAGTAGTATTATAGCAGTTATAGTCTTGTACATTGCGCCAGTATTATAGTAGTTATATGCCTGTACATAGGGGCAGTATATTAGTTATATTCTTGTATATGGGGGGGCAGTGTTACAGTAGTTATATTCTTGTACATAGGGGCAGTATTATAGTAGTTATATTCTTGTACATAGGGGCAGTATTATAGCAGTTATATTCTTGTACATAGGGGTCAGTATTATAGTAGTTATATTCTTGTACATAGGAGCAGTATTATAGTAGTTATATTCTTGTACATAGGGGTCAGTATTATAGTAGTTATATTCTTGTACATAGGGGCAGTATTATAGTAGTTATATTCTTGTACATAGGGAGCAGTATTATAGTAGTTATATTCTTGTACATAGGGGGCAGTATTATAGTAGTTATATTCTTGTACATAGGAGCAGTATTATAGTAGTTATATTCTTGTACATAGGAGCAGTATTATAGTAGTTATATTCTTGTACATAGGGGCAGTATTATAGTAGTTATATTCTTGTACATAGGGAGCAGTATTATAGTAGTTATATTCTTGTACATAGGGGACAGTATTATAGTAGTTATATTCTTGTACATAGGGGCAGTATTATACTAGTTATATTCTTGTACATAGGAGCAGTATTATAGTAGTTATATTCTTGTACATAGGAGCAGTATTATAGTAGTTATATTCTTGTACATAGGAGCAGTATTATAGTAGTTATATTCTTGTACATAGGAGGCAATATTATAGTAGTTATATTCTTGTACATAGGAGCAGTATTATAGTAGTTATATTCTTGTACATAGGAGCAGTAGTATAGTAGTTATATTCTTGTACATAGGGGCAGTAGTATAGTAGTTATATTCTTGTACATAGGGGCAGTATTATAGTAGTTATATTCTTGCACATAGGGGGCAGTATTATAGTAGTTATATTCTTGTACATAGGGAGCAGTATTATAGTAGTTATATTCTTGTACATAGGAGCAGTATTATAGTAGTTACATTCTTGTGTATAGGAGCAGTATTATAGTAGTTATATTCTTGTACATAGGGGCAGTATTATAGTAGTTATATTCTTGCACATAGGGGGCAGTATTATAGTAGTTATATTGTTGTACATAGGGGCAGTATTACAGTAGTTATATTCTTGTACATAGGGGCAGTATTATAGTAGTTATATTCTTGTACATAGGGTGCAGTATTATAGTAGTTATATTCTTGTACATAGGGAACAGTATTATAGTAGATATATTCTTGTACATATGGAGTAGTATTATAGCAGTTATAGTCTTGTACATTGCGCCAGTATTATAGTAGTTTTATGCCTGTACATAGGGGCAGTATATTAGTTATATTCTTGTATATGGGGGGGCAGTGTTACAGTAGTTATATTCTTGTACATAGGGGCAGTATTATAGTAGTTATATTCTTGTACATAGGGGCAGTATTATAGCAGTTATATTCTTGTACATAGGGGTCAGTATTATAGTAGTTATATTCTTGTACATAGGAGCAGTATTATAGTAGTTATATTCTTGTACATAGGGGTCAGTATTATAGTAGTTATATTCTTGTACATAGGGGCAGTATTATAGTAGTTATATTCTTGTACATAGGGAGCAGTATTATAGTAGTTATATTCTTGTACATAGGGGGCAGTATTATAGTAGTTATATTCTTGTACATAGGAGCAGTATTATAGTAGTTATATTCTTGTACATAGGAGCAGTATTATAGTAGTTATATTCTTGTACATAGGGGCAGTATTATAGTAGTTATATTCTTGTACATAGGGAGCAGTATTATAGTAGTTATATTCTTGTACATAGGGGACAGTATTATAGTAGTTATATTCTTGTACATAGGGGCAGTATTATACTAGTTATATTCTTGTACATAGGAGCAGTATTATAGTAGTTATATTCTTGTACATAGGGGCAGTATTATAGTAGTTATATTCTTGTACATAGAGAGCAGTATTATAGTAGTTATATTCTTGTACATAGGGGGCAGTATTATAGTAGTTATATTCTTGTACATAGGAGCAGTATTATAGTTGTTATATTCTTGTACATAGGGGGCAGTATTATAGTAGTTATAGTCTTGTACATAGGAGCAGTATTATAGTAGTTATATTCTTGTACATAGGGGGCAGTATTATAGTAGTTATATTCTTGTACATAGGGGGCAGTATTATAGTAGTTATATTTTTGTACATAGGGGCAGTATTATAGTTCTTATATTCTTGTATATAATGACAGTATTATAGTAGTTATACTCTTGTACATAGGGGCAGTATTACAGTAGTTATATTCTTGTACATAGGGGCAGTATTATAGTAGTTATATTCTTGTACATAGGGTGCAGTATTATAGTAGTTATATTCTTGTACATAGGGAACAGTATTATAGTAGATATATTCTTGTACATATGGAGTAGTATTATAGCAGTTATAGTCTTGTACATTGCGCCAGTATTATAGTAGTTATATGCCTGTACATAGGGGCAGTATATTAGTTATATTCTTGTATATGGGGGGGCAGTGTTACAGTAGTTATATTCTTGTACATAGGGGCAGTATTATAGTAGTTATATTCTTGTACATAGGGGCAGTATTATAGCAGTTATATTCTTGTACATAGGGGTCAGTATTATAGTAGTTATATTCTTGTACATAGGAGCAGTATTATAGTAGTTATATTCTTGTACATAGGGGTCAGTATTATAGTAGTTATATTCTTGTACATAGGGGCAGTATTATAGTAGTTATATTCTTGTACATAGGGAGCAGTATTATAGTAGTTATATTCTTGTACATAGGGGGCAGTATTATAGTAGTTATATTCTTGTACATAGGAGCAGTATTATAGTAGTTATATTCTTGTACATAGGAGCAGTATTATAGTAGTTATATTCTTGTACATAGGGGCAGTATTATAGTAGTTATATTCTTGTACATAGGGAGCAGTATTATAGTAGTTATATTCTTGTACATAGGGGACAGTATTATAGTAGTTATATTCTTGTACATAGGGGCAGTATTATACTAGTTATATTCTTGTACATAGGAGCAGTATTATAGTAGTTATATTCTTGTACATAGGAGCAGTATTATAGTAGTTATATTCTTGTACATAGGAGCAGTATTATAGTAGTTATATTCTTGTACATAGGAGGCAATATTATAGTAGTTATATTCTTGTACATAGGAGCAGTATTATAGTAGTTATATTCTTGTACATAGGAGCAGTAGTATAGTAGTTATATTCTTGTACATAGGGGCAGTAGTATAGTAGTTATATTCTTGTACATAGGGGCAGTATTATAGTAGTTATATTCTTGCACATAGGGGGCAGTATTATAGTAGTTATATTCTTGTACATAGGGAGCAGTATTATAGTAGTTATATTCTTGTACATAGGAGCAGTATTATAGTAGTTACATTCTTGTGTATAGGAGCAGTATTATAGTAGTTATATTCTTGTACATAGGGGCAGTATTATAGTAGTTATATTCTTGCACATAGGGGGCAGTATTATAGTAGTTATATTCTTGTACATAGGGAGCAGTATTATAGTAGTTATATTCTTGTACATAGGAGCAGTATTATAGTAGTTATATTCTTGTACATAGGAGCAGTATTATAGTAGTTATATTCTTGTACATAGGAGGCAATATTATAGTAGTTATATTCTTGTACATAGGAGCAGTATTATAGTAGTTATATTCTTGTACATAGGGGCAGTATTATAGTAGTTATATTCTTGTATATAGGAGCAGTATTATAGTAGTTATATTCTTGTACATAGGAGCGGTATTATAGTAGTTATATTCTTGTACATAGGGGCAGTATTATAGTAGTTATATTCTTGTATATAGGAGTAGTATTATAGTAGTTATATTCTTGTACATAGGGGCAGTATTATAGTAGTTATATTCTTGTACATAGGGGCAGTATTATAGTAGTTATATTCTTGTACATAGGAGCAGTATTATAGTAGTTATATTCTTGTACATAGGAGCAGTATTATAGTTGTTATATTCTTGTACATAGGGGGCAGTATTATAGTAGTTATAGTCTTGTACATAGGAGCAGTATTATAGTAGTTATATTCTTGTACATAGGGGGCAGTATTATAGTAGTTATATTCTTGTACATAGGGGGCAGTATTATAGTAGTTATATTTTTGTACATAGGGGCAGTATTATAGTTCTTATATTCTTGTATATAATGACAGTATTATAGTAGTTATACTCTTGTACATAGGGGCAGTATTACAGTAGTTATATTCTTGTACATAGGGGCAGTATTATAGTAGTTATATTCTTGTACATAGGGTGCAGTATTATAGTAGTTATATTCTTGTACATAGGGAACAGTATTATAGTAGATATATTCTTGTACATATGGAGTAGTATTATAGCAGTTATAGTCTTGTACATTGCGCCAGTATTATAGTAGTTATATGCCTGTACATAGGGGCAGTATATTAGTTATATTCTTGTATATGGGGGGGCAGTGTTACAGTAGTTATATTCTTGTACATAGGGGCAGTATTATAGTAGTTATATTCTTGTACATAGGGGCAGTATTATAGCAGTTATATTCTTGTACATAGGGGTCAGTATTATAGTAGTTATATTCTTGTACATAGGAGCAGTATTATAGTAGTTATATTCTTGTACATAGGGGTCAGTATTATAGTAGTTATATTCTTGTACATAGGGGCAGTATTATAGTAGTTATATTCTTGTACATAGGGAGCAGTATTATAGTAGTTATATTCTTGTACATAGGGGGCAGTATTATAGTAGTTATATTCTTGTACATAGGAGCAGTATTATAGTAGTTATATTCTTGTACATAGGAGCAGTATTATAGTAGTTATATTCTTGTACATAGGGGCAGTATTATAGTAGTTATATTCTTGTACATAGGGAGCAGTATTATAGTAGTTATATTCTTGTACATAGGGGACAGTATTATAGTAGTTATATTCTTGTACATAGGGGCAGTATTATACTAGTTATATTCTTGTACATAGGAGCAGTATTATAGTAGTTATATTCTTGTACATAGGAGCAGTATTATAGTAGTTATATTCTTGTACATAGGAGCAGTATTATAGTAGTTATATTCTTGTACATAGGAGGCAATATTATAGTAGTTATATTCTTGTACATAGGAGCAGTATTATAGTAGTTATATTCTTGTACATAGGGGCAGTATTATAGTAGTTATATTCTTGTATATAGGAGCAGTATTATAGTAGTTATATTCTTGTACATAGGAGCAGTATTATAGTAGTTATATTCTTGTACATAGGAGGCAATATTATAGTAGTTATATTCTTGTACATAGGAGCAGTATTATAGTAGTTATATTCTTGTACATAGGGGCAGTATTATAGTAGTTATATTCTTGTATATAGGAGCAGTATTATAGTAGTTATATTCTTGTACATAGGAGCGGTATTATATTAGTTATATTCTTGTACATAGGGGCAGTATTATAGTAGTTATATTCTTGTATATAGGAGTAGTATTATAGTAGTTATATTCTTGTACATAGGGGCAGTATTATAGTAGTTATATTCTTGTACATAGGGGCAGTATTATAGTAGTTATATTCTTGTACATAGGAGCAGTATTATAGTAGTTATATTCTTGTACATAGGAGCAGTATTATAGTTGTTATATTCTTGTACATAGGGGGCAGTATTATAGTAGTTATAGTCTTGTACATAGGAGCAGTATTATAGTAGTTATATTCTTGTACATAGGGGGCAGTATTATAGTAGTTATATTCTTGTACATAGGGGGCAGTATTATAGTAGTTATATTTTTGTACATAGGGGCAGTATTATAGTTCTTATATTCTTGTATATAATGACAGTATTATAGTAGTTATACTCTTGTACATAGGGGCAGTATTACAGTAGTTATATTCTTGTACATAGGGGCAGTATTATAGTAGTTATATTCTTGTACATAGGGTGCAGTATTATAGTAGTTATATTCTTGTACATAGGGAACAGTATTATAGTAGATATATTCTTGTACATATGGAGTAGTATTATAGCAGTTATAGTCTTGTACATTGCGCCAGTATTATAGTAGTTTTATGCCTGTACATAGGGGCAGTATATTAGTTATATTCTTGTATATGGGGGGGCAGTGTTACAGTAGTTATATTCTTGTACATAGGGGCAGTATTATAGTAGTTATATTCTTGTACATAGGGGCAGTATTATAGCAGTTATATTCTTGTACATAGGGGTCAGTATTATAGTAGTTATATTCTTGTACATAGGAGCAGTATTATAGTAGTTATATTCTTGTACATAGGGGTCAGTATTATAGTAGTTATATTCTTGTACATAGGGGCAGTATTATAGTAGTTATATTCTTGTACATAGGGAGCAGTATTATAGTAGTTATATTCTTGTACATAGGGGGCAGTATTATAGTAGTTATATTCTTGTACATAGGAGCAGTATTATAGTAGTTATATTCTTGTACATAGGAGCAGTATTATAGTAGTTATATTCTTGTACATAGGGGCAGTATTATAGTAGTTATATTCTTGTACATAGGGAGCAGTATTATAGTAGTTATATTCTTGTACATAGGGGACAGTATTATAGTAGTTATATTCTTGTACATAGGGGCAGTATTATACTAGTTATATTCTTGTACATAGGAGCAGTATTATAGTAGTTATATTCTTGTACATAGGGGCAGTATTATAGTAGTTATATTCTTGTACATAGGAGCAGTATTATAGTAGTTATATTCTTGTACATAGGGGGCAGTATTATAGTAGTTATATTCTTGTACATAGGAGCAGTATTATAGTTGTTATATTCTTGTACATAGGGGGCAGTATTATAGTAGTTATAGTCTTGTACATAGGAGCAGTATTATAGTAGTTATATTCTTGTACATAGGGGGCAGTATTATAGTAGTTATATTCTTGTACATAGGGGGCAGTATTATAGTAGTTATATTTTTGTACATAGGGGCAGTATTATAGTTCTTATATTCTTGTATATAATGACAGTATTATAGTAGTTATACTCTTGTACATAGGGGCAGTATTACAGTAGTTATATTCTTGTACATAGGGGCAGTATTATAGTAGTTATATTCTTGTACATAGGGTGCAGTATTATAGTAGTTATATTCTTGTACATAGGGAACAGTATTATAGTAGATATATTCTTGTACATATGGAGTAGTATTATAGCAGTTATAGTCTTGTACATTGCGCCAGTATTATAGTAGTTATATGCCTGTACATAGGGGCAGTATATTAGTTATATTCTTGTATATGGGGGGGCAGTGTTACAGTAGTTATATTCTTGTACATAGGGGCAGTATTATAGTAGTTATATTCTTGTACATAGGGGCAGTATTATAGCAGTTATATTCTTGTACATAGGGGTCAGTATTATAGTAGTTATATTCTTGTACATAGGAGCAGTATTATAGTAGTTATATTCTTGTACATAGGGGTCAGTATTATAGTAGTTATATTCTTGTACATAGGGGCAGTATTATAGTAGTTATATTCTTGTACATAGGGAGCAGTATTATAGTAGTTATATTCTTGTACATAGGGGGCAGTATTATAGTAGTTATATTCTTGTACATAGGAGCAGTATTATAGTAGTTATATTCTTGTACATAGGAGCAGTATTATAGTAGTTATATTCTTGTACATAGGGGCAGTATTATAGTAGTTATATTCTTGTACATAGGGAGCAGTATTATAGTAGTTATATTCTTGTACATAGGGGACAGTATTATAGTAGTTATATTCTTGTACATAGGGGCAGTATTATACTAGTTATATTCTTGTACATAGGAGCAGTATTATAGTAGTTATATTCTTGTACATAGGAGCAGTATTATAGTAGTTATATTCTTGTACATAGGAGCAGTATTATAGTAGTTATATTCTTGTACATAGGAGGCAATATTATAGTAGTTATATTCTTGTACATAGGAGCAGTATTATAGTAGTTATATTCTTGTACATAGGGGCAGTATTATAGTAGTTATATTCTTGTATATAGGAGCAGTATTATAGTAGTTATATTCTTGTACATAGGAGCAGTATTATAGTAGTTATATTCTTGTACATAGGAGGCAATATTATAGTAGTTATATTCTTGTACATAGGAGCAGTATTATAGTAGTTATATTCTTGTACATAGGGGCAGTATTATAGTAGTTATATTCATGTATATAGGAGCAGTATTATAGTAGTTATATTCTTGTACATAGGAGCGGTATTATATTAGTTATATTCTTGTACATAGGGGCAGTATTATAGTAGTTATATTCTTGTATATAGGAGTAGTATTATAGTAGTTATATTCTTGTACATAGGGGCAGTATTATAGTAGTTATATTCTTGTACATAGGGGCAGTATTATAGTAGTTATATTCTTGTACATAGGAGCAGTATTATAGTAGTTATATTCTTGTACATAGGAGCAGTATTATAGTTGTTATATTCTTGTACATAGGGGGCAGTATTATAGTAGTTATAGTCTTGTACATAGGAGCAGTATTATAGTAGTTATATTCTTGTACATAGGGGGCAGTATTATAGTAGTTATATTCTTGTACATAGGGGGCAGTATTATAGTAGTTATATTTTTGTACATAGGGGCAGTATTATAGTTCTTATATTCTTGTATATAATGACAGTATTATAGTAGTTATACTCTTGTACATAGGGGCAGTATTACAGTAGTTATATTCTTGTACATAGGGGCAGTATTATAGTAGTTATATTCTTGTACATAGGGTGCAGTATTATAGTAGTTATATTCTTGTACATAGGGAACAGTATTATAGTAGATATATTCTTGTACATATGGAGTAGTATTATAGCAGTTATAGTCTTGTACATTGCGCCAGTATTATAGTAGTTTTATGCCTGTACATAGGGGCAGTATATTAGTTATATTCTTGTATATGGGGGGGCAGTGTTACAGTAGTTATATTCTTGTACATAGGGGCAGTATTATAGTAGTTATATTCTTGTACATAGGGGCAGTATTATAGCAGTTATATTCTTGTACATAGGGGTCAGTATTATAGTAGTTATATTCTTGTACATAGGAGCAGTATTATAGTAGTTATATTCTTGTACATAGGGGTCAGTATTATAGTAGTTATATTCTTGTACATAGGGGCAGTATTATAGTAGTTATATTCTTGTACATAGGGAGCAGTATTATAGTAGTTATATTCTTGTACATAGGGGGCAGTATTATAGTAGTTATATTCTTGTACATAGGAGCAGTATTATAGTAGTTATATTCTTGTACATAGGAGCAGTATTATAGTAGTTATATTCTTGTACATAGGGGCAGTATTATAGTAGTTATATTCTTGTACATAGGGAGCAGTATTATAGTAGTTATATTCTTGTACATAGGGGACAGTATTATAGTAGTTATATTCTTGTACATAGGGGCAGTATTATACTAGTTATATTCTTGTACATAGGAGCAGTATTATAGTAGTTATATTCTTGTACATAGGGGCAGTATTATAGTAGTTATATTCTTGTACATAGAGAGCAGTATTATAGTAGTTATATTCTTGTACATAGGGGGCAGTATTATAGTAGTTATATTCTTGTACATAGGAGCAGTATTATAGTAGTTATATTCTTGTACATAGGGGCAGTATTATAGTAGTTATATTCTTGTACATAGGGGCAGTATTATAGTAGTTATATTCTTGTACATAGGGGGCAGTATTATAGTAGTTATATTCTTGTACATAGGGGCAGTATTATAGTAGTTATATTCTTGTACATAGGGGCAGTATTATAGTAGTTATATTCTTGTACATAGGGGCAATATTATAGCAGTTATATTCTTGTACATAGGGGGCAGTATTATAGTAGTTATATTCTTGTACATAGGGGCAGTATTATAGTAGTTATATTCTTGTACATAGGGGCAGTATTATAGCAGTTATATTCTTGTACATAGGGGGCAGTATTATAGTAGTTATATTCTTGTACATAGGGGGCAGTATTATAGTAGTTATATTCTTGACATAGAGGGCAGTATTATAGTAGTTATATTCTTGTACATAGGGGCAGTATTATAGCAGTTATATTCTTGTACATAGGGGGCAGTATTATAGTAGTTATATTCTTGCACATAGGGGGCAGTATTATAGTAGTTATATTCTTGTGTATTATAGTACAGTACAGACCAAAAGTTTGGACACACCTTCTCATTTAAAGATTTTTCTGTATTTTCATGACTATGAAAATTGTACATTCACACTGAAGGCATCGAAACTATGAATTAACACATGTGGAATTATATACTTAACAAAAAAGTGTGAAACAACTGAAAATATGTCTTATATTCTAGGTTCTTCAAAGTAGCCACCTTTTGCTTTGATGACTGCTTTGCACACTCTTGGCATTCTCTTGATGAGCTTCAAGAGGTAGTCACCGGAAATGGTCTTCCAACAATCTTGAAGGAGTTCCCAGAGATGCTTAGCACTTGTTGGCCCTTTTGCCTTCATTCTGCGGTCCAGCTCACCCCAAACCATCTCGATTGGGTTCAGGTCTGGTGACTGTGGAGGCCAGGTCATCTGGCGTAGCACCCCATCACTCTCCTCCTTGGTCAAATAGCCCTTACACAGCCTGGAGGTGTGTTTGGGGTCATTGTCCTGTTGAAAAATAAATGATGGTCCAACTAAACGCAAACCGGATGGAATAGCATGCCGCTGCAAGATGCTGTGGTAGCCATGCTGGTTCAGTATCCCCTACAGTGTCACCAGCAAAGCACCCCCACACCATCACACCTCCTCCTCCATGCTTCACGGTGGGAACCAGGCATGTAGAGTCCATCCATTCACCTTTTCTGCGTTGCACAAAGACACGGTGGTTGGAACCAAAGATCTCAAATTTGGACTCATTAGACCAAAGCACAGATTTCCACTGGTCTAATGTCCATTCCCTGTGTTCTTTAGCCCAAGCAAGTCTCTTCTGCTGTTGCCTGTCCTTAGCAGTGGTTTCCTAGCAGCTATTTTACCATGAAGGCCTGCTGCACAAAGTCTCCTCTTAACAGTTGTTGTAGAGATGTGTCTGCTGCTAGAACTCTGTGTGGCATTGACCTGGTCTCTAATCTGAGCTGCTGTTAACCTGCGATTTCTGAGGCTGGTGACTCGGGTAAACTTATCCTCAGAAGCAGAGGTGACTCTTGGTCTTCCTTTCCTGGGGCGGTCCTCATGTGAGCCAGTTTCTTTGTAGCGCTTGATGGTTTTTGCAACTGCACTTGGGGACACTTTCAAAGTTTTCCCAATTTTTCGGGCTGACTGACCTTTATTTCTTAAAGAAATGATGGCCACTCGTTTTTCTTTACTTAGCTGCTGTTTTCTTGCCATAATACAAATTCTAACAGTCTATTCAGTAGGACTATCAGCTGTGTATCCACCTGACTTCTGCACAACACAACTGATGGTCCCAACCCCATTTATAAGGCAAGAAATCCCACTTGTTAAACCTGACAGGGCACACCTGTGAAGTGAAAACCATTTCCGGTGACTAGCTCTTGAAGCTCATCAAGAGAATGCCAAGAGTGTGCAAAGCAGTCATCAAAGCAAAAGGTGGCTACTTTGAAGAACCTAGAATATAAGACATATTTTCAGTTGTTTCACACTTTTTTGTTAAGTATATAATTCCACATGTGTTAATTCATAGTTTTGATGCCTTCAGTGTGAATGTACAATTTTCATAGTCAAGAAAATACAGAAAAATCTTTAAATGAGAAGGTGTGTCCAAACTTTTGGTCTGTACTGCAGTTATATACTTATGCATAGGGGGCCATGAACCTTATACATCAAAGCTTTACCAGAGTAAAATTTTCATTGTTGTCAATATGAACCTTTCAAATGTCAGCTCTGAATTTGTAATATGCAGTAAAACACTAAAAGATGGACATTTTATCATGGAGGTGTTAATTTGATTGTCTCATCTACTTTGAAATCCATAAAGCACAAATCCAAGATTATAACTCTCTTTACAGCGGCTCCAGGAGGCCGTCAGCTGCAAGATTCTACATATCCGCTGCTGGAAAGTGCTTCTCCGGGATGTACAAATAGCACTTTAGGTACCGTGTAATGGTTTGATGTAATAAAAGCTCAGCCTGCCTGGTGCTCAGGAGAGCGGTGGACTCATCTGCATCTCCCGGGAGCAACCGGATAAATATTGTGGCTTAAAGGGATGAGATAAATGAGAGAACACTGCCCCTGGTGGCCAATTCTTACGTTATTGCAGAACATCTCATAATATGATTTTAGTATTGTTGTATTTTTATTAAATAGGATCATTTGTCAAACAGACTTTTACATGTTAGGAAAAAGAAAGTGTGAAAAATTGTCTTGTGACTTTTCTATTATTCAGCAGCGCAGATCTTCCAGGTTTGCATTTTATGTATTGTAGCTACTATAAAGCGGAATAATCATAGAAAATGGCAGAGGCTGCATCCGGTTACCTCCACTCATCCGATCTAATAATAACATGCACAGGGTGAACCAATATTCAGGAAAATGCTGCAAACCCACAGCTATGTATATCTCTCATCGATGGCAATTCTTGTGGATGCATCTGAAATGTCATGAATATTACTTTAGCCACCCTTGCCCATGTCCGGTGCGGCATCTTGGCTCATGATATCATTGATGCGGGTGCTTGGTGTTACGATATCCCATTCTTTGCTTCTTTAGCATTGCACCATGTAGGACAACAATGGTAGACCTTAGTATGACGGTCAGCATTATATAGTAGCTTCTGCTTCTTTAGATTGGCTGCTATATACAATCACAAGCACAACACGAGTCATCAGTGATTGGTGAGCGGACATTGAGGGGCCCATGGAGATCTGAATCGCATCTGTTAAATTGTAGGTCATGTTCTGATGGCACATTTCCTTTAAAGGTGGGTACTAGTCTGCAGTCATTTTATGTGACTGCAGACTTGTTGAACCTCTCAGCGCACAGTGTGTTCACGCTGTCAGGATTTTCCAGTGCAGACAATGGGTGGTAGCGTGACCACAAGTAAGCAATTTGCATACACGGGGTCACATGCCGACTAGACATGAGAAGACTCGCTCAATAAAAGTGTATCACGTCTAGTCGGAATGTGGCCGGAAGTATGCAAATCACATACAGTGGGGAAAATAAGTATATGATACACTTCCGATTTTGCAAGTTTTCCCACCTACAGAGAATGGAGAGGTCTGTAACTTTTGTCGTACGTAGACTTTAACTGTAAGGGACAGAATCTAAAAAAAATCAAGAAAATCACATTTTACAATTTTTACATAATTAATTTGCATTTTATTGCAGGAAATAAGTATTTGATACAATAGAAAAACAGAGCTTAATATTTGGTACAGAAACCTTTGTTTGCAATTACAGAGGTCAGACGTTTCCTGTAGCTCTTGACCAGGTTTGCACACACTGCAGCAGGGGTTTTGACCCACTCCTCCATACAGATCTTCTCCAGATCTTTCAGGTTTCGGGGCTGTCACTGGGCAACATTGATTTTCAGCTCCTTCCAAAGATTTTCTATTGGGTTCAGGTCTGGAGACTGGCTAGGCCACTCCAAGACCTTGAAATGCTTGATACGGAGCCACTCCTTAGTTGCCCTGGCTGTGTTTCGGGTCATTGTCATGCTGGAAGACCCAGCCACAACCCATCTTCAATGCTCTTACTGAGGGAAGGAGATTGTTGGCCAATATCTCGCGATACATGACCCCATCCATCCTTCCTTCAATATGGTGCAGTCATCCTGTCTCCTTTGCAGAAAAGCAACCCCAAAGTATGATGTTCCCCCCACCATGCTTCACGGTTAGGACGGTGTTCTTGGGGTTGTACTCATCCTTCTTCATCCTCCAAACACGGCTAGTGGAATTGATAGCAAAAACTTCTACTTTGATCTCATCTGACCACATGACCTTCCCCCATGCCTCCTCTGGATCATCCAGATGGTCATTGGCGAACTTCAAACGGGCCTGGACACGTTCTGGCATGAGCAGGAGGACCTTGCATACCCTACAGGATTTTAATCCATGACGGTGTAGTGTGTTACTTGTGGTAATGTTTGAGACTGTGGTCCCAGCTCTCTTCAGGTCATTGACCAGGTCCTCCTGTGTAGTTCTGGGCTGATTCATGATCTTTCTCAGAATCATCCTTACCCCATGAGACAAGATCCTGCATGGAGCCCCAGACCGAGGAAGATTGACAGTCATCTTGTGTTTCTTCCATTTTCTAATAATTGTGCCAATTGTAGTTGCCTTCTCACCAAGTTGCTTGCCTATTGTCCTGTAGACCATCCCAGCCTTGTGCAGGTCTACAATTTTGTCCCTGGTGTCCTTAGACAGCTCTTTGGTCTTAGCCATGGTGGAGAGGTTGGAGTGTGATTGATTGTGTGGACAGGTTTTTTTTTTCTACAGGTAATGAGCTTAAACAGGTGCAATTAATACAGGTAATCAGTGCAGAGTAGGAGGCTTCTTAATGAAAGACTAACAGGTCCGTGAGAGACAGAATTCTTGCTGGTTGGTAGGTGATCAAATACTCATTTCATGCAATAAAATGCTAATTAATTATGTAAAAATCATACCATGTGATTTTCTGGTTTTTATTTTTTAGATTCTGTCTCTCACAGGTGAAGTGACCTATGATAAAAATTACAGACCTCTCGATTCTTTGTAGGTGGGAAAACTTGCAAAATCGGCAGTGTATCAAATACTTATTTTCCCCACTGTACTTGTGGTCATATGTCTGCATTACGATCCCGATGCCAGAAAATCCAGACAGCGCGCACAGTGAGGATTCACTAGTCTGTAGTTACAGAGTTGTACCCCAAGACTGGTTAACCCCTTGTAAAAACAATTTTTGTTAACTTTATTATTGATAAAGCGAGCAATCTGCATTGAAAGAAAAGCAAAAACCAATATGTTGCAATTCTCACACTGTCCACTAGGGCTCTTCTAGATTCATATTTCCAATTGTTTCTAGATTTTCACATGGACATTAGCAACAATGAACAGACACCGACCTTATCTTTTGTATTGAAGCATTTAATGAGCGTGTGCAAAGGTACAGGAGGAGGAAGAGGTGAGCTGTGACACTTATTGTGAATGGTGGATCCTGTGTTATCTAGTGTATGTAGAGGTGTTATCAGTCATTGTACAGGTGGAGGAGGTGAGCTGTGACATCCCCTATTATGGTGGATCCCACATCATCTACTGTATATAGAGGTGTTATCAGTCATTGTACAGGACGAGGAGGAGGTGAGCTGTGACACCAACTATTGTGACTGATGGATACTCTGTTATCTACTGTATATAAAGGTGTTATCTGTCACTGTACAGGAGGAGGAGGTGAGCTGTGACATCACCTATTGTGAATGGTGGATCCTGTGTTATCTACTGTATATAGAGGTGTTATCTATCATTGTACAGGAGGAGGAGGTGAGCTGTGACATCATCTATTGTGAATGATAGATCTTGTGTTATCTACTGTATATAGAGGTGTTATCAGTCGTTGTACAGGAGGAGGTGAGCTGTGACATTATCTCATGTGAATGGTGGATCCTGTGTTATTTACAGGAATGGGGCACCGGGATACTGGAGAATTCTCCGGTGGGCCGGGTCCTCAGCGGGCCCCCGAGCAGGACGCACGGGGGCCCCTGGTTATCATGGCCGCCGATGCTCCGCACTGCAAGGGCCCGGAGGGTCAGGAGGGCCCTTGCAGTGCGGCTGATGAGGTCAATCTGACCTGCTTCTCGGAGCTCCAGGCTCCGGGGGACCCAAGGCCAGATTGCCCTCATCCTGTGCGGCGGGCAGGGAGCGATCCCTCCAGCTCCGCTGCCAACAGGAGGAAAATGGCATCGGAGCTGGAGGGATCCGTCCTCTGCTTCCTGCCCGGCATCTTTCTCCCTGACACAGGCTCGCGTTGCTTGATGACGTCATTATGCAGTGCGAGCCTGTGTCAGGGAGAAAGATGCCGGGCAGGAAGCAGAGGACGGTGCTGCGGGGGAGCGCGCTGAGAGATACGTTTTTTGTTTTTTTTGAGTGATTGAGGAGGTGGGGGGAGATATGACTTGGTGGGGGAAGATATGGTATGGCAATGGGGGAGGTGGGGGGAGATATGACATGGTGGGAGGAAGATATGGCATGGCAATAGGGGAGGTGGGGGGGAAATATGACATGGTGGGGGGAAGATATGCTATGGCAATGGGGGAGGTGGGGGAAGATGACGGAGCAGGTGGGGGGAGATATGGCAATGATGACAGAGCAGGTGGGGGAGATATAGCAATGATGACAGAGCAGGTGGGGAGAGATATGGCAATGAAGACGGAGCAGGTGGGGGAGATATGGCAACGATGACGGAGCAGGTGGGGGGAAATATGGCAATGATGACGGAGCAGGTGGGGGGAAATATGGCAGTGATGAAGATATGGCAATGATGACAGAGCAGGCAGGGGGAGATATGGCAATGATGACGGAGCAGGTGGGGGGAGATATGGCAATGATGAAGGAGCAGGTGGGGGAGATATGGCAATGATGACGGAGCAGGTGGGGGAGATATGGCAATGATGACGGAGCAGGTGGGGGAGATATGGCAATGATGATGGAGCAGGTGGGGGGAGATATGGCAATGATGAAGGAGCTGGTGGGGGGATATATAGCAATGATGATGGAGGTGGTGGGGGGAGGTATGGCAATGATGGAGGAGATATGACAATGATGGAGGAGGTGGGGGAGATATGACAATGTTGGAGAAGGTGGGGGAGAGCAATGATGGGGATGGGAGGGAGCAATGATGGAGGAGGTGGGGGGAGAGCAATGATGGGGATGGGGAGAGCAATCATGGAGGTGGGGGAGAGAAATGATGGGGAATTATTTGGACGCAATATGTTGTTAATATCTGGTCTGGTCATGGTGTGGTGGTATTTCTCCATTGTATGTGGTATTATTCTGTCACTATGTGGTAGTAATATGTGGTCTGGTCATGGCGTGGTGGTATTTCTCCCTTGTATGTAGTATTATTCGGTCACTATGGGGTCTTAATATCTGGTGTCTGGTCATGGTGTGGTGGTATTTCTCCTTTGTATGTAGTATTATTCGGTCACTATGTGGTGGTAATATGTGGTCTGGTCATGGTGTGGTGGTATTTCTCCCTTGTATATGGTATTATTCGGTCACTATGTGGTGGCAATATGTGTTCTGGTCTTGGTGTGGTGGTATTTCTCCCTTGTATGTAGTATTATTTGGTCACTATGTGGTGGTAATATGTAGTCCAGTCATGGTGTGGCAGTATTTCTCCCTTGTATATGGTATTATTGGTGTTGGTATAGTGGATTGTGTTGTGTATGGCGGTCATTTGTTCTCTCTGATATTACTTAGGAGAATATTCTTTATTTCCATTAGTGATTAAATACTTGGAACAAGATGCACTTACAGGGGTTCTCCGGGGAAAACAAGTAATCACTTCTCCACAGGATAAGTGATACATTATTGATTAGTGGGGGTCTGACTGCTGGGACCCGCACTGATTGGTAGAATGTGGAGTATTTATCCCCATTAGACTGGAGCTCATGTGCGTATTGACCACTAATCCATTCATTCTCTCAGTGGCTGCTCTTGTTTTTTTCTGGAAGCCCCAAAGAGAATGAATGGAGCTGTGGTCAGACGTCCCACCTGCCGCTCCATTTTATAATGGGGATAAAAGTTCCCCATTCTTCCGATCAGTGTGGTTTCCAATGTTCGGACCCAAACGATCAGTAAGTTATTATCACCTATCCTGTGGAGCCCATGGATCGGTGATAACTTTTTTTAACCAAAGAACCCCTTTACTGCAAACTACCGTAATTGTACATCCCAGTTATAGCATGTGCACAGTAGATGTGCAGGAGCCGCCTGTGATTTACAGCAGACGCTCCACTATAACGGCGATATCGGCTATCAGGTATTTGCATATTGCTGTAGGGTGGGCCCTGAGGATCAAGTCCTCCTGTGGGCCCCAGACACCCCAGTCCGACACTGACTGGGGCTAATGGCCGCCATGTTCCTTATATACTGGGTACACTTTCTGCCTGTACCCGATTTTCTTATCAGCCCCTACTTATATGTGACGGCTGCTGCATCGGCTATGACCAGCGATCCGCACAACCTGTGGACATTCCAACTACAATAAATAAATCGGCTTCCCTTCCGTCCTCTTCTCTTTGCAGACTATTGTCTGTACAGATAACTTGCAGGACGCTTCCTCTGTATAGGAATAAATCCTGCTGCTCATACATACAGATCTCACCTCCCGCCATGCCAGGACTCCTCCGCAACAGTCATCGTATTCTACAGCAGAAATTGCAAGTTGTTGCACATGTTTCCTTTTCTGGATTAGAGGTTTGTCCGGGAATAGTAAAAAAAAAAAAAAATATTTATTTTCCAAAAGTGTATTATTCTGGTATTGCACCTCATTTCCATCCAGTACAATGAGTTAATTACACACAAACATGTTTTTTAATCTCTTTTAACACAAGGATGTTTTGGACTCCGGAGGATACAAAAGGACAAATTCTACACAAATGTTACCAGGACTCCGCGCTTTTTAGATACAGTACAGACCAAAAGTTTGGACACACCTTCTCATTTAAAGTGTTCCCAAGTGCAGTTGCAAAAACCATCAAGCGCTACAAAGAAACTGGCTCACATGAGGACCGCCCCAGAAAAGGAAGACCAAGAGTCACCTCTGCTTCTGAGGATAAGTTTATCCGAGTCACCAGCCTCAGAAATCGCAGGTTAACAGCAGCTCAGATTAGAGACCAGGTCAATGCCACACAGAGTTCTAGCAGCAGACACATCTCTTCAACAACTGTTAAGAGGAGACTTTGTGCAGCAGGCCTTCATGGTAAAATAGCTGCTAGGAAACCACTGCTAAGGACGGGCAACAAGCAGAAGAGACTTGTTTGGGCTAAAGAACACAAGGAATGGACATTAGACCAGTGGAAATCTGTGCTTTGGTCTGATGAGTCCAAATTTGAGATCTTTGGTTCCAACCACCGTGTCTTTGTGCGATGCAGAAAAGGTGAACGGATGGACTCTACATGCCTGGTTCCCACCGTGAAGCATGGAGGAGGAGGTGTGATGGTGTGGGGGGGCTTTGCTGGTGACACTGTTGGGGATTTATTCAAAATTGAAGGCATACTGAACCAGCATGGCTACCACAGCATCTTGCAGCGGCATGCTATTCCATCCAGTTTGCGTTTAGTTGGACCATCATTTATTTTTCAACAGGACAATGACCCCAAACACACCTCCAGGCTGTGTAAGGGCTATTTGACCAAGAAGGAGAGTGATGGGGGGCTACGCCAGATGACCTGGCCTCCACAGTCACCAGACCTGAACCCAATCGAGATGGTTTGGGGTGACCTGAACCGCAGAGTGAAGGCAAAAGGGCCAACAAGTGCTAAGCATCTCTGGGAACTCCTTCAAGATTGTTGGAAGACCATTTCCGGTGACTACCTCTTGAAGCTCATCAAGAGAATGCCAAGAGTGTGCAAAGCAGTCATCAAAGCAAAAGGTGGCTACTTTGAAGAACCTAGAATATAAGACATATTTTCAGTTGTTTCACACTTTTTTGTTAAGTATATAATTCCACATGTGTTAATTCATAGTTTTGATGCCTTCAGTGTGAATGTACAATTTTCATAGTCATGAAAATACAGAAAAATCTTTAAATGAGGTGTGTCCAAACTTTTGGTCTGTACTGTATGTGTAGGATAACCCCACAATATTGATTTGGGGACAGTGCAGGGGTATAACTTCCTCTCAACAAAACTTTATAAATCCACAATGTTCATCTGTTTCTTAATAGGAAAAATAGGAAGGCAAATGTCTGCCATTACATCTCCCACAACATCACCACCTAATTTTCATGATTTTTTTTTCTTATAGGGCACGGGGCGGATAATATCTGATTCATCATCCGCTCCGCCGGCAGGATACGTCCCCGTCGTGCAGAAGCCGGAAGCTGTGGTACACGCTATGAAGGTAACTTTACAAATCATTAAAACATTTTTTTTTTAATGACAGCTTATGGAAAAGTTACCAAACTATAGGAAAATCGAGACGTCATAACAAATTATTTTATTACAATAAATATTCAATCCTGTAGTCATAGAGGCTATGAACATACTGAAATCCTGGCCGAAAAGAGTTACCGTAATTGTTTCTTATGTTACAAGTAACGATATTTATAAACATCTGGTTTTCTTTTCTTTATGTTGCTGTTATTTGTAAATAACAATTTGTAACAACACAATTAACTCTTGCAGGCCAGTATTTTACTAAACCCCCTGCACTGGATGTGTAATTGAACTACTTTAATAATAATAATCATAATAATAATAATAATGAGGTTATTTGTGCCATACAGCAAATGTAAATGTTTCCAGAGAGCAGCGTAAGGAGTAAGGAACCTTGGGTTTATGAAATGCAATCATATGGTGTCCCCGTCAATCTAGTCCAGTGTTTGCTGCCCCGATCCATGAAATTGAGGTTTGATACCCCGGTCTATGTAGTGCAGATGTTTGCTGCCCCGGTCCATGTAGTCGAGGTTTAATACCCCGGTCTATTTATTGCAGATGTTTGCTGCCCCGGTCCATGGAGTCGCTGTTTGATACCCCGGTCTGTTTAGTGCAGATGTTTGCTGCCCCGGTCCATAGAGTCGAGGTTTGATACCCCGGTCTATGTAGTGCAGATGTTTGCTGCTTTGGTCCATGGAGTCAAGGTTTGATACCCCGGTCTATGTAGTGCAGATGTTTGCTGCCCTGGTCCATGGAGTCGCTGTTTGATACCCCGGTCTGTTTAGTGCAGATGTTTGCTGCCCCGGTCCATAGAGTTGAGGTTTGATACCCCGGTCTATGTAGTGCAGATGTTTGCTGCTCTGGTCCATGGAGTCAAGGTTTGATACCCCGGTCTATGTAGTGCAGATGTTTGCTGCTTTGGTCCATGGAGTCGAGGTTTGATACCCCGGTCTATGTAGTGCAGATGTTTGCTGCCCCGGTCCATGGAGTCAAGGTTTGATACCCCGGTCTATATAGTGAAGATGTTTGCTGCCCCGGGTCCATGGAGTTGAGGTTTGATACCCCGGTCTATGTAGTGCAGATGTTTGCTGCCCCGGTCCATGGAGTCGAGGTTTGATACCCCGGTCTATGTAGTGCAGATGTTTGCTGCTCTGGTCCATGGAGTCGAGGTTTGATACCCTGGTCTATGTAGTGCAGATGTTTGCTGCCCCGGTCCATGGAGTCGAGGTTTGATACCCCGGTCTATGTAGTGCAGATGTTTGCTGCTCTGGTCCATGGAGTCGAGGTTTGATACCCCGGTCTATGTAGTGCAGATGTTTGCTGCCCCGGTCCATGGAGTCGAGGTTTGATACCCCGGTCTATGTAGTGCAGATGTTTGCTGCCCCGGTCCATGGAGTCGAGGTTTGATACCCCGGTCTATGTAGTGCAGATGTTTGCTGCCCCGGTCCATGGAGTCGAGGTTTGATACCCCGGTCTATTTAGAGCAGATATTTGCTGCCCCGGTCCGGCTAGAGCAGAACTTTTGCATTATTTGGATCAGGGTACCGCACCTCTATTTCCGGTGCCATTTTTCCTCGCATTCGTACCCTACCAGTCTCTGTAGATTACTTCTAACCAGCACATTTTCTTTTGCGCAGGTCCTGGAGGTGCACGAAAACCTGGACAGACAAGCTCCCGACAGCTTTGAGGAAGATCTGAGCGAGAAGGAAAAGGCGATTGTACGAGAAATGTGCAACGTAAGAACGACTTTTCCGGGTTGGGATCTACTTTGGGGAACTCATTGGACATTTCTAAGACTGGGACAGTCAGGGTGTGATCAAATTCGAAAACTTTTGGTCTACATAAGTTACAGAAGAGGAATATGACATTTTCTATTCGACCCATTTTCTTCTATATTTCTTTATTTATTTTTTACCTTTTTTCACCCCTCCAAATTTAACACGTTATGCATAATCACTATTCTGAATACATTTTTCCTCTTAAAGGGAACCTGTCAGGACAATTTTTATCAATTATACTGATATTATTGGCATGGCTGTATAGGTCTCAGTACACCAATAAAAATGATACCTGTCTCGTGGTAATCCAATGAACCATCGCTGAGAAATGAAGCTTTGAAGCCACATGCAAATTACACCAGAAGTGTAGTGTGGGTGTGTCCATGTATTGTGAATTTATAAACACTCCGCCAATGCGCTTCCATGCTAATTTGCAAATGGCTTCAAAGCTTGTTTTCTCAGCGCTGGTTCATCAGATTATCACGATGCAGATACCATTTTTATTGGTGTACTAAGACCTATACAGCCATGCCATTAATATCACTAGTAAAATCGTCCTGATATTTGCAGCACTTTTCTCGGGCTGTAATAACTGGTTAGATCATTGTGGTGGTTTAGTAGTAGATAAAGGGTTAATACTGAGAATAACGTAGGAGGCCACTTTTTGGTGCGGTCTGCGCTTTGGATTCCTTTAATCTCAGTATTTGGGATTCCTGCCGCTCCCGGACTCGGTAACATTATTCGATTGTCATTTCTTGTCCTGCTGGGAAGACGCCGCTCCGCAGGAAACTTCTGGAGTAGACAAAGCCTCGATGTTTCCGCATTTTGTGCATGAATCATATCTGACAATGTTATTGTCTTATCTTGGGGGAAGAACTTTGTGCTGCCAGGATAATCGGAGACATCACCGTCCTAATATTTGATGGTCGAAGTTTCCTGAAAGTGGAAACTTTTTGTGCCCAGTGACCATATTTGCAAATCCTATTAGTCTATGGCTCACCTGATGGGGCAGAGCGGGGGTGTCTGAGCACACTGACCCCACCACCTCCCTGGCCTATCAGAGGATATCATTTTACACGTATAAATTCCACTAATTGTCCATTCATAACACGGGTCTGAAAAAAATAAAGTTTCCACCTGAAGACAATTTTGTGCCACTTCTGCTATAGTCATTAGATTTCCCCTTCTGGTTCACACTGTTCACAGTGCCCATAAAAAAATGTGCAAACTATTATTTCATGTGTATCTTAAAGGGGTGTTCCAGGCATAAGAAGTGTATTTTAAAGGGTAACGTATAGATCAGGTGGGTTTTGTGCCTTTTGAGACCCCCACTGATCGTAAGAGCAGGGCACCTGCCTGAATGGAGTATTTGTACATTGGATAAGTCTGTCCGTTCTGGCGATCAATGGTGTTCTCGATGGTTAGACCACCACCAATCTAGAAGTGATCATCTACCCAGTGCATATGCGATAACGTTTTACTGGAATACCCCATTAAAGGGATCCTGCCCCGTCCAGAAACGCTATTTACCTACAGATATAGGAGCAATCTGCTGCAGGTAAATAGCGTTAAAACAGTGTGTAGGTTAGGGGAGCAGCGGCTACAGGGAGAATATTAAGGTTTATCCTCCCTGCAGCCTCTTGTTCTAGTTATCGATTACTACACAGTGCTGCGCAGGATTTAACTGCAGATGACCCCAATGTCCGCCGGTAAATAACGTTTCTGGACATGACAGGTTCCCTTTAAGATTCTGTGCTATGAACAGAATTACTATCCAATTCAATGGCAAGAGTGACACCTAGTGGTGAAAATAAGGTAATGACTTATAAAGTAAATTTTATAGAAAAATTCTTGGCATAGTCACAAACATTTATTGATGAGATTTTGGTGACAATTCGAAAAAAGCTAACTTTTCACTGTCAGGAAACGCAGCACGAGGTGGAAGCAGAAATTTTCTACACAGAATTTGAATTGCGGTGCAAGTTTTAAAATCTACATTAATTTGTTAATTTCTATGTAGAAAAAGCATAAACTGGTTGTGATTATCTGCAAATATCCAGAACTATGGACTGCAAATTTTTTAACGATTTCACAGCAGTAAATCCACACAATGCAGTGTAGGTCTATCCGGAGCAAATCCGACCCCTGCGACTGTACCTTAGTTTTCTGCCTCATTCAGACATCAGTTTTTCACTGTTTAATGAGTAGGAGACAAGAAAAGCATCTTACCCTGATGGTAAAAATGAAGACAGGGACCAAAAACTGGTTAAAATGTGATCCAGAACACTTAGAATTTTTTATTTCTGAAGCACCAACATATTCTGCAGGACTTTATAATTCAGCGGGGACTTGTACAGACAATAAAGACATTATAGAATACAGAATTCAGATACCATAAGGCGCTGCTGCTCTTAAGCTTACAATCTATGAGGTGAGATGACGCTAATGAAGGTCAATCCATTTTTCTCAAACGCAAAAAAAAAAAATTAAAAAAAATGGACATCTGATTGAGGTCTAATCTGGTAATAAAGAGGACCTTTCACCAAAGTTTTCATGTTAAAGGGGTTGCAGAGTTGAATTTTTGTTTATTTCGACTCCCTGTTGCCGAGATATTGGCAATCAAAGTATTAATGAGTTAACTGTTGTTACATTTAAGTGGGTGTTATCCAAGTTTTCCCTAGGGGCGTGTACTTCTTCTTCCTGTCGAAGTTGCCCAATTATAAGCAGGCTGCAACACAGCAGAAAAAGAACACGCCCCCACTATAGCTTGGGTCTCACAGTGTGTGAGATGTAACAACACAGCTCTGATGTCCTGGTCTCGCCTCCTGCATGATTAGAAAGTGCTGGGAAGAGCATAGATGACTCACACCTTTCAGATATGATCCTTATAGGAGGAAGAGGCGGCACAGCTGAGTTTATCTGTGTCACATTGAAAACCCTTCTATCAACTCTTCTCCTCTTATAGCTCTGTTACCTCTGTTGTTCTGCGCCTGTGTAGAAAGGAGTCACACTTATGCTCAAAA
Organism: Phyllobates terribilis; assembly: GCF_046119375.1. Classification (NCBI taxonomy): domain Eukaryota; kingdom Metazoa; phylum Chordata; class Amphibia; order Anura; family Dendrobatidae; genus Phyllobates; species Phyllobates terribilis. Next base: position 50,127,276 of record NW_027362767.1, on the reverse strand, counting down.
AATTGCTTTGAGCACAAACAGACATGAGTGTGACTCATCTCCAGACAGGCGCAGTACAACAGAGGTGACAGTGCTAATGGAGGATGAGAGCTGATAGAAGTGTTTGTAATGTGACACATCTATACTCAGCTGTGCTGCTATCCCACCCCCCCCTCCCACAAGAACCTTAACTGAAAGGTGCAAGTCATCTATTCTCTTTCCAGAACTTTCTAATCATACAGGAGGTGAGACCAAGAGATCAGAGCTGTGTCATTACAACTTACACACTGAGAAACCTGCTGTAAGCTATGGTGGGGGTATGTTCTTTTTCTCCTGTGTTGCAGCCTGTTTATGATTGGGCAACTCATACAGGAAGAAGAAGTACACGCCCACAGTGAAAAATTTGATAACTGTCCACTTGGACTTATCAAAAGTTAACTCATTAAGTGCCAAATACTTTGATAGCAAATATCTCCACACCGGAGATGCGAAATTAAAAAAACAAATATTTTTTTTCCTTGCTTTGCAGCCGCTATTACATTGTGTGTTCAGTTTAACATGAAAACTTTGGTGAAAGGTCCTCTAACAAGAAATGATCGTAGAGTATATAAATCTCTTCTATGCAGTATGGCCCCATTGTGAGTGAATACCCCGCCTACCTCCAGGGTAAAATTAGCGAATTTGTTTGGGGTGTTAGCAGAAAACTTGCTTTCCTCCGACCATTGGTGCGGTCTTCATACAGAGACATCCCTATAAGAACAGGAATAAGAAGTTGTAATTTAGTTTTCGTGCATTTTTGGGCCGAATTAACATTTGTGGAAAATAAACCTTAACTGTAATGCTAATATGATTTTTTCTACAGGTCGTTTGGAGGAAACTTGGAGACGCGGCAAATTCTAAGCCTTCGATCAGACAGCACCTTTCTGGAAACCAGTTTAAAGGACCCTTGTAAAAAGATGCGAGCGGAGCTAAAGGCGTCGGAGGCACTTGAAATAAAGGACTGCTGTATATATGGAGACTCCAGGTCAATCCATAAGCTGGAAACGCAATACGATGTATATAGATGTACGGCGGATTTGTGTACAGTAGATACATAGTCGGTGTGGAGGCGTCTCCTATACCTCCTGCAATAGACCACTATCCTGGAGCTCAGATCGGGGGGGTTTCTCATCCTATGGCTCTTTGGTGGCCAGACTACAACTCCCAGCGGGAGCCATAGGTTGGGCACCATAAACTAGACCCCATTAGTATTACACACTGGATTCTAATTTTGTAACAAGGATTTTTATTTAATGGGATGAGAACAAATCAGGATATTTTTGTATAGAAGATGAGGCTTGGATCCTCTCCCCGCGTTTTATGAACTTTTCCATCATTGTAGCTGCTTCATTGATTTTTATTCTGATCAATATTTGTATTAGGAGAAAAAAAAAAAAAAGAACAAAAAAAATGTAAAACTTTTCAGGAACTTGTAGATTTATATCCATGTAAAGACCAAAATAAGTTTTTTTTTTCCTCCTAAATTGCTGTATATAAAGTGGACGGATCTCTATTTTGTTACGATGCTGTTCTAGATTATGTAGAGAATATATTCATTTTATGTCGGCATATAAAAACCTGTGTATATGTGAATTGTCACGTGTCATTTCTCCATCATTACATATAACACATGAAACCTGAGGGACACATCAAGCAATCATCAAGGGGCATGGAAAAACTGTGCATTAGGTTTGGAGTGGGTGAGGGTGTTAAAGATAAGTTGTGACTGGTAGTAGTCTTCGTGGTCTGGGCCAGAGAGAAAAGAGAAAAATTACTTCGGTCAGAAAAAACACCACATGAGCCACTGTATTTATCTGTACTAAAGTGGCTAATATGGTCTGCTGAACCGGGGTCTACCATTATAGTCAGCGGGTCCACATCCAGTTGAGAACTATTGCAGTGCAAAGAGCCACTGAGAGGCCCAGCAGCTGACATCTGGCCGTCATAGGCGAAGTGAAGAGGAGCACAATGGGGGGACATTATAAGTATAATGCTGCCATATGGGAGGTCAAAAGGGGGAACACTAATGTATGGAATGAAAAAGGGGGCATTAGCAATATCATCCATTGTGGTCCCATACCTTATGGGGCCGAAATGGGAGTGTTACAATTAACAGGGCATAAAAGATGGACGCTATTATTTCAGGGCAGAAATGTTCCTACTATGTGGGTGTCACAGGGGACGGGGCATTACTATTGTTTGGGACCACAAGGGATGACATTACTGTTAGGTGGTCACAAAGAGGGACATCACTGCTGTAATGTATTTTACGTTCAGGGCACCAGGCCGGGACTATTGCGATTTTCATTCAGTACAGTCTAGAAGTGGGAGAAAGATATGGAGGCCATAGATGTCTTTCATTTTGCAGAGACGAGTCCTGGCTGCAGGAATTCATTGCGGTTTGCACTGATGGGACAAAAGGACAAAGTGGCTTTCAAGCTTGTCCATGAGAAGATATACATATTGTGGAGTCATTTTCCTTCCCATGGCTGTGCCATCTGCTGTAAATGTTATCAAAGGAATTGTGGATAAAGAATCAGAATCAGCATCGATTCCTGTATTTTCCATGAAGACTTTGCAGGCGTTTACTCCATCCTGGTGTGGGATACTAGAGTACAACGATTCCACATCCATGGTGGCCAGGATGGTTCCTTCTGGTAGAGGACCTATTGCTGTTGGTGTAGAAGTAGGTCACTTCTGTCCTGAATGTAGCTTGGTGTCTCCTTTACCAGGGGTTTAAGAACCTCCTCTACCCATCCAGAAACTTGCTCAGTAAGGAGCCTACACATGAAATGATTGGTCTTCATGAATTTCCAGGATTGTAGCGTTAGGGACATTCTATATCCTTCCCAAAATCCACAAATCTAGAAATCCAAGAATACTAATGCTTTCATGTGTAGGCTCCTTACTGAGCAAGCTTCTGGATGTGTAGAGGAGGTTCTTAAACCCCTGGTAAAGGAGACACCCAGCTACATTCAACTTCTATTTAGTGTATGTATACACACAGTATGTAAGTATTGATCTAAAAATCACTGTGAAAATCATATTGAAAAAAAGCACTGAAATATTAATATATAGAAATGTCTAGAGGTACAATCTGCCTTTAGAAGCAGAACATCATTTAGATATATAAGCAGAGAAGATTCTCCTCTCCTTATCGGTGAGGGCTGCGGCCGCTGCTGCCGTGTAGGCGGTGGGGAGCTCTTTTACTGCACGGTGGCTCAGTGGTTAGCAGTAGTGTTGAGCATTCCGATACTGAGTTCCAATACTTTTAGAATATCGAATACCGGAATCGGAAGTTCCCATAATGCCTGCGCTCTGCAGTGTCTCTGAAGTATGACAAGCTGGATGGCAGCGCTCAGCTTACTGTACTTGTCATTTAGTGTTAAAGGATTTATTAAAAGAAATAATAGTGTTTTCATGCACCGTCTCTTTAAAAAAGCCGGCCGGCAATTCAGCAGCGGCATACACCGGTACCCGACAATTTATAACAGAAAGAATAGAGTATCACACATAGATTATATAGATAGAAACATGTCAGTCACATATATAATAAGTACAGTGATAGTGTTGATTACTGTACTTGTCATTTAGTGTTAAAATAAAGGATTTATTAAACAAAAAATTGGCGTGGGGTTCCCCTTAATTTTAGTCTCTAGCGGAGGTTAAGCAGACGGCTGGGGCAGATGTTTGAAGCCTGGGAAGGGGGTAATACCCACGGAGCTTCCCAGGCTACTAATATCAGCCCCCAGCTGAATACCTAGCCTTTACTAGCTATTAAAATGGGGGACCCCAAAAAAAATGATGTGGGGTCCCCCCTATTTTAATAGCTAGCAAAGGCTAGGCAGACAGCTGGGGCTGATATTAATAGCCCAGGAAGGGTGCCATGAATATTGGCCCCCTCCCAGGCTAGAAACACCAGCCGTCAGCCGCCCCATCCATAGGATGCGCCAATTCTGGCACTTAGCCTCGCTCTTCCCACTGCCCTGTAGCGGTGGCAGTGGGGAAATAGGGTTGGGGTTGATGTCAGCTTATAATGCCAGCTGACATCAAGCCCAGGTTAGTAATGGAGAGGCGTCTATAAGACACCCCCATTACTAACCCCATAGTCAAAGTTAAAAAAAACACAAACACCCAGAATAAAGTCCTTTAATTGAAATAAACACACAATTCTTTATTGTTCTAAATTAAACCATACTTACCATCACGCCCATTCCAGCTGAAGTCAACGATCTCCTGCAATAAAAGAAAAATAATAAAGCAACCTCATCCTTACCTTTCCATGGTTCCCACGACGGCTCCAGCTCTGCTGCATTCACATGACAGGCTGGATCGCAGCCGAAAGCTTCCATCCAGCTTGCCATGCCGCAGACACTGAGAAGATCAGGCATGCTTGCGCTCCTCAGTGTCTGGCTGTGACGGCATCCAGATGAGCCGAGGTCATGTCCAATGAACTCAGCTCACCTCATGCACGTCACTGACAGCGTGGGGGAATTCTCACGCTGAAGCGCTGAGCGCAGGAGAATCTTCCCACGCTGTCAGTGACGTGCATGAAGTGAGCTGAATTCATTGGACATGACCTCGGCTCATCTGGATGCCGTCACAGCCAGACACTGCAGAGCGCAAGCATGCCTGCGCTTCTCAGTGTCTGCGGCATGGCAAGCTGGATGGCAGCTTTCAGCTGCGATCCAGCCTGTCATGTGAATGCAGCAGAGCTGGAGCCATCGTGGGAACCATGGAAAGGTAAGGATGATGTTGCTTTATTATTTTTCTTTTATTGCAGGAGATCGTTGGCTTCAGCTGGAATGGGCGTGATGGTAAGTATGGTTTAATTTAGAACAATAAAGAATTGTGTCTTTATTTCAATTAAAGGACTTTATTCTGGGTGTTGTGTTTTTTTTAAATACTTTACTAGAAATTCATGGCGGTCATGTCTAATATTGGGGTGACCCCATGAATTTTGGGCTTAGGGCCAGCTGATAATGCCTAGCTGGCCCTAACCCCTACCCAGTGAGCCACCGCACCAGGGCCCTGGATGAGTTGGATACAGCGCCAGAAGATGGCCCTTCTATGAACGCAACATTTTCCGGGGCGGCTGCGGACTGCAATTTGCAGCGGGGGGGGGGGGGGGGGGGGGGGGGCAGAAAGCTTGGGCCTCCCTGCGCTGCAGATTCCATCCCCCAGCTGCCTAGTTGCACCAGGCTGGACACAAAAATAGGGCGAAGCCCCACGTATTTTTTTTTTAATTGTTTCATGAAATTCATGAAATAATAATAAAAAAAAAGGGTTACCTATATTGTTGTATCCGGCCAGGTACAAATAGGCATCTGGTGGTTGGGGGCAGCCCGTTCCTGCCTGCTGTACCTAGCTGGACACAAAAATATGGCGAAGCCCACGTCAACATTTTTGGGAAAAATTAATTAAAAAATAATAAAAAAAAATAATAATTTAGGGACTGCATCTTTATTAACCCCTCACGTGGAGGGGTTAATAAAAATGCAGTTCCTAAATGTGTTTTTTTTTTTTTTTTTTAAATTTATTGAACTTTTCACCAAAAAATTGACGTGGCCTTCGCCATATTTTTGTGTCCAGCCAGGTACAGCAGGCAGGAATGGGCTGCCCCCAACCACCAGCTGCCTATTTGTACCTGGCTGGAAGCAAAAATACAGGGAAGCCCTTTTTTTAATTATTTCATGAATTTCATGAAATAATTTAAAAAAAAATATGTGGGGCTTCGCCCTATTTTTGTGCCCAGCCAGGTACAACTAGGCAGCTGGGGGCTGGAATCTGCAGCGCAGGGAGGCCCAAGCTTTCTGGGCCCCCCCCCGCTGCAAATTGCAGTCCGCAGCCACCCCAGAAAATGGCGCGTTCATAGAAGCGCCATCTTCTGGCGCTGTACCCAACTCATCCAGGGCCCTGGTGTGGTGGCTCACTGGGTAATAAAGGGGCTAAGGCCAGCTTGGCATTATCAGCTGGCCCTAAGCCCGAAATTCATGGGGTCACGCCAATATTAGACATGACCACCATGAATTTCTAGTAAAGTATTTAAAAAAACACAACACCCAGAATAAAGTCCTTTAATTGAAATAAAGACACAATTCTTTATTGTTCTAAATTAAACCATACTTACCATCACGCCCATTCCAGCTGAAGCCAACGATCTCCTGCAATAAAAGTAAAATAATAAAGCAACCTCATCCTTACCTTTCCATGGTTCCCACGACGGCTCCAGCTCTGCTACATTCACATGACAGGCTGGATCGCAGCCGAAAGCTGCCATCCAGCCTGTCATCCCGCAGACACTGAGAAGCGCAGGCATACTTGCGCTCTGCAGTGTCTATGAAGGATGGCATGCAGGATGGCAGCGTTCAGCTGCGATCCAGCCTGTCATCTCAATGCCATCCCAGCATGGGAGAATTCTCCTGCTCAAGCGCTGAGTGCAGGAGAATTCTCCCACGCTGTCAGTGACGTGCATGAGGTGAGCTGAGTTCATTGGACATGACCTCGGCTCATCTAGATGCCGTCACAGCCAGACACTGAGGAGCACAAGCATGCCTGCGCTTCTCAGTGTCTGCGGCATGGCAAGCTGGATGGCGGCGTTCTGCTGCGGTCCAGCTGGTCATGTGAATGTAGCAGAGCTGGAGCCCTCGTGGGAACCATGGAAAGGTAAGGATGAGGTTGCTTTATTATTTTTCTTTTATTGCAGGAGATCGTTGGCTTCAGCTGGAATGGGTGTGATGGTAAGTATGGTTTAATTTAGAACAATAAAGAATTGTGTCTTTATTTCAATTAAAGGACTTTATTCTGGGTGTTTGTGTTTTTTTGTAACTTTGACTATGGGGTTAGTAATGGGGGTGTCTTATAGACGCCTCTCCATTACTAACCTGGGCTTGATGTCATCTGGCATTATAAGCTGACATCAACCCCAGCCCTATTACCCCACTGCCACCGCTACAGGGCAGTGGGAAGAGCGAGGCTAAGTGCCAGAATTGGCGCATCCTATGAATGCACCATTTCTGGGGCGGCTGACGGCTGGTGTTTCTAGCCTGGGAGGGGGCCAATATTCATGGCACCCTTCCTGGGCTATTAATATCAGCCCCCAGCTGTCTGCCTAGCCTTTGCTAGCTATTAAAATAGGGGGGACCCCACGTCATTTTTTTGGGGGTCCCCCATTTTAATAGCTAGTAAAGGCTAGGTATTCAGCTGGGGGCTGATATTAGTAGCCTGGGAAGCCCCATCTGCCCCAGCCGTCTGCTTAACCTCCACTAGAGACTAGAATTACTGGGAACCCCACGCCAATTTTTTTTTTTAATAAATCCTTTATTTTAACACTAAATGACAAGTACAGTAATCAACACTGTCACTGTACTTCATATATATGTGACTGACATGTTTCTATCTATCTAATCTATGTGTGAAGCTCTATTCTTTCTGTTAACCTACAAGGAAAGAAAGGGTTTATTTTCATTCCGATATTTGTGTCCCATTGACTTGCATTGGTTTCCGGTATCGGAATCGGCGATATCCAATATTTTTTGGGTATCGGTCCGATCCAATCCGATCCGATATTTTCCGATATCGGAAGGTATCGCTCAACACTAGTTAGCAGTGTTGCTGATGGCTGTGATATTGAAGACTTTTCAATAGTTCATGTGTAGCATGGTGACTCAGTGGTTAGCACTGGTGCTTTGCAACACTGGTGTTCTGGGTTCAAGAGCGACATCTACAAGCATGTTCTGTGTCCTCCTCGTGGTTGTGTGGGTTTCTTCCCACACTCTGAGGACAGACTTATAAGGGATGTGAGCCCTGATGGGTGCAGTGATGTCTGTATAGTGCAGTATATGTGATGATACTGCTTATTTATTAGGCTTCATGAGAACCATTAGGTCTCACATCCTATCAGTATGTCTTTAGGAGTGGAGCTGCTCATACTCTGCTCCATTCATTGTCTATGGGACTGTCTGAGAACGCAGAGAGCAGCGCTCCACTATTTCCAGACAGTCCTGTAGACCATGAATGCAGCAGAGGATAAGTGCGCACCTCCGCTCCATTTATAACTGTGATGGATCCAGAACATTTGTGCACCGCGCTCTGCAGAACGTGTCATGGAGTCATACCCCCATATGTTTTCTAGTACACGGAAGTGTTAGAAATGTCATGTGTGAGACCACGGAGACTTAAAGGCATTTTCCCATCTTCATAGACAGTATACAGCCTGTTGTTGCTGATGGGTGTTATATTGATGAACTTACCCTAGTTAGCTCATAGCAGCATATCACTGGTGCTTCCATTGTGGGGTTCATTGGTTCAAATCTAACCAAAAACAATGAGATTCCCTCTCACTTTAGAAATGGACAACTAAGAACTTGTTGGATGTGATGAGCAGCTACGTTTCTTTTTCTTGACCTGCCTATAGGTGCAGGTAGTCATACTGCTGACCTAGCCAGAAGCTAACTCTCGTGCACCGTGGTGGCTCATTGGCGATCATGGTGGCTCATTGGCGACCTCTGTTGCTGTGCAGCGCTTGAGTCCCGGGTTCTTTTCTCACTGAGGACAATGAGATTCCACCTCTCAGATGTAAGATAGAAACTGGGATCAATAAACTGGTTGGGCCTTTTTCTTTTTCATGACCTTCCTATAGGTGCTGAAAGTTATATTGATGACTTAGGATGCAGCTCTTGGGCAGCATGGTGGCTCAGTGGTTAGTACTGTTGCTGTGCAGCCACTGGGCCCTGGGTTCAATTCTGCCTCTCACCTATAATACTTTAGGTGGTAAAACCAGTGATGGCAAAGAGAACCTGCTTTTGTTTTTCCCAACCTTCCTATAAGTGTTGAGAGACATATTGATTACTTTTGCTCCTGAGCAGCACAGTGGCTCAGTGGTTAGCACTGGTGCTTTGCAGTGTTGGATTCCTGGGTTCAAATCCCCCCATGAATAACATCTGCAAGGAGTGTGTATGTTCTCCCTGTGCTTGAGTGGTCTCCACACCCTGCTCCAAAGACATACAGGTAGGGGCCAGTGATGAAAGTACAGGGGCAACTGATGGCATTACCTGTATTAAAGGCTTGTGCAGCATCCAGGAGGGACACTGCTGCTATAGGGCTGCTTGCCTGTCCACTTCATTGGGCAAGTATCCTGAACAGTGTCTGTCCTCATTGGATGAATGTCCTGATAGAAGCCAGTTATTAGTGACTTGCCATTAGTAATCAATTGATTTGTTATATATTCAGCTCAGTGGCCATTATTGGTGACTGAACTGTGAAAAGTCCTTTTTTTTAAACTTAACAAAATTTTACAAACATATTCTTAATAATAGCTTCTGCTTGCATCAAGCCAACCACCTAATGTTGCACAAGACCTCAACACAGGTAACTCCATCATTTGGCACAGCACTTTCATCACTGGCCCCTGTATGTCTTTGGAGCAGGGGTGAAGACCACTCAAGCACAGGGAGAACATACACACTCCTTGCAGATGTCATCCATGGTGGGATTTGAACCAAGGACTCCAATACTGCAAAGCACCAGTGCTAACCACTGAGCCACTGTGCTGCTCAAGAGCTGACCTCTGGCTAAGTCATCAATACTAACCCCAGCACCTATGGGCAGGTCATGAAAAGGAAGGACAGGAGCCCATTGTACTTACTGATAACACTTCCTAATGTATACCTGAGGTGGAATCTCATTGCCCTTGGTGAGAATTGAACTAAGGACCACAGCATTGCAAAGCAGCAGAGCTCACCACTAAGCTGCCAGTTACCTGCTGGCTTGGTCATCAATATGACTCCCTGCACCTATGGGCAGGTCATAAAAAAGAAAAGTAGGTGCCAGATGCATCCAACCAGTTTATTGATTTCAATTTCTAAAGAGAAAGAGAATCTCATTATCCTCAATTAGAGTTAAACAAAGAACCCCAGCACTGGAAAGCAAAGGTGCTACTAATGTGCCACCATGTGTCAAAACACCAGCCCCCACCATGCTTCACTGCAGGCATGGTGTTATTTTCAGCATCTGCTTCTTTCTCCCTCATCAAGATATGGCTGATCCACAGACCTGAAGATTACTGGTTTATAGAGATCCCACTCCTTATACATTACAATTTTTTTTTTTTTTTTTTACAATTTCCCATTTTTTTTTTATTGATACATGTATACAATGTATATACAGTGTGTATATTTATTTGTATGTATAAACTATAGAGTGCTCAGCAGAAATGAGTACACCCCATTTGAAAAGAAAGATGTTAACCCATATCTTACTGAATATAAGAATTCCAAACTTTTCATAAGACTGAGTTTCATAGAACTTTTTTTTTAACCCATAACATGAAAGGTTAATAATGTAACTTTTATTATAAAATCTTCAGTTTTACTAAAATGAGTTGACGAAAAAATGAGTACACCCCACATCAAAAACTACTGCATCTAGTATTTTGTATGACCTCCATAATTTTAAAGGACAGCACCAAGTCTTCAAGGCATGGAAGGAACAAGTTGGGGACATATTACAACATTTATCTTTTTCCTTTCTTCATAAATGAGCTCTTTTGGAGCTTGGATGCTGGATGGAGAGTGATGATAACTTGTCTCTTCAGAATTCCCCATAGGTGTTCGGTTGGGGTCAGATCAGGAGACACTTGGCCAATGAATCACTTTCGCCCTGTTCTTTCTCAGAAATGCAACGGATATGTGTTTTGGATCATTGTCATGTTGGAAAAGTGCTTGTCTATCAAGTCCTTGGAGTGACGGCAACATCTTCTCTTTGACTATAGAGCAGTACATCTGTGAATACATGATACTATCACCAGCCGCATACCGACACAAGCGGCACTTGTGCAGACACATATAAAGACACTGCCACCACCATGTTTCACTGTAGGCACCATGAATTTTTTTTAAAAGAGAAAGAGTTGGTTCCAATGCAGAAAACCCAAAGGCCGACTACGTGACGCTAAGCTAAACAAGTAGGCCAGATGTAGCCTACTAGGGAGGAGCGACTCTTTTTAAAGATATTTTTAAGTCTCAGCAGACTTCATCCATGGTTTCGGTGTCCTCCATGAAAGCTTGGCTTGCATTTCCCGTTAACTCCGTTAGCAGACAGATCTATAAATGGCTTTATTCCTTGTAGAGAATTCTCTTTGAAGACTTCCTGGTTCAGAAGCCATTTTCATTGACTCATAGAATGATGAGAATGATGGAACCTACATAGTCTGAGCCACAAAAGAAGAACAGGGTGGAGGACCGCAATATCTAGAAGATGATGGGCAATAGACTAGCAAGAATTTGGGTCAGGTCCCTCCTTGTCTGATAATATAAGAGCTGATAGAAAAAAAAAAAAAAAACCAAAACATTGGTTTGGAATTGGAACTAAATTGATTGGGCAACTATGGCGCTCTGTTCCCTGGCATTGAGATCCCCCTCTAAAAATTGAAGATATAAGTGGACCCGTCACACCATGTCTTGTATTGTGCCCCTCCATACATATTAAAGTCTTCAGAACCTGATTTCGGATGATTGCCTAAGCTTTATGGGGGTCTTCCAACAGAGGTGTAATCCTTCAATTCTGTGGCAGATAAGCCACTGTTAGATGGGTTTGGCAGCACCGTACTCCGCTCTCCCCATAGAGAGCACATGAAAGCATTGGGGGGAGTCAGAAAAGTCATTCAGTTGTTAATAATCTTAAGTGTACGTGCCTAGAATGAGCTAGTGCCCACCTAACTGCAGGAATCATCAGACCCCGAGAGGTAGAGCTCAGCCCAGAACATGAAGGAGTGAGCGTCTTATATTTTCAGACACTCTGAGAAAGAGGTCGATGGACGGTAAAAAAAAAAAACAGGTATCCTTGATGTTTATTGATACCATAAGACCGTTCTGAAGATGTAACTGATGGATATCTGGTTTCCAGAATTTTTAGTAGGACTGGAAGGATATGTTAAAGACTTTTGGATATTTGCTGCAGATTTTCTGCAAAGATGTGCATGCAGAAAACACCAAGGTTACTTACCGGTAGCTGTTTTTTCCTGAACCCATGACAGCACACCTTGAGAGAGGGATCCGCCCCACCAAGGACAGGAAACAGTCTGAAATAAAAGGGCGGTACCTCTCCCTCGCTTCAGTTGGATTACAGAGCATTGAGAGGACCTCCAGAAAAGGTTAGACACATAACCAACACCTACAATATATATATATAAATAATCACCCAAAATGTAAAGTGCTTCACCAGGGCGTGAGAAAGACGGGGGGGAAACTACGGGTGCTGTCATGGGTTCAGGAAAAACCGGCTACCGGTAAGTAACCTTGGTGTTTTCCCCTCACCCATGACAGCAAACCTTGAGAGAATTTTGGAGAATATGAGCACCCTAGGGAGGGACCACCGCCTGAAGTACCCTTCTCCCAAAGGTAAGGTCAGAGGAGGATAGATCCAACCGATAGTGCTTGTAGAAGGTGGATGGTGCAGACCAAGTAGCAGCTTTACATATCTGGTCAATCGAGACGTCAGCTCTCTCTGCCCAGGAGGTTGCTACAGCTCTGGTGGAATGAGCTTTAATACCGTCCGGTGCCGGAACACCTGTAGATGCATAAGCTAGACAAATGGCCTCCCTAAGCCACCTAGAAATAGTTCCCTTTGATACTCAGTGACCTTTTCTACTCCCCTGAAAGGCCAGAAACAAGGACTTGTCCTTCCTCCACTGACTAGTCATGTCTATGTACTGTAGTAATGCCCTTCTAACATCTAGATTGTGGAACCTAACCTCCCCGGGGTTTTTAGGGTTACTGCAGAAAGAGGGAAGTACAATCTCCTGATTACAGTGGAATCTGGATACTACTTTTGGAAGGTACGCCGGATCTGTATGCAGGATGACCCGATCCTCGTGAATTTGGGTGTATGGGGGATCAAAAGAAAGGGCCTGCAGGTCACTCACCCTACGGGCCGACGTTAGGGCCACTAAGAGGATGGTTTTGAAGGTGAGGATCTTTGGAGAGATAACCTGCAGGGGTTCAAATGGGTCGCCAGAGAGTGCATTTAAAACCAAATTCAGGTCCCAGGGAGGAACTCTGAGAGCCCGAACTGGCTTAGCTCTGGAACAGGATTTAATGAATCTAGAGACCCATCTGTTCCCTGCCAGGTTACAATTATAGAGCGCCCCTAGGGCGGACACCTGAACTTTAAGTGTTCCCGTAGCCAACCCCAGGTCACGTCCCTTTTGTAAAAACTCTAGGACTTCTCTAACTGGAGGTTTATCCGACAATGGGGAGTCTATAAAATCCAGGAATTTTCCCCAGACTCTAGAATAAATTTTAGTTGTTATGGGCTTCCTACTACCCAACAGGGTAGAAACTAGGCCTGGTGAAAACCCCCTATTGCTCAGTAACAACCTCTCAAATTCCAAGCCGCCAGATGGAAGCCTTTGGCTTGTGCATGGAATATTGGCCCCTGGATGAGAAGGTCCGGCCTGTCCGGCAGGACCCAGGGATCTGAGACCGACATTAGGCGAAGCAGGGAGAACCAGGGTCTTTTGGGCCAGAAGGGGGCTATTAGAATTATCCTCGCCCCCTCCTCCCGAATTTTCCTCACAACTGCCGGGATCATCACTATTGGTGGAAACGTGTAGGCCTTCCTGAACTTCCAGGGTATCTGGAGAGTGTCTACAGCATAGGGATTCTCTGTTGGATTTAGTGAACAGAATCTTTCCACCTTCCTGTTCGCCCTGGTGGCGAACAAATCTATGTCCGGTGACCCCCATAGCTGGATAATCTGTTGGAAGACTATCGGGTTTAGAGCCCACTCTCCTTGTCTTGAAGTGTGGTGACTGAGGAAATCCGCCCTTGAATTTTCTACCCCCCCGGATCTAAAGAGCACTGAGGGATGGGAGATGCTGTTCTGCTAGATGCAGGATCCTGTTTGCCACTACCATAAGGGAGCGAGATCTTGTTCCTCCCTGGTGATTTATATACGCCACTGTCGTCCGATTGTCGGACCTGATCTGGACATGGCGACCCTGTATGTGGGGAAGGAAGCCTATCAGGGATTTCTCCACTGCCAAAAGCTCTTTTAGGTTTGATGACGCTTCTTTTTCGTGACGTAGCCAGAGCCCCTGAACTGAGAGATCTGCTGGATGACCCCCCCCCCAGCCGGAGCCACTTGCATCTGTTGTAATTGTATGGTTGACTGGTTTGGACCACTGTAAGCCCGCGGTCAGATTCTCCCTGTTTGTCCACCAGGAGAGGGAGTTTACTGTCTCCAATGAAAGAGAGAGTTTTTTTCCCAAATGTCCGTTGAAGGATTTCTGTGCTGACAGGACCTCCCACTGAAGAAGCCTCATATGACTCTGGGCCCATTTGACTGCCGGGAGACAGGAAGTCATGGAGCCTAGTAGGGACATTGCTCCTCTCAAGGACATCACGGGAGACCTTATGGCCCTTGAGACCAGGCTGATTATTTTGCAAACCTTGTCTTCCGGGAGGAAACAGGATTGGCGTTGGGAATCTAGGGTCAATCCCAGAAAGATCTGAGTCCTTGAGGGGGATAGCTTTGATTTTTGAATATTTATTAACCACCCCAGGTGATGTAAAGCTGTCAACACCTCTAAAAGTTGAGAGGAACAGTGGTCCTCCGATTTCCCTATTATCAGAAAGTCGTCCAGATAGGGAACAATCACCACGTTCTTGATTCGGAGAAAAGCTGTCACCTCCGCTATAACCTTTGTAAACACTCTCGGTGCTATCGAGAGTCCAAAAGGTAGGGCAGTGAATTGGAAATGTCTCAATTGCCCTTGGATGAACAGGGCTACCCTTAGGTACTTCCAGTAGTCTGGATGGATTGGGACATGATAGTAGGCATCTTTTAGGTCGATGACTGCCATGAAACAATTGTGTAAGAGTTTCACTGCAGAGTTCACTGATTCCATCTTGAAAGTCTGGTTGATTATCAGCTGATTTAGACTTTTGAGGTTGATAACGGTCCTTAAGGACCCATTTGTTTTTTATCACAAACAGTGGGGAATAAAATCCCCGTCCCCATTGTGAAACTGGAACTTCGTGAAGGACCTGCTTGTTGACTAAGTCTAATACCTCTGATTCTAGAGCCACCTGCTCCTCCCTGGACTTCCTCCTGGAGGTGATCATGAAGGTTCGGTGAGGGACCTGCCAGAAGCGTATCTTTAGGCCGTTCTTTATGATATCCAACACCCAGGGATTTGAAGTGATGGCTTCCCAAGCTGGGATAAAATGGGAAAGCCTTCCCCCGACCTCTAGCCTCGCGTCATTGGGGAGATTTTTTGGAACTGGAGGATGGTCCTCCAAACATGTAACCAGAGTTCTTTTTAGATCTGGGCTCCCATCTCTTCCTTTCTCTCGGAGGGCGACCCTGGTTAGATCTCTTCCTCCGAAAATAGGACCTTTTTGTTTCCCCCGTGAACCCTGGGAAACCTCTCTTTCTGTCGCCAGCCTTCTCAAAAAGCTCATCCAGTTTTTGGCCAAACAAAAGTTTACCATCACAAGGAAGGGAACAAAGTTTATGTTTAGACTGCAGGTCTCCTGGGCAACCCTTGAGCCACAGGGCTCGTCTGGCAGCATTAGACAAATTTGCAGACCTGGCAGCGAGTTTAACCGAATCCGCTGAGGAGTCTGCAAGGAAAGCGGACGCTGCTTGTAGTAAAGGTAGATTGGAGAGGATTTTATCTCTGGATATCTTTATCCTTGAGCTGGTCTCCTAATTGTTGAAGCCACACCATGAGTGACCTAGCGACACAAGTGCCTGTTACAGCTGGCTTCAAGCCCCTTGCAGCCGCTTCCCAGGTGTGACGCAGGAAGGAATCTGCCTTCTTATCCAGAGCATCCTTTAGACTGCCGGAATCTTCCAGGGGCTAGGGACGATCTTTTGGATTATCGGGCGACAGACCCGTCAACTTTAGGAATTTTGTCCCAGGACTCAGAGACACTATCCTCGAAGGGGTACCTCCTTTTAGAGGATGAGGGCAATACTCCTGATTTCTCCGGCTTCCTCCATTTCCGGTCTATAAGGGTCTGAATTTGGTGATTCACTGGAAAGGAGCGTCTTTTTTTTTTCCTCCAGGCCTGTGAGCATAATGTCTTCCAGGGACCTGGCTGCCTTCTCCTCCCTCAACCCCATGGTAGATCTGACCGCTCTGATCAACTTGTCAGTATCCTCAATAGGGAAACAGGGCCTACCACTGTCTGATGAAGAGGAGGATGCTGAATCACTGAGATATAGATCCTCTGACTGGGAGGATGAATCATAGTCGGAGGAGATATCTTTATGGGATCTCTTTTTCCCCTTTAGTAAGCCTTTCAGGGAATCCTGCACCTCTGAATGGATTACGGACCTCAAATTAGAAGCGAAATCCGGGGTGCTCTCTGCTATGGTTTGGTTAATACAACTTGCACAAAGCTGTTTCTGCCAATCTATGGAAAGGGGGACCTGGCATAAGGCGCAAAGCCTGTGCTTCTTTTTGGCGCTACTCTTCTTAGGTTCCTAAGGAATGAAGCACATAACTTTCCATTACTATTAAGTGACATTCAAGAAGATCACTCACCCCTGAAGTCACAAAAGGGTACCGGATTTGGAGGCTGTGGCAGGACATAAGACGAATCCCTTCTAGATGGCCCTGAAGCGTCCGACACCTAACTCCTCCCGCTGCCGCTGCAGTTGCTGGAGCGGCCGTCCGTGTGCGAGGTGTCCGACTGCTTCTTCCGCTGGCGTTGATGCGGTGGAGGGGTCGGCTGCTGCTACTCCTGGCTGTCCTGGTCTGCCATAGCTGCTACACCCGAGCTTGAGTATAAGCAGCGCTTGTCAGGAGCCCCCCAGCTTAAATAGGGCACATCCGGACCTCCTCCGGTCCATGTGTCCTTCCTCCTCCTGACACCCACCGGCCGATCTTTGAAAAAAACGGCCGGCAAGCGTTTACAGGGCGCCGCCATCTAGGTTCTGGGTGCCGCCCCCGACGTCATCGGGCACGCCTCTCCCAGCGTGCACCGCGCCGTGACGTCAGGCGCGTCATACACGGAAGACGCTGCTCCCGGCATGCGACCAGCCAGGAGCCTGCGGCAGGGAGAGGACAGCGCAGCGGTCTGCGGGGAGCCGGAGCCCTCCTCACCGCCGGAGCCCACTCGGACACGGCTCCAGGGAACAGCGGACGGCGCTTCTGGGACCCGATGCACAGGCAGGTGTCCGCTCTTACACACCGGAACGGGCCCAGGTAAGAAGACACCTTTCTTCAGACAGGTTCCCATCAAGGACAGGAAACCAACTGAAGCGAGGGAGAGGTACCGCCCTTTTATTTCAGACGGTTTCCTGTCCTTGGTGGGGCGGATCCCTCTCTCAAGGAGTGCGGTCATGGGTGAGGGGAAAACCTACATTGCAGTACTTTACACAAATCTCATCTACATTTTGCGGAAGATTTGACGTGCTGTGGATTTAAAAGGAACCTGTGACCTTGGAAGATATTAATGTGCAGATATGGGGCTAATCTTCAGGTAAATCGCGTGAAAATGCTGTCCGGAACTGAAATTAACTTATTTTGCACTGGGAGAAAATTAACTTATTTCGTCCTGGCAGACGTCGGCTTTCAGTCATTCTGACGTACCTGGAATGGCTACAGTCACGGCCCAGTACAGTGAGCGGCACCTCTAAGCATGCCCCGGTTGACAGCTCGCTCTGTACTGTGTTGCACCACAAGCTGTCGATCAAAGTATCGGGGTGTGCTTATAGTGAGCGGTATCTGTATCCGCTCTGTACACGGGACGCATGACTGAAAGCCGGCGGCTTCCAGGAGGAAATAAGTTCATTTTTTCCCAGTAGCCGCACTTCCAGTAAGGCAATCGGGCAGAATTGTAACACTATTTTCCTGCAGGTTTTCAAAGATGCAAGTTTCCCATTAAAATCAGCAGCATGCAATTTTATTTATTTTGCATGGAATTTATCATTTTATTAATAAACGCAAATCTTCAAAAAAAAATCTGCTACGGTGTTGACTCCACCCAGACATTTCATTGGTACTTTGCATGAGCAATGTTGGGGCTTTGGAGTTCACACATGTCCTAATTATAAAATGAAATATTAGGAAATTGCAACTGTGCAAATACTGACTTTAAATTGTCTGTCCATGATTAGAAAAAGATCCCTTTTAGGGCTCGCTCTCATCGAAGTAAAAAAAACAAAACAAAAAAAAAAACACGCTCTGATGTTGATCCAGAAAAGTAGAACAGGTGTCATGTGAGTATTTCTCAACGAGGAGAGAAAAAGAAAGAAAGAGGAGAGAAAAAGAAAGAAAGAGGAGAGAAAAAGAAAGAGAAATAAAAAAAAAAAAAAAGGAGAATAAGAAAAAAGGGGCCAATATTCATGGACCTTCCCAGCCTATTAATATCAGCTGGAAGCTGTCTGCTTAGCCATTGCTAGTTTTTAAAAACAGGGGAGACCTCACATCATTAGGATATGCAGATAGCTGTGAGCTGACACTAATAAACTGGGAAGCTCCATGGTTATTGGCCCCTTCCCAGACTATTAAGACCAGCTCACAGCGGTCCTCTTTCCCTTGGCTGGTTATTAAAAAAAGGGGGACCCCACGCCATTTTTTGCATTTATTTATTAGCTGAATACATTTACAGTAAACTACACATGCAAAGCACTGATGTATATTCTATCTATTCTATTCTGACAGTTCACGCTGTGAATTTACTGTACTCGGCTGATGAAATGTTGGGTTTCCTACGAGATAGGTGTTGTAGGGATCGCACTCACTTGGGTGCAATGGGAGGCAAACAGGTGGCATGTTCCTTTTAAATGTCCATAATGGTTTATTTGCTTCATAAACCGGTCAAACAACAAAATGCAAACGAACAGCCTTTAGTGCAGGCAAAAACAAAGAAAACAATCCTTTAGGCAAAGTCTCTGGTTAGCCAGCGCTGTGGGCACACAGGCTGGGTGGCATCCAGTACTCGGCCAAGTCTGGAAACAACCACACACAGGAGGCCTTCTCTCTCCAGACCATGTGCCAAACAACAGCCTCCATTATATAGGCTGTTAACCACACCCAGAGGTGAGGTATGTGGGTAGCTAAGCCAGCCCATCTCTCTAAACTACCCGTAACCCGGCTCCCAGGTGCACCAAATGATCCTCTTAGTGCTTATGTGCACTAGAGAAACACTCCGGGTTACATCACAAAGTACAGCCATCTCGGTGACACATACCTCCCATTGACTATGCGACCATTAGCAACCTTACAGTGTGTAAGAATTGGACGGCACACGCATGGTCGTGTGCCGTGCCATTTTTTTTTCTCTCGCACCCATTGACTGGTATTGGCGAGTCTCGCCCGATATACACGGCCACTCGCAGCATGATGAGATTTTTTTCTCATCCAGATTCAAGATGAGAAAAAAAAAAATCACAGAACAGCAGAGAATCATTGAACATTAGTCAGAGTGCAATCTGATTTTTTTATCGGATTGCACTGGTCTGATTTCCATACAGATGAGAACGAGTCCTGAGGTCGGGGCTACGAGGCGACAGCAATTGTCAGACTCCTCACGTGACAAACAAGTGTGCAACTTGTCCGCGACTTACTATCAGGCAATTTTGCGCCATTTTTTGGAGAAAAACATAACAGCAGATGACTAGCCCAGGGGGATGGGGACGACTCGGTACCCGGGCCTTTGCCTGGCCTTGGGGATGTCGCGGTGGTCGGCTCCCGGGCCCGTACCCTGGGGTCAGCTTTTAAAAGGGGATTGTTTGTTAATTCTATGAAAGTTCGTGACGCAACCTGTGGTTTCTGGTGAGAATCACCAGCGCTGCACAGTCCACTGAGGCCGGTGATAAAGCAGCTTGATGGTATAGCTCTCCACAGGTGGAACTAGGCCTCAGGGCAGTGTATGAAGGGGAATGCAGGACAGGCGAGACCCAGCCGGGTCAGAGCAAGAATGGGGACAGACACGGTAGTCACTTCAGTACCTTTTACTGGTGGTAATTCAGGCACATCCCGGAGCACTGTAGGGTGAAGGGTGCATATCAGGATCCTCCCCAATGAGCGGGTGTAGGGCCTCCTGTTTCTTGCCTTTGCGTAGTAAGTTTCTAGCCTGCCTAAAGCTAGGCCTAACTTTATCTCTGTCCTGCAGCGGCTGACGTTGTGGTAGGGCCTTCTCTTGGAGTGCACGCTCCCAGTTTATGGGGCCTATGTGTCTCCTGGCTCTGTTACGTATCAGCTTTCTGGTGAACCTGGGATCTGTAGTTCTCCAGGGATTCCGGTTATGCCTTACTGGGTCGTAGAGATCCCGGTAAGCTCGGACCCGGTGTCCGGTATAATGTTTCGGGGTGAGCTGGGTAAGCTCCTCTGCCCCCACTGCTACTCACTTTCCACTCGCCTTCGGCCACGCTCGGGCCCTCACTAGGCTACTCACACTAACGGCAGCTTGAAGCCCTTTACCGCTCTTACAGGCGCTCTTACAGGCGCTCTTACCTTGGGCTCACTTACCTGAGCTCCTGAGTCTAGACTGCGCTTCAGGACCGCTGGAGGCCTAGCTTGCCTACACAGCAACCCACATGCTTCTCCGCACACACAGCTCTTCACTCTCTGTGCACTCCAGACTAACTAAACTGCCTAGCTCCACCTTCCCTATTTATATCCCTAACGGGCTCCCTCTGCTGGTCTGAGGTGGAAGGTGAAGATGTGTGAATGTTTATGGGGGCCTCTTGTGGAGGATTCCATTAATACACCCTTCTAGGATCTGTGGTACCAAGCGCAGCTGGGCGCCACACAGACAGAAAAAAATACATTCTTACACAGAAGACACAGATTTCCAGGATTTTTTTTATTCACTAATATCGAGGTGACTGATGCTGAGGATTCGGCTGAGCGCTGACAATTAAACTCTTTACATTAAAAAAATATTTACAAACATTTGTAAAACTTCCAAAATCTCCGCAAAACAAAAAAATTTGAATAAAAAAAAACCCCAAGACGATAAAGGTAAAGCAAATGCGCTAATCTTTGCTTTGACTATTAGTAAAAATTGCTTTCATTTTTTTAATACGTTGTTTTTGTCTTGTTTCTTTGAAGCTTGGCCAATATGGCCCTCGCACAATGAAGCCGAAATCAAGGTTGGATTTCTGTAGTCGCAGAAGTGGGGGGGGGGTGGGGGCACTGCCAATTATTTGCCAATCAGTAGCTCAGGACACTATGTAGTATCGGCCAGGCACATTGTAACAATACAAAGACATTCAATGCCACCTCATCTGCCCAAACCTGGCAGTCAGGGAGAAGAGATGGTGTCAGACTTTACATTTTCGTCGCAGCGGAGGGATGCACATTTATTTTTTTGTGGTGTGTCAATCATCAATCCATTCAAGTCCTTATAAGTCGTTGTGCCATGCTATCTCATCCAGGCGGCACGGCCGAGTCCTGCGACGGGTGGCATGCCCGGTGGTGGAATCGGAGGAGGGACAGGAGGCTGCCCACCAGGTGGCACTGCCGGAGGGGGATACGAAGCTGGTGGCAAACCAATACCTGGAGGAGGGTGGTTGGGTACAGTATGGGTAGGGGGTAGTCTGGGTGGGGGATAGTTGGGATTGTAAGCAGGTGGAGGAGGGGGATAGACTGAAGTAGGAGGAGGAATATTAGGAGGGGGGAATGAAGATGGTGGCGGGGGTGGTGGCACAGAGGGTGGAGGATTGGGTGGATAGACGTGAGGATGATACGCTATATGTGATGGGGGGCCGTAGGCGGGCGGCATGCTCCCATAAGCCGGTACTTCGGTCTTCATCATAGACTGGAGGCTTTGGTAACCCTCCCCAGACATGTAAGAGTTGGTTGTAGACATCCCGGTTATGTAGCTAGAAGGAGGCGGCGGTGGCCGATGTGGCAGAGGCGGCGGCTGATGAACCGCTTGATGAGCCGGTGGAGGGATCTGGAGCTTGGTCAAGTCCGCTGCCTCGGGGACATTGACGGAATCGCCTTCCCCTGGAGCAAGAGATTGTGGCACAGGTTTTCTCTCTATCAGCCAGAAATTAAAAGCCATGAAAAAATTAAAAAATGGTGGGGAGAGGGGAGTCTGGTGTACGGGGAGGGGAGAGGGATAGCTTCCCAAATGTATCACCAGAAGCGTCAAGTGTAGGAAGACCACACTGGACAGAGGTCGAAAGGGCCTGGAAGGATGGATCCAGCGGACAGGAATACAGGGTGTTATGGAGCCCAGACAACAAACCCTAATGTGGACAGGACTTACCTGCAGGTGTGATCATAGGAGGAAGCGGCGGGTGCGAAGCCTCAATTTTAGGTAATTTAGTTAATGGTTCTGTAAAAAACACGGGAGGAGTGAAGACGAAGCTCCGCTCATATGTGATGTAACCGTACGGCGGATCAGGCCACGGCCATCATACAACACACTGACAGATGACGAAGAAACCCACCTTGTACTTTCCCCTCCTCTTTGGGTGATGTCGGCTGAAAGACATTAAAAACTGATCAGAAATGTAAACAGTGAAATATTAGGCAGCATTCACAAAGGCGGCCTGTCACTACAGAAGACCACAATATACTGCCTGCATCCCGCTATAGACCACCTGCTAGTAAGACCCCTACGGACATTAGTTTAGTTTGTAAAGCCGAATAAAGACTTGCGTCCATCAAGTTCGACCTGTAAGTTCTGTAATTGCTAAAGTTGATCCAGAGGAGGGCAAAAACCCCAAATGATTTGGCCAATCTTCACCTGAGGAAAAATTCCCTCCCGACTCTGAAACCAGCAGTCAGAATAAATCCCTGTATCAACCTACTATTTTATTCTATTTTTAAGTATATGCTGAAATCTGCCTGGTATCTAGAAATGCATCCAGTCCCCGCTTGAACTGGTGTAGTGAATCCGACATTACCGTCTCCTCACTCAGTGAATTCCATATTCTCACTGCTCTTACCGTAAAGAACCCCTTCCTATGCTGGTGCTGAAACCTTTTCTCTTCCAGTCTTAGTGAATGCCCTCTTGTTACCGTAATATCCCTCCTTTTAAACAAATCCCGGGCAAGATCTCTATACTGTCCCCTAACATATTTGTACACATTTATTATGTCCCCCCTCAACCTTCTCTTTTCCAGGCTGAATAGTCCTAGTTTTGCCAACCTCTCTGGGTATTGCAGTCCCTCCATTCCCTTTATTAATTTTGTTGTCCTCCTTTGTACCTTTTCAAGCTCATTTATATCCTTTCTATATATTGGGGCCCATAACTGAGCACAGTATTCCAAGTGTGGTCTGACCAGTGCTTTGTACAGTGGAAGAACAATGTTCTCATCCTTTGCAGCTATACCTCTTCTGATACATCCCATTACCCTGTTTGCCCTTACAGCAGCGGCCTGACTTTGGGCACTCCAATTTAGTTTGCTATCAATCAAGATGCCCAAGTCCTTCTCCATCTCTGAATGCCCCAATGATTTCCCATTCAGTGAGTACTGGTGACTTCCATTTTTCCTTCCCATATGTATGACCTTACATTTCTCCTCGTTAAACCTCATTTGCCATTTAATGCTCCACCTACCCAGCTTATCCAAATCCCTCTGTAGGTCTGCACTGTCCTCTTTTGTATTAATTGTTTTACATAACTTTGTGTCATCTGCAAATATTGATATTTTACTATTTATCCCGTTGACTATGTCGTTAATAAAGATATTAAATAACATTGGGCCTAGTACAGACCCCTGTGGTACCCCACTAGTGACGCTTACCCAATCTGAGTATATTCCATTTATAACCACCCTCTGCCTTCTATCCTTTAGCCAGTTAGCTACCCACTTGCAGACATTTTCCCCCAGCCCCATCATTCTCATTTTGTATACCAACCTATTATGTGGCACGCTATCGAACGCTTTTGAGAAGTCGAGATACACGACATCCACTGGTTCCCCCTGATCTACTCGAGAACTAACCAACATCTAACATCTTTAACAGGGATAAATTAATTTTTAACGCTAGCAAAATTGTACCAACTAAAAAGTAACCACTGAGTTTGTCGGCAATCTTCATTTATAATCAGACTTATTTTACAGCATTATGCAAGTTTTCCATTTTTCTCTTGTGTCAGTGTCTCTTCCAGTAATATAGGCTGGATGTGAGGTGGGTGTGTCTCCCCCAGTAATATAGGCTGTACGTGAGGTCTGTGTGTCTCTCCCAATAATATAGGCTGGATGTGAGGTCTGTGTGTCTCTCACAGTAACATAGGCTGGATGTGAGCTCTGTGTCTCTCACAGTAACATAGGCTGGATGTGAGGTCTGTGTGTCTCTCACAGTAATATAGGCTGGATGTGAGGTCTGTGTCTCTCACAGTAACATAGGCTGGATGTGAGCTCTGTGTCTCTCACAGTAACATAGGCTGGATGTGAGGTCTGTGTGTCTCTCACAGTAACATAGGCTGGATGTGAGGTCTATGTGTCTCTCACAGTAACATAGGCTGGATGTGAGGTCTGTGTGTCTCTCACAGTAACATAGGCTGGATGTGAGGTCTGTGTGTCTCTCCCAATAATATAGGCTGGATGTGAGGTCTATGTGTCTCTCACAGTAACATAGGCTGGATGTGAGGTCTGTGTGTCTCTCACAGTAACATAGGCTGGATGTGAGGTCTGTGTGTCTCTCCCAATAATATAGGCTGGATGTGAGGTCTATGTGTCTCTCACAGTAACATAGGCTGGATGTGAGGTCTGTGTCTCTCACAGTAACATAGGCTGGATGTGAGGTCTGTGTGTCTCTCACAGTAACATAGGCTGGATGTGAGGTCTGTGTGTCTCTCACAGTAATATAGGCTGGATGTGAGGTCTGTGTGTCTCACAGTAACATAGCCTGGATGTGAGGTCTGTGTGTCTCTCACAGTAACATAGGCTGGATGTGAGGTCTGTGTGTCTCTCACAGTAACATAGGCTGGATGTGAGGTCTGTGTCTCTCACAGTAACATAGGCTGGATGTGAGGTCTGTGTGTCTCTCACAGTAATATAGGCTGGATGTGAGGTCTGTGTCTCTCACAGTAACATAGGCTGGATGTGAGGTCTGTGTCTCTCACAGTAACATAGGCTGGATGTGAGGTCTGTGTCTCTCACAGTAACATAGGCTGGATGTGAGGTCTGTGTGTCTCTCCCAGTAATATAGGCTGGATGTGCTGTCTGTGTGTCTCTCCCAGTAATATAGGCTGGATGTGAGGTCTGTGTGTCTCCCCCAGTAATATAGGCTGGATGTGAGGTCTGTGTCTCTCCCAGTAATATAGGCTGGATGTGACATCTGTGTCTCTCCCAGTAATATAGGCTGGATATGAGCTGTGTGTGTCTCTCCCAATAATATAGGCTGGATGTGACGTCTGTGTCTCTCCCAATAATATAGGCTGGATGTGAGATCTGTGTGTCTCTCCCAGTAATATAGGCTGGATGTGAGCTCTGTCTCTCTCTCAGTAATATAGAATGGATGAGAGGTCTGTGTCTGTCTCAGTAATATAGGCGGGACGAGAGGACTGTGTCTCTCCCAATAAAAAAAAAAAGAAACCTGTGTGAATATCTACATAGCCTTTAAATAATGAATATTTCCATTAGGCTAGCTCAACAGAGCTGGGGCTGATATCAAATAGGTCTGGCAGTGCTATTTTTTCTGAGAGCACATGGATGCTTGGGCATGTCTAGTGAGGAGGTCAGAGGAGACAGCAGCCAAGCACATTAATGTCAGGATTCCAGTTGTCCTTATACAGTTTGACCACTAGTGGCTGCTATTGTTCACCTTAATAATTGAGCTGCAATCCCACTCCTTACCACTGAAGGCTGCTGTTGTGTTCTGCAATTGCCCTTTACTAAGATGGCAGATGCTGATCCTGTGGGATCCATCTTATTTCCTGTTTGGACCTACTTAAGGCCACATGGACCTCTCACTCATTGCTTGAGTATCGTGTCTAGCTGTTACCTACTTTCCAGTCTCCAAGCTCTTGAACATTCTTACCTAGATTGTTCTCACCTATCTACGGACTGTTTTCTACAACTCCTTTTGCTAACTACAAGAACTTCTACTACCGCTTGCTGTTCCTGCTCAAGCTCCTTTGGCCACTGGTTTCCAGCAGTACTACGCCAGTATCATAACAATTAGATACCTTGCTATCACATTTGCATGGACGGTTTCACACGACAGACTCTCACGGTCCGAGCACCAACAGCGGGTTTCCTGTCCCAAACTCAACAGCCTCATATATGCCCATGTAGCCGTTGAGTTTGAGTCAAGAGATCTGTAGCTGGTCCAATCATCATGGATGGATGTGAGCTCTGTGTCTCTCCCAGTAATATAGGCTGTATGTGAGGTGTGTGTGTGTCTCTCCCAGTAATATAGGCTGTACGTGAGGTGTGTGTGTGTCTCTCCCAGTAATATAGGCTGTATGTGAGGTGTGTGTGTGTCTCTCCCAGTAATATAGGCCGTACGTGAGGTGTGTGTGTGTGTCTCTCCCAGTAATATAGGCCGTACGTGAGGTGTGTGTGTGTGTCTCTCCCAGTAATATAGGCTGTACGTGAGGTGTGTGTGTGTGTCTCTCCCAGTAATATAGGCTGTACGTGAGGTGTGTGTGTGTGTCTCTCCCAGTAATATAGGCTGTACGTGAGGTGTGTGTGTGTCTCTCCCAGTAATATAGGCTGTACGTGAGGTGTGTGTGTGTCTCTCCCAGTAATATAGGCTGTACGTGAGGCGTGTGTGTCTCTCCCAGTAATATAGGCTGTACGTGAGGCGTGTGTGTGTCTCTCCCAGTAATATAGGCTGTACGTGAGGCGTGTGTGTGTCTCTCCCAGTAATATAGGCTGTACGTGAGGCGTGTGTGTGTCTCTCCCAGTAATATAGGCTGTACGTGAGGCGTGTGTGTGTCTCTCCCAGTAATATAGGCTGTACGTGAGGCGTGTGGTGTCTCTCCCAGTAATATAGGCTGTACGTGAGGCGTGTGGTGTCTCTCCCAGTAATATAGGCTGTACGTGAGGCGTGTGGTGTCTCTCCCAGTAATATAGGCTGTACGTGAGGCGTGTGGTGTCTCTCCCAGTAATATAGGCTGTACGTGAGGCGTGTGGTGTCTCTCCCAGTAATATAGGCTGTACGTGAGGCGTGTGGTGTCTCTCCCAGTAATATAGGCTGTACGTGAGGCGTGTGTGTGTCTCTCCCAGTAATATAGGCTGTACGTGAGGCGTGTGGTGTCTCTCCCAGTAATATAGGCTGTACGTGAGGCGTGTGGTGTCTCTCCCAGTAATATAGGCTGTACGTGAGGTGTGTGGTGTCTCTCCCAGTAATATAGGCTGTACGTGAGGGGTGTGTGTGTGTGTGTGTGTGTGTGTGTCTCCCAGTAATATAGGCTGGAGGTGAGCTATGTGTCTTTCCCAGTAATACAGGCTGGAGGTGAGGTCTGTATGTCTCGCTCAGTAATATTGGCTGGATGAAAAGTCTTGGCCTCTCCCAGTAATATAGGCTGGATGTGAGGTCGGTGTGTCTCTCCCAGTAACATAGGCTGGATGTGAGCTCTGTCTCTTTTCCAGTAATATAGTCTGGAAGTCAGATCTGTGTGTATCCACGGTGCTGCAGTCTGCTTTAGCTCAAGTATCAGCACAGCTTCTATCCTGCACTTGCTACTTCCTCCTTTTCTACAGGACTGTACATACTCTCCCTCTCTGCACTGCAGATGAGAACTCACACAATGACAGACACGTGAAACCAGGATTAGTCAAAGACAAAAGGGAAGTTCTCCAAGCTTAAGAAGCTCTTGTGGGGGGCTCTCCTGCCGCTATGCAGATGGTAACATACCAGGGGTCTCTTGGCTTGCTTCGGTGGGCTGGACTGTGGGGAAGGCTTCTTGGTTTGCTGGCCTCCGGCTTGCTGTGGATCTTTTTGCGGCACTGTCTGGGAGTCTATGTTCAGGGATGGCGGCAGAGGCTGTACAGAAGCGATCTGTGCCTGGACTTGTGGGGATTGCTGCTGTGCCCCGTGGTGAGGCATCTGCTGCTTTCCTTGCGAATACAGATCCAAGATCTGATGACAGATGTCTAAGAGAAAAACGGAAATTTCACAATTTGTTGTCCCAAAATTAAAGAAAACGTTGTCTCTCTGACATCGGAACGACTGCTAGAGGATGAAAAAAAAATGCAATTTCACCAGTGTTTTCAGTGGGTTTCGATTTTATAGCGTTCATCGTGCGGTAAAAGTGACCTAGTAATTATTGGATTGGACATCCTACCCGTCTTCCTGTTACCATTACCCAGAGGGATCAGTGTTATTTCTAGAACGGTGCTGCCCCCTAGTGCATATTCACATGTATTGCAGGATGTGTAGGAGTCGGGATTGTGTTACCTGTATAAATCCAATCATGAATGTTGTTGTTTTTTCTTTATAAAAGGTGATGATTATATTCTGACATTTAGTGAAGCGTTTGCCCTTATTTTCTACATTACAGTGTCATATAGCAACTTTTTCTCATGTTATCACCCCTCTTAACAAACATAGGCTACCTGCACTCTGATTTATGTATATTTCTCCCTATTTCAGATTATTGCTTCAAATGTTCAAGAAAAGGGGGATGGGGGAGGCAGAAGCTTTTACTCTCCCTCCCGGGGTCCAACTCTGCTGGTCATCGCTGAACCAGTCTTTATTGATCAGTTGCAGTGGTGACAGCACAACATCAAAGCTGCAGCCAATAAGACAGACAGCATGGGCTGCCGAGTCCAGTGATTGGTTGCAGTGCTGCAGACATGACATCACCACTGCAACCGATCAATGAAGACCATCATAGTGATGAGAAGCAGTGCAGGGCCCCGGTAAGGTGAGCTGAGCAAAAGTTTTATTTGTTACTTTATTTTCTTCATTGTCTGAAGGAGGCCAATTTCCAAAAAGGGGACAACCCCTTTAAGGAATTTTGGAACCACAGGGGCGAGTGGAAGGCGGTGATCATATTATTCCTGTGATCATATTATTGAGGACAGGACTGCATGGAGTCAGGGCAGTGTCTTTGTGGGAGGAGCACAACCCTTCCCCCCCAGCAGCACAGAGTATTTTATGAACAATAAGTGCTGGTCCTCATGCCATTATTTCAGCAACAGCAGCGGTGGAGATGTACCTGTGGCGATATGTAAGTAGATGTAGACGCAGCACTTACCTTCCAGTACATCGACAGGTACGTCCTGCACAAACTGCTCCCACCACCGCCGGTACATGGGCTTGGACGTCCATTCCTGGATTTCAAACTTGCACAGTCGTCCGGCGAGATACATGACAGCGACTGCGATAATCTCCGGCTCCCACTGCAAGGACAGCGTGGTGCAGAGGCTGCAGACAGAGCACAGGGTTAGGGGCGAGGCCGGCGCCGCCTGCGGCCCAGGGCAAGGGGCGAAGCCGGCGCCGCCTGCGGCCCAGGGCAAGGGGCGAAGCCGGCGCCGCCTGCGGCCCAGGGCAAGGGGCGAGGCTGGCGCCGCCTGCGGCCCGGCGCAAGGCCGACGCCGCCTGCGGCCCGGCGCAAGGGGCGAGGCCGGCGCCGCCTGCGGCCCGGCGCAAGGGGCGAGGCCGGCGCCGCCTGCGGCCCAGGGCAAGGGGCGAGGCCGGCGCCGCCTGCGGCCCAGGGCAAGGGGTGAGATTAACACTTGCATTGCCACTACCTGTCATTGACAAAAGTCCACGCCATCTGTACCAGCTTCTGGATTTTATTCTTGTCTCCTGAACAAAATATATAAAAAAAAACCATAAGATGTAGAGAGACTGACACAGCAGTTACCAGTCCCCTCATCCTTCAACACTTTCTCTACAAGATCTTGGATTCTCATTCTTTATAAAGTGAGAAAAATGGGGGACAAAATGCCGACGGTCTAGTACAGGGATCAATTACCTCCAGCTATTGTAAAACTACAACTCCCAGCATTCTCAGGCAGTCATTCTGGGAGTTGCAGCTTGACAACTGCTGGCGGCCAGTGCATGCTGACCCCTGGTGGTATGCGGCAGTACATACAGTAGGGGCAAATTATTCCCTACACCCTGCATGACTATAAAATGTAAATATGTCATATGGACACGAGCTGTGTTACACAGCCAGCATCTGTCTGCGACAGCAGCAATCACAGCGAGCGTCCATTGTGACATAACACCATTAGTGACCGCGGCATCTAAACCGTTAGAGAAAGGCGGATCGTGGTATCTGAAAGCCCATAAAGAGCCCTTTGTCTGCCATCTTGGTACTCCTATGAAGCCCTGCCACAGCAAAAGGAGATAACAACACTTCCAATATACTGCAGTAAGGAGTATAGTACCTGCAATCATACAACTGCAGGTACAAGTCTCCTAATGGGACTTTTAAAATATATAAAAAAAAGTCAAAATATAAAGCATTAAATCTTTAATCTAAATACTCCCCTCCTTTAAAAAAAATATAAAAAAGGTACGGGTCCCTAAATATGGTGACACAATTTTTTTTTTTTTTATTTCTTCTGTAAATTTTTGTTTTAATGAACGGTGGTGTTTTCGCCACAGGCTGAGTGCAAGGTATACTCCATACTAGTTTTCTAGGCTACCGGCCACCACTGCAATTTAGCAGCGTTGGCCGAGAATGCACAACGCTTGCAAGGTCTTTTTAAATAATTGCCATCTCTGTACTCCTATGGCGCTCGGCCTGTGAAGAGATCGTCATTTTTGTTATATACTACAATACTAAGAAGTTTCAGTATATATAAAATAAAAATAAAACAATTAAAATAATAAAACATATATAAGTAAATATAAATGTTTTATTATAATAAAGTATAAGTGAAAAAGGGGGATTGAATAACTTCCATTTTTCCCATCCAAAAATAATTAAAAAATAAATAAATAAGCAAACAATAAACATTTGGTATTGCCGGCTCCATAAAAGTCTGAGCTATGAAATTATAAAATTAATTAACTCATATGATAAATGCTGCTAAAAAAATAAAAATAAAATTAAACTAGAAAAATCCTCGGGTCGCCTCCATCTCCGTTACCTTTTAACTGTTTGGCGTATCGTAGTAGAAACTGGTAGGGATGCTCCACTTGTAGGTCAAATTTAATAGTTTGCAGAAGAATCCTCTCTAGGACCATAACTTCTTCCTAAATATAAAAAAAAGAGTAATTCAGAGGTCGACATTTCTATTTTTTTTCTGCATTTTCTACTGCAATGTCCGCAGTCCCCAGAGATCGTCCATGCAAGGAAGAAAGGAGCGCCGTTATCTTCTTCTACAAAGTTAAAATTTCCACTCAGTTCAATATGTTTCTGGCAGCTGAAGACACCTACAACATCTCTGCGAGGATTGCCGCTTTTTTTTTTCTTAATTCATATATTCTGGGATAAAAAAAAAAATACATTTTTGCAATTGGGTTTCAATAACAATGTTGCATCGTTTGGCTTTCACAATGCTGGCTGCAGAACGTGCTAACTGAGAATCTATCAGTGAGCTCGATCTGACGGTAATGTGTAACACTTATCTGTCTTTTAAGGAGCTTATCTCAGCTGATTTATGACTACATCAACGTTCAGCTCAACTTTCATGTGGTCTCTGATGATAAATCAGCACAGAAAAGCTCAAAATAGACAGAAAAAAAAAATAAAGCTAATTACACAATCCCAAGTGAAAATGAGCTCACTGATTAATTTACAGTCTTCTCATTTTGAAGCCAGCAAAAGACATAGGACATATCAAGAAGTCTATCTATTATTTGGATGTGAGATCTGAAAAAAAATGACTGAACAAGCGAAACTTCATAACTTTCGAAAACACCCAAACAAATGAATGGAGACATCTGATAATGTGACTTCACGGGTGCAAGGTCACCCCGACGCTTTAAGGATTGTTGGGGCTGAGAGAATGATCCCACGTTCAGGAGGTCATGGCATTGACAAGAGTTGTGGTCTACATCCGATGCCTCTCAGGTCATGCTGGGAGTTGTACTTTCACAAGGACCAAAAGAAGAAAAAAAACAATACTTTACAGATTTTTAATACTCTGAAAACAAATGAAATCACATAATTATATTACATTTTTATATATATATATATATATATATATATATATATATATATATATATATATATATATATATATATATATATATATATATACAGTACAGACCAAAAGTTTGGACACACCTTCTCATTTAAAGATTTTTCTGTATTTTCATGACTATGAAAATTGTACATTCGCACTGAAGGCATCAAAACTATGAATTACCACATGTGGAATTATATACTTAACAAAAAAGTGTGAAACAACAGAAAATATGTCTTATATTCTAGGTTCTTCAAAGTAGCCACCTTTTGCTTTGATGACTGCTTTGCACACTCTTGGCGTTCTCTTGATGAGCTTCAAGAGGTAGTCACCGGAAATGGTTTTCACTTCACAGGTGTGCCCTGTCAGGTTTAACAAGTGGGATTTCTTGCCTTATAAATGGGGTTGGGACCATCAGTTGTGTTGTGCAGAAGTCTGGTGGATACACAGCTGATAGTCCTACTGAATAGACTGTTAGAATTTGTATTATGGCAAGAAAAAAGCAGCTAAGTAAAGAAAAACGAGTGGCCATCATTACTTTAAGAACTGAAGGTCAGTCAGTCCGAAAAATTCTGCAAACTTTGAAAGTGTCCCCAAGTGCTGTTGCAAAAACCATCAAGCGCTACAAAGAAACTGGCTCACATGAGGACCGCCCCAGGAAAGGAAGACCAAGAGTCACCTCTGCTTCTGAGGATAAGTTTATCCGAGTCACCAGCCTCAGAAATCGCAGGTTAACAGCAGCTCAGATTAGAGACCAGGTCAATGCCACACAGAGTTCTAGCAGCAGACACATCTCTTCAACAACTGTTAAGAGGAGACTTTGTGCAGCAGGCCTTCATGGTAAAATAGCTGCTAGGAAACCACGGCTAAGGACAGGCAACAAGCAGAAGAGACTTGTTTGGGCTAAAGAACACAAGGAATGGACATTAGACCAGTGGAAATCTGTGCTTTGGTCTGATGAGTCCAAATTTGAGATCTTTGGTTCCAACCACCGTGTCTTTGTGCGACGCAGAAAAGGTGAACGGATGGACTCTACATGCCTGGTTCCCACCGTGAAGCATGGAGGAGGAGGTGTGATGGTGTGGGGGTGCTTTGCTGGTGACACTGTTGGGGATTTATTCAAAATTGAAGGCATACTGAACCAGCATGGCTACCACAGCATCTTGCAGCGGCATGCTATTCCATCCGGTTTGCGTTTAGTTGGACCATCATTTATTTTTCAACAGGACAATGACCCCAAACACACCCTGTGTAAGGGCTATTGGACCAAGAATGAGAGTGATGGGGTGCTACGCCAGATGACCTGGCCTCCACAGTCACCAGACCTGAACCATATCGAGATGGTTTGGGGTGAGCTGGACCGCAGAGTGAAGACAAAAGGGCCAACAAGTGCTAAGCATCTCTGGGAACTCCTTCAAGATTGTTGGAAGACCATTTCCGGTGACTACCTCTTGAAGCTCATCAAGAGAATGCCAAGAGTGTGCGAAGCAGTCATCAAAGCAAAAGGTGGCTACTTTGAAGAACCTAGAATATAAGACATATTTTCAGTAGTTTCACACTTTTTTGTTAAGTATATAATTCCACATGTGTTAATCCATAGTTTTGATGCCTTCAGTGTGAATGTACAATTTTCATAGTTATGAAAATACAGAAAAATCTTTAAATGAGAAGGTGTGTCCAAACTTTTGGTCTGTACTGTGTATATATATATATATATATATATATATATATATATATATATATATATATATATATATATATTATAAAATTTTGCAGTCCGGAGGTGCCAAGTTTAGGGATGAGGGACTTACATCTAGTATTTCATGGAAAAGTAGCCGGGAGCGTGACTTCCCCTATGCTCCAGGAAGTGAGGTATGGGGTTCAATTGATGAACACAGATGTTCCACCGGCCACAAAGAGCTCAATACGTTATTTTTGGAGTAAACCATTCACACCCACATCACAAGCGCATATTAGTAGGCGCATGATATACATTAACTCCTCGTCTCCTTATCTACTGGTAGCTACAGAGACCCATAATAGCCCCACATCCCATGGGAAACAGTTTATAATTAAATATGGTGTATATCCCAACTAAGATCAGATCTACCATGACAGGAAACATATTAGGTGATATAATATAGATATCAAATTCTTATACACTTCGCCAGATCATATATTTTATCATAGTGATGGAGAAACCTATATGAAAAGTTATAGGAGAAACTTAAGAGGTTTCACACGTTTGCCAGTTTTGATCAAATCAGGGAGTCGATCGATCGGAGACAAGAGAAACACAACCAATTGTGTCTGTGTCCCAGACTAGTCTGCCCTCAGATGCCTGGTCACAAGTTTTTATTACAAACCACAAAGATAAGAAAAGTGGGAATGGCTTACATTACGTCACCTAAAAATGAAGAGAAGTTGGGAAAAACAAAGTCGTAAATTATGTATTCTGGTAAATTCCTTAGAGACTGGTTATATCATATCTAGTTTTACTATACTTTCACAAACAAAGGAAAGCTTCGCACAGGGACAGATCTATATTAAATACAACGAAATAACACATAAAGCTAATATTAAAATACAAAATTATCAATTAGATATATGTATATTTAATTGTCTAAAATAATAATCAAAGCAAAGTATAAATATTTACCATAACAATAGTATTCCAAAATTCACTCGGTATCCAATAAACCACATTCATAAGACTCAGAGTATGGAATAAAGATTATACTAATAATCAGTCCGAATGGCCAATCATCAACGTTAATGTATATTGTGGTGGCCGGTGGAGCTTGTGATGTGGATGTGAATGGTTTTCTCCAAAAAGAACGTATTGAGCTCTTTGCGGCCGGTGGAACGTCTGTGTGTGTACACTCCCCCATTGAACCTCATACGTCATTTACGGGAGAGATGGGGAAGTGACGTTCCACCTGGGAACCGTAAGGACACCGCATCCGGGATCAAGGACAAGTGATCTCTCATCCCCATTACTACATATGGAGGACAGACAGGCTCCCATCTGCACATAATATAGCTGTCCTGCGGCCACATATATTTTAGGGTGCCAACCTCCGTCGTAAGGCAGGGAGTCATGAAAGTTTTTTTAGGGTTATTGAGCTTTTTTAGTGCTGCCTACTTTTCCTTGAAATATTATACATATAACCCTCATCCCTAAACTTGGCACCTTTGGACTGAAAAATTATATATATATGTAATTTTGTTTGGTTTCAGAGTATATATTTTTAAGAATATCTACTAAAATATTGTTTTTAAGGGTTTTTTTTTTTTGCTTAAGTCCTGGATGTTGTAGTTTCACAACAGCTGTAGTCCCCAGTGCTAAAGTTACTGTATGTAACGGGCTCAAATCCCACCAAGGACAACATCTGCAAGGAGTTTGTATGGGTTTCCTCCGGGTTCTCCGGTTTCCTTCCACACTCCAAAGACATCCTGATAGGGAATGTAGATTGTGAGCCCCAATGGGGACAGCGGCGATATTGTCTGTGAAGCACTTTGGAATTAATGGCGCTATATAAGCGAGTAAAATAAAAAGGATATTTGATATCCACCAATCCAGGAGTGGCCATCGCTGACTGCACCAGGTCGGCTCAGGATCCTACTAACCCGATTCCTCACCTTCGGATCATCCCCGAACTGTCCGAACTGCACGTCATTTAACAAGCTGCGGGCCGTCTTTATGATGTCCTTACACTTCTTAGGAGTTTCTTCCACCTTGCCAGCAAGAA
This sequence comes from Phyllobates terribilis, assembly GCF_046119375.1. Classification (NCBI taxonomy): domain Eukaryota; kingdom Metazoa; phylum Chordata; class Amphibia; order Anura; family Dendrobatidae; genus Phyllobates; species Phyllobates terribilis. The sequence goes on along the minus strand of NW_027362767.1, from coordinate 50,091,481 downwards.
AGAGACAGCAGGCGCCCGTCACCTGAAAGAAAGAACTCAGGGGTCATCTCAGGATAAGAGCGCAGGATCAGAGGCCGCAGATGGGAACAGGGAACTTACGTATCTGGCAAACTGCTTGAATGAATGAAACATATAGAACCTATGGAAATAAATAATGCCGGTGGCGAGAGTGTCGTAATGTCTGACGGAAGGGTTAAGGAAACAGAAAATATCACAGAAATCAGTCACATTTACGGAGAATGTGTCCCGTGTGGTGCAGTATATAGAGGGTGCGTCCCGTGCGGTGCAGTATATAGAGGATGTGTCCTGTGCGGTGCAGTATATAGAGGATGCGTCCCGTGCGGTGCAGTATATAGAGGATGCGTCCCGTGCGGTGCAGTATATAGAGGATGTGTCCCGTGCGGTGCAGTATATAGAGGATGTGTCCCGTGCGGTGCAGTATATAGAGGGTGTGTCCCGTGCGGTGCAGTATATAGAGGGTGTGTCCCGTGTGGTGCAGTATATAGAGGGTGTGTCCCGTGTGGTGCAGTATATAGAGGGTGTGTCCCGTGTGGTGTAGTATATAGAGGGTGTGTCCCGTGTGGTGCAGTATATAGAGGGTGTGTCCCGTGTGGTGCAGTATATAGAGGGAGTGTCCCGTGCGGTGCAGTATATAGAGGATGCGTCCCGTGCGGTGCAGTATATAGAGGATGCGTCCCGTGCGGTGCAGTATATAGAGGATGCGTCCCGTGCGGTGCAGTATATAGAGGATGCGTCCCGTGCGGTGCAGTATATAGAGGATGCGTCCCGTGCGGTGCAGTATATAGAGGATGTGTCCCGTGCGGTGCAGTATATAGAGGGTGTGTCCCGTGCGGTGCAGTATATAGAGGGTGTGTCCCGTGTGGTGTAGTATATAGAGGGAGTGTCCCGTGTGGTGCAGTATATAGAGGGAGTGTCCCGTGTGGTGCAGTATATAGAGGGAGTGTCCCGTGTGGTGCAGTATATAGAGGGAGTGTCCCGTGTGGTGCAGTATATAGAGGGAGTGTCCCGTGTGGTGCAGTATATAGAGGGAGTGTCCCGTGTGGTGCAGTATATAGAGGGAGTGTCCCGTGTGGTGCAGTATATAGAGGGAGTGTCCCGTGTGGTGCAGTATATAGAGGGAGTGTCCCGTGTGGTGCAGTATATAGAGGGAGTGTCCCGTGTGGTGCAGTATATAGAGGGAGTGTCCCGTGTGGTGCAGTATATAGAGGATGTGTCCCGTGTGGTGCAGTATATAGAGGATGTGTCCCGTGTGGTGCAGTATATAGAGGGAGTGTCCCGTGTGGTGTAGTATATAGAGGGAGTGTCCCGTGTGGTGTAGTATATAGAGGATGTGTCCAGTGTGGTGCAGTATATAGAGGGAGTGTCCCGTGTGGTGTAGTATATAGAGGATGCGTCCTGTGTGGTATATACACCTTTTTTTGCTTCTTTAGATTATAAACATAAGGATACAGTCCGAGTCTTGTGCCAACATCAAATATGAACCTGGCTCCCTCCCGTCGGTATCGGGCCTCGGTGGCGGGGTCCAGGCCTTCCTGCTGAGAGGGGGTGTGAGCCAGGTCCTTCTTGTCCCAATACCAACATGGTTTGGAGTGGTCCAGGGCACCAGAGGCCACCGAGGGACTTGAGTTTTCCTTGTTTTCCTTCATTGATTCTTGCAAACATCCAAACCACCTGCAGAGAACATAAACACAAAGCTGTGATAGAGCAGTCACACTATTACTAAGATATGAAGCAGCGCACACACACACACACACACACACACACACACACACACACACATCTGGTTTATTAGCAAAAGGTAAGAACTTTCTTCTGTTTCCAATAAACCAACGAAATAAGAACAATGTAAATCGCTGAACAACAAATTTAACAGGAGGTTTCTTCCCTGCGGTCTCAGACTCTAACTTTCTATGTGCTATGTTTCGATACCACACCACCAGAGGCGGGGGCGCGCGGCGGAGAGGGCCACCAGAGGCGGGGGCGCGCGGCGGAGAGGGCCACCAGAGGCGGGGGCGCGCGGCGGAGAGGGCCACCAGAGGCGGGGGCGCGCGGCGGAGAGGGCCACCAGAGGCGGGGGCGCGCGGCGGAGAGGGCCACCAGAGGCGGGGGCGCGCGGCGGAGAGGGCCACCAGAGGCGGGGGCGCGCGGCGGAGAGGGCCACCAGAGGCGGGGGCGCGCGGCGGAGAGGGCCACCAGAGGCGGGGGCGCGCGGCGGAGAGGGCCACCAGAGGCGGGGGCGCGCGGCGGAGAGGGCCACCAGAGGCGGGGGCGCGCGGCGGAGAGGGCCACCAGAGGCGGGGGCGCGCGGCGGAGAGGGCCACCAGAGGCGGGGGCGCGCGGCGGAGAGGGCCACCAGAGGCGGGGGCGCGCGGCGGAGAGGGCCACCAGAGGCGGGGGCGCGCGGCGGAGAGGGCCACCAGAGGCGGGGGCGCGCGGCGGAGAGGGCCACCAGAGGCGGGGGCGCGCGGCGGAGAGGGCCACCAGAGGCGGGGGCGCGCGGCGGAGAGGGCCACCAGAGGCGGGGGCGCGCGGCGGAGAGGGCCACCAGAGGCGGGGGCGCGCGGCGGAGAGGGCCACCAGAGGCGGGGGCGCGCGGCGGAGAGGGCCACCAGAGGCGGGGGCGCGCGGCGGAGAGGGCCACCAGAGGCGGGGGCGCGCGGCGGAGAGGGCCACCAGAGGCGGGGGCGCGCGGCGGAGAGGGCCACCAGAGGCGGGGGCGCGCGGCGGAGAGGGCCACCAGAGACGGGGGCGCGCGGCGGAGAGGGCCACCAGAGACGGGGGCGCGCGGCGGAGAGGGCCACCAGAGACGGGGGCGCGCGGCGGAGAGGGCCACCAGAGACGGGGGCGCGCGGCGGAGATGGGAAGGACCACCAGAGACGGGGGCGCGCGGCGGAGAGGGGAAGGACCACCAGAGACGGGGGCGCGCGGCGGAGAGGGGAAGGACCACCAGAGACGGGGGCGCGCGGCGGAGAGGGGAAGGACCACCAGAGACGGGGGCGCGCGGCGGAGAGGGGAAGGACCACCAGAGACGGGGGCGCGCGGCGGAGAGGGGAAGGACCACCAGAGACGGGGGCGCGCGGCGGAGAGGGGAAGGACCACCAGAGACGGGGGCGCGCGGCGGAGAGGGGAAGGACCACCAGAGACGGGGGCGCGCGGCGGAGAGGGGAAGGACCACCAGAGACGGGGGCGCGCGGCGGAGAGGGGAAGGACCACCAGAGACGGGGGCGCGCGGCGGAGAGGGGAAGGACCACCAGAGACGGGGGCGCGCGGCGGAGAGGGGAAGGACCACCAGAGACGGGGGCGCGCGGCGGAGAGGGGAAGGACCACCAGAGACGGGGGCGCGCGGCGGAGAGGGGAAGGACCACCAGAGACGGGGGCGCGCGGCGGAGAGGGGAAGGACCACCAGAGACGGGGGCGCGCGGCGGAGAGGGGAAGGACCACCAGAGACGGGGGCGCGCGGCGGAGAGGGGAAGGACCACCAGAGACGGGGGCGCGCGGCGGAGAGGGGAAGGACCACCAGAGACGGGGGCGCGCGGCGGAGAGGGGAAGGACCACCAGAGACGGGGGCGCGCGGCGGAGAGGGGAAGGACCACCAGAGACGGGGGCGCGCGGCGGAGAGGGGAAGGACCACCAGAGACGGGGGCGCGCGGCGGAGAGGGGAAGGACCACCAGAGACGGGGGCGCGCGGCGGAGAGGGGAAGGACCACCAGAGACGGGGGCGCGCGGCGGAGAGGGGAAGGACCACCAGAGACGGGGGCGCGCGGCGGAGAGGGGAAGGACCACCAGAGACGGGGGCGCGCGGCGGAGAGGGGAAGGACCACCAGAGACGGGGGCGCGCGGCGGAGAGGGGAAGGACCACCAGAGACGGGGGCGCGCGGCGGAGAGGGGAAGGACCACCAGAGACGGGGGCGCGCGGCGGAGAGGGGAAGGACCACCAGAGACGGGGGCGCGCGGCGGAGAGGGGAAGGACCACCAGAGACGGGGGCGCGCGGCGGAGAGGGGAAGGACCACCAGAGACGGGGGCGCGCGGCGGAGAGGGGAAGGACCACCAGAGACGGGGGCACGCGGCGGAGAGGGGAAGGACCACCAGAGACGGGGGCACGCGGCGGAGAGGGGAAGGACCACCAGAGACGGGGGCACGCGGCGGAGAGGGGAAGGACCACCAGAGACGGGGGCACGCGGCGGAGAGGGGAAGGACCACCAGAGACGGGGGCACGCGGCGGAGAGGGGAAGGACCACCAGAGACGGGGGCACGCGGCGGAGAGGGGAAGGACCACCAGAGACTTGTAGTTCCACAGGGCGTGCCTTACCTCTACCCCGTAGCCAGATAGAAGTGAAATCAGGAGATTTTGGAGAAGGGACAGGATGAATGGAGCTGGGTACAGTCAGGAGCGGAGGGAGTTGGGCCATCATGGCTCAGAGTTGACCAGGGCAGCCATGACTACAGCTGATAACGATACCAGGCCGTATAACGACACACACTCACCCGCAGCCCACGGCTCCTTGGACTAAACGGCTTCCGTAGGATAAACTACCAGCACAGCACTACAGCGGCAGCCATCTTGGATTCGAATGTGCGACGTGATGTCATCACAAGTGGGCACGCCCCTACTGTAATGTCTAAAAAGGACACGGACCGGTACGAACCAATCAGGACGAAAGACGTCAGAGTAAGGGGCTGGTTTAGCGACGTTGCACTAACAACCAAACGTGACAGATGTAGTATGTTGGGCTCTGTAAGGTGTGAGTGACGGGCGGGTGATGTAACCAATCACAGGCTTCATTGGCCTCCCGCTGTCCAATCGCTGCAGAGTGATGCTGGGCGCTGTCGGGGTGATGTTTGGTTGTGCTGGGTTCCTCTCTCACCATCTCTCCGGCTTTCTGCGGCTGATTCTCCCCAGCCGGTGACGGGCACAGGCCGCTGTGTGACGGAGGGACGCGGGAGGTGAGTGCTGGCTGCTCTCCCGCCCGCCCTGGACACACTGCACGTCCTGCGCACTGCGGAATAGACCCAGGAGCTAGCACTCAGCTCGGTGCACAGGACCCTGGCTCAGGAGCGCCCCCTGCTGTGCTCATGGTGTTTCGCTGTCCCCTGCCCATTCATTTCTATGGCAGGTGACATCAGTGGCTGGGGGGTGTATGGCGGCGCCTGGGGTTTGCGGCTAATTACTGGTGGACTCTAGGGGCGCGGGGTATGTGGCCCCTGTAACTCCTGACTCGTCACATCGGGTGGACCCTCAAGTTGCAGACATTGCTCTAGGCCAGTGCTCCCCACCCTGAGGCTCTTCAGTGGCTGGGAAACTACAACTCCCAGCATGCCCAGCTTGTGCTAGAGCAGAAGAATGTCAAGGGCATGCTGGGAGGTGTAGTTCCCCAACTTCTGGTTAATAACTACTTGTATAAAGCCGGAGGGTGTCAGGGCATGCTGGGAGTGATAGTCTTCCATCAGTTGAAGAGCCACTGGTTGGACACCACAGGTTTAAAGCTGAAGACCTGCTGGGAGTTGTAGTTCCCCAGCCGTTGGAGACAACTGGTCTAGAGCCAACGGCTGTTAGTGCTTGCTGGGGCTTGTAGTTTTTCAACACTTGGACAGCCACTGGTTGCCACACTTGTCTCTAGCCTATGGTTCTTTGAGCATGCTGGCATTTGTAGTCCCCCACACACAGGAGAATCTCAGGTTGTAGCCCCCCCTGCTCTGCACATTAGCTCAATTCTTATATGCTATGATGTCGCCTTATAAATAAAGCTGGATGATGAGGTCGCTGTATGGGCAGATTGCTGTCAGGGCATGCTGGGAGTTGTGGTCTACTGGATAACAGTGGGGTCAGAGGTTGGTACCGCTGCTATCAGTCATTACATAACACCGTGCTGCAGGCAGCCTGGACCTGTGTGTGACCATAGAGGATCGGTCAGATCGTCCGACACACCTGATCTCTGTGAACTAACCATTTCCAATCAGCTTTTTTTTTTCTAGGACTTCGTGCTATGGAAATCCTGTTATTCCTCCTGGAAATGTATTATTGACAGCTGATTGTTACCAGTTGGGGGTGCGGGCCCCCCACAGCTTTACGTTGTCCAGTCAGTTACTTCCGCCTCTACTTTTACAAGTTAAGGGGCATCGCTCAATGATCAATTTTAATTTCCAGGAGGAATAACAGAGGGACAGTACAATATATGATGGTTATTTGCATAAGTATTTCCTAAAGAGAGGTGAGGGAAGGGTCCTCTATATAGGGGTATTGAGCTTTGGCTGACAAATAACCCCTGACAATAAGTTATATGGGTGTTATATAGACAGTACGAGACGTTATCCATCTTACTAACCTCCCCACTTATTGGCTTTTATAGGCTTTGTTTCCTTGCACAATGCTGGCTGCAGAATGAGTTAACTGAGAGTCTGCCAGTGAGCTTGCACTTGTCTGTGACTTCTAGATCTGTCTTTGTCTGAGCTCCTCTCGGGTGATTTTTGACCAGGTCAAGCTTCACCTTTCCTTTGATGTTGTCTTTGGTCATAAATCAGCTGAGAGGAGCTCAGAAAAAGTCAGATAAGCGTTATTACCAACTCCTCATAGGAACCATGTCACTGACTGATTCTCAGTTAACTCGTAAAGACCAAATGGTGCAAAACTTTATATGAAACCCAGTTATTTTTACCCTAAAATAAGTGTTTTAGGTTAAGAATAAATCCATTTGCCTCCGTAGGTGTCTATATGTTATAAAGTCAGTTTTGGGAGGAGAGACCAACTTTCGGCTCATAGTAGGATAACATTACTCAGAAGTCTATGAAATGGGGAGAGAGAGAGGCAGAGACGCACAGAGAAGGTGCTGCACTGCTGTCTGTCTGACTGGCACAAAGGATGGCGCTGCTCCTGGTTGCACAGATTAATGGGGGTCCTGGCAGTGGGACCCACACCACAATCTAACCTTATCCTATGGATAGATGAATACCCTTTTCACAGCTTATAAGTATGGAGGCTTCATGGGAACAAAAATATGCAAATGTGCTTTTGCCAGAATGGAAGAGAACATGATGGCGCCACCTAGTGGAGGGATCTACACTGTAGTCGACGTCTGACCTGTTAATAAGCCTCTGCAGCATGACTGGGATATTAGTCAAGCCAAAAACTTTGTTAAAGGGATATTCTCAGAATTGGAAGTGCATTGAATACTGATCACTGGGGGTCCGCCATCTGTCTGGAGAAGTAGTAGGGGGGGCCCTGCGTCACCCGTAGAAAGTAATGTGACAACTGATCCCCTTTTTTGTGCTGCGATCGCTCGTGATATTTAAATAATCCCTTTCTCCTGTTACCATGGCGCCAGTGACAAAATAATTATGCTTTTCCAGGCTGAGAGGATACTGGATTCTTTTACTAGTAGTGTTTTTTTTTTCCCTTTTACATGATGATTTTTGCATTTCCAGAACAGACGCAGATTCTCCAGACTCCCCCTTTTATCGAGGCTCGTTGTCCCCCCCCAGTGCCGCAGTTACACAATATTTTCCTTTTTCTCACTGCCGTTCAGATGCTTGTAGTTTGTTGAGCTTGTGCTAGTGGTGTGCATGTAGCCTAAAAAGACAGAGCTGCAGTGTAAAGCATAGGGGTTCTTTATAATACTTGTAAGGCTCAATATCAAATCTACACATTGGATAAAAGCCGGTGATGACAGTTCAGATCTCGATGATCATTCTTGACTTTTTCTGCTAATATACGAATATTTTTTTGTTTTTGCAGGTGCACCTGAATTTCTTTTAAGAGGCTCAGTAGGAAATAAAGGTAACGAGGTGTAAAACCATTGTATTGTTTTAGATGCATTAGAGGAATAACGGGGTGGAAAAAATCATTGGTTATAAAAGTGTACATACCCTTTAAGTAGGATATGTGGTCCCCTAGAGAATCTACCCCACTACATGTCAGCGCCCACCCTTGGGGGACCGCGATTTATTGCAACATAAAGAAATCTGCTCCTTCCTTCAATGAAAAATTATTTCGTTTTTTTGCGACTTTCTTTGCAGAAAGAATCCAAAATGGGAAAGAAAAGCCGAGTGAAAACCCAGAAGTCGGGGAGCGGAGCCGCAGCTGCTGTGTCCCCAAAAGAGATGATGAACCTGATCAGTGACTTACTGCAAAGTAAGTAAGAAATGGGACGAAAAGACTGTGCTCTCCTGAGGGGGAAGAGGCGACTGCCGGGACCTCCATTATACTAATGAAGATGTAATGTATGTACACAGCGACTGCACCAGCAGAATAGTGAGTGCAGCTCTGGAGTATAATACAGGATATAACTCAGGATCAGTAATGTAATGTATGTACACAGTGACTGCACCAGCAGAATAGTGAGTGCAGCTCTGGAGTATAATACAGGATGTAACTCAGGATCAGTAATGTAATGTATGTACACAGTGACTGCTACAGCAGAATAGTGAGTGCAGCTCTGGGGTATAATACAGGATGTAACTCAGGATCAGTAATGTAATGTATGTACACAGTGACTGCACCAGCAGAATAGTGAGTGCAGCTCTGGGGTATAATACAGGATGTAACTCAGGATCAGTAATGTAATGTATGTACACAGTGACTGCACCAGCAGAATAGTGAGTGCAGCTCTGGAGTATAATACAGGATGTAACTCAGGATCAGTAATGTAATGTATGTACACAGTGACTGCACCAGCAGAATAGTGAGTGCAGCTCTGGGGTATAATACAGGATGTAACTCAGGATCAGTAATGTAATGTCTGTACACAGTGACTGCACCAGCAGAATAGTGAGTGCAGCTCTGGAGTATAATACAGGATGTAACTCAGGATCAGTACAAGATCAGTAATGTAATGTATGTACACAGTGACTGCACCAGCTGAATAGTGAGTGCAGCTCTGGAGTATAATACAGGGTGTAACTCCGGATCAGTACAGGATAAGTAATGTATGTACACAGCTACTGCACCAGCAGAATAGTGAGTGCAGCTCTGGAGTATAATACAGGATGTAACTCAGGGTCAGTAAAGGATCAGTAATGTAATGTATGTACACAGTGACTGCACCAGCAGAATAGTGAGTGCAGCTCTGGAGCATAATAGAGGATGTAACTCCGGATCAGTAATGTAATGTATGTACACAGTGACTGCACCAGCAGAATAGTGAGTGCAGCTCTGGAGTATAATACAGGATGTAACTCAGGATCAGTAATGTAATGTATGTACACAGTGACTGCACCAGCAGAATAGTGAGTGCTGCTCTGGAGTATAATACAGGGTGTAACTCAGGATCAGTGCAGGATCAGTAATGTAATGTATGTACACAGTGACTGCACCAGCAGAATAGTGAGTGCAGCTCTGGAGCATAATAGAGGATGTAACTCAGGATCAGTAATGTAATGTATGTACACAGTGACTGCACCAGCAGAATAGTGAGTGCAGCTCTGGAGTATAATACAGGATGTAACTCAGGGTCAGTACAGGATCAGTAATGTAATGTATGTACACAGTGACTGCACCAGCAGAATAGTGAGTGCAGCTCTGGAGTATAATACAGGATGTAACTCAGAATCAGTACAGGATCAGTAATGTAATGTATGTACACAGTGACTGCACCAGCAGAATAGATGGTACTAGAGATGAGTGAATCGATTTGCAGGACCCTGGTCAGTATTCTGTGGCCATTGGACGGGAGCCCTGCGAACCTCTTGCCATCCCTGGTCCTGTTTTGAAATCAAAAGAGGAGCTGCAGATGAGTGCAGGTAGGAGGCGATTCACCGGGTTCCCGTCCCCTGGCCACAGAATGCTGACCTGGCTACCGTCAGGGTCTTGTGAATTCGTTCGCTCATCTCTAGAGTACAGCGGTGGAGTATAATATTGTTAGACCTTTTTAGGTTTCAGTTCTTGATGTTCATCTTGGTCCTTGTATTCCGGCAGAGTGCAGTAATCCCAGCTCTGTACCCGGGCGAGAGTGGGAAGAATACGTGCAGATCCGGGGACTGGTCGAGAGGATTCGCAAGAAGCAGAAAGGTCTGCAGATGCTCTGAACATCCACCTTAAGTTTTCACCTGTCCTGGGGGGTTTTTGGACTCCACGCTTTAATATTTCCATGGCTGTGATATACCAGCATATAATATCGATGTACTTATTCTATGCAGCAGCACATTAGATCCGGAGCTAACACCCCTCGTGGCCTCTTCTAATCACAGCAGGTTTATCTGTCGTCTTTGATGGCAAAAGGGAAGATTATTTTTCTGAGCTGATCCAATGGGCAAAAGAGAATGGCGCCTCGACTGAGGGCTTTGTACTGACCGAATTCCCCAATGAGGGTTTTGGACTGAAAGCGACACAAGACATAAAGGTAAGACGTCCCCCGTGTTCTGGGAAATATGGCAGTAATAGAAGGGGTAGGTGTCGCCTGATCTGTACTTCCCCCTTTATTATGATGGCAATGCATGGTAGTGGATCCTACCTATAATATAAAGTACGAACAGCAATGTCTGACATCAGGAGAGACAAGGATTGTGCATGTTAGATTTCAATATGCCTGGTCTTATCTGTGAGGCTGCAATTATTTTCCTCTTAGCTGGTCGCATTCAGAGATTACTTTCTCTTCTTGAGATCTGGTCTCTCCAGGAATCGAACCCACAATCTCCATCTTTGCAGGCAGTAGCTAAAGCTATGAGCCACAGCTTACACTGACGGTCTTGTAGCTTTAGCTACTGCCTGCAAAGATGGAGGTTGTGGGTTCGATTCCTGGAGAGACCAGATCTCAAGAAGAGAAAGTGATACTTTCAGATATTACTGAAGTGACTCTTTTTTAAAGGGGTTGTCCAGTTTCAGCTTATTAATGACTTATCAACAGTCTATCCTGTGGGTGTCAGATCAGTGGGGGTACGACACCTGGGATCTCCACCGATCATCTGTCTTGTGCTCTGGCAGTGGCCAGATGTGAAAGTTTGTCAGTGTGTAGCGGCCGCTGCTGGGTGCTGCAGATCAGCTGCTATTTTCTATACTGACTGGCGTGGCGCTCTGCAGCTCCATTCAAATTGAGCTTGTAACACCTGATCGTGGGGGTGTCAGGTAGCGGACCCCCACCGATGTGATATTTGATGTCTTATGGATTTGTCATGACCAGACGACCTTAATTTAATTGGACACCATATAATGGGTTGATTTGATTATTGGTGCCTGTGATTACCTATAACACGTGGCCACCTGGGGGATGCCTCTATAATAACATTATTGTTGGAGGACTTGGTGTCTGTATATGAGGTTTTCCATCTAGTAACCTGACGGCAGATCACTGGGATGTGCGGCTGATGGTGGTAGATGGCGGTCTGACATCCGTGATAAGGCCGATGCAGAGCTGGGATATAGCTGCGTCCGTTGCTAGTTTTGCACTGCATGTCGTTCACTGCAGCTGGCTGCAGTCTTCCACACCGCTCATAGTGATTCGTCTCTTGCATTCGTAGAATCGGTGGTGGTCTCGGGTCCCTTTCACTGAATGTCCATAAGGAGGTGGGGGGGGTCTGCACTGATACTGGTTAGATCAGTTGGGGGCTCGCCATACCGATTTCTTCTGGCCGGTGCAGCTCCCAGTGGTCGGACCCTCATCAATCTGTTGTTTAGGCTGGAATAGCCCTTTAATTAGTACTGAATGTTAGCCTATTTGCCATATTTAGGTCCAAGTGCCCACGATGCAAAAATGCTGCCGATTTTTTTTTCCGCCTCTCCCTGGCAGGAAAAAATGCATGCCGATTTTACATGCGTTTTTCCTGCCAGGTAGAAGCGTTTGTCAAGCTTTTATGCATGCATTTCTGCATGCGGGTTATCAAGCGATTTTAGCATCACTTGGAAAGTGCTTGACAACTTGGTCACACTATATAAATCCATGCAACCGGCATGGATTTATATAATGTGACCAAGTTAATAGTATAAAAATGGTAAAAAATAAAAAAATTATACTCACCTTCCGATGGCCCCCGGTCTTCTCTCCGGTGCGTCCGGTGTCTTGTACGGCTCGCGGTGGTATAAAAGGACCTTTCATGACGTCATTTAGTCATGTGACGGGTCACACGACCGCTGATGTTAGTGATCGCGTGACCCGTCACATGACTAAATGACATCATGGAAGGTCCTTTTACAACATCGCGAGCCGCCGGGGAGCCAGGATGTATCATACAGGAGACCGGGGGACATCGGAAGGTGAGTATAATGTATATTTTTTATTTCAATTCTTTTTTTTTTTTTTTACAGGTACTATGGTACCCGGGTCTGGAGGAGAGTCTCCTCTTCTCCAAACCCCGGTACCATCCGCACATTGAACCGTGTGATATCTGCATGTGCACATGTAGTCATGCGGATATTAAGCGATTCAGTGCAAGTCAATGGCGGCAATTGCGCTGCGTGTCCGCAAAAAATAATGGACATGCTGCGTATTTTTCCGCAGTGATAATCCGCAGCGGAAATTTCCGCAGCATGTGCCCAGCACATGCGGATTATCATTGGGGACCATGGGACGCGTATTACCAAACGTTTTTTTTAAGCGTTTTTGCTGCAGAAATTCCGCTGCAAAAACACTTGAAAAACGCATAATGGGCACACAGCCTTACAACAGCCTTTCATCAGCGTCTGGTTTTTGATCAATTTGCTTTGGTCTTTTCTGTCCATATATAGTTATTTTATTATATTTTAATTTTGTTTTTTTTTTTACTCTCTTTAATCGACCAAAAAAAACTCCTAATCCCGTTCTATCCCTCGGCCTTGGCTTGTAATAGTCTCCTCTCCGGCTGGTTCGTCGCCGGCTTTATGGCTTGTCGGGACACGTTGTTGTGTCATCTGACTGTTCTCGGCGTTCCCGCTGTGCCCGCAGATCACTTTTCACATGATTTGTAGGCAGCGCTAAAAAAAAAAAAAAAAACAGATTGTATTCTGTCCCCAGTAAATGGAGTCAGCAGGTACCTGGTGTATATTAATGGCCAGCCCGGATAATGGAGCGCCGCTCCTCCGCTGCATGTGGATTATTATCTGCAAACTCAATCACAGAACACATTTGTCCGTCTGTTAAAAAATATATATAAAATGAATCTCTGATTGCTTGGTCCTCGTGTAAACGCTTCCGTCCATAATCACTTATTTCCCGCAATTGATAACAGTAGAGATCAGGCGAATGCTTTTCCAAATTTATTGTTCAGTTTGTGTTTTTTTTTACTGCTGCAGGATAAAGAATTATCACTTTTTTAACATTTCTTTGTTTACTTTTTTTAAGTATCAAAATTTATAGTTTGGCAGGACCCATCCAGCAATGTGAATGGGCAGTGCTGCAGTGTAAAGCATGGTTGGGAATCTCAGAGACTTAAGACTTGTTTCTCACCCACAGGCTGAAGAGTTATTTCTTTGGGTACCAAGGAAGTTACTGATGACTGTGGAGTCTGCAAAGCACTCAGTCCTGGGTAAGAACATTGTATGTCGCTCTGGACTGGCTGGATAGTGATCACCTAGTCATGGGGCGGCCGGCGAGCGCTGGGAGATCTTGGATTACAGGCTCTCCAGATGCAGCAGAGCTCAGACTGTCATGTGGCACAGCGTCTGTAATCTGTGGTCTCCATAGGGCTGTAGCTTTTGTAGCGTTATAAGCTCTGCTACATCTGCATACCTTACAGATTCCCACTATTAATGCCTGTATTGCATTGTAATTAAAGGGATGGTGTCCATTTAATATTGAACCTTTAAGTTTGCCATAAGCGAGATAGTGGTCTGATGCTTATCTGCAGGATATCGCAGAAATATCTGATAAATGCGACTCCACCCTCAGGGACCCCTCACCAGTGTGGATAACGGGGGTTCCCATGTGTTTTTTTTCCTAAATATATATCAAGCACTTAGCACTTTACAATTATTTCTTGATTGAATGCCAGATCCCTTTTATTTGTACTCACTGACTGCTGTTTGCACTATTGGCACTTTTTCTATTTCTCTATGTTTTCATGGTACTAACATAGCGTACTTTATTGTAATAAGGTGGTTTAGTTAATTGCTATATTATTATGTGGACTGAGCTATGACCGAGCTGTATGTTGCATCTCTCTTGTTTCGATGTTCCCTGTTTTTATTATTAATATTCTATAAAAGTATACATTTTAATTCACACTAGAGTCTGTCATCCTGTGCGTTTGAAATAAACACATTGGATTAAGTATATAGTGATATTTTCACAGTGTCTAGTGTCGTTTGGACTTGATGAATATCTTCCATAACTAGTAGAGATGTCCTAACTGTCCAAAGTGGAAATACTACTGTGATTTGGAGAGAAGTCACTGCTATAAAACTTTTGACACCGCTTATCTTCACTTATCACTTTATAAAGGGGTCAAACGTTATCAGGTATCCATAGGGTGTTTACTGCTGGGAATACCACCGCTGGGACCCCCACCGTCCCTGAGATCGAGACCCGAAGTCCTGAGAATGGGGCTCTGCAGCCTGGTCCTGAGCAGAGCGGAGATGTGCGTGCTCTGCCTCCGCTCCACACATTGTCTATGGGACGGCTGGAAATAGCGGAGCGCTCTGCTCGGCCGGGCCATGATTGGTGCGGAGGCCGAGCGCTCCCTTCTCCGCTCTGTTCAAGGCGAGGCTGCAGAGCCCCTTTCTCGAACGGTTGGCATCCCAGCGATCATCACGATATGCCCCATCATGTACATCAGGGATAGCTTGTTTTGTATTAACCCTTTTAAGTACTGCTCCAATTTTTCATTGCTGTCCCGGTAAATTCTGTTTCTACGTTTGCAATAATCCCTCCTCTGTGTTGTCAGGGTCGCTGTACTCGCAGGACCGCATTCTGCAGGCGATGGGGAACATCACCCTGGCGTTCCACCTGTTGTGCGAGCGAGCGAATCCCAATTCTTTCTGGCTCCCTTACATCAAGACGCTGCCCAACGAGTATGACACCCCCCTGTACTTCCAGGAGGAGGAGGTGCAGCAGCTTCAGTCTACACAGGCCATCCATGATGTCTTCAGCCAGTACAAGAACACGGCCCGGCAATACGCCTACTTCTACAAGGTCATTCAGGTATGGACGCTGATCTGTGAATGAATCCATGTGAACACGTGTAATAATCTTCATCAGGGGTTATAGACTTCTGCATCCACTTCTATTACATATCAGAAAAGTTTCAGTTGTCTCCATGGTTACAGACTACAAACATTCCGGTGTAGTCTGATCCCAGCACTCGTGCTTTACTCACTTGGCTTCTTTTCGCGACAGATCAAAGGAATGACACAGGACTTTAGAATCAGACTACACGCCGGGATTTATTTTGTATTCTTTAACCATGGAGACACAAAACTACAAAAAAAAGGGGAAACAATTCCTGCATGTCGTCCAATTCTGCAGTTGTGTGTCACTCCATCTGTCTCCAGAAGGAGAAAAGGGAGTAACATGCTGGGATCAGACTACACAGGGTGTGTTTGTAGTCTGTAACCATGGATATACATGGATCTGCACAGGAGCTGTGTAAACAAAACGGTAGATTTTTAATTACAATTAGTCACAAAGTTACTTTGCTTGTTTTAGATGGGATGCATCGGAGCAGTGAAAATGATTGTTGAAGTGTATATGTATTTATAAAGGGGTTGTCTAATACTATTTTTTTTTTCTTCAGGAGCACACCGCTCCCCAGCCTCTCAGCTCCCTGCTTGCCAGAGGCGGTGCGCTCCTGAATACTGACCAGTGGCATAGTCGCGCTGCTGGTCTAAACTCTGCTCACTCCCATACTGAAAGCAGAGGTAGCTTTTGACTCTGCAGCATCGGAGGAGCGATTGCCTAGGAGATCGTCCACCCCTGATATACTGCAGAGGTGGCCGGCAATCTAGTTAATGAGCTGTAAACTATAAAATTAAAAATCCCTCTGCTCCGTTTGCAATATTACTAACCCCTTTAAAGGGGGAGAGTTGTTTTCTTTGATGTCTATTGATGACTCAACTTGTAATTCTATGTTTGGGAGCAAAGTGAAACTTTCACTAATTCTGCAAAAAAAAAATTGCATGCAAGTTCATGCGCATTTACTGCATTTATAGCTGCAACATGTGAACATGGTTCTGTTGTGTTTTGTTTTTTTGCTTATGTCCCTTTAAATGCATGCATAATTCAATAGAAGATCCCTTTAACTTTCTGCTGCATAATTACAAAATCCCAGGAAGAAGTTTTTAAAAAAAAAAATTTTCTTGTTTGATATTGTCCAATATCGTATGGCCTTGAGAAGGGACCCTGAAATACGATGACCCCCCAAAACTAGCCCCTGTTTTCGGTGTTTCTCTAGAAATCCTTCCCTCCTATAAATCCCTTTCCCCCCTCGTTGACCCCCTTTGAGGAGGCTAGCGGGGACGGCTCGCAGCTGCTGTACGGGCCTCCAAGGTGAAGTTGACATTGGGTCACACAGGGAGGAGCAGATGGAGGATTCCTCCACATCTCCCCACCAGATAACCTGGCACTAAAGTGTTAATGAATCCCCTGAACGAGACCCGTGGACGGCAGGGTTAGGCCGTTCTGCTTTCCATAAACATTTCAGCCGGCCTCTGCTTTCTCTCACCGGCTTGCCCATAAATGGCTGGATTCTGTGCGGGGAGAGCGAATAACCTGAGCCTGGCCGGCAGACGCCACGGACGACGGGAAGAAAACACACATTTTATGTTTTGCAGCTGCTGTTCCAAACCGGCCTGTGGCCCTAAGTGATGAGAAGAAGCAGGTGTGAAACGCGTCAGACAGGAATAAAATCCGACTCCGTGAGCGCAGCTCTGAGGAAGCGCGTTCACTGCAGATGTTTCTAGAAAGCTGGTGATCAACTAATATGGCTGCTAACATGGCTCCTCCAGACGTCTGGGGCCGAAGTACTATACAGTACGGTAGGAAAGCTGAGTGACCGCGCTGATGGGAGCTGTGGCGGAGGCCATATTGGTTGTCGGCTTTCATGGAAACAGACAGAAAAAGGCACCTTAGTGTTGTTGGGGAAATTACACTCGGTGTAACATCACTCTCTCTGTGCGCCGTCTGATGCCTGAGGGGATGCGCGCTGCACGCTCTGTGCACCGTCTGATGCCTGAGGGGATACGCGCTGCACGCTCTGGGCACCGTCTGATGCCTAACGGGATGCGCGCTGCATGCTCTGGGCGCTATCTGATGCCTGACGGGATGCGCTCTGCACGCTCTGTGCGCCGTCTGATGCCTGACGGGATGCGCTCTGCACGCTCTGTGCGCCGTCTGATGCCTGACGGGATGCGCTCTGCACGCTCTGTGCGCCGTCTGATGCCTGACGGGATGCGCTCTGCACCCTCTGTGCGCCGTCTGATGCCTGACGGGATGCGCGCTGCACCCTCTGTGCGCCGTCTGATGCCTGACGGGATGCGCGCTGCACCCTCTGTGCGCCGTCTGATGCCTGACGGGATGCGCGCTGCACCCTCTGTGCGCCGTCTGATGCCTGACGGGATGCGCGCTGCACCCTCTGTGCGCCGTCTGATGCCTGACGGGATGCGCGCTGCACCCTCTGTGCGCCGTCTGATGCCTGACGGGATGCGCGCTGCACCCTCTGTGCGCCGTCTGATGCCTGACGGGATGCGCGCTGCACCCTCTGTGCGCCGTCTGATGCCTGACGGGATGCGCGCTGCACCCTCTGTGCGCCGTCTGATGCCTGACGGGATGCGCGCTGCACCCTCTGTGCGCCGTCTGATGCCTGACGGGATGCGCGCTGCACCCTCTGTGCGCCGTCTGATGCCTGACGGGATGCGCGCTGCACCCTCTGTGCGCCGTCTGATGCCTGACGGGATGCGCGCTGCACGCTCTGTGCGCCGTCTGATGCCTGACGGGATGCGCGCTGCACGCTCTGTGCGCCGTCTGATGCCTGACGGGATGCGCGCTGCACCCTCTGTGCGCCGTCTGATGCCTGACGGGATGCGCGCTGCACCCTCTGTGCGCCGTCTGATGCCTGACGGGATGCGCGCTGCACCCTCTGTGCGCCGTCTGATGCCTGACGGGATGCGCGCTGCACGCTCTGTGCGCCGTCTGATGCCTGACGGGATGCGCGCTGCACGCTCTGTGCGCCGTCTGATGCCTGACGGGATGCGCGCTGCACGCTCTGTGCGCCGTCTGATGCCTGACGGGATGCGCGCTGCACGCTCTGTGCGCCGTCTGATGCCTGACGGGATGCGCGCTGCACCCTCTGTGCGCCGTCTGATGCCTGACGGGATGCGCGCTGCACGCTCTGTGCGCCGTCTGATGCCTGACGGGATGCGCGCTGCACGCTCTGTGCGCCGTCTGATGCCTGACGGGATGCGCGCTGCACGCTCTGTGCGCCGTCTGATGCCTGACGGGATGCGCGCTGCACCCTCTGTGCGCCATCTGATGCCTGACGGGATGCGCGCTGCACCCTCTGTGCGCCGTCTGATGCCTGACGGGATGCGCGCTGCACCCTCTGTGCGCCGTCTGATGCCTGACAGGCCTTGACATATGGGAGTTGTCTTTCCCTTTAACAATAAGGTGTGTCTCTACATTGTCTGACTGACAGCACTGATTGGTCACTGTGGGGACTACACCCCCATTGCTGAGCGGTATTTACACCCAGTTGTCAGCGCATTTATACCTTTCCAGGAGGAATAACAGAGCAACTGCACAAATTCTTCTCCAGAATTGGAATTTTAGGTGGAATGCAAGTATTGACTATAAAAGTCCATGCTGGGAGAGATGACAAATCCTCCTAAAATCCCTCACATTATGGCCACAACAATGAGAATGAGACCTATCTGCCTCTCTAGTGTGCGCACACGGGCCGTCTATAAAGCCACAGCGGCCATTACTGGGGGAGCAATGCAGAGAGTGCAATTGGGATTGTAATGTAGGTGATAACTCTCTGATCGCTGAGGGTCTGACCTCTGAATACACGCACCGCTGCCCCGATCATTCTGTATGGGACTCCTGGAGATGCCCTCAAAATAAAAGATTTACTGCTGACTCTAAATATGTGTTTCCTTATAAAGTCTGGAGCTTTTTATTTTTATTTTTTTCATTTTAAGAACTATTCCTCTGTTATTCCTCCTAGAAATATATAAATACTCTGTCGACTAGAAGTAACTCCTCCTCGTTGAAGGGCTGTGTGTCCTTTATTTAAAGAGGATCCCTTTGATTCCCTGAACTTTCCATTTTAGTAAACTCCTGTATCTCTCTAAAATAACAATTCTGAAGAATCTCTTTTCTTATAAAAGGTTCCTCTGTTATTCTTCCTGGAACAAATAAAGTTCGGGCTATACTGCAATTTTGGCAGCGACCCAGTTGGGCGGCCAGAAATTGCCGTGTGCTGCTGCTACATGGCAGCGTAATGCAGGTGAACAGGCTGGCGCTGTGACCCGCAGGTACTGTGCCCGCGGCAAGCAAGGCGCAAAAAGTCCAGCTGGTCCAACTTTTGGCGAATCAGTTGTACCTTGTGAGTCGCTGCGCGAGTCCATTTGCCTGCTTTTCACTGCTATTTTGCAATCTCTGGGGCTACATGGCAAAACTGTTGCGTGGTCAATTGTAGATTTGCAGGAAGAATAACAGGAACTGTTTTTATATCTTTAAAAAAAAAAAAAAACATTCGGAGGCATCTTTTCATATAAGAATTTACTAAAATGGGGTATTAAAGGGGTCCTCCGGTACCACTATTAAAGAGAATGAATAGCGCGGTGGTGCATGTGCTCGGCAGAACGAGGGGTCTCGGAAGTTGGACCCCAGTAATTGCCCTTTAAAAGTCGTTAGGCCTCTTTTTTTTTTTTCTATAAACTTTCCAGCTTCATCCTGTCCTGAGTGAAACTTCTTACATGGCTCCCAAGACGGGGAACAAGATTTAGCATAATGATGAGAATGTACGGCGGCGGTGCGGTGTGTTCCCGCGCTCGGTGCTCCATCATCCCATCGCCCCTTACACCTTCCAAATATTAGTCATGTCTCCGAGCATCAGCCGCCTCCACGTGTGCGCGACCGGGGAATCACATAATCGCCGTTCCCTGGGCCTCCTCCATTCATCATCCCTGATACTCCGGCGGCTGCTGCGGCGCCTCCCGATAAGCAGCCGCGTCCTGCTCGTCTTATCGAGGTGTAATGCAGGCGGACGCTTCACGTCCCCAGGAAGACGCTTGATATTCGCACTGCTCCTCTCCCCCCAACCTTGTGTTCTGCCGCTTGTAAGGGGAGATTGCGACTGCGGCACTTACATGTGTAAAAGTTTCAAAGACTCGATGAGAGACGCGGGGATTAATGCCTCCTGTCAGGGCACCACGGCTTAACTTCCCATTCTTCGTATGGAAGCGGGGGGCCGGCGGCTTCAAGGGGAACTCCACAGTGGAGACTCCTGGCCGTGGCTGTGTCTGGTATTGCAGCAATAACGTAAATCGGGCTGTGCTGCAATACCCGACTAATCCACTGGACAGGGGTGGCGCTGTTTTTTTGAAGATTTTTACATTTTTTAAAAATATATTTTTAAGGAATTGTATTACGAGCGATTTTCCTAAAATATTTGCACTTGAGACAGCCAGTCCTGGTCATCGTGACTGGCGTTCCTAGAGCAAACAATCGTATTAATATCTTTTAATTTTGGCATCTGATAGTCCAGAAAATCTGATAATCTGAAAGTAGCCTGGTAAAATGTATCGTTTGCAGCAGCCGGAGGATCCCATAGGTAATATATAAACGCCTCCATTTATCCTTGTGATTACGAGGCGGTGGGGGGAGCCGGACCCCACATGTGGCCGACTATCGCTGTTTTCTAAATGACTTTCCGGTGTCGTACAGGGGGCTCTCATTTAATAAAAAATGGATTTATCATCTCGTAAACCTCTCCTGCCGTTCCCTCCCCCGCTCCTGAGATGCTACTGAAACGCGATGGCAGAAAGGAATTAAAGTCCCATTAACCCTCAAGATACAGGAAGGCAGCAACTATAGAGTTAACGGCAGCACGGAGCAGCTGTAATGAAGAGGGTGCAAACCCCAAATACTGAGTATTGCCGGCATCGTCCTTCGTGAGGGCCTTTATAGGCTGCAGGGGAATGCCGCATCCGGCCACCAGGTGGCAGTAGAATGACACCAATGAGCGCTCACAGTAAATCCCCATTGAATCCTCCAGCACTCTTTTTTTTCTTTTTTTTTTCTACTCCACAATAGTTTCCAGGTATAAACAACGTCCGTCTCTTGTCTTTTTATCATTTATACAGTAAAATGTCATCTGTTTACTGTGCTGGGGATTAATATTTAGGATTGATATATGGAGGCTACTAATTACCCAAAACTAAAGACACTCTTTGTAGAAGCTCAGAATATGGCCGAGTTCTCGCCTCCGTACTATAGGATCCGAGCTTTGGCCGCAGTAATCCCAGCCCGGCCGCAGGTCTCCTATATGACTGTATCGCAGGCCAGATAGGGGGAGCCTGAGCTCTTCAAGCAGAAGTTCACACATTGCGTATTTGCTGCGGCTCTTGTTTCAGCGAGCTCTGGGACCGGCCCATTCAGTGCGCTGCTGCAGATTTACATCTGGATTTGCTGCAGATAGCAGTCTGCTGATGCTTTCCTGATCCCCGGAGGTTTCTCCGGATTAAAGGAATTTTCCAGTGTGTGAGCTATCACTGTACATTGGATTCACCTGGTTGCATCTTATAAATTACCGCCCGGAGGAATATTGTATATTAATGTGCCATCCGCTCACCCTGTGACCAGTTGGTGATCTCCGGGACGGACTCCGAGTCGTCGCCATGTGTCTGTGTAATGAAGGAAAATATTTGCTGTGTACTGAAGCCGTGTGCAGACGACTGGTCGCTCCCCCGGTGTCCGGCGCTTCCAGGCACCCCCCCGGTGTCCATCACTGCAGGGTCGCTCCCCCGGTGTCCATCACTGCAGGGTCGCTCCCCCGGTGTCCGTCACTGCCGGGTCGCTCCCCCGGTGTCCATCACTGCCGGGTCGCTCCCCCGGTGTCCATCACTGCAGGGTCGCTCCCCCGGTGTCCATCACTGCAGGGGGCTCCCCCGGTGTCCGTCACTGCCGGGTCGCTCCCCCGGTGTCCGTCACTGCCGGGTCGCTCCCCCGGTGTCCGTCACTGCCGGGTCGCTCCCCCGGTGTCCGTCACTGCCGGGTCGCTCCCCCGGTGTCCGTCACTGCCGGGTCGCTCCCCCGGTGTCCGTCACTGCCGGGTCGCTCCCCCGGTGTCCGTCACTGCCGGGTCGCTCCCCCGGTGTCCGTCACTGCCGGGTCGCTCCCCCGGTGTCCGTCACTGCCGGGTCGCTCCCCCGGTGTCCGTCACTGCCGGGTCGCTCCCCCGGTGTCCGTCACTGCCGGGTCGCTCCCCCGGTGTCCGTCACTGCCGGGTCGCTCCCCCGGTGTCCGTCACTGCCGGGTCGCTCCCCCGGTGTCCGTCACTGCCGGGTCGCTCCCCCGGTGTCCAGAAACTTCCCTTTCCTAGATGGTTCTTTAAAAAGGGGTTCATGCTGGTGGGACCCCCGTCATCGCTAAGTAGTGCCATTGCTATTGTCCGGCCAGTGTGCCCCAGTGTGAGAGCGCATTGCCCTGCGGAGTCCTAATAGGGGATTTATCAACATTAACCCCTTAATGGGAACTTCTGCTTGATTTCACCCCCAAACTGTTTACATGTGCACATAGATCTTGCAAAGACAAGTCCATCCATCCCGGCAGCTTGTCAGTTCATTCCTCTGTCTCCGCACGGAGAAACCTTACCCCTTGGATACCGGCCAGATGCCTCTCAATCAGCCAAACCAGATCTCACACTTTGCACTGATGAGGGGCAGTACCCCGAAACACAGTTTCTGCAAATAGAGATTTTGATTTTGGCTTTTATCCTAAGTCATGTGGCAAGGCTCGTTACGGAGTCAATATTGACTTTTAGGATTGCTACTTCCTGTAGGTGGCGCTAGAGTTCTAGTTCTTTTCCTCTCTGATGAGACAATTTGCTCTGTTGCCGAGAAGTCGCTGTGTGAAGTCGCACAGGAGAAGGAGGAGGCTGCGCCCGGTGAGGAATAGAGGCCGAGAAATGAAAGCTTGGGAAGTGCTTTGTAACACCCAAAGCACTTAAGCCTCATTTGCATATTTATTTAAAAGGTGATTTCTCGCTAACTGGGGGACTAACTGAAGGAACGGACGGCATTTCTACTCTATTTTTGCTTTATGGCAGATTAAACAGTTTCTTATATTTCGATTGTACTTGCCGCAATAACCTTTTTTTTACTTCTTTTATTCATAAAGGAGGGGATTTGAACTTTTGTTACTTTTTTTTTTTTTCCTCCGAAATATTTTTAAAAACTTTTCATTTTTTCCCCCCACTTTAGTCCTGGCTCCCCTAAGGGATCTTCAGCACTGATTATATTCGATCACTTGTGCATATAGTGAGATTGACGTCCTGTGAAGCCCGGCGTTGTGCCTGGCTTCACTGGAGTACCAAGATGGCAGTGACGGCTACAGCAACCCATCGCCGTGCCGCAGCCGTGTTTGCAGGGGATGGGAGCTGGTGTCAGCAATGTTCCCAGTACCAGCAGGATCCCATTGATCACGTCTCTTCACATCACCCTGTATCAGAAGAGTTAAACGACAGGTTCAGCTCTGCTACACATGGGTCTGATGTGCAGACATTTGGTGCCGTGCCTCTGCCCATCCCCCTCCGCACACATATGGCCGGCGTGTGTTGGCTGCAGTTTGTCACCTGTGAGAGCGGATAGATCTGTGTGACTCTACACGCACAGGATGACCGGGAGCTGCTCCGCCAGGACTTCCCCTACGTGCCCTGGTAATGGCGGGCACGTGAATGCCGTATGTGATCTGTGACCAGCTCTGTGCACAGTCTATGAC
Source organism: Phyllobates terribilis (assembly GCF_046119375.1). Classification (NCBI taxonomy): domain Eukaryota; kingdom Metazoa; phylum Chordata; class Amphibia; order Anura; family Dendrobatidae; genus Phyllobates; species Phyllobates terribilis. The sequence goes on along the minus strand of NW_027362767.1, from coordinate 50,067,625 downwards.
TTTCACCTGCTAAAGGCCTCCATACAGATATGACTCAAGTCCTCCAAACCCACTGATATCAGCAGACAGTCTAATGTGTATGGGGGTCTCCCGACTGTCCCCCATCAGTGATATCTGGGGATAGTCCAGCGACTTGATCCTTTTATCAAAAGTCAATCCTTATTGTTCAGCGGGCACTGCCTGAGGAGTCTAGCATCAACCTTCCGGTAGAGAGTACAGGGACCCTCCGCTCTGTGCATGCGGTTAGCCGACTGCTATGTAATGTGTATGAGGGTCTTCTAGAGGCCGGCACCTTCTCCTCGGGCCTCTAATCTGATCCTAAGGAAATTGTCATTTATGTCTGTCTTTCGTATACTGTTGCCATGTTTGTCCTCTTTTCTGCTGCTGCTTCATTGATGGTTCTCACCACAATATAAATGTACAGGCTTATGGCAGCTGCCTGACCTTACATGTGCTACCTGGCTGATGGTTCTCACCACAACATAAATGTACAGGCTTATGGCAGCCGCCTGACCTTACATGTGCTGCCTGGCTGATGGTTCTCACCACAACATAAATGTACAGGCTTATGGCAGCCGCCTGACCTTACATGTGCTACCTGGCTGATGGTTCTCACCACAACATAAATGTACAGGCTTATGGCAGCCGCCTGACCTTACATGTGCTACCTGGCTGAGGTTCTCACCACAACATAAATGTACAGGCTTATGGCAGCCGCCTGACCTTACATGTGCTACCTGGCTGAGGTTCTCACCACAACATAAATGTACAGGCTTATGGCAGCCGCCTGACCTTACATGTGCTGCCTAGTTGTATGACTTGCACACAATTTAATAGCTTGCACCGCTCCTCCAGTTTTTATTTTCTGACACCAAGGAGGTGGTTTTCAACCAGGTGACTCGCTTTCTATTTCATGCCCAAATGGTAGTTGTAGTTTCACGAGGACTTAATGTGACACTAATGGGTTACATTTTCAGAGTGGCGGGAATGAAAGGGTTATAGGAGAGTGGCAAGGTGTGGGTGGGAGAAGGCTCCACGGAGATCTCCCACCCAATTGGCAGTCTTGCAGTGTATAATTTTCCTCAAATTGCTCAGTGAGCTCCGGCTTTTGTTTTATAATTGATTTATAGTTTGAGCCACTTTTGCCTCATCCCCTACTGTCCTGCACGCGGTGCCAGCGAGTACATTACAGTGAGGGATGATAAATTACCGCGCACTCCAGATGCTAATGCATCAGGAGGAAAACCGGGGACGACACAGGGGCTTCATTAACAGTGGTGGGAGGCCTCCCCGTACACGCACATCTCCTCTCCGCCAGGCAGAAGTGTTTGATTACATTCTGCAGCATAACAAGAGCGCGCGGCCTCCACCAAAGGCCGGAGCGCGGCTTATAGGGCCACCGCGCGGAGAACCGCCAACAGGGGACACTAAGGACCTTACTATCCACCTCTGGGAGGACGACTATCGTGGGAATCCTCCTCGGGTTCATAGTAATATATTATGGGGGGGGGGTCCCTAATCAGGTTCTTGAAGGGGGGACGGCAGTCATTTTTGGGATTTAACCCATAAATGCCTGGCTATAGTCAATGACCGATCTGTCCGAATAGTTGTGTAAGGGAAAACGAGGCGGAAGTTGATCTCTACCCGCAGCGCGGCTCCACGTGTGTGCGGGCAATATGGGCAGTATATTTCTTTTATATTTCTTTTTATTTTATACTTTTTTAATTCTGCTGACAGCTTAATATCACGGCCTTTTTTTTGTGTTTTTTGTGCTATGAGCTGTAATTTTTTTTTTTTATCTTTACCATTTTGGGGTCTGATATATATATATTTTTTTTCTATCCCATTTGGCGTAACATATCATAGCATTTATGATACGGTTAAGTAGATTGGTTACCAGACATGTTAGTTTGTATATGTTGCTTCCCAGGGAAGGGGTATGATATCAACTTTATTATTATGTTTATTTTATTTCATTATTACTATTTTTATTATCATTATATTCATATATTCTAATGAAATTATTTTATAATTAAATTATATATTAAATAATTATAATATATGAATATAATGATAATAAAAATAGTAATAATGAAATAAAATAATCATTATATTCATATATTATAATTATTTAATATATAATTTAATGTCCTTTTTTATATATTTTATTTATTATAATAATTCTATAAATTAAATAGTTATAAATCAATACATATATGTATAGATTTATTAATTTGTACAATTAATATTGAATTTATAGAAATAATAATAAAAAAATATAATTAATTTATAGAATTAATCATTATAAATATTATTTTTTTTTTCCCTTCATTATTGATCACTTGTGAAATACACAGCAATACTGTAATTATTGGGCCATCAATAGCCCCCCACCTCCAAGCTGCCATTACAATGCTGTTAACACCCTGCAGTCATGTTGTGGGGATCCAATGGGGCGGTCAGAACAGGACATCATCTGCTGTTTCTTTCCTCTTTAATTGCCGCTGTTACTATTGACCGCAGCAGTCAGTCTTGGGTGCCATCAGCAGCACACAGTCGGCACCACACTGTATGGAGTGGGCTCAGGTGCTGAGCCTGCCGTATATATTCAGTGTACAGATCCCCCTACACGTATGGTGGATGTCATAGATTTGAATCTTGGGCAGAGTGGGCTCCTAAGACACTGCGGACCCTGGTGCTTCACGCCAACCTGTAGTCAGTGATCACATGACTAATCAAATGATTTCCAGGATTTCAGGTAAAAAGGCTGTCGGAGGTATACGTTGGAAAGATTGTGTCCTAAGACAAAAAAAAAAAATAAAATGCTCCAAAGCCAAAAATGAAATGGGTTTATTGTGTCTGGTCAACCAATCAGGCAACAGCTTTCTTCTGCCAAAGAGTCTCTGACAAATGAGATCTACCACCCCATTGGTTTGTACGGGCTACCATTTAGCCTGGTTTTGGCTTTAGAACAATTTTTTTTATTTTGGGTGTCTGCTATGGTGTGAAATTAAAAAAAAATGTAATAATTTTTTTATGAGGAAGGAAGAAGAAAAAGAAAAAAAAATCGTGTGAAACATTTGTTTAGAGAGCGTAAGCTGAAATGCCTAATTAATTCTTGTTTCCTGGCTGACATGTATAAATGATGGCCGCTTCCCTGTCCATAGCGTCCACCTCATATTGTTAAATCTGCGTTGCCTGCGAGTTCTGTCTCAGAATCCGGAGACGCAGATTAATGGGAGCTGCTGGGCACAACAAATTAAGTTGACATTGATATATGAGAACATAATAGCACGATGATCCCTGCGTAACGTTTCTGGGCACCTCCTGTTTCATTTGGCTCTTGTTAGGAAGCTAAATTATGAAATTTTGCTTAGCAATTTCTGACGTTTTTCTCTTTTTAATATTTTTTTATTTTTTTCTTTCTTCTGGAATCGCAGACTCATCCCAATGCCAGCAAGCTGCCCCTAAAGGATGCCTTCACGTTCGACGACTACAGGTTGGTTATTTTATAACCTTTTTTTATTGTATTTTTTTATTTTTGTGTTTCTTATATTTACAGCAAGACATATATTATATTATATTGTATTATATTATATTATATCTCTCGATCTCTGCCCATTTTTAGATTTATTTAGTGGGGAGACTGCTACGTAATTGAAGTAATTTAAAAAAAAAAAAAAGAGGCAAGTCCTTCAGCTAGGGGTTCGTTCTTCGTGCTTTGGAGAAATGTGATGTTATTTTATTTTTATTTTTTTTAGCTGTAGTTTATTACATTTTTCATACGCAAATTGCCTCTTCAGAGAAAAAGAGGACTTGTACTCTATAGCGCCACCGATTGGCCTTAGACCTCAGTCCAGAGCCTCTCTCCCAGCCAAATCAGATCTCATACTTTGCACTGACGAGGGCCAACAGCCCGAAACACCGTGTCTGCAAATTGAGATTCTGATTTGACTTTTATCCTAGGTCATATTGCACGACTCGTTAAAGGGTTGATTGTGACTTGTAGGATTGCTGCTTCCAATAGGTGGCGCTATAGAGTTCAAGTCCTCTTTTTCTCTGAAGAGGCAATTTGCATATTAAATATCCCAGAGGAGCATTGCATGGCGAATAAGCCTCCTTACCTTGACGTGCCCGAGCTGGTCTGGCACTCTCCGTAAGGAGAAACGTCAACCCTTACATTTTTCATATAGACAAAAGGTAAATCAGGTCTAGAAAAATCAAACACGAATACAGGTGTAGATCACATGCACCCACCTAAGGGCTGATAGTGAGATCAGATTTTGATAAAAGTTTAATATAGTGATCATCTGCTAGTAAAGTGCTTATGATTTAAAAAAAATACAAGTGTGTGTGTGTGTATATATATATATGCACAGTACAGACCAAAAGTTTGGACACACCTTCTCATTTAAAGATTTTTCTGTATTTTCAGGACTATGAAAATTGTACATTCACACTGAAGGCATCAAAACTATGAATTAACACATGTGGAATTATATACTTAACAAAAAAGTGTGAAACAACTGAAAATATGTCTTATATTCTAGGTTCTTCAAAGTAGCCACCTCTTGCTTTGATGACTGCTTTGCACACTCTTAGCATTCTCTTGATGAGCTTCAAGAGGTAGTCACCGGAAATGGTCTTCCAACAATCTTGAAGGAGTTCCCAGAGATGCTTAGCACTTGTTGGCCCTTTTGCCTTCACTCTGCGGTCCAGCTCACCCCAAACCATCTCGATTGGGTTCAGGTGACTGTGGAGGCCAGGTCATCTGGCGTAGCACCCCATCACTCTCCTTCTTGGTCAAATAGCCCTTACACAGCCTGGAGGTGTGTTTGGGGTCATTGTCCTGTTGAAAAATAAATGATGGTCCAACTAAACGCAAACCGGATGGAATAGCATGCCGCTGCAAGATGCTGTGGTAGCCATGCTGGTTCAGTATGCCTTCAATTTTGAATAAATCCCCAACAGTGTCACCAGCAAAGCTCCCCCACACCATCACACCTCCTCCTCCATGCTTCACGGTGGGAACCAGGCATGTAGAGTCCATCCGTTCACCTTTTCTGCATCGCACAAAGACACGGTGGTTGGAACCAAAGATCTCAAATTTGGACTCATCAGACCAAAGCACAGATTTCCACTGGTCTAATGTCCATTCCTTGTGTTCTTTAGCCCAAACAAGTCTCTTCTGCTTGTTGCCAGTCCTTAGCAGTGGTTTCCTAGCAGCTATTTTACCATGAAGGCCTGCTGCACAAAGTCTCCTCTTAACAGTTGTTGTAGAGAGGTGTCTGCTGCTAGAACTATGTGTGGCATTGACCTGGTCTCTAATCTGATCTGCTGTTAACCTGCGATTTCTGAGGCTGGTGACTCAGATAAACTTATCCTCAGAAGCAGAGGTGACTCTTGGTCTTCCTTTCCTGGGGCGGTCCTCATGTGAGCCAGTTTCTTTGTAGCGCTTGATGGTTTTTGCAACTGCACTTTCGGACACTTTCAAAGTTTTCCCAATTTTTCGGACTGACTGACCTTCATTTCTTAAAGTAATGATGGCCACTCGTTTTTCTTTACTTAGCTGCTTTTTTCTTGCCATAATACAAATTCTAACAGTCTATTCAGTAGGACAGGACTATCAGCTGTGTATCCACCTGACTTCTGCACAACACAACTGATGGTCCCAACCCCATTTATAAGGCAAGAAATCCCACTTATTAAACCTGACAGGGCACACCTGTGAAGTGAAAACCATTTCCGGTGACTACCTCTTGAAGCTCATCAAGAGAATGCCAAGAGTGTGCAAAGCAGTCATCAAAGTAAAAGGTGGCTACTGTGAATAACCTAGAATATAAGACATATTTTCAGTTGTCTCACACTTTTTTGTTAAGTATATAATTCCACATGTGTCAATTCATAGTTTTGATGCCTTCAGTGTGAATGTACAATTTTCATAGTCCTGAAAATACAGAAAAATCTTTAAATGAGAAGGTGTGTCCAAACTTTTGGTCTGTACTGTGTGTGTGTGTGTGTGTGTGTGTGTGTGTGTGTGTATGTATATGTATATATATATATAATATATATATATATATATATATATATATATATATATATATATATATATATATATATATATATATATATATATATATATATATATATATATATATATATATATATATATATATATATATATATATATATATATATATAATATGATATGATTCTATAGATATCTATATCACACACTATGAGAGAGCGGGAGAGTTTCTTGCTGCTGTTGGGCGTGAGTCGGCACTAGTGTTATAGGCTGGGTGGTGGACTTCGTACAGCCACCGCAGAGTACGGTGAATTTGGTGGCGTTATTAGCAGTTGTGGTTCTCTGTCATTTTAGGTGACTTTTCAGAGTAAGCTGTGTGTACACGAGGCACACCATATACGCCATTATATGACTTTGATACTGCAGTTTTCCCATCTTCAGGCTCTGTCTGTAATTTTCAGTTGTCTCTGAGCTAGTGGGTAGAGACCAGCTGCTCTGATGTCTCTGATACACAGACATAAGTGATTTTTGCTCTCCTGTCTCTTTGTAACATATATTCAGGTGCAGTATAACTGTGAATCCAGCTTTGGGGTGTAATTCAACATATACTAGAAAGTGGCAGCATGGAGCACGTTATATTACAGTACTGAGCAGTATGGTGAGAGAAAATGCTTAGTAAGACTAGCTGCATTTAGGACTGATATCCAATATGTAGAGTGAGTCAGAAAACCGGCACCTGTGCTTTATTGACCGGGTGCATTAACTTCTATGTAAAGTATGAAAGTCCATGTAAAATATCAAAAAAGATAGGCACTCACCGGTACTTATAAAAATTGCTTCTTTATTGTTGCATTAAAATCACAACAATGAAACCTGCTTGACCCGTTGAAGCGCTCATAGGCGCGAAACGGCTGTCGTTAGCATTTAGGACTATACACAGCATTACTGAGCATTGCAGCTGTGAATTCAGTCCTATGGTGGGATAAAACCCTTACTAGAAAGCTGCAGCATTTAGGGCAATACACAGTATTACTGAGCATTGCACCTGTGAATTCAGCACTATGGTAGCATAAAACCCTTACTAGAAAGCAGTATCATTTAGGACAAAACACAGCATTATTGAGTGGTGTAGCTGTGAATCCAGCACTAGGGTGAAATAAAAGCCTTTTCTATAATGCACAGCACTACTGAGCACTGTAGCTGTGAAACTAGCACAAGGTGGAGAAAAAAATCCCTTACTAGAAAGCAGCAGCTCAAAACTTCTTTTGACTTTCTAACTCTGCTCCCCTCTCTATAAACGTCCATAGTTGGCTGTTAACTGATCTCTCAGTGAGCTGGCGGTCCTTATTGCTTTGACCAAGACGTTTTTTTTTTTTAAGTGAATGATGAGTTCAGGTGGCGAGGGGGGAGAAGTAGCTCATGAGTTATTTATTTGCTGGTATTATTGATTAATGCAAAGTTTAATGAAATGACAGCAACCATTTAAGGAATCTCTGTATCAAGGGATATTATTTTTCCAATTTAATTACATCACACCTCCTTTTAAAAAATAATAAAAAAAAAAAATTATACAAAAAAATGAAAAAGGAAAAAAAACAATTACCAGACACATTATTATTGATTAGAAGCCAATTATTTGTGAGGTAAGCGACAGAACAGTTGACCGTGCAGTATTTCTCATGTCGTATGTTTTATTGAAATCAATGATCCGCTGGCCCCCGGACGCCGCTCCCATCAATCACTGATGTATTTTATTTATGGACTGTACTCTCAGGGATAACTACAAAGTAGCACATCGCCCCCGGTGTCTTATCAGCTGCCTATAGCGATTTGTAAATTCTGCATTTCATTGCAGAACTCTCTGCCGTCCGTCCCCATCATAAAATACGCATGACTTCATGCGCGCTCCTCTGGGGGTCTTTTTCTTGGCTGCAGGTGGGCTGTATCATCCGTCATGACGAGACAGAATCAGATTCCCACCGAGGATGGATCTCGGGTTACCCTGGCGCTGATTCCGTTGTGGGACATGTGTAATCACACCAATGGCCTGGTAAGTGACGGGACACCATAGTACCTGGTTAGCTCAGTCATAACCCAGCTTTCCCAAGTTCCTGCATAATTTGACTAGGCAGCGGGGTGTCAACCAACAAAGCCCCATTACGGCTCCCATAGATGTTCCCCTGGGAGTTGTAATTTGGGGGATCTTTGTTGGTTGCCGCCCAGATTACTCTAGGGGGAAAAAAGGGTTTCTCGACATAAAACTAACCATCCTGAGAACATGACCCCTTCACTTTTTTTTTTTTTTGGGTTGCATATCCCCAATAAAGTGAATGGGGCCGACCTGCAGATCTTTTGTGTGGCCCCCTTCATCCTTAGGATTCGTAGGTGTCCCATGAGGGTCCTACCCATGGGACCGCCACAAATCTTAAGGATAAAGGGGGCCACAGTAGGGATTTAAGCTTCCATGCTTTTCTTGTGGGCAAAACCATGCTTGATCCGCTGCTAAGGAAGAGGCTAAATATTAAAGGGACTAAACATTGAAGAAAACAATAGGTACCCTTTAATTGAAGCGTGGGGGGGGGGGATTCTTTTCTGGAACCGTATCTCTTGTTCTGTAGGACCCAAACAGTCTTGCATTACACAGACACCCTATCAATCTGTATGTACAGCGTGTAATACTTCATTTCACCTGCGGAGGCACTGCAGGGAAACGGAATACTTACTGCTAGGTTTGTCCAATGGTAACAGCTGAGCATGAGACCCTCTATCAGGTAGGAAATGTACAGGTTGGAGAACTCCTTTAAAACTCAGCCTCAGCCTCCCTTCTGCCCCCTTTATTTGGTAAATGTGACTGTATATTCTACCCCGGGTTCCTTGTCCGAAGTAGTAAATGTGTCTTCAGCCGCACTTGGGGACCGGATTTTTTATTTTTTTTCCTCCCTCCATAAGGCAGGTGTCAAGCGAGAATCCAGTTCTGCTTTTTCTAAATCCGCCACGTTTGTGATCCCCAGTAGGTTTCATAAAATATTCAGCTCCAAACCTGTCACGTCAGGTGGAACAGAGTCGCACGTTGAATGATTTTCATTAATGTTTTATGCCGTCTAAAGAGACCATCTTGCTTCAGGTAAAATGGTATCTAATGAGATGAAATCTTTATTCATTACTTCTCCTCTTGCTTTAGATAACTACCGGTTATAATTTAGAGGATGACCGGTGCGAGTGCGTGGCGTTGCAGGAATTTAAGGAGGGCGAGCAGGTAAGAGCTGACTCTCGACAGCACTCGCACATAGGGAGCCGCATGGCGGGATTGTAGCTGAAGGGCGGTTCAGGATGTCCGCAGAGAGCGTCTGTCATTACTCCATTACTTATAGGCATTATGGTGTAACCACCCCTATATTATATCCTCCTATGAATATGAGTCTTAAAGGGGTAGTCTCAAGTTTGGCTGCTCTTCAGGACTCCCGTAAGAATGAATGGATGATCGGCCTCTGCTCCCTTCTCTTCAGAGCTCCGGTTCTCGATGGCAGCAATTGGGAAGTTATAACTTCCAAACTTGAGAATACTTTGATATTGATGACTTTCAATAAGAATTCGGTGGGTCCCCATTGATAAACTCCGGCAATGACCGGAACTAAAGAGTGTACAGAGCGGAACAGCGCAGCTTTTGGTGGATGTCCCCTTTAAGGCTTTATTTGCTGGGCAGTGCGGGCTCCGCTGTCTGTCTGGGCCGGCTGACACGAGACGCCATCTATGGAGCGAGCGGTCACATAAAGCGCACGATAACTTTTATGGGGTGGGAGGCAGATAATTTCTTATTTTGCTATCACAGTCGGATAAACAGAGCAGCGTGATCCCTCCATTAAACCCACAGAGGTCTCTGCTTACCCTTTTTTGTACCGTCTGTCTCTTAATCTTGAGTCGTCTCTCATTCTTTCTGTCCAAACGCCCAGATTTACATTTTTTACGGCACTCGGTCCAACGCCGAGTTTGTCATCCACAACGGATTCTTCTTTGAGAACAACGCTCACGACCGAGTGAAGATAAAGCTGGGCGTCAGCAAGAGTGACCGGCTGTATGCCATGAAGGCCGAAGTCCTGGCACGAGCTGGCATACCTACGTAAGTACAGCGGGTTCGGCCTTGAGGGTAGAGGCGGGTTTGTCATTTGCCACATCACATCCAACCTACAGGGTGCGCGGTATCCGCTCCAACCACAACTTTCAGACGCAGCAGAGCTGACTTTGTCACTTGGCACAGTTTGTTGCTCATTTGCGTGATACTGGGCTGCCCGATCGCTGTTCATACGGGTGGTCCCCTGACATGGTTGATTGTGAGTGGTCCTACAACATAGACACACATAGCCATATCCAGTTTGGTTCTGCTGCATCCGTAGCTGTAGAAACTTATTTTGAACCTATATTGTGCTGGTGAAGACTATATAAACTGCTCGTGGTGACATGAGGATGAGATTTCATCCCCAGATAAGTCATGTCGCTTTTATTAAATTGCTTTTTAAGGGTTTTTCTGGAAAACGTAATAATTCAGCAAGTAGGACTGTGAAAGGTGTGAATGATGTCAGTGTCTCAGTAGTGCAGCCTCAGGCTCGGGGGCCTTCAGCTTGTATTGATTATAGAAATAAGAGATGAAGAAATGGATTTCACATTATTACTCCTGTGAGGGTAAGGAACAATTACAGTATACTTGTCAGAAGTGTTTTACTACTGATATCAGTCATGCGGCAGGCTGGCTCCTAGTGTAGGAAGACAAATGACCAGTGTTAGGAAAAAGGACTCACAGGACCATTGTCCATAGTCTTTGACCACCGGACCAGAGCTCTTAGATCCTCCTCCTACCTTAAAGCATCCCCCACGCCTCTCCTGATTAGCTGCTCCAGCGCGCTGTCGTGTGCACCTTGATCTTGTTTTGGGGATGCAGGTAGGAGGATCACAGGGCTCAGATTCTGGGACCATGGACTGGGATCCTGCAAATCGTTTAGTTAAACATTGCACTAGATACCACTTTTTTGCCAGCACTGAGAGATCCAGCCTTTGGAGCCCTATGCAGATTGACTTGGAAGTACATTGGGGGCGTGTCAGTGCACGTAAGATGGCAATGCATTTTCAGGCTTCTTTGCTTGCTGGATGTCCCAGCGCTGACACATCATTACTGTAAGCTGGGTATTGTTTTACTAGGAGCTATACCACCAGTATTGGTAGTAAACGCGCCCTGACGGGTAGTGCTTTTTAATGACCTCTTTTTTATGTACCGTCATACTGCGCGCTACTACTCTCTTCATCCGAGATAATGATCCAACAGTTTATGTTTCCATTGGCTTTATATGGAGACTGGCTCTTGCTGGGAAAATTCCCGGTCCACGGGATTAGAGAATACGACCTTTGGGGTATGTGTGGAGAGCAAGCAGCGTCGGTGCTGGATCGGTTCCTCATGTTGTTGGCGCAGAGAGGACTCTGATTACATGAATGTGGCCGGCCCTGGTGTTAATGCTGTTGTCTGTGCACAGGTCCAGTGTATTCGCCCTGCACATCACCGAGCCTCCGATATCGGCTCAGCTCCTGGCTTTCCTGCGAGTCTTCTGCATGAGTGAAGGTAAGATCTATGTGTACACAGACCTACATTACAGATGCTTGTTGGGGTCTTACTGTTACTCTAGACATAAGGCCGAATCGGAGGCTGAAGATGGTGGGTGGGTGGGTGGGGGGGGTCCGCCATTTGGGACACTAAGAAACCTCAGCGTTTTTAGTAGTAGTCTGTATTGAAAGGGGGCGATTCCTATGAGGATGTTGCATGTCTTGTGATCAATCTTATTAAACCTATATGTTTGCAATTCTATAATCGTCAAAGGGCATGCTGGGAGTAGTAGGACTAACGTCACATAAAAGCGTCGCGCGCTTAACCCTTCGTGAGCTCCGTCGTAGAGCACCGCGCAAGAGATCTCATGGCTGACCTTTTCATTTTACGTCTTTACAGAGGAGTTGAAAGAACATTTAATCGGCGACCACGCGATCGATAAGATCTTCACCTTGGGGAATAACGAGTTTCCGGTCAGCTGGGACAATGAGATTAAGCTGTGGACCTTCTTGGAGGCGAGGGCTTCACTGCTGCTCAAAACCTACAGATCTACAGTGGAGGTAAAGTCCGCTGCCAGGGTGTCATGTCTGCCCCCTCCACAGAGTCTGACGTTTGATCAAGCCGCCGATGAGATAGAAGGCGTCCGGCTGTCTGTCTTCTCTGGAAGACTTTTCATTAGTTCCTTCTTCATATATTGCTGCGATTTCGCCGGGTTCTCCCCGTCCGTTGCCCTTGAGTGACCGGTCTCTCCCTGCATGCAGTTATAGGGACAGACCTGTCACTCCAGGGGAGCAGGCTGAAAAAAGAGACCGACTAGTCTCCTGTGCAGCTCCGTTCCCAGCTGCTTTTAAAGTGTTTTTTTCCTGAAATGCCGCAACATGAAAGAGACATACCTGGCTGACATCATAGAGCCAGCGCCTGTTCATCGGCACCATAAACCTGCTGTCAGGTTCCCTTTAAATGCAAATCTGTTGTTTTCCCGTCTTGCATGGAGGTGCACAAGCTCGACATTCGCTCCATTCATGGTCTATGAGATTGTTCGGATTTTTCTGACCATCCCATAGACCATAAATGGAGCAGATGTCAAGCGCATGCACCCCCGCTCCATTGGAGACCGCATTTTTCAGAGCCACGCTCTCTGCATTTCTGTAGGTACCCACGGTCAGTAAGTTAGGATACGAGGTGATTTTTTATTCTCTTTAACATAGAGGTTGGACTCCATTATTTTGATATTGATGGTGTATATTGGCCACATGCTAAGCTGCCATGACTTGGAAATGTCTTGGGGATGCAACACAGTCCCATTTATATTTAATAGGACTGTGATGCGGTGTCTGTGCCTGGTTGGCAGCGGTGCTATGCCAGAAAAAAAGCTAAGGGTGCCCTCAGTGGGTGGTGAAAGACCACCAATCAGACCTTCTTGGCACATGCCAATGAGACACCATCAATGGGAAAGCTCTCTTAAAGGGTAAATCTGGAGCCAGCCAGGCATTGTCCCAGCAGTGACCATCCTCCTTGTCCGCAGGGCTTGTCCCCACACTATGATACTGTCCGATCAGCGCCCACAGTATCAGATGGTTAAGAAGTGAGCCCGATAGACCAGGAGAATGGTAACTTATGTATTCTTAGATTTCCACAAGGAATAACTGAGGAACGGCGTTCTAAGACCAGACGCTCCTTGTCATGAGAGCAGCCGGTCCTTTTTTTCCAACCGTACATGCCCCATTCTGAGATGTTTCACCCCTGATGTCTGTATATCTTCCCAGGACGATAAGCAGATTCTGGACAGTGGTAGCCTCTCGACACATGCCACCATGGCCGTCAAGCTTCGTCTCGTTGAGAAAGAAATCTTGGAGAAAGCTGTAAAAAGCGCCTCTGATAACTGCAAGCTGTACGCCAAGCGCCTGGAGGACGGAGAGCCGCTGCCCAAATACGAGGAAAGCAACATCGCCTTCCTGGAGAACACCGCCACCAACACCAAATATCCCCTGGTCCTGAGAAACTTCGACGATGAAAAGGCAGAAGGCAGCGAGCTGAAACGACCGGAGACCCTGACCATCACAGAGATCACTGAAAATGACTACCTGGACACACCGGACTCTCTGTACAACGGCGCCAAACCTGAGAGTAACAGCGCCCCGGCAGAGGACGACACCGCCGCTAGCGATGCCAAATAAGAGTCCGGCACACGGCAGCCAGGAGGCAAAAGTGCAATTGTGAACTGGTTTGGAACTTTTAAGGAAGAAGAGCAGAAGTTTCGGAGACTGCTCTTGGTTTCGGCAGGAGGAGATGTTGCTGCTTATGTTTTTTTTTCCACTTAATGTTGACTTTAATGCATAGAGCGAGAATGGGCGACGTTTACCGAGGCGGCAGCCGCGCAGTAAGATGGAAGCAGACGTGACTACTGGTGCAGAGAGCAGGTTGTGGCCTAATCCCAGCTCTTAGAATCATAGCACTATAAATAATATATACTTAGATTATTTTTTATTTCTTTCCTTCTTTGTAAATAGTAAATTTGACAGTATTGGTACTTATTGCCCCTTAAGAAATTTAAAAGTCCGCCACCGAATAAATGTAGGTCCCTACTTTGCCCTTTTCAGGTTGTTAGATCTGGGTGGCAACCAATATGGCTGCCAGTACAGCTCCCATGGGGTCCTTACCCAGCATTCCAGAGCCACAAAGCCTGGCCATTATACGGACAAATAACTGGGCGAATTTGCTATTTTTAAAGGGGTTGTCCAGAAGTAAGAGATTGATGACCCATGTCCTTTTTGGATGGTCATCGGTATCAGATCGGTGGGGATCCGAAACCCGTCACCGCCATCAATCTGCTGGTGCCAGAAATACAGTGTAGAGCTGAAACAGTACGCGCCGTACACTGTGTAGTGGCCATTCATGGGTACTGCAGCTCCACTCCTATTGAAGTGAATGGGAAAACAGCTGACGTACACATAAATGGCCACTACGGTTCATGGCACTGCTAACAGCAGCTGGATGACCACTCCATGCCTTCCTAATTCCTGGGCTGCATCTGGTATTGCAGCTCACACCTATTCCCTTACATAAGGCCGCAGTAAAAGAAACGTCCTATGGACAAGAGGGGGGCGCTGTTCTAGAATAAAGCAGCCATTTTTTTTTCCTAATCTCCAACCATTTTAAGCAAAGCCCATAATTCTTCCCCAGACTTTATTCTGTACGGTTTTATACTCCCGCTTTGATAACCCAGGTTTACTTCCTCAGTTTGAGACAAAATCGAGGCGTTCGTTGAAGTTAATATATACGTGTAAATAAAAATCTATATTTTAAAGCCGTCAATCACATGACTAGCACGGCACGCTCAGTCGCTGCTAGTTCGGAGGTTTACGGGTCCACACAAAAGCTTTAACCAGTGCAGTGTTGGAGGGGCTGATAGTAAACGCCTCCGAAAATCCCGGCAGGAAGCTGCTTCTACCTGGTGGCTTTTTGGCTCCTCTGGTTTTCACCATAGCTAGGACTTTTTTGACAACTATGTCTTTTATTTTTTTCTTCTCTGAAATCATCAATAAAACCAACGTGAATGATTTCTGCTATTGTGGATTATATATATATATGTCATCATTAAAGGGACTGTGTCATGTAATATTAGTGTGTGCTTTATGGCAAACGCTGTGAATGGGAGTTACTGGTCAAATAGTGTCCTTACCGCCTTCAGGAAGTGATGGTGCACAGTCCCCTCCCCCAAAGACCTGGGAGTGGATTACATTCCCTGCCCTCTAGTGATCAGATGACTCTCTGGTGGTCCTGCCCCTGATGTGACTCTGCTGAGCCTGCATTCTATTGGTGAGAGGACTCTGACTCTGCTTACACTGGCCTCTAATAATGACTCCGGTTCCTCCAGCTCTGCAATGATGAAACCACTCTGCTGACACCGTGGTCTAATGGTTACATGCCTTCTAATGGGGAGAGGACTCTGCTGATGACCGAGCCCTCTAATGGGGACATGACTCTGCTGATGGCCGAGCCCTCTAATGGGGACATGACTCTGCTGATGACCGAGCCCTCTAATGGGGACATGACTCTGCTGATGGCCGAGCCCTCTAATGGGGACATGACTCTGCTGATGGCCGAGCCCTCTAATGGGGACATGACTCTGCTGATGGCCGAGCCCTCTAATGGGGACATGACTCTGCTGATGACCGAGCCCTCTAATGGGGACATGACTCTGCTGATGGCCGAGCCCTCTAATGGGGACATGACTCTGCTGATGGCCGAGCCCTCTAATGGGGACATGACTCTGCTGATGGCCGAGCCCTCTAATGGGGACATGACTCTGCTGATGACCGAGCCCTCTAATGGGGACATGACTCTGCTGATGACCAAGCCCTCTAATGGGGACATGACTCTGCTGATGACCGAGCCCTCTAATGGGGACATGACTCTGCTGATGACCGAGCCCTCTAATGGGGAGAGGACTCTGCTGATGACCGAGCCCTCTAATGGGGACATGACTTTGCTGATGACCGAGCCCTCTAATGGGGACATGACTCTGCTGATGACCGAGCCCTCTAATGGGGACATGACTCTGCTGATGACCGAGCCCTCTAATGGGGAGAGGACTCTGCTGATGACCGAGCCCTCTAATGGGGACATGACTCTGCTGATGACCAAGCCCTCTAATGGGGACATGACTCTGCTGATGACCGAGCCCTCTAATGGGGACATGACTCTGCTGATGACCGAGCCCTCTAATGGGGAGAGGACTCTGCTGATGACCGAGCCCTCTAATGGGGACATGACTCTGCTGATGACCAAGCCCTCTAATGGGGGCATGACTCTGCTGATGACCGAGCCCTCTAATGGGGACATGACTCTGCTGATGACCGAGCCCTCTAATGGGGACATGACTCTGCTGATGACCGAGCCCTCTAATGGGGAGAGGACTCTGCTGATGACCGAGCCCTCTAATGGGGACATGACTCTGCTGATGACCAAGCCCTCTAATGGGGGCATGACTCTGCTGATGACCGAGCCCTCTAATGGGGACATGACTCTGCTGATGACCGAGCCCTCTAATGGGGACATGACTCTGCTGATGACCAAGCCCTCTAATGGGGGCATGACTCTGCTGATGGCCGAGCCCTCTAATGGGGACATCTGATGAAGATAGTTTGCTATCGAAACGCGTTGTGGAGAGGGCTAAATAAATAATTTTTTCAGCCCTAAACATTGTCCCCTTTGATCAATTCAGCACTCCATAGACTGCTTTTTCATTATTTTATCTATTTCCATTCCCTCTCTGAGGGTTGGCGGCAGGAGCTGCTGTTGACTACCTTTATAGTTGTGTATACAACCCTCCCTCTAACTTCTTGAGGACTTGCAGCGCCGGAGCTACCATTTCCTACCAAAAGGACCTGCGGTGACGTGCCAGTAGCTACCAGTCACGTGGTCCGCGACCAGGAATGCGGAAGCAACAGTGACGGACGGCGGTCTGCAGCACGCGGTGAGAATCTGTCCCCCAGCCTCAAAAGTCCTTACCGGGGTTGTGCAGGGATGCACAACTTCCCTAGGTGAGTGGCCAATTGGCCTTCCTCAATTATATCTATCCATTTGATCCTTCACACAGCGGGCTCTCTTTTTTTTCTCTAATGGGGACATGACTTCTGATGACCGAGCCCACTAATGGGGAGAGGACTCTGCTGATGACTGAGCCCACTAATGGGGAGAGGGCTCTGCTGATGGCCGAGCCCTCTAATGGGGAGAGGACTCTGCTGATGACCGTGCCCTCTAATGGAACTCTGCTGATGACCGAGCCCTTTAATGGGGAGAGGACTCTGCTGATGACTGAGCCCTCTAATGGGGAGAGGACTCTGCTGATGACCGAGCCCTCTAATGGGGAGAGGACTCTGCTGATGACCGAGCCCTCTAATGGGGAGAGGACTCTTCTGATGACTGTGCCCTCTAATGGGGAGAGGACTCTGCTGATGACCGAGCCCTCTAATGGGGAGAGGACTCTGCTGATGGCCGAGCCCTCTAATGGGGACATGACTCTGCTGATGGCCGAGCCCTCTAATGGGGACATGACTCTGCTGATGGCCGAGCCCTCTAATGGGGACATGACTCTGCTGATGACCGAGCCCTCTAATGGGGACATGACTCTGCTGATGACCGAGCCTTCTAATGGGGAGAGGACTCTGCTGATGACCGAGCCTTCTAATGGGGAGAGGACTCTGCTGATGACCGAGCCTTCTAATGGGGAGAGGACTCTGCTGATGACCGAGCCTTCTAATGGGGAGAGGACTCTGCTGATGACCTAGCCTTCTAATGGGGAGAGGACTCTGCTGATGTCCGAGCCCTCTAATGGGGACATGACTTTGCTGATGACCGAGCCCTCTAATGAATATGAAATGAGATAGTTCACCCCACTCTAATAATATTATGGCTCTGTGGACTTGGACCTCTAATAATGGCTCCGGGGTGTCCTATCCTACAATGATTAAATAACTCTAACCCTGCATTGATGAGATGACTCTGCTGTCCCTGCTCTCAAATACTAGAATGACTCTTCTGTCCCTGTCCTTTAAATGAGATGTCTTTGCCTCAATAATAAGATGACTCTTCTGTCCCTGTCCTCTGAGTTGACTCTACCCTCTAATAGTTGGATGACTCTGCCCCCAAATGATTAATGACTGCCTCTACTAATGAAATGACTCTCATGACTGTGCCCCCCAATGGTTAGATGACTCTGCTGACCTGCCCCCTTAATGATGACATGACTTTGCCCTCTAAGAAATAAGACCTCTAACTCCCCTCTACTCATGAGATGAATCTGCCCCGGTCTATACAGCAAAGCTGTAAAGTGAGCGGCGGTCTAATATTTCTGCTCCAATCTCTTGTGCTAGAATATACCATTTTTTGAGGGGATGTGGAAAGTGGCGTAGGTTTTATAAGGTTATCCCAAGCCTATGGCATCAGTTTGTAGCCCCTGTGTTTGCAGTGTGATAACCCACTTTATCCTAAATCCATCTCCTTGGTATCTAGGACTATAAACTTTGCATGATTTCTAGTAATGTGCTGCTGAATTACAAGGCAGATCCTTTCCTTTCTTTCCTGGCACAGAATGAAGTTCCCTGTACGCTGCTGTCATACTTCTAGAGGTGTACTTACTTGGTCATTAGTTTTATACCTGCGGTGGCGATGACAGTTCAATTGGTTAATAAAGGTCACATTGTCCCCATTCCGTCCTTTTCACGGAGAATAATGTGGCACAATTCTCCGCTGCTACATGACGTCTCCTCTCTTCTGACAATGAAGCTGGGCTGGAGTCCATAATGTTCTAACTGCAAAACCACATCGCTCAAAGAGGCTCATGATCTAGGCCCAGGTAGTGCTGTATTCCTGTCTCTCATTGAAATAATAGTGGCTCCTATCTCATGAAATCCTGTAGATACAGATGATCCTGCGCCTCTGTCATCCCCTCTAGTAATATAGGCACAGAACAGTCTGCTCCTGTAAATTTGGAAGACACATGTAGTACTACCTTCCTGTCTCTCCCTGTAAATGATCTAGATATAGATAGTACTGCCTTCCTCTATATCACAGTAAGTACAAAAAAAAGTTAGTACCTCTCATATTCTAGAAAACGATTGACAAAGATGGTACTGCCCACTGATCTTTCACTGTAAGTGATTACGCACAGATAGTGCTACTGCCCCTTAAAATCTCATAGTAAAGAATATAGGCACAGATAGTATTGCCTCATTGTCTCTCCCTAAAAATATTATAAATAGTATTATTGCCCCGCAGACCCCAGTAAATGATATAGGGAAAATAGTATGGTCTCCCTGTTTCTCCTGTAAATGGTGTAGGCACAGATAACACTGCCTCCTTGTTTCTCCATGAAAATAATACTGGTCCAACTAGTACTATTGGCTCTGAGTCCCCAGTAAATCATATCAGTCCTATTTTGCTGTATTCCCCTATAAATGATGTAAGCACAGCTAGTCCTCTCTCTCTGTAAATTATGCAGGCACAGATAGTACTGCATCCTAGTCTTTCACTGAGAAGGATACACTGTATGTACAAATATATCTGCAAAAATAGTATTCTTGTCTCTCAGTCCCCAGTAAATGATATAGAGAAGATAGTACTGTCTCCCCGTTTCTCCTTGTAAATAATGTAAGCACAGATAGTCCTGTCTTTCTGAAAATGATGCAGGCACAGATAGTACTGCCTCCTCGTCTCTCCCTAGAAATACTACAAATCATATTATTGCCTCTCAGACCCCAGTAAATGATATAAGCAAAATGGTACTGTCTCCCAGTTTCTAAATTGTAAATGATGTAGGCCCAGATCACACTTCCTTCTTATTCCTCGCAGAAAACAATACAGGTACATCTAGTACTATTGTCTCTATGGCCTGAGTAAATCATTTTGGTACTATTTTGCTGTTTCGCCCTATAAATGATTTAAACAGATCATCCTGGCTCTCTGTAAATGATGCAGACACAGATAGTACTGCATCCTAGTCTTCCATTAAGGCCACGTCTCCACTATCAGTATTTGGTCAGTATTAGGTCAGTATTATTTTCTCAGGAGTGGGAGCTAAAACCAGGAGTGGGTGATAAATGCAGAGTTGGTGACTTGTTTCTATTATACCTTTTCTCTGAATGTTCCTCACATGGTTTTGGCTCCCACTCCTGAGAAAAAATACCGACCGAATACTGATAGTGGGGTCATGACCTAAGAATAATATACTGTAGGTACAAATATATCAGCAAAAATAGTATTATTGCCTCTCAAACCCTCAGTAAGTGATATAGGGAAAATGGGACGGTCTCCCTGTTTCTCCCTATAAAGGATGTAGGCACAGATAACACTGCCTCCTTGTTTCTCACTGAAAATAATACAGGTACAACTAATACTATTGGCTCTGAGTCGCAAGTAAATCATATCTGTACTATTTTTTTTTTTTGCAGTGCTGCCCTATAAATACGGTATCTTTGTAAATGATATAAGCACAGATAGTACTGCATCCTAGTCTTCCACAGGGACAAATATATCTGAAAAAACACTACTCTGTTTCTGTATTACACACTTAGGCCCAGCTAGTACCACTCCATCTCTTTCTTAAAACATATGTTCAGTTACTGCACTCTATTTCTTTAAGTACAGTAGGCACAGATAGTACTACCTCCCAGTCTCTACATATCATTCTTTGCCTGCGGAGTCGGGTTGCAGCTGCTTTCATTCTTCCACCCAGCAATGATTTGGAGAGAGTGATGGATTTCATGGAAGAAATTGGAATTTTTTTTTATTATTTTTTTTTAAGGCAGCTGCTATCACAGATGAAATAATAACCTAAAACAAAACCTCTAACCTGATGCATGGAGACAGCACTCTAGAAATAAAAAAAAAAACCTGTCTTATAGGAATCTCTCGCTCCCCTATAAATAATTCACCTCTAACCCATCTCCATAACAAAGTCGCATTGCGCCCCCGCTTTGCCCAGGTTAACATCGGCCCTGGATGCCAAACCCTCTGATTAACAACCGTCTCGTGGCCCCCTTTTTTTTTTTGAAGCCTTCGCCCGGAATATTTCAATATTAAGATGATCTTTGTCTACACAGGCGATTACAATGAAAGGGATGGAAATATCAAACACGGGTATAGAGCTGTATGAAGGCCGCGCGCCTTTTCTTGCTACCTTTGTTTTTAATCTGGCTCTTTGAATTCTGGGCTCCCGGCTGTGATAAAGTAAGGGCTTTGATAATAGTAGATTGTTCATTACAAAACATATCTCTCTGTCTAAAGTCACAAATTGACTCCGGCGTTGAAGCTTTATTGAAAATTCGCAGTAATTTCAAGTAATGACCAGTTCTTACAGAAGAACAAACACTCGAGAAAAGGTCATTTTTATAAGCAGCAAAATCGTTCTTCCATTTTTTTCTTATGTCGCTGTCATCCTTCACTTTAATTAATATCAAAAGTATAGCCGGCTGGCGGTGCCTTCAATTGCCGCCGCGCCGGGAGACTGGACTTCCTGTGACATTTGTAATGAAAAAATGCAAATCGTATTTTGGTAATAGTATAATGTAGGTGTTCATTAACTAATGCTAAATTGTAAAGTACACACCTGGGTGAGACGATCTGCCATCCTGGTGAACGTCAAATGAATAGGCGGTAATGAGTACTTAGGCGGTAAATACCTCCGATCTCGCCGCTAGGTGTTGGTATGAAATTAACTTTGTCAAACTCTGTTTAATGCGACTGTAAATTCCAATACATTGCTAGTAATCGCAGCAAAATTCCTTTAGAAAAATTCTGGATTATCGTAAGGGCTTAAAAAAAAAAAACTAAATTACTCTCCTGGTCCCCCCCCCCCACCTTCCTTATGCCATTTATTATTAGCCATTGAGCCTCCATAGGCCACCCAGTGCTGCGGAGTAGAAGGCAGAAAAGTCACCAACGCTCTGCCGACTCCAAAACTGCAGAGTCCAGACCTCCTCTGGTATAACATCAGCACAAACACTGCGCCCCCGCCGGGAGCTTCATGGCCGAGCAGCTGCATGCAGCCGTACATCACCAAGCACAAGGCCGGGCGTAGGTGTAAAGTAGTCACCACTGGACTCTGGAGGAGACGTGTTCTGTGCAGTGATGGATCGCACTTCTCTGTCTGCGTCTGATGGAGGAGTCTGGGTTTGGTGATCATAGGAGGATGTTACCCCCTGACTGCATTGTGCCCCCTGTACAGATGGTGGAGGAGATAATGCTATGGGCTGTTATCAGGGGGCGGCCTCTTAGTTCCAGCGAAGGGAAATCTTAATCTTCAGCACAAGACATTGTGGACAATTGTAGCTTCCAGCTTTGTAAAAACTGTTTGATGAAGGCTTTTTTCTGTTCTCCATGACTGCCCAGTGCACACGGTCCATAAAGACGAGATTGTGGGAGTTTGGTGGAAGAACATGAGCGGCTGCACAGAGCCCGGACCTCAGCCCCATCCAACACCTATAACAAATATTGTGAGCCCAATCTTCCCCCAACATCCGGGTTTGACCTCACAAATGTTCTTCTTGTATGAAGGGGCAAAAATTCCCACAGATGCCTCCAAAATCTTATAGAAATCCTTCCCAGAAGAGCGGGAGCCGAAATATCTGCAGAGAAGGACCGACTGCATATTAATGTCTATGGATGTAGAATGGGAGATCAGAAAACCTCCTGGAGGTGTACCGAATCACTATCCCAATACTCTTGGGCTCCAATGCAAAATCTGTAATCTTAGGTGTCAAGTCCCAAATGTGCCCGGACAGCCCTGATTTTTTTCAGATGCAATCCTTACAAATTTGGGGCTGTCTCAGGTCGTAAAGGTGTAGATTCACTTCATAAAAGTGAGTGGTCTTATTTGGCTTGGGGACATTCCCTGATTGAGTTGGGGGTGTTATTGGGAGTGACTTAAACAGCCCTTTTCTACTAACGAAAAATATATTATCTGTAGAATTGGTCTCTTTATATGTGGCAGAGGAACCCTAGAGACCCTCAGACCCCTGCCTGACATAATTCCCTTCCTGCACTTTTTTTTTTATTTTTTTTGCAGCTCTGATCATGGAGTGTAGCTCATGTGCATTGTCTGAGCTAGTCTCACATCGACTTCTTGTTTCACTGGTGGGTAAAGTTGCTAACCCCAAATTTTGCCCTAAAGCTTGGCTTGTTCTGATGAGCTGTGGAGTATAAGCACTGGCCCCTCACAAGCAGAAACTCTATGCACTCAGGCTGTTTCCGAATGTATTGTCTAGTTGCGTAGTGAATTTCTCAGCTTTGCGGGCATGAAGTGTGTATAAATAGGGTTACGTATGAGGCTACTCCAAGTATCTAATAGAACATCACTGATCCAAGTCAGATGGTGTAGAACAGGAATAACTCCCAGTAATGGGCATCTTATAGCTATGGGTAAATCAACAATGAAGTCACGTCACTGGACCAGGTCTTCAAATCGAGGAACATTTCGCTGCCGACGAAGACACGGCTCGTACATAGTTTGGTCTTTTCTCTGGTAACATATGGATGCGAAACCCAGACGATAAGGAAACAAAAAAGAAGAAGAATCTACGCCTTCAAAATGTTGTGCTGGTGAAGGATGCTATGAATAACATGGATGGCAAGAAGAACAAACAAACAAATCAATCTTGGAACAAATTAAGCCAGACATGTCACTGGAGGCAAGGATCACGAAGCTACGACTTGACTACTTTGGACACCTCATATGAAGAGAGCAATCAATGGAGTAGGATATCATGGTCATACGAAGAGAGCAATTACTGGAGAAGGATATCATGGCCATACAAAGGGAGTAATCACTAGAGAAGGACATTATGGTCATACGAAGAGAGCAATCACTGGAAAAGGACATCATGGTCATACGAAGAGAGCAATCACTGGAAAAGGACATCATGGTCATACGAAGAGAGCAATCACTGGAGAAGGACATTATGGTCATATGAAGAGAGCAATCACTGGAGAAGGACATCATGGTCATACGAAGAGAGCAATCACTGGAGAAGGACATCATGGTCATGCGAAGAGAGCAATCACTGGAGAAGGACATCATGGTCATACGAAGAGAGTGATTCCTGGAGAAGGACATCATGGTCATACAAAGAGTGATTACTGGAGAAGGACATCATGGTCATACAAAGAGAGCAATCACTGGAGAAGGACATCATGGTCATAAGAAGAGAGCAATTGCTGGAGAAGGACATCATGGTCACACGAAGGGAGTAATCACTGAAGAAGGACATCATGGTCATACGAAGGGAGTAATCACTGAAGAAGGACATCATGGTCATAAGAAGAGAGCAATCACTGGAGAAGGACATCATGGTCATACGAAGAGAGCGATCACTGGAGAAGGACATCATGGTCATACAAAGAGAGCAATCACAGGAGAAGGACATCATGGTCATATGAAAAGAGCAATCACTGGTCAGAAGAATAGAAGGAACAAGACAAAGCGGAAGAGCAGCACCCAATGATTTGATACCATCAAGATAACGCGGAGAAGACTCTGGTGGACCTATCTAGGTTTGCACAAGATCGATCTTTCTACCAATCGTTCATCCATCAAGTCAATATGGCTCGAGATCAAGCTGAAGGACGTAAAAAAAAAAAAAAGGGGCATCTTGGAAATCAATGTAACAATGTAGCAACTTTATCAGTGACTTCTTGCCAGACGTTGTCATAGGCCACAATAAAGTCTAAAATCTATTCACTGTCCTGTTGACTGGATACTAGACCGGAAGTGTCATCATCGGGACTATTGACATTGACACTCATGTTGCCCCAATGACACTTCCATTATATATTCCAGTCCAGTCGCAGCCTTGGTTGTGTGGAGCTCCATAAGCATCCGGCACGTCATATTGCTTTCTGCATAGACCCAAGAGGTGGGGGAGGGGGTGGGATCATGTTTTCCTGCATGTAAACTTCAATTAGCCGGGAGATTAATTTAGTTTCCACATGACTGGATTATCCACATCAGTGACAGCCATTCACCTATGGATTTCATCAGGCGTTTGTGTCAGGAAGACGCGGGAACGTCTGCACACATTAGTCTCCTTATTGTCTTCCCGTAGATTGAGGATTTTGTTTTTGGATGATTTGCATTAAAGGGAAAGTCTAGTTCAATTAGCAATACCGTGGGTGCACCTCTGATCTAAGGGCCATTTTATTCTTTACCATGGCCGATACCTCCCTGTCAATCAAATGTGCCAAGAGGTCTCACATGGAGGAAACTTCTACCTCTGAGGTTTCTTGACTCCTCTGGGTTTGCCCAGATATTTTGCAAAGAGAGCGAGGCGCTAAGTAATCCTCCATCTGGTGCCCTGTCAATAATCCTGCTATATGGAATAGTAACTCACTTTTAGTAGAGATATCACTGTACCTGGCTGAGCTTGCAGGAATGAAAAATTCTCGATGGCATAAATTGAGGTTTTAATTCCACCAACTGGTGCCTTTTTTCAAGGTAAAAAACAAATGTCATGCGTATGGAATAGTAGACATAGTAGTAATAGTAGAAGAGCTCCACACCTCTCCACAGCTCATTTATTACATCTCAGCCCAATTACATAAGTAGAGCTGAGCTGCAATACCAGACACGACCACTGGACATGTGTGGTGTTATTACATAATGAAAGCAGCTAGGTCTTCCTATATCTGGAAGCCTTGTAGACGTGTGACCTGCCATCCTGGAGAGGTACAAGGGTGGATTAACATGCTGATCTTGAGGATTTTGGTGCAGATTTGCCACAAAAATGAGTCTGGAGATGTGACTTTCATTATGTGGCATTTTTTTGGCGAATCCACGTCTGATTCTGCACATTAGGCAGGGTCCACATCAAGTGGGTTCAATCCACATTCTAGATTCGGTCAGGGTTTTCCATCTAAAGCCCCCCCAAAAAGTGGTTTGGACAGAGTTCCCCGTAACAGAGCTACTCACTATAATGAGGCAGACAGAGTCTCCATTCTGGTATCGTCCGGGCACAAAGGCACGGTCTACCACGCTTTTTTTTGTCTGCCTGAAGATAGACGTCGCTGACGTAGTCTTGAACCTTGAGTACAATATGAACATAAGACACCGAAGACCTGGATTTTGGGATGGAATTGTTCTGGACGTGAAATCATGGCTTGTGCTGGACCATCTTCCTAATTATCATGGGCCAAAGGGTGGGTGCCCACTAGAAGGGAGATGTATCCTACTGGTGAGGCCATTCAAGGGTCCGTGCTCTGTTTTAATTTTCAGGAGGTGCCGAGGTTTCAATCACACCAGGGGTCTAGTGCCTGAAGAGACCAGGAACATCTGAGACAGGATTGTAACTACAGTGGGTGCAGGACCCTGGAGCCTAAAAGGTCCCTTTGACCCATATGAGAAGACCAATACTATTAAGACCTTTGCTAGTTGTGTGCCCTCTTGGAGATTGGCGCCCATGAGTTTCACTTTACGACACTGGCCTCTGATGTGGTACAGAATTGGATTGGGGCCTAGTAGCTCTATGTCAGGAAACAGCAGGGTTGTAGCTCAGTCTAAATATCTGTGATGGTGCTATCCCAGTATGGGATGTGACACATGTCCAGGGCTGGAAGCCGCGTCCTCCAGGTTCATTTGTAGTGCATTAGTGTGTGTCTTTAAGGGGCTTGTCAGGGTATCTACCTCTAGTCTGAATGCCATTTCAATTATTTATCGCGCCCTGGGGTGATGTGTAAAGTATGCTGCTCGCTAGGAAGACGTTATTTACCCTGATTTGTGAATAAATGTTCAGCAGATGATTATGAGCTTTCAGTCGGCCACACATTGAAATGTTAGAACTCTCCGTTATTGGATGCTAACATTACTATAATATCTCTTACCTTTTCATCCTGCACCAAAGCATTAGTAGTGAATAGGGCAGAGCTGTAATACCACATGTGGACAGGGGTGGCACTGTTTTGTTTTTTTGGGGGGAAAAGAAGAAAGCAGCAATGTTTTTCTAATCCTGGACCTGGACAATCCCTTTATTAGAAGATGGACCCCCCTCTCCAACATCTTCATCCGTTAGTCGAAGCGGAGAGTGATTACAAAGACCGTGTCTTATTCTGGAGGACCCAGCTTGTCTGTGCATTAAATACACAGTCCATTGATTTCAGTGTAATACTTCATTTCCATGAAGGTGGCGCTGTAGGAAAATTAGAAACCAGACTCTCTAGCAGTTCACAGCCTTTAATGGTTCGCCCATGTCTGATTGATGGGAATTTGACTTTTGGGACCCCTAAACAAGTGACAGAAGCCACTTTGGCTTTCATTAGCCCTGGTCAGGTGTGTTGAGACTGTGTTACATACGGTGCAAGTCCCTCCATTCTAGGAATAGACAGAGGCATGGCTAAAGAAGGCGAAGGACCCCTGGCACTAATGCCTAAAAGGGCCCAAAGGCTCTTGTCACAAGGAAGACACCAGTATTATAAATGGCGCATGATAGTTGGGGGTGCACCATTACAGATTTTGCATTGGGACCCAGGAACTTCAATTTACACCTGTAGGGATAGATGCTGGTGTCAGTGATCAGACTACCACGTATCTCCCTACTTCTTCTTTGGATGTCAGTTGAATTGACTGGGTAGAAAGTAGATGTCCTCTATCCAATCTCCTTCGTAATGCAACAAATTTTACAATTTACGACCACTCATCCCGTCCCCATTCATTTCTGGTCACACCCCAGTATATGAACCAGATGCTTAGGTAACAATTCCCCAATATGCACACACTCAACACTGAAATTACAACACCAAGAAAGAAAAGTCGTGGAATTAGAGAAATCACAGGATGGATCGACGTGTTACTGATCTTCAAATGGTGAAAAAAGGCAAAGAAAATGTTGAAAACATCTTGATTTATTCAGTTTGGAGTGTGCGTGCTTCGCATAGAAATCCCAGCACCTCCAGCCTCGGCTGCTGTCACTGAGGTCGTCTGAGGAAGGTTCTGCCGCTGAATGCACTTGGGCAAATCATCAAGATCCACTGCTGGAAGCTCCTGTGTTATCATCGACTATTGACGGCCTAGATGTGCTCAATGGGAGACAAGTCCGGAGATGCTGCAGCCGTGGGAACTTGTTTAGGCCACGCAGGCTGCTCACAGCAACACCAGCAACATGTGGCCTGGGGTTATCATGTTGGAAAACTGCTCCTGGGACATTTTGGAGAAATGGCCGCACCACTGGGTCCATGAATCAAATCAATGTGTAACTGGAATTAAGACTAGAGGGATCTGGCTACCATACATTAAGATACCCCACACAATAATCCCGGAAGTAGGACCAGTGTGATGTTCCCTTGTGAAAGGGTTTTCATGGTGTTGCTAATGTGGTCTCCAGGCCAATCTCCAGCTTTCATTGCGTCCAAGACCAAAGCGGGACTCATCACCAATGAGGACAGACCTTCATTGCCGTCTTGCTCTGCTCTATGATAGTCTTTGAGAGCGGTGGTGTGAGGTTAATGAAGAAGCCTTCACAAGGGAATGTGAACAGTGTGCAGGTGGACTCCACCTGATGAAGGCAGCAGACCGCTGCAGAAACGCGTTGTGGGCATTAATACTTCAATAAAGAGGTTTGTTTTATCCTTTTCCAGCGCCTTATCCAGTTTCTAGCGCCCCACTGACCACTTCAATTTGCACACTGTTCACTTTTCCTTTGGGAGTTGTGGCTGGAGGCTGCAGAGAACTGGATACAATTTCAGCTGCAGGACCTGTAGGACCTGCAATGATGTCATCACCCATGTGACCCCACCCGGAATCACATGATTGGAAGCTCCATCTGCTAATCCAGAGGAGACACTGAAGGCATCGTGGCAGCGCTATCAGCGCCAGTAGCTGTTTAACCTGGGTTGTGCGGTCTGCACAACCCACTCAGGTGAGCAGACCACTGTATCTGCACGTATATTCTATCTCCATACAGGTTCACACAAGCACTGCGCTTTTCCACCCCACCCCCTTTTTTGTGTTTCACAAGGGAATGTCACACTGCTCCTACTCCCGGGATTATGATGTGAAGCGTAATGTACGGTAGGCGGACCCCTGTAGTCTTCTAGGTGCACTAACAGCTCAGTGTTACATTGATTTGGTTCGTGGACTCAGTGGTTCGGCCTTTTCTCCAAAATGTCCCAGGAGACATCATGACAAGGTCAGGCAGCATGTTGCTCGTACTACTGTGAGCAGCCTGTGTGGTCTAAATGTGCTCCCATGGCTACAGCGTCTCCGGACTTGTCTCCCATCGAACACATCTGGGACATCATCAGTCGGTAATTACAAAGTAGCTGCCAGCAGCGGATCTTGATGATTTGCCCTTGTGCATTCAGCACGGCAGAACAACCATAAATAACCTCAGTGATAACAGCCGAGGCTGTTAGCACCAGGATTTCTGCACGTGGCGCTCACACTCCAAGCTGAATAAATACAGATGTCTTGAAAATTTTGTCTTTGTTTTGTCATCATTTCCATATCAGTGACCTGTCTATCCATCCCGTGATTTTCAGAATTCCACGACTTTTCCTTCTTGGTGTTGCAATGTTGAGGAGTGTAGTTATCATGGGTAGGAGAACTGCCTTTACCACTTGTAGTGCTCCCTTGCCCATTTTTCTTCTGTGGGGGAAGGAAATTGACAACCCTTTCGGCCACATAAATCCGATAGCTTGGCAATCCACAACTAAGTTCGTAGCAGATTTCAGCTTTCAGCAGAATCATCATCGCTCAGACACTGTGGGAGAATGAGGAGTTTCACTCAGGACGTACCGCAACCATTATCTTCATCATCCACAACTTTGTGGATTACAAGACAGACAAAAAGAAACCAGAGAGGTCACAAATTACAGTATTATCAAGCGCTAACAATTAAAACAGCGCCTTCTGCTGTGCTCTTAACACAGTCCGTCCTTAGCATAAGCCTGCAGCTGTTGTATACTCCAACAAAGTCATGGTTCCTGAACACATCTAATTTCCTGGAGCACCAAAGAGGCCTAATTAGAGAGTTTGTGCAGGGTTACAAAAACAGCGCCACGCCAGTCCGCAGGCCATATGTGGTATTGCAGCTCTTCCCAACTCACCTCAATGGGGCTCAGCTGCAGTACCAGACACCATCATGGACAGGTGTGGCGCTGTTTTTGGAAGAAAGTCATGTTAATGCTTAGATATTCCAAATGATAATAATAGCCACAGACAATAAAGAGTCCAGTATTGAAAATTCAGTTCTGCTATATCCGTCCCTGATATATAACAATCACCCCAAAAGGTGAATCCCACATTGGTTCCCTGACTCTTCCAATCTTGATCATTACTAAAACTGATGTAGCTGCAGTCCATTTACTTGTAGGAAAGACGCCGGCGGCCGTTCTATATTGGGAATAATGCGTTATAAATGATGCATGTGGCAGAATGATCACAGGGAGCCCTTTGCCCCTATCCAGGTCATTCCCAACATTCGGCCCGTGCCCTGACTTTAGAACATTAGGTAGATATTGGCAAGACAAGGTTCTTCTCTGCATGACTGCCTCCCCCTCCAAACTCATGCACACGGAGACCCTATAATGGACGCCTGCATGTATTATTAACAAGCTGAAAGCACTTGTACAAAGCTCGGGGTATACGGTGCATGACTTATTTACTCTGACCTAAAATAGCTGCACTTTAACTGATATAAACACAGATGACGTTCAAGTGCTCCATTGGGGCCTGTGACTACTGGATAACCTCTGGACTGAGCCCCATGCATTTCTAGCCCGTGCTTGTCCTCTTCTACAAAATGGGAAAAAATCCTTCCTTTTCTAAAACTTCTGCCTTCCGTTACTTCTCTTCCTGTGTGTAGAAAGAAGCTGTCAAGTCAGGAATCAGGGCTGCTAGGGGTCCAGGCATATACGTTCGGGTCAGAAGAACCATGATGGTCAATGACTGCAGGATGCTAAAATGTGTCAGTATAAGGAAACCAGCCGGGAGTGGGGGAACTTGTGTTGCACATTGTGAAGATTGTAAAAATTTCAACTTCCCTTTGTCACCACTAGGGGGCCAATCTGTATGCAGTTGTATATGGCTCCTATTGAATACGAGAAGTATGTAGATTGGTCCCTTGGTGGCTGCTGGAACTGGACTTTGCTGGTTGGCATCTTAGAGGTGGGCAGTTTCCATGCCTATGGGAATATTTGGCATGCAGTCGTGCCCATTTTCAAAGTTAGGAGTTCTACTCTTTTACCAGGATCCTCCTGGATGCTGTAGGAGAATGGGAATTGACACATGCAGTTGGCTAAAATCGTTAGCTACTTTTCCTTATGCCACTTACTGGTTGGTTTTACTTTACGCTAATATTTTGCAACAATCTTTTCCTCTTACTTACATCTGACCTCACCTGTCCTGGCTCCAGTGCCTGGCACTGCGTCCTCCACCTGCCTCCACCGGCTCCCACTTCTCCTTTGCACTCTCTGCCTTGGCAACCCATCAGGCTCTTATTATGCCATTATGTCAGGTCTTATAGGTCAGCTCAGAGCTTACAAGTAGTTGGCATCCTTACCACTACTGTGGATTGCTTTCGTCTCAGTAACTACCTTACAAACCAAGCTCTGCTATACCCCTGTGCCAGTTCATCATTGGACTCTCTGACAAATTCAGCTCTGCCACATTCAATTCTACTATACAGCCTTGCATTCTCTGACAAACTCATGTGTGTCACATCGCTGACTCTGCTATCCTGTTGGGCCAGTTTTGCCTTAGAAGCTCCAGTATAACTCAGCTCTGCTTCTCTGAAACCTCAATGCTGAGTTAACTCTGCTATTACACTGGACCAGATTTGTCTCTGAATCTTTGGAGCAATTCAATTCTGCTTCATCAGATCGTATGGTTCCAGTTTGCTCTTCCCGTTTCTGCCCTGCTGCAGCAGCCTCTGATGCACCAGCGCCATCTATCCATGTTGTGTAATAACTGCACTTCTGGACCAAATGCTTTTAGGTTCTCTTTCACCAGGTGAGACATAATAGAGCCTTTTACAGCTGTATACTGAACACTCCCCCTAGTGGTGACAACAAGCAGTGTCGATTTTTAGGTCGTAGGAAAAAGCTGAACACTGCTTTATAGTAAAGACACAGCATTAGGAACATGGTCTAAATCTTTTACCTTCTGGTTCATTTGGAAAATTGTAAAGGTCAGTGTACGGTGACGCCATAAGCCATATTTCGGCACTTCACACCTCCAGTAGCTCGTGTTCTATGCTGCACATTGCATCATTCTATGAACAGGTGCAATACAATGCAAGCGTCTAGTCCTACCTCAGCCAGCACCGTATGCCATGTGAAATGAAGGCACTCTATGATGCCAATTAAACTGAATTTTCAGTAATTACTTGGTGATGTTATTTTAAGTGAATCGACTGAGCACGGAGTCTTAAATAGACATCCCGAGCTTAGTGCATGAAGCTCTGAACTGATCCAGATCCACCTTATTTCAGCCTGCATAGGAAATTTTTATTTATAGCCACGGCAGCTGGTGCCCTAGTGCCCCCTGGCTCTCATGTGCCCCTGGGGATGGCATCGTCCGAGGGACATTTAGTGGGGAGTGTAAGGCTGTCTGCTGAGATTAAAGTGACTGATCGGAGAAGCAGCACAGGATCTCTGTGCGAGCAGAAGGGTGGGATGATTGGGGTTAGGTGATGAAGGCAGCAAACACTGGACTCAGGTGGGGATGGCCAGACTTGGATCGTGTATAAGGTGTGGAGGGATGTACCAGCATAGCCACGACTGATGGATGACAACGGCAAATATTGTGCGACCTTTGAGTTTCTCTTATGGTCGTACAATATTCACCCTTCACTTTTATTGTAACTGCTAAGTTTACTTGACACATATTGACCCAAAAGTCCAAATTTTGGCACAAGCCATTCAGTCTAGCAGATTCCAGAGGAACCCCGACCTTCACCCTTTAAACCCTGTACAGGGATCTTCTTACAACGGGGTCCTGGTTATCGCTTCTATGATTGGCCTTCAGAGGAGCGAACCAGAGGCAGGAAGGGTCGACAAGCCGAGTGAAAGCCAAGGGGTCACGTCAGGAATAGAATCGTAAAACAAGATGATAGTCAAGATTCACAACAAAGTCAGAAAACAGGAGGAATCAGGGAAACAACACAAGCAATGACAGGAGCACAAGCAAGGTAGCAAAATGAATTGACTGGCAGTGAAAGTCAGAGACCCAGGGGTGTAAATAGCAGACAGTCCCGCCCAGGGCTCCCAGAAAGGAGCAAAACCAGACAATTTAACCCCATAGTTCCCTGATCTAGTGGCACCAAAAGTCCCAGGAATAAAAGGAGACTGCTGCTGTCACGCATCACCTGCAACAAAGGCGTGACGCCACCTAGTGGCTGAAGCAGAGACCGGTACAGATGTTACAATTATGGCTCCATCCATTGAAGTCTATGGGGCCCTGTGTACAGTGATTGATCTCCTTAATGTACGTGCTTGATTAATATTTTCAGGTCTTGTCTGCAAGATGGCAATAAACGCCATATAGATTTTCAGGATCCTGGTCCAGCAGCTTTGTCAGTAGTCCGTGGCCTCTGGATGGGAGTCCTGAGAACCGTCTCCCATCTGCTGGCATCTCTTCTGACTAGAGGGCTAGGAGCGATGACATGTGAGCGTCACGCTGCAATGATGTTGCGCCAGACATATAAATGTGGAGAGGCGCCGGGATTTGCTGGGCTCCTCTCTAGCGGCCATGGACTACCAATGTGACCACTGGACCAGGGTCCTGTGAATCTATTAGCTCATAGCTATAGTTTGCATAACCACACCCATTCTAAAGCATCTTTGCATAAACCACACCTCCTTTGCAGTCCTGTTTTTAGGCATAGTCCAAGGACTGTCGACAGATATCCATTATTCTTTCTCCACCACCCACGCCGTGGTCATTCATTCAAGTGGGTTGATGGGTTCAACCCCAAACCTCCCATTGACTTTAGTGCAGAGGGACACACATGTTGCCATAGGGGAACAAGTGGAGTCTAAAGATGCCCCAACATCTAAGATAGTTGATTGCTGATTAAGTGTCTCCCCCAATCCACCATACACATGAACAGGGCTGGACTTGCCATCTGGCAGTTCTGGCAAATGCCAGATGGGCCGGTCCGGCCGTGGGCGGCATTACCTGCTATTAGCAATTGTGACAGAGCACAGAGCCGAAGGCTCCATCACTTACTTACTCAGGCAGGCCGCGGGCATCCCCTCACACACAGCACAGGTCACTTACTCAGGCAGGCCGCGGGCATCCCTTCACACGCAGCGCAGGTCACTTGTGCAGGCGGGCCGCGGGCATCCCTTCACACGCAGCGCAGGTCACTTAGGCAGGCCGCGGGCATCTCTTCACACGCAGCGCAGGTAACTTGTGCAGGCGGCCCGAGGGCATCCCCTCACTCGCAGCGCAGGTCACTTGTGCAGGCGGGCCGCGGGCATCCCTTCACACGCAGCGCAGGTCACTTACTCAGGCAGGCCGCGGGCATCCCTTCACACACAGCGCAGGTCACTTGTGCAGGCGGGCTGCGGGCATCCCTTCACAC
The DNA here is from genome assembly GCF_046119375.1 of Phyllobates terribilis. Taxonomy (NCBI): domain Eukaryota; kingdom Metazoa; phylum Chordata; class Amphibia; order Anura; family Dendrobatidae; genus Phyllobates; species Phyllobates terribilis. The sequence goes on along the minus strand of NW_027362767.1, from coordinate 50,032,935 downwards.
GCTGCGCAGGTCACTTAGGCAGGCCGCGGGCATCTCTTCACACGCAGCGCAGGTCACTTGTGCAGGCAGGCTGCGGGCATCCCTTCACACGCAGCGCAGGTCACTTGTGCAGGCGGGCCGCGGGCATCCCTTCACACGCAGCGCAGGTCACTTGTGCAGGCGGGCCGCGGGCATCCCTTCACACGCAGCGCAGGTCTCTCAGGCAGGCCGCGGGCATCCCTTCACACGCAGCGCAGGTCACTTGTGCAGGCGGGCCGCGGGCATCCCTTCACACGCAGTGCAGGTCACTCAGGCTGGCCGCGAGCATCCCTTCACACGCAGCGCAGGTAACTTGTGCAGGCGGGCCGCGGGCATCCCTTCACACGCAGCGCAGGTCACTCAGGCAGACCGCGGGCATCCCTTCACACGCAGCGCAGGTCACTTGTGCAGGCGGGCCGCGGGCATCCCTTCACACGCAGCGCAGGTCACTTACTCAGGCAGGCCGCGGGCATCTCTTCACACGCAGCGCAGGTCACTTGTGCAGGCGGGCCGCAGGCATCCCTTCACACGCAGCGCAGGTCACTTACTCAGGCAGGCCGCGGGCATCCCCTCACACGCAGCGCAGGTCACTTACTCAGGCAGGCCGTGGGCATCCCCTCACACGCGGCGCAGGTCACTTGTGCAGGCGGGCCGCGGGCATCCCTTCACACGCAGCGCAGGTCACTTACTCAGGCAGGCCGCGGGCATCCCTTCACACGCAGCGCAGGTCACTTACTCAGGCAGGCCACGGGCATCCCTTCACACGCAGCGCAGGTCACTTGTGCAGGCGGGCCACGGGCATCCCTTCACATGCAGCGCAGGTCACTTAGGCAGGCCGCGGGCATCCCTTCACACGCAGCGCAGGTCACTTACTCAGGCAGGCCGCGGTTATCCCTTCACACGCAGCGCAGGTCACTTACTCAGGCAGGCCGCGGGCATCCCTTCACACGCAGCGCAGGTCACTTACTCAGGCAGGCCGCGGGCATCCCTTCACACGCAGCGCAGGTCACTTACTCAGGCAGGCCGCGGGCATCCCTTCACACGCAGCGCAGGTCACTTACTCAGGCAGGCCGCGGGCATCCCTTCACACGCAGCGCAGGTCACTAGTGCAGACGGACCGCGGGCATCCCTTCACACGCAGCGCAGGTCACTTGTGCAGGCAGGCCGCGGGCATCCCTTCAGCCGGGGGCTTGCTGGAGGCCATCGCATGTAGGTGACGTCAGCGGTCGATGACGTCACTGCATCGCACCGCCAGCGTCCACTGAGAGATGGGACAGAAGAGGTGATGGACGCTGAGGAGGATGAGGAGACAGGATTAGGTGTGTATAAAGATTTTTTTTATTTGTGGGTGCTGTGCGGAACCATAATACTATATAGGGGCTGTTTGTGGGGGATGATTCTGCTATATGGGGGCTATTTGTGTGGAACCATCATACTATATGGGGGCTGTTTGTGAGGAACCATCATACTACATGGGGGCTGTTTGTGAGGAATCATCATACTACATGGGGGCTGATTGTGAGGAACCATCATACTACACTGTGTTCCAAATTATTATGTAAATAATATTTTCTCAGATTTTCCCAAATTACCTATATGAATTGCAGTCATTGTAATTTTCCAGTCAAATAACTATTAGAGTACAATTGAAAGGTTTTTGTACAAACTGCCTATGATAACAGTATATTAAAAAAAAAATAAAACACTCAAACTGCACTCAAAATGCATGTTCCAAATTATTATGCACAGCAGAGTTTTCAACCTTTTCATTTTAATAAAGAACAAAAAAATGGTAACTTTTGAAATTATAAGCATTAGCAGGTTATTACACACTGAAATCAAACAGTTTTCAACTCAAAACTTTATTCTAGGTGATGTTACATTTGCACATAGGACCCCTTGTTCAAAAGGAGCTTCTGAACTCTCTCGTCCATTGAATTTGTCAGGTTTTGGATGGTTTCTGCTTCAATTGTTTTGCATGAGGACAGAATACCCTCCCAGAGCTGTTGCTTAGATGTGAACTGCCTCCCGCCATCATAGACACTCCTTTTGATGATGCTCCAGAGGTTCTCAATGGGGTTGAGGTCAGGGGAGCATGGGGGCCACACCATAAGTTTGTCCCCTTTTATGCCCATAGCAGCCAGAGATGCAGATGTGTTATGTGCAGCATGAGACGGGGCATTATCATGCATGAAAATGATCTTGCTGTGGAATACACGGTTCTTCTTCTTGAACCATGGCAGGAAGTGCTGTTTGAGAAACTCAACATACATTATGGAGTTCATCTTTACCCCTTCAGGGATCCTAAAAGGGCCAACAATCTCTCTCCCCATGATTCCAGCCCAAAACATTACTCCACAACCTCCTTGTTAGCGCCGTAGCCGTGTTTGCATGGGGTGTCCATCAACCAGCCATCCTCCACTCCATCCATCTGGACCATCGAGCGTTGCACGGCACTCATCGGTGAACAAAACAGTTTTGAAGTTAGTCTTCATGTATTGTTTGGCCCACTGGAGCCGTTTCTGCTTGTGTGCAGTGGATAGAGGAGGTCGACAGGATGGCTTACGCACAGCTGCAAACCTCTGAAGGACCCCGCATCTTGTTGTTCGGGGGACGTTGGAGGCACCAGCAGCTTCAAAAACTTGTCTGCTGCTATGACAAGGCTTTTTTGCCACTGCACTTTTAACCTGACGTAATTGCCTGTAGGAAAGAGTCCTCAATTTTCCCTTATCAGCACGCACACATGTGTACTGTGAATCAGCTACATACTTCTTGATTGCCAAGACACTTCATCCTGATCATCCCACAATGTTGATTGTAGTCATGCCTTGACCTAAACACTCCACAATTTGTTGCTTCTCAGCAGCCGACACATCCTTTTTCTTTCCCATTTTGGCAGAAAATGTAGGCTGCTTAATAATGTGGGACAGCCTTCTTAAGTAGTCTTGCCTTTCATTGGACACACCTGCCAAACTAATTAGCACAGGTGTCTGCAATTGCTTACAGTGATATAAAGAGCCCTGACACACATCACCATCAATGAGTTTAACTGACAAACAAAAAAATTCTTCCCTTATCACTCCTAAACACTTTTTGCATAATAATTTGGAACACAGTGTACATGGGGGCTGTTTGTGTGGAACCATCATACTACATGGGGACTGTTTGTGTGGAACCATCATACTACATGGGGGCTGTTTGTGTGGAACTGACGCGCCCCCTGGGCCATGGAGTACTCGGTAGCCGGGCCGATTGTTGCTAGGGGAGATGTCACAGTGGCGGTGACCCGGTCCGTGACCCAGGGTGGTCAATTAAAGGGGGTTTTAAAGAAAAGGATTATAGTTTTTATGTTTAATGTTCGTGACGCCACCTGTGGTATGCGGCTATGTGGAGCTGCCGCTGCGGAGCAGGTCCTCTGGAGCTGTTGTTAATGCAGCAGAGTTGGTTTAGCTCTCCACAGGTAGAGCTTAGCTCGAGGGCAGAGTAGTGGGGATGTATCGATGTTGCTGTTGTGCAGGGTGGTGCAGGGGATGATGGCGCAGTAATAACTCACAGAGACAGTGGGGTGCAGTCTTCAGGGTTTTACTCACCACTTTTAGACTCCACGTTACCAGGGCCAGGGTAACTCCCAAACGCCGTCCTGTGTTTACCCTGGGAGGGGTTCAGCAAACTCCCAGGTACCTCCGGAGTACATAACGGGACCCCGTTCTGTGTGCCTTTTCTGGTCGTCCTCCTGCGCTGGCTCTCACCCTCCTGCCATGCGCCTCACACCCAGCGTCCCAAGCCAGTGACCGCGGACCTTGTCGGGCGACGTCTTCTCTGTCCCCTGTGTCCTCTATGGCCTCCTTTTTGGCGATTAGATGTGGCTGTTGGCTGCAGCACCTGAAATGCCGCACCCTCCGGTTATCTAGTTGAGACTTGAAGAACTCTGCTAGTTTAGGGGCCGGTCCCCTCTCTGCGGCCTGATCCTTCCACTCCTGGTGGGTTCGGGCACACGGGTGGCATCCGCACTGCCCGTGCCCCTGGGATCCTTTCTATTCTGGAGCCTTCCTTCCTGCTCCTCTCCTCTCTTCAGTCTGTAGTGGGCCTCTCTCATTAGGCCCTCCTCCTGAGCGGAGCTCCTGCTCCACACACTCTCTCCTCACTGTTCCCTCAGACTGTTCTCACACTCCCAAGATGGCTTCCCCTTTTTATATCCTCCTTCTCAAGTGCTCCCCTGACCTTCTTCTTCCACCCACACCCACTACATGGTTCCCCCTCTCTTGGTTCCTCCCACTCCTGCCAGGGACAGGACTCAGCAGCGCAGCAATGCATCTTGCCCCTCCTGCTGGTCTGGAGTAGTGTAGTGTTGGATGCAGGTGTTAGGGTCCCGAGCAGTACTCCATCCTTACCTGAGAGTGAGATGCAGTACCTCTGTGGCAACTGAACCCGCAGGGGCGCCACAGAACCATCATACTACATGGGGGCTGATTGTGAGGAACCATCATGCTACATGGGGGCTGTTTGTGAGGAACCATCATACTACATGGGGGCTGTTTGTGAGGAAAAATCATACCACATGGGGGCTGTTTGTGAGGAACCATCATACTACATGGGGGCTGTTTGTGAGGAACCATCATACTACATGGAGGCTGTTTGTGAGGAACCATCATACTACATGGGGGATGTTTGTGAGGAACCATCATACTACATGGGGGCTGTTTGTGAGGAACCATCATACTACATGGGGGCTGTTTGTGAGGAACCATCATACTACATGGGGGCTGTTTGTGAGGAACCATCATACTACATGGGGGCTGTTTGTGAGGAACCATCATACTACATGGGGGCTGTTTGTGAGGAACCATCATACTACATGGGGGCTGTTTGTGAGGAACCATCATACAACATGGGGGCTGATTATGAGAAACCATCATACTACATGGGGGCTGTTTGTGAGGAACCATCATACTACATGGGGGCTGTTTGTGAGGAACCATCATACTACATGGGGGCTGTTTGTGTGGAGCCATCATATTACATGGGGGCTGTTTGTGTGGAGCCATCATACTACATGGGGGCTGTTTGTGAGGAACCATCATACTACATGGGGGCTGTTTGTGAGGAACCATCATACTACATGGGGGATGTTTGTGAGGAACCATCATGCTACAAGGGGGCTGTTTGTGAGGAACCATCATGCTACAAGGGGGCTGTTTGTGTGGAGCCATCATACTACATGGGGGCTGTTTGTGAGGAATCATCATACTACATGGGGGCTGTTTGTGAGGAACCATCATACTACATGGGGGCTGTTTGTGTAGAACCATCATACTACATGGGGGCTGTTTGTGAGGAATCCTCATACTACATGGGGGCTGTTTGTGAGGAATCATCATACTACATGGGGGCTGATTGTGTGGAACCATCATACTACATGGGGCTGTTTGTGTGGAACCATCATGCTACATGGGGGCTGATTGTGAGGAACCATCATACTACATGGGGGCTGTTTGTGAGGAACCATCATACTACGTGGGGGCTGATTGTGAGGAACCATCATACTACATGGGGGCTGTTTGTGAGGAACCATCATACTACATGGGGGCTGTTTGTGAGGAACCATCATACTACATGGGGGCTGTTTGTGAGGAACCATCATACTACATGGGGGCTGATTGTGAGGAACCATCATACTACATGGGGGCTGTTTGTGAGGAACCATCATACTACGTGGGGGCTGATTGTGAGGAACCATCATACTACGTGGGGGCTGTTTGTGAGGAACCATCATACTACGTGGGGGCTGATTGCGAGGAACCATCATACTACATGGGGGCTGTTTGTGAGGAACCATCATACTACCTGGGGGCTCTTTGTGAGGAACCATCATACTACATGGGGGCTGTTTGTGAGGAACCATCATACTACATGGGGGCTGATTGTGAGGAACCATCATACTACATGGGGGCTCGTTGTGGGGGATCATCCTGCTATATGGGGGCTGTTTGTGGGGGACCATCATACTATATGGGAGCTGTTTGTGTGGAACTATCATACTACATGGGGGCTGTTTGTGTGGAACCATCATACTACATGGGGGCTGATTGTGTGGAACCATCATACTACATGGGGGCTGATTGTGTGGAACTATCATACTACATGGGGGCTGTTTGTGTGGAGCCATCATACTACATGGGGGCTGTTTGTGTGGAACCATCATGCTACATGGGGGCTGATTGTGAGGAACCATCATACTACATGGGGGCTGATTGTGAGGAACCATCATACTACATGGGGGCTGTTTGTGAGGAACCATCATACTACATGGGGGCTGTTTGTGAGGAACCATCATACTACATGGGGGCTGTTTGTGAGGAACCATCATACTACATGGGGGCTGATTGTGAGGAACCATCATACTACATGGGGGCTGCTTGTGAGGAACCATCATACTACATGGGGGCTGTTTGTGAGGAAACATCATACTACATGGGGGCTGATTGTGAGGAACCATCATACTACATGGGGGCTGTTTGTGAGGAACCATCATACCACGTGGGGGCTGATTGTGAGGAACCATCATACTACGTGGGGGCTGTTTGTGAGGAACCATCATACTACGTGGGGGCTGATTGTGAGGAACCATCATACTACATGGGTCTGTTTGTGACGAACCATCATACTACCTGGGGGCTCTTTGTGAGGAACCATCATACTACATGGGGGCTGTTTGTGAGGAACCATCATACTACATGGGGGCTGATTGTGAGGAACCATCATACTACATGGGGGCTGTTTGTGAGGAACCATCATACTACATGGGGGCTGTTTGTGAGGAACCATCATACTACATGGGGGCTGATTGTGAGGAACCATCATACTACATGGGGGCTGTTTGTGAGGAACCATCATACTACGTGGGGGCTGATTGTGAGGAACCATCATACTACGTGGGGGCTGTTTGTGAGGAACCATCATACTACGTGGGGGCTGTTTGTGAGGAACCATCATACTACGTGGGGGCTGTTTGTGAGGAACCATCATGCTACATGGGGGCTGTTTGTGTGGAGCCATCATACTACATGGGGGCTGTTTGTGTGGAACCATCATACTACATGGGGGCTGTTTGTGAGGAACCATCATGCTATATGGGGGCTCGTTGTGGGGGATCATCCTGCTATATGGGGGCTGTTTGTGAGGAACCATCATACTACACGGGGGCTGTTTGTGTGGAGCCATCATACTACATGGGTGCTGTTTGTGTTGAACCATCATACTACATGGGGGCTGTTTGTGAGGAATCATCATACTACATAGGGGCTGTTTGTGAGGAATCATCATACTGCATGGGGGCTGATTGTGTGGAACCATCATACTACATGGGGGCTGTTTGTGAGGAACCATCATACTACATGGGGGCTGTTTGTGAGGAACCATCATGCTATATGGGGGCTCGTTGTGGGGGACCATCATACTATATGGGGGCTGTTTGTGTGGAACTATCATACTACATGGGGGCTGTTTGTGTGGAACCATCATACTACATGGGGGCTGATTGTGTGGAACCATCATACTACATGGGGGCTGATTGTGTGGAACCATCATACTACATGGGGGCTGTTTGTGTGGAGCCATCATACTACATGGGGCTGTTTGTGTGGAACCATCATGCTACATGGGGGCTGTTTGTGAGGAACCATCATACTACATGGGGGCTGTTTGTGAGGAATCATCATACTACATGGGGGCTGTTAATGAGGAATCATCATACTACATGGAGGCTGTATGAGTGGAGCCATCATACTACATGGGGACTGATTGTGTGGAGCCATCTTACTACATGGGGGCTGTTTGTGTGGAACCATCATACTACATGGGGGCTGTTTGTGAGGAACCATCATGCTATATGGGGGCTCGTTGTGGGGGATCATCCTGCTATATGGGGGCTGTTTGTGGGGGACCATCATAATATATGGGGGCTGTTTGTGTGGAACTATCATACTACATGGGGGCTGTTTGTGTGGAACCATCATACTACATGGGGGCTGATTGTGTGGAACCATCATACTACATGGGGGCTGATTGTGTGGAACCATCATACTACATGGGGGCTGTTTGTGTGGAGCCATCATACTACATGGGGGCTGTTTGTGTGGAACCATCATGCTACATGGGGGCTGTTTGTGAGGAACCATCATACTACATGGGGGCTGATTGTGAGGAACCATCATACTACATGGGGGCTGTTTGTGAGGAACCATCATAATACATGGGGGGCTGATTGTGAGGAACCATCATACTACATGGGGGCTGTTTGTGAGGAACCATCATACTACATGGGGGGCTGTTTGTGAGGAACCATAATACTACATGGGGGCTGTTTGTGAGGAACCATCATACTACATGGGGGCTGTTTGTGTAGAGCCATCATACTACATGGGGGCTGTTTGTGAGGAATCATCATACTACGTGGGGGCTGATTGTGAGGAACCATCATACTACATGGGGGCAGATTGTGAGGAACCATCATACTACATGGGGGCTGTTTGTGAGGAACCATCATACTACATGGGGGCTGTTTGTGAGGAACCATCATACTACATGGGGCTGTTTGTGTGGAACCATCATGCTACATGGGGGCTGTTTGTGAGGAACCATCATACTACATGGGGGCTGTTTCTGAGGAACCATCATACTACATGGGGCTGTTTGTGTGGAACCATCATGCTACATGGGGGCTGTTTGTGAGGAACCATCATACTACATGGGGGCTGTTTGTGAGGAACCATCATACTACATGGGGGCTGTTTGTGAGGAACCATCATACTACATGGGGCTGTTTGTGTGGAACCATCATGCTACATGGGGGCTGTTTGTGAGGAACCATCATACTACATGGGGGCTGTTTGTGAGGAATCATCATACTACATGGGGGCTGTTAATGAGGAATCATCATACTACATGGAGGCTGTATGAGTGGAGCCCTCATACTACATGGGGACTGATTGTGTGGAGCCATCTTACTACATGGGGGCTGTTTGTGTGGAACCATCATGCTACATGGGGGCTGATTGTGTGGAGCCATCATACTACATGGGGCTGTTTGTGTGGAGCCATCTTACTACATGGGGGCTGTTTGTGTGGAACCATCATGCTACATGGGGGCTGATTGTGTGGAACCATCATGCTACATGGGGGCTGTTTGTGTGGAACCATCATGCTACATGGGGGCTGTTTGTGAGGAATCATCATACTACATGGGGGCTGATTGTGTGGAACCATCATACTACATGGGGGCTGTTTGTGAGGAATCATCATACTACATGGGGGCTGATTGTGAGGAACCATCATACTACATGGGGGCTGTTTGTGAGGAACCATCATAATACATGGGGGGCTGATTGTGAGGAACCATCATACTACATGGGGGCTGTTTGTGAGGAACCATCATACTACATGGGGGGCTGTTTGTGAGGAACCATAATACTACATGGGGGCTGTTTGTGAGGAACCATCATACTACATGGGGGCTGTTTGTGTAGAGCCATCATACTACATGGGGGCTGTTTGTGAGGAATCATCATACTACGTGGGGGCTGATTGTGAGGAACCATCATACTACATGGGGGCAGATTGTGAGGAACCATCATACTACATGGGGGCTGTTTGTGAGGAACCATCATACTACATGGGGGCTGTTTGTGAGGAACCATCATACTACATGGGGCTGTTTGTGTGGAACCATCATGCTACATGGGGGCTGTTTGTGAGGAACCATCATACTACATGGGGGCTGTTTCTGAGGAACCATCATACTACATGGGGCTGTTTGTGTGGAACCATCATGCTACATGGGGGCTGTTTGTGAGGAACCATCATACTACATGGGGGCTGTTTGTGAGGAACCATCATACTACATGGGGGCTGTTTGTGAGGAACCATCATACTACATGGGGCTGTTTGTGTGGAACCATCATGCTACATGGGGGCTGTTTGTGAGGAACCATCATACTACATGGGGGCTGTTTGTGAGGAATCATCATACTACATGGGGGCTGTTAATGAGGAATCATCATACTACATGGAGGCTGTATGAGTGGAGCCCTCATACTACATGGGGACTGATTGTGTGGAGCCATCTTACTACATGGGGGCTGTTTGTGTGGAACCATCATGCTACATGGGGGCTGATTGTGTGGAGCCATCATACTACATGGGGCTGTTTGTGTGGAGCCATCTTACTACATGGGGGCTGTTTGTGTGGAACCATCATGCTACATGGGGGCTGATTGTGTGGAACCATCATGCTACATGGGGGCTGTTTGTGTGGAACCATCATGCTACATGGGGGCTGTTTGTGAGGAATCATCATACTACATGGGGGCTGATTGTGTGGAACCATCATACTACATGGGGGCTGTTTGTGAGGAATCATCATACTACATGGGGGCTGATTGTGAGGAACCATCATACTACATGGGGGCTGTTTGTGAGGAACCATCATACTACATGGGGGGCTGATTGTGAGGAACCATCATACTACATGGGGGCTGTTTGTGAGGAACCATCATACTACATGGGGGGCTGTTTGTGAGGAACCATAATACTACATGGGGGCTGTTTGTGTGGAACCATCATGCTACATGGGGGCTGTTTGTGAGGAACCATCATATTACATGGGGGCTCATTGTGTGGATCATCCTGCTATATGGGGGCTGTTTGTGGGGGGTCATCATACTATATGGGGGCTGTTTGTGTGGAACCATCATACTACATGGGGGCTGTTTGTGAGGAATCATCATACTACATGGGGGCTGTTTGTGAGGAATCATCATACTACATGGGGGCTGATTGTGTGGAACCATCATACTACATGGGGGCTGTTTGTGAGGAATCATCATACTACATGGGGGCTGATTGTGAGGAACCATCATACTACATGGGGGCTGTTTGTGAGGAACCATCATACTACATGGGGGGCTGATTGTGAGGAACCATCATACTACATGGGGGCTGTTTGTGAGGAACCATCATACTACATGGGGGGCTGTTTGTGAGGAACCATAATACTACATGGGGGCTGTTTGTGAGGAACCATCATACTACATGGGGGCTGTTTGTGTAGAGCCATCATACTACATGGGGGCTGTTTGTGAGGAATCATCATACTACGTGGGGGCTGATTGTGAGGAACCATCATACTACATGGGGGCAGATTGTGAGGAACCATCATACTACATGGGGGCTGTTTGTGAGGAACCATCATACTACATGGGGGCTGTTTGTGAGGAACCATCATACTACATGGGGCTGTTTGTGTGGAACCATCATGCTACATGGGGGCTGTTTGTGAGGAACCATCATACTACATGGGGGCTGTTTGTGAGGAACCATCATACTACATGGGGCTGTTTGTGTGGAACCATCATGCTACATGGGGGCTGTTTGTGAGGAACCATCATACTACATGGGGGCTGTTTGTGAGGAACCATCATACTACATGGGGGCTGTTTGTGAGGAACCATCATACTACATGGGGCTGTTTGTGTGGAACCATCATGCTACATGGGGGCTGTTTGTGAGGAACCATCATACTACATGGGGGCTGTTTGTGAGGAATCATCATACTACATGGGGGCTGTTAATGAGGAATCATCATACTACATGGAGGCTGTATGAGTGGAGCCATCATACTACATGGGGACTGATTGTGTGGAGCCATCTTACTACATGGGGGCTGTTTGTGTGGAACCATCATGCTACATGGGGGCTGATTGTGTGGAGCCATCATACTACATGGGGCTGTTTGTGTGGAGCCATCTTACTACATGGGGGCTGTTTGTGTGGAACCATCATGCTACATGGGGGCTGATTGTGTGGAACCATCATGCTACATGGGGGCTGTTTGTGTGGAACCATCATGCTACATGGGGGCTGTTTGTGAGGAATCATCATACTACATGGGGGCTGATTGTGTGGAACCATCATACTACATGGGGGCTGTTTGTGTGGAACCATCATGCTACATGGGGGCTGTTTGTGAGGAACCATCATATTACATGGGGGCTGATTGTGTGGATCATCCTGCTATATGGGGGCTGTTTGTGGGGGGTCATCATACTATATGGGGGCTGTTTGTGTGGAACCATCATACTACATGGGGGCTGTTTGTGAGGAATCATCATACTACATGGGGGCTGTTTGTGAGGAATCATCATACTACATGGGGGCTGATTGTGTGGAACCATCATACTACATGGGGGCTGTTTGTGAGGAACCATCATACTACATGGGGGGCTGTTTGTGAGGAACCATCATACTACATGGGGGCTGTTTGTGTGGAACCATCATGCTACATGGGGGCTGTTTGTGAGGAACCATCATACTACATGGGGGCTGATTGTGAGGAACCATCATACTACATGGGGGCTGTTTGTGAGGAACCATCATACTACATGGGGGGCTGTTTGTGTGGAACCATCATGCTACATGGGGGCTGATTGTGTGGAACCATCATACTACATGGGGGCTGATTGTGTGGAACTATCATACTACATGGGGGCTGTTTGTGTGGAGCCATCATACTACATGGGGGCTGTTTGTGTGGAACCATCATGCTACATGGGGGCTGTTTGTGAGGAACCATCATACTACATGGGGGCTGATTGTGAGGAACCATCATACTACATGGGGGCTGTTTGTGAGGAACCATCATACTACATGGGGGCTGTTTGTGAGGAACCATCATACTACATGGGGGCTGTTTGTGAGGAACCATCATACTACATGGGGGCTGATTGTGAGGAACCATCATACTACATGGGGGCTGTTTGTGAGGAACCATCATACTACATGGGGGCTGTTTGTGAGGAAACATCATACTACATGGGGGCTGATTGTGAGGAACCATCATACTACATGGGGGCTGTTTGTGAGGAACCATCATACCACGTGGGGGCTGATTGTGAGGAACCATCATACTACATGGGGGCTGTTTGTGAGGAACCATCATACTACGTGGGGGCTGATTGTGAGGAACCATCATACTACATGGGTCTGTTTGTGAGGAACCATCATACTACCTGGGGGCTCTTTGTGAGGAACCATCATACTACATGGGGGCTGTTTGTGAGGAACCATCATACTACCTGGGGGCTCTTTGTGAGGAACCATCATACTACATGGGGGCTGTTTGTGAGGAACCATCATACTACATGGGGGCTGATTGTGAGGAACCATCATACTACATGGGGGCTCGTTGTGGGGGATCATCCTGCTATATGGGGGCTGTTTGTGGGGGACCATCATACTATATGGGGGCTGTTTGTGTGGAACTATCATACTACATGGGGGCTGTTTGTGTGGAACCATCTTACTACATGGGGGCTGATTGTGTGGAACCATCTTACTACATGGGGGCTGATTGTGTGGAACTATCATACTACATGGGGGCTGTTTGTGTGGAGCCATCATACTACATGGGGGCTGTTTGTGTGGAACCATCATGCTACATGGGGGCTGTTTGTGAGGAACCATCATACTACATGGGGGCTGATTGTGAGGAACCATCATACTACATGGGGGCTGTTTGTGAGGAACCATCATACTACATGGGGGCTGTTTGTGAGGAACCATCATACTACATGGGGGCTGTTTGTGAGGAACCATCATACTACATGGGGGCTGATTGTGAGGAACCATCATACTACATGGGGGCTGTTTGTGAGGAACCATCATACTACATGGGGGCTGTTTGTGAGGAAACATCATACTACATGGGGGCTGATTGTGAGGAACCATCATACTACATGGGGGCTGTTTGTGAGGAACCATCATACCACGTGGGGGCTGATTGTGAGGAACCATCATACTACATGGGGGCTGTTTGTGAGGAACCATCATACTACGTGGGGGCTGATTGTGAGGAACCATCATACTACATGGGTCTGTTTGTGAGGAACCATCATACTACCTGGGGGCTCTTTGTGAGGAACCATCATACTACATGGGGGCTGTTTGTGAGGAACCATCATACTACATGGGGGCTGATTGTGAGGAACCATCATACTACATGGGGGCTGTTTGTGAGGAACCATCATACTACATGGGGGCTGTTTGTGAGGAACCATCATACTACATGGGGGCTGATTGTGAGGAACCATCATACTACATGGGGGCTGTTTGTGAGGAACCATCATACTACGTGGGGGCTGATTGTGAGGAACCATCATACTACGTGGGGGCTGTTTGTGAGGAACCATCATACTACGTGGGGGCTGTTTGTGAGGAACCATCATACTACGTGGGGGCTGTTTGTGAGGAACCATCATGCTACATGGGGGCTGTTTGTGTGGAGCCATCATACTACATGGGGGCTGTTTGTGTGGAACCATCATACTACATGTGGGCTGTTTGTGAGGAACCATCATGCTATATGGGGGCTCGTTGTGGGGGATCATCCTGCTATATGGGGGCTGTTTGTGAGGAACCATCATACTACACGGGGGCTGTTTGTGTTGAACCATCATACTACATGGGGGCTGTTTGTGAGGAATCATCATACTACATAGGGGCTGTTTGTGAGGAATCATCATACTGCATGGGGGCTGATTGTGTGGAACCATCATACTACATGGGGGCTGTTTGTGAGGAACCATCATACTACATGGGGGCTGTTTGTGAGGAACCATCATGCTATATGGGGGCTCGTTGTGGGGGATCATCCTGCTATATGGGGGCTGTTTGTGGGGGACCATCATACTATATGGGGGCTGTTTGTGTGGAACTATCATACTACATGGGGGCTGTTTGTGTGGAACCATCATACTACATGGGGGCTGATTGTGTGGAACCATCATACTACATGGGGGCTGATTGTGTGGAACCATCATACTACATGGGGGCTGTTTGTGTGGAGCCATCATACTACATGGGGGCTGTTTGTGTGGAACCATCATGCTACATGGGGGCTGTTTGTGAGGAACCATCATACTACATGGGGGCTGATTGTGAGGAACCATCATACTACATGGGGGCTGTTTGTGAGGAACCATCATACTACATGGGGGGCTGATTGTGAGGAACCATCATACTACATGGGGGCTGATTGTGTGGAGCCATCTTACTACATGGGGGCTTTTTGTGTGGAACCATCATGCTACATGGGGGCTGATTGTGTGGAGCCATCATACTACATGGGGCTGTTTGTGTGGAGCCATCTTACTACATGGGGGCTGTTTGTGTGGAACCATCATACTACATGGGGGCTGATTGTGTGGAACCATCATGCTACATGGGGGCTGTTTGTGAGGAACCATCATATTACATGGGGGCTGATTGTGTGGATCATCCTGCTATATGGGGGCTGTTTGTGGGGGGTCATCATACTATATGGGGGCTGTTTGTGTGGAACCATCATACTACATGGGGGCTGTTTGTGAGGAATCATCATACTACATGGGGGCTGTTTGTGAGGAATCATCATACTACATGGGGGCTGATTGTGTGGAACCATCATACTACATGGGGGCTGTTTGTGAGGAATCATCATACTACATGGGGGCTGATTGTGAGGAACCATCATACTACATGGGGGCTGTTTGTGAGGAACCATCATACTACATGGGGGGCTGATTGTGAGGAACCATCATACTACATGGGGGCTGTTTGTGAGGAACCATCATACTACATGGGGGGCTGTTTGTGAGGAACCATAATACTACATGGGGGCTGTTTGTGAGGAACCATCATACTACATGGGGGCTGTTTGTGTAGAGCCATCATACTACATGGGGGCTGTTTGTGAGGAATCATCATACTACGTGGGGGCTGATTGTGAGGAACCATCATACTACATGGGGGCAGATTGTGAGGAACCATCATACTACATGGGGGCTGTTTGTGAGGAACCATCATACTACATGGGGGCTGTTTGTGAGGAACCATCATACTACATGGGGCTGTTTGTGTGGAACCATCATGCTACATGGGGGCTGTTTGTGAGGAACCATCATACTACATGGGGGCTGTTTGTGAGGAACCATCATACTACATGGGGCTGTTTGTGTGGAACCATCATGCTACATGGGGGCTGTTTGTGAGGAACCATCATACTACATGGGGGCTGTTTGTGAGGAACCATCATACTACATGGGGGCTGTTTGTGAGGAACCATCATACTACATGGGGCTGTTTGTGTGGAACCATCATGCTACATGGGGGCTGTTTGTGAGGAACCATCATACTACATGGGGGCTGTTTGTGAGGAATCATCATACTACATGGGGGCTGTTAATGAGGAATCATCATACTACATGGAGGCTGTATGAGTGGAGCCATCATACTACATGGGGACTGATTGTGTGGAGCCATCTTACTACATGGGGGCTGTTTGTGTGGAACCATCATGCTACATGGGGGCTGATTGTGTGGAGCCATCATACTACATGGGGCTGTTTGTGTGGAGCCATCTTACTACATGGGGGCTGTTTGTGTGGAACCATCATGCTACATGGGGGCTGATTGTGTGGAACCATCATGCTACATGGGGGCTGTTTGTGTGGAACCATCATGCTACATGGGGGCTGTTTGTGAGGAATCATCATACTACATGGGGGCTGATTGTGTGGAACCATCATACTACATGGGGGCTGTTTGTGTGGAACCATCATGCTACATGGGGGCTGTTTGTGAGGAACCATCATATTACATGGGGGCTGATTGTGTGGATCATCCTGCTATATGGGGGCTGTTTGTGGGGGGTCATCATACTATATGGGGGCTGTTTGTGTGGAACCATCATACTACATGGGGGCTGTTTGTGAGGAATCATCATACTACATGGGGGCTGTTTGTGAGGAATCATCATACTACATGGGGGCTGATTGTGTGGAACCATCATACTACATGGGGGCTGTTTGTGTGGAACCATCATGCTACATGGGGGCTGTTTGTGAGGAACCATCATATTACATGGGGGCTTTTTGTGAGGAATCATCATACTACATGGGGGCTGTTTGTGAGGAATCATCATACTACATGGGGGCTGTTTGTGTGGAGCCATCATACTACATGGGGGCTGTTTGTGTGGAACCATCATGCTACATGGGGGCTGTTTGTGAGGAACCATCATACTACATGGGGGCTGATTGTGAGGAACCATCATACTACATGGGGGCTGTTTGTGAGGAACCATCATACTACATGGGGGGCTGTTTGTGAGGAACCATCATACTACATGGGGGCTGTTTGTGTGGAACCATCATGCTACATGGGGGCTGATTGTGTGGAACCATCATACTACATGGGGGCTGATTGTGTGGAACTATCATACTACATGGGGGCTGTTTGTGAGGAACCATCATACTACATGGGGGCTGATTGTGAGGAACCATCATACTACATGGGGGCTGTTTGTGAGGAACCATCATACTACGTGGGGGCTGATTGTGAGGAACCATCATACTACGTGGGGGCTGTTTGTGAGGAACCATCATACTACGTGGGGGCTGTTTGTGAGGAACCATCATACTACGTGGGGGCTGTTTGTGTGGAGCCATCATACTACGTGGGGGCTGTTTGTGTGGAGCCATCATACTACATGGGGGCTCTTTGTGTGGAGCCATCATACTACATGGGGGCTGTTTGTGTGGAACCATCATACTAAATGGGGGCTGTTTGTGAGGAACCATCATGCTATATGGGGGCTCGTTGTGGGGGATCATCCTGCTATATGGGGGCTGTTTGTGAGGAACCATCATACTACACGGGGGCTGTTTGTGTGGAGCCATCATACTACATGGGGGCTGTTTGTGTTGAACCATCATACTACATGGGGGCTGTTTGTGAGGAATCATCATACTACATGGGGGCTGTTTGTGAGGAATCATCATACTGCATGGGGGCTGATTGTGTGGAACCATCATACTACATGGGGGCTGTTTGTGAGGAACCATCATACTACATGGGGGCTGTTTGTGAGGAACCATCATGCTATATGGGGGCTCGTTGTGGGGGATCATCCTGCTATATGGGGGCTGTTTGTGGGGGACCATCATACTATATGGGGGCTGTTTGTGTGGAACCATCATGCTACATGGGGGCTGTTTGTGAGGAACCATCATACTACATGGGGGCTGTTTGTGAGGAATCATCATACTACATGGGGGCTGTTAATGAGGAATCATCATACTACATGGAGGCTGTATGAGTGGAGCTATCATACTACATGGGGACTGATTGTGTGAAGCCATCTTACTACATGGGGGCTGTTTGTGTGGAACCATCATGCTACATGGGGGCTGATTGTGTGGAGCCATCATACTACATGGGGCTGTTTGTGTGGAGCCATCTTACTACATGGGGGCTGATTGTGTGGAACCATCATGCTACATGGGGGCTGTTTGTGTGGAACCATCATGCTACATGGGGGCTGTTTGTGAGGAATCATCATACTACATGGGGGCTGATTGTGTGGAACCATCATACTACATGGGGGCTGTTTGTGTGGAACCATCATGCTACATGGGGGCTGTTTGTGAGGAACCATCATATTACATGGGGGCTGATTGTGTGGATCATCCTGCTATATGGGGGCTGTTTGTGGGGGGTCATCATACTATATGGGGGCTGTTTGTGTGGAACCATCATACTACATGGGGGCTGTTTGTGAGGAATCATCATACTACATGGGGGCTGTTTGTGAGGAATCATCATACTACATGGGGGCTGATTGTGTGGAACCATCGTACTACATGGGGGCTGTTTGTGAGGAACCATCATACTACATGGGGGGCTGTTTGTGAGGAACCATCATACTACATGGGGGCTGTTTGTGTGGAACCATCATGCTACATGGGGGCTGTTTGTGAGGAACCATCATACTACATGGGGGCTGATTGTGAGGAACCATCATACTACATGGGGGCTGTTTGTGAGGAACCATCATACTACATGGGGGGCTGTTTGTGAGGAACCATCATACTACATGGGGGCTGTTTGTGTGGAACCATCATGCTACATGGGGGCTGATTGTGTGGAACCATCATACTACATGGGGGCTGATTGTGTGGAACTATCATACTACATGGGGGCTGTTTGTGTGGAGCCATCATACTACATGGGGGCTGTTTGTGTGGAACCATCATGCTACATGGGGGCTGTTTGTGAGGAACCATCATACTACATGGGGGCTGATTGTGAGGAACCATCATACTACATGGGGGCTGTTTGTGAGGAACCATCATACTACATGGGGGCTGTTTGTGAGGAACCATCATACTACATGGGGGCTGTTTGTGAGGAACCATCATACTACATGGGGGCTGATTGTGAGGAACCATCATACTACATGGGGGCTGTTTGTGAGGAACCATCATACTACATGGGGGCTGTTTGTGAGGAAACATCATACTACATGGGGGCTGATTGTGAGGAACCATCATACTACATGGGGGCTGTTTGTGAGGAACCATCATACCACGTGGGGGCTGATTGTGAGGAACCATCATACTACATGGGGGCTGTTTGTGAGGAACCATCATACTACGTGGGGGCTGATTGTGAGGAACCATCATACTACATGGGTCTGTTTGTGAGGAACCATCATACTACCTGGGGGCTCTTTGTGAGGAACCATCATACTACATGGGGGCTGTTTGTGAGGAACCATCATACTACATGGGGGCTGATTGTGAGGAACCATCATACTACATGGGGGCTCGTTGTGGGGGATCATCCTGCTATATGGGGGCTGTTTGTGGGGGACCATCATACTATATGGGGGCTGTTTGTGTGGAACTATCATACTACATGGGGGCTGTTTGTGTGGAACCATCATACTACATGGGGGCTGATTGTGTGGAACCATCATACTACATGGGGGCTGATTGTGTGGAACTATCATACTACATGGGGGCTGTTTGTGTGGAGCCATCATACTACATGGGGGCTGTTTGTGTGGAACCATCATGCTACATGGGGGCTGTTTGTGAGGAACCATCATACTACATGGGGGCTGATTGTGAGGAACCATCATACTACATGGGGGCTGTTTGTGAGGAACCATCATACTACATGGGGGCTGTTTGTGAGGAACCATCATACTACATGGGGGCTGTTTGTGAGGAACCATCATACTACATGGGGGCTGATTGTGAGGAACCATCATACTACATGGGGGCTGTTTGTGAGGAACCATCATACTACATGGGGGCTGTTTGTGAGGAAACATCATACTACATGGGGGCTGATTGTGAGGAACCATCATACTACATGGGGGCTGTTTGTGAGGAACCATCATACCACGTGGGGGCTGATTGTGAGGAACCATCATACTACATGGGGGCTGTTTGTGAGGAACCATCATACTACGTGGGGGCTGATTGTGAGGAACCATCATACTACATGGGTCTGTTTGTGAGGAACCATCATACTACCTGGGGGCTCTTTGTGAGGAACCATCATACTACATGGGGGCTGTTTGTGAGGAACCATCATACTACATGGGGGCTGATTGTGAGGAACCATCATACTACATGGGGGCTGTTTGTGAGGAACCATCATACTACATGGGGGCTGTTTGTGAGGAACCATCATACTACATGGGGGCTGATTGTGAGGAACCATCATACTACATGGGGGCTGTTTGTGAGGAACCATCATACTACGTGGGGGCTGATTGTGAGGAACCATCATACTACGTGGGGGCTGTTTGTGAGGAACCATCATACTACGTGGGGGCTGTTTGTGAGGAACCATCATACTACGTGGGGGCTGTTTGTGAGGAACCATCATGCTACATGGGGGCTGTTTGTGTGGAGCCATCATACTACATGGGGGCTGTTTGTGTGGAACCATCATACTACATGGGGGCTGTTTGTGAGGAACCATCATGCTATATGGGGGCTCGTTGTGGGGGATCATCCTGCTATATGGGGGCTGTTTGTGAGGAACCATCATACTACACGGGGGCTGTTTGTGTGGAGCCATCATACTACATGGGGGCTGTTTGTGTTGAACCATCATACTACATGGGGGCTGTTTGTGAGGAATCATCATACTACATAGGGGCTGTTTGTGAGGAATCATCATACTGCATGGGGGCTGATTGTGTGGAACCATCATACTACATGGGGGCTGTTTGTGAGGAACCATCATACTACATGGGGGCTGTTTGTGAGGAACCATCATGCTATATGGGGGCTCGTTGTGGGGGATCATCCTGCTATATGGGGGCTGTTTGTGGGGGACCATCATACTATATGGGGGCTGTTTGTGTGGAACTATCATACTACATGGGGGCTGTTTGTGTGGAACCATCATACTACATGGGGGCTGATTGTGTGGAACCATCATACTACATGGGGGCTGATTGTGTGGAACCATCATACTACATGGGGGCTGTTTGTGTGGAGCCATCATACTACATGGGGGCTGTTTGTGTGGAACCATCATGCTACATGGGGGCTGTTTGTGAGGAACCATCATACTACATGGGGGTTGATTGTGAGGAACCATCATACTACATGGGGGCTGTTTGTGAGGAACCATCATACTACATGGGGGGCTGATTGTGAGGAACCATCATACTACATGGGGGCTGTTTGTGAGGAACCATCATACTACATGGGGGGCTGTTTGTGAGGAACCATAATACTACATGGGGGCTGTTTGTGAGGAACCATCATACTACATGGGGGCTGTTTGTGTAGAGCCATCATACTACATGGGGGCTGTTTGTGAGGAATCATCATACTACGTGGGGGCTGATTGTGAGGAACCATCATACTACATGGGGGCAGATTGTGAGGAACCATCATACTACATGGGGGCTGTTTTTGAGGAACCATCATACTACATGGGGGCTGTTTGTGAGGAACCATCATACTACATGGGGCTGTTTGTGTGGAACCATCATGCTACATGGGGGCTGTTTGTGAGGAACCATCATACTACATGGGGGCTGTTTGTGAGGAACCATCATACTACATGGGGCTGTTTGTGTGGAACCATCATGCTACATGGGGGCTGTTTGTGAGGAACCATCATACTACATGGGGGCTGTTTGTGAGGAACCATCATACTACATGGGGGCTGTTTGTGAGGAACCATCATACTACATGGGGCTGTTTGTGTGGAACCATCATGCTACATGGGGGCTGTTTGTGAGGAACCATCATACTACATGGGGGCTGTTTGTGAGGAACCATCATACTACATGGGGGGCTGTTTGTGAGGAACCATAATACTACATGGGGGCTGTTTGTGAGGAACCATCATACTACATGGGGGCTGTTTGTGTAGAGCCATCATACTACATGGGGGCTGTTTGTGAGGAATCATCATACTACGTGGGGGCTGATTGTGAGGAACCATCATACTACATGGGGGCAGATTGTGAGGAACCATCATACTACATGGGGGCTGTTTTTGAGGAACCATCATACTACATGGGGGCTGTTTGTGAGGAATCATCATACTACATGGAGGCTGTATGAGTGGAGCCATCATACTACATGGGGACTGATTGTGTGGAGCCATCTTACTACATGGGGGCTGTTTGTGTGGAACCATCATGCTACATGGGGGCTGATTGTGTGGAGCCATCATACTACATGGGGCTGTTTGTGTGGAGCCATCTTACTACATGGGGGCTGTTTGTGTGGAACCATCATACTACATGGGGGCTGATTGTGTGGAACCATCATACTACATGGGGGCTGTTTGTGTGGAACCATCATGCTACATGGGGGCTGTTTGTGAGGAACCATCATATTACATGGGGGCTGATTGTGTGGATCATCCTGCTATATGGGGGCTGTTTGTGGGGGGTCATCATACTATATGGGGGCTGTTTGTGTGGAACCATCATACTACATGGGGGCTGTTTGTGAGGAATCATCATACTACATGGGGGCTGTTTGTGAGGAATCATCATACTACATGGGGGCTGATTGTGTGGAACCATCATACTACATGGGGGCTGTTTGTGAGGAATCATCATACTACATGGGGGCTGATTGTGAGGAACCATCATACTACATGGGGGCTGTTTGTGAGGAACCATCATACTACATGGGGGGCTGATTGTGAGGAACCATCATACTACATGGGGGCTGTTTGTGAGGAACCATCATACTACATGGGGGGCTGTTTGTGAGGAACCATAATACTACATGGGGGCTGTTTGTGAGGAACCATCATACTACATGGGGGCTGTTTGTGTAGAGCCATCATACTACATGGGGGCTGTTTGTGAGGAATCATCATACTACGTGGGGGCTGATTGTGAGGAACCATCATACGACATGGGGGCTGTTTGTGAGGAACCATCATACTACATGGGGGCTGTTTGTGAGGAACCATCATACTACATGGGGGCTGTTTGTGAGGAACCATCATACTACATGGGGCTGTTTGTGTGGAACCATCATGCTACATGGGGGCTGTTTGTGAGGAACCATCATACTACATGGGGCTGTTTGTGTGGAACCATCATACTACATGGGGGCTGTTTGTGAGGAACCATCATACTACATGGGGGCTGTTTGTGAGGAACCATCATACTACATGGGGGCTGATTGTGTGGAACCATCATACTACATGGGGGCTGATTGTGTGGAACTATCATACTACATGGGGGCTGATTGTGAGGAACCATCATACTACATGGGGGCTGTTTGTGAGGAACCATCATACTACATGGGGGCTGTTTGTGAGGAACCATCTTACTACATGGGGGCTGATTGTGTGGAACTATCATACTACATGGGGGCTGTTTGTGTGGAGCCATCATACTACATGGGGGCTGTTTGTGTGGAACCATCATGCTACATGGGGGCTGTTTGTGAGGAACCATCATACTACATGGGGGCTGATTGTGAGGAACCATCATACTACATGGGGGCTGTTTGTGAGGAACCATCATACTACATGGGGGCTGTTTGTGAGGAAACATCATACTACATGGGGGCTGATTGTGAGGAACCATCATACTACATGGGGGCTGTTTGTGAGGAACCATCATACCACGTGGGGGCTGATTGTGAGGAACCATCATACTACATGGGGGCTGTTTGTGAGGAACCATCATACTACGTGGGGGCTGATTGTGAGGAACCATCATACTACATGGGTCTGTTTGTGAGGAACCATCATACTACCTGGGGGCTCTTTGTGAGGAACCATCATACTACATGGGGGCTGTTTGTGAGGAACCATCATACTACATGGGGGCTGATTGTGAGGAACCATCATACTACATGGGGGCTGTTTGTGAGGAACCATCATACTACATGGGGGCTGTTTGTGAGGAACCATCATACTACATGGGGGCTGATTGTGAGGAACCATCATACTACATGGGGGCTGTTTGTGAGGAACCATCATACTACGTGGGGGCTGATTGTGAGGAACCATCATACTACGTGGGGGCTGTTTGTGAGGAACCATCATACTACGTGGGGGCTGTTTGTGAGGAACCATCATACTACGTGGGGGCTGTTTGTGAGGAACCATCATGCTACATGGGGGCTGTTTGTGTGGAGCCATCATACTACATGGGGGCTGTTTGTGTGGAACCATCATACTACATGTGGGCTGTTTGTGAGGAACCATCATGCTATATGGGGGCTCGTTGTGGGGGATCATCCTGCTATATGGGGGCTGTTTGTGAGGAACCATCATACTACACGGGGGCTGTTTGTGTTGAACCATCATACTACATGGGGGCTGTTTGTGAGGAATCATCATACTACATAGGGGCTGTTTGTGAGGAATCATCATACTGCATGGGGGCTGATTGTGTGGAACCATCATACTACATGGGGGCTGTTTGTGAGGAACCATCATACTACATGGGGGCTGTTTGTGAGGAACCATCATGCTATATGGGGGCTCGTTGTGGGGGATCATCCTGCTATATGGGGGCTGTTTGTGGGGGACCATCATACTATATGGGGGCTGTTTGTGTGGAACTATCATACTACATGGGGGCTGTTTGTGTGGAACCATCATACTACATGGGGGCTGATTGTGTGGAACCATCATACTACATGGGGGCTGATTGTGTGGAACCATCATACTACATGGGGGCTGTTTGTGTGGAGCCATCATACTACATGGGGGCTGTTTGTGTGGAACCATCATGCTACATGGGGGCTGTTTGTGAGGAACCATCATACTACATGGGGGCTGATTGTGAGGAACCATCATACTACATGGGGGCTGTTTGTGAGGAACCATCATACTACATGGGGGGCTGATTGTGAGGAACCATCATACTACATGGGGGCTGATTGTGTGGAGCCATCTTACTACATGGGGGCTTTTTGTGTGGAACCATCATGCTACATGGGGGCTGATTGTGTGGAGCCATCATACTACATGGGGCTGTTTGTGTGGAGCCATCTTACTACATGGGGGCTGTTTGTGTGGAACCATCATACTACATGGGGGCTGATTGTGTGGAACCATCATGCTACATGGGGGCTGTTTGTGAGGAACCATCATATTACATGGGGGCTGATTGTGTGGATCATCCTGCTATATGGGGGCTGTTTGTGGGGGGTCATCATACTATATGGGGGCTGTTTGTGTGGAACCATCATACTACATGGGGGCTGTTTGTGAGGAATCATCATACTACATGGGGGCTGTTTGTGAGGAATCATCATACTACATGGGGGCTGATTGTGTGGAACCATCATACTACATGGGGGCTGTTTGTGAGGAATCATCATACTACATGGGGGCTGATTGTGAGGAACCATCATACTACATGGGGGCTGTTTGTGAGGAACCATCATACTACATGGGGGGCTGATTGTGAGGAACCATCATACTACATGGGGGCTGTTTGTGAGGAACCATCATACTACATGGGGGGCTGTTTGTGAGGAACCATAATACTACATGGGGGCTGTTTGTGAGGAACCATCATACTACATGGGGGCTGTTTGTGTAGAGCCATCATACTACATGGGGGCTGTTTGTGAGGAATCATCATACTACGTGGGGGCTGATTGTGAGGAACCATCATACTACATGGGGGCAGATTGTGAGGAACCATCATACTACATGGGGGCTGTTTGTGAGGAACCATCATACTACATGGGGGCTGTTTGTGAGGAACCATCATACTACATGGGGCTGTTTGTGTGGAACCATCATGCTACATGGGGGCTGTTTGTGAGGAACCATCATACTACATGGGGGCTGTTTGTGAGGAACCATCATACTACATGGGGCTGTTTGTGTGGAACCATCATGCTACATGGGGGCTGTTTGTGAGGAACCATCATACTACATGGGGGCTGTTTGTGAGGAACCATCATACTACATGGGGGCTGTTTGTGAGGAACCATCATACTACATGGGGCTGTTTGTGTGGAACCATCATGCTACATGGGGGCTGTTTGTGAGGAACCATCATACTACATGGGGGCTGTTTGTGAGGAATCATCATACTACATGGGGGCTGTTAATGAGGAATCATCATACTACATGGAGGCTGTATGAGTGGAGCCATCATACTACATGGGGACTGATTGTGTGGAGCCATCTTACTACATGGGGGCTGTTTGTGTGGAACCATCATGCTACATGGGGGCTGATTGTGTGGAGCCATCATACTACATGGGGCTGTTTGTGTGGAGCCATCTTACTACATGGGGGCTGTTTGTGTGGAACCATCATGCTACATGGGGGCTGATTGTGTGGAACCATCATGCTACATGGGGGCTGTTTGTGTGGAACCATCATGCTACATGGGGGCTGTTTGTGAGGAATCATCATACTACATGGGGGCTGATTGTGTGGAACCATCATACTACATGGGGGCTGTTTGTGTGGAACCATCATGCTACATGGGGGCTGTTTGTGAGGAACCATCATATTACATGGGGGCTGATTGTGTGGATCATCCTGCTATATGGGGGCTGTTTGTGGGGGGTCATCATACTATATGGGGGCTGTTTGTGTGGAACCATCATACTACATGGGGGCTGTTTGTGAGGAATCATCATACTACATGGGGGCTGTTTGTGAGGAATCATCATACTACATGGGGGCTGATTGTGTGGAACCATCATACTACATGGGGGCTGTTTGTGTGGAACCATCATGCTACATGGGGGCTGTTTGTGAGGAACCATCATATTACATGGGGGCTTTTTGTGAGGAATCATCATACTACATGGGGGCTGTTTGTGAGGAATCATCATACTACATGGGGGCTGTTTGTGTGGAGCCATCATACTACATGGGGGCTGTTTGTGTGGAACCATCATGCTACATGGGGGCTGTTTGTGAGGAACCATCATACTACATGGGGGCTGATTGTGAGGAACCATCATACTACATGGGGGCTGTTTGTGAGGAACCATCATACTACATGGGGGGCTGTTTGTGAGGAACCATCATACTACATGGGGGCTGTTTGTGTGGAACCATCATGCTACATGGGGGCTGATTGTGTGGAACCATCATACTACATGGGGGCTGATTGTGTGGAACTATCATACTACATGGGGGCTGTTTGTGAGGAACCATCATACTACATGGGGGCTGATTGTGAGGAACCATCATACTACATGGGGGCTGTTTGTGAGGAACCATCATACTACGTGGGGGCTGATTGTGAGGAACCATCATACTACGTGGGGGCTGTTTGTGAGGAACCATCATACTACGTGGGGGCTGTTTGTGAGGAACCATCATACTACGTGGGGGCTGTTTGTGTGGAGCCATCATACTACGTGGGGGCTGTTTGTGTGGAGCCATCATACTACATGGGGGCTCTTTGTGTGGAGCCATCATACTACATGGGGGCTGTTTGTGTGGAACCATCATACTAAATGGGGGCTGTTTGTGAGGAACCATCATGCTATATGGGGGCTCGTTGTGGGGGATCATCCTGCTATATGGGGGCTGTTTGTGAGGAACCATCATACTACACGGGGGCTGTTTGTGTGGAGCCATCATACTACATGGGGGCTGTTTGTGTTGAACCATCATACTACATGGGGGCTGTTTGTGAGGAATCATCATACTACATGGGGGCTGTTTGTGAGGAATCATCATACTGCATGGGGGCTGATTGTGTGGAACCATCATACTACATGGGGGCTGTTTGTGAGGAACCATCATACTACATGGGGGCTGTTTGTGAGGAACCATCATGCTATATGGGGGCTCGTTGTGGGGGATCATCCTGCTATATGGGGGCTGTTTGTGGGGGACCATCATACTATATGGGGGCTGTTTGTGTGGAACCATCATGCTACATGGGGGCTGTTTGTGAGGAACCATCATACTACATGGGGGCTGTTTGTGAGGAATCATCATACTACATGGGGGCTGTTAATGAGGAATCATCATACTACATGGAGGCTGTATGAGTGGAGCTATCATACTACATGGGGACTGATTGTGTGAAGCCATCTTACTACATGGGGGCTGTTTGTGTGGAACCATCATGCTACATGGGGGCTGATTGTGTGGAGCCATCATACTACATGGGGCTGTTTGTGTGGAGCCATCTTACTACATGGGGGCTGATTGTGTGGAACCATCATGCTACATGGGGGCTGTTTGTGTGGAACCATCATGATACATGGGGGCTGTTTGTGAGGAATCATCATACTACATGGGGGCTGATTGTGTGGAACCATCATACTACATGGGGGCTGTTTGTGTGGAACCATCATGCTACATGGGGGCTGTTTGTGAGGAACCATCATATTACATGGGGGCTGATTGTGTGGATCATCCTGCTATATGGGGGCTGTTTGTGGGGGGTCATCATACTATATGGGGGCTGTTTGTGTGGAACCATCATACTACATGGGGGCTGTTTGTGAGGAATCATCATACTACATGGGGGCTGTTTGTGAGGAATCATCATACTACATGGGGGCTGATTGTGTGGAACCATCGTACTACATGGGGGCTGTTTGTGAGGAACCATCATACTACATGGGGGGCTGTTTGTGAGGAACCATCATACTACATGGGGGCTGTTTGTGTGGAACCATCATGCTACATGGGGGCTGTTTGTGAGGAACCATCATACTACATGGGGGCTGATTGTGAGGAACCATCATACTACATGGGGGCTGTTTGTGAGGAACCATCATACTACATGGGGGGCTGTTTGTGAGGAACCATCATACTACATGGGGGCTGTTTGTGTGGAACCATCATGCTACATGGGGGCTGATTGTGTGGAACCATCATACTACATGGGGGCTGATTGTGTGGAACTATCATACTACATGGGGGCTGTTTGTGTGGAGCCATCATACTACATGGGGGCTGTTTGTGTGGAACCATCATGCTACATGGGGGCTGTTTGTGAGGAACCATCATACTACATGGGGGCTGATTGTGAGGAACCATCATACTACATGGGGGCTGTTTGTGAGGAACCATCATACTACATGGGGGCTGTTTGTGAGGAACCATCATACTACATGGGGGCTGTTTGTGAGGAACCATCATACTACATGGGGGCTGATTGTGAGGAACCATCATACTACATGGGGGCTGTTTGTGAGGAACCATCATACTACATGGGGGCTGTTTGTGAGGAAACATCATACTACATGGGGGCTGATTGTGAGGAACCATCATACTACATGGGGGCTGTTTGTGAGGAACCATCATACCACGTGGGGGCTGATTGTGAGGAACCATCATACTACATGGGGGCTGTTTGTGAGGAACCATCATACTACGTGGGGGCTGATTGTGAGGAACCATCATACTACATGGGTCTGTTTGTGAGGAACCATCATACTACCTGGGGGCTCTTTGTGAGGAACCATCATACTACATGGGGGCTGTTTGTGAGGAACCATCATACTACATGGGGGCTGATTGTGAGGAACCATCATACTACATGGGGGCTCGTTGTGGGGGATCATCCTGCTATATGGGGGCTGTTTGTGGGGGACCATCATACTATATGGGGGCTGTTTGTGTGGAACTATCATACTACATGGGGGCTGTTTGTGTGGAACCATCATACTACATGGGGGCTGATTGTGTGGAACCATCATACTACATGGGGGCTGATTGTGTGGAACTATCATACTACATGGGGGCTGTTTGTGTGGAGCCATCATACTACATGGGGGCTGTTTGTGTGGAACCATCATGCTACATGGGGGCTGTTTGTGAGGAACCATCATACTACATGGGGGCTGATTGTGAGGAACCATCATACTACATGGGGGCTGTTTGTGAGGAACCATCATACTACATGGGGGCTGTTTGTGAGGAACCATCATACTACATGGGGGCTGTTTGTGAGGAACCATCATACTACATGGGGGCTGATTGTGAGGAACCATCATACTACATGGGGGCTGTTTGTGAGGAACCATCATACTACATGGGGGCTGTTTGTGAGGAAACATCATACTACATGGGGGCTGATTGTGAGGAACCATCATACTACATGGGGGCTGTTTGTGAGGAACCATCATACCACGTGGGGGCTGATTGTGAGGAACCATCATACTACATGGGGGCTGTTTGTGAGGAACCATCATACTACGTGGGGGCTGATTGTGAGGAACCATCATACTACATGGGTCTGTTTGTGAGGAACCATCATACTACCTGGGGGCTCTTTGTGAGGAACCATCATACTACATGGGGGCTGTTTGTGAGGAACCATCATACTACATGGGGGCTGATTGTGAGGAACCATCATACTACATGGGGGCTGTTTGTGAGGAACCATCATACTACATGGGGGCTGTTTGTGAGGAACCATCATACTACATGGGGGCTGATTGTGAGGAACCATCATACTACATGGGGGCTGTTTGTGAGGAACCATCATACTACGTGGGGGCTGATTGTGAGGAACCATCATACTACGTGGGGGCTGTTTGTGAGGAACCATCATACTACGTGGGGGCTGTTTGTGAGGAACCATCATACTACGTGGGGGCTGTTTGTGAGGAACCATCATGCTACATGGGGGCTGTTTGTGTGGAGCCATCATACTACATGGGGGCTGTTTGTGTGGAACCATCATACTACATGGGGGCTGTTTGTGAGGAACCATCATGCTATATGGGGGCTCGTTGTGGGGGATCATCCTGCTATATGGGGGCTGTTTGTGAGGAACCATCATACTACACGGGGGCTGTTTGTGTGGAGCCATCATACTACATGGGGGCTGTTTGTGTTGAACCATCATACTACATGGGGGCTGTTTGTGAGGAATCATCATACTACATAGGGGCTGTTTGTGAGGAATCATCATACTGCATGGGGGCTGATTGTGTGGAACCATCATACTACATGGGGGCTGTTTGTGAGGAACCATCATACTACATGGGGGCTGTTTGTGAGGAACCATCATGCTATATGGGGGCTCGTTGTGGGGGATCATCCTGCTATATGGGGGCTGTTTGTGGGGGACCATCATACTATATGGGGGCTGTTTGTGTGGAACTATCATACTACATGGGGGCTGTTTGTGTGGAACCATCATACTACATGGGGGCTGATTGTGTGGAACCATCATACTACATGGGGGCTGATTGTGTGGAACCATCATACTACATGGGGGCTGTTTGTGTGGAGCCATCATACTACATGGGGGCTGTTTGTGTGGAACCATCATGCTACATGGGGGCTGTTTGTGAGGAACCATCATACTACATGGGGGTTGATTGTGAGGAACCATCATACTACATGGGGGCTGTTTGTGAGGAACCATCATACTACATGGGGGGCTGATTGTGAGGAACCATCATACTACATGGGGGCTGTTTGTGAGGAACCATCATACTACATGGGGGGCTGTTTGTGAGGAACCATAATACTACATGGGGGCTGTTTGTGAGGAACCATCATACTACATGGGGGCTGTTTGTGTAGAGCCATCATACTACATGGGGGCTGTTTGTGAGGAATCATCATACTACGTGGGGGCTGATTGTGAGGAACCATCATACTACATGGGGGCAGATTGTGAGGAACCATCATACTACATGGGGGCTGTTTTTGAGGAACCATCATACTACATGGGGGCTGTTTGTGAGGAACCATCATACTACATGGGGCTGTTTGTGTGGAACCATCATGCTACATGGGGGCTGTTTGTGAGGAACCATCATACTACATGGGGGCTGTTTGTGAGGAACCATCATACTACATGGGGCTGTTTGTGTGGAACCATCATGCTACATGGGGGCTGTTTGTGAGGAACCATCATACTACATGGGGGCTGTTTGTGAGGAACCATCATACTACATGGGGGCTGTTTGTGAGGAACCATCATACTACATGGGGCTGTTTGTGTGGAACCATCATGCTACATGGGGGCTGTTTGTGAGGAACCATCATACTACATGGGGGCTGTTTGTGAGGAACCATCATACTACATGGGGGGCTGTTTGTGAGGAACCATAATACTACATGGGGGCTGTTTGTGAGGAACCATCATACTACATGGGGGCTGTTTGTGTAGAGCCATCATACTACATGGGGGCTGTTTGTGAGGAATCATCATACTACGTGGGGGCTGATTGTGAGGAACCATCATACTACATGGGGGCAGATTGTGAGGAACCATCATACTACATGGGGGCTGTTTTTGAGGAACCATCATACTACATGGGGGCTGTTTGTGAGGAATCATCATACTACATGGAGGCTGTATGAGTGGAGCCATCATACTACATGGGGACTGATTGTGTGGAGCCATCTTACTACATGGGGGCTGTTTGTGTGGAACCATCATGCTACATGGGGGCTGATTGTGTGGAGCCATCATACTACATGGGGCTGTTTGTGTGGAGCCATCTTACTACATGGGGGCTGTTTGTGTGGAACCATCATACTACATGGGGGCTGATTGTGTGGAACCATCATACTACATGGGGGCTGTTTGTGTGGAACCATCATGCTACATGGGGGCTGTTTGTGAGGAACCATCATATTACATGGGGGCTGATTGTGTGGATCATCCTGCTATATGGGGGCTGTTTGTGGGGGGTCATCATACTATATGGGGGCTGTTTGTGTGGAACCATCATACTACATGGGGGCTGTTTGTGAGGAATCATCATACTACATGGGGGCTGTTTGTGAGGAATCATCATACTACATGGGGGCTGATTGTGTGGAACCATCATACTACATGGGGGCTGTTTGTGAGGAATCATCATACTACATGGGGGCTGATTGTGAGGAACCATCATACTACATGGGGGCTGTTTGTGAGGAACCATCATACTACATGGGGGGCTGATTGTGAGGAACCATCATACTACATGGGGGCTGTTTGTGAGGAACCATCATACTACATGGGGGGCTGTTTGTGAGGAACCATAATACTACATGGGGGCTGTTTGTGAGGAACCATCATACTACATGGGGGCTGTTTGTGTAGAGCCATCATACTACATGGGGGCTGTTTGTGAGGAATCATCATACTACGTGGGGGCTGATTGTGAGGAACCATCATACGACATGGGGGCTGTTTGTGAGGAACCATCATACTACATGGGGGCTGTTTGTGAGGAACCATCATACTACATGGGGGCTGTTTGTGAGGAACCATCATACTACATGGGGCTGTTTGTGTGGAACCATCATGCTACATGGGGGCTGTTTGTGAGGAACCATCATACTACATGGGGCTGTTTGTGTGGAACCATCATACTACATGGGGGCTGTTTGTGAGGAACCATCATACTACATGGGGGCTGTTTGTGAGGAACCATCATACTACATGGGGCTGTTTGTGTGGAACCATCATGCTACATGGGGGCTGTTTGTGAGGAACCATCATACTACATGGGGGCTGTTTGTGAGGAACCATCATACTACATGGGGCTGTTTTTGTGGAACCATCATGCTACATGGGGGCTGTTTGTGAGGAACCATCATACTACATGGGGGCTGTTTGTGAGGAATCATCATACTACATGGGGGCTGTTAATGAGGAATCATCATACTACATGGAGGCTGTATGAGTGGAGCCATCATACTACATGGGGACTGATTGTGTGGAGCCATCTTACTACATGGGGGCTGTTTGTGTGGAACCATCATGCTACATGGGGGCTGATTGTGTGGAGCCATTATACTACATGGGGCTGTTTGTGTGGAGCCATCTTACTACATGGGGGCTGTTTGTGTGGAACCATCATGCTACATGGGGGCTGATTGTGTGGAACCATCATGCTACATGGGGGCTGTTTGTGTGGAACCATCATGCTACATGGGGGCTGTTTGTGAGGAATCATCATACTACATGGGGGCTGATTGTGTGGAACCATCATACTACATGGGGGCTGTTTGTGTGGAACCATCATGCTACATGGGGGCTGTTTGTGAGGAACCATCATATTACATGGGGGCTGATTGTGTGGATCATCCTGCTATATGGGGGCTGTTTGTGGGGGGTCATCATACTATATGGGGGCTGTTTGTGTGGAACCATCATACTACATGGGGGCTGTTTGTGAGGAATCATCATACTACATGGGGGCTGTTTGTGAGGAATCATCATACTACATGGGGGCTGATTGTGTGGAACCATCATACTACATGGGGGCTGTTTGTGTGGAACCATCATGCTACATGGGGGCTGTTTGTGAGGAACCATCATATTACATGGGGGCTTTTTGTGAGGAATCATCATACTACATGGGGGCTGTTTGTGAGGAATCATCATACTACATGGGGGCTGTTTGTGTGGAGCCATCATACTACATGGGGGCTGTTTGTGTGGAACCATCATACTACATGGGGGCTGTTTGTGTGGAACCATCATGCTACATGGGGGCTGATTGTGTGGAACCATCATACTACATGGGGGCTGATTGTGTGGAACTATCATACTACATGGGGGCTGTTTGTGTGGAGCCATCATACTACATGGGGGCTGTTTGTGAGGAACCATCATACTACATGGGGGCTGTTTGTGAGGAAACATCATACTACATGGGGGCTGATTGTGAGGAACCATCATACTACATGGGGGCTGTTTGTGAGGAACCATCATACCACGTGGGGGATGATTGTGAGGAACCATCATACTACATGGGGGCTGTTTGTGAGGAACCATCATACTACGTGGGGGCTGATTGTGAGGAACCATCATACTACATGGGTCTGTTTGTGAGGAACCATCATACTACCTGGGGGCTCTTTGTGAGGAACCATCATACTACATGGGGGCTGTTTGTGAGGAACCATCATACTACATGGGGGCTGATTGTGAGGAACCATCATACTACATAGGGGCTGTTTGTGAGGAATCATCATACTGCATGGGGGCTGTTTGTGTGGAGCCATCATACTACATGGGGGCTGTTTGTGTGGAACCATCATACTACATGGGGGCTGTTTGTGAGGAACCATCATGCTATATGGGGGCTCGTTGTGGGGGATCATCCTGCTATATGGGGGCTGTTTGTGAGGAACCATCATACTACACGGGGGCTGTTTGTGTGGAGCCATCATACTACATGGGGGCTGTTTGTGTTGAACCATCATACTACATGGGGGCTGTTTGTGAGGAATCATCATACTACATAGGGGCTGTTTGTGAGGAATCATCATACTGCATGGGGGCTGATTGTGTGGAACCATCATACTACATGGGGGCTGTTTGTGAGGAACCATCATACTACATGGGGGCTGTTTGTGAGGAACCATCATGCTATATGGGGGCTCGTTGTGGGGGATCATCCTGCTATATGGGGGCTGTTTGTGGGGGACCATCATACTACATGGGGGCTGTTTGTGTGGAACCATCATACTACATGGGGGCTTATTGTGTGGAACCATCATACTACATGGGGGCTGTTTGTGTGGAACCATCATACTACATGGGGGCTGTTTGTGTGGAGCCATCATACTACATGGGGGCTGTTTGTGTGGAACCATCATGCTACATGGGGGCTGTTTGTGAGGAACCATCATACTACATGGGGGCTGATTGTGAGGAACCATCATACTACATGGGGGCTGTTTGTGAGGAACCATCATACTACATGGGGGGCTGATTGTGAGGAACCATCATGCTACATGGGGGCTGTTTGTGAGGAACCATCATACTACATGGGGGGCTGTTTGTGAGGAACCATAATACTACATGGGGGCTGTTTGTGAGGAACCATCATACTACATGGGGGCTGTTTGTGTAGAGCCATCATACTACATGGGGGCTGTTTGTGAGGAATCATCATACTACGTGGGGGCTGATTGTGAGGAACCATCATACTACATGGGGGCAGATTGTGAGGAACCATCATACTACATGGGGGCTGTTTGTGAGGAACCATCATACTACATGGGGGCTGTTTGTGAGGAACCATCATACTACATGGGGCTGTTTGTGTGGAACCATCATGCTACATGGGGGCTGTTTGTGAGGAACCATCATACTACATGGGGGCTGTTTGTGCGGAACCATCATACTACATGGGGCTGTTTGTGTGGAACCATCATGCTACATGGGGGCTGTTTGTGAGGAACCATCATACTACATGGGGGCTGTTTGTGAGGAACCATCATACTACATGGGGGCTGTTTGTGAGGAACCATCATACTACATGGGGGGCTGTTTGTGAGGAACCATAATACTACATGGGGGCTGTTTGTGAGGAACCATCATACTACATGGGGGCTGTTTGTGAGGAATCATCATACTACATGGGGGCTGTTTGTGTGGAGCCATCATACTACATGGGGGCTGTTTGTGTGGAACCATCATGCTACATGGGGGCTGTTTGTGAGAAACCATCATACTACATGGGGGCTGATTGTGAGGAACCATCATACTACATGGGGGCTGTTTGTGAGGAACCATCTTACTACATGGGGGGCTGTTTGTGAGGAACCATCATAGTACATGGGGGTTGTTTGTGTGGAACCATCATAATACATGGGGGCTGTTTGTGTGGAACCATCATGCTACATGGGGGCTGTTTGTGAGGAACCATCATACTACATGGGGGCTGATTGTGAGGAACCATCATACTACATGGGGGGCTGATTGTGAGGAACCATCATACTACATGGGGGCTGTTTGTGAGGAACCATCATACTACATGGGGGCTGTTTGTGTGGAGCCATCATACTACATGGGGGCTGTTTGTGTGCAGCCATCATACTACATGGGGGCTGTTTATGAGGAATCATCATACTACGTGGGGGCTGATTGTGAGGCACCATCATACTACATGGGGGCTGTTTGTGAGGAACCATCATACTACATGGGGGCTGTTTGTGTGGAGCCATCATACTACATAGGGGCTGTTTGTGAGGAACCATCATACTACATGGGGGCTGTTTGTGAGGAACCATCATACTACATGGGGGCTGTTTGTGAGGAACCATCATACTACATGGGGCTGTTTGTGTGGAACCATCATGCTACATGGGGGCTGTTTGTGTGGAACCATCATACTATAAGGGGGCTGTTTGTGAGGAACCATCATACTAAATGGGCGCTGTTTTTGTGGAGCCATCATACTACATGGAGGCTGTTTGTGAGGAACCATCATACTACATGGGGGCTGTTTGTGAGGAATCATCATACTACATGGGGACTGATTGTGTGGAATCATCATACTACATAGGGACTGATTGTGTAGAATCATCATACTACATGGGGGCTGTTTGTGAGGAATCATCATACTACATGGGGACTGATTGTGTGGAACCATCATAGTACATGGGGGCTGTTTGTGAGGAACCATCATACTACATGGGGGCTGTTTGTGAGGAACCATCATACTACACGGGGGCTGTTTGTGTGGAGCCATCATACTACATGGGGGCTGTTTGTGAGGAACCATCATACTACATGGGGGCTGTTTGTGAGGAATCATCATACTACATAGGGGCTGTTTGTGAGGAATCATCATACTACATGGGGGCTGATTGTGTGGAACCATCATACTACATGGGGGCTGTATGTGTGGAGCCATCATACTACATGGGGACTGATTGTGTGGAACCATCATACTACATGGGGGCTGTTTGTGAGGAACCATCATACTACATGGGGGCTGTTTTTGAGGAACCATCCTGCTATATGGGGGCTCGTTGTGGGGGATCATCCTGCTATCTGGGGGCTGATTGTGAGGAACCATCATACTACATGGGGGCTGTTTGTGAGGAACCATCTTACTACATGGGGGGCTGTTTGTGAGGAACCATCATACTACATGGGGGCTGTTTGTGTGGAACCATCATACTACATGGGGGGCTGTTTGTGTAGAACCATCATACTACATGGGGGCTGTTTGTGAGGAATCATCATACTACATGGGGGCTGTTTGTGAGGAATCCTCATACTACATGGGGGCTGATTGTGTGGAACCATCATACTAAATGGGGGCTGTTTGTGAGGAACCATCATACTACGTGGGGGCTGATTGTGAGGAACCATCATACTACGTGGGGGCTGTTTGTGAGGAACCATCATACTACGTGGGGGCTGTTTGTGAGGAACCATCATACTACAAGGGGGCTGATTGTGAGGAACCATCATACTACATGGGGGCTGTTTGTGAGGAACCATCATACTACCTGGGGGCTGTTTGTGAGGAACCATCATACTACATGGGGGCTGTTTGTGAGGAACCATCATACTACATGGGGGCTGATTGTGAGGAACCATCATACTACATGGGGGCTGTTTGTGAGGAACCATCATACAACATGGGGGCTGTTTGTGAGGAACCATCATACTACATGGGGGCTGATTGTGAGGAACCATCATACTACATGGGGGCTGTTTGTGAGGAACCATCATACTACGTGGGGGCTGATTGTGAGGAACCATCATACTACATGGGGGCTGTTTGTGAGGGACCATCATACTACGTGGGGGCTGATTGTGAGGAACCATCATACTACGTGGGGGCTGTTTGTGAGGAACCATCATACTACCTGGGGGCTGTTTGTGAGGAACCATCATACTACCTGGGGGCTGTTTGTGAGGAACCATCATACTACCTGGGGGCTGTTTGTGAGGAACCATCATACTACATGGGGGATGTTTGTGAGGAACCATCATACTACATGGGGGCTGTTTGTGAGGAACCATCATACTACGTGGGGGCTGTTTGTGAGGAACCATCATACTACGTGGGGGCTGATTGTGAGGAACCATCATACTACGTGGGGGCTGTTTGTGAGGAACCATCATACTACATGGGGGCTGTTTGTGTGGAGCCATCATACTACATGGGGGCTGTTTGTGTGGAGCCATCATACTACATGGGGGCTGTTTGTGAGGAACCATCATACTACATGGGGGCTGTTTGTGAGGAACCATCATACTACATGGGGGCTGTTTGTGTAGAACCATCATACTACATGGGGGCTGTTTGTGAGGAATCATCATACTACATAGGGGCTGTTTGTGAGGAATCATCATACTGCATGGGGGCTGATTGTGTGGAACCATCATACTACATGGGGGCTGTATGTGTGGAGCCATCATACTACATGGGGACTGATTGTGTGGAACCATCATACTACATGGGGGCTGTTTGTGAGGAACCATCATACTACATGGGGGCTGTTTGTGAGGAACCATCATGCTATATGGGGGCTCGTTGTGGGGGATCATCCTGCTATATGGGGGCTTTTTGTGTGGAACTATCATACTACATGGGGGCTGTTTGTGTGGAACCATCATACTACATGGGGGCTGATTGTGTGGAACCATCATACTACATGGGGGCTGATTGTGTGGAACCATCATACTACATGGGGGCTGTTTGTGTGGAGACATCATACTACATGGGGGCTGTTTGTGTGGAACCATCATGATACATGGGGGCTGTTTGTGAGGAACCATCATGCTACATGGGGGCTGTTTGTGAGGAACCATCATACTACATGGGGGCTGTTTGTGAGGAATCATCATACTACATGGGGGCTGATTGTGTGGAACCATCATACTACATGGGGGCTGTTTGTGTGGAACCATCATGCTACATGGGGGCTGTTTGTGAGGAACCATCATATTACATGGGGGCTGATTGTGTGGATCATCCTGCTATATGGGGGCTGTTTGTGGGGGGTCATCATACTATATGGGGGCTGTTTGTGTGGAACCATCATACTACATGGGGGCTGTTTGTGAGGAATCATCATACTACATGGGGGCTGTTTGTGAGGAATCATCATACTACATGGGGGCTGATTGTGTGGAACCATCATACTACATGGGGGCTGTTTGTGTGGAACCATCATGCTACATGGGGGCTGTTTGTGAGGAACCATCATATTACATGGGGGCTTTTTGTGAGGAATCATCATACTACATGGGGGCTGTTTGTGAGGAATTATCATACTACATGGGGGCTGTTTGTGTGGAGCCATCATACTACATGGGGGCTGTTTGTGTGGAACCATCATGCTACATGGGGGCTGTTTGTGAGGAACCATCATACTACATGGGGGCTGATTGTGAGGAACCATCATACTACATGGGGGCTGTTTGTGAGGAACCATCATACTACATGGGGGGCTGTTTGTGAGGAACCATCATACTACATGGGGGCTGTTTGTGTGGAACCATCATGCTACATTGGGGCTGTTTGTGAGGAACCATCATACTACATGGTGACTGATTGTGAGGAACCATCATACTACATGGGGGCTGTTTGTGAGGAACCATCATACTACATGGGGGCTGTTTGTGAGGAATCATCATACTACATGGGGGCTGTTTGTGTGGAGCCATCATACTACATGGGGGCTGTTTGTGTGGAACCATCATGCTACATGGGGGCTGTTTGTGAGGAACCATCATACTACATGGGGGCTGATTGTGAGGAACCATCATACTACATGGGGGCTGTTTGTGAGGAACCATCTTACTACATGGGGGGCTGTTTGTGAGGAACCATCATACTACATGGGGGCTTTTTGTGTGGAACCATCATGCTACATGGGGGCTGTTTGTGAGGAACCATCATACTACATGGGGGCTGATTGTGAGGAACCATCATACTACATGGGGGGCTGATTGTGAGGAACCATCATACTACATGGGGGCTGTTTGTGAGGAACCATCATACTACATGGGGGCTGTTTGTGTGGAGCCATCATACTACATGGGGGCTGTTTGTGTGGAGCCATCATACTACATGGGGGCTGTTTATGAGGAATCATCATACTACGTGGGGGCTCATTGTGAGGCACCATCATACTACATGGGGGCTGTTTGTGAGGAACCATCATACTACATGGGGGCTGTTTGTGTGGAGCCATCATACTACATGGGTCTGTTTGTGAGGAACCATCATACTACATAGGGGCTGTTTGTGAGGAACCATCATACTACATGGGGGCTGTTTGTGAGGAACCATCATACTACATGGGGGCTGTTTGTGAGGAACCATCATACTACATGGGGCTGTTTGTGTGGAACCATCATACTATAAGGGGGCTGTTTGTGAGGAACCATCATACTAAATGGGCGCTGTTTTTGTGGAGCCATCATACTACATGGAGGCTGTTTGTGAGGAACCATCATACTACATGGGGGCTGTTTGTGAGGAATCATCATACTACATGGGGACTGATTGTGTGGAATCATCATACTACATAGGGACTGATTGTGTAGAATCATCATACTACATGGGGGCTGTTTGTGAGGAATCATCATACTACATGGGGACTGATTGTGTGGAACCATCATAGTACATGGGGGCTGTTTGTGAGGAACCATCATACTACATGGGGGCTGTTTGTGAGGAACCATCATACTACACGGGGGCTGTTTGTGTGGAGCCATCATACTACATGGGGGCTGTTTGTGAGGAACCATCATACTACATGGGGGCTGATTGTGTGGAACCATCATACTACATGGGGGCTGTATGTGTGGAGCCATCATACTACATGGGGACTGATTGTGTGGAACCATCATACTACATGGGGGCTGTTTGTGAGGAACCATCATACTACATGGGGGCTGTTTTTGAGGAACCATCCTGCTATATGGGGGCTCGTTGTGGGGGATCATCCTGCTATATGGGGGCTGATTGTGAGGAACCATCATACTACATGGGGGCTGTTTGTGAGGAACCATCTTACTACATGGGGGGCTGTTTGTGAGGAACCATCATACTACATGGGGGCTGTTTGTGTGGAACCATCATACTACATGGGGGGCTGTTTGTGTAGAACCATCATACTACATGGGGGCTGTTTGTGAGGAATCATCATACTACATGGGGGCTGTTTGTGAGGAATCATCATACTACATGGGGCTGATTGTGTGGAACCATCATACTAAATGGGGGCTGTTTGTGAGGAACCATCATACTACATGGGGGGCTGATTGTGAGGAACCATCATACTACATGGGGGCTGTTTGTGAGGAACCATCATACTACATGGGGGCTGTTTGTGTGGAGCCATCATACTACATGGGGTTGTTTGTGTGCAGCCATCATACTACATGGGGGCTGTTTATGAGGAATCATCATACTACGTGGGGGCTGATTGTGAGGCACCATCATACTACATGGGGGCTGTTTGCGAGGAACCATCATACTACATGGGGGCTGTTTGTGTGGAGCCATCATACTACATAGGGGCTGTTTGTGAGGAACCATCATACTACATGGGGGCTGTTTGTGAGGAACCATCATACTACATGGGGGCTGTTTGTGATGAACCATCATACTACATGGGGCTGTTTGTGTGGAACCATCATGCTACATGGGGGCTGTTTGTGTGGAACCATCATACTATAAGGGGGCTGTTTGTGAGGAACCATCATACTAAATGGGCGCTGTTTTTGTGGAGCCATCATACTACATGGGGGCTGTTTGTGAGGAATCATCATACTACATGGGGGCTGTTTGTGAGGAATCATCATACTACATGGGGGCTGTTTGTGAGGAATCATCATACTACATGGGGACTGATTGTGTGGAATCATCATGCTACATGGGGGCTGTTTGTGAGGAATCATCATACTACATGGGGACTGATTGTGTAGAATCATCATACTACATGGGGGCTGTTTGTGAGGAATCATCATACTACATGGGGTCTGATTGTGTGGAACCATCATAGTACATGGGGGCTGTTTGTGAGGAACCATCATACTACATGGGGGCTGTTTGTGAGGAACCATCATACTACACGGGGGCTGTTTGTGTGGAGCCATCATACTACATGGGGGCTGTTTGTGAGGAACCATCATACTACATGGGGGCTGTTTGTGAGGAATCATCATACTACATAGGGGCTGTTTGTGAGGAATCATCATACTACATGGGGGCTGATTGTGTGGAACCATCATACTACATGGGGGCTGTATGTGTGGAGCCATCATACTACATGGGGACTGATTGTGTGGAACCATCATACTACATGGGGGCTGTTTGTGAGGAACCATCATACTACATGGGGGCTGTTTTTGAGGAACCATCCTGCTATATGGGGGCTCGTTGTGGGGGATCATCCTGCTATATGGGGGCTGATTGTGAGGAACCATCATACTACATGGGGGCTGTTTGTGAGGAACCATCTTACTACATGGGGGGCTGTTTGTGAGGAACCATCATACTACATGGGGGCTGTTTGTGTGGAACCATCATACTACATGGGGGGCTGTTTGTGTAGAACCATCATACTACATGGGGGCTGTTTGTGAGGAATCATCATACTACATGGGGGCTGTTTGTGAGGAATCATCATACTACATGGGGGCTGATTGTGTGGAACCATCATACTAAATGGGGGCTGTTTGTGAGGAACCATCATACTACGTGGGGGCTGATTGTGAGGAACCATCATACTACGTGGGGGCTGTTTGTGAGGAACCATCATACTACGTGGGGGCTGTTTGTGAGGAACCATCATACTACAAGGGGGCTGATTGTGAGGAACCATCATACTACATGGGGGCTGTTTGTGAGGAACCATCATACTACCTGGGGGCTGTTTGTGAGGAACCATCATACTACATGAGGGCTGTTTGTGAGGAACCATCATACTACATGGGGGCTGATTGTGAGGAACCATCATACTACATGGGGGCTGTTTGTGAGGAACCATCATACAACATGGGGGCTGTTTGTGAGGAACCATCATACTACATGGGGGCTGATTGTGAGGAACCATCATACTACATGGGGGCTGTTTGTGAGGAACCATCATACTACGTGGGGGCTGATTGTGAGGAACCATCATACTACATGGGGGCTGTTTGTGAGGGACCATCATACTACGTGGGGGCTGATTGTGAGGAACCATCATACTACGTGGGGGCTGTTTGTGAGGAACCATCATACTACCTGGGGGCTGT
Organism: Phyllobates terribilis; assembly: GCF_046119375.1. Taxonomy (NCBI): domain Eukaryota; kingdom Metazoa; phylum Chordata; class Amphibia; order Anura; family Dendrobatidae; genus Phyllobates; species Phyllobates terribilis. Next base: position 49,988,606 of record NW_027362767.1, on the reverse strand, counting down.
TTGTGAGGAACCATCATACTACCTGGGGGCTGTTTGTGAGGAACCATCATACTACCTGGGGGCTGTTTGTGAGGAACCATCATACTACATGGGGGCTGTTTGTGAGGAACCATCATACTACATGGGGGCTGTTTGTGAGGAACCATCATACTACATGGGGGCTGTTTGTGAGGAACCATCATACTACGTGGGGGCTGATTGTGAGGAACCATCATACTACGTGGGGGCTGTTTGTGAGGAACCATCATACTACATGGGGGCTGTTTGTGTGGAGCCATCATACTACATGGGGGCTGTTTGTGTGGAGCCATCATACTACATGGGGGCTGTTTGTGAGGAACCATCATACTACATGGGGGCTGTTTGTGAGGAACCATCATACTACATGGGGGCTGTTTGTGTAGAACCATCATACTACATGGGGGCTGTTTGTGAGGAATCATCATACTACATAGGGGCTGTTTGTGAGGAATCATCATACTGCATGGGGGCTGATTGTGTGGAACCATCATACTACATGGGGGCTGTATGTGTGGAGCCATCATACTACATGGGGACTGATTGTGTGGAACCATCATACTACATGGGGGCTGTTTGTGAGGAACCATCATACTACATGGGGGCTGTTTGTGAGGAACCATCATGCTATATGGGGGCTCGTTGTGGGGGATCATCCTGCTATATGGGGGCTGTTTGTGTGGAACTATCATACTACATGGGGGCTGTTTGTGTGGAACCATCATACTACATGGGGGCTGATTGTGTGGAACCATCATACTACATGGGGGCTGATTGTGTGGAACCATCATACTACATGGGGGCTGTTTGTGTGGAGACATCATACTACATGGGGGCTGTTTGTGTGGAACCATCATGCTACATGGGGGCTGTTTGTGAGGAACCATCATGCTACATGGGGGCTGTTTGTGAGGAACCATCATACTACATGGGGGCTGTTTGTGAGGAATCATCATACTACATGGGGGCTGATTGTGTGGAACCATCATACTACATGGGGGCTGTTTGTGTGGAACCATCATGCTACATGGGGGCTGTTTGTGAGGAACCATCATATTACATGGGGGCTGATTGTGTGGATCATCCTGCTATATGGGGGCTGTTTGTGAGGGGTCATCATACTATATGGGGGCTGTTTGTGTGGAACCATCATACTACATGGGGGCTGTTTGTGAGGAATCATCATACTACATGGGGGCTGTTTGTGAGGAGTCATCATACTACATGGGGGCTGTTTGTGAGGAACCATCATACAACATGGGGGCTGTTTGTGAGGAACCATCATACTACATGGGGGCTGATTGTGAGGAACCATCATACTACATGGGGGCTGTTTGTGAGGAACCATCATACTACGTGGGGGCTGATTGTGAGGAACCATCATACTACATGGGGGCTGTTTGTGAGGGACCATCATACTACGTGGGGGCTGATTGTGAGGAACCATCATACTACGTGGGGGCTGTTTGTGAGGAACCATCATACTACCTGGGGGCTGTTTGTGAGGAACCATCATACTACCTGGGGGCTGTTTGTGAGGAACCATCATACTACCTGGGGGCTGTTTGTGAGGAACCATCATACTACATGGGGGCTGTTTGTGTGGAACCATCATACTACATGGGGGCTGTTTGTGAGGAACCATCATACTACATGGGGGCTGTTTGTGAGGAACCATCATACTACGTGGGGGCTGATTGTGAGGAACCATCATACTACGTGGGGGCTGTTTGTGAGGAACCATCATACTACATGGGGGCTGTTTGTGTGGAGCCATCATACTACATGGGGGCTGTTTGTGTGGAGCCATCATACTACATGGGGGCTGTTTGTGAGGAACCATCATACTACATGGGGGCTGTTTGTGAGGAACCATCATACTACATGGGGGCTGTTTGTGTAGAACCATCATACTACATGGGGGCTGTTTGTGAGGAATCATCATACTACATGGGGGCTGTTTGTGAGGAGTCATCATACTACATGGGGGCTGATTGTGTGGAACCATCATACTACATGGGGGCTGTTTGTGTGGAACCATCATGCTACATGGGGGCTGTTTGTGAGGAACCATCATATTACATGGGGGCTTTTTGTGAGGAATCATCATACTACATGGGGGCTGTTTGTGAGGAATCATCATACTACATGGGGGCTGTTTGTGTGGAGCCATCATACTACATGGGGGCTGTTTGTGTGGAACCATCATGCTACATGGGGGCTGTTTGTGAGGAACCATCATACTACATGGGGGCTGATTGTGAGGAACCATCATACTACATGGGGGCTGTTTGTGAGGAACCATCATACTACATGGGGGGCTGTTTGTGAGGAACCATCATACTACATGGGGGCTGTTTGTGTGGAACCATCATGCTACATTGGGGCTGTTTGTGAGGAACCATCATACTACATGGGGACTGATTGTGAGGAACCATCATACTACATGGGGGCTGTTTGTGAGGAACCATCATACTACATGGGGGCTGTTTGTGAGGAATCATCATACTACATGGGGGCTGTTTGTGTGGAGCCATCATACTACATGGGGGCTGTTTGTGTGGAACCATCATGCTACATGGGGGCTGTTTGTGAGGAACCATCATACTACATGGGGGCTGATTGTGAGGAACCATCATACTACATGGGGGCTGTTTGTGAGGAACCATCTTACTACATGGGGGGCTGTTTGTGAGGAACCATCACACTACATGGGGGCTGTTTGTGTGGAACCATCATACTACATGGGGGCTGTTTGTGTGGAACCATCATGCTACATGGGGGCTGTTTGTGAGGAACCATCATACTACATGGGGGCTGATTGTGAGGAACCATCATACTACATGGGGGGCTGATTGTGAGGAACCATCATACTACATGGGGGCTGTTTGTGAGGAACCATCATACTACATGGGGGCTGTTTGTGTGGAGCCATCATACTACATGGGGGCTGTTTGTGTGGAGCCATCATACTACATGGGGGCTGTTTATGAGGAATCATCATACTACGTGGGGGCTCATTGTGAGGCACCATCATACTACATGGGGGCTGTTTGTGAGGAACCATCATACTACATGGGGGCTGTTTGTGTGGAGCCATCATACTACATGGGTCTGTTTGTGAGGAACCATCATACTACATAGGGGCTGTTTGTGAGGAACCATCATACTACATGGGGGCTGTTTGTGAGGAACCATCATACTACATGGGGGCTGTTTGTGAGGAACCATCATACTACATGGGGCTGTTTGTGTGGAACCATCATGCTACATGGGGGCTGTTTGTGTGGAACCATCATACTATAAGGGGGCTGTTTGTGAGGAACCATCATACTAAATGGGCGCTGTTTTTGTGGAGCCATCATACTACATGGAGGCTGTTTGTGAGGAACCATCATACTACATGGGGGCTGTTTGTGAGGAATCATCATACTACATGGGGACTGATTGTGTGGAATCATCATACTACATAGGGACTGATTGTGTAGAATCATCATACTACATGGGGGCTGTTTGTGAGGAATCATCATACTACATGGGGACTGATTGTGTGGAACCATCATAGTACATGGGGGCTGTTTGTGAGGAACCATCATACTACATGGGGGCTGTTTGTGAGGAACCATCATACTACACGGGGGCTGTTTGTGTGGAGCCATCATACTACATGGGGGCTGTTTGTGAGGAACCATCATACTACATGGGGGCTGTTTGTGAGGAATCATCATACTACATAGGGGCTGTTTGTGAGGAATCATCATACTACATGGGGGCTGATTGTGTGGAACCATCATACTACATGGGGGCTGTATGTGTGGAGCCATCATACTACATGGGGACTGATTGTGTGGAACCATCATACTACATGGGGGCTGTTTGTGAGGAACCATCATACTACATGGGGGCTGTTTTTGAGGAACCATCCTGCTATATGGGGGCTCGTTGTGGGGGATCATCCTGCTATATGGGGGCTGATTGTGAGGAACCATCATACTACATGGGGGCTGTTTGTGAGGAACCATCTTACTACATGGGGGGCTGTTTGTGAGGAACCATCATACTACATGGGGGCTGTTTGTGTGGAACCATCATACTACATGGGGGGCTGTTTGTGTAGAACCATCATACTACATGGGGGCTGTTTGTGAGGAATCATCATACTACATGGGGGCTGTTTGTGAGGAATCATCATACTACATGGGGGCTGATTGTGTGGAACCATCATACTAAATGGGGGCTGTTTGTGAGGAACCATCATACTACGTGGGGGCTGATTGTGAGGAACCATCATACTACGTGGGGGCTGTTTGTGAGGAACCATCATACTACGTGGGGGCTGTTTGTGAGGAACCATCATACTACAAGGGGGCTGATTGTGAGGAACCATCTTACTACATGGGGGCTGTTTGTGAGGAACCATCATACTACCTGGGGGCTGTTTGTGAGGAACCATCATACTACATGGGGGCTGTTTGTGAGGAACCATCATACTACATGGGGGCTGATTGTGAGGAACCATCATACTACATGGGGGCTGTTTGTGAGGAACCATCATACAACATGGGGGCTGTTTGTGAGGAACCATCATACTACATGGGGGCTGATTGTGAGGAACCATCATACTACATGGGGGCTGTTTGTGAGGAACCATCATACTACGTGGGGGCTGATTGTGAGGAACCATCATACTACATGGGGGCTGTTTGTGAGGAACCATCATACTACGTGGGGGCTGATTGTCAGGAACCATCATACTACGTGGGGGCTGTTTGTGAGGAACCATCATACTACCTGGGGGCTGTTTGTGAGGAACCATCATACTACCTGGGGGCTGTTTGTGAGGAACCATCATACTACCTGGGGGCTGTTTGTGAGGAACCATCATACTACCTGGGGGCTGTTTGTGAGGAACCATCATACTACCTGGGGGCTGTTTGTGAGGAACCATCATACTACATGGGGGCTGTTTGTGAGGAACCATCATACTACATGGGGGCTGTTTGTGAGGAACCATCATACTACATGGGGGCTGTTTGTGAGGAACCATCATACTACGTGGGGGCTGATTGTGAGGAACCATCATACTACGTGGGGGCTGTTTGTGAGGAACCATCATACTACATGGGGGCTGTTTGTGTGGAGCCATCATACTACATGGGGGCTGTTTGTGAGGAACCATCATACTACATGGGGGCTGTTTGTGAGTAATCATCATACTGCATGGGGGCTGATTGTGTGGAACCATCATACTACATGGGGGCTGTTTGTGAGGAACCATCATGCTATATGGGGGCTTGTTGTGGGGGATCATCCTGCTATATAGGGGCTGTTTGTGTGGAACTATCATACTACATGGGGGCTGTTTGTGTGGAACCATCATACTACATGGGGGCTGATTGTGTGGAACCATCATACTACATGGGGGCTGATTGTGTGGAACCATCATACTACATGGGGGCTGTTTGTGTGGAGCCATCATACTACATGGGGGCTGTTTGTGTGGAACCATCATGCTACATGGGGGCTGTTTGTGAGGAACCATCATGCTACATGGGGGCTGTTTGTGAGGAACCATCATACTACATGGGGGCTGTTTGTGAGGAATCATCATACTACATGGGGGCTGATTGTGTGGAACCATCATACTACATGGGGGCTGTTAATGAGGAATCATCATACTACATGGGGGCTGATTGTGTGGAATCATCATACTACATGGGGGCTGTATGAGTGGAGCCATCATACTACATGGGGGCTGTTTGTGAGGAACCATCATACTACATGGGGGCTGTTTGTGAGGAACCATCATACTACATGGGGGGCTGTTTGTGTGGAGCCATCATACTACATGGGGCTGTTTGTGTGGAGCCATCATACTACATGGGGGCTGTTTGTGTGGAACCATCATGCTACATGGGGGCTGATTGTGTGGAACCATCATGCTACATGGGGGCTCTTTGTGTGGAACCATCATGCTACATGGGGGCTGTTTGTGAGGAACCATCATACTACATGGGGGCTGTTTGTGAGGAATCATCATACTACATGGGGACTGTTAGTGAGGAATCATCATACTACATGGGGGCTGTTTGTGTGGAGCCATCATACTACATGGGGGCTGTTTGTGAGGAACCATCATACTATATGGGGGCTGTTAGTGAGGAACCATCATGCTATATGGGGGCTCGTTGTGGGGGATCATCCTGCTATTTTGGGGGCTGTTTGTGGGGGACTATCATACTATATGGGGGCTGTTTGTGGGGGACCATCATACTACATGGGGGCTGTTTGTGAGGAATCATCATACTACATGGGGGCTGTTTGTGAGGAATCATCATACTACATGGGGGCTGATTGTGTGGAACCATCATACTACATGGGGGCTGTTTGTGAGGAACCATCATGCTACATGGGGGCTGTTTGTGAGGAACCATCATACTACATGGGGGCTGTTTGTGAGGAATCATCATACTACATGGGGGCTGTTTGTGAGGAATCATCATACTACATGGGGGCTGTTTGTGTGGAACCATCATAGTACATGGGGGCTGTTTGTGTGGAACCATCATGCTACATGGGGGCTGTTTGTGAGGAACCATCATACTACATGGGGGCTGATTGTGAGGAACCATCATACTACATGGGGGCTGTTTGTGAGGAACCATCATACTACATGGGGGCTGTTTGTGAGGAATCATCATACTACATGGGGGCTGTTTGTGTGGAGCCATCATACTACATGGGGGCTGTTTGTGTGGAACCATCATGCTATATGGGGGCTGTTTGTGAGGAACCATCATACTACATGGGGGCTGTTTGTGTGGAACCATCATGCTATATGGGGGCTGTTTGTGAGGAACCATCATACTACATGGGGGCTGATTGTGAGGAACCATCATACTACATGGGGGCTGTTTGTGAGGAACCATCTTACTACATGGGGGGCTGTTTGTGAGGAACCATCATACTACATGGGGGCTGTTTGTGTGGAACCATCATACTACATGGGGGCTGTTTGTGTGGAACCATCATGCTACATGGGGGCTGTTTGTGAGGAACCATCATACTACATGGGGGCTGATTGTGAGGAACCATCATACTACATGGGGGCTGTTTGTGAGGAACCATCATACTACATGGGGGGCTGTTTGTGAGGAACCATCATACTACATGGGGGTTGATTGTGAGGAACCATCATACTACATGGGAGCTGTTTGTGTGGAGCCATCATACTACATGGAGGCTGTTTGTGAGGAACCATCATACTACATGGGGGCTGATTGTGAGGAACCATCATACTACATGGGGGCTGTTTGTGTGGAACCATCATGCTACATGGGGGCTGTTTGTGAGGAACCATCATACTACATGGGGGCTGATTGTGAGGAACCATCATACTACATGGGGGGCTGTTTGTGAGGAACCATCATACTACATGGGGGCTGATTGTGAGGAACCGTCATACTACATGGGGGCTGTTTGTGAGGAATCATCATGCTACATGGGGGCTGATTGTGAGGAACCATCATACTACATGGGGGCTGATTGTGAGGAACCATCATACTACATGGGGGCTGTTTGTGTGGAGCCATCATACTTCATGGGGGCTGTTTGTTTGGAGCCATCATACTACATGGGGGCTGTTTATGAGGAATCATCATACTACGTGGGGGCTGATTGTGAGGAACCATCATACTACATGGGGGCTGTTTGTGAGGAACCATCATACTACATGGGGGCTGTTTGTGAGGAACCATCATACTACATGGGGCTGTTTGTGAGGAACCATCATACTACATGGGGGCTGTTTGTGAGGAACCATCATACTACATGGGGCTGTTTGTGTGGAACCATAATGCTACATGGGGGCTGTTTGTGAGGAGCCATCATACTATAAGGGGGCTGTTTGTGAGGAACCATCATACTACATGGGCGCTGTTTTTGTGGAGCCATCATACTACATGGAGGCTGTTTGTGAGGAACCATCATACTACATGGGGACTGATTGTGTGGAATCATCATACTACATGGGCGCTGTTTTTGTGGAGCCATCATACTACATGGGGGCTGTTTGTGTGGAGCCATCATATTACATGGGGGCTGTTTGTGAGGAATCATCATACTACATGGGGACTGATTGTGTGGAATCATCATACTACATGGGGACTGATTGTGTGGAACCATCATAGTACATGGGGGCTGTTTGTGAGGAACCATCATACTACACGGGGGCTGTTTGTGAGGAACCATCATACTACACGGGGGCTGTTTGTGTGGAGCCATCATACTACATGGGGGCTGTTTGTGTAGAACCATCATACTACATGGGGGCTGTTTGTGAGGAATCATCATACTACATAGGGGCTGTTTGTGAGGAATCATCATACTACATGGGGGCTGATTGTGTGGAACCATCATACTACATGGGGGCTGTATGTGTGGAGCCATCATACTACATGGGGACTGATTGTGTGGAACCATCATACTACATGGGGGCTGTTTGTGAGGAACCATCATACTACATGGGTGCTGTTTGTGAGGAACCATCATGCTATATGGGGGCTCGTTGTGGGGGATCATCCTGCTATATGGGGGCTGATTGTGAGGAACCATCATACTACATGGGGGCTGTTTGTGTGGAACCATCATGCTACATGGGGGCTGTTTGTGAGGAACCATCATACTACATGGGGGCTGTTTGTGAGGAACCATCATGCTACATGGGGGCTGTTTGTGAGGAACCATCATACTACATGGGCGCTGTTTTTGTGGAGCCATCATACTACATGGAGGCTGTTTGTGAGGAACCATCATACTACATGGGGGCTGTTTGTGAGGAATCATCATACTACATGGGGACTGATTGTGTGGAATCATCATACTACATGGGGACTGATTGTGTGGAATCATCATACTACATGGGGGCTGTTTGTGAGGAATCATCATACTACATGGGGACTGATTGTGTAGAACCATCAAAGTACATGGGGGCTGTTTGTGAGGAACCATCATACTACATGGGGGCTGTTTGTGAGGAACCATCATGCTACACGGGGGCTGTTTGTGTGGAGCCATCATACTACATGGGGGCTGTTTGTGTAGAACCATCATACTACATGGGGGCTGTTTGTGAGGAATCATCATACTACATAGGGGCTGTTTGTGAGGAACCATCATGCTATATGGGGGCTCGTTGTGGGGGATCATCCTGCTATATGGGGGCTGTTTGTGGGGGACCATCATACTATATGGGGGCTGTTTGTGTGGAACCATCATACTACATGGGGGCTGATTGTGTAGAACCATCATACTACATGGGGCTGATTGTGTGGAACCATCACACTACATGGGGGCTGATTGTGCGGAGCCATCATACTACATGGGGGCTGTTTGTGTGGAACCATCATGCTACATGGGGGCTGTTTGTGAGGAACCATCATACTACATGGGGGCTGATTGTGAGGAACCATCATACTACATGGGGGCTGTTTGTGAGGAACCATCATACTACATGGGGGGCTGTTTGTGAGGAACCATCATACTACATGGGGGCTGATTGTGAGGAACCATCATACTACATGGGGGCTGTTTGTGAGGAATCATCATACTACATGGGGGCTGTTTATGAGGAATCATCATACTACATGGGGGCTGATTGTGTGGAACCATCATACTACATGGGGGCTGTATGAGTGGAGCCATCATACTACATGGGGACTGATTGTGTGGAACCATCATACTACATGGGGGCTGTTTGTGTGGAACCATCATACTACATGGGGGCTGTTTGTGAGGAACCATCATACTACATGGGTGGCTGTTTGTGTGGAGCCATCATACTACATGGGGCTGTTTGTGTGGAGCCATCATACTACATGGGGGCTGTTTGTGAGGAATCATCATACTACGTGGGTGCTGATTGTGAGGAACCATCATACTACATGGGGTCTGATTGTGAGGAGCCATCATACTACATGGGGGCTGTTTGTGAGGAACCATCATACTACATGGGGGCTGTTTGTGAGGAACCATCATACTACATGGGGCTGTTTGTGTGGAACCATCATGCTACATGGGGGCTGTTTGTGAGGAACCATCATACTACATGGGGGCTGTTTGTGAGGAATCATCATACTACAATGGGGCTGATTGTGTGGAACCATCATACTACATGGGGGCTGTTTGTGAGGAACCATCATACTACATGGGGGCTGTTTGTGTGGAGCCATCATACTACATGGGGCTGTTTGTGTGGAGTCATCATACTACATGGGGGCTGATTGTGTGGAGCCATCATACTACATGGGGGCTGATTGTGTGGAGTCATCATACTACATGGGGGCTGATTGCGTGGAACCATCATACTACATGGGGGCTGTTTGTGTGGAGCCATCATGCTACATGGGGGCTGTTTGTGTAGAACCATCATACTACATGGGGGCTGTTTGTGAGGAATCATCATACTACATGGGGGCTGATTGTGTGGAGCCATCATACTATATGGGGACTGATTGTGTGGAACCATCATACTACATGGGGGCTGTTTGTGAGGAACCATCATACTACATGGGGGCTGTTTGTGAGGAACCATCATGCTATATGGGGGCTCGTTGTGGGGGATCATCCTGCTATATGGGGGCTGTTTGTGGGGGACCATCATACTATATGGGGGCTGTTTGTGTGGAACCATCATACTACATGGGGGCTGATTGTGTAGAACCATCATACTACATGGGGGCTGATTGTGTGGAACCATCACACTACATGGGAGCTGATTGTGTGGAGCCATCATACTACATGGGGGCTGTTTGTGTGGAACCATCATGCTACATGGGGGCTGTTTGTGAGGAACCATCATACTACATGGGGGCTGATTGTGAGGAACCATCATACTACATGGGGGCTGTTTGTGAGGAACCATCATACTACATGGGGGGCTGTTTGTGAGGAACCATCATACTACATGGGGGCTGATTGTGAGGAACCATCATACTACATGGGGGCTGTTTGTGTGGAACCATCATACTACATGGGGGCTGTTTGTGAGGAACCATCATACTACATGGGGGCTGTTTGTGAGGAATCATCATACTACATAGGGGCTGTTTGTGAGGAATCATCATACTACATGGGGGCTGATTGTGTGGAGCCATCATACTATATGGGGACTGATTGTGTGGAACCATCATACTACATGGGGGCTGTTTGTGAGGAACCATCATACTACATGGGGGCTGTTTGTGAGGAACCATCATACTACATGGGGTCTGTTTGTGAGGAACCATCATGCTATATGGGGGCTCGTTGTGGGGGATCATCCTGCTATATGGGGGCTGTTTGTGGGGGACCATCATACTATATGGGGGCTGTTTGTGTGGAACCATCATACTACATGGGGGCTGATTGTGTAGAACCATCATACTACATGGGGGCTGTATGAGTGGAGCCATCATACTACATGGGGACTGATTGTGTGGAACTATCATACTACATGGGGGCTGTTTGTGTGGAACCATCATACTACATGGGGGCTGTTTGTGAGGAACCATCATACTACATGGGTGGCTGTTTGTGTGGAGCCATCATACTACATGGGGGCTGTTTGTGAGGAATCATCATACTACGTGGGGGCTGATTGTGAGGAACCATCATACTACATGGGGTCTGATTGTGAGGAGCCATCATACTACATGGGGGCTGTTTGTGAGGAACCATCATACTACATGGGGGCTGTTTGTGAGGAACCATCATACTACATGGGGCTGTTTGTGTGGAACCATCATGCTACATGGGGGCTGTTTGTGAGGAACCATCATACTACATGGGGGCTGTTTGTGAGGAATCATCATACTACATTGGGGCTGTTTATGAGGAATCATCATACTACATGGGGGCTGATTGTGTGGAACCATCATACTACATGGGGGCTGTTTGTGAGGAACCATCATACTACATGGGGACTGATTGTGTGGAACCATCATACTACATGGGGGCTGTTTGTGTGGAACCATCATACTACATGGGGGCTGTTTGTGAGGAACCATCATAGTACATGGGTGGCTGTTTGTGTGGAGCCATCATACTACATGGGGCTGTTTGTGTGGAGCCATCATACTACATGGGGGCTGATTGTGAGGAACCATCATACTACATGGGGTCTGATTGTGAGGAGCCATCATACTACATGGGGGCTGTTTGTGAGGAACCATCATACTACATGGGGGCTGTTTGTGAGGAACCATCATACTACATGGGGCTGTTTGTGTGGAACCATCATGCTACATGGGGGCTGTTTGTGAGGAACCATCATACTACATGGGGGCTGTTTGTGAGGAATCATCATACTACATTGGGGCTGTTTATGAGGAATCATCATACTACATGGGGGCTGATTGTGTGGAACCATCATACTACATGGGGGCTGTTTGTGAGGAACCATCATACTACATGGGGACTGATTGTGTGGAACCATCATACTACATGGGGGCTGTTTGTGAGGAACCATCATACTACATGGGTGCTGTTTGTGAGGAACCATCATGCTATATGGGGGCTCGTTGTGGGGGATCATCCTGCTATATGGGGGCTGATTGTGAGGAACCATCATACTACATGGGGGCTGTTTGTGTGGAACCATCATGCTACATGGGGGCTGTTTGTGAGGAACCATCATACTACATGGGGGCTGTTTGTGAGGAACCATCATGCTACATGGGGGCTGTTTGTGAGGAACCATCATACTACATGGGCGCTGTTTTTGTGGAGCCATCATACTACATGGAGGCTGTTTGTGAGGAACCATCATACTACATGGGGGCTGTTTGTGAGGAATCATCATACTACATGGGGACTGATTGTGTGGAATCATCATACTACATGGGGACTGATTGTGTGGAATCATCATACTACATGGGGGCTGTTTGTGAGGAATCATCATACTACATGGGGACTGATTGTGTAGAACCATCAAAGTACATGGGGGCTGTTTGTGAGGAACCATCATACTACATGGGGGCTGTTTGTGAGGAACCATCATGCTACACGGGGGCTGTTTGTGTGGAGCCATCATACTACATGGGGGCTGATTGTGAGGAACCATCATACTACATGGGGTCTGATTGTGAGGAGCCATCATACTACATGGGGGCTGTTTGTGAGGAACCATCATACTACATGGGGGCTGTTTGTGAGGAACCATCATACTACATGGGGCTGTTTGTGTGGAACCATCATGCTACATGGGGGCTGTTTGTGAGGAACCATCATACTACATGGGGGCTGTTTGTGAGGAATCATCATACTACATTGGGGCTGTTTATGAGGAATCATCATACTACATGGGGGCTGATTGTGTGGAACCATCATACTACATGGGGGCTGTTTGTGAGGAACCATCATACTACATGGGGGCTGTTTGTGAGGAACCATCATACTACATGGGGGGCTGTTTGTGTGGAGCCATCATACTACATGGGGCTGTTTGTGTGGAGCCATCATACTACATGGGGGCTGATTGTGTGGAGTCATCATACTACATGGGGGCTGATTGTGTGGAACCATCATACTACATGGGGGCTGATTGTGTGGAGCCATCATTCTACATGGGTGCTGCTTGTGTGGAGCCATCATACTACATGGGGGCTGTTTGTGAGGAACCATCATACTACATGTGGGGCTGTTTGTGAGGAACCATCATACTACATGGGGGCTGTTTGTGAGGAACCATCATACTACATGGGGGCTGTTTGTGAGGAACCATCACACTACATGGGGGCTGTTTGTGAGGAACCATCATACTACATGTGGCTGTTTGTGTGGAACCATCATGCTACATGGGGCGGTTTGTGAGGAACCATCATACTACATGGGGGCTGTTTGTGTGGAGCCATCATACTACATGGGGGCTGATTGTGTGGAGCCATCATACTACATGGGGGCTGATTGTGTGGAGCCATCATACAGTGGTGGCCAAAAGTATTGGCACCCCTGCAATTCTGTCAGATAATACTCAGTTTCTTCCTGAAAATGATTGCAATCACAAATTATTTGGTATTATTATCTTCATTTAATTTGCTTGCAAGGAAAAAACACAAAAGAGAATGAAGCAATAATCAAATCATTAATCATTTCACACAAACCTCCAAAAATGGGGCAGACAAAAGTATTGGCACCCTCAGCCTAATACTTGGTTGCACAACCTTTAGCCAAAATAACTGCGAACAACCACTTCCGGTAACCATCAATGAGTTTCTTACAATGCTCTGCTGGAATTGTAGACCATTCTTCTTTGGCAAACTTCTCCAGGTCCCTGATATTTGAAGGGTGCCTTCTTCAAACTGCCATTTTGAGATCTCTCCACAGGTGTTCAATGGGATTCAGGTCTGGACTCATTGCTGGCCACCTTAGAAGTCTCCAGTGCTTTCTCTCAAACCATTTTATAGTGCTTTTGGAAGTGTGTTTTGGGTCATTGTCCTGCTGGAAGACCCATGACCTCTGAGGGAGACCCAGCTATCTCACACTGGGCCCTACATTATGCTGCAAAATTTGTTGGTAGTCTTCAGACTTTATAATGCCATGCACACGGTCAAGCAGTCCAGTGCCAGAGGCAGCAAAGCCATCCCAAAACATCAGGGAACCTCCGCCATGTTTGACTGTAGGGACCGTGTTCTTTTCTGTGAATGCCTCTTTTTTTTACCTGTACACTCTATGTTGATGTTTTTTCCCAAAATGCTCTACTTTTGTCTCATCTGAGCAGAGAACATTCTTCCAAAACGTTTTAGGCTTTCTCAGGTAAGTTTTGGCAAACTCCAGCCTGGCTTTTTATGTCTCGGGGTAAGAAGTGGGGTCTTCCTGGGTATCCTACCATACAGTCCCTTTTCATTCAGACGCCGACGGATAGTACGGGTTGACACTGTTGTACCCTCGGACTGCTGGGCAGCTTGAACTTGTTTGGATGTTAGTCGAGGTTCTTTATCCACCATCCGCACAATCTTGCGTTGAAATCTCTCGTCAATTTTCTTTTCCGTCCACATCTAGGGAGGTTAGCCACAGTGCCATGGGCTTTACACTTCTTGATGACACTGCGCACGGAAGACACAGGAACATTCAGGTCTTTGGAGATGGACTTGTAGCCTTGAGATTGCTCATGCTTCCTCACAATTTGGTTTCTCAAGTCCTCAGACAGTTCTTTGGTCTTCTTTCTTTTCTCCATGCTGAATGTGGTACACACAAGGACACAGGACAGAGGTTGAGTCAACTTTAATCCATGTTAACTGGCTGCAAGTGTGATTTAGTTATTGCCAACACCTGTTAGGTGCCACAGGTAAGTTACAGGTGCTGTTAATTACATGAATTAGAGAAGCATCACATGATTTTTCAAACAGTGCCAATACTTTTGTCCACCCCCTTTTTTAGGTTTGGTGTGGAATTGTATCCAATTTGGCTTTAGGACAATTCTTTTTGTGTTTTTTTCATTGAAGATAAATTAAATGAAGATAATTATACCAAAGAATTTGTGATTGCAATCATTTTCAGGGAGAAATTGAGTATTATCTGACAGAATTGCAGGGGTGCCAATACTTTTGGCCACCACTGTACTACATGGGGGCTGATTGGGTGGAGCCATCATACTACATGGGGACTGATTGTGTGGAACCATCATACTACATGGGGACTGATTGTGTGGAACCATCATACTACATGGGGGCTGATTGTGTGGAGCCATCATACTACATGGGGGCTGATTGTGTGGAACCATCATACTACATGGGGGCTGTTTGTGAGGAACCATCATGTTATATGGGGGCTCATTGCTGGGGATCATCCTGCTATATGGGGGCTGTTTGTGGGGGACAAGAATACTATATGGGGCTGTTTGTGGGGGATCATCCTGCTATATGGGGGCTGTTTGTGGGGGACAATAATACTATATGGGGCTGTTTGTGGTGGACCATCATACTATATGAGGGCTGTTTGTGGGGGACCATCCTGCTATATAGAGGACTGTTTGTGGTGAACCATCATTCTATATAGAGGACTGTTTGTGGGGGACCATCCTGCTATATGGGGGCTGTTTGTGGGGGACCATCATTCTATATGAGGGCTGTTTGTGGGGGACCATCATACTATATGGAGGCTGTTTGTGGGGGACCATCATACTATATGGAGGCTGTTTGTGGCGGACCATCACACTATATGTGGGCTGTTTGTGGGGGACCATCATTGTATATGGGGGCTGCTTGGGGCAACCATCATACTATATAGGGGTCTGTGGGGGATCTTCATCTTGTGTGGGGGCCGTGGTGGACATTATATTGTGTGGAGGTCTATGGGGCACATTATACTATGTGGTGGGCTGTGGTGACCTTCATACTGTATGGGGTGATTAAGGGGGACATCAAATGTAATGGGGTGGTTATGAGGGGCATCATGCTTTATATAGTGGTCAGTTGTGCACCTCATACTGTATATTAGGGGCTGTGCTGAATACCATAATGTATGGGGGGCTGTGGTGACCATCTTAATATCTGGGTGCTGTGCTGCATCATACTTTGTATAGGGTTTGTGGGGTCATCATACCATGTGGGGCATAATACTTTAAGAGGGTCACAAAAGGGGTATCATAGTGGGTGAGACCACTTAGGGGCTTTAGTAGAGGGAAAATAAATGTAAGTGCTGCATACATATCCTTCATTTCTTAGAAAATTGGGAGATATGCCCTTCTTTGACGTGATAGGACTTTTTCTATGGGACCTGTTATTTCTATGTACTCCCCTGGGAGGCCCAATGGGGGGTCGTTGTCATTATGGGGAAGCAAGAAGGCATTATTATTATTATAAGAAAGCACAGGGGCTGTTTGTATTATTATAACTAGGTGCATGGTCACTATTATAAGGGGTCACAGGGGAATTATTATATGGCAGCACAAGTGGTGGTTTATGTAGAGGTGGTAGAATGAGAGGAGGGTCTTGGAAAAGCAGTAAAGTAAAGATGCCTCTGTTATATTTTACAAGGACGAATTATGGTGGGAAGAAGAGGTCATGGCGGTCTGGGCCGAATTAAAAAGAAGAGGGAAAACGAATGACAACAACCAGCGAGAACGGCACTGGTGAGAATTTGCACAGTACACACATATATATGGTCTGTAGAGCAGTGGTGTAGACCTGATATTACCATTATATGGTCACTGTATGCTCGTGATATCAGCCCTAGTGCAGTGGTTTTAGTTAAAGGGGTTGTCCAGGTTTAATGTTAAAGTCTGCACTGACTCTGTATGACTGCAGATTTCCGGATCCTCATAGTGTGTGCATCGCGTGCTGTGAGGATTCTCCGGTGTCGGGAGCGGCCGGTCATGTGACCACAAGTATGATTTGAATTCATGTGATCACGTGCTGACTAGACGTGCACGGCCTCTCTCCATACAAGTGAATTTAGCAAAGCAGAGTACGTTTAGTTGGAATGTGGCCGGAGGTGTGGAAATCCCATACTTGTGGTCACCAGACGGCCTCTCCCAACGCTGGCACCGGAGAATCCTGACAGTGCGTGCTGTGAGGATTCAGAAGTCTGAAGTCACATAGACTTTAACAATCAGTATGGTGGTATTATCAGTACTGTATATACGGGTAATATTTGGTTATGGTTTGTTGGTATTTGTCTGTTATATTGCAATATTGTTATTATTATTCAATTTTATATAGCGGTATTACTAGCCATATTGAAAATCTTGATTTCCTTCAGGGAGGGTAATATAAGTAATAGATATCTGGGGCTCGGGGGCTGGGACAGCATGGGCCTGGGTGCTTTTATATGCCAGGGCTGAATTTCAGTCCCAGTTCGTCCCTTCACATGAACACTTTGCATGTTTTTTCATTCTTCCTAGTGTTCTTTATGGTAAGAGGATTGTACTGCTACAGATACATCTAGCAGCGACTTATCTCCCCTTAGAACTAAAGGATGGGGCATGTAAATTCAAACTGCCCGATCATTCTCTCCTCTGACATCATCAGTCGGGAAAAGTTAGGAGGCCCCTATATACATCACATAGGCTGCTGGTCACTTTTATCTAATGTGTATAGCGGCCAAGACCAAGACATGGGATAAGGCCCCCAAGAAATGTTGTATTCAGCCCCCCCACCAATATCTTATAAGATCACTTAGAGGGGGTCATTGTAATTACAGAAGTATATTTGGCAGTTGCTGTGGATATAGCCCACCAATAAATATATTGGGCTCAGCAAAGGTCAAACCTGCGCTGTAAACATTGGGTAAGTGAAAACAGATAGTTAAATTGTTAACCATATATCATAAATGTCCAAGCGGGACAGTGTCAGTGAGAGCGTCCTGCAGAGTACTCTCAATATTTAGGTCTTATCGTGCACGTTTGTATAAATCAGCGGTAAACCCCAGACCCTTCCTCGGACTCTGTTCATTTTCACAGAATGAATACAGAAGATCCTGCATGTGTTTAGCTACCGGGCAGTATTTATGGCTTGTTTAGTTTACACTCCTGAGCTCCCAGCTGCCAGATGATGCATTTGTTTTCATAGAGAAACCAGGGATACTAGAGAGATATTCAGCGAAAATAAAGGGTTAAAAGAGTGTGATCACTAATATACATATAGAAGTATTCTACATAACACTTTGAGTCACTTTGTACATATACTGTTTTATTTATCCTGTACTGACCCTAATCTACAACAGTATTATACTCCAGAGCGGCACTCACTATTCTGCTGGTGCAGTCGCTGTGTACATACATTACATTACTGATCCTGAGTTACATCCTGTATTATACTCCAGAGCTGCACTCACTATTCTGCTGGTGCAGTCATTGTGTACATACATTACATTACTGATCCTGAGTTACATCCTGTATTATACTCCAGAGCTGCACTCACTATTCTGCTGGTGCAGTCACTGTGTACATACATTACATTACTGATCCTGAGTTACATCCTGTATTATACTCCAGAGCTGCACTCACTATTCTGCTGGTGAACTCACTGTGTACATACATTACATTACTGATCCTGTACTGATCCTGAGTTACATCTTGTATTATACTCCAGAGCTGCACTCACTATTCTGCTGGTGCAGTCACTGTGTACATACATTACATTACTGATCCTGAGTTACATCCTGTATTATACTCCAGAGCTGCACTCACTATTCTGCTGGTGCAGTCACTGTGTACATATATTACATTACTGATGCTGTACTGATCCTGAGTTACATCTTGTATTATACTCCAGAGCTGCACTCACTATTCTGCTGGTGTAGTCACTGTGTACATACATTACATTACTGATCCTGTACTGATCCTGATTTACACCCTGTATTATCCTCCAGAGCTGCACTCACTATTCTGCTGGTGCAGTCACTGTGTACATACATTACATTACTGATCCTGAGTTACCTCCTCCATTACACCCCAGAGCTGCACTCTCTATTCTGCTGGTGAACTCACTGTGTACATACATTACATTACTGATCCTGAGTTACATCCTGTATTATACTCCAGAGCTGCACTCACTATTCTGCTGGTGCCGTCACTGTGTACATACATTACATTACTGATCCTGTACTGATCCTGAGTTACATCCTGTATTATACTCCAGAGCAGCACTCACTATTCTGCTGGTGCAGTCACTGTGTACATACATTACTGATCCTGAGTTACATCCTGTATTATACTGCAGAGCTGCACTCACTATTCTGCTGGTGCAGTCACTGTGTACATACATTACATTTCTGATCCTGTACTGATCCTGAGTTACATTCGGTATTATACTCCAGAGCTGCACTCACTATTCTGCTGGTGCAGTCACTGTTTACATACATTACATTACTGATCCTGAGTTACATCCTGTATTATACTGCAGAGCTGCACTCACTATTCTGCTGGTGCAGTCACTGTGTACATACATTACATTACTGATCCTGAGTTACATCCTGTATTATACTCCAGAGCTGCACTCACTATTCTGCTGGTGCAGTCACTGTGTACATACATTACATTACTGATCCTGAGTTACATCCTGTATTATACTCCAGAGCTGCACTCACTATTCTGCTGGTGCAGTCACTGTGTACATACATTACATTACTGATCCTGAGTTACATCCTGTATTATACTCCAGAGCTGCACTCACTATTCTGCTGGTGAACTCACTGTGTACATACAATACATTACTGATCCTGTACTGATCCTGAGTTACATCTTGTATTATACTCCAGAGCTGCACTCACTATTCTGCTGGTGCAGTCACTGTGTACATACATTACATTACTGATCCTGAGTTACATCTTGTATTATACTCCAGAGCTGCACTCACTATTCTGCTGGTGCAGTCACTGTGTACATACATTACATTACTGATCCTGAGTTACCTCCTGCATTACACCCCAGAGCTGCACTCACTATTCTGCTGGTGAACTCACTGTGTACATACATTACATTACTGATCCCGAGTTACATCCTGTATTATACTCCAGAGCTGCACTCACTATTCTGCTGGTGCAGTCACTGTGTACATACATTACATTACTGATCCTGTACTGATCCTGGGTTACATCCTGTATTATACTCCAGAGCTGAACTCTACTTCACAGCTTTCTGAGTGAGGGGTCTTGCCAGGTATTAGGTTGGGTCTGGCATCTGTATTTATTTTTGGTACCTAGGCAGAGTCTGTATTTAGAAAGTCTTGGGTCTCTGTTTGTTTAAGGGGTCTGATGCGGGGTATGTAGTCATTTTGGGGTGTGATGAAGGGGGGCATACGCAGTAGCTGTGATCGCTGCAGGCTTATCAGATGTGCCTTGTATTCACGCTGCAGTGGACGCTTTGTTCCCGGATTTGAGGTCGGCTGGTTGTACAGGTGACCATCAGACCAGTGCGAGTGTCAGAGCGAAAAGAGGAAGTGTTCTGACATGTCATATCGAACCGATTTTATTTTTAACCCAGCAGCTGCTACTTCAGAGAACAGCCACAAGGTAGCCATCTGTGCATGGATTTAATAAATCTACCGGACCACAAGATCCCATGTGAGAGGAGACGCAGCTTCACAATGATGTCAGTGCTGTCACCTAGGCAGCCCATGAATGGCTATTGTGGAACTAAAACTCCCAGCATCTCAACGGTCTTTGAAAGGCAGCCACACAAAGTCATAACCAGAAGCTCCTGAGCCACATTGCAAGATATGTAACAGGACCCCGACAAGTGTGTGCCCTTTACAGTCGGATATCTTTATACATGGCCTTGGGTCCTCCTAGGTACCACAGCTAAGGCATTCCTGCTTCCTCTGCACCCCCTAAAACTGCATCCCGGAGACACTGATTCTGGGCTCCTTCCTTATTGACCTGACCCTATCACGAATGCCCCCGGACAGATTCGGAACATCCACTTTTGGCCAAGGTTTCCATAAAGTCTGTCCCCATCCACCCAAGAGTGACAAATTATCCTATTCCAGTTGGCAACTACGATAAACTAACAGTCCAAATAGTCACTGGCATGAAGAGCATTGCACTCTGGTGTCAAGAGAGCAGCAGAATTTGGAATGCAGCTCTGGAAGTGATTGGAGTATTTACCTTGATATTGCTCAAAATGTTTACAAAATCAATTAAAGGGTTATTCCCAACATTGAAAGTATGTTTCTGATGGGTGGTTGTCTGACCACATACACACCACCGCGCCATTCCACTGTTTATGGAACTGATGGATAAGTTGAAGCGTTGGCCACAGCTATCTCCGGCATGTGTGATCACTGCTCCATTACGATGAGGTATGTCGGAGCCCTGTGGGGCGGTCAAATTCCCATGGAACAGAAAGTTATCACCCTTTCAGAAACGCTAACGTTACACCGTATTTATGTAGATTTAAAGTAAACTAGTCGCTTGCCATAAATGTTTTTTTTTTTTAACCTGGTGTAAATGCCGCTGTTCTCCTGAACTTGGTGATGCTTTTCTTTTTTTCCTGCGCCTCTCCATTCCTGAGATATGACTTATTCTTTCCTTTATGTAAATCTAGTCTTGTTAGCCAAGTGGGAGTGGTCATCAACTCATCTCTATGGGCGTCTTAATGACAACCATGCCCATTTGGCTACAGAGAAAAGGGGGCCATATCTCAGGAACGGAGAGGCGCAGGAACAAAAGGAAAACATCTCCAGATTCAGGAGAACAGCGACATTTACACAGGGTAAAAAAAATCTTATTTATGGCAAGTGACAGATCCTCTTTTAAAAGGCTGTTTAGAAGTAGAGTTTCCTTTTAAATCCTGTGTAGTTCTAGGTGTCAGGATCTGATAAATAAAACACTTCAACCAGGCATTTTGGGAGGAATAATTAATGGATCACGGAGTTCTCTTTCCAGATCCTGACATCTAGAACTATACAAGATTTAAAAGGAAACTCTACTTCTAACTAACCTTTTAAAAGAGGATCTGTCACTTGCCAGAAGTATAATTTTTTTTTAACCCAGTGTAAATGCCGATGATCTACGGAATCCGGTGTTGTTTTTATTTTGCTCCTGCGCCTCTCCGTTCCTTTTTCTCTGTAGATAAATCTAGTCTTTTTAGCCAACTGGGAAAAGTAGTCATATAGACACCCATAAAGAAGAGTTGATGATCACGCCCACTTGGGTAACAAGACTAGATTTACATACAGGGAAGAAGGAGTCATATCTCAGAAACGCAGAGGCGCAGGAGCAAAAGAAAAACATCTCTGGATTCAGGAGGACAGCGGCGTTTACACCAAGTTTAAACAAAAAAAAAATCATATTTATGGCAAGTGACAGATCCTCTTTTAAAAGTATCATTAGAAGTACAATTTCTCTGGTTCTAGGTATCAGGATCTGGAATGACAACTTCATCTTCCCCATACTCTGGTTAAGTGTTTTATTCTTTTTGGTGCTGCAAAATTTACCCCGAAAATGCATATAGTTGGCCTCTGGGAACAGCTGGGAGGGTCGCGCCTCTGGATAATGTCCGGAGCGGAGGGGGGCAGAGGTCTGAGATATGAATATAAATGTGTTCAGTGTTTGATCCTGGGGTCCAGCAGAGGTCCCCTGTTAGCACACACAGTCCATAAATAGTCCATTATAAGGCCATATAGTGGAGGATACCTGTTTTGATCTTCCATCCCTTCCTCTGGCTGGAGAGTAAATCTTGAGATTTTTCACATTCCACAGATTGTAACATCTGGGCCTTGTTGTTCTATTAGATTTGATAAATGAGCGTCACCCTCACCTTCCCCACCTCGCCCGCCTCTTTCTAGAAGGTTTATTTTCATGTGCAATTTTCTGTTTTCTTTCTTTCCACCTTAAACAACTCTGTTTGAGATTTTTTAGAAAAATGCAAATTTCCAAATTAAGGAAGGGGCCGCTGTGTGTGACAGGTTTCCTGTGTGCGACTGCCTGAGTTTAGAATGTCACCCTTAATTATCAGGGCCAAGTTGTTTCACTGCACCGTGGAAGGAACAAAAATACATATGTTCATAGTCAGGACCCGGCGTTAACTCTCCTGCTACCCGAGAGGGACCTAAAGTGAGGACTTCGCAGTCACAGGCAGGGGACCAGGACTGATCTGGACATTTCGTCAGTGCCGGCAGCAATCTAAGCTATGCATATCATGTCTGTAGTGGACCATAACGGGCCCACGACACCTAACACCCAGCGGTCCGGGGTGCAGTCTGCTCTCTGGCTCAGGGCTTGGGGTGGATAAGACTGAATTTGCCAGTGTAGTTTATTTTTTGACATTATTTATTACAATATTTTCCTGCCAATATCTAAAAATAAATAAATAAAAGAACTTTGTAAATATTTTGCTTTATTTATCCATATTGGTCAACAGTCTCTAATTTTCAGATACACTCCCAGCAAATATGGATATAGTGGGCTTAATGGGGTGTTTCCAAGCAGGACTTAAAGGGAATCTGTCACCAGGCATGACGTAGGGGCAAAGACCCTCATTCCAGGGATATATCACTTACTGGGCTGCCTGCTGCAGTTTTGATAAAATCACGGTTTTCTCTGCTGCAAATCTAGCAGTTCTCTCAATGCTGAGCCACTGATTTGCTGCTTTCTGTATACACTGTGCATAGGCAGAAAGCTAGTGGGGGTGGTGTTGGACTATATGGCAGCAGGCTTACTAGTCCTCTAATCATAATTTCCTGCTGATAAAACAGTGATTTTATAAAAACTACAGAAAGCAGCCCAGTAAGTGATAAATCCCTGGAATGAGGGTCTCTGCCCCTACGTCATGCTGGGGCAGCAAAAACCTGGTGACAGAGTCCCTTTAAGCCCTGCTTGGAAACATCACTGGAATCAGGGTCTCTGCCCCTAGCTTATGCTGTTCTCAGAGTAGAAGAATTAGATGGATAGAAAGGCAAAATGAGCCATTGTAAGTACACAGTGCCATATAATATGATGACTGCAATATATCAAGAGGATAAAAACTTTGATGAGAAGAGTGCTTCTTTAAATGAGACTGACCTGCAATACCACACACTCAATGGACAAAGGTGGCGCTGTTTCTGAAAAAAATACATAAAAAACGTACTTAAAAAATACAGTATTGAAGATTTGATGGCTTTACTCATCTGCAGAATGATTTTTCCTCATCTAGAAAATGTCTGGTCCAGCTGCACTAAAATCAATGGAGGTTACTAAAATTCTCAAGTATACATACACTAGAGCAAGGCGATATTTCATGTTCCCTGAAGCACATTCCTTAGTAATATATATATACAGTACAGACCAAAAGTTTGGACACACCTTCTCATTTAAAGATTTTTCTATATTTTCATGACTATGAAAATTGTACATTCACACTGAAGGCATCAAAACTATGAATTAACACATGTGGAATTATATACTTAACAAAAAAGTGTGAAACAACTGAAAATATGTCTTATATTCTAGGTTCTTCAAAGTAGCCACCTTTTGCTTTGATGACTGCTTTGCACACTCTTGGCATTCTCTTGATAAGCTTCAAGAGGTAGTCACCAGAAATGGTCTTCCAACAATCTTGAAGGAGTTCCCAGAGATGCTTAGCACTTGTTGGCCCTTTTGCCTTCACTCTGCGGTCCAGCTCACCCCAAACCATCTCGATTGGGTTCAGGTCTGGTGACTGTGGAGGCCAGGTCATATGGCGTAGCACCCCATCACTCTCACTCTTGGTCAAATAGCCCTTACACATCGTGGAGGTGTGTTTGGGGTCATTGTCCTGTTGAAAAATAAATGATGGTCCAACTAAACGCAAACCGGATGTAATAGCATGCCGCAGCAAGATGCTGTGGTAGACATGCTGGTTCAGTATGCCTTCAATTTTGAATAAATCCCCAACAGTGTCACCAGCAAAGCACCCCCACACCATCACACCTCCTCCTCCATGCTTCACGGTGGGAACCAGGCATGTAGAGTCCATCCGTTCACCTTTTCTGCGTCGCACAAAGACACGGTGGTTGGAACCAAAGATCTCAAATTTGGATTCATCAGACCAAAGCACAGATTTCCACTGGTCTAATATCCATTCCTTGTGTTCTTTTGCCCAAACAAGTCTCATCTGCTTGTTGCCTGTCCTTAGCAGTGGTTTCCTAGCAGCTATTTTACCATGAAGGCCTGCTGCACAAAGTCTCCTCTTAACAGTTGTTGAAGAGATGTGTCTGCTGCTAGAACTCTGTGTGGCATTGATCTGGTCTCTAATCTGAGCTGCTGTTAACCTGCGATTTCTGAGGCTGGTAACTCGGATAAACTTATCCTCAGAAGCAGAGGTGACTCTTGGTCTTCCTTTCCTGGGGTGATCCTCATGTGAGCCAGTTTCCTTGTAGCGCTTTGTTACGTATGCGGATGGTGGAACCTCTGTGCTCCGGTGCAAGGAGGGACCCGGAGGGGCGTAAGTAGGTATCACTTCGGACCGACCAAGGTCGCACGGCGGCTTAATCGACTCCGTGACCAGGGAGGGACCGAGCAGAGGGACCAGGTGCTACTCTGGGGACTACCTTGTAAGAGAACAGGTGACTCCCACGAGTCAGATGGCAAGGACTGACCGGTACAGCAGATAAGCACAGCAAGCAGGCTGACGGGTGGTCCGGACAGACGGACTGGCAGACACGGCAGAACAAGCAGGAACCTCCAGGTAGGCTGACAGGTAGGCACGGCAGGTAATAGGCAGGAGCCTCTAGGCAGGCTGTCAGGCAGGCACGGCAAGTGACGGGCAGGAGCCTTTAGGTAGGCTGTCAGGCAGGCACGGCTGGTGATGGGCAGGAGCCTCTAGGTAGGCTGTCAGGTGGTCACGGCAAGTGACGGGCAGGAGCCTCTAGGTAGGCTGTCAGGTATACACGACAGGTGCAGGCAGGAGCCTCCAGGTAACAGGCAAGTTCTCCAGGTAGGTAGGCTAGCCTAGCCCATAGACAGACTGGCGGGTTTGACCGTAGGCAGACCGTCGGGCCGGAGAGTGTCCTTGGCAGGCGGAGACAGGTAGCAGGTGAAGGCTCCGGATAAGCGGACTGGCCAAGCCCATAGACAGGCTAGCGGACTAGTCTGTAAGCAGGTAATCAGGCTGGCAGACTGGACTGATAGTCAGACAGACTGGACTGGTAGTCAGACAGGCAGCAGGACCTGTGGGCTGAAGCAGAGTTTAGCATACAGAGCAACAACCTTGCACGGGCACCTCCATATTGGAGGAGGTGCCTCTTATAGGGGAAGTCCTCCGGCCATTGGCCGGGGACTTTTTAGGATGGCGCGCACGGCCCCTTTAAGAGGGAGCGCGCGCCCTAAGCACAGAGCCGGGGAGGCTGCGTGCACCAGCAGCAGCTGCAGGGAGGCCAAAAGATGTCGGAGCAGGACCGCGGCGGTAAGGGGGGCGGCGTCTCTGCCGGGCAGGAGGCAGAGACGCCGATGCTACACGCTTGATGGTTTTTGCAACTGCACTTGGGGACACTTTCAAAGTTTGCCCAATTTTTCGGACTGACTGACTTTCATTTCTTAAAGTAATGATGGCCACTCGTTTTTCTTTACTTAGCTGCTTTTTTCTTGCCATAATACTAATTCTAACAGTCTATTCAGTAGGACTATCAGCTGTGTATCCACCTGACTTCTGCACAACACAACTGATGGTCCCAACCCCATTTATAAGGCAAGAAATCCCACTTGTTAAACCTGACAGGGCACACCTGTGAAGTGAAAACCATTTCCGGTGACTACCTCTTGAAGCTCATCAAGAGAATGCCAAGAGTGTGCAAAGCAGTCATCAAAGCAAAAGGTGGCTACTTTGAAGAACCTAGAATATAAGACATATTTTCAGTTGTTTCACACTTTTTTGTTAAGTATATAATTCCACATGTGTTAATTCATAGTTTTGATGCCTTCAGTGTGAATGTACAATTTTCATAGTCATGAAAATACAGAAAAATCTTTAAATGAGAAAGTGTGTCCAAACTTTTGGTCTGCACTGTGTATATATATATATACACTGCTCAAAAAAATAAAGGGAACACTGAAATAACACATCCTAGATCTGAATGAATGAAATATTCTCATTGAATACTTTGTTCTGTACAAAGTTGAATGTGCTGACAACAAAATCACACAACAAGCATCAATGGAAATCAAATTTATTAACCAATGGAGGCCTGGATTTGGAGTCACCCCCAAAATTAAAGTGGAAAAACGCACTACAGGCTGATCCAACTTTGATGTAATGTCCTTAAAGCAAGTCAGAATGAGGCTCAGTATTGTGTGTGGCCTCCACGTGCCTGTATGACCTCCCTACAATGCCTGGGCATGCTCCTGATGAGGCTCAGTATTGTGTGTGGCCTCCACGTGCCTGTATGACCTCCCTACAATGCCTGGGCATGCTCCTGATGAGGCTCAGTATTGTGTGTGGCCTCCACGTGCCTGAATGACCTCCCTACAACGCCTGGGCATGCTCCTGATGAGGTTCAGTAGTGTATGTGTCCTCCACGTGCCTGTATGACCTCCCTACAATGCCTGGGCATGCTCCTGATGAGGTTGCGGTTGGTCTCCTGTGGGATCTCCTCCAAGATGGCACATCAATGTGAGCTATGGCAAGAAGGTTTGCTGTGTCTGTCAGCGTAGTGTCCAGAGGCTGGAGGCGCTATCAGGAGACAGGCCAGTACACCAGGAGACGTGGAGGGGGCCGTAGGAGGACAACAACCCAGCAGCAGGACCGCTACCTTCGCCTTTGTGCAAGGAGGAACAGGAGGATCACAGCCAGAGCCCTGCAAAATGACCTCCAGCAGGCCACAAATGTGCATGTGTCTGCACAAACGGTTAGAAACCGACTCCATGAGGGTGGTATGAGGGCCCGACGTCCACAGATGGGGGTTGTGCTCACAGCACAGCCCAACACCGTGCTGGACGCTTGGCATTTGCCACAGAACACCGGGATTGGCAAAGTCACCACTGGCGCCCCGTGCTCTTCACAGATGAAAGCAGGTTCACACTGAGCACATGTGGAGACGCCGTGGAGAGCGATCTGCTGCCTGCAACATCCCTCAGCATGACCGGTTTGGCAGTGGTCAGTAATGGTGTGGTGTGGCATTTCTTTGGAGGGCCGCACAGCCCTCCATGTGCTCGCCAGAGGTAGCCTGACTCCCATTAGGTACCGAGATGAGATCCTCAGACCCCTTGTGAGACCATATGCTGGTGCGGTTGGCCCTGGGTTCCTCCTAATGCAGGACAATGCCAGACTTCATGTGGCTGGAGTGTGTCAGCAGTTCCTGCAAGATGAAGACATTGAACCTATGGACTGGCCCGCCCGTTCCCAAGACCTGAATCCCATTGAGCACATCTGGGACATCATGTCTCGCTCCATCCACCAACGTCACGTTGCACCACAGACTGTCCAGGAGTTGGCGGATGCTTTAGTCCAGGTCTGGGAGAAGATCCCATAGGAGACCATCCGCAACCTCATCAGGAGCATGCCCAGGCGTTGTAGGGAGGTCACACAGGCACGTGGAGGCCACACACAATACTGAGACTCATTTTGACTTGTTTTAAGGACATTACATCAAAGTTGGATCAGCCTGTAGTGTGTTTTTCCACTTTAATTTTGGGGGTGACTCCAAATCCAGGCCTCCATTGGTTAATAAATTTGATTTCCATTGATGATTTTTGTGTGATTTTGTTGTCAGCACATTCAAAGTGAGAATATTTCATTCATTCAGATCTAGGATGTGTTATTTGAGTGTTTCCTTTATTTTTTTGAGCAGTGTATATATATATATATATATATATATATATATATATATATATATATATATATATATATATGTATGTATATAAAGTGTATATATATATATTTTTTATTATTTATTTATTTTTTTCTTTTGTCTTTAACAACCAGGAGCTTGCAATCTAACTTAAAACAATGATTGCACAGTCTAGCTATTTTGCCCCTTAATATGATTATTTTAGATTTTTTTTTATACTTTTAATGTTTTCTTTCTTTTTTTTTTACTGCCACCACGGGCTGCCCAATAATAATATATTACGGGGAGCGACTCATCCCAGGCTCTGGTAACATTTTATTATTATGTCTCAGTAATTGACCAAAGTCACTTTCTTTCTGCTGCGCTGGTTATTTATACTGCGGGCAGACATCAGTATTAAGTGTCTGGGTCTATGCCGGTCATACGCTGGCAGGTGGTGCCCCTCCAGGATGTCTGGCCATGAGCCGCTCAGGTCCCCATAGGCTTTTGCAAGTCTCCATGCAATGTGGACAGAGTGAAGCTGTGGCTAAGCGATGGCTACGGCCAGAAGAAGTAGGGGGGGGGGGGGGTTGGTAATTCTTTGAGTCATCAGTCATTCTCCTGCCAGAGGGAAGAGACTACCCTGTCACTCTCTCTTGTCTAATGGTGTCTTCCCACAGTCTGCTTCGTCCCCCCTCCTATGCCCATGTCTGGGACCGCTCCCCCCCTTTGGGTCATGGCAAACAATAGACTTAGATGCAAGGGCACGGAGGGACAATTTGCCCCAGACACGGTTCTCATGATAAATGGCCGACCAAGTGCTTGTGACAACATGCAGACTGCAGATAAGGCTTCCAGACGCAGCATGGGATCTGGGAAAGGGGAATTCGGACCAGCACCCCTGCAACGAAGACCCCTAAATCTATGATATATTCCCTGTCCTTCATTAGTTGCCACTTGAGAGATGCCAAGTGTGAGAAATCTGCCGGCAATCAGTCTAATAGGGAAATTCCATCATTGACCTTGACAATGAGACGACCTTGGGTTTTAGGAGCGTCTTTGTGACCCTTGATGATGGGCTCAGGTGTCCTATTCACCGTCTGGGGGACGGCGGAGCGACTGAATAAAATTGTATTCACATTGTCTAAAGGGTGAATGCAAAAATATTAAAATCTTTCCCAAAATTATTTGTAGCGCTCCAATATGGCCAAACAGTTTGACGACTACAAAAGTACAATAAGAAAAAAAAACAAAAAATGCATTAGTGATCCGGCTCTTCATGTGCTGCCATATGGTGCTCCATATTGTTTGCCGCCCTCAGGATCAGATATAACGAAAAGTATAGAAGCAACCAAATCATGTAAATAAGATGGGTAAAGGATCGTTTAGGATCAGAAAATTCCTAAAACTAAGAATCACAGTAACATATCGAATTTGTACATACGATTTGCATCCACAAATAGAATGGGACTAGGAAAAGTTTTATAAAAAATGGGGCCTCAAAAGGGACCATACACCATAGATCCCTGTCACTTTCTACTTTGAGAACCAAAGGATTGGGCATGTTGAAACACCACATGTCCGACCCCTATTTCCCCCAATATCTGCCATTATTTCTCATTAGTTCAGCCCACATATTAATGTGCCACCACCATATACAGTGGCATGTAAAAGTTTGTGCACCCCTGGTCAAAATTACAGTTATTGTGAACAGTTAAGCAAATTGAAGATGAAATGATTTCTAAAAGGCCTAAAGTTACAGATGACACATTTCCTTTGTATTTTAGGCAATATATATATATATATATATATATATATACATATATATATATATATATATATTTTAATCTTTTACATTTTAAAAATTACAAAAAGGAAAATGGGCCGATGCAAAAGCTTGGGCACCCTGCATGGTTAGTAGGGCCATTTTTTTAAAGTGTCGCAGCTTGTAGATGCCTTTTGTAGCCAGACAAGAGTCTTTCAGTTCTTGTTTGAGGGATTTTCATCCATTCTTCCTTGGACAATTCTTCCAGTTCTGTGAAATTCCTGGATCGTCTTGCATGCTCTGCTATTTTGATGTCTAGCCACAGATTTTCAATGTGGTTCAGATCAGGGGACTGTGAGGGCCATTGTACAACCTTCAGCTTGCGCCTTTTGAGGTTGTCTATTGTGGATTTTGATGTGTATTTAGGATCATTATCCATTTGTAGAAGACATCCTCTTTTCAACTTCAGCTTTTTTACAGATGGTGTTATGTTTGTGACGCGCCCCCTGGGCCTGTGTTGTGCAGGGGAACCCGGAACCGGGCCTGTTGTAGAATGCTGGGGGTTGTAGTCTCCGTGTGGCGGTGACCCGGTCCGTGCCCAGGGTGGTCAAACCAGTGGCAGTCTTAATGTATAGCAAATGTCCGACTACGCCACCCGTGGATTGCGGTCAGTGGGGACCGCCGCTGCGCTGCCGACCGCTGAGGCTGATGTTGTTTGCGCAGCCGAGTATGGGATAACTCCCCACGGGAGAAGTATTGCCTCAGGGCAGCTAATGTGAGAGATGATGGAAGTGATGGTGTGAGGGTCCCAGTGCTAATGGTGCTGGTGCGGCAAGGAATTACAGAGACGTGAGGTGCAGTTCAGGGTCTTTACTGATGGTACAAGGCAGACCCTCCCGGGAGTACTGGCTAGTATAAGGGGCCTGGTCAGTCTGCGAGCAAGCAGGAGTTCCCCTGGCCAGGTGGAGTTGTAGGCCTCCCCGTTTATCTGCACTCTTCCTGGCTACCTTGCTGTCAGCGGTTACAAGTAGCCCACGTCCCTGAGTATACCGTGTGGTGCTCACCCGTATGACTGGTAACTTGGGGCCTTCTGTTAGCCTCCGCTCCTGGATGGCGGCGCTGGTCCCTTCTTTGTGACTGAGCCTCCGGGCTTCTATGGCCAGAGGACCTGGAATCCCCTGCCGGCTGGTTTCTGCTGCTGGGTATATATCAGTCCCCACAGCCTCGGACTCCTGTGTCCGGTTTTAGTAACTTCAGCCAGGGCGAGCTATATCTCTGCTCACAGCCCCTGGCCTTCTGCCTCTGCTCCTACAGAGCTCCTGTTCTCACTTTCCCTCTCCAGACTCTGACTGCTCTGCTTGTTCTGCAGGCTCTGTCTCTGTCTTAATCCCGCCCCAGACCCAGTTTATAAGGGCAGATTCCAACCCTCCCAGGTCTGGGCGGGCAGTGTTGCATGCTTAGGGCTCCTGACCAGAGAAACCTCCCACTTGCTCTCAGACATAATATCTCTATTACTGTGGCAACCAGACCCCTGGGGTGTCACATTCCCCCCTAGTAAATTTTAGTACTCCGGGACTAAACACATTTTTAAAGAAACATAAATACAGGGTATAACAATAACACGATAACATATTTGCAAGAAGCTTTAGTTCTTTAAAGGTCACGGCGTGTCCGCAACCGGGTGTCCATATCACCCAAGGTGAAGCTTTAAGCGAAGTAGGGGACCTGTCCAAAGCAAACCCCTTGCGTTGTCCTTGGGCGTGGCTGCAAGGGTAGACTAACTACTTTGGGCCGCAAGGAGGCCACGCCAGACAGGTTTTCTCTTCCGCGGCCGTCTTCGCAAGAGGCACCAAGGTGCAACTATCTACAAAACTGTTCAGGTTATCCAGCATCCATAACCTGTTAGTCCATAAAAATCTGCAGGGTAACTGAGAAACATAATTAATAACAGGCAACAAACATAAACCATAAACAGTTAACAGATAAATTCACAGTGCATTAGTTTAGATTCTCCAGCGAGCGGGCATCTGACCTCTAGTGACTCTAGTGGACCTACGGAGCTCACTAACTGGTTCTGCTCTACAGGGTGTAGGAGGTGTTATGGGTAAGCTGGGCAGCTGTCTGCGCACTCTTTGGCTCACTAGGGGCACGGCAGGCTCACTACTAGCAGAGGGTTGATCCTCCTGTACTGCTGGTGTGGACTCTTCTGCCTCTTGGGCCGGCTGCTCTTCCAGTTCTACCGGTTCCTCTGTGGGCACTTGCGGGGCTGGCTGGAGAAAGGTGAGGACGGGTACCACGACAGCGCCGTTTACTTGTGTCCAAGACCGGGGGAAGTCTCCGAGTACGGTACTGATCATTTCTTCCCTTTCCTCTGCGGGTTGAGGGTTTCCTTGATCTTCAGGGCTTTGCAGCTGCTCGGGACACTTCTTCAGGTGGTCTCTGGAGACAATGGCTGTGGTTTCTCCTCCATCCTGTGTACGGGTCCTTCTCCCACTGGTCGTCCAACTTGTGGAGCCGCCTCTTCCTCTTCAAAACCTGCTCTCCAGGTACCAGGGGAACAGCGGGAGCATACTGGTTATAAGCCTTCTCTTGCCTTTCTCTAGCTTGAGACAGACTTCGCTCGACGCTCTCCTGTACTTTCCGATACTGCTGCTGCCGTTCTGTATCCCAGTCTGCCTCTGGCGAGGTGTCCTCAGGCGTCAGGACTCCCATATCCAGGTCAATAGGCAGCTTACCAGGTCTTGCTCTCATTAGGTAAGCCGGGGTACAGTTGGTGGAACCTACAGGGATGTGGTTATACAGGTCCACCAGATCGGGCAGTTTCTCAGGCCACAGACCGCGTTCTTCCAGGGGCAACGTTTTTAGCAGATCTATCACCACCTGGTTCATCTTCTCGCAGAGTCCATTGGTTTGAGGGTGATAGGGCGTTGTTCTTATCTTCTTGCAGCCATACAGGTTGCAGAACTCCTGGAAGACCTCCGCTTCGAAGGCTGGTCCTTGGTCTGTCAACACTTGGTCCGGGTACCCGTGTGGACGGCAGAAGTGCTGTTGGAAGGCTCTAGCTGCTGTTTGAGCCGTTAAGTCCTTGACCGGGACCACCACCAGGAACCGGGAGTAATGATCTACGATTGTGAGGGCGTAGACATACCCAGATCTGCTTGGAGCCAGTGTCACATGGTCCAGGGCTACCAGTTCCAGTGGCTGTCTGGTGATGATGGGCTGCAGGGGAGTCTTCTGGCTGGCTCGGTCTTTTCTTCTCAGGTGGCACGGGCCACAGTCTCTGCACCACCTCTCGATGGCTCCTCTCATGCCTACCAAGTAGAACCGTTCACGCAACAAGAACTCCAGCTTCTTCCATCCGAAATGCCCTGCTCCGTTGTGGTATGCCTCCAGAACCATAGCCGCGTCTCGTCTTGGGACCACTACCTGCCAGGTCAACTCATGTGTTCGAGAGTTAACCATTCTCCGGCACAGCTTCTCCCTGTAGAGGAACAGCTTACTTTTCTCCTTCCACAGTTGCTTGGTCTCCTCCGGAGCATCTGGGTCAAGACGGGCATCGGCCTGGGTCAGCATTTCCTTCACCAAATGGACTGCGGGATCACTGTCTTGCGTCTCCGCCCAGTTGTAGTGGGGCAAGGGATTGAACGTCACGGAGCGCCTGTCCTTCACACGGTGGGAATACAGGGTAATCCCATGACGGTGGAACGCAGGGAGCTCAACTTCTTCCAGATCTTTTGGATCTTCCCCTACGTCCGGTAAGTTCGGCATTCTAGACAGGGCATCCGCGTTGGCATTTGAGCGTCCTGCCCGGTATTTGATGGTGAATTCAAAGTTGGACAGGCGGGCCATCCATCTCTGTTCCAGGGCACCGAGCCTTGCAGTGTCCAGGTGTGTCAACGGGTTGTTATCCGTGTACACGGTGAATTTGGAGGAGGCAAGGTAATGCTTGAAACGTTCAGTCACTGCCCACACTACTGCCAGGAACTCCAGCTTGAATGAGCTATAATTCTCAGGGTTCCTCTCCGTGGGCCGTAGCTTTCGGCTGGCGTAAGCGATTACCCGTTCTTTCCCTTGCTGGATCTGGGACAGTACGGCTCCTAGCCCGATGTTGCTTGCGTCCGTGTGGAGGATAAAGGGCTGGCTGTAGTCTGGATATGCCAGGATTTCATCCCCCGTGAGGGCCATCTTCAGCTGGCAGAAGGACTCCTCTTCCAGCTTTTCCCACCTAAAGGGCGGCTTCTGGTTTTTGGCTTTCCGAGATTGACCTATCAGGAGGTCCTGCATAGGGGCTGCCATTTTGGTGAAACTGGGAATGAATCTTCGGTAGTAGCCTACCAACCCGAGGAACTGCCGCACTTCCTTTATGCTGGAGGGTCTTGGCCAGTCCTTAATCACGGTGATCTTATCAGGGTCAGGAGCCACTCTGTCAGCACTCACCACGTGTCCCAGGTATTGCACCTTTGGTTTCAGGAGGTGACACTTGGAGGGTTTCACCTTTAGGCCGTAGTTTGCCAGAGCTTCGAACACTTCTGCCAGGTGTTTCAGGTGGTCCTCGTAGGTCTTGGAATAGACGATGACATCGTCCAGGTATAACAGGACCATCTCGAAGTTCCGGTGTCCCAGACAGCATTCCATCAACCGTTGGAAGGTTCCTGGTGCGTTGCAGAGCCCGAACGGCATACAGTTAAATTCGCTGAGACCCATCGGGGTGGTGAATGCGGTCTTCTCCCGGTCCGCCTCTGCTACAGGAGCCTGCCAGTACCCGCTAGTGAGATCCAAAGTAGAGAAGAAGTTAGCAGATTTTAATGCAGCTAAGGACTCTTCTATCCTTGGTAACGGGTACGCATCTTTGTGTGTGATACGGTTGACCTTCCTGTAGTCTACACACATTCTCATGGTGTTGTCTTTCTTTTTCACTAAGACTAGTGGAGCTGCCCAGGGGCTACAGCTGTCCCTGATTACCCCAGCCTCCTTCATGTCTCTAAGCATCCCCTTGGCGTGTTGGTAGTGTGCCGGGGGTACGGGTCGGTATCTCTCCTTTATGGGAGGATGGTCTCCCGTGGGGATGTGGTGTTCTACCCCCTTTACTCGCCCGAAGTCTAGCGGGTGTTTACTAAACACTCTCTCGTACTCTCGAACCACCCGATAGACTCCCTGTTTCTGGTGTGAGGGAGTGGAGTCAGTACCCAAATGCAGTTGCTGACACCAGTCCTCCATTGGTTTCTTAGAGCCGTTACCTTCCTCTGGTTGAGATGGAGGCAAGGGTTTCACGGCCTGTACAGAGTTCTGGTTGATGGTGAACAATTTGGCTAGCGTGGCATACCGGGGCAGGTGTACTTCTCTCTCCCCGATATTTATGATGCGAACGGGCACCCTCCCATGGCGTACATCGACCACCCCCCGTGCTGTCAAAATGGTGGGCCTACTGTCTGAGTAGACGGGTTCTACCATTGCTTGGTAGTCTCTACCTCTTAGACCAATAGCTGCCCGGCACCAAATCATCATCTCACTTTTTGGGGGCATGGCAATAGGGAACGGGTTACACATTCTCACGCTACCTATCTCACCACCAGATAGTTCCACCTGTTGCCGCTTCATCAGTGCCCGGATCTCTTTTTGGAGCACACGCTGCTGGCCGGAACTGGCGTTCTTGGCAACCTGCTGTAAAATTAGAATCACCTCTGCAAGACAATTTTCAATCACATTAGTTCCCAAGGTTATTCTAGGGTGACTCTCATGATGGTCTATGTCCACTATAATCAGTCCTTGTGCCGCCAGTTCGACTTTACCAATCTTAATGGTCACCTCTTTGAATCCCACCTGCGGCACGGGCTGACCATTGCTGGCGATAATACTCAGGTCGTCATCTGGGTAGCGGGTTATGTCCGAGTCATTCCAGTACTGTTTAAAGAGCACGTACGGGATGGTGGTCACCTGTGACCCAGTGTCTAGTAGGGCACTCATCGGAATGCCATCCAGTACCACAGGCAAGATTGGACGTCCCCCTACGTATTTATCACGCCAGTTTGATGGGCCTGATGGTCTTATGCCTGGGGGTTGGCCCTCTACCCCAGGTTGTGCCCGTTTAAATGACAGTACCTTGCCACATGTCCGGGTTGATTGCAGCGGCGGCAGATGGGTCGTCCGTCCTCGTTGTATCTGTCACTGGGTCTTCCTCTGGCCGGTGGGGTCCTCCTCAGTCGGCCCCACGGGACGTCCTCCGGTCCGGATGCCAGCTGGATCTTTCCTGGAGAACAGACCTGTAAAGACTGCACAGTTCTGGTTAGCGCGGCAACGCTCTTAGTCAGCTCTTGGACCTGATGGTGCAGGTCTGTAGCCGGGTCACTGTTTAAAGCCTGCGCATCAGCTCCCACAGGCCCTGCAGACAAGGGCGCCGTCTCCTGGTGGTAAGTGATAGCAGGGCGCCTGTGGGTCACAGCGCCACCTGGTGCCGGTTCTCGGAGCACCCGGATGGCTCTGTCCTTGAACTGTGCAAAGTCCAGGTCAGGGTCCTGTAAGGCCATTGCCCGCAACTGGGTTCGGTGGGCATTGCACAGTAGACTCTCAATAAATTGTTCAGTCAACAGCTTATCTTCATTTCCCACGCTGTCAGGGTCTGCCTGCTTAATGGCTCTCAGGGCCTCTTGTAGGTTTAGAGCATAGTCTCTTATACTCTCATGTGCCCGCTGTTTACACCCGTAAAATCTGAGCTTTATTTCGGCTGAGGTGCGGGTATCAAATGTGTCTTTCAGCCGGGCTAGTATTTCTCTGACAGTCCTCTTCCTCCCAGGTGGCCAGGACTTTACCTCCCTTTGGGCTGCCCCAATTAACTGGGCCACCAGGATGCTCACTTTTTGCTCTTCTGTGAGGGGGTACACCTGGAAGAGGCTATCCAGTCTTTCTCTAAAGTCATTTAGAGTATGTGACTCCCCTGAGTACTGGGGTAGCCAGGTTGCCCCCGGGATATAGGGCATGGTGAATGGCATGACTGCTGCAGCGGTTGCGCTGGCGGTGGCTGTGGCAGTGGAGCTCCCCTCGGTATCCGGCATCCTCGTCCCCCCTAGTGGACCGTGGCCTACCTTGCGATGCTCTTCTTCCGTAGGCCGCGGCTCCGCAGTCGATCGTCGGGGTTGAGGACCTGGCGTCGCGCTCCGATGACGTCAGCGTCGCTCTTCCTCCCTTCCAGGACCTTGCGCAGCGTCAGAGCGTGGGGCGGAGCGTGGGGCGGAGCTTCGGATCTCGCGCGCTTTCGGCGTCCACGCCCCTCTTCTTCCCATGCGGCGTCCCGAAGATGGCGTCCGAAGGCGGGAAGCAGCTGCGGATGGCGGGAAGAAGGCAGAAGACGGCGGGAAACAGTCCAAGATGGCGTCTGATGGCGGGAATCGGCTCCGGATGGCGGGAAACGACTCCGGACGGCGGGAAACTTCACCACAGGTAAGTATAAAAGTCTCTTTTTCAGGCACGCAGTACCCGGTGGTTGCGGGCACGAAATCCTGCCGACTACGCCAAAGTTGACGCGCCCCCTGGGCCTGTGTTGTGCAGGGGAACCCGGAACTGGGCCTGTTGTAGAATGCTGGGGGTTGTAGTCTCCGTGTGGCGGTGACCCGGTCCGTGCCCAGGGTAGTCAAACCAGTGGCAGTCTTAATGTATAGCAAATGTCCGACTACGCCACCCGTGGATTGCGGTCAGTGGGGACCGCCGCTGCGCTGCCGACCGCTGAGGCTGATGTTGTTTGCGCAGCCGAGTATGGGATAACTCCCCACGGGAGAAGTATTGCCTCAGGGCAGCTAATGTGAGAGATGATGGGAGTGATGGTGTGAGGGTCCCAGTGCTAATGGTGCTGGTGCGGCAAGGAATCACAGAGACGTGAGGTGCAGTTCAGGGTCTTTACTGATGGTACAAGGCAGACCCTCCCGGGAGTACTGGCTAGTATAAGGGGCCTGGTCAGTCTGCGAGCAAGCAGGAGTTCCCCTGGCCAGGTGAAGTTGTAGGCCTCCCCGTTTATCTGCACTCTTCCTGGCTACCTTGCTGTCAGCGGTTACAAGTAGCCCACGTCCCTGAGTATACCGTGTGGTGCTCACCCATATGGCTGGTGACTTGGGGCCTTCTGTTAGCCTCCGCTCCTGGATGGCGGCGCTGGTCCCTTCTTTGTGACTGAGCCTCCGGGCTTCTATGGCCAGAGGACCTGGAATCCCCTGCCGGCTGGTTTCTGCTGCTGGGTATATATCAGTCCCCACAGCCTCGGACTCCTGTGTCCGGTTTTAGTAACTTCAGCCAGGGCGAGCTATATCTCTGCTCACAGCCCCTGGCCTTCTGCCTCTGCTCCTACAGAGCTCCTGTTCTCACTTTCCCTCTCCAGACTCTGACTGCTCTGCTTGTTCTGCAGGCTCTGTCTCTGTCTTAATCCCGCCCCAGACCCAGTTTATAAGGGCAGATTCCTCCCCTCCCAGGTCTGGGCGGGCAGTGTTGCATGCTTAGGGCTCCTGACCAGAGAAACCTCCCACTTGCTCTCAGACATAATATCTCTATTACTGTGGCAACCAGACCCCTGGGGTGTCACATTTGCATCAAGAGTTTGTTGAAATTTCATTGAATCCATTCTTACCTATACCCGTGAAATGTTCCCCGTGCCATTGACTGCTACACAAACCCAAAGCATGATTGATCCACCCCCATGCTTAATGGTTGGCGAGATGTTCTTTTCCTGAAATTCTGGGCCCTTTTTTCTCCACACATACCTTTGATCATTATGGCCAAAGAGTTCTATTGTAACCTCATCGGTCCACAGGACCTGTTTCCAAAATGCATCAGGCTTGTTTAGATGTTCTTTTGCATTCTTCTGATGCTGAATTTTATGGTGAGGATGCAGGAGAGCTTTTCTTCTGATCTCTCTTCCATGAAGGCCATATTTGTGCAGGTGTCTCTGAACAGTAGAACAATGTACCACAAATCCAGTCTGCTAGATCTTTCTGAAGGTCTTTTGCAGTCAAGCGAGGGTTCTGATTTGCCTCTCTAGCAATCCTACGAGCAGCTCTCACTGAAATTTAGCTTGGTCTTCCAAACCTTATCTTCACCTCCACTGTTCCTGGTAACTGCAATTTCTTAACTACATTTCAATCTGAGGAAAGGGCAACTTGAAAACGCTTTGTTATCTTCTTATGGCATTCTCCTGCTTTGTGGGCCTCCACCACTTTCATTTTCAGCTGCTTACAAGAACCCATGGCTGCTGTTTCTTGGCACAAGGTTAGAGGAGGCTGGGTTTTTATAATGCTGGGAAATTTGCATCACATGGCCTTTCCTAATGATGATATTGAACAAGCCATAACCCTAACAGGCTAATTAAGGTCTGAAACCTTAGTCAAAGTTATCAGTGCACACAAATCTCCAAGGGTGCCCAAACTTTTGCATCAGCCCATCTTCCTTTTTGTAATTTTTAAAATGTAAAAGATGAAAATATATATATATATTTTGCCTTAAATATCAAGGAAATGTGTCATCTTTAACTTTAGGCCTTTTAGAGATCATTTCATCTTCAACTTGTTTAACTGTTCACAATAACAGTAATTTTAACCAGGGGTGCCCAAACTTTTACACGCTACTGTAATGCGAAGATAATGCTATATAACGTGCCAATAATGCTCTCTTACTTTTGCCATATAATTGCCAAATAATACTACAATTCAATTCTTCTGTGTCCAGGTGATACTGCCATGTACACGCCATATAACACCACCATATAGTGCCCAAATAATATGTAATATCCAAACCGTACTCCCTTAAATAGCTTATACATTTACAGCCATGTAATGCCCAAAAATCACTAAATA
This sequence comes from Phyllobates terribilis, assembly GCF_046119375.1. Taxonomy (NCBI): domain Eukaryota; kingdom Metazoa; phylum Chordata; class Amphibia; order Anura; family Dendrobatidae; genus Phyllobates; species Phyllobates terribilis. The sequence continues at coordinate 49,947,795 of NW_027362767.1, read as the reverse complement.
ATACTGTGCTTTTAGTTTGCTCTTTGGGGGCACTATTGGAATTGGGGGCATTTGCACAGTTTGACATGGGGACATAGGCACCCCTATAACATTTGTAGACATAGCAGCCGTCATGGGAGACCACTTTCTTTTAATAAAGTCTTCATGGTGGATATTAACCAAATTCCAACATTTACTTTGGGGGGGCCACAGCTATTTGTTACACCCCTGCCCCATGGAATGGAAGGAATATAATTCCTAGAATTTTTTCTTTGTCCCTTTTTGACTTATCCTGCATTCCTTGCCACCCACCGATCCCGTTTGGCCAATAACTTTTTCTTTTTAAATAGATAAATGGATTTTTTTTAACAACCAGGTCGACTCATTTATTGTATTGATAACAGCCAGTATCTACTTGCACTGGCATTGCACAGGTTAACTGATTGATGCACCCCGTAACGTCTGCCGGCGTTGCTGTAAACCCTTTACGTTTCGCTTTTATTTATGCACTAAATATTGATTTAATTCCAGTAAAGTTTGCCACATAATAAACGCCAGGCCGATGGCGCATGGATTCCCAATTACTGCTGCACCTTTAACCCTTCGTGCTCTGCAAAGCCCTGTGGGGCATGCTTCTTACTGCAAGGCTAATTGTGGATCCCTTTAATGTGTCTAGCTAACATCTGGACATCACATAAAAGGAGCATTTATTTAAACACACGAGCCAGCCGGCGAGTATCGAGCCCGAGAATGTACGCTTTAATAGTTCCCTTCTGTGCTATTTAAAGTGGCTCCAGAATTACAGTAAATGGTCCGGCTTCATCAGACTGGGGGGTGCGCGTCCCTGGGATTTGCTGTAAGGTGAGCTATTTCTTTGTTGCCTCTGGTTGCAGTTAAGGCGGCACTGCCATCGTATCACGTGTTGGCGTCTAATGCTATTATAATTGATGTTTTGTGAAGGCACATTGTAGGTGCTGGGGCCCTATCGCCGATTTTGCATTAGGGCCTGGGATTTTTAAGTTGACGCCTCTTGTAGAACCATGACCACATAGAAAACAGTTTTGTTCTAAGGGTTATAATGTCAGATAGCAGAAAAAGGGGGCTGCAATAGGAGACAATGTGGGTAAATGGGTAAGTAGGCAGTATAACATGATCAAAATGGGGCCTAAGAATTGGACCCAAACGGGTGCACCAAATCCAGATGGCAGACAAAATACTCAGGTGACACTTCCCACTCACTAGTTTATCAACTATTTGTCAAACCATTCTCCCAACTCAGCCTATTCCTGATATGAGTAATGTTTAGGCATTCTGTATTAGCTTAAATATTTCTTAAAGGGAATGCTTTTGCTATGTAATCTGAGACCAAAAACAAACAGCATAGCCAGAACAATAGACAGAATTTTTAGAAAATAGCAAAAGGCAATGGTACTCACCAGCCAAGGTTTCAAGAAAAAATGCACACCAGGACACGGCCAGCCCCCTTTTGTTAGAAGGAGGTAACACAGGTGCAGAATGCTGATGAACAATCGCCCTCAACCACTCTCACTGGAGGAGCGACTGCCCAGCACCAAAACTGCACACAGATGAAACTTGCAGTAGGGTGCAATTCACACACTTGCGGCACCGTGCCTAGCCAGCATCCTATTACACGCCCCTACTATTCAACTAGGCGGGATGCCCGGCACCCTATCCGTACTCACTCATTTTTTCTTGAAACCTTGGCTGGTGAGTACCATTGCCTTTTGCTATTTTCTAAAAATTCTGTCTATTGTTCTGGCTATGCTGTTTGTTTTTAATGTTAGAGTAGGGACTCGAGCTTACGTATTTTGGCCAAAATATCAACTAATACCTCATATGATATTTTTTGCACTTTTTTTTATCTGCCAGGGCACGGCCAGGCCCAGTAATGGTGACCTTGTGAGTTGGGGCTTCACAACTCTGCGATGCACGGATAGGGTGCCGGGCATCCCGCCTAGTCGAATAGTAGGGGCGTGTAATAGGATGCTGGCTAGGCACGGTGCCGCAAGTGTGTGAATTGCACCCTACTGCAAGTTTCATCTGTGTGCAGTTTTGGTGCTGGGCAGTCGCTCCTCCAGTGAGAGTGGTTGAGGGCGATTGTTCATCAGCATTCTGCACCTGTGTTACCTCCTTCTAACAAAAGGGGGCCGGCCGTGTCCTGGTGTGCATTTTTTCTTGAAACCTTGGCTGGTGAGTACCATTGCCTTTTGCTATTTTCTATGTAATCTGAGAGCAGCATGATGTAGGGACAGAGACCCTAATTCCAGTGATGTATCACTTACTAGGCTGTATGTTGGCGTTTCAATAAAATCAGTGTTTTATAAGTGGGAGATTATCACAACAGAACTAGGTGTCTCAAGTCTCCTAGTCCAACCCTTCCCCCAGCTCTGAGTGGTAGTTTTCTGCCTATGTACAGTGCACACAGAAAGTTGGCGGTGTTACATACACAGCTTTCAGAGAACTGCTAGATCTGCAGTAGAAAAATCTGTGATTGTATTAAAATGACAAAATTAAGACCAGCAAGTGATATATCACTGGAATCAGAGTCTCCGCCCCTATATCACACTGCTCTCAGATTACATAGCAAAAACCTGATAACAGATTCCCTTAAAAAGGGCCGGTGTTTAACAAAATGTAGATGCAAAATTGTATAAAAGCTAATACTAGACATTGGTGGAGAAAGGGGGCAACATGGAGAAATTGAATGAATGATGACCCATCCATCAGCATTTATAGTATGCTAAAAATGGCGAAGTACTGGTGAAATCATGAGCTTGGCTGCCAGCAGAGCTCATCCTGCCCCCGAAATACAATTGCCGCCAGTAAACAATCTCTTAAATTGGTTCTTTCAAGTGTCCTATGGTCCTCTATCTAAAGCCAGTAGGTAATAAAGGGGGGGGGGGAACCCAAAAAGAAGAAGTAAACCTAATTCCTTAGACAAGGGGCTGTTTTGTGACCTTCTTGACCTTGACAAATGTTTAAGAGAGTTTATAGATAGAAAACTTTTTCCAGCCCGTGATTGGGCCTTTAACGTGGACTTGTCTGATTGCATATGCGACTGTATAAAGGCAGCAAAACATAGAGAAAGAGATGCTGAGATGAGAGATATATAGTTTTCTAAGATTTGGTTGAGTACTTTCATGTAAAAAGCTGCTGAAGTGCAGCCAGGAATTATAGAAAAAGCCTGCGAGTCCTTCTTTTCCCCACCCACACGCAGTGAGTGTACCAATCAGCAGTGTGGAGGCGGAGTCAGCAGGACTCACAGGCTTTTTTTCACCAGATTTTCAACAGCTTTTTACATAGAAATAAATACTGAGCCAAATAATAGAAAACAATAAATTCTTGAGCTCAGCATCTCTTTATCTATGATATGGTACCTTCAGATAGTAGCATAGGAGATCAGACAGATCCACGTTAAATGCCCAATCAGGGTCTGGAAATAGCTTTACAAATAAGCCCTCTTAGCTATCATCGAAAATCAAAAATGGTCACATCCCAACAATGAGCATAAACAGCCCTTTTTTCATAGAATTTGGCTGACTTCTTCTTACCCTCTGATTGGCACACGGTGGATACCATTGTGTCAACTAGTTCAGTTTTCTGTCACTTCTTTATCTTCCGGGGACATGTTCACTTTAAAATAAATCTCATTTTATAAAACTTTGTAAAAATAAAAAAATATGAAGATTTACATAAAGATTTCTCCAAGAAAAACACAGAGACACCTGGGATTTTTTTAAGTGTTTGAGGAATGTGGCTCATTTTGAAATGATGATTCCAAGCTCTCATCATTACAACAAGCCATTGGTTTTAATTAAATATTATTGCAGCAGAATCCACGCACGAGACCGGCAAAGAGAGAAATAATTATTATCCCTCATTTTCCTGCCGCCGTTTACCAGCGTTGGAACTAATTAAAATAAATTAAATTTGGATGACTTTAGAAAGGTAGATCAATATGTGCGGCATTACCGGAGGAAGGCACAACACGAAAGGTAATATTTGTAAAGCATCTTTATTCTTTTTATTTATTTTTTTGCTCTGAAAATTACCACCATTTGTCTTCTCATCACGCCAGACTGCTGTGTTTCTTACGTCCACATTGCATTTTTTCTTATTTTGGAGTTCACTGGAGTTCCGCTTTTAGTTCAAAATTAAAATTAGATTGTAAAAACAGGGGGCAATAGGTAGAAAAGTTGGGATGGAAGGTGGATTAGTTCCATATTGTTGTAAAATATTTACTCTGGGAATTAACTAAATTGCTGCGAAGCTTTGGAGCTTTACAAGCAGCATATTGATACTGGGGATCATACTGATCACTTCTGTAGTTTCAGAAAAGTTGAAAAGTAGCTTCAAAATTAAGATTCTGCTGATCTTATCATGTAGGTGCTGGAAATTTGTTTAGAAACAAGATGTCCTAAAATACTTCAGAGCACGGATAGGAGGAGGTTCTTCAGTTAGTATCTATTACTAAGCCTCAACCTTCTTGGTCTTTGACAGGCACAAGCAGTGAAATCATGGGGCCCCATCACAAGCGCCACACAGCTGCTAAAAGGCTATGAATGAGGGGGACCCGGTCCCTAATGATCCCGCTCCCTGCCCAGATTCTGCTTACTTATATGAGCCAACCAGGCATATAATAATAATAATCTTTTTATTTATATAGCGCCAACATATTCCGCAACGCTTTACAATTGAGACAATTTACAGACATTATGGACACTGTCCCCATCAGGGCTCACAATCTACATTCCCTATCAGTATGTCTTTAGAGAGTGGGAGGAAACCAGGGAACCCGGAGGAAACCCACGCAAACATGGGGAGAACATACAAACTCCTTGCAGATGTTGGCTTTGGTGGGATTTGAACCCAGGACCCCAACGCTGCAAGGCTGAAGTGCTAACCACTGAGTCACCGTGCTGCCCTGTTACAGAAGTAGTATCCCCGCTTCCTGCCCAGATTCCGCTTCTATGAACCAACCAGGCTTACAGAAGTGGTGGCCCCAATTCCTGCCCAGATTCCGCCTACTTCTATGAGACAACCAGGCTTACAGAAGTGGTGGCCCCAATTCCTGTCCAGATTCCGCCTACTTCTATGAGACAACCAGGCTTACAGAAGTGGTGGCCCCGCTTCCTGCCCAGATTCCGCCTACTTCTATGAGACAACCAGGCTTACAGAAGTGGTGGCCCCACTTCCTGCCCAGATTCCGCTTACTTCTATGAGACAACCAGGCTTCCAGAAGTGGTGGCCCAGATTCCGCCTACTTCTATGAGACAGCCAGGCTTACAGAAGGGGTGGCCCCACTTCCTGCCCAGATTCCGCTTACTTCTATGAGACAGCCAGGCTTACAGAAGTGGTGGCCCTGCTTCCTGCCCAGATTCCGCTTACTTCTATGAGACAACCATGCTTATAGAAGTGGTGACCCCACTTCCTTCCCAGATTCTACTTACTTCTATTAGCCTACCAAGCTTACAGAAGTGGTGGCCCTACTTTCTGCCCAGATTCCGCCTACTTCTATGAGACAACCAGGCTTATAGAAGTGGTGGCATGTTTCCTGGCCAGAGTCTGCCTACTTCTGTGAGCCAAGCAGGCTTACAGAAGTGGTGTCCCCGCTTCCTGCCCAGATTCCGCTTACTTCTATGAGTCTACCTGGCTTACAGAAGTGGTGGTCCCGCGTACTGCCAGATTACGCCTACTTCTATGAGCCAACCAGGCTAAAAGAAGTGGTGACCCTGCTTCCTGCCCAGATTACACCTACTCCTATGAGTCAACCAGGCTTACAGAAGTGGTGACCCCGCTTCCTGCCCACATTCTGCCTACTTCTGTGAGCCTACCAGGCTTACAGAAGTGGTGGCCCCACTTCCTGCCCAGATTCCGCCTACTCCTATGAGCCAACCAGGCTTACAGAAGTGGTGACCCTGCTTCCTGCGCAGATTCCGCCTACTTCTATGAGACAACCAGGCTCAGATTCCGCCTACTTCTATGAGCTAACCAGGCTTACAGAAGTGGTGGCCCCCCTTCCTGCCCAGATTCTGCATACTTCTATAAGCTAACCAGGGTTACAGAGGTGGTGACCCCGCTTCCTGCCAAGATTCCGCCTACTTCTATGAGCCTACCAGGCTTACAGAAGTGGGTGGATACTGAGTAGACTGTAGGACCATCTAACTCTCTAAATCACTGAGTCCTTGTGTGGTGAGACTCGATAGGTGGTACCCCTTTGGACAATGAGGTGATAATATTTCAAGGGTCACAATACCCATCTGGCCTAGTGAACAAGCCATAGAGGGGACAGACTGAGGTGATGCTAACAAAATTATTGAAAAAGGCAAATGTATATAAGGTTTGAAAAATCTAGAAGGACCAAGTTGGTCTCGAGAATTTTTAAATTTACAAATTTATCTCCAGTTATTCCTCATTTAGACAAACTTACTGTAGCGCCGGCGTCCCTGCCCTCTGCTAGGCAGGGACGCTGTTCCCCTCACCTCCCTGCTCCGTGCCCGGCGTCCTCCTCCCGCTCTGCTGGCAGCGCGCGCTCCTTCCCGGCTACTGTGCTTAGGGCGCGCGCGCGCGCTCTCCCTCCCTCTTAAAGGGGCCGCGCGCGCCGTCCTAAGGAGTCCCCGGCCAATGGCCGGAGGACTTCACCATATATAAGGCACCTCCTCCAAAATGGAGGTGCCCGAGCAATGTTGTTGCACTGTTTACTACTCTGCTTCAGCCCTCAGGTCCCGTTGCCAGTTACCTGCCAGTTACCTGCCAGATTCCTGCCTGATTATCTGCTACCTGCCTGCTAGTCTGAGGTCCGACGGTCTGCCTTACTACTCCTGTCAGTCTAAGGACCAGTCTGCCCGCTCACCTGGGAGCGCACATCAGCCACCTGCCTGCTTGCCCGAGGTCCGACGGTCTGCCTTCCAACTCCTGTCAGTCTGTCTATGGACCAGCTTGCCCGCTCACCTGGGAGCACACACCTGCTACCTGCCTGCTAGTCTACCTGGAGGCTCCGCCGTCACGTGCTGTGACCACCTGCCTGTCCAGTGACTCCTGCTCGCTCACCTGGGAGCGCTCATCTGCTGCCTGTCTGCTAGCCTACCTGGAGGCTCTGCCGTCACGTGCTGTGACCACCCGCCTGTCCAGAGACTTCTGCCCGCTCACCTGGGAGCGCTCATCTGCCGCCTGTCTGTTGGTCTTCCTGGAGGCTCCGCCGTCACATGCTGTGACCACCCGTTCATCCAGAGACTCTCGCCTGCTCACCTGGGAGCCCACGTCTATCATCAGCCGCCACAGGTCGTACCAACCCTTTACCTAGAGACTGCCCCGGTCACTTGCCGTGACCATCTGCCCGTTCATCCAGAGACTGCCCCGGTCACTTGCCGTGACCATCTGCCCGTTCATTCAGAGACTGCCCCGGTCACTTGCCGTGACCATCAGCCCGTTCATCCAGAGACTGCCCCGGTCACTTGCCGTGACCTCCAGCCCGTTCACTCAGAGACTGTCCCGGTCACCTGCTGTGACCTCCTGCCCGTCTTCCCTGGTCGCCACCCGCTCCCTTACAAGGACTACCCCCTTGTATAGTAGCTTAGAGGTTCCGCCTCCCAGACCCGTTACAGTTTGCTCGGGCCATGGAACCCGGTGGCACCCAAGCTCCCTCGCTCTCGGACCTGTGTCATGAACTGTCCCGTCAAAGGTCCCAACAGGAGTCCATCCTGGGTCACCTGCGGAATGTCAATACTCGCCTGGACACTCTGACTGCTCCACCAGCAACCTCCGCCAGTGCCATGTCTCGCAATTCGGCAGCTCCGCTGCCCACTAATACCATGGTATCCTACCCCGGACCCCGGCTTTCTGCACCTCCTCGCTTCGGAGGCGACTCCGCCCAGGCTCGGGGCTTCATAAATCAGTGCACCCTGCACTTTGAACTATTGTCCCACCAGTTTAACTCCGACCGGGCCAAAATTGCATTCATCATGTCCCATCTCACCGGGGAGGCCCTGGCCTGGCTAAATCCTCTATGGGAGAGAGGAGACCCCCTGGTGTCCAACTTGCCTGCTTTTCTCACGGCTTTCCGGAAAGTCTTCGACGAACCCGGACGGAAGACCTCATCCGCATCATCACTGCTACGCCTCCGTCAGGGAAGTCTCACCGTGGGCCAATATGCCATACGGTTCCGTACCCTTGCCTCGGAGCTGGCCTGGGATAACAACGCTCTGGTATCCGTCTTCTGGGAGGGTCTGTCCGGCCGTATTAAAGATGAACTTGCCGGTCGGGACATTCCTACCACTCTCGATGACCTAATAACTCTTGCCACCCGGATTGACCTACGGTTCCAGGAGCGTGCCAAAGAGGTCACCCGTGAGAGGAGGTTACCATGTCTAGCTCCTACTTTTCAGAAACCCGTCACTCCCTCCGTCTCTACCCAGGTACACTCTCCTGAGTCTATGCAGGTCGACCAGACCAAGATGGTCAAAACCCGTCAGGACTTACGCCGTGCCGAGGGGAGCTGCTTCTACTGTGGCAGTAAGGAGCACCGGATCCGTGCCTGCCCGGAGAGGTCGGGAAACGCCTGTGTCTAGGTTCGCTCAGAGAGGTCAACCTAGACAAGAATAAATCCTCTCCATCTCTGCTGCTGTCAGTCTCAATCGTCTGCGGGGAGAACCGTTATTTCGAACTAGCCCAACTTGACTCTGGAGCAGCCGGGAATCTTATTTCACAGTCCCTGGTAGAGAAATACCGCATCCCCACCAAACCTCTGGCTGTACCCTTGTCTGTTGCTGCCGTGGATGGGGGCCTCTTACCACGCCCCATCCAACTCATCACCGAATCCATTACTCTGCAGGTGGGAATGCTGCATTCTGAGAGTATCTCCTTTCATGTTCTGCCTGGACTCTCTCACGCCCTCTTGCTAGGCCTACCTTGGCTCCAGAGACATGCACCCGTGCTTGACTGGCAGACCGGAGAAGTCCTTCGCTGGGGACAAGACTGCCATAAGACCTGTCTGGTTCCCGTCCATCCCGTCCAACCTTCTCCTACCCCAGCTAATCTACCTGGACTTCCGATTCCTTATTGGTCTTATGCTGATGTCTTTAATAAAAAGGAAGCAGAGACACTACCTCCTCATAGACCATACGACTGCCCTATCGACCTGTTACCTGGTACTACTCCTCCCCGTGGGCGTATTTATCCTTTATCCGCTGCTGAGACCCAGTCGATGTCCGAATATATTGAGGAGAATCTGGCCAGGGGATTCATCCGGAAATCTACCTCCCCGGCGGGAGCAGGCTTCTTTTTCGTCAAAAAGAAGGACGGCTCTCTCCGTCCCTGTATAGACTATAGAGGCCTTAACCAGATCACGGTGAAGAATAAGTACCCCCTTCCGCTCATTCCGGAGTTATTTGATCGTCTGAGGGGGGCTAGAATCTTCACCAAACTGGACCTCCGTGGGGCGTACAACCTGGTTCGTATCCGTCAGGGGGATGAATGGAAGACGGCATTCAACACCCGGGACGGCCACTATGAATATCTGGTAATGCCCTTTGGTCTCTGTAACGCTCCTGCCGTCTTTCAAGAGTTGGTCAATGACATCTTCCGGGACCTTCTCTACTCCAGCGTAGTGGTGTACCTGGACGACATCTTGGTGTTCTCTCCGGATCTCCAGACTCACCGGAGGGACGTTCGTCAGGTCCTGCTCAGGCTCAGGCAGAATCACCTCTTCGCTAAATACAAGAAGTGCCTCTTTGAGCAGACCTCGCTTCCGTTTTTGGGCTACATTATTTCTCAGACCGGCCTACGAATGGATCCAGAGAAACTGTCTGCCATCGAGAAATGGCCTCGACCGGAGGGGTTGAAGGCCATTCAGCGATTCCTGGGCTTCGCCAACTACTACCGCCTCTTCATACCACACTTCTCTTCCCGGACTGCCCCAATTTCCGCGCTCACCCGTAAGGGTACTAATCCCAAAGAGTGGCCGCCCGAAGCAGAGGAGGCCTTTCTTTCCCTAAAACAGGCCTTCTCTTCCCCGGTGCTGCATCGCCCGGACGGCAACAAGCAGTTCTTCCTGGAAGTTGACGCCTCCTCCTCTGGAGCCGGAGCGGTACTTACTCAAAAATCATCTTCCGGGAGAATGGTAACTTGTGGCTTCTTCTCCAAACTCTTCTCCTCTTCTGAGCGCAACTATTCCATAGGAGACCGAGAGTTATTGGCCATCAAACTGGCATTGGAGGAGTGGCGTTACCTACTCGAGGGGGCTCTTCACCCGGTAATAATTTACACTGACCACAAGAACTTGGCTTACCTCCAGCATGCCCAGAAACTTAACCTGCGCCAAGCCCGGTGGTCCTTGTTTTTTGCTCGCTTTGATTTTGTTCTTCATTTTCGCCCGGCTGACAGAAACGTCAAAGCAGATGCCTTGTCCCGATCCTTTCTGGTGTCCGATCTCGAGGAAGAACCTAAGCATATCATCGATCCCGCCAGAGTAATGCAGGTGGCTCCCGTGAGCCTAAATCGTCTCCCTCCCGGTAAGACGTTCGTATCAGTACCTGATCGGGAGAAGATTCTACACTGGGGTCACTCGTCTAAACTAGCTGGCCACGCCGGTCAGAAAAAGACCCTCCAGCTTATTGCCTGGCACTACTGGTGGCCTACCCTGCACAAGGACGTAATAGACTTTGTTTCTGCCTGTGTGTCCTGCGCCCGCAACAAAGTCCCGAGACACCTGCCAGCCGGTCGCCTTCTTCCGCTTCCTGTGCCTGCTGCCCCCTGGCAGCATATTGCTATGGACTTCATAACTGATCTCCCCGTCTCTGCCGGTTGTACGGTCATTTGGGTGGTCGCTGACCGCTTTTCCAAGATGGCTCACTTTATTCCCCTGCCTGGTCTCCCGTCTGCACCCGAGCTGGCTAAAGACTTTATCCGCCACATCTTCCGTCTTCATGGCCTGCCCCTCCACATCGTGTCGGATCGTGGGGTACAGTTCACCTCACGTTTCTGGAGAGCCACTTGTAAACTGCTAGACGTCACCCTGGACTTCTCTTCCGCTTACCACCCACAGTCCAATGGTCAAGTGGAGCGGATCAATCAGAACCTGACCAGTTACCTCCGGCACTTCGTTAATGCCCATCATTCTGACTGGGTTGATCTCCTACCATGGGCCGAGTTCTCCTATAACAATCACGAGAGCGAATCCTCCTCCAAATCCCCGTTTTTTGTAGTCTTCGGTCAGCATCCTCGGGTTCCTTTTCCTGTCTCCACCTCTGTGGACAACCCGGCTGCGGAATCTCTCGTTAGCAAATTTTCCTCCATTTGGGAGAGTACCCGATCCGCACTCCTTCAGTCGTCCGAACGGATGAAAAGACACGCTGACAAAAAACGCCTGGATCCTCCACAATTTCATCCTGGAGATAAAGTCTGGCTCTCGTCTAAATATGTCCGACTCAAGATACCTTCTTACAAGTTAGGGCCTCGGTTCATCGGTCCTCTGGAGGTCATCAGTCAGATCAACCCGGTGGCCTATAAATTAAAACTCCCGGCCAACTTACGGATCCCTAACTCCTTCCATGTATCTCTCCTCAAACCTGTGGTACTTAACTCTTTTTCCAAGTCTACAGGTACGCCTCCTGCTCCGGTTTCTGCTGGGGACGAGTTTGAGGTAGAGAACATTCTTGCCACCAAAAGGGTAAGAGGAAAGACCTTTTTTCTAGTAGATTGGAGGGGGTTTGGTCCTGAGGAGAGAACGTGGGAGCCCCGGGAGAACATCCATGCCCCTCTTATCCTAGCTAAATTTCTGTCTGGCCTAAAAAAGGGGGGGCCTAAAGGGGGGGGTACTGTAGCGCCGGCGTCCCTGCCCTCTGCTAGGCAGGGACGCTGTTCCCCTCACCTCCCTGCTCCGTGCCCGGCGTCCTCCTCCCGCTCTGCTGGCAGCGCGCGCTCCTTCCCGGCCACTGTGCTTAGGGCGCGCGCGCGCGCTCTCCCTCCCTCTTAAAGGGGCCGCGCGCGCCGTCCTAAGGAGTCCCCGGCCAATGGCCGGAGGACTTCACCATATATAAGGCACCTCCTCCAAAATGGAGGTGCCCGAGCAATGTTGTTGCACTGTTTACTACTCTGCTTCAGCCCTCAGGTCCCGTTGCCAGTTACCTGCCAGTTACCTGCCAGTTACCTGCCAGATTCCTGCCTGATTATCTGCTACCTGCCTGCTAGTCTGAGGTCCGACGGTCTGCCTTACTACTCCTGTCAGTCTGTCTAAGGACCAGTCTGCCCGCTCACCTGGGAGCGCACATCAGCCACCTGCCTGCTTGCCCGAGGTCCGACGGTCTGCCTTCCAACTCCTGTCAGTCTGTCTATGGACCAGCTTGCCCGCTCACCTGGGAGCACACACCTGCTACCTGCCTGCTAGTCTACCTGGAGGCTCCGCCGTCACGTGCTGTGACCACCTGCCTGTCCAGTGACTCCTGCTCGCTCACCTGGGAGCGCTCATCTGCTGTCTGTCTGCTAACCTACCTGGAGGCTCTGCCGTCACGTGCTGTGACCACCCGCCTGTCCAGAGACTTCTGCCCGCTCACCTGGGAGCGCTCATCTGCCGCCTGTCTGTTGGTCTTCCTGGAGGCTCCGCCGTCACATGCTGTGACCACCCGTTCATCCAGAGACTCTCGCCTGCTCACCTGGGAGCCCACGTCTATCATCAGCCGCCACAGGTCGTACCAACCCTTTACCTAGAGACTGCCCCGGTCACTTGCCGTGACCATCTGCCCGTTCATCCAGAGACTGCCCCGGTCACTTGCCGTGACCATCTGCCCGTTCATTCAGAGACTGCCCCGGTCACTTGCCGTGACCATCAGCCCGTTCATCCAGAGACTGCCCCGGTCACTTGCCGTGACCTCCAGCCCGTTCACTCAGAGACTGTCCCGGTCACCTGCTGTGACCTCCTGCCCGTCTTCCCTGGTCGCCACCCGCTCCCTTACAAGGACTGCCCCCTTGTATAGTAGCTCAGAGGTTCCGCCTCCCAGACCCGTTACACTTACCAACATGTTTGTTGGTAAAAAAAGACTGTTTAAGCCTTGCTCTCAGTCCTACTCTGAGAAAGTCCAAAAAAATATTCAAGAAACACTGAAGTACCTTCTACGCTGATAAACTAGACAAAATGTGGATCCCATAGTAGCTGAAGGACCTTGTGCTACACATGTATGCATAGTTGCTCCCAGTCCTGAATTCATAGGAACAATCTTGGCAAATTAGAGTATTTTCTGGGCCAAAAGGGGCAGGCTTTATGTAAACTCCACCCAAATGTGGGCAAATCATCCCCAGAGGTGTCCTAGTTAGCGGAACTTAAATATCCTTATTTTATATGAATGGTAGGAACTATTTGAGGTGCTTGGGAAACAAAGGGCCAGATATTTTCCTATTCTTTTAAGGATGCTTTGAGAAAAGGCTAACTGGAAACACTCCTCCACTTCAGGGCAAGAAAGGCTCCATCCTGGTTACAGATTCCCTTTAAATACAGACCATTCCCTTACATGCAGCATCTAACCTTGTAATTGCCAATTAGCTTTTATGGACATTAGTGGATAATCGCTTCTTCCAGCTCTGCTATTAGATAGTGACATTGTTTAGCATATGTAGAAATGATATTTAACAACAGAATACTAAAGAAGACCCGTCACTTGCCATAAATATTTATTTATTTTTTCCTGGTGAAAATGACGCTGTTCTCCTGAATCGAGCATTGTTTGTTTTTTTTTGCTCCTGTGCTTCTCTGTTCCTGAGATATAACCGTTTCTTCCCTGGATATAAATTCTATCTTGTTATCCAACTGGGCGTGTTCCTCATGAAGATGCCCACAGAGATGAGTTGATGACCACTCCCTCTTGGCTAAAAAGTGTAGATTTACTTACAGAGAAGAGGGGGGCCATATCTTAGGAATGGAAAGGAGCGGGAACATAAGAAAAACGATGCCGGATTCAGAGGAGAAACGGCATTTACACCAGGTAAACGTTACATTGTTATAGGAAGTGACAGATCCTATTTAGGTGCAAAGAGCAACACAACCTTGGAACTAAAACCTCAGATAAACGTGGAGAATGTACCCTGGGCCGATCAGCCTTGCTATGGTTGTTGTTAACGTAGTAATTAATTTTTTAAGTGACTATATACGTTTTTATTTCCAGGCTTGACCATTAAAAAATCTAAGGTAACAGGACAGGGCCTATTTTTTTCTATGAAGGTGGGTTTACACCACCCAACGTTTGGCAATAAATGACCAGACCGCCGATTAGCTTCTAGGCTATCACGTTCTGGTCGGGAGACCCGTGGTCAGTCCGTGCCCGGACCGTGTTGCATGAGCGATTAGTGATAAATCCATTGCAGCTGTCGCTACGTTGTTGCGGATTTTTTTTTAGCATCCAACTTTTACTGAGACACTTGATTTAATCGCATTTCAGCTCTAAAGTTTTGGCATTCTTGAAGTTGGTCAAGTGGCACAAATGCATTCCTCGCATAGCTCACACACCTCTGAATTACCGTGGCACACGCCCGAGCTCATAACCACTGACCCCCCCCCTGAGCTCATAACCACTGACCCCACGCTGTGAAATGAATCATGAACATCACATGGACTTTACATTTATGTCCTTCTCGCATCCCACCCACAAGTCTCTAGAATATATCACATTCACTGGTACCTTTGCTATATACGCTTGTGCCAGATTTAACCCCTTAAGGACTCTGCCGATTTTCATTTTTTGTGCTTTTGTTTTTTCCTTCCCTTCATCCAAGAGCAATAACTTATTTATTTTGCAGTACAAGAGCTGTATGAGTTGCAAGTTTTGAAAGATGCCATCCATTTTACCATGCAATATACTGAAAAACGGCAAAAAAAGCAATTCTGCCATTGTTCCCTCTTGTTTTGACCAAGAAAATTTTAGCTGTTTTTCAAAGTGAATAATGAGTTTAAGAAGCGTGGGGTCCAGGATGGGGACAGATGTGGCTCAGAACTGGAGAAAGACGTATTTACCTCTGATAAAATATAGTACAATGTTTCTTAAGGATTTACTATTGATTTGTTGAAACTAATTAAAGGGAATTTGACATCAGGTTTTTGCTATTTAATTTGAGAGCACCATGATGTTGGCGCTGAGACCCTGATTCCAGCGATAAGTCACTTACTAGGTTGCATTTTTGTTTCAATAAAATCAGTGTTTTATTAGCAGGAGATTATCACTACAGGATTAGGCGTCTTGTGCCTCCTAGTCCAACCACGCCCCCAGCACTGATTAGAAGCGGCCAATCAGTGGTGTGGGGGCGGGGTTATACACAGATCAGCATTCCGAACTCTGCAGCAGAGAAAACTATGATTCTATCACAACTGCTGCACCCAGAAAACTAAGTGATACATAGCTGGAATCAGGGTATCTCCCTCTACATCATGCTATGATCACATTACATAGCAAAAACCTTCAGACAGATTCCCGCTAATCGGTTCTCATGTCTGATCAAGCCAATAAACCCATCCAAGTTGCATAATGCACATTATGGCTATTAGAAATTGAAGTATATTGTGACTATGGTGGTTGGCAATGGACCCATGACCCTCAGATCACTCTCTCATTTCGCCCTTGACCTCACAATAATCACCATGGTCAGCTCAGCCCCAGTTTTTTCCTAAATCAAAGTGATTCTAATCCCAGGTTTTAATTCTTGAAAACCATTTTTTTTTGCAATAGTAGTGCAGTTTTAGAAGATCTCTTTGGAACTATATTACTCTGTTTTCCCTTTTCTATTCGTACAACAGCAAATAAAGCAAATATATTTAGAAAAAAAAAAATTAATAATAGAGCTGCGACTTTTACCATCGCTATAATTAAAATGATATTTTCATTATCTGGGAAGCGTTTGAAAGTGGGGATGGCGCTCTCCGTTAATAGATAGCAGAGAGACAGCTCTGTCTCTTCAATTAGACACTTACCGCATTTTGACAGATCACAAGTTTTCTCCTGCCATTGCGCATAAAACAATTTTGGATAATTGAAATTGCGCTTTGTAGATAGAGGCTAACTCAGGGGTGGCTGTGAATTCTGCAAGACAAAAGGAAGAGCCACTTTTATGTCGCTCATATTTAAAGTCAATGTTAATTTGGATCTTAATTTTTTTTTTTTTAACATAATTAAAACAATGTTATTACTCTAGCCAATATGCTAATTGCTTCTATTGTAAAAGCAATAACCAGATTAACTCCCAAGTTTTAGGTTCTGCTCGCACATTACAGTTATGTTTCTGCAGTGAGTAAAGGCCTTCGGTAAAATGGTTGTTTCTGGTGCTTTAGAAGTTGCAGCTTAGGCTTTGTTCACACACCTAATCAACACCTCCTGGAAGCCTCCTGTGTAAGATGTAACATAGTCACCCATTCACTAAGATAATGCACATTATTGACAATAGCGGATGATCATGTGTTATCCACGAGTACCTGATTTTAAAAAAACTAAAAAAAATGCAAATTGTTTAGAGAGGACCTAAATATGCATTTTTTATTTTACTTAGTGTAAATGCCGCTGTTCTCCATAATCCGGCGTTGTATTTCTTATGGTCCTGCGCCTTTCCTTTACTGAGATATGGCCTCCTCTTTTCTATACGTAATTCTAGTCTTGTTATCAAAATAGGTGTGTTTACTCAACTCTTCTCTGTGGGCGTGTTCTTGAGGACCACACCCAATTGGCCAAAATGACTCAGTTTATATACATGGAACAGGGGCCATATCTCCGGAACAGAGAAGGGCAGGAACAAAAGAAAAAGAAAGCCGGATTCAGGAGAACAGCGACATTTACACCAAGTAGTAAAATTATTTATGGCAAGTGACAGATCCTCTTTAAGGTATATTGTTGCATACACAGAATGTAAGGTGAAATGTTGTGTGATCTGAGCCATAAAGTGGATTTTCTCTCTTATTTCAATGAAGGAAGGTCGGTGGTGACTTCGGAGTGTTACACACCTGTCCTGGGTCCGGTCTCTGCTCCCTTTACCTCAGTCTACTGCCCTCTGCTGTGCTCCACGTCAGGCTTTGCATCTTGCCTGATGTGTGACATCATCTTCCTAGGCGGACACACACCTGTGTCTTCGGATTGTTATTCAAGACTTTAATTTGTTACTCTCCTCCTGTGTGTAGCATCGGCGTCTCTGCCCCCTGACAGGCAGAGACGCCATCCCCCTTACCGCCGCGCTCCTTGCCCGGTGTCTTCCGGCTCTCCTGCTGCTGCTGCCGGCGCGCGCAGCTTCCCGGGCACTGTGCTTAGAACTCACGCGCGCGCGCTCCCTCCCTCTTAAAGGGGCCGTGCGCGCTGTCCTAAGGAGTCCCCGGCCAAAGGCCGGAGGACTTCTCATATAAAGGGCACCTCCTCCAAAATGGAGGTGCCCAGGCAAGGTTGTTGCTCTGTGTTCTAACTCTGCTTCAGCCCTCAGGTCCCGCTGCTAGCCTGACTACCAGTCCAGTCCGCCAGCCTAACTACCAGTCCAGTCCGCCAGCCTAACTACCAGTCCAGTCCGCCAGCCTGAGTACCAGTCCAGTCCGCCAGCCTGAGTACCAGTCCAGTCCGCCAGCCTGACTACCAGTTCAGTCCGCCAGCCTGACTACCAGTCCAGTCCGCCAGCCTGACTACCTGTCTCCACCAGCCAAGTACACTCTCCAGCCCGACGGTCTGTCTACGGTCCAAACCCGCCAGTCTGTCTATGGGCCTGCCTTGCCTGCCTACCCGGAGAACGTACCAGTTACCTGACGTGCCTACCAGCCAGCCTACCTGGAGGCTCCTGCCAGTTACCTGTGTTGTCTGCCAGTTCGTCTACCCAGATCACCCGTCAGCCTGCCTGCCGTGCTCATCTGCTGTACCGGTCAGTCCTTGTCTTCTGACCCGTGGGAGTCACCTGCTCTCATACAAGGACTGGCCCAGAGTAGCACCTGTTCCCTCTGCTCGGTCCTTCCCTGGTTCACGGAGTCGATTGAGCCATCGTGCGACCTTGGTCAGTCCAAGTTGATACCTAGTTACGCCCCTCTGGTCCCTCCTTGCACCGCAGCACAGAGGTTCCACCACCCGGATCCATAACAGTTTGCACGGGCCATGGAACCCAGTGGCCCCCAGGCTCCTTCATTTGCTGACCTGTACCAGGAGGTTTCTCGTCAGAGATCCCAACAGGAGACCATCCTGACCTACCTGCGGTCTGTCAACTCTCGCCTTGACACGCTGTCCATCCCATCTGTGTCTGCCTCGAGCCGAGCGACAGCCGCTCTGGCGGCACCTCTGCCTACCAGTGCCACGGCATCCAGCTTTGGACCCCGTCTCTCTGCGCCTCCTCGTTTTGGGGGTGACCCCGTCTTATGTCGGGGTTTTCTGAACCAGTGCATGCTGCACTTTGAACTACTGGCACATTAGTTTCCCTCTGACTGGGCCAAGGTGGCGTTCATCATGTCACACCTCACCGGGGAAGCATTGGCATGGCTAAACCCTCTATGGGAGAGAGGGGATCCCCTGGTGTCCAATCTCCCGGCTTTCATCACTGCCTTCTGGAAGGTCTTCGATGAGCCCGGATGAAGGACTTCTACTGCCTCCTCATTGCTCCGTCTCCGCCAAGGGAGTCTCACCGTGGGCCAGTATGCCATACAGTTCCGTACCCTCACTTCTGAGCTTGCCTGGAACAATGAAGCCCTGGTGTCCACCTTCTGGGAGGGTCTTTCTGGACGGATCAAGGACGAGCTAGCCTGCCGGGACATTCCTACCACCCTGGATGACCTGGTGTCACTAGCTACCCGGATTGACATCCGTTTCCTGGAACAAGCTAAGGAGACTACCCGGGAGAGAAGATTTCCTCGTCTTGCTCCTGTTTTCCAGAAACCTGCCTCCCAACCAGCACCTCCCCGGGCACGCTCGCCCGAACCCATGCAGATTGACCAGACCAAGATGGTCAAGTCTCGCCAAGAAACACGCCTAGCCGAGGGGAGCTGTTTCTACTGTGGTAGTAAGGAGCATCTGATCAGTTCCTGTCTGGTGAAGCCGGGAAACTCCAGTGTCTAGGACCGCTCGGAGAGGTCATCCTAGGCAAGAGTAAATCCTCTCCGTTCTTGACTTTATCCGTTTCTATTTCCTGTGGAGAGAACCGCTTCTTTGAAGCCATCCACCTGGATACCAGAGCCGCTGGGAATCTCATTTCTCAGTCCCTAGTAGAGAAGTATCAGATTCCCACCAAACCTCTGGCTGAACCATTGGCAGTCGCTTCCGTGGATGGAAGACTCCTTCCGGTGACCATCTTGCTCGTCACAGAGCCTGTAACCCTTCAGGTGGGAATGCTGCACTTGGAGAGGATCTCCTTCCATGTGCTATCCGGACTCTCTCACTCCCTTTTGCTAGATCTACCCTGGCTACAGAGACATGAACCCATTCTGAATTGGCGATCCGGTGAGGTGCTCCGTTGGGGGCAGGATTGCCATGAGACCTGCCTAGTTCCGGTTCGCCCGGCTCGACCTCCGTCTACTCCGGCTAATTTACCTGGTCTACCGGCACCTTACTGGTCCTATGCAGTATGTCTTCGACAAGAAGGAAGCAGAGACACTGCCACCTCATAGGCAATATGATTGCCCTATCGACCTGGTACCCGGTGCCACTCCACCTCGTGGGTGTATCTACCCCTTGTCGCTGGCCGAAACCCGGGCCATGTCGGAGTACATCGAAGAAAATCTGGCTAGGGGATTCATCCAGAAATCTACCTCTCCGGCTGGAGCTGGATTCTTCTTCGTAAAAAAGAAAGACGGTTCACTACGCCCCTGTATCGTTTATAGGGGACTCAACCAGATTACTATCAAAAATAAATACCCCCTGCCGCTCATCTCAGAGCTGTTCGACCGCCTTAAAGGCGCGAAGATCTTCACCAAGCTCGATCTTCGTGGGGTGTATAACTTGGTCCGGATCCGCCAAGGAGACGAGTAGAAGACGGCATTCAATACCCAGGACGGCCACTATGAATACCGTGTGATGCCCTCCGGCCTCTGTAATGCTCCAGCCGTCTTCCAAGAACTGGTTAACGACATCTTCCGTGACCTCTTATATTCATGCGTGGTGGTGTACCTGGACGACATCTTGGTCTTCTATCCGGATCTACCCACACACTGGAGGAATGTTCGTCAGGTCCTGCTTAGGCTCAGGCAGAATCACCTATAAGCAAAATTTGAGAAATGCCTCATCGAGCAGACCTCTCTTCCGTTCCTGGGCTATATTATCTCTAAGACTGGTCTACGGATGGACCCCGAGAAGGTCTCTGCCGTCTTAAAGTGGCCCAGACCGGATGGGTTGAAGGCGATTCAGCGATTCCTGGGCTTCGCTAACTATTACCGCCTCTTCATCCCACATTTCTCTTCCCGGACTGCACCCATCTCTGCGCTCACCCGTAAGGGAACAAATCCTAAGGAATGGACGTCCGAAGCGGAGGAGGCCTTCCTCTCCTTAAAACAAGCGTTCTCTTCTGCCCCGGTGCTGCACCGTCCGGATTGCAATAAACAGTTCTTTCTGGAAGTTGATGCTTCCTCTTCCGGAACCGGAGCGGTGCTCACCCAGAAATCTCCGTCCGGGAGAATGGTAACCTGCGGCTTCTTCTCCAAGCTTTTCTCCTCGTCCGAGTGCAACTATTCCATAGGAGACCGAGAACTGCTAGCCATCAAATTGGCGCTGGAGGAGTGGCATTACCTGCTAGAGGGGGCTCTGCACCCGGTGGTCATCTACACTGACTACAAAAACCTGGCATATCTACAAGATGCCCAAAGACTCAATCTGCGTCAGGCCCGGTGGTCTTTGCTCTTCGCCCGTTTCAACTTTACCCTACATTACCGTCCTGCGGACAAGAACGTTAAAGCCGACGCTTTGTCCCGATCCTTCCTGTCTTCCGATCAAGAGGAGGAGCCTATGCATATCATCGATCCCTCCAAAGTGATGAATGTGGCTCCCTTGGACCTGTCTCGTCTCCCACCCGGATTAGATGTTTGTAGCGGTTCTGGATCGTAAGAAGGTTCTTCACTGGGGTCATTCATCTAAACTAGCCGGCCATGCTGGCCAGAGGAAGACCTTCCTGCTCATTACCCGGCATTACTGGTGGCCTTCCCTGCGCAAGGATGTTGTAGACTTCGTCACGGCCTGTTCATCCTGTGCCCGCAACAAGGTTCCCAGACATCTTCCAGCCGGCCGTCTCCTGCCTCTTCCCGTACCTGCTGCCCCGTGAAAACACATTGCTATGTGTAACATCCCTGGCGGCGTGCTTGCATGGCTTACCACCATGCTCCCACCATGGCTCCCACCATGCAAGACCGCAATCTTACCTATCAGGCCAGGCTGCACATTTTGCTCCAGTACCTGCTGTTTGTATGTCTCTAGTCTGCTGGCTTAGGGCGGCGGCGCTGTTGCTTCCTGATTCTTAAAGCTACAGTGTGAACAGTCCTAATGCGTCCCCAGCTTATTGCTGTGAGTCACTGGATACTTAAACCCCCTCCACCCAGTAGGAGAGGCCTGAGCAACACTTTCCATCTGTGTGTTTCTTGCAACTGAGTTGCCAGGTCCTGTCCTGTATCTAGTCTGTTTCTGCCACCCTGGGGGCTGTATACGCAGGCCTGTTACCTGTACCTGTGACTTCTAGTCAGTTTCCGCCACCCTGGGGGCTGAGATCCCAGGCTCGTTCCTGTATCTTGCTCCTGGTTCAGATCCTGTCTGAACAGTGTCCTAGTCCGTTACCTGTTTGTCTCTATGTCTGTACCTTCCCCTTTTCCTGCAGTATCTGAACCTGCACCTGACTCCAACTCGTTGTCTCTGTACTTCTGTTTGTTAGTTTTGTGTCCCCTCGCTACTTCATTGCAAGTACCTTGTGTGTATCTGGTTTTGCTCGTTCTGCTTCCCTGCCTCCGTATCTACCTCCTGTGTTCCAGCTATCTTCTTGTGTTTTCTAGTCTGTTCCATGTGAACAGAGCCCTGTCCTGTCTACCGCATCTGCGGGTTTTGCTCTGCTCTGCTTGTCTACCGCATCTGCGGGTTTTGCTCTGCTCTGCTTGTCTACCGCATCTGCGGGTTTTGCTCTGCTCTGCTTGTCTACCGCATCTGCGGGTTTTGCTCTGCTCTGCTTGTCTACCACATCTGCGGGTTTTGCTCTGCTCTGCTTGTCTACCCCATCTGCGCGTTTTGCTCTGCTCTGCTTGTCTACCGCATCTGCAGGTTTTGCTCTGCTCTGCTTGTCTACCGCATCTGCGGGTTTTGCTCTGCTCTGCTTGTCTACCGCATCTGCGGGTTTTGCTCTGCTCTGCTTGTCTACCGCACCTGCGGGTTTTGCTCTGCTCTGCTTGTCTACTGCACCTGCGGGTTTTGCTCTGCTCTGCTTGCCTACCGCATCTGCGGATTTTGCTCTGCTCTGCTTGTCTACCGCATCTGCGTTTTTTGCTCTGCTCTGCTTGTCTACCGCATCTGCGGGTTTTGCTCTGCTCTGCTTGTCTACCGCATCTGCGGGTTTTGCTCTGCTCTGCTTGTCTACCGCACCTGCGGCTCCGTTCCTGTGTCCCGGTCTGTGCTGGTCCCTATCCTGCCTGCGTTCCTGCCTGCCAGTGCCCGTCTGTCTGCGTACCAGCCATGCCTGCCAGCGCCCACCTGTCTGCATACCAGTCGTGCCTGCCAATACCCACCTGTCTGCATACCAGCCGTGCCTGCCAGTATCCACCTGTCTGTATGCCAGCCTAACCTGCCTGTTCCTGCATTCCCCGGTGTGGGTGAACAGCTGTGACCGGGGTCTGACCTGGAGTAGCACCTGGTCCCTCTGCTCGGTTCCTCCCTGGTTCACGGAGTCGGCTAAGCCGCCATGTGACCTTGGTCGGACCGAGTTGATACTTATTTACGCCCCTCCAGGCACTCCTCGGTTCATGGTACAGTGGGATCACTAATCATGCTCACGCCAGTCAGTCCGGGCGTGTGCGTAACACTATGGACTTTATTACTGATCTCCCTGTTTCTGCCGGTTGTACGGTCATTTGGGTGGTCGCTGACCGCTTTTGTAAAATGGCCCACTTTATCCCTCTGCCTGGTCTCCCATCTGCATCTGTGCTGGCTAAGGACTTCATCCATCACATCTTTCGTCTCCACGGCCTACCCCTCCACATTGTGTCTGATCGAGGGGTCCAGTTCACTTCGTGCTTCTGGAGAGCTACATGTAAGCTGCTGGATGTCTCCCTGGATTTCTCCTCTCCTTATCATCCTCAGTCCAATGGCCAAGTGGAACGTATCAACCAGATCCTTACCAGCTTCCTCCTTCACTTCGTCAACACTCACCATGCCGACTGGGTGGAGATCCTACCATGGGCCGAGTTCTCCTATAACAACCATGAGAGCGAATCTTCTTCCAAGTCCCCGTTCTTTGTGGTCTACGGTCAACGTCCCCGGATTCCGTTTCCCGTCTCCGCTTCAGTGGACAATCCTGCCGTGGAGTCTCTGGTCAGCGAATTTTCCACTATTTGGGAGGACACTAGATTCGCACTTCTTCAATCCTCCGATCGGATGAAGAGACACGCCGACAAGAGACGTCTGGACCCACCTCAATTCCGTCCGGGAGACAAGATTTGGCTCTCCTCCAAACATCTTTGTCTCAAAATACCCTACTATAAGTTGGTTCCACGGTTCATCGGTCCTTTTGAAGTCCTCAAGCAAATCAATCTAGTGGCCTACAAGTTAAAACTCTCGGCCACCTTACGGATTCCCAACTCCTTCCACGTATCTCTCCTCAAACCGGTTGTTCTTAATTCTTTTTCCGACGATCCAGGTACCTCCCTAGCTCCGGTCTCCACTGAGGACGTCTATGAGGTAGAGAACATTCTGGCCACCAAGAGGGTAAGAGGAAAAACCTTTTTTCTGGTGGATTGGAAGGGGTTTGGCCCAGAGGAGAGAACTTGGGAACCCAGGGAGAACATCCACGCCCTGCTTCTTCTTAAAAAAAAAATTCTAGCCTAAAGAAGAGGGGGCGTAAAGGGGGGGTACTGTAGTATTGGCGTCTCTTCCCCCTGACAGGCAGAGACGCCGTCCTCCTTACCGCCGCGCTCTTGGCCCGGCGTCTTCCGGCTCTCCTGCTGCTGCCGGCGTGCGCAACTTCCCGGGCACTGTGCTTAGGGCGCGCACTCCCTCCCTCCTAAAGGGGCCGCGCGCGCCGTCCTAAGGAGTCCCCGGCCAATGGCCGGAGGACTTCTCACATAAAGGGCACCTCCTCCAAAATGGAGGTGCCTGTGCAAGGTTGTAGCTATGTGTTCTAACTCTGCTTCAGCCCTCAGGTCCCGCTGCTAACCTATCAGTCCAGTCCGCCAGCCTGACTACCAGTCCGCCAGGCTAACTACCAGTCCAGTCCGCCAGCCTGACTACCAGTCCAGTCCGCCAGCCTGACTACCAGTCCAGTCCGCCAGCCTGACTACCTGTCTCTGCTGCACCCCAGGGGTCCGGTTGCCACAGTGGCTTTGCCTCCCTTAAAAAGAGGTAATGCCATGCCTGGAAGCAAGCAGGGGTCCCCTAGTCAGGGATACTAAACATGCAGCACTTTCCTGGCTCCAGACCAGCAAGGGGAGTCCCCTCCCCTTGGTAACTGGGATCTGGGGGCGGGGTTAGTTAGTCTTAGAGTGAGGAGTTGAGTTTAGGACGTCGAGGAGACAAGAGTTAGGGACTGGAGCTGAGGTAGCTCGTCCTAGCTAGAGAAACACAGAGGACCGGACATCGGAGTCCGAGGCTGTGGGGCACTGAAGGCCCAGCAGCAGATACCGTAGGGCAGGAGATTGAAGGTCTCCCGGCCCCATCAGACGCCCGGAGGCTCAGCAGCACAGAGGGACCAGCACCGCTACGTGGGAGCAACGCATGAGTAAGGCCCAAGCTGCAAGCCATACGGGTGAGCACAGAACGTTACACTCAGGGACGTGGGCTATAGCACCGCTACAGGCAGCAAAGCCAAAGAGTATAGTGAGAAGGGGAGGCCTACAACTTCACCTGGCAAGGAGGACTCAATGTTCGCTTCCAGGCTGACCGGACTCTTACCTCTAGCCAGTACACCAATCCAGGCTTGCCTAATTGTCATCAGTAAAGACCCTGGGACTGCACTATACTGACTCTGTGGTTATTACTGCACTATGACACCCTGCACAACCACCAATATCCACACCCTGCCCTGAAGCTAACTCTTCCTGTGGGGAGTCATAACATCCTTGCTGCAATACCACCAGCTTCAGAGGACTGTTCCGCAGCGGCGGCTCCCCCTTTAGCCGCATTCCACAGGTGGCGTAGTCGGACTCTTTAATAAAACCTATACATATAATTTCCGTTGGATTGACCGCCCTGGGTCACGGACCGGGTCACCGCCACTGTGACTACAACCCCCAGCATCTACCGGCCCGGCACCGGGTACCCCACGGCCCAGTGGGCGCGTCAACTTTGGCGTAGTCAGCAGGATTTCGTGCCCTTTGCCACTGGGTACTGTGCGCCTTAACGAACTGTGTCGCATACTGTGGTGAAGTTTCGCGCCAATTGCCACTGTTTCCCGCCATTTCCGAGTTGCCGCGGGGGAAGAAGAGGGGCGTAACCGCTGGAAGCGCGTGAAGCCCAAGCCCCGCCTCACGCACTGACGCAGCATCAGGTCCTGGAAGGAGGTCGCTGTGCCAGGAAGCGTACGCCCTGACGTCAGACGCAAGGGGGCGCCAGGTCCTGTACCTGGAACTGCTAGTTGAGCAGTTCTCCTCTTCTCATCCGAGGGACCGCAGCCGGCTCAACAAGCAGGAAGGTAGGCCGCGGTTCACTAGGGGGGGGAGGAAGATGCCCAACATGGAAGAGGGTTCAGCCGCAGGCGCGGCCGCTGCCACTGTAATGCCGTTATCAATGCCATACATACCGGGGGCGGCATGGTTGCCCCTGTACTCAGGAGAGTCGCACACCCTGAATGACTTTGACGAAAGATTGCGCAGTTTGTTTAAAGTATACCCCCTGTCTGAGGAACAAAAAGTCAGCATCCTCATAGGCCAGCTAATCGGTGCAGCCCAGAGAGAGGTGAAGTCCTCGCCAGGCAGAGACAAAGGCACTGTAAAAGAAATACTGGCCCGGTTGAAGGATACCTTTGACACCCGCACCGCAGCGGAAATTAAAATTAAGTTTTATGGGTGCAAACAAAGAGTACAGGACAGTGTACGGGATTATGCTCTTAACCTGCAGGAGGCGCTGCGGACCATCAAACAGGTAGACCCTGACAGTGTGCATGATGAGAACAGATTGCTAACTGAACAGTTTATTGAGGGACTCCTGTCCAGCGCTCATAGGACGCAGCTGTGCATTATGGCTCTGCAAAACCCTGATCTTGACTTTGTACAATTTAAAGACAGAGCCATCCGGGTGCTGCGGGAATCAACACCAGGAGGTGCTGGATCCCACCGGCGCCCAGCTATCACCTACCACCAGGAGGTGGCATCCTTTTCTCCAACACCTGTGGAGGCTGACGCGCAGACACTGGACAATGACCCGTCTGCAGACTTGTGCCTTCAGGTCCAAGAGCTGACCAAAAGCGTGGCCGCGTTAACCAAACCGTGCAGGCCCTGCAAGTGTCTCCCCAGGAAAAGATTGAGCTGGCTTCCAGTCCAGATGACGTCCCGTGGCGACGACAGAAAAGGATTCCACCGATCAGAGGGAGGAACAGCGATTGCTACGACCAGAGCGGACAACCCATCTGCCGCCGCTGTCAAAAGGCGGGACATTACGCAAGATTCTGCAATTTAAATGGGCAACACCTGGGGCAGAGGGCCAACCCCCAGGAGTAAGACAACCAGGCCCACAAAGCTGGCAAGACAAGTACGTGGGAGGACGGCCGGTCCTACCCGTCGTGCTTGATGGCATCCCAATGAGCGCGGTGCTGGACACTGGATCCCAGGTGACCACTATGCCATACATTCTTTATAAATGATACTGGACTGATTCGGACATTACCCTCCGTCCAGATGAGCATCTGAGCATCTACGCCAGCAATGGTCAGCCCTTGCCTCAGGTGGGGTATAAAGAGGTGACCATAAAAGTAGGCAAGGTAGAGTTGCCATCGCAAGGAATGATAATTTTTGATATTGATCGCCGAGAAAGTCATCCCATGATAACCTTAGGCACTAATGTTATAGAAAATTGTCTTTCAGAAATTATTGTCCTGCTACAGCAGGTCGTGGAAACTGCCAGTTCCAGTCAGCAGCGGGTTCTGCAGAGAGAGATCAGAGCCCTGATGAGAAGACAACAGGTAGAATTGTCTGGTGGTGAAATTGGCAGTGTCAGGATGAGTGACCCATTCCCCATTGCCATGCCCCCTAGAAGTGAAATGTTGATATGGTGTCGGGCAGCAATCGGTCTCAGGGGTCGAGATTACCAGGCCCTGGTAGAGCCCGTCTACTCCGACAGTAGGCCCACCATTTTGACATCCAGGGGGGTGGTTGATGTTCGCAATGGGAGAGTGCCAGTCCACATCCTGAATTGTGGGGAGGAAGAGGTCCATTTATCCCAGTATGCTACCCTTGCTAAATTATTCACAGTTAGTAACAACTCTATAAAGGCAGTGGAACCCTTGCCTCCATCCAAACCGGTGGAGGATAATGGCTCTAAGGGACAGATGGAGGATTGATGTCAGAAGCTACACGTGGGCACTGACTCCACCCCTCAGCACCAAAAACATGGAGTATACCGGGTGGTCCAGGAGTATGAGCGGATCTTCAGCAAACACCCACTAGATTTTGGGCAGGTAAAAGGGGTACAACACCATATCCCCACGGGAGATCATCCACCCATTAAAGAGAGGTACCGGCCTGTACCCCCAGCTCACTATCAATGTGCCAAAGGGATGTTACGGGAGATGAAGGAGGCTGGGGTGATAAGAGATAGTTGTAGCCCCTGGGCAGCTCCATTAGTTCTCGTCAGGAAAAAGGATGGTACAATGAGAATGTGTGTTGACTACAGGCAAATTAACCGCATTACACATAAGGATGCCTACCCGTTACCCAGAATTGAAGAGTCCCTAGCTGCATTAAGATCTGCTAATTATTTATTTACTTTGGATCTCACCAGTGGGTATTGGCAGGTTCCTGTAGCAGAGGCGGATAAAGAAAAGACCGCATTTACAACGCCGATGGGCCTCAGCGAGTTCAACTGCATGCCATTCGGGCTCTGCAACGCCCCAGGAACCTTCCAGCGGTTGATGGAGTGCTGTCTAGGACACAAAAACTTTGAGACAGTCCTGCTGTACCTGGATGACGTCATTGCCTACTCCAAGTCCTTTGAAGACCACCTGAAGCACCTGGCAGAGGTGTTTGAAGCCCTAGCTGAGTTTGGCCTGAAGGTGAAGCCGTCCAAATGGCACCTGTTGAAGCCCAAGGTACAGTACCTAGGTCATGTGGTAAGCGCCGAAGGTGTAGCACCAGACCCTGTAAAGGTCACCGTAATCAAGGACTGGCCAAGACCCTCCACTATTAAGGAAGTGCGGCAGTTCCTCGGGTTGATAGGCTACTACCGAAGGTTTATCAAAGGCTTCACCAAGATAGCGGCACCCATGCAGGACCTCCTAGTAGGCCAGTCCAGGAAGGCCAAAACCCCGAAGCCTCCGTTCAAATGGGATAAGCCAGAAGACGAATCCTTCACCCGACTAAAGATGGCCCTCACGGGAGACGAAGTCCTGGCCTACCCCGACTATGGCCAACCCTTCATACTCCATACGGACGCGAGTAACGTGGGGTTAGGAGCGGTGCTGTCCCAGATACAGCAGGGCAGACAGAGAGTAATTGCCTATGCCAGCAGGAAGCTCCGGCCCACGGAAAGGAACCCCGATAACTAAAGTTCCTTCAAGTTGGAGTTCCTCGCCATAGTCTGGGCTGTGACAGAGCGCTTCAAGCACTATCTCGCCTCCTCCAAATTTACGGTCTTCACGGACAATAACCCGCTGACACAACTGGAAACTGCGAAGCTTGGTGCCCTGGAACAACGATGGATGGCCCGACTATCTAACTACGAGTTTACCATCAAGTATCGGGCTGGGCACAAAAATGCAAATGCTCACGCGCTGTCCAGGATGCCCAACTTGACAGATGAGGGAGAAGACCTGGAAGAGCTGGAAGAGATAGAGATACCCGCTTTCCATCGTCATGGGGTGACCCAGTGCTCCCATTGTGTGAAGAACAGCTGCTACGCCAATAGAGAGGTCACGTTCAACCCATTGCCCCACCATGGATGGGCAGAGACACAGGATAGCGACCCGGCTGTCCGCCTGATAAAGGAGTTGCTGACACTGGCTGACTCGCGCCCTGATCCAGATGCTCCACAGGAGACCAAACAGCTGTGGAAGGAGAAGGGCAAGCTGTTCATCTATGAAGGGAAGCTGTGTCGAAGGAGTATCAACCCCCGGACATATGAACTGATCTGGCAGGTGGTAGTCCCGAGGCGGGATGTGTCAATCGTCTTAGAAGCATACCACGATGGAGCGCGACACTTCGGATGGAAGAAGTTGGAAGTCTTGCTACGTGAGCGATTCTACTGGGCTGGCATGAGGAAAGCAATCGAGAGATGGTGTCGAGAATGCGGACCATGCAACCTGAGACGAAAAGACTGTGACAGCCAGAGGGCTCCCCTGCAGCCCATCATCACCAAACAGCCACTCGAACTGGTAGCCTTGGACCACGTGAAGCTAGCCCCAAGCAGGTCAGGCTATGTCTACGCTCTCACCATCGTAGACCACTACTCCCGGTTCCTGGTAGTAGTGCCAGTGAAAGACCAGACGGCTCAGATGGCAGCCAAGGCATTTCAACAGCACTTCTGTCGCCCGCACAGCCACCCTGACCGTGTGCTTACTGACCAAGGCCCAGCCTTCGAAGCGGAGGTGTTCCAGGAATTCTGCAACCTGTACGGCTGCAAGAAAATCAGGACAACGCCGTATCACCCCCAAACCAACGGGTTGTGTGAGAAGATGAACCAGGTGATGATAGACCTGTTGAAGACGTTGCCCCTGGAAGAACGCAGCTTGTGGCCAGAGAAGTTGCCAGATCTGGTGGATCTATATAATCACATCCCTGTGAACTCTACCAATTGTACACCCGCTTACCTGATGAGGGCAAGACTTGGTAAGCTGCCCATCGACTTGGACATGGGAGTCCTAACACCAGAGACAACCTCACCAGATGCGGATTGGGATACCGAGCGGCAGCAACAATACTGCAAAGTGCAAGAGAGTGTTGAAAGAAGCTTGTTCCAGGCAAGACAAAAGCAAGAGAAAACTTATAATCAACACGCACCTGCTGTCCCCTTGTTACCTGGAGAACAAGTCCTTAAGAGAAAGAGATGACTCCACAAACTAGATGATCAGTGGGAGGTAGAGCCGTACCCCATCCTACCCTCAAGTTACGATAACACCAAAGTGTGCCTCATCAGCAAAGATGGAGGAGAAATTTCAGCGGCAGTCTCAAGAGACCACTTGAAGATATGTCCTGAGCAGTTAAAACACACTAAAGAAAATCAAGACAACCCTCAGCCCACAGAAGAAGTGGAGGAAGTGGTCCAAACAGTACTCGGAGAATTTTCCCGGTTGTGGACACAGGTGAACAATGCAATTGTAGTACCGGTCATTACCTTTCTCCAAGCAGCCTCACCGGAAGCTGCAGAAGTCTCAGAACAGCTGGAAGACCAGTCGGCCCCAGAGACAGAAGTTTCATTATCAGCAGACCAGGAGAATCAATCCTCTGCTAGCAGTGAACCTGTCGTACCCATGGTGAGCCAAATAATTCGTAGGAGATTACCCAGCCTACCAGTGTTACCTCAGACTACCCGTAGAGTAGGTCACACTGAGCCCACCACACCAGGGGTAGACACAAGGGACCAGGGTAGAGCAGTAACTACCAATGTAATACATAGATCGACCAGGAGTACAAGAGGTCAGCTCCCTGCCCGTTGGAGAAACTAAAGAATTAAAGTATAGGAGAAACTAAAATGTATGCTGTATATAGTTACCCGTAAGGGTAAAGTAGAAAAGTTGTGTTTTCAAAGTGAATTGCAAAAGTTGGTCATGTGTGCATTTAGTTACCCGGTAAGGGTATAAAGACTTGTAGGTTATGGACGGTGAATAACCAAAGAACTTTCCATTGTAAATAGTTGCACTTATTAGAGTGTCCTCTTATTGGTTTTATGATTATAATAAATGACCTCAGAACAAAAACCCGTTTGGAGTGGCCAAAGACATGGTCCAACACCTGGATCATCTATGCCCTGCAGCCACGTCCAGGGCCTACGTTGAGGGTTTGCGGACGGGTCCCTCATGTTCAAGTTGCACCTTGCTCAGTGGAATAGACACCTGGTTGCAGATTATATTGTAACCTGTTAAAGACTGTAATGTTAATAATTTTCTGTGTGCCTTGTTATTGTTATTTGTTACTTTTGAAAAATATTCTCAGTCCGGGAGTACTGAAATTAACTAGGGGGGAATGTGGCACCCCAGGGGTCCGGTTGCCACAGTGGCTTTGCCTCCCTAAAAAAGTGGTAATGCCATGCCTGGAAGCAAGCAGGGGTCCCCTAGTCAGGGATGCTAAACATGCAGCACTTTC
Organism: Phyllobates terribilis; assembly: GCF_046119375.1. Taxonomy (NCBI): domain Eukaryota; kingdom Metazoa; phylum Chordata; class Amphibia; order Anura; family Dendrobatidae; genus Phyllobates; species Phyllobates terribilis. Next base: position 49,916,192 of record NW_027362767.1, on the reverse strand, counting down.
CTGGCTCCAGACCAGCAAGGGGAGTCCCCTCCCCTTGGCAACTGGGATCTGGGGGCGGGGTTAGTTAGTCTTAGTGTGAGGAGTTGAGTTTAGGACGTCGAGGAGACAAGAGCTAGGGACTGGAGCTGAGGTAGCTTGTCCTAGCTAGAGAAACACAGAGGACCGGACACCGGAGTCCGAGGCTGTGGGGCACTGAAGGCCCAGCAGCAGATACCGTAGGGCAGGAGATTGAAGGTCTCCTGGCCCCATCAGACGCCGGAAGGCTCAGTAGCACAGAGGGACCAGCACCGCTACGTGGGAGCAACGCATGAGTAAGGCCCGAGCTGCAAGCCATACGGGTGAGCACAGAACGTTACACTCAGGGACGTGGGCTATAGCACCGCTACAGGCAGCAAAGCCAAAGAGTATAGTGAGAAGGGGAGGCCTACAACTTCACCTGGCAAGGAGGACTCAATGTTTGCTTCCAGGCTGACCGGACTCTTACCTCTAGCCAGCACCCCAATCCAGGCTTGCCTAATTGTCATCAGTAAAGACCCTGGGACTGCACTATACTGACTCTGTGGTTATTACTGCACTACGACACCCTGCACAACCACCAATATCCACACCCTGCCCTGAAGCTAACTCTTCCTGTGGGGAGTCATAACATCCTTGCTGCAATACCACCAGCTTCAGAGGACTGTTCCGCAGCGGCGGCCCCCCCTTTAGCTGCATTCCACAGGTGGCGTAGTTGGACTCTTTAATAAAACCTATACATATAATTTCCGTTGGATTGACCGCCCTGGGTCACGGACCGGGTCACCGCCACTGTGACTACAACCCCCAGCATCTACTGGCCCGGCACCGGGTACCCCACGGCCCAGGGGGCGCGTCAACTTCACCAGCCAAGTACACTCTCCAGCCCGATGGTCTGCCTACGGTCCAAACCCGCTAGTCTGTCTATGGGCCAGGCTAGCCCGCCTACCCGGAGAACGTACCAGTTACCTGACGTGCCTACCAGCCAGCCAACCAGGAGGCTCCTGCCAGTTACCCGTGTTGTCTGCCAGTCCGTCTACCCGGATCACCTGTCAGCCTGCCTGCCGTGCTCATCTGCTATACCGGTCAGTCCCTGCCTTCTGACCCGTGGGAGTTACCTGCTCTCATACAAGGACTGGCCCAGAGTAGCACCTGGTCCCTATGCTCGGTCCTTCCCTGGTTCACGGGGTCAATTGAGCCGCCGTACGACCTTGGTCAGTCCGAGTTGATACCTAGTTACGTCCCTCTGGTCCCTCCTTGCACCGCAGCACAGAGGTTCCACCACCCGGATCCGTAACATTGTGCACATCTTGTTTCCTGCTTCTATCCCTGCTGCCCTGTTGACTTCGCTGCATCCGTCCTGCTGTTCCCAGGATTCCTGAGGTTGTCTCGTCCTCGCTTTCCAAGTGCCATCCTGCCAGTTGCACTGGTGCTCGGGGCCCATGTACCCACCTGGATCTGAGGCTTAGTGGGTCCACTACACGAGGTGAGCTGTAGTAGGCAGCTCAAGTACTGGAATATTGGACCTATATGGCATTACTGCACATGTACATAGGTAAGTGCTGCAAAACAGATGATCACCAAAAAAGGTGGAAGCATTTAAAGATATTGGACCTATATGGCATTACTGCACATGTACATAGGTAAGTGCTGCAAAACAGATGATCACCAAAAAAGGTGGAAGCATTTAAAGGGGTACTACCACTAGAAAAAATCATTAGGATATATCATCACTTAATGATCAAAGATCACCAAGAACCTCAGAATAAAAGAGCAACTGCCCTTGCTAAGGGCATGTCCTTCCACAGTGAAGCTCTCAGCCACCCACTGTGCAGGGAACTACAACATATCCTCATTCACTGAGGTTTCTTCTGTGCTTTCCTTACAAGTAATATGCCAAAGGGACCTTGATCCTACCACTCTTATGATCCGGGAGCTCCTAGGAATTGGATCACTAAAGACCATTATGTTATGGAATGTCCAAGTGATTATGCTACAACATTGTAAGGCAAGAAGATGCCAAGTAAAATCTCCAGATACTGACCTACATCCAAGACATTATCAAACTATCCATCAATTTATTTAGGCTCTTTTACAAGTTCTTCTTTCATTAATTATTAGTGTTGAGCGAACATGCTCGACACTGCTTGGTACTCGCCCGAGCATCACGCTACTCGGGATGTTCGGCGAGCACCGAGCATTTCTGGGTTACTCGGGCGGGAGCTCGGGTCTCCGCCCTGCATGTTTGGCGCTCTTTACAGAGCCAATGAACATGCAGGGATTGCCAACCAGTCACTGTAATGCTGCAGCCATGTTGTTTGCGGGCATTACATTGATTGGCTGGCCGCACAGCGTCACCTCGAGTATTTAAAACCGGGCACCGCCATCATGGACACAGTCGCTCCGGATCAGCCAGTGTAGGGACAGCGCAGCTGATTTAGGGAGAGATATAAACTGCAAAATAGTTAGTGTAGGGTCTGTAAAGGCTGCCAGATCAAACAAACAGTCCTTCTCAGGACTAATATCCATCCCAGATATCAGGCAGGCAGGCAGGCTGTAAGGCTGTATAGGAGACGCAGTGGTTATACCAGCAAATGCTGCATTACAGTCCTGTGTGCTCCTGTTGCTGAAATTGCTGGACTTACCTCCAGGTCTCGGGGGCCAGGAAAAATCCTTTTTTTTAAATCTAAATCCTCTTTTTTTTCCGTCTTTCACACTGTACAAATACCCATCTTATTAACCTTTTGGTGTCCCCCCCCCCCCCCCCCATAAAAAAAAGTGTGTCTGTGACAGTTCAGACACAAATATATCTGTTGAAAATAGTCTGGTGTAGGCTAGAGAAACAGAAGTGTTGTTTTGCACTTCCATGGTTCAAACCTCTGTATTATCCATTTTGGGCCATTTGTATCTAAAAAAAAAACAGTTTGAGTGTGTCGCTCACTGTTCAGCTGCAAATCTATATATTTAAAAAAGTCTGGTATACCCCAGTAAACAATAACTGTGGTTTTGCCATCCCACGGTAAAAAATCTCTATTATTCAGGTTTTGGTATATTTTCCGTAAAGAAAAACAGTAGTGTCTCCTGACTGTTGTGACACAAAAATATATCTGTTGAAAATAGTCTGGTGTAGGCTAGAGAAACAGAAGTGTGGTTTTACAGTTCCACGGTTCAAACCTCTGTATTATCCACTTTTGGGCCATTTGCATCTAAAAAAAAACAGTTTGAGTGTGTCGCTCACTGTTCAGCCGCAAATATACAATACAGACCAAAAGTTTGGACACACCTTCTCATTTAAAGATTTTTCTGTATTTTCATGACTATGAAAATTGTACATTCACACTGAAGGCATCAAAACTATGAATTAACACATGTGGAATTATATACTTAACAAAAAAGTGTGAAACAACTGAAAATATGTCTTATATTCTAGGTTCTTCAAAGTAGCCACCTTTTGCTTTGATGACTGCTTTGCACACTCTTGGCATTCTCTTGATGAGCTTCAAGAGGTAGTCACCGGAAATGGTCTTCCAACAATCTTGAAGGAGTTCCCAGAGATGCTTAGCACTTGTTGGCCCTTTTGCCTTCACTCTGCGGTCCAGCTCACCCCAAACCATCTCGATTGGGTTCAGGTCTGGTGACTGTGGAGGCCAGGTCATCTGGTGTAGCACCCCGTCACTCTCCTTCTTGGTCAAATAGCCCTTACACAGCCTGGAGGTGTGTTTGGGGTCATTGTCCTGTTGAAAAATAAATGATGGTCCAACTAAACGCAAACCGGATGGAATAGCATGCCGCTGCAAGATGCTGTGGTAGCCATGCTGGTTCAGTATGCCTTCAATTTTGAATAAATCCCCAACAGTGTCACCAGCAAAGCACCCCCACACCATCACACCTCCTCCTCCATGCTTCACGGTGGGAACCAGGCATGTAGAGTCCATCCGTTCACCTTTTCTGCGTCGCACAAAGACGGAACCAAAGATCTCAAATTTGGACTCATGAGAGCAAAGCACAGATTTCCACTGGTCTAATGTCCATTCCTTGTGTTCTTTAGCCCAAACAAGTCTCTTCTCCTTGTTGCCTGTCCTTAGCAGTGGTTTCCTAGCATCTATTTTACCATGAAGGCCTGCAGCACAAAGTCTCCTCTTAACAGTTGTTGTAGAGATGTGTCTGCTGCTAGAACTCTGTGTGGCATTGACCTGGTCTCTAATCTGAGCTGCTGTTAACCTGCGATTTCTGAAGCTGGTGACTCGGATAAAGTTATCCTCAGAAGCAGAGGTGACTCTTGGTCTTCCTTTCTTGGGGTGGTCCTCATGTGAGCCAGTTTCTTTGTAGCGCTTGATGGTTTTTGCAACTGCACTTGGGGACACTTTCAAAGTTTGCCCAATTTTTCGGACTGACTGACCTTCATTTCTTAAAGTAATGATGGCCACTCGTTTTTCTTTACTTAGCTGCTGTTTTCTTGCCATAATACAAATTCTAACAGTTTATTCAGTAGGACTATCAGCTGTGTATCCACCAGACTTCTGCACAACACAACTGATGGTCCCAACCCCATTTATAAGGCAAGAAATCCCACTTATTAAACCTGACAGGGCTCACCTGTGAAGTGAAAACCATTTCCGGTGACTACCTCTTGAAGCTCATCAAGAGAATGCCAAGAGTGTGCAAAGCAGTCATCAAAGCAAACGGTGGCTACTTTGAAGAACCTAGAATATAAGACATATTTTCAGTTGTTTCACACTTGTTTGTTAAGTATATAATTCCACATGTGTTAATTCATAGTTTTAATGCCTTCAGTGTGAATGTACAATTTTCATAGTCAAGAAAATACAGAAAAATCTTTAAATGAGAAGGTGTGTCCAAACTTTTGGTCTGAACTGTATATATTTAAAAAAGTCTGGTATACACCAGTAAATTATAACTGTGGTTTTGCTGTTCCACGGTAAAAAATTTCTATTATCCTGATTTTGGCATTTTTTGCCGTAAAAGAAAAACTAATAGTGTCTCCCTGATTTTTCAGACACAAATATATCTGTTGAAAATAGTCTGGTGTAGGCCAGAGAAACAGAAGTGTGGTTTTGCAGTTCCACATTTCAAACCTCTGTATTATCCACTTTTGGGCCATTTGTATCTAAAAAAAAAACAGTTTGAGTGTGTCGCTCACTGTTCAGCCGCAAATATATATATTTAAAAACGTCTGGTATACACCAGTGAATTATAACTGTGGTTTTGCTGTTCCACGGTAAAAAATCTCTATTGTCCAGCTTTTGCCATTTTTTCCGTAAAGAAAAACAGTAATAGTTTCTCCCTGATTGTTCAGATTGTTTAAAAGAGTCGGGAATAGGCCAGAGAAATAGAACTGTGGTTTTCCTCTTCCACGGTTCTAATCTACTTTTTCTTACCCTTTTTCCATTGATAGTGCGAGTGTAAGCTATTTTACTTCCTTTACAATGGGCAAGGCGTGTGGCAAGGGACGTGGAACTGGACGTTCTGGTGATGGTGCGTGCAGAGGACGGGGCCGTGGCCAAGGTGAAAATGTGCCACAACCAACAGCCACATCTTCTCGCTCCCACTTCTTGACCGAATTACTAGGGAAGCACAGAACAACACCAGTATTGCGAACTGATCAGTGTGAACAGGTTATTAATTGGATAGCAGATAATACTTCCAGTTACCTGGGCACCACCACCTCCGGTCTGTCTTCCACACGGTCAAATCTTAGTAGCCATGAGTCTCGACCGCATACTCCTCCTCACCCTGATGCTTCTTCCTCCCACCATGCCGAGTGTCGTCAGACAGCAACTGATCCCACACTTGGACACTCTGAAGAGCTGTTCACTGGTCCATTTCCAGATTTGTGCCCCTCGCCTGCTCCGCTTGAAGTGGTGGAAGAGGAGATCCCATGTAGTGATGTCCAAATATTTGAACAGCCACGGCCACAGGAAGTCGACGCTGGCAATTTGTCACAAGAGGTGGACGATGACGAGACACAATTGCCAGGAAGTGAGGAGGAGGATCATGGTGCGCACGTGGAAGAGGAGGAGGTGGTGGATGATCTAGCAACTGACCCAACGTGGCAGGAGGACATGCAGAGCGAGGCCAGCAGCACACAGGGTGAGGGAGGCAGAGTACCCCAGCAGGCAGGAAGAAGCAGTGTGGTGGATGCACACAGAAGGCGGGCTACTGTTCCCCGTAACACCAACACGAGAAACGTTGCCAGTACAACCTGTAGGTCTTCCTGAGTCTGGAATTTTTTTAAAGACTCTGCTGATAACCCCAAAAAGGCAATTTGTACCACCTGCCATGCCAGCATCAGCAGGGGTGACAAAACTACCAGCCTGACCACCACCAGCATGATCAGGCACATGGCAGCAAAGCACCCGACTTTGTGGGGCGAACCCCAGGGTCCACGACCAGTGTCAGCGAGTGTCACCACTGCTTCTTCCGCTGTTGTGCGTGCAATAAAACCCCCTGTTGTGTGTGCAAGGCAATCCCCTGTCCATACTGCATGCAAAGATGCCCCCTCCTCTCAGTCTTCACTTGTTATGGCAGTTTCTCAAGAAACAGCATCAACGTCCACGTCCACATCCCACCGCAGCGTTCAATTGTCCATATCCCAGACCTTTGACCGAAAGCGGAAATTCGCAGCTAACGCCCCACAGGCCACAGTCCTAAATTCGCACATTTCACGACTGCTTGCGTTGGAAATGCTGCCTTTTAGGCTGGTGGAGACGGAATCCTTCCGCAACCTTATGGCGGTGGCCATCCCTCGGTACTCGGTCCCCAGCCGACACTATTTTGCTCGGTGTGCCATCCCCGCACTACACAAGCATGTGTCCCAAAACATCTGCCGTGCCCTCAACAACGCAGTTACTGGGAGAGTCCACTTGACAACGGACACGTGGACAAGTGCTTGTGGCCAGGGACGGTACATCTCCCTGACGGCACACTGGGTAAACATAGTGGAAGCCGGGACCCAGTCGGACCTTGGGACGGAACACATCCTCCCCACACTGAGGATTGCGGGCCCTATGTCAGTCAGAGTTGCCCCCACAGTGTACTTCTCCTGCGCATCATCCTCCTCCTCCTCCTCATGTTCAGCCTCCATCTCAGATATCACCACATCAGTTACAAGCTGGAAGCACTGCAGTACTGCCTCCGCCAAGCGGCAACAGGCTGTGCTGAAAATCATAAGCTTAGGTGAGAAACTCACACTGCTTGTGAGTTGTGGACAGCTGTGAAAGAGCAGGCAGATCTGTGGCTGAGACCGCTGAATCTACATCCAGGCATGGTCGTGTGTGACAATGGCCGTAACCTGGTGGCGGCTCTGAGGCGAGGCGAGATCACACACGTACCATGCCTGGCTCATGTGCTTAACCTCGTGGTTCAGCAGTTTCTTAAATCGTACCCCGAGTTGCCAGATCTGCTCGTCAAAGTACGCGCCTGTCAGCTCATTTTCGCAAGTCGGCTACAGCTTCCGCCACCCTTGCTGTGTTGCAGCAGCGTTTGCAGCTTCCGTCACACCGACTGGTGTGTGATGTCCCCACACGTTGGAACTCTACCCTCCACATGTTGCAAAGGATTTGTGAGCAGAAGAGAGCAGTTGTGGAGTACCAGCTGCAACAAGGCCGTCGATATTCAGGTCAGACTCCACACATAAGACCTCAGGAGTGGACCTGGATGTCTGACATATGTACCATCTTGACAAACTTTGATGGTGAGTGGCGATGACGCCATCATTAGCGTCAGCATTCCACTTGTCTGTCTTTTGCAACGCTCTCTGCAGAGATTTAAAGAGGAGACATTGCAGCCAGAGTATGATGAGATGGACCAAGAAGCCCAGCCTCATCTCATCCCAACGTGCATTGGGGGACAATGAGGGAGATGAGGAGGAGGAGGAAGAACAGGAGCTTGTATCATGCGCTGTAGACGGTAGTACCTGTACAACTGTCATACCGTCGGTTCAGCGTGGGTTGTCTGAGGACAGGGGGGAGGAGGAGGAGGAGGAGGAGAGCATGGTCAGTCGTCATCTTGGTGAGGACACGGAAGTCTTGCCCGTTACCAGTCTGGCACACATGGCTGACTTTATGTTACGCTGCCTTAACCGTGACCCTCGCGTTGTCAAAATGTTGGGTGACAGTCATTACTGGTTGGTGACACTTTTAGACCCCCGCTATAAGGAGAACTTTCACTCTCTTATTCCTGAGGTGGAGAGGTCTACAAAAATGGGGCAGTACCAGAAGGTCCTTGCTGCAGAACTGTTAAAAAAATTCCCATCTGAACACGCTAGCGGCAGAGGTCACAGTTCGTTGCCCAACCAAGGCGTACATGCGAGAGAGACGCAACTCCAATCCAGCAGAGGCAGGGGAACACTGTCAACGTTCTGGGACAGTTTTCTCAGACCCTCCCTTCGGAAAGACCCTGAGGCGCGGGGTACTCTCACAAGTAGTGGAAAGTTTCAAAAGATGGTGAGGGAGTACCTTGCCGACCGTACCAGCGTCCTCCGTGATTCCTCTGTGCCTTTTAATTATTGGGTATCCAAGCTGGACACTTGGAATGAACTTGCTCTGTACGCCTTGGAGGTCCTGGCCTGCCCTGCCGCTAGTGTGTTATTGGAGCGTGTTTTTAGTGCCGCTAGGGGAATTATAACTGCTAAGCGCACATGCCTGTCAACTGACAATGCTGACAAGCTGACCCTTATCAAAATGAACAAGGACTGGATTGGGCCAGACTTCTCATCACCACCAAATGACAGCAGAGTAACATAAAGTCAAATCCACTGTGTTATTTCGGGAGGTGTATTCACATGCACCGCTTCACACCCACACATGGGAATACGCTTCCTCATTTCGGCTGTTTTATGTTCTTCTCCTTATCCTCAGCCTCCACAACCACTATACCACCAGGGTGACTGTGGTCCGTGTTGCCATTATTGAAAGTTCCTCCGTCCTTATTTTTGTCAGCTTTTGCTTGAAAGGCATAAGCAAAGACTGTGGGAGACCCACTCCCCAATAATGGGAATAATATTTTTAAGATGCTGTACTGTATGGCTCTTGTAAGGGGCATTGCAAGTTCCTCCGTCCTAATTTTTGTCAGCTTTTGCTTGGAAGGCATAAGCAAAGACTATGGGAGACCTACTCCCCAATAATGGGAATAATGCTTTTAAGATGCTGTACTGTATGTCTCTTGTAAGGGGCATTAAAACCATCTTGTTCAGCTACTGGGACCTCCACGTCTCTTCCAAGGGGCTTTCAAACCGTCTTGTTAAGCTACTGTGACCTCCACGTCTCTTCTGAGGGGCATTAAAACTGTCTTGTTAAGCTACTGTGACCTCCACCACTTTTCCAAGGGGCATTAAAACCGTCTTGTTAAGCTACTGCGACCTCCACCACTGTTCCAAGGGGCATTAAAACCGTCTTGTTAAGCTACTGTGACCTCCACGTCTCTTCCGAGGGGCATTAAAACCGTCTTGTTAAGTTACTGGGACCTCCACGTCTCTTCCGAGGGCATTAAAACCGTCTTGTTAAGATACTGTGACCTCCACGTCTCTTCCGAGGGGCATTAAAACCGTCTTGTTAAGCTACTGGGACCTCCACGTCTCTTCCGAGGGGCATTAAAATCGTCTTGTTAAGCTACTGTGACCTCCACGTCTCTTCCGAGGGGCATTCAAACCGTTTTGTTAAGCTACTGGGACCTCCACGTCTCTTCCGAGAGGGATTAAAACCATCTTGTTAAGCTACTGTGACCTCCACGTCTCTTCAAAGGGGCATTAAAAGCGTCTTCTTAAACCACTCTGAACTCCACAGCTCTTCCAAGGGGCATTGAAATGTTGTTTTTAATTACCTCTAACCTCCACGACTCTTCCAACGGGTATTGCATTTCCTCCTAATTTTAGTCAGCTTTTGCTTTTCAATGCAAAGGCGAAAACTAAGGGAGACCCACTCCCCAATAATGGGTAGAAGGTTTTTAGTACGCTGTAATCCACGTCTGTTCCTCTTAATTTTTGGAAAGCCTTCCATTCACTGCTTAGGCCAACAGTGTACAGGAGACCCAGTTGCTATAAATGGAAAAACCGGTTTAGTTAAGGCCCTCTGACCTCCATGTCATTTCCAAGGGGCATTGGAGTGCCTCGAAATTTTTGGTAGGCATTGCACTCACTGTATGCCCTATAACTGTGTAGCCGAACCACTCCTTTTGTTACAGAAACATATCCTACAAGACATAGATGGTTGACTGGCCTGATATTGATGTGAATGGTCCCTGTTCCTCCAGCTCTTTCTCCTTTGCCACCACCTCATCCATCATTTATCACCTGAAGCTTTGTTTTAACGGGAGTCATAGAACTGAGATAGCAGCAGGAAAACATCCAGCAATCCTCGGAGGAGGTAGAATATGCGCCAAAACGCTGACCACCTCAGGCGTAGCCACTACTACATACATACGCTTGCATTCCAAGAAAACAAAGCAGATGCTAACTTCTATCATCATCATGCTCCTCACCTTGGCACTCTCAACTCCCCTGATGGAGAAGCCAGGGCCCACCGGAGGAGTCTGGTTCTCTGGTGGGCTCATCCAATGCTGCCCTAAAGCAGGCCAGGCTAAGAAAAGTGTGTGGGAAGGTGACAGGAGAAATACGGGTGGCTGGGGACCGTTTATGGACACCCGGCCGCGGGGCGGCTGGTGACCGAGTATGGACACCCGGCCGCCCGCTGGCGGCTGGGGCCGAGTGTGGACACCCGGCCGCCGGGCGGCTGGGGACTGAGTATGGATATCAGGCCGCTAATGCAGCCATGACGTGGTGGCCAGATTCCGCCTCCACATGCCTAAAAGGCCCAATTTCAAGTGCAAGCAAGCAGTATGGTATTGCAGCCTGGGGGTGGGTGGGTGGCAGGCTGCATACTTGCGCTTGCATTGCAAGGAATGGGAGAGGTACAATTGAACACTGCCCTGGGACAAGGACTTGAACGGGGATAGTTGCAAGTCTGCAACGACAGGTGCAGGGTGGGAGGCATCTTCGCATGTACCATGAACAGGGGTTTGGCATGCACACACTACAGCGGAATAGGCTGTCCTTCCCACTAAATGCACTGGGGAGGGCACAGGTAATGTTTTGGTATGCGCGCTTAATCTTATGTATAAGGCACACCGGGACAAATAGGGGCGGCTGGGGACTGAGTATGGATACCTCGCTGCCGAAGCAGCCATGAGGTAGTGGCCAGATTCGGCCTCCTCCAAACTAAAAGGCTCCATTTCAAGTGCAAGCTAGCAGTATGGCATTGCAGCCTGTGGGTGGGTGGGTGGCAGGCTGCACACTTATGCTTGCATTAAAAGAAAACAAAGCAGATGCTAACTTCTATCATCATCATCATGCTCCTCACCTTGGCACTCTCAACTCCCCTGATGGAGAAGCCAGGGCCCACCGGAGGAGTCTGGTTCTCTGGTGGGCTCGTCTAATGCTGCCCTAAAGCAGGCCAGGCTAAGAAAAGTGTGTGGGAAGGTGACAGGAGAAATAGGGGCGGCTGGGGATCGTTTATGGACACCCGGCCGCCCCCAGGAGGCTGGGGACCGTGTGTGGACACCCGGCCGCGGGGCGGCTGGGGACTGAGTATGGACACCCGGCCGCCGGGCGGCTGGGGACTGAGTATGGATACCTTGCTGCCCAAGCAGCCATGAGGTAGTGGCCAGCTTCGGCCTCCTCCAAACTAAAAGGCCCCATTTCAAGTGCAAGCTAGCAGTATGGTATTGCAGCCTGGGGGTGGGTGGGTGGCAGGCTGCACACTTACGCTTGCATTAAAAGAAAACAAAGCAGATGCTAACTTCTATCATCATCATCATGCTCCTCACCTTGGCACTCTCAACTCCCCTGATGGAGAAGCCAGGGTCCACCGGAGGAGTCTGGTTCTCTGGTGGGCTCGTCCAATGCTGCCCTAAAGCAGGTCAGGCTAAGAAAAGTGTGTGGGAAGGTGACAGGAGAAATAGGGGCGGCTGGGGATCGTTTATGGACACCCGGCCGCCCCCAGGTGGCTGGGGACCGAGCGTGGACATCCGGCCGCCGGGCAGCTGGGGACTGAGTATGGATACCTCGCTGCCGAAGCAGCCATGAGGTAGTGGCCAGCTTCGGCCTCCTCCAAACTAAAAGGCCCCATTTCAAGTGCAAGCTAGCAGTATAGTATTGCAGCCTGCGGGTGGGTGGGTGGTTGGCTGCATATTTGTGCTTGCATTGCAAGGAATGGGGGAGGTACAATTGAACCCTGCCCTGGGACAAGGACTTGCACGGGGATAGTTGCAAGTCTGCATCTTCTGATGCGGCAAGGATCACTTCTGATGGGCACACTTTTAGGCAGTGACCTTGGTGTCAGAGATGCTTCCAGGGGTCTTCCCCATGCTGTTCCCATGTCTTTTCAGCACTGTATGCATGTGTCACACAGCACATGGCCAGATAAGGTTGTAAAATGTTAAAATGACATTTCCCAGTGAATGCATTTGTCACGGTTGAAAGCAATACAAAAGTGCAAAAACGCATAAAAAATGCTACTTGTGAACATAGCCCAAGGTGTGGAGGAGTATTTTTTTGGGGGTTATTTATTTTACCTTATACACAAGTCTTTACCCTGGAAAGGAACTTCCTTAACATATTTCACAGGAAAGCAGTTTCAGTTTCGTTTTTGAACGTTTTTGTAACGGGTCTGGGAGGCGGAACCTCTGAGCTACTATACAAGGGGGCGGTCCTTGTAAGGGAGCGGGTGGCGACCAGGCAGGCAGTCACAGCAGGTGACCGGGACAGTCTCTAGAAGAACGGGCAGGAGGTCACGGCAAGTGACCGGGGCAGTCTCTGGGTGAACGGGCAGATGGTCACGGCAAGTGACCGGGGCAGTCTCTGGGTGAACGGGCAAATGGTCACGGCAAGTGACCGGGGCAGTCTCTTGGTAAAGGGTTGGTACGACCTGTGGCGGCTGATGGTAGACGTGAGCTCCCAGCTGAGCGGGCAGAAGTCTCTGGACAGGCGGGTGGTCACAGCATGTGACGGCGGAGCCTCCAGGTAGGCTAGCAGACAGGCAGCAGATGAGCGCTCCCAGGTGAGCGGGCAGGAGTCACTGGACGGGCAGGTGGTCACAGCACGTGACGGCAGAGCCTCCAGGTAGGCTAGCAGGCAGGTAGCAGATGTGAGCTCCCAGGTGAGCGGGCAAGCTGGTCCATAGACAGACTGACAAGAGTTGGAAGGCAGACCGTCGGACCTCAGGCAAGCAGGCAGGTAGTTGATGTGCGCTCCCAGGTGAGCGGGCAAGCTGGTCCTTAGACAGACTGACAGGAGTAGTAAGGCAGACCGTCGGACCTCAGGCTAGCAGGCAGGTAGCAGGATATCAGGCAGGAATTTAGACAGCAGACTGGCAGGAATATGGCAGGTAACTGGCAACGGGACCTGAGGGCTGAAGCAGAGTAGTGAACAGTGCTACAACATTGCTCGGGCACCTCCATTTTGGAGGAGGTGCCTTTTATATGGGAGGTCCTCCGGCAATTGGCCGGGGACTCCTTAGGACGGCGCGCGGTCCCTTTAAGAGAGGGGGAGCGCGCGCGCGCGCGCCCTAAGCACACTGCCGGGGAAGGAGCGCGTGCCGGAAGCAGCGGGGAGAGCAGCGCTGGAGGACGCCGCGCCAGGAGCGGGGAGGTGAGAGGGACGGCGTCTCTGCCTAGAACGGGGCAGAGACGCCGATGCTACAGTACCCCCCCCTTTAGGCCCCCTCTTTTTTTGGCCAGAAAGAAATTTCTCAAGGAGAAGCGGGGCGTTGATGTTCTCCCTGGGTTCCCAAGTTCTCTCCTGAGGACCAAACCCCTTCCAATCTACCAGAAAAAAGGTCTTTCCTCTTACCCTCTTGGAGGCCAGAATACTCTCTACCTCAAAGACGTCATCAGCGGAAACCGGAGCAGGAGGGGCACCTGGATTATTGGAAAAAGAGTTAAAGACAACGGGTTTGAGGAGAGACACATGGAAGGAGTTAGGAATCCGTAAGGTGGCCGGGAGTTTTAGTTTGTAGGCCACCGGATTTATTTGCCTGAGGATTTCGAATGGACCGATGAAGCGAGGACCTAACTTGTAGGAGGGTATCTTGAGCCGTACATGTTTGGAGGAGAGCCAAACCTTGTCTCCCGGACGGAATTGAGGCGGATCCAGACGTCTCTTATCAGCATATCTCTTCATCCGCTCGGAGGACAGAAGAAGTGCGGATCTAGTACTCTCCCAAATGGTAGAAAACTCGCTGACAAGAGACTGCGCGGCAGGGTTGTCCACAGAGGCGGAGACGGGAAACGGAATCCGGGGGTGCTGGCCAAAGACAACAAAGAACGGGGATTTGGAAGAGGACTCGCTCTCGTGGTTATTGTAAGAGAACTCGGCCGAAGGGAGGAGGTCCACCCAATCAGAATGGTGGGCATTAACAAAGTGCCGGAGATAGCTGGTAAGGATCTGATTGATCCGCTCCACTTGACCATTGGACTGAGGGTGGTAAGCGGAGGAGAAGTCCAGGGTGACGTCCAGCAGTTTACATGTGGCTCTCCAGAAGCGCGAGGTGAACTGAACTCCTCGATCCGACACGATGTGGAGGGGTAGGCCATGAAGACGGAAGATATGGCGGATAAAGTCCTTAGCCAGCTCAGGTGCAGATGGAAGACCAGGCAGGGGAATGAAGTGGGCCATTTTAGAAAAGCGGTCAGCGACCACCCAAATGACAGTACACCCGGCAGAGACAGGAAGATCGGTAATGAAGTCCATAGCGATGTGTTGCCACGGGGCAACAGGTATGGGAAGCGGCAGGAGATGACCAGCTGGTGTCTGGGAACCTTGTTGCGGCCACAAGATGAACATGCAGAGACGAAGTTTACCACATCCTTACGCAGGGTAGGCCACCAGTAATGCAGGGAAATGAGTAGGAAGGTCTTTTTTTGGCCGGCATGGCCAGCTAGTTTAGAAGAATGACCCCAGTGAAGAACCTTCTCACGGTCAGGAGGCGCCACGAACGTCTTGCCGGGTGGAAGACGAGTTAAATCCAGGGGGGCCACATTCATCACCTTGGAGGGGTCGATAATGTGCATAGGCTCCTCCTCTTGGTCGGAGGACAGGAAGGATCGGGACAAGGCATCAGCTTTGACATTCTTGTCCGAAGGATGAAATCGAAGCGGGCAAAAAACAAAGACCACCGGGCCTGACGTGGATTAAGTCTCTGGGCATTTTGGAGATATGCCAGGTTTTTGTGATCCGTGTAGATGATCACCGGGTATAGAGCCCCTTCAAGCAGGTAACACCACTCCTCCAGCGCCAATTTAACAGCTAACAGTTCTCGGTCTCCAATGGAGTAATTGCGCTCAGAGGAGGAGAAGATTTTAGAGAAGAAGCCGCAGGTTACCATTCTCCCGGAAGAAGACTTTTGGGTGAGCACCGCTCCGGCTCCAGAGGAGGAAGCATCAACCTCCAGGTAGAACTGTTTGTTGCAGTCCGGACGGTGCAGCACAGGGGCAGAGGAGAAGGCTTGCTTCAGGGAAAGGAAGGCCTCCTCAGCTTCGGGTGGCCATACCTTGGGATTTGCTCCCTTACGGGTGAGCGCAGATATGGGCGCAGTCCGAGACGAGAAGTGAGGAATGAAGAGACGATAGTAATTAGCGAAGCCCAGGAATCGCTGTATCGCCTTCAAGCCCTCCGGCCGGGGCCACTTTAGGACAGCAGAGAGCTTCTCGGGATCCATTCGCAAACCCGTCTGGGAGATAACGTAGCCCAGAAATGGAAGAGAGGTCTGCTCAAAAAGGCACTTCTCGTATTTAGCATAGAGGTGGTTCTGCCTGAGCCTCAGCAGGACCTGACGAACATCCCTCCGGTGTGAGGGAAGATCCGGAGAGAAGACCAAGATGTCGTCCAGGTATACCACCACGCAGGAGTAAAGAAGGTCACGGAAGATGTCGTTGACCAGTTCTTGGAAGACGGTGGGAGCATTGCAGAGACCGAAGGGCATCACACGGTACTCATAGTGTCCGTCACGGGTATTAAATGCCGTTTTCCACTCGTCTCCCTGACGGATACGGACCAGGTTATACGCTCCACGTAGATCCAGCTTGGAAAAGATCCTGGCGCCTTTAAGGCGATCAAATAACTCGGAGATGAGCGGAAGGGGGTATTAATTTTTAACCGTGATCTGATTGAGTCCTCTATAGTCAATACAGGGGCGTAGCGAGCCATCCTTTTTTTTGACAAAGAAGAATCCGGCTCCAGCCGGGGAAGTAGACTTCCGGATGAATCCCCTGGCCAGATTCTCCTCTATGTACTCAGACATGGCCCGGGTTTCGGCCGCAGACAACGGATAAATACGCCCACGGGGTGGAGTGGCGCCAGGAACCAGGTCAATCGGGCAATCATATGGCCTATGAGGTGGCAATGTCTCTGCTTCCTTCTTACCAAAGACGTCAGCATAGGTCCAGTAAGGAGCCGGAAGACCGGGTAAGTTAGCTGGGGTAGGTGGAGGACGAACCGGACGAACCGGAACCAGGCAGGTCTTATGGCAGTCCGGCCCCCACCGGAGTACTTCACCGGAATGCCAGTTCAACACGGGTTCGTGTGTTTGGAGCCAAGGTAGACCTAGCAATAGGGAGTGGGAGAGTCCGGGCAACACATGGAAGGAGATTACCTCAGAGTGCAGCATTCCCACCTGCAGGGTTATGGGTTCCGTGGCGAGCAGGATGGTCACCGGAAGGAGTCTTCCATCCACTGAGGCGACCGACAAGGGTTCAGCCAGAGACTTGGTGGGAATACGGTATTTCTCAACCAGGGACTGGGAGATGAGGTTTCCAGCGGATGCAGAATCCAGGTGGGCGAGTTCAAAGTGACGGGTCTCTCCCCAGGAGATAGATACAGACAAAGTCAGGGTTGGAGAGGATTTATTTTTGTCTAGGGCGACCTCTCCGAGCGGTCCTAGACACTGGAGTTTCCCGGCCTCTCCGGGCAGGAACGAATCAAGTGCTCCTTACTGCCACAATAGAAGCAGCTCCCCTCGGCTCGGCGAGACTCCTGGCGAGATTTGACCATCTTGGTCTGGTCGACCTGCATGGGCTCGGGTGAGTGTGCCCGGGGAGTGACAGAAGAGGAGACAGGTTTCTGGAAAGTAGGAGCTAGGCGGGGAAACCTTCTCTCTCGGGTGGTCTCTTTGGTGCGTTCTTGAAACCGGATGTCAATCCGGGTAGCCAACGACACCAGGTCATCCAGGGTGGTAGGAATATCCCGACCGGCGAGCTCATCTTTAATCCGACCGGAAAGGCCCTCCCAGAAGACGGACACCAGGGCCTCATTATCCCAGGCAAGCTCAGAAGCGAGGGTGCGGAACCGTATGGCATATTGGCCCACGGTGAGACTCCCTTGACGGAGACGTAGCAAAGAGGAGGCAGATGAGGTCTTTCGTCCCGGTTCATTGAAGACTCTCCGGAAAGCAATGAGGAAAGACGACAGGTCGGACACCAGGGGATCCCCTCTCTCCCACAGGGGGTTAAGCCATGCCAGTGCCTCCCCAGTGAGATGGGACATGATGAATGCCACTTTGGCCCGGTCGGAGATAAACTGGTGAGTCAAGAGTTCAAAGTGCAGGGTGCACTGGTTTATGAAGCCCCGAGCTTGAGCGGGGTCCCCTCCGAAGCGAGGAGGTGCAGACAGCCGGGGTCCGAGACAGGATGCCATGGTATTGGTGGGCAACGGTGCTGCCGGGGTGTGAGTCGTGACACTAGCGGTGGTTGCTGGTGGAGCAGACAGTGTGTCCAGGCGGGAGTTGACATTCCGCAGGTGGTTCAGGATGGACTCCTGCTGGGATCTCTGACAGGAGAGTTCATGGTATAGGTCAGAGAGCGAGGGAGCTTGGGTGCCACCGGGTTCCATGGCCTGAGCAAACTGTAACGGGTCTGGGAGGCGGAACCTCTGAGCTACTATACAAGGGGGCGGTCCTTGTAAGGGAGCGGGTGGCGACCAGGCAGGCAGTCACAGCAGGTGACCGGGACAGTCTCTAGAAGAACGGGCAGGAGGTCACGGCAAGTGACCGGGGCAGTCTCTGGGTGAACGGGCAGATGGTCACGGCAAGTGACCGGGGCAGTCTCTGGGTGAACGGGCAAATGGTCACGGCAAGTGACCGGGGCAGTCTCTGGGTAAAGGGTTGGTACGACCTGTGGCGGCTGATGGTAGACGTGAGCTCCCAGGTGAGCGGGCAGAAGTCTCTGGACAGGCGGGTGGTCACAGCATGTGACGGCGGAGCCTCCAGGTAGGCTAGCAGACAGGCAGCAGATGAGCGCTCCCAGGTGAGCGGGCAGGAGTCACTGGACGGGCAGGTGGTCACAGCACGTGATGGCGGAGCCTCCAGGTAGGCTAGCAGGCAGGTAGCAGATGTGCGCTCCCAGGTGAGCGGGCAAGCTGGTCCATAGACAGACTGACAAGAGTTGGAAGGCAGACCGTCGGACCTCAGGCAAGCAGGCAGGTAGTTGATGTACGCTCCCAGGTGAGCGGGCAAGCTGGTCCTTAGACAGACTGACAGGAGTAGTAAGGCAGACCGTCGGACCTCAGGCTAGCAGGCAGGTAGCAGGATATCAGGCAGGAATTTAGACAGCAGACTGGCAGGAATCTGGCAGGTAACTGGCAACGGGACCTGAGGGCTGAAGCAGAGTAGTGAACAGTGCTACAACATTGCTCGGGCACCTCCATTTTGGAGGAGGTGCCTTTTATATGGGAGGTCCTCCGGCAATTGGCCGGGGACTCCTTAGGACGGCGCGCGCGGTCCCTTTAAGAGAGGGGGAGCGCGCGCGCCCTAAGCACACTGCCGGGGAAGGAGCGCGTGCCGGAAGCAGCGGGGAGAGCAGCGCTGGAGGACGCCGCGCCAGGAGCGGGGAGGTGAGAGGGACGGCGTCTCTGCCTAGAACGGGGCAGAGACGCCGATGCTACAGTTTTATTGTGAGCCCTTAACAGTGGCGTAATACCTCTGACTACGTTGTTGACAGCAGTGACCTGGGGGTCAGAAATGCTTCCTGGGGCGATCCCCATGCTGTCCCCATGTCATTTGAGCAACTGTCACTATCGTTTTGGGCACTTGTTAGGCTTTTAAAAGACTGCCGGGGTTGCCGCCGCAAAAATGCTCGGGTCTCCCATAGACTAACATTGGGCTCGTTGCTCGGGTCGAGCACCCGAGTATCACGGCGAGCTCGTCCCGAGCTTCGAGCACCCGAGCATTTTATTGCTCGCTCAACACTATTATCTCTTATTTTTTAATAATTGCTTATTGTCAATCAAGAGGTCATCACTAGGTCCTTTCAACAAGTTGACTTCTCTTTCCAATACCGCGACCTCTCGTTTTCTTGTAGACGTGACTGATTTTGAGTTATCCATTCTACACCGTCATTTTGCGCCTTTAAGAGCAGAACGTTAAGGGCCTCTCCAGGCGACTTAGTGTATGGAGACATCGTCCAGTCATTATCATCTAGAGTACATGTGTTTACTTTTAGGTTTTGTCTGATTTTTGGACATGGGTCAAGAAACACTCCTACTGAGGAGCCTTCTAGGAAACCGATGTCTAGCCCAAGTGCTGGACACATTTTCTAAAACTATTTATACACAGATAACTTCCAGCGTTGGCCAACTTTTATCTGGGCAAAGAAGAATTGGGTATGTTGACACATATGGTAAATTTCGTAAAAAAAATAGAAGTCAGCTGTCTTGGCCTTAGCTACCGTATATCATGTGTATAACCAGAGATAGCCAAGCATGGCCAAACTACTGTAGAATTGTAGAAGTTGGTTAGTGATCAAACAAAAGTTGGATGAACGTCGGGAATCAATTACGGTTACGACAAGCTGCCATGCATTTTTGAGATGATATTCTCTGTAACAATTGTTCAGCATACAAGATACTTGTGGTTGTCTTGAAGAAGGATTCTGATGACTTTAAAACGCGTTGACAGTAAAGCACTTTCATATATCCCTTGGTTCGTGGATCCTTGACTGGAAGTTCAGCAGCGAAGAGTAAATCCACTATCCCAATATTCTGAATTATTCAACGCAGACGTACTGTACAAGTCCAATAATCCCTGCAGAGTAATGGCCGATGTATTGGCGCAGTAATAACTATTCTAGAAGTGCATTAAACATGAACCTGCATCCCAACTTTCTTCCTTTCTGAGCTGTTGACCCATCAACTATTTACCACCAAAGGATGAAAATGTCACTTTCAGATGATGGTGTGTTATTGATTGACTAAAGCGATCACATGTTGCTTAATTTCAACCAACGAATGGGTTGGTATGGTTGAAATAGGTCATCAACTTTAATCTAATGTGAATGGTCACTTTTGGACCTTCCTTGGTCAAAGTTGAGAAAAATACCAAACGTTAGGCACCAGCAGCAGATATCTGCTAGGTTCCTGTTTATTTTCCCATCTCTACTCTTAGGGTAGGTCAATCAGGTGATATTAGATCCTAAAATATCAAGGCGCCAGCCTTATTTTTTCAATAGAAATCAATTATATACTCAACGGAAGAGTCTCTTACAGAAGTGGTCTCTGACTAGTCAGTGATTTGCTTTTGTGGATTACCATAAAATATCTACAGGAGTGGACACAGATCGGTCAGCACTCAGCACATAATATCTGCGCTGCATGTTAGTTCGGGGTCTCTGGATAACTTGTCTTGTATTTTTCCTGACTGAGGTCATCAGCTTTGCCATCAACGTTTTAGTCTCACAGATTGTTGGCGCATGAAGTATTCCGGACACAGTACACTACAT
Source organism: Phyllobates terribilis (assembly GCF_046119375.1). NCBI lineage: Eukaryota > Metazoa > Chordata > Amphibia > Anura > Dendrobatidae > Phyllobates > Phyllobates terribilis. Next base: position 49,895,396 of record NW_027362767.1, on the reverse strand, counting down.
TAGATTTCCACATTCTCTTCATCTTCCAAATTATTATTATTGGTATTTCACTGGGAAATCTCACCACTATCTCACTGACCACTGGAACCCCCCTTCCCAATAGGAACAAAGGGCGGTGGCTTTTTTAGACTAGATAGTGCCATATTCAGAAACTTAATGGCAAAAAATGGAAACTGTCATGTTTAGGTGGGCTGCTTTGCGGGAATGAAGAGCCTTGGGATTCCAAAATGTTTTTTATTAATTCCAACGCGTTTCTGGCCCAGATCAGCACTTTCTATAAAAACAAGTGACCGAAACACGTTGGAAGTAATAAAAAATGATTTTGAATCACAATGCTCTTCATTCCCGCAACGCAGCCCATCTAAACATAACATTTTTGCCATAATGCTTCTAGAAGAACCATTTCCTCCAGCCACAAGGCAGCAACAGTGGCTTTCATGCTTTTATAGATGTTATGCCTGCGCACATTACCTTCATGTGGTGATAGTTGCTTATATTCATCTTTTACCAGACGGTATTGCCCTATTTTGGGTGTGCTTCTGTCCTGTCTCCAGAGCTTCTCAATATCCATAAGCTTACAGCTTATGTGTTCCAACAGGTCTTTGGACCCCCATAGGCACCAGATCACAGGTGCAACTACTAACCATACCACCCCTGTGATGAAGTCCCTAGACATCACCATCAAGGTGGGAAATTTGGAAAATCCATTTAAACAACATTTTACCTTCGAACTAACCAACAGTTCCAATTTTTGCAAATGCCCTTCCCAAATTGGACCAATTGTTATTTTGGGATACTTCTGTGGCTTTTCTAGTGACATGCCCAATGGTGTAACTATAGAGGGTGCAGAGATTGCCGTCACTGCTGGAGTCTCAGAGGGCCCAAATGGTCCCTTTGGCACATAAAGGAAGACCAGTGTTATCCAAGATACTTGATTGTTGGGAGCCCATTGGAGACTTTGCATCGGGGTCCAGGAGCTTCATTTAATTGCACCATTCATGGCTCCAGATTGTTTGAGAACTGCCCAAAAACAATATAATTAACCTTTTACCTCTCCCACATCATATCACCTATTTAACTCCTTTAGGTCCTGGGCCCATTCACAATATCTGTACTTTTTTCACCATCCTTACCGTACTGTTATTTGATATAAGGGTTTTCTGACCTCCCTTAGACACAGGGCCAGATGCAACTACAATCTCCTAGACTCCAAAATGTCAAGTAATGCCTAGGAATCCATTGTTTCACTTCCCACTATGATTACCGTTCCATTCAGGGGACCGTGAATGCTGGGTGACAACCCCTATGGGAGCTGTAATGACTATTTCAGTGGTCATCCAACCTTCCCAGAAATTGAAGATGACTCAAGGTCTTATAATGACTGTTTTTATTGTTATTTATGGAAGAATTGTGTTTTTAGGGCACATTTATGATGATACTTAGCGCTTTGAAGGCAATGAGTACGGGAATAGTTCAGTTTTCAGGGGCTCAAGAGCTGCCATTGTATTAATGCTATAGTAACAGACAGATTGCATTTATTGAAACGTCCTTCACAGTCTAATGGCTTGAATCATTCTCGTACTTCCCAGTTTTAATAAAATAATAACAGAATGCTCATACAGCAGAGACTTCGCCCTCAGTTCATACATCCTTGAAAGTGTTGAAATGTACAGAGGGCAGAGGATCAATGTATAACAAAGAGTCCGAGAAGATGCTGAAAGCAACAGCAACTTCTGATTCCACTGGTAAGAACTGAGGACGTGCCGAGGAGCTGTCACAGGGGTCTTACTACAGTAGGGGACCCCAGAGCTGATTTTCCGTCCCATAGTCTCACTCTTATAAGAGCGCTGTCCCTAGTATATGGTTTATGGCCGCATTGATCCAAGGGTACCGCTTTCTTATTCACCTGCTTCCATTTCTTGCAAATAGAGGGTACAAAGAGTCCTGGAGGACTGTATCTCATTGCACCTCCATAAGACCTCGAATAACTTAGTGTTTAAAGGGACTGACGTTGGTTGGTTATACAGAACCTGTAGAAAAGCATGGCTCAACCTTCACAACAAGATACAACTGCTTGTGGTGGAATACCAGTACAATAAATCCAGGAACCGTCCCGATTTTCATGCTCTGTTACTTTCCATTCACTCCTTTTCAGAGGGTGGTTCCTCTTCATCAGTATTCTGTCAGCATCATAAGTGCTGGAACTTTTCTATTATTTTTCCGGCATGTATGGTTCCTGCCATTGCATTGCCTTCCATGTACTGAAAGCCTACCTCTGTGTTATGCCTGCTTGCTGATGGGACAGACAGGAGAGCAGGAGCAGAGAGAAAAAGACTAGCTTCCACTTCCCGTGAAGACAAAAACCATCCCACTTCCTGTAATCCATCTCAGCATCTCTGCTGCTAAAAACAAATTAGACTTAACAACGGGCAGTGCTGGCCACTTAGAATGAGATCAAGTGGTCTGAAAGTACAGTGACCATAAAAGTAACAAGGTGGGAGAGAAGGACTTGGATCAAAGTAAGGAGTGTCCTCCCAGTATAGGAACACATGGGAGGTAGAAGGTTAATAGGTGCTTTGTGCAGTACCTTCTGTTGTAATAACAATTATGCAGTGCCTAAATAATACTGTGTAACCTTAGAAAAAAGATGTTTTCTAGGTATAGGATCAAGGGTAAAACCTCCTAGTGTCCAGACCTCCATAGTCAGACCTAGGACAGAGCTCAAGGGGCCTCAGAAGTTCCCTTTGTCCCAAGGGAGGAGACCACTATAAATGGTAGTGTTATTCTAGGTTCTCAATAAACCTCAAGCCCCCGTCTCACATAGCGAGATCGCTGCTGAGTCAAGGTTTTGGTGACGCAACAGCGACCTCACCAGCGATGTCGCTATGTGTGACACTTTGCAGCGATCAGGCCCCTGCTGTGAGGTCGCTGATCGCTGCAGAATGTCCTGGACTTTTTTTTGGTCGTTGCCCTCCCGCTGGTCAGCACACATCGCTGTGTGTGACCAGCGGGAGCAGCGATCAGGCTGGTAACCATGATAAACAGCGGGTTACTAGGGGCGCACGCGCCCCTAGTAACCCGTTGTTTATCATGGTTACGAGGCTGCTAAAGTGAGCGGTAACCTCCCGCTCACTGTAGCAGAGTGGTAACCATGATAAACAACGGGTTACTAGGTGCGCGTGTGCCCCTAGTAACCCGATGTTTATCATGGTTACCAGCCTGCTCCTGCTTCAGCAGGCTGGTAACCAGGAGCAGGACATCGTGGAAAGATTCTTTCCACGATGTCGCTGCTCCCCTGATCGCTGGTGAGCCTGCCTGTTTGACAGCTCACCAGCGACCACATAGCGACGCAGCAACGATCCCTGACAGGTCGTATCGTTGTCGGGATCGCTGTAGCGTCGCTATGTGTGACGGGGCCTTCAAGTCCATCTGTTCTCTGTTTGTTATCCAGTACATTGTTTTCTGCTATCAACCAGGTGAAGCAAGGTAAAGGCTGACTGAAAAGTTTTTAATGGGACGACCGCCCTCCACGATCAGAGTTTTATCTGACATATATCTAACAACCATTAGAAACCTTTATATTCGCAGTATATGTGTCTGACTTCGGACTCCCGGTTTCCCAGCTCTTTATAAAGCACACATTTCTCACTGTGCCATGTCCGCCATGTCATTAAAATTGTCTTTCATCTCGCAGATGATTGATTCTGGTTGACGTTTCGGAGCGTTTTCGTCAGTACTAGAGGGCAAGAGCAAAAGCCACTCTGTGTCAGGTCACAAGGAAATGCCAGCGTGAAAGATTTGCATTTATGTAGGTTTATTTCCTTATTCTGCACCTTACGCACACTCAGGCCTGAAACTGTAAATGAATTGCTTTAATCACATTAGCTCATTATTCTGCATTCTAGGGCTCTCCAGCTGTTAATAAACCACAACTCCCAGCATGGCCTGACAGCATACTCAGACTCTTAGGCTATGGTCATACAGCGTTGTAGGCTACGGTCAGTGGCTCCGTCGGGGCTTATGTCTGAAGCCCTGGAAAATGTAATGCGGACGTTTGCGCTGACGGAGGTACCCTGTGCTCTGTTTTGCATAATTTTGGGTGGTATATTTCTATTCAAGCCGACTCGAAGACGCAGTCAGCTACAAATAGGCATATACGGCCAAAAATGATGTCTGACAGAGCACATAGTGACTGCATCTGCATCACTACAGTCAATGGCCCCGTCAGCGCCAACGTCTGAATCCCATTTTCCAGGAATACATTGTTGCTAATAGTCCTGAATTTACTAAAACAATTTGAAAAGATGCACAGTTTACATAACTTCCTGTTTAAGATCTACATCCTGTAGACAGATATGGACACGCCCCCACTTCCTCTAGAGAGATATAGACACGCCCCCACTTCCTCTAGAGAGATATGGACACGCCCCCACTTCCCATGAAAAATATGGACACGCCCCAACTTCCTCTAGAGATATATGGACACGCCCCCACTTCCTTTAGAGATATATGGACACGCCCCCACTTCCCATGAAAAATATGGACACGCCCCAACTTCCTCTAGAGATATATGGACACGCCCCCACTTCCTTTAGAGATATATGGACACGCCCCCACTTCCCATGAAAAATATGGACACGCCCCAACTTCCTCTAGAGATATATAGACGTGCCCCTACTTCCCATGAAAAATATGGACACACCCCAACTTCCTCTAGAGAGATATGGACATGCCCCCACTTCCCATGAAAAATATGGACCCGCCCCTACTTCCTGTAGAGATATGAACATGCCCCCACTTTCGATGAAAAATATGGACCCGCCCCAACTTCCTGTAGAGAGATATGGACATGCCCCCACTTCCCATGAAAAATATGGACCCGCCCCTACTTCCTGTAGAGAGATATGGACATGCCCCCACTTCCCATGAAAAATATGGACCCGCCCCTACTTCCTGTAGAGATATGAACATGCCCCCACTTTCGATGAAAAATATGGACCAGCCCCAACTTCCTGTAGAGAGATATGGACACTCCTCTACTTTCCATGAGAAATATTGACCCTCCCCAACTTCCTGTAGAGAGATATGGGCACGCCCCCACTTCCCATTAAAAATATGGACCCACCCCAACTTCCTGTAGAGATATGGACACGCCCCCACTTCCTATGAAAAATATGGACCCACCCCAACTTGCTGTAGAGAGAAATGGACATGCCCCCACTTCCTGTGTAGAGATATGGACCCGCCCCCCACTTCCCATGAAAAATATGGACCTGCCCCAACTTCCTGTAGAGAGATATGGACATGCCCCCACTTCCTGTGTAGAGATATGATCCCGCCACCTCTTCCCCTAGAAATATGGACCTGCCCCCACTTCCTGTGGAAAGACATGAATCCATCCCCACTTCCACTAGAGATATGGACTCGCCCCCACATCCTGTAGAGAGATATGGACCCACCCCTACTTCCTCTAGAGAGATATGGACCCTCCCTCAGTTCCTATAGAGACACAGAGACCCACTCCCAGTTTCTGTAGAGAGATATAGAACCACCTGCACTTCCTGTAGAGAGATATAGAACCACCTGCACTTCCTGTAGAGAGATATGGACCCAACCCAACTTCCTGTAGAGAGATATGGACCTGCCTTAACTTCCTGTGGAGAGATTTGGACCTTCTCTCAGTTCCTGTAGAGAGACAGAGACCTACTCCCAGTTTCTGTAGAGACATAGACCCACCTACATTTCATGTAGAAGAAAAATCTCGACCCCCATTTTCCATAGAGAGACCAAGACACATTCCCATTTGCTTTTAGAGGGACATTATTATTATTATTATGCTTTGCTTATACAGCACCATAATATTCCGTAACGCTTTACAGACATCATCACTGTCCCCATTGGGGCTCACAATCTGAATTCCCTATCAATATGTCTTTGGGGGAAACAAGAGAACCTGGAGGAAATCCACACAAATAGACCCACCTCCACTTCTCATAGATTTGGAACAATCGCTTATCTGGTCAATTATCAGGCAAAATAAATGAGTGCGAATCCATGTACCCGGTTGCAAATTTTGCATGTAAACACCTTCCCTTCCCTAGCAGCAAGCGGAGGTCTGGAAAATCGGGATGAATTAATACACAATGTTTCATCACTTATCATACAGCCATTAAAAGGAATCTGCCATGATGTAACATAATGTAGGTGCAGAGACACTGATTCCAGCGATGTTTCACTTACTATTCTCTGTGTTGCAGTTTTTATAAAATTTCTGTTTTCTCTGCTGCAGATTTAGCAGTTCTCTGAATGATGAGCTGTATATAACCCCACCCCTACCACTGATTGGCACCTTTCTGTGTACACTGTGCATAGGCAGAAAGTTGCCAATCAGTGGTTGGGGCAGGGTTATGCAGAGCTCGTGAATTTGGAGGATTAGAGGGCAATAGGTTTACTAGTTTGCTAGTGATAATCTCTTACTGATAAAACAGTGACTGTATCAAAACTACAGCAAGAAGCCCAGTAAGTAACACATCGCTGCAATCAGTGTCTCTTCTCCCTGCAAAAACCTGGTGACAAATTTTCTTTAAAGGAGTTGTCTCATGAAAATAACGCCTGTCCATATGTTCTATTAGGTAGGGTATATAGCTGTCCTAGAAGGTGGTTCTCTGCTTATGACCTTCCTCTCTGAAGGAGGCCGCCATATAATATTACTCATCCCCCTCCGGCTCTTGTTATCACCGGCTGGCCACTCACTGTTTTGCCCCTGGATCTGCTCCTGCACGGGAGCAGCATTTTTTGATCACCTGTGTATAACATAGCAGCCTGGCTACATTGTTGCAATTCCAGTGATATTATGTTTTTGGTTTCCAGGGAAACATATAAACTTATTGTCCATCGTAAACGATCGCTTATCTTCTCGTTCAGTGACCAGATGGTGATTTCTGAGGTCTCAGGTACCTGGAAGTCAGGAGAAATAAACCTGCTTAACTTAATGCCCAGCCTTTATTTGTTCTGCGCTGTGAAAGGTTAAAGATTACTGAGATAATTGGACAATAAATGCCTGTCATTTGCTGACTTTTGACCAACAATTATACCCGGGCTGCGCTATGTCTGAATGTACATGATGTGGAGCCAAAGGACTCAGCATGGACTTTTTTTCGATGTATCGTGAGTGATGTGATGACTAGTTAACAATGGAAGACCTGGATCGGTTCAGTTCTATTCCTATCTAGTGCTCTATCTGATGTCCTAATGAAGTCCTAAAAAACATTCAACATGTAGGGATTGATCAGATGTAAAGTGAAGCTTCTGGACTCCAATGTAAAAATGGTACTAGAGCCTCCACCTGTAATACTGGTGTCTTCTCATGTGATAAAGCGGCCACCGGACCGATGCTACATCTGTACTCCCTATACCTATGTTGTTGGCTTCACATCTGTATATACGGATGTGTCCTCCCATATTTGTACTTGACAATTTTTAACTTTGCTGGCCCAGAAAAATTCTGCCTCATCTAAACTCTTTTCTTATGTGGGGCCCAAGAGATTTGCTCACACTTCCGGGAGTTTCAGAGGGTTGGTAAATACATCCAAACTCTCTTTCCCTTCTTTTTTTTTCAAATTTAGTTAACAGTCATGTAACTAGAGTCCGATGGGCCCCGGTGCAAAATTTGGACCTGGACCCACACCTGCATATTGGTCAGATATATGGGCCTTTGTAGCGTTTTAGAGCCTATAAAGACATACAGAACATATATGCCTTTGTATGTATTAATGTCCCCGATCCTGGCCCTTTCCTGCAATAATGTCTCCCATCCTGGTCCCCTTCCTATATTAATGTCCTCCATCCTGGGCCCCTTCCTGTAATAATGTCTCCCATTCTGGGCCCCTTCCAGTAATAATGTCCCCATCCTGGGCCCCTTCCAGTTATAAGGTGCTTGATCCTGGGCCCCCTCTAGTAATAATTTCCCCCATCCTGGGCCCTTTCCTATAATAATGCCCCCCATCCTGAGCCCCATTCTGTAATAATGTCCTCCATCCTGGTCCCACTCCAGTAATAATGTCTCCTATCCTGGGCCCCTTCCTATAACAATTTCCCCCATTCTGGGCCCCATCCTTGACACCTTTATTTAATAATGGTCCCCATCATGGGCCCCTTCCAGTAATGATGTCCTCCATTCTAGGCCTCATCCTGCAATAATGTCCTCCATCCTGGGCCCCATCCTGTAATAATGTCATTCATCCTGGGCCCCATCTTGTAATAATGTACCCCATCCTGGACACCTTTATTTAATAATGGTCCCCATCATGGGCCCCTTCCAGTAATAATGTCCACCATCCTGGGCCCCATCATGTAATAATGTCCTCCATCCTGGGCACCATCATGTAATAATGTCCTCCATCCTGGGCCCCATCCTGTAATAATGTCCTCCATCCTGGGCACCATCATGTAATAATGTCCACCATCCTGGGCCCCATCATGTAATAATGTCCACCATCCTGGGCCCCATCATGTAATAATGTCCTCCATCCTGGGCCCCATCCTGTAATAATGTCCTCCATCCTGGGCCCCATCCTGTAATAATGTCCTCCATCTTGGGCCCCATCCTGTAATAATGTCTTCCATCCTGGGCCCCATCCTGTAATAATGTCCTCCATCTTTGGCCCCATCCTGTAATAATGTCCTCCACTCTTCTTCAACACATTTTTTTAAAAAAAAAAGAAACAATTCTTTTTATCTTCCCCTGTCCTCCTCTATAGCTGACGCGGATTCCGGCATGACCCCCAATTGCAGCGCATGATATCTCTGCCATCGAGACTCTTGATGTGCACACCAATGTCAGCTGCCAGTCTCTGATTAGCTAGTGGCGTGTATTTATTGCATTGCAGGGAGCCGGCGGGTCTCTGGACCGCAATACATTTCAGCTGAATGTGTGTCCGAAGAAGACTTTAAGAAGGATCTAGAGGCAAATGTTAAGCTTAAAGTGCACCTATCAGCAGGATTGTGCTTAGTAAACTACATACACTGTCAGGTGGGCGACATTACACTGATTAATATGATACCTTGGTTGATGAAATCCGTCCTGTGGTCCTTGTGTAATCTTTACTTTCAGTTTGGAGATAATGATATGCTTGTGCTCCGGGGTGGCCTGTGGGGGGCGTTCTATCTGGTGCTCTGCTTACATATTCAGCTGTATGCTCTTATGGCAGGTCACTGATTGTTCACTGACCTGCCTCCTATTTTACATAATGCATCAAGTAGTGCAGGGCTAGGTAAAATAGGAGGCAGGTCAGTGAAAGCACAGTGGGCTGTCATAAGAGCATACAGATGAATATGTAAGCAGAGCACCAGATAGAGCGCCCCCCACAGGCCACCCCAGAACACGAGTATATCATTATCTCCAAACTGAAAGTAAAGATTACACAAGAACCACATGACGGATTTCATCAACCAAGGTATCATTTTGATCAGTGTAATGTCTCCCACCTGACAGTGTATGTAGTTTACTGAGCACAGTCCTGATGACAGGTGCACTTTAACTGAAATGCACAATGTATTATTTCCATTACTTTTGCATTAATGAAATAAAAGTGAAGTATATGAGACCCTATAGACGGAAAGTCTCACATAAATTCTACAACCTTTCATGGACAACTGGCATTCTCGATCTTGTAGGAGACCAGCCATTGAAGGGCTAGGATAGCATAAAATAGAAACCTTCCACCAGGACAAGCTTCTTTAAATACAATTAAAAAATGCCCTGTCACTGGGAGACTACTGTGTTAATGGGACCAAATGGTACGCTGGAAGGAAGGTAGAAACAATAGGACACCATATCTGCCAGGAATCTGATGGTGTGGTCCTATACAAGCCCTATAAAAACTGTACTGAACTACTGAGTGGATGTTATTCGTTAATGTCTCGTTTTGTAGTAATTAGGGCCCAGGCCAACAAGCAACATTTGCCCCCAGTCTTTCTCATAGTTATATGTTACACAAAACCAGCATGCCACCATACAGTGCAAAGTCAATACTACCATGCCCAGTTCCAAAATAATATGCAAAATCCATATATTACTACCTTGAATGTAACCAAACATTTGCCAAATTTTGCCTTGGTGCTAACAAACCATGGGGCAGGAACTCTCAGCTCCTGCATTTGCATGAGCACAGCAGTGTAAGTAGCGTGGAGGAGCTGCGAACCGCTTCTCTTTGGTTTTAATAATTGTGGGGTTCCACTTCCCAGACACGGACACCAGTGATTTACATGGGTTTATAAGGAGATACAATACATACAAAGAGTAGCCAAAGTTTAGTTACACTTTAAAGAGCCCACATAATACTTCTGACGCGCCCCCTGGGCCGTGTGGGGAACCCGGAACCGGGCCTTTTGTGGGATGCTGGGGGTTGTAGTCTCCGCGTGGCGGTGACCCGGTCCGTGGCTCAGGGTGGTCAAACCAAATGGCAGTCTATAAGCTGAATGTCCGACTACGCCACCCGTGGATTGCGGTCAGAGTGAACCGCCGCTGCAGTGCAGACCGCTGAGGCTGGTGTTGTGGGTGCAGCAGAGGATAGTATAACTCCCCACGGGAGGAGTATAGCCTCAGGGCAGTAAATAGGGATGTTGGTGGTGATGGTGCGCGGGAGCAGCAGTAACGACATGGAGTCTGTCATGCAATTCAGGGTCTTTACTGTTGGTGGTATTAAGGGACCCGTCCGGAATACAGGTTAACAATGGAGGCCTGGTCAGTCTAAGAGCAACTGGGAAATCCCGCTGGTCAGGGGGAGTTTGTAGGCCTACCGTGCTGACTTCACTCTTCCTTGGCTATCCTGCTGTGGTGTAGTGGCAGCCCACGTCTCTGAGTGTACCGTGTTGTTCTCACCCGTATGACTGGCGACTCGGGCCTTCCGTACTTCTCACCCCTCCGGGGTAGTAGTGGTCCCTCTCGTGTGGCTGAGCCTCCGGGCTTCCTTGGGCCAGAGGACTTGAAGTCCCCTGCATGGTGGTTTTCTGCTGCTGGGCTTATAACCCTCTAGCCAGGATGAGCTCTTCTAGCTCCCCTCCTGGTCTTGTGTTCCTCCTCTGCCTACAGGGACGCCTCAGCCTGCTGCTTACCTGTCCCTATCTGCAACTTGTCTGGACTCTCACTGTTCTGAGCTAACCCCGCCCCAGATCCAGTTTATAAAGGGCAGATTTCTCCCCTCCCTGGACAGAGGCAGGAGGTGCTGCATGCTAATTGTCCCCAACCAGGGAACCTCCCACCTGCTCTCAGACATGACATTGCTGCCACTGTGGCAACCAGACCTCGGGGTGCCACACTTCCATATAGTTCCAGAATAATAACTGCATACAGGCTCGGACTGGCCCACAGGGGAACAGATAAATCTTCCGGTGGGCCCCCCACATGTTCAGTGCTTGGCACAGTACACTTGAGGCACTATATGCAGACAAATGCAGCAGATGGCTTCTCATTTATTTTAGAAAATACCTATTTTATTTTTTTTTATGAGCAAATGCGCAATTTGCCTCCCTCTAAAGTTGTGCTCACTTTGGTTGGTGAAATTATGGGGGCACATGACAAAGGCTTATATGTCTCAATGGTCAGGCTGGAGAGACCACCGGAAGATAAAGTTTAAGAAGCCTTGATATAGCGTACATTGTCTATAAGTTGTACAGATACAGCTTGAGGAAGGTCATCTGGAATCACGGTCAATGAGTCCAATTGTCTTCTGCTTGCAGACATTGCATTGTACTGCGGGTATGTGGGTGAGCCCTTGACGCTTCTTCCTTGGCACACAGGTTCTTAAGCGAATGTTAATGAGCGGTCGGACTGCCAGTCTACGCCGAGGACAAACCGTCATCTTTTTCCCAGTGAAAGGTGGAAGTACTTGAGAGCAGAGAGATGACACAATTTAATAAAAACCTACAATAAAAAATCCATTGTCTGTAGCGCTTCTTCTTTTTTTTTTTCCTCTCCTGGCTTTAACTCAATTTATTTTTCATTTTGTGGACAAGAGATTTACCCCTTGGTATTAGTTTATGATTTTGCTGAGAGAATTATCCAACATTCACACTCAAAATAGGAAATATTATTTTTATTATTTATTTTGGGCCGTGGCTTACCTAGAAACAAAACTGAGTCAAATCACTTCAATACCACTGTGTTTTTCATTACAAAGTTATTACATGGAGAAATTACTGCAAATTATCTGAAATGAATGGAAATTATGAGGTTTAAATTCCCCAGGTTACAGCAGGCACGATGCTGGAAATTTCGTTTGTCATCTTGCTGAACATAATTGCTACAACAAAATGTCTCCCATTTTACAACTGCGGCATAACTTATTTATACCGCCGCTGTTGTAATTTTACATCAATAGGTTGCATGGGAAGAGCGCACAGGTGGCGAAGAAAAACAAGCGCTGGGGTTCAGGTGGGACATTAGTCTGCAATGCTGTATGATATCAGACTGGAAGACCAAGGTGGTCTCTACACACAACAGTCTAGAGGTGACCCTGAGGTTAGTGGCGAACGTTAAAGCTCCAGGGCCCCATTGCAAAAACTCTAACAGGGCCCCCACCTACCATGTGCTTTGTTTTGTTCTGCTTGCCCCATATAGCTATGCACCGATCCCGGGCTACAGAATATCCCCATTATTATGCAGTTTTTCTCAGATCTACGACAATCAGGCTGCTCTGAACTGCCTGGAATATTAGCAACGAGAGATGGGAACAAAGAGCCCCAGCGCAATAAAAGTCATGGCTCTATTGAGGCCCCCTATACATTAATAAAAGTCTTCTGAATCTGTCAACTTTGGCAGTGGCCATCCTAACTTTCCCCCGACATTTATCTGTAGGCCCCTATAAGGAGTAGAAATATTAAAGCCCAATTTTTTTTGTTTTCAGGGGAGACAAGCCACTGCCAGAGGTGTCTGTCACCGGCTTTTTCTTCTATGCCCATTAAAAACACATAAACGCTCAGCTGAGCATAGCATGCACGTTTATGGGGAAGTGATGGGAGATAGCTGTTGCTCGAATGATATCTTATGAATGGCCAGCTTTAGTGATTGTAGACTTGGGCCATGGCTAGGGGCAACTAGACAGGAGAAGGTCCAGCTTTCACCTCGGTGGTGGATTTATTAGCTTGGCTTAAACCCCAGTGATGTCTAATACATACTGTGGTAGATCGACTCACTTGGTTGCACATAGAGGTACACAGGAACACTGTCTCTTTAAATCTTCTGCTGAGTTTATTAAGAGCCCTGCATAAACTACAGCAATGTTAGCAAAAACAAACACAGTCTTCCAGGCCTAACAGTAAAAAACAAAACATAACCATAACGTATGGCACAGTCCTTGTTGCTACAGGTAACCGCCCGTTTCAGGAACAAACAATCCCAGGTTTGCCTTTCCTTCATATGACCAAAACAGCTCAGAGCTTTCACCTCCAGGCCCTCCCCACACCAAATGCTCTGAAAGGCTGTAATTGTATCCCTCTCTACAGGTGTTTAATCAACCCAGCACTAAGATGGCTGATTAACCCACTTGTGTGCTGGAACCTCTTTCCTATGTATAATTACTGCAGCTATTAATCTTAGTGCTACATATCTCTCCTCCAGTACTTTGCCAGTGACTTTGTCACAATATGCATAATATATAGCTGACTTTCATGGTCAATACAAAGCCCAGTGGAGTCAGGGCTTGTGGTGGAAGCCATATTGGAGTGTGTGGGGCTCCACAGTACCTACGTATGCTTCCAGCTCAATATCTGTGCTGAGTTTGACAACTATTGAACCCTGTACCATCAGTGCCACATTATGCAGTGTAGCTTCTAGGGGAAAAATATCCTTAAAATGGACCGACCTTTATAGAAACCATACGATTGCATATGGAGATAATAGGGACTTCAATTATCCTTGGAGAAACTTACAGTATATATGGGTGTTGCATGCTATTCATAGACATAGGTCCTCATTCAGAGGTCCGATTATATCAGACGAGTGCTCTCCATGGTTTTCACAGATAGCACTCGTACCCATTGTATTGTATGAGGCTGGGCACATGTCCAACTTTTTCTTCGAACTGAGTGGTCCGTGGAAAAAAATCGAAGACCTGTCCGATTTTGATCTGAGTGTCAGGTCAAAATGCAAGTCCATGGGTCTGTGAAAAACATCTGACGACATCACGGACTGACAGACTGGAGAAGGTGGAGAAACTTTTCCTTTTTTGTTTTTTTCTCTCCATCTCTGAGAAAACTCTGATCAGAATACTCAGACCGTTGTTCTCGGATGGAGTGCATACCCTTACTATGAAGTTTTTGGAGCGAAGTGTTAAAAGAAATACGTTACAAATGATGAAAATCTGAGCGAACAAGTGCAACTTTCATCTTTGCTGATAAATTTAAAAAACGAGTAGAAAAGTAGACATGCAAAAAACGGAGAAAATTGTGGTGCAACTTGATGAAATCGGTATAGGCTTGACTGTTCCATATGTGCTACATTTGGAAAAAATCGTTCCAGCAGGTTCTAAGATTTCGGCTTTCTTCACCCATTGCTTGGGAGAGTTTACCGCCCACAGTCCTATGTAAGGTAAGTGCATGCAGTCATCCCTTTAGGCTTCTCCTAGTGGACAAAATTGTATCATTTTATTCCTTGTATGTTCAAGGGATTTGGAGTTTTGTGTTAGAGACAAAAAAAAAAAAGGAATAAAAAACGCCAGTATAGATAGGCCCCCAAAATCCTAGTAAGCTCTGGTCACGCCACTGCTAAGTACTATATAAAATATTTATCCTGAGCGATAGAATAAAGCGTCGGTCCGTTTCCTTTGCTTTTCTGCATTTCTTCCACCGGTCTTTGGTAAAGTTCAGTGTTTATTTTTATCAGATGTGGAATGCAGCGAGCCGGCTTCAGTCCTCGCTTTCATTTGTAGCAGCTTTTTCTTCCCGTGCTTGTAAATCTCCGAAACAGTCACATAAATCATACAAATTGTAGAAAAAATATTGACTGTACGGTTATGAATTCGTGAATGCTTTTAAAATGCTTGAACGTCGACCGTGACCCCGATCCCGTACGTTGAAGAGTAAGAATGGTCGCTCTGACCTGTGATCTTCTGATGAATTTACCAGTGTCTGTACAGATATATCCAAGAAGGATAAAGAGGAGCCATAAATCTGACTTTGGGCAAAAAGTTCTTAGCGAGACGCGGAAAGACAAATGAACCCGGATCGTACAGTGTCCACGGCCAGCACACCATTGCCAGATGGCCCCGAATGCCTTTTCACACCCACTTTGCCGCCATCTTCACGTATCAGCAATTTCCACGGTTTTTCTCAGCAATAATCTCAAGAAACTGTGACATTATACTTGGCGTCTGTGCTAAATGATCAATTACCGAACGAAAACCGCGGCCTCCAATGTCATAGATGAGGAGCGAGAGGAGTCACGAAAAGTTCTCTCCTCCATTCACAGCCAAAGCTTCAATTCAGGATTCAATTGTTTTCCAGTGTCACCTAACCACATTCTGGTTTCCCCCCAACCCAAGAGAATATGACAGTATAACATGAGGTTCTCCCGATTGGTGGGCTTAAAAACTGGGAAAAAGGATATGAAAACGTTTTTTAAAAAAATTAAATACATGTATTTTGCACTTAAAACTGTTTTTTTTTTTTTTGGGTGAAATTAAAAAAAAATTGCAGTTTTCCTGCAGAAAGAGTTGACTGAGAATCCATCAGTGAGCTCATTCCAACAAAGAGTTTGATACTCTTTTTTTTTCTGAGTTTCTCTCAGCTAATTTATGACCACATCAACGTTCAGCTGAACTTCGATGTGATCTGTGGTCATAAACGAGAGAAGATAAATGACACTAACATGAGGCTCCCCCGATTGGCAAGGGTTAAAAATTATGATTACTTAAGATTATGGTTAAGATTATGGACACTTCTGGGGGTGGTGGGCAATTTTTGAAAAAAGTTAAATCTATGTATTTTGAGCTAATAAATAATGAAAAACTAAAAAGATTGCACTGTTTGGCTAATACAGGTTTTTTTGTATAATGAGTTAGCTGAGAATTAGTCAGTGAGCTGATTCCAACTGAGAGTTTGTAACTCTATCATCTGTTTTGTTCTTTCAGCTGAATAATGATCACATCGAAGTTCAGCTCAACTTTGATGTGACCTGTGGTCATAAAAGAGTTTAGCAAAAAATGGCATCCCCTGATTGGCGAGGGTTAAAAATTGTGATTGCCTGTTGTAACGGAAATGGACACTGCTGGGTGCAATTTTTTCAACATAAATCCATGTATTTTGGATTGCAAAACAAAATATTGCACTATTTAGCTTAGAGTGTGTTCACATTGAGGCTTTTTGATGAGATTTTAAAGCGGAAACTCTCCAAAATCCACCTGAAAAACCCAAAACTCCTCAAAAACTTTAAAAAAAAATCTGGAAAAAAAAAAGACTTAGACCCTTATTACACGCTCTTTCTTTCCCTGAAAAAAAAAAAAAAGTTAGGAGCAGAAACTGTGCAGAAACCTCCAAGTTTTTGAACAGTTTAAAATTTTTAAGGAGGATTTGGAGAGCTTCCCCTCAGTTTCTGCTCCAAAAACTGATTACAAAACCCAGCGTTAAAGGGGTATTCCCATCTCTAACATCCTATCCTAATGTGTAGTAGGTGTAATAATAATAATATTAGCAAATACCTCCAATTAGCAATGTAGTATAGTTCTTCTGATTCACTAGGTCTCTTTCCTTGTGTGCAGCCATTGCAGAACCTTAGGTATCCATGGTTACGACCACTGATATAGTGACAGTTAGCTAGTTGCTAGTGGTCACAACCATGGATATCTAAGGTCCTGCAATGCCTGCACACAAGGAAAAAGACCTAGTGAATCAGAAGAACTATACTAGATTTCTAATTGGAGGTATTTGCTAATATTATTATTACACCTACTACATAAGGATAGGCGCTTGTAGATGGGAATACCCCTTTAGCTCTTTAACAACTGTCATGTGGTCTGTGGTCATAAAAGAGCACAGATAAGTTCAGAAAAATACAGATAAAAGAAGCTCCCTGACAGATTCTCAGTTAACTTATTCTTCAGCCAGTAATGGAGGGGAAGAGCCTGTGAAAGACAAACGGTGGAAATTTTTTAATAGAACCCAATTGCAAAAATTGTTTTTAGCCCCAAATACATTCATTTATGTCAGAAAAAAATGTCCTGGAAGGTGTCCATATCCTTAAGGACGGATGTCATGGAGAGGGAGTTCCCTTTCGGCATATCTTTCTATGGGCCGGAGAGAGACACAGGGGAGGCCTTGCTCGGGTCCATGTATTTCATGCTCACCCGTACCCCAGCATATGTGACCCGGGGGTAATTCTCAGGGGAAATTATTTCCTCGCACTTAATTTTGCTCTCATTTTCTACAGAGGTTGTAAATTAAAGGGGCTCTCCAGCTATATTTTTCTTTTGCTTATATTGTGCAGCATAAACTATTATTGAAGAATAATATAGAGCATTCTGCGTATACTTGTGTATACCTGTTTTAGTTGATGTGAAATGTATGGGGTTTTCCGCCATCTTGATTCCTTCTTCCCTCAGATACTGTTCCCTCAATTTAGAAGACTACATTTCCCATGATGCCTCAGTCTCTCTCATCATAATTCTCTGGCTCGATTTATGAAAGTGTCTGACAGAAAAAGCAACCAATCACAGCGCAGCTTTTAGTTTACCACTGCAGAATTCAAAATGAAAGCTGCTCAATGGTCGTCTTTGTGGCCCATAGCAACCAATCACAGCGCAGCTTTCAGTTTACCACAGTACTATACAAACTGAAAGCTGCTCTATGGCCATAGCAACCAATCACAGCGCAGCTTTCAGTTTACCACAGTACTATACAAACTGAAAGCTGCTCTATGGCCATAGCAACCAATCACAGCGCAGCTTTCAGTTTACGACAGCACTATTACAAACTGAAAGCTGCTCTATGGCCATAGCAACCAATCACAGCACAGCTTTCATATTTCAAAAGCAGAATCCAGAATGAAAGCTGCTCTAGGATTGGCTGCTATGGGCATTAAAGGCAGTTTTTCTTTTAGACAGTTTCATAAGTCTTTACCTATATCTTTAGCTGCCTGGGAGGATATACGGAGGGATTGGGAGGGAGGAACAAGGAGAGAAACATTCAGAGCTGTCAGAAAGCATTTGATAGGTGATGACGTCATCCCGTAGTTCACAGGAAGTCAAAGACTGACTTCCTGTCTGCCCTTTAGCAGATGCACTGAATTGGTTCTCAGATTTGAGATCACATGACCCAACTTCCTGTAATGAAGGGGAGAAGCGAGCAGATGTAACGTGATGGGATGAAATAAATTACCTAACTAGAATATTGATGATGAGTAAACATTATATCTGCAAAAAAAAAAAATGTCGGAGTGATTCTTTAAACATAAATTACAACCCAACATTTAATATAAAAGTCCAGTGCTTAGAAAAGTAGAATAAAAAGACTGGAGGGGAGACAAAAACAAGGAAAACTTTCCAAAATAAAGAGAAAACTTGCCAGAAAGACACAAACACTTACACCCCTCCATACATTTTAGATCAACCACCAATATTGGCGGGATCGACCAACCATCTAATGTGTATGGGGGCCTCCCGATTTGCCAAGGGGGTGGGTTGGAAGTAATAATTGGTCCGACCTGACAGCTATTTTTACTGACAAAGGTCAAGTGTGTGTAATAAATCAGGGACTCCCTCTGATGGCGTCTTATGTGGCCTGAGAACAAAATGATCAGGTATGTTGAAATTCAACATGCCCCACCCTTCTTTATCTATCAGGACTCAGGAGGCCCCCACACGTATAAGACGGTCGGCAGGTTCCGACTTCTGACTTTATGGCCTTTTGTCCATCTTATGGAGTCTGTACAGATTAGATGTAGGTGTTATTGGTGTTAAAGTGACCGTGCTTCCAATTATCACAAGCCGGCTAGTGATTTGCCATAGCGGTGATCAGTGACATTTTCTCAAAAAAGGATTTGTCACCAAGACAAAGGTTACCAGTATTTGTTCTTATTTTTTGCCTGCTGATCCCCTGATTATTCCGTCTTTGTTTTTTTTTTAAATCCGTCATATGGTTCCAGAGATATGGGCTTTTTATGTAGCGCTAATGGGGGGCGTGACTCATCGGTTCCTCGGGGGCATGTCTTTAGGCAGCTCTGCATAATTACCCTTTGAGTCACGCCCCCTAGGGGAAAGACCATAAAAATGAGTGCTAAGGAAAATGTCTCACATCTCTGGAACTGTATGACGGATTTAAAAAAAAACAATAGCGGAATACTCAGGGGAGCATCGGTAATAAAATAAATACAATAACTAAGCATTTGTGACTTGGTAACAGGTCCTATTTAAAGGGGTGACTATTACTTATTATTTTATTGTCTGTTTTAGTTAGTAAAAATAAATTTGCTTCTGTGAGTGATGAAGAATCCAGATAAAGTAACTCACTTTTAATGTTCCTGTATCGCTGATTTTCCTTATGGAGATCAAGTCTTAGAAGCAATGCTCCCTGAGAATGCAAATGAACCTCCGGCAGATATAAATGGGCTCTCTAGTGCCACCTGTAGGTTGCTACCGTGTAAGTCAAACATTGTCTTATAGTATAGAGACATTTATTTTCCATCTAAAGGAGAGCATGTGTAGTGCTATGGCCGGCGCCCCTGCATGGTGTTCCCTTCTCCCTCCATGCAGGGACGCTGGCTACCTCACCGCCTCGGCCCTCGGCGTGGTCCCCTCGGCATGCTTCCTGCCCTCTGCTGTAGTGGGTGCCACAGTTCCCGGCAGTGCACTCCCCTCCTCTTAAAGGGGCAGCGCGTGCGTATAGTATATGCCCTCAGCTTGTTGCTGAGAGACATTTAGCATAATGAGCTCATTTGCTGGATGGTTGTCAGCCTATTACTGAGAGTCATCCTGTATAAAAGACTTAAGGAGTGGCTGAAGCAATAACATTCATTAGTGTTTAGTTTCTCTTACTAGTGAATTGTTAGGTCCCCTGGTCCCGATGCAGCCAGAGCCTGAACATTGTCCCCTGGTCCTGGTGCGGCCAGTCCTGTTCCTGAAGTCACTGGTCCCAGCGCAGCTAGAGCCCAAACCTGCTCCCCTGGTCTATGTGCAGCCTGAGCCCGAACCTGCGCTCCTGGTCCGTGTGCAGCCTAAGCCTGAACCTGCTCCCCTGGTCCATGTGCGGACAGAGCCTGAACCTGCTCCCCTGGTCCGTGTGTGGACAGGGCCTAAAACTGCTCCCCTGGTCCGTGTGCGACCAGAGCCTGAATCTGCTCCCTTGGTCCATGTGTGGACAGGGCATGAACCTGCTCCCCCGGTCCAAGTCCGGCCAGCGCCTGAAACCTTGTCTCCAAATCAGTGAACCTGGATTTAATAGTCTGAACGGAGCCTGAGTCTGTGTCAGAAAACCTGATCTCTTGGGTCAGCTTCTGCAGTACCAGCATCTGCCTAGGAGTGGTACCTGGCGGCTACCTGCAGCCCGGCCTGTGTCCACCATCAGGAGCTCTAGTGAACACCTGGTAGCCACGTAGCTACACCCCTTACCAAGGCAGACCCGGCCCTGTGGCACAGTGGGCCCACTAATCCACATGATCTACCATTGGGCGTTACAGCATGATACCCAAAAAAAAGAGTAAAAATGAACTTCACTTTTCATCTGCAGGACCAGTAGGGTCATACGGGCCCTGGATATCGATACCAGCTTTACAAATCCACGCTTTAACCTGTGCTTGGTCTGGATGACGTCTCGGAGGCACAGCAGGGCGGATTAGGTCATGGTGTATGTTGCTATCTCCATTTCATTTGATCTTCGGGTTTATATTTTTGCTGTTTTGTGTGCACACAGCAGCGCTTAGAAACAATCCCCTCTAAATACTGTACGTTCCGTCTCCTCACATTATAAGCATCTGTAATTGTCGTCTTTTGTCTCCGGTAATGGGTAGGGTATAATTTTCCAGCGCAGATGTGTACGTAATCTACCTCTGTTAGTTTAATATCTCATACACATCACATACGAAGATCACCTAGAGAACAGCAGGAAAAGTGGAGGAAAAGTGATTCTGTCGAAATCTCCGCAAATGGTTTAGAAGAGAGTCGGAAAAAGGTAGAAAATGAAGATTTGCCGGCCGCTATTTGAATATAAACACTCTTCACTTCCATGCAGAAAAGTTTAAAGGAAGCAGATGAATGAGGGAGGGGGGAGGAAAGAAAAGCCCGAGATAGACAGTGATGCCTCACATCTTCATGGGAATGTAAGAAGACAAAAGAGAGTAAAATGATGGCAATTTTATGTATTGCACATAAGGGCTGTCTGAGTTAATGCATATGACAGGGTAATATAGACATGATTACAAAGAAGCTTCTGCTCTGCCCCTTTCTGTGTGACGAACAAAAAGAAAAAAAGAAAAAAATTCTTTGTACGCGTGTGTTAACCCATCGCTGCCAGCTTACTTTATCTGTAACCAATTGGCGGTTTCTCATTTGTATGTATAATTATGGGTGATGAAATTGGGCTTGTACGCAGGGGCAATGATGAAGGTGTAAGAAAACGGAAGACCAAACCAGGCTTCTATTCCTGTAATAAAGATTAAGTCGCCTTCAAACTACACCCTTTGGAATGCCTTCGGTTGATGGACAATCTATCCTACAACCCACCAACCTACATACACTTCTTGCGTGCTCTTCGCTTGCTGTCAAATCATCGTGTTATCAACCCCTCCTCTACTATTGAGTGCCCTTGGCGAGCAATGAAAACATCCCACCATCACTAACACCCCTACTAAATTGTTGGGTCTTAGCTGGCTATCAAACTATCAAAGCCTCCCTTGATGAGTGCTTTCGGCTGGTCATCAATCCATCAAACCACGCCTTGATAAGCCCCGTTGGTTGTCCATTAAGCTGTCCCAACATCCCCAAACTACACTTCTTGAGCAACGTTGGCTGACCATCAACCCATCAAACCCTCCTTTGATGAGCACGCTTGACTGAGCATGAATCCCTCAAACACTCCCTTGATGAGCATTGTTAACTGGCCATGAACCCATTAAAGCCTAACTTGATGAGCATTGTTGACTGGCCATAGACCCATGAAAGCCTCTCCTGATGAGCATACTTTACTAGCCATGGAACCATGAAAGCCTCTCCTGATGAGCATCCCTGGCTGGCCATGAACCCATGAAAGCCTCCTCTGATGAGCATCTTTGACTGGCCATGAACCCATGAAAGCCTCCCCTAATAAGCATCCTTGACTGGTCATGAACCCATGAAAACCTCCATTGATGAGCACCCTAAACTGGCCATAAACCCATGAAAGCCTTCTTTCATGCCCACTCTTGACTGGCCATAAAACTATCCCACCATCCCCAAACACAGTTCTTCAGCTTCCTTGACTGGCCATCAACCCATCAAACCCTCCCTTGATGAGTGCCTATGACTAATCATGAAAATATCTCACCATGCCAAATCCCACTTCTTGAGTTCCCTTGGCTGAACATGAACCCATCAAACTCTCCCTTGATGAGCGCCCTTGCCTGGCCATGAAATTTCTCACCATCCCCAACCACACTTCTCGAGCAGCCTTGGTTTGTCATCAACTCACCAAACCATAAAAACTTCCTTTCAGGAGTGACCTTGGCATTACAATCACCTCCCCTTTGTGAGTATCCTCCAGAAACCATAGATACATCCCATCATCAACCCTACCTTGATGAGTGGCCATAAAGTTACCCTGCCAACCAAATTACCCCCTTTGTCTCTCAACCCGTTCCACCTTCAAGCTCCCCTTGACAAGTGTCCCTTGGTTTGCCACAATGCAATCCATTTGAGATTGATTGTGTTACCGAAGTTAGGACAGAGCGGATGACCAAGGATGGTTTTAGTGGGAAGTTGCCCAAATCTGTGCAATTGTCCAAGGCTCTCCATTTCCTAGGGAGATCCCTAAGATGACTGTTCCAGGAGAAACATTCCACTCCTCTTTCAGTCCTAGTATTTGGGCAGAAACCTTTCAATCTCTGACCGGACAGAGTTCTATATAATGAAAAAGCAGTACTTTAATGCCACATTTTCTGGGATGAGATTCCAAAAAAAAACTAATCATCAAAACATAGATTCTGCGATCAGGCAGGTATACTTGAGGACTGAACTGTTCCTTGTTGGAAGGCTTCCTTTGCCCATGAACAAAATTTAGGGACCAAAAAAAATAAAAAAACAGAAAAATATGCTTATTTTTTTTAAGGGGATAGTGAAATGGCATTCACGATTGTCTGTATACAGTGTTCCCCATATTAAAGGTAAACTAAGCTGGTGTGCAATACTGAGCAAAATAAATTGCATCAGTGCATGTTAATGGATACAGAAGATTAAACTGGTGAATTATACTTCCTGGGGTGAAGCAATGGGTTTTTTTTTGATACACCTGACTAAATCTGTGCAATATACTGGGCAAAGTAGATTGAATCAGTGCATTATACTGGTTTAGGATGATCGACCCAGTGATTAAATTGGGAGCACGAATCAATGTATGGTAAGTTATCGGAGATTGAATCGGTGGTTTCATTGGACTTTGGAGACTTGGGGTGAAGATTTTATTGGCAAAGGACATGATAGCAGTCTCAGATTCTGTTTAAAGGGACACTAAACTTCTATCTTATATCCATTTGCTTTACATCATTGTATGCAATCTATTGTTCCCTGTAGTCAGCCGTTAGGAAATGGGGAATGGTATTATTTAGTGTAATGTCGCACTCCATAGATGGGATTTGAGCTGAGGTCTTAAAACTGTTCTGATCTGTCAGCATTACACATTTCTTGAATTGCACAAACTGATACTTGAGCCTCTTGTACCAGGCACAACATTGTCTGCCCACAGCCACCACTAGGGGGAGCTCAGGTGATTACTGCAGACTGTTATAATTGAGTTTGGTGCATTGTGAGAACTCCTAAGCTCCTTCTAGTGGTGACTACTGGGAACCAAAGCGTAATGCTTAAACGTGCTTGTACCCTTTCAAAAAACTTTTGTACATTTTGTACACAGGCTCTACTAGCCTTAAAAACAGACCTTTAGCAGGTTACTTTAGGGCTAATAGAGCCCGTGGGCAACATGTTTTCTCAAAGGAGTTAATCCCTTTAACCTCTTTTCTATTTTCAAACTTTTTTGGGGACGCTCAATTAAACCCCCCCAAAAAAACAGAATTTTTTGCATTGCTTTGTATTTATTTATTTTTTAAGCCATTCACCAAGGTGGATAAATAATGCCTTGTAGTTTGTGTTGTTATGGTTGCAGCATGTACTTTTTATCTTTTTTTTTATTTACGTAATAAAACACATTGTTCTTTATTTTGACGTTTCTATTGTTTATTTTTAACATTTTATTTAATTTTTACATTTTTAGTTCTACTGGGTTACTCCACCACACTTGATTGCTAATATAATACCCTACAATACTGACAGGTATCCTATTAGGACCTGTCAAAAGAAGTTCAAAGATGGCGGACCGTGGGGGCCTTCATTCGGCACCCTGCGGACTGTGGAAACCCAATGGCACCCCACGATAGTGGCGAGGGAGCACCAAATGGGGGAAAAAAGGGAGCTTAGTTTCTCTAACCGTTTAGATCCCACGGTCATTATTAACCGCAGCATCTAAGGGGTTAGATTACAATATTAGAGTGACACTCAGTATAAATGGTCTGGATATAGATAAGATATACTGAAAAATTAATTAACATATGATTTTGCACATATTTAGGGGTCTGCCATATAAGAAGATGCCAGTATTATAAATATCACATGGCCGGTAGGGACTTTGTTACATATTTTGCACGGGGCCCAGAAGCTTCAAGTCACGTCTCTGTGAACCAGGCTTTCTCAAGGCTGAATGGTCAGCGAGGGTCAGACTTTTAATAACTTGTAGGATTGCTACTTCCAATAGGTGATGCTATAGAGTTCAAGTCCTCTTCCTCTCTGAAGAGACAATTTGCATATTTAATTTCCTAGAGGAGTATGCAAGGCATTTAAGTCTCCTCATACTCGCATGCCAGACCTGGCATGTCACTCTCCACAAGGAGAAACCTTACCCCCTAGACCTCAGTCCAGAGCCTCTCATCTAGCCAAACCAGATCTCATACTTTGTACTGACGAGGGGCAATACCCCGAAACACCGTGTCTGCAAATTGAGATTCCGATTTGGTTTTTATCCTAAGTCATGTGACAAGGCTTGTTTAAAGAGTCGATATTGACTTGTACGATTGCTACTTCCAATAGGTGGCACTAAAGTTCAACTCCTCATCCTCTCTGAAGAGACAATTTGCATATTTAATTTCCCAGAGGAGGATGTGAGGCGTTTAAGTCTCCTCATACTGGTGTGCCAGACCTGGTATGTCACTCTCCACAAGGAGAAACCTTACCCCTTAGATCCCTGTTTCTAGATAGAAATCCTCTTCAGACAAGTCCCCTATGGGGGACTCTAGTGGAGGCCATATTGGTTGATGACTTTTTCGGTGATTTTTTTAATGTTATTTTTATATCATCCGTTGGATTGTTATACAGATAAGCTCGTTCGCTTCCCAGAAAGGGTTAATAATTCCGTAGCAAGAAATGTATGGGTGGTTTTTGCACCCGATCTGTTGCTAACATCATTTCAAACAATGTTGAGAAATGACATTTGAGGGCCAGGTAATTTGGGTAATTTACACCAGTCACATTCGGAGAGTCCTAACTTAGTATTTATTTTCTCTCGGGCTGTTTCATGTGGTTCCAGTTTGCAGACGTAAAAATACTGGGCTGTGTTTATTTATAAAGGACCAACACGTTCCGCGCTTCTACCGCCGCCATACAGAACGTGTAAATAACACGGGAGCCCGGGGACAGCACTCCACGTCTTATTAATATGGAAGCAGGAGGATGTCATCCAGGAGCCGGTGGATCTTCTATGACTCCATACTTCCCACTTAGGGCTAAAGTGAAGCTCCTCGCCCCAGAATGTAAAGCCAGTAACAACTTTCTGATATCTTTGAATTCCATTTGTTTGGGAGGAGGCAAAATGACCAAAAAAAACAAGGAATTCAACCATTTTGATTTATTTATTTTTTTTTTTTCCGGTTAGGCTTTCATCATATTGGATAAATATTCTAATATTTTATTAGTTTGGAAAGTTACGCACGCAGCTATAACAAATATATATATATTTTTTTTAATTTATACTATGGGAAAAGGGAGGCGATATGAACTTCAATTTTTTTTAATTTAAGTTTTAAAATATTTGTAATTTTTTTACATTTTTCTTTAGCAGTGACCCTAGACCTAGAGGAATTGAAAATGCGATCGCTTATACAATACACAGCAATACTATAGTATTTTAAAATGACCAATGGCTAGGCTTCATAGGAGAACAAACAAGCAGACATAGAGGTATCAGTAGACCTCCATTTCCAATCTTTTAAATGCCGCTGTCACTATTGATAGAGGCATCTAAGGGGTTAAACTGCTGTGACTGGAGCCGGCTCCAATCGCTGCTGGTAGAGGTAGATGCTGACTGTATAACACAGATCTGGCACCTGTCCTATACTTGCACGTGTGCACAGGGACGACTGCTCCCCGCTCCGGGCACAGTGGGCTCCAACACTTTCCCGGATTCTATACACTGTCTGTATACAAAATAGCAGAGTATTGGAGCTTGTTCACACCTACGTGAGTAAGAAGAAGCTTTTCAGCTTCTAGATGTATTCAAGAGTGATTCCATTCACTTTCAGACAGCAGGGATCTTGAAAATGGTAAATGAGTAAATGAAACTATATTAGAAAGTTGTTAACAATTATTCAAATGTGCCCCCCAAAAGTTTTTTTTTTTTTGCTAGGTGTAAGATGTTTGCAAATGGGGATGAAGATGTAATTAGTCTTTGTACACTGCTCAAAAAAAATAAAGGGAACACTTAAACAACAGAATATAACTCCAAGTAAATCAAACTTCAGTGAAATCAAACTGTCCACTTAGGAAACAACACTGATTGACAATCAATTTCACATGCTGTTGTGCAAATGGAATAGACCATAGATGGAAATTATTGGCAATTATCAAGCCACCCTCAATAAAGGAGTTATTCTGCAGGTGGGGACCACAGACCACATCTCAGTACCAATGCTTTCTGGCTGATGTTTTGGTCACTTTTGAATGTTGGTTGTGCTTTCACACTCGTGGTAGCATGAGACGGACTCTACAACCCACAGAAGTTGCTCAGGTAGTGCAGCTCATCCAGGATGGCACATCAATGCGAGCTGTGGCAAGAAGGTTTGCTGTGTCTGTCAGCGTAGTGTCCAGAGGCTGGAGGCGCTACCAGGAGACAGGCCAGTACACCAGGAGACGTGGAGGGGGCCGTAGGAGGGCAACAACCCAGCAGCAGGACCGCTACCTCCGCCTTTTTGCAAGGAGGAACATGAGGAGCAATGCCAGAGCCCTGCAAAATGACCTCCAGCAGGCCACAAATGTGCATGTGTCTGCACAAACGGTTAGAAACCGACTCCATGAGGGTGGTATGAGGGCCCGACGTCCACAGATGGGGGTTGTGATCACAGCCCAAACCGTGCAGGACGCTTGGCATTTGCCACAGAACACCAGGATTGGCAAAGTCGCCACTGGCGCCCTGTGCTCTTCACAGATGAAAGCAGGTTCACACTGAGCACATGTGACAGACGTGACAGAGTCTGGAGACGCCGTGGAGAGCAATCTGCTGCCTGCAACATCCGTCAGCATGACCGGTTTGGCAGTGGGTCAGTAAGGGTGTGGGGTGGCATTTCTTTGGAGGGCCGCACAGCCCTCCATGTGCTCGCCAGAGGTAGCCTGACTGCCATTAGGTACCGAGATGAGATCCTCAGACCCCTTGTGAGACCATATGCTGGTGCGGTTGGCCCTGGGTTCCTCCTAATGCAGGACAATGCCAGACCTCATGTGGCTGGAGTGTGTCAGCAGGTCCTGCAAGATGAAGGCATTGAAGCTATGGACTGGCCGCCCGCTCCCCAGACCTGAATCCGATTGAGCACATCTGAGACTTCATGTCTCGCTCCATCCACCGTCACGTTGCACCACAGACTGTCCAGGAGTTGGCGGATGCTTTAGTCCAGGTCGTCTGGGAGATCCCACAGGAGACCATCCACAACCTCATCAGGAGCATGCCCAGGCGCTGTAGGGCGGTCATACAGGCACGTGGAGGCCACACACAATACTGAGCCTCATTTTGACTTGTTTTAAGGACATTACATCAAAGTTGGATCAGCCTGTAGTGTGTTTTTCCACTTTAATTTTGGGGGTGACTCCAAATCCAGGCCTCCATTGGTTAATAAATGTGATTTCCATTGATGATTTTTGTGTGATTTTGTTGTCAGCACATTCAACTTTGTACAGAACAAAGTATTCAATGAGAATATTTCATTCATTCAGATCTAGGAGGTGTTATCTGAGTGTTCCCTTTATTTTTTTGAGCAGTGTATATCGGCGATTTATACTGCTGCTACATTGCAATGTAATGCAGGTGAATGGGTCGCATTACGACAACTGAAGTAGAGCAACTGCGACAAACAAGTTGCAAAAAGTCATGGCCAGTTGGATATTTTGGATTCTTTTGTACTTGTCTGTCGCAAAACACTAGGAGTCGCAATGTGAGCCCATTCACCTGTAATACACTGCACCTGGCCATGCGACCTGTGTTGTGAAATCGACAAAGACCCTGATTCCATCGCTGGGTCACTTACTGTACATCTCGCCACAGAGTCCTCCTCAATCAATGGCTGTAGGGAGAGATAGGCAGATAGGCAGCCACTTGTGAACACCAGGACCCAGTTAGTCTCTGCTGCTCTCAGATCGACCAGTATAATCCTAGTAACAGATTTCTATTAAGGCCAGTATAAAAGAAATCTATCACCAAGTTTTAACACGAGGTAAGGGCAGAGACCCTGATTCCCGTGATGTGTCAGTTACTGGGCTGTTTGATCTAGTTTTGATAAAATCATTGATTGGTATCTTTCTGCCTATGCACAGTGTAAACAGAAAGCAGCCAGTCAGTGGTGGAGGCGGGATTGGACTACCTGGCTGTAAGTTTACTAGTCCTCTACTGATAATCTCTTGCTGGTGAAACTCCAATTTTTTTTAAACTGCATCAAGCAGCCCAGTAAATGACATATCGCTGGAATCAGGGTTTCCGCCCCTACATCATGATGCTCTCAGATTAGGTGGCAAAAACCTTCTGACAGATTCCCTTTAAGGCAGGGGTGACAAGTGTCTCTCCAGCAGCTGTCACCTTCTAGCTGCTCATTCCAAATCTACAGTGCAGCAGACACAAGAATGTGCGTGGAAGAGACTAAACTCCGACACAATGTTTATTTGTAAATATCTTTTGTAATTTTAATTGTTGCAACTTCCAGTTATTCTAAGCACAAATAATCCTCCACAATTCGCTGGAACACCCACACATCCAGCACTCCAGTGGGATCTGTGCCAGCAGCCCTCCATCACTGGGAAGGCTCGGAGGCTAGAAATCTGAGGATTGTTACTCAATATTCCCAGCTTCCGGAATGGTTGTGAAATTATAAAATAGCTGAGAATGTTTCATTAAAGAACTAGACTGATAGTAGTCTGGAAAATACAAATAATGATCATTTGAATATTGAGTTCTCAGTTGTCACCCTGAGTAGTTGTTGAGGTCCATAAAAAAAGTTGTCACTCAGCTTTCACTTTTCATTAACATGTACTTTCCTGGTGTAAACGCCACTGTTCTCCTGAATCCGGCGCTGTTTTTCGTTTGTTTCTGCGCCTCTCCGTTCCTGAGATATGGCCTCCTCTTTGCGGTATATTAATTTAGTCTTTTCAGCCAAGTGGGCGTTGTCCTCAAGAAGATGCCCAAAGAGAAGCGTTGAAGACTACACCCACTTGTATAACAAAACTAGATTTATATATAAGGAACAGTGAGCCATATCTCAGGAACGGAGAGGCGCAGGAACAAAACAAAAACAGTATCGGATTCAGGAGAACAGCGGCGTTTACACCAGGTAAAAAGATTCCAATTTCATGAAAAACTTTTTATTTTCTAAAATTAAAATATATATATTTTGAACTAAAGGTAATTTTTGCAATTAGATTTCATTAAAAAGTTATTTATTTAGCACCGTTTGGCTTTTAAAGCTGTTTATTTCCCTGCTTATTGCTGGCTGCACAAAGAGTTAACTAAGAATCCATCAGTGAACTCTTTTTTGACAAGAGAGTTTGTATCTCTTTTTTTCTTTTTACAGATCTCCTCTCAGTTGATTTATAATCACAGACCTCATAAAAAGTTGAGCTGAATTCATAAATCAGCTGAGAAAAGCACAGTAAAAGACAGATAAAAGATTTAAAAACTCTTCTGTCAGAATGAGCTCACTGATGGATTCTCAGTTAACTCATTCTACAGCCAGCATTAAAATTCAAACGGTGCAAAATTTGTAATGAAATTAAATTGCAAAATTAATTTTTAGTCCAAAATGCATGCATTTAAAAAAGGTTACCCTAAAAGGTGACCATACAACTAGTAGACTTTATTATTGGAAATCATTTCTCATTTTAATTAATGTTTTTACTTTTTTCTTTTAATGTGTTTACTATTTTTTTTTCAGAAGTTTGGCATACAGTGCCTACAAGTAGTATTCAACCCCCTGCAGATTTAGCTGGTTTGATAAGATGCAAATAAGTTAGAGCCTTCAAACTGCAAACGAGAGTAGGTTTTATGAAAAGAAGCATAAATCTTACAAACGAAAAAGTTATGTTGCTCAGTTGAATTTTATTAAATTTTAAACATAAAAGTGTGGGTCAGTTATTATTCAATCCCTATGTTTAATATTTTGTGGAATAACCCTTGTTTGCAATTACAGCTAATAATCGTCTTTTATAAGACCTGATCAGGCCGGCACAGGTCTGTGGAGTTATCTTGGCCCACTCCTCCATGCAGATCTTCTCCAAGTTATCTAGGTTCTTTGGGTGTCTCATGTGGACTTTATTCTTGAGCTCCTTCCACTCCAACACCTTGACTTTTTCCCTATTGAACTAGGCCTTGGTTTTCTTGGCTGTGTGCTTTGGGTCGTTGTCTTGTTGGAAGATGAAATTACGACCCATTTTAAGATCCTTGATGGAGGAGCGGAGGTTCTTGGCCAAAATCTCCAGGTAGGCCGTGCTATCCATCTTCCCATGGATGCGGACCAGATGGCCAGGCCCCTTGGCAGAGAAACAGCTCCACAGCATGATGCTGCCACCACCATGCTTGACTGTAGGGATGGTATTCTTGGGGTCATATGCAGTGCCATCCAGTCTCCAAACATCACGTGTGTGGTTGGCACCAAAGATCTCGATCTTGGTCTCATCAGACCATAGAACCTTGAACCAGTCTGTCTCAGAGTCCTCCAAGTGATCATGAGCAAACTGTAGACGAGCCTTGACATGACGCTTTGAAAGTAAAGGTACCTTACGGGCTCGTCTGGAACGGAGACCATTGCGGTGGAGTACGTTACTTATGGTATTGACTGAAACCAATGTCCCCACTGCCATGAGATCTTCCCGGAGCTCCTTCCTTGTTGTCCTTGGGTTAGCCTTGACTCTTCGGACAAGCCTGGCCTCGGCACGGGAGGACGCTTTCAAAGGCTGTCCTGGCTGTGGAAGGCTAACAGTAGTTCCATAAGCCTTCCACTTACGGATGATGCTCCCAACAGTGGAGACAGGTAGGCCCAACTCCTTGGAAAGGGTTTTGTACCCCTTGCCAGCCTTGTGACCCTCCACGATCTTGTCTCTGATGGCCTTGGAATGCTCCTTTGTCTTTCCCATGTTGACCATGTCTGAGTGCTGTTCACAAGTTTGGGGAGGGTCTTAAATAGTCAGAAAAGGCTGGCAAAAGAGATCTTTAATCCACACATGTGAAGCTCATTATTCTTGGTGCCTGAACTACTTCTTAATACTTTAGGGGGACCAAACAGAATTCTTGTGGTTTGAGGGGTTGAATAATAAATGACACTCTGAATTAACTTTTTACGTTTTAAAAAAAAAAAAAAAAAAAAAAAAAAATTTTTGCTGCAGTGCATTTCCCACTTCCAGGCTGATCTACAGTACAAATGTCATAATGCCAAGTTAATTCCGCATGTGTCAACCAGCTAAATCTGCAGGGGGTTGAATACTACTTGTAGGCACTGTATATGTATCTGACCAAGACAAGAAAAGCCCAAAACAGACATCACAGGTGGACGCCTCATTTTAGTATTTCTCTTCGTTTGCGGTTGAAGAGCGCTGTGGAGTATTTGACCGTAAATGATGGATTCAGCATATGATATAACAGAGGCTTTAGGTGCACGGCGGCGGAGAAATACATTAGCGATAAGCATCTGTGAGGTCATCTAGTAAAAAATGATGTTGGTCGGGTTCATTAACCCCCATAAGATGGACTCCATACCTATCAGAGATAATATGAAGCTATCAAACCCCATTATTCCAGACAGGTAAGGTTATTTATTATGACAGGCAATGAGTGCAGGGTATTTTATATTAATTCCAAGAACAGATACTGTATATCGAAATGCAGGTTTACATTCACAGCTCCTGTATTTTTTAATTAATAACTTTTTTTTTTATTCTTAATGATTTTTGTGGGGTTTTTTTTAGAATTTTTTTGCAAACTTTTAGTGATTTTTAACATCTTTTAGTTCATTAAATTAGCATTTTTATATTATTTTTTCATTGACTTTTTAATGAGATGGTTGATGTTTATAGATTTAAAGGCAATTTGATCAGACATTGACAATGTATTTGACTATTACCATTTATTATTATTATTATTATTATTTACTTATTATTATTGTTTATTATCATCATCTACTTATTTATTAGTATTATTATTACCTACTTATGTATTATTGTTTATTATTATATACTAATTATTGTTTTATTATTGTAATATATTATTATTATTATCTACTTGTTATTGTGGTTTATTATTATTATTTCATTACTAATTATTAGAATTATCATCTACTTATTGTTTATTATTATTTATGTATTATTGTTTATTATTATTCTTACTATTATTATTTATTATTATTATTGTGGATATTACTGTTACTATTATTATTTATTATTGTGGATTATTATTATTATTGTTATTATTATTAATATCAACTTTATATTGTGGATTATTATTAATATTCGCTTATTATTGTGATTTATTATTTTTATTACTAATAATTATTATCTAAGTATTATTATGCATTATTATGTATTATTATTTATATTGTTTTTGTTATTTTTATTATTATCTATTTTTAATTGTTGTTTAGTATTTTTATTATTTCATTACTACTTATTATAATTATTACCTTATTTTTATTTTTTTGTCATGTTATTTTTTTCCCTTTTCTAACTTTTGTGCAAAAATGAATGTTCCGAGAATTATTTGAATCGTCTACATAAATATTTTTTTTCTGATTCTCTGTAATTATAGAAATAATAATTACAAATTAAAAATTATCGCTATTAATAAAATATAATGCTAAATATTATTAGCATGATGACTACATTTGGCCACTAGGTGACACTCTTTTATTGATTTACATTGCAGTTTGTTTGTTTTTTTTTAACTCTGACAGGACGAGTAGATTTTAGATTTGTTAGATTTGCAGATATACAAAGGAATCAGATTGTTCATTGAGAATAAACTATTCCTGTGCCGGGCTGTCCATTCAAATACACAGAATATGGAAAATATGCACGCTGTGTGTTTCCTATTGGTCCTGCCGGCGACTATGACCAGTGGAAACTGACATTGAAGGTAAAAAAAAAAAGCATAAAAATGCTGAATTAAAGTAAAGTCCATATAGAAAATGTTCAGCCTTAATATAATTCATATTTATTTGGTTCTAGAGCTGTGGCAGTCTGTGTGCCGCCATAAGGTGCTCTGGACTGTACTGTATTGCAATCCTCATAAGGGAAAAGACTACTTCAAAAGACAACAAGAAGGTCCTCATATAAGACAGGTGGATTCGCCAGCGGATTTGTCAGGGGCATGAAATTACCAAGCACATCCTGGTCAGCAATAAGGCTGTGTTCACATGTTTTTTTTTGTTTACTTTCACACTTTGTTTGGCCCTTGAGTTGATCAGGTATTGTTCAATTTCACACCTTGGTTGGCCAATGTTTACTTTGCACATATCATTAATTTAATTAAACTGTACTAACCACAACATGTGAACACAGCCTAAATGTACTGAGTAGAGATGAGCGAACGCGAACTGTAAAGTTGGGGGTTTGTACTGTCCGATGCTGAACTCCAAACACCAACTTCTCCTGGAAGAGAGAAAGAGAGAGATTAATTGATTTTCCAGCTCCAAAGTTCAAATCCCCATTGATTTCAATGGGGTTTGCGTTCAGGTTCAAGTTCAGGCACAGTTCTGGTTCGGTCGGGTAGCAGAATCCGAACTTCCACAGGTTTGCTCATCCCTAGTACTGTGTTATGTTTTGGAAATGTTTGCGACTATGCAAGTAAATCTACTCTAAATTAAAAGGAGTCTGTCAGCAGAAAATGACTGTTCAAAACAAGCACCGGCGCTGGGTGCACCCTTGACGTGGCCGAGCAGTTCAATGCACCTTCCCATCTACAAGTTTTCCATTTATCTTCTCACTTAACTGCATTGATTGACATCTTTGACTTTATAGAAGCCAGAGCGAAGCGGAGATAAAATGAAGTAGTGGGAGGTACACTGCATGGCTCAGGCTGTGCTTGGTTTGAACAGTGATTTTCTGCTGATAGACTTCTTTTAATGAGTTATCCCCATCTACATAGTTGGAAATTGCCACATAGTGCTGGTAAAAACAAGCACTTTTGCAATTTACTTATTTTTAAAACTTTCAGCCGTTCTTGAGATATTAATACTTTTTTTCTTGTTTACAGCCCGTTGTCTAGGAGACCGACCGCCGCTGCTGTCTAACTTGAAAAGAACTGTGCAGACAGCTGGCTGGAAATTAGAAAAGAAACAAGTGCGCTCCAGTGATCCTGGCCAGCTTCAAAACAGTGCAATAGAAAAGAGCTTGTAAGCACTGTGTGTGTTTTGTTGTCTAGCAGCGGTGGTCGGTCTCCAAGGCACCAAGCTGTAAAGAAAAGTGGTAATACAGGTGCATCTCACTAAGTTAGAATATCATCAAAAAGTTAATTTATTTCAGTTCTTCAATACAAAAAGTGAAACTCCTAAGCC
Source organism: Phyllobates terribilis (assembly GCF_046119375.1). Taxonomy (NCBI): domain Eukaryota; kingdom Metazoa; phylum Chordata; class Amphibia; order Anura; family Dendrobatidae; genus Phyllobates; species Phyllobates terribilis. The sequence continues at coordinate 49,860,106 of NW_027362767.1, read as the reverse complement.
ATAATCATCAACATTAACAGAAATAAACACTAGAAATAGATCCCTCTGAGTGTAATGACTCTATATTATATAGGAGTTTCACTTTTTGTATTGAAGAAGTGAAATAAATTAACTTTTTGATGATATTCTAATTTAGTGAGATGCACCTGTATCTCAAAAACGGCTGAAAGTTTTAATAAGCAGTAAATTAGAAAATTGCTTTTTTTTACAAGCTCTATCTTACAATACCCATTTATGAAGATGGAATAACCCTTTAATTGACAGAAAGTATGACACTGAGGCATATGGAGGTACAGTAAAGCCCTACAGAAGTTTGGGGATAATATATTAGGACGCTGCACAAGTCAGAGGTTGTACATGAGGTCTAAGTTAAGCTGCGTGCCTGCTGGGGGGCTTCTACCTAAAGCAATGGGGGCTTGGCCTTGCAGCATAAGTTCTGTTGGGCACCGGGATGCTTCCCCTGCTGGTGTGCTGTCACTTTGGTAGTGGTTGGCGCGTTGTGCCGCACCTTTTAGGTTCAGGACCCACTGAGAGGTGACGTGGCCGTGGGCTTCATTCAGTCAGATCAGAATGTTAAACTAATAACCTTCATTTTTGTAAATTTTTGCCTATTTTTTATTTATTTCTCAGATTTTTTATATTTTCTTTTTACACTTTGTCCTCTACTATAAAAGTTCCAAAGAAAGAAAACAAAACAATTTTTTTTCCTCCTGCACGGAGTTTTTCTGTACTGCCCTCCCCCCCCCATGACGGCCACAGATCTAATTCCACAGCCCCAGTCAGATTGCTCCTATGAAGTAGAGCCCAACGGGTGTCTGCTCGTGTTCCAGAGACGAGGTGCATTAACATTGAAAATTGTCCTTTTAATCCTTAAATTAGGATGGAAGCTTTGAAGGATAATTATGTTCTATATGTAACAATGGTGTAATCTGTAAACAGTTTGACTGTATGCGGGGGGCGCCCAGGAATGTATTCTGCATAATTGTTTTCAAGATGCACTTTGTTATTTGGACTTAAATGGAAAAAAAAATAAAAAATTGGGGTAACATCTCCTAGTGATATCCAGGCCAATAATCCGCCAAGAGCCGCCAATTATATTCAATAGAATTATGCTATGGAATAGGAAAAAAAATGCATAGAATAACCCTTTAAGAGCTTGCTAGAATCATGTTCATTTTTTTAAGGTGTTTTTTTTATGTCAAATACTTTTCCCACATACTATATTGCCAAAAAATTCTTTTTTTTACCCTCATTAAAATAATTTTTAAAGGGTACCTTTCAGCAGGTTTTTACATATACAAGCGACATTATGGTCTTGTCTCTCGCTAAAAATTAAACATTTTTATTTTTTTTAGAGATTCGATGTGGATGAGAAATCTAATGTAAGAGTTCTATGAAAATCAGGTTAGAAGTGCATTGGGGGCGTGTCAGTGCACTTGAAAAGCTTCCCTGCCACGCCCCCATTTCACTTACAGCGTGATTTACATGTGACTTCTACTCTAGAATTCTCATTACTGTTACATCAGATCTTTACCAAAAAGATGTAATTTTTTCAGGGGAATAAATGACTATAAAAGCATACCACTAATTATATATATATATATATATATATATATATAAAAAATTAGATTCTTCTTCAGATAGGTGCCCTTTAATAATTCCTTTAATCAGAAAAAAAATAAAATTATTCTTAAAATTATTATTTATATAGAAAAATACATTACAAGAATATTTTATCTTTTTTTATATCTTATTTTTGGTTTTTAAAGTCTGTGAAAAATACCATAAAAAGGTAGTAGCTCATACCAAATTCACTTTCTGTCTGAAAATATTAAAATGTGTATTTAACCCCCACCCCCCCAAAAAAAAATTGCCCCAAAATTGGTAACAAATTGGTTAGACTTTTTTTTTATAATTTTTACATTAACGGGGTTGTCCACTGCTCATGTTTCCATCTTGTATAATAGTAGCACTTAGGCCACATTCACATGTTCAGTATTTGGTCAGTGTTTTACATCAGTATTTGTAAGCCAAAGCCAAGAGTGGGTGACGAATGCAGAAGTGGTGATGTGTTTCTATTATACTTTTCCTCTGATTGTTCCACTCCTGATTTTGGCTTACAAATACTGGTCAAATGCTGACCAAATACTGAACATGTGAATGTGGCCTAATACTCACCTCCGGTGCGGGCGCCAATCCAGCTGTGTCGGCACTGTCTCTCCCGGAGATTGCATAACATTATGTCAGGCGATCACTGCTGCATATCAGAGCTGGCTTCACTCTCCCCTCCTTCGGACAAATCACATATATCCGGAGGAAGTCAAAGATGCTGCAGCTCTCATTTCCTCTGGATTTATGTGATGCGTCTGAAGGGGGGGAGAGTGAAGCAGGCGCAGATTGACTGCAGGGATTGCGTGACATAACAAAGTTACACAAGCCCTGGGAGAGCCAGTGCCAACACCGCTGAAACGGCGCCTGTACCGGAGGTGAGTATAAGTGTTATTATATTACAAGGGGAAAACATAAAAAAGAGTAGTGGACAACCCCTTTAATATTGTTCGCTATTTATAGGGCCCCTGCAAAACCCACTGAGGTTACAAACGGGCTAAGCTGGCCATTGTACCCATGTGCAAAAACAGTTTTTTTTCCATTAATTTTTTTTCTGCAGGTGTCTAGACCAAAATATTCAATAGCAATCTGCTCATAATTGTATTTTTTGTTGCATTTTTCCCTTTTTTTGGTGCAAATTTTTATGCTGCGTCTTTTATGCATTTTTTTAATTGCAGAAACACTGGAATTTTGCACTTAGAAATGCAAATGCAGTTTTTTACATGAATCTTTGCCGACATGCATATTCTATATATGATACCAAATCATTTACAGCGCCCTCTAGACAGATATTGCAAAATGCATTTCGGGTTTTTTTTTAAAAATTTTTTATTTAAAAATTTATTTTTTCTCTTTCAGGTATTTGCATGAATTATGTCCATTTTAATCTTTTTCTCCTTTTACTTTCCAGCACTACCTAGCATTTTCCACCTCACATATATCTGTACATCTCTGAAAAGTTTTTTTTTTAAATTAAAATCAACAAAATTTATTATTTTACCGAATGTTCACAGGGCCAAGAGGCTGTAAATGATCCCTGTGGAAAATCATCGAAATCATCCAACTTTATGGGGGGGCAGAAGTCGCATACAATTCTGATGGGGGCCGAAAAGGTCTTTCTTTCCTATATTAAAAATGCTTTTCCAAATTTAGAAATATTTTTGTAATTTATAACATTTTTTAAACTTTTTTTTATTTAAAAAAAAAAAAAATTAACTTTCCGAATTTAAAATTTTAAGTAAAACAAAAATTAAAAACTATTTAGCAAACTATATTCTATATATCCAAAGTGATTGCCTTCCGTTAATGTAATATATTCTTTACCTCCACGGTGATCAATGGCAGATCGAAATGTGGTTGTCTAATCTCGCTGAGGGCCGTAGTTTGTGGTTGAATACTGCTCCTCTCAGACCTGGCGGGATGTTTATTGAGCCCCTGTTGGAGAAATCTTTTTTTTCCTGTGGGCCGGCATGATTGGCTGTATGTAGGGTCTATGGTGAGAAAGTCTCGGACCCCCCTGGGCCCAGCTGTAGACAATGGGCTGTGAGGCCAGAGGCACAGGTCAAGGTTGTTAGGAAACTGCTATTGATCTGCCTTTGAACGTGAGACAGAGATAGCGAACAGACTAAAGGGGGAGCTGTGAGACAAGGCATTAGAGCTAATGATCACCAGCGACAGACAACTGAAAGCAAAGGAGGAGACAAGGGAGAAAAAAAACAGAAAAAAATGCAACATTTTCTGTTTTTTTTTTCTTTCCCCAAAACAGTTAATAAAATAAAAAATATTGGCTTCTCCATAAATCCCTCCACTCATAATATAGAGAGTTTCCACCAGAGTTATTCTCTCAGCTGGAAAAGAGAAAATAGTGAAAAAGAGTGCAAAAATATAGCAGGGCCGAGGATGTAATCAGATGCAGTTCAGCGACGTGATATCTTTGATTTGACATGATCTTAGAGTTTGATTATGATGCATGCAAGGATTGGTAAGTAATATATATAGGTAGGTACAGTCAGAGTAGTTTGCACCTGTTCACACTTGCTTCTTTCTTGTCACTTTTCTTTCTTTGCAGCATACATTTGGAGGTGGTGACCGTCTCCTCGGTTGGCTATTCTCCTCCTATCAGCCTGAGGCTTCATTTAGACATCTGTGTTTTTTCACGTACGCAAAAAAAATAAATGGTAAGAGTGTCATCAGTGTTTTGGATCCGAGTTTCATCAGTGTTTGGTCCGTGGGTCAGTTTTTACCATCAGTAAATAAATGACAAAGCTTCTTCTATACATGACATTGTTAGTCACAGACCGCACACGGGCGGTATACTGATAGCATGCGATACAGACATCTGACTCAGGCTTAATTAGTATTGGATTGTACCTGCCCTTTACATTTCTAGTCTTTTCACCCTAGTGAGGTATGTCTGATAGAAATGGTTTGGGTCCTACCAGAGAAAGGTCGCCTTGTTGTGGCCGGTGGGCTCTCACGAATTGGCCAACTTGTGTGCTAAGTACTTCAAAATGTCGCAAATACATGAGTGAATAAAGACCACAGTGTTTTCAGTATAGATGGATAGATGCATAGATAGATATTAGATAGATAGATATTAGATAGATAGATGATAGATAGATAGATAGATAATAGATAGATAGAAAATGGATAGATGATAGATAATAGATAGATAGATGATAGATAGATAATAGATATAATAAATGATAGATAGATAATAGATAGATAATGGATAGATAATAGATAATAGATAGATGATAGATAGATGATAGATAGATAATAGATGATAGATAGATAATAGATATATATATAATAAATGATAGATAGATAATAGATAGATAATGGATAGATGATAGATAGATAATAGATAGATAGATGATAGATAGATAATAGATAGATGATAGATAGATAGATAATAGATAGATAATAGATAGATAATAGATAGATAGATAATAGATAGATGATAGATAGATAGATAGATGATAGATAATAGATAGATAGAAAGATAGATAGATAGATAATAGATAGATAGATAATAGATAGATAATGGATAGATGATAGATAGATAATAGATAGATAGATAATAGATAGATAGATAATAGATAGATAATAGATAGATAGATAATAGATAGATGATAGATAGATAATAGATAGATAATAGATAGATAGATAATAGATAGATAATAGATAGATAATAGATAGATGATAGATAGATAATAGATAGATAATAGATAGATGATAGATAATAGATAGATGATAGATAGATAGATAGACAATAGATAGATTATAGATAGATAGATAATAGATAGATAATAGATAGATAATAGATAGATAATAGATAGATAGATAGATAATAGATAGATGATAGATAATATATCATAGATAGATGATAGATAATAGATAGATAGATAGATAGATAATAGATAGATGATAGATAATAGATAGATGATGGATGTGCAGTTTGTAGTGATGTCACACTGTTGTTCTTACAGACATGATTGACCCTACAGGATTATAATCACAATGTACAGGTTGTAGTAGATTCTGTAGAATAATGTATCTCTTCCACGTGTCAACAGCCGACAACAATTGCAACAATTTTTTTCCCATTCCACTTGCAGCCGATTTTTCTCATCCATATTTGTTCCTCACTGGAGCAGATATAAACTGTCTGATCTTTGTTTTACCATCCATTGACTCTTAGCGATGGATCAGTTAAAAGACGGATATAACTCGGCTGGTAAACTGAAGTACACGTTCTGTCTTCAGCGTTTCTTCCGTTTTATATGGTTCCCCATAGACTTTAATAGTCTTATCCGTAAAACGGATGAAAATAGGCCGTTCTCTGGGAGCGGAGACACGGATCTGTTTTTATAACTGATGTGTATGGATCGATCAAAGTCTCTGGGGTCAGTGCCCTGCTGGAGAAAAAAACGGACGGCACTAGGATGTGCCACACAGATGTGTGAATGCAGACTAACTCAGCTCTGCTACACACACATTTATATATAAAGCAGAACTGAAGTTGTTGCTTCGTGTATATGTTTGTGAATATATAAACGTGGCTCAGTGGTTAGCACTGTTGCTTTGTAGTGTTGGGTCCTGGGTTCAAATCCCACCAAGGACAACACCTGTAAGGAGTTTGTATGTTCTCCCTGTGCTTGTGTGGGTTTCCTCCCACACTCCACAGACATACTGACAGGGAATATAGATTGTGAGCCCCAATGGGGACAGTGACGATAATGTCTGTAAAGCGCTGCAGAATATGTAAGTGCTATATAAGTGAGTAAAATAAATAAATATATATCTAGAGTGTATATAGATAGATCAATAGAGAGGAAGCTAGATATACATGTGGTCAAAATTGTTGGTACCCCTCGTTTAGTGAAAGAAAAACCCACAATGGTCACAGAAATAACTTGAATCTGACAAAAGTAATAATAAATTAAAAATCTATGAAAGTCAGACATTGCTTTTCTGCTTCCACAGAATTATTTAAAAAATGAACCTCATGAAATCGGCCTGGACAGAAATGATGGTTCTTCTTAACTTAATATTTTGTTGAAGAACCTTTTGAGGCAATCAAACGATTCATGTAACGGTCAATGAGACTTCTGCGCCTCTCGACAGGTATTTTGGCGACTCCTCATGAGCAAACTGCTCCAGATGTCTCGTGTGTGAAGGTTGCCTTTTCCAGACGCCATGTTTCAGCTCTTTCCAAAGATGCTCAATAGGATTTAGGTCAGGGCTCATAGAAGCCACTTCAGAATAGTCCAATGTTTTCCTCTTAGCCATTCTTGGGTGTTTTTAGCTGTGTTTTGGGTCATTATCCTGTTGCAAGACCCATGACCTGCGACTGAGACCAAGCTTTCTGACACTGGGCAGCACATTTCTCTCTAGAATCCCTTTATAGTCTTGAGATTTCATTGTACCCTGCACAGATTCAAGACACCCTGTGCCAGATGCAGCAAAGCAGCCCCAGAACATAACAGAGCCTCCACCATGTTTCACAGTAGGGACAGTGTTCTTTTCTTGATATGCTTCATTTTTCCATCTGTGAACATAGAGCTGATGTGCCTTGCCAAAAACTTCCATTTTTGTCTCATCTGTCCATAGGACATTCTCCCAGAAGCTTTGTGGCTTATCAACATGTAGTTTGGCAAATTCCAGTCTGGCTTTTTCATGATTTTTTTTCAACAATGGTGTTCTCCTTGGCCGTCACCCATGAAGTCCACTTTGGATCAAACAACGACAGATGGTACGATCTGACACTGATGTTCCTTGAGCTTGAAGTTCACCTTTAATCTCTTTAGAAGTTTTCCTGGGCTCTTTTGTTATCATTCGTATTATCCGTCTCTTTGATTTGTCACCAATTTTTCTCCTGTGGCCACGTCCAGGGAGGTTGGCTACAGTCCCATGGATCTTAAATTTCTGAATAATATGTGCAACTGTAGTCACAGGAACATCAAGCTGCTTGGAGATGGTCTTATAACCTTTACCTTTAACATGCTTGTCTATAATTTTCTTTCTAATCTCCTGAGACAACTCTTTCCTTTGCTTCCTCTGGTCCATGTTGAGTGTGGTACACACCATGTCACCAAACAGCACAGTGAGTATCTGTAGCCCTATATACAGGCCCACTGACTGATTACAAGATTGTAGACACCTGTGATGCTAATTAGTGGACACAACTTGATTAAACATGTCCCTTTGTCACATTATTTTCAGTGGTACCATCATTTCTGTCCAGGCCTATTTTAGGAGTTTCATTTTTTTAAAATTTCTGTGAAAGCAGAAAAGCAATGTCTGACTTTAATTTGTTCATTTTCATAGATTTTTAATTTATTATTACTTTTGTCAGATTCAAGTTATTTCTGTGACCATTGTGGGTTTTTCTTTCATTAAACGAGGGGTACCAACAATTTTGACCACGTGTGTAGGAGCAGGATTGGACATAGACAGGAGAGGCTCCTGTGTAAGAACAATATATGGGCCCTTTGCAGTCAAATCATAATGCACATTTCCACCTGCTTTGGAGCTGGATGTGGCCCCCTGACCTCTTGGGGCCCTGTGCGGCTGCCCAGGTTGCACCAATGGTATGTCCACCCCCTAGATAGATATGATTGATAAACCTTACAACTATATATGGCTGCATTTAAAGAACACATAACACGTTTCTTAGAATTATGAACATTGCTCTGGGCAGGGATTTCTCAGTCGTCGTGTCATTTTCCTCTTCTGCCTAATCCTCCAATCTCACAATACTTTTTCTTGCCTGTGTAGAGTAAGTTAGATTGTAACTTTCTAACTTTTTAAGGAGCGCAGATGTAGCAGATCCGTAGCCCTTTAACGCTACTTTGTTTGCTTAGGTTTTGAATCGATTCGGAACGTTTCCATCGGTCAATCTCAGCTCTGCTACATCTACAGTACAGACCAAAAGTTTGGACACACCTTCTCATTTAAAGATTTTCCTGTATTTTCATGACTATGAAAATTGTACATTCACACTGAAGGCATCAAAACTATGAATTAACACATGTGGAATTATATACTTAACAAAAAAGTGTGAAACAACTGAAAATATGTCTTATATTCTAGGTTCTTCAAAGTAGCCACCTTTTGCTTTGATGACTGCTTTGCACACATTTGGCATTCTCTTGATGAGCTTCAAGTGGTAGTCACCGGAAATGGTTTTTACTTCACAGGTGTGCCCTGTCAGGTTTAATAAGTGGGATTGCTTGCCTTATAAATGGGGTTGGGACCATCAGTTGTGTTATGCAGAAGTCTGGTGGATACACAGCTGATAGTCCTACTGAATAGACTGTTAGAATTTGTATTATGGCAAGAAAAAAGCAGCTAAGTAAAGAAAAACGAGTGGCCATCATTACTTTAAGAAATGAAGGTCAGTCAGTGCGAACAATTGGGCAAACTTTGAAAGTGTCCCCAAGTGCAGTTGCAAAAACCATCAAGCGCTACAAAGAAACTGGCTCACATGAGGACCGCCCCAGGAAAGGAAGACCAAGAGTCACCTCTGCTTCTGAGGATAAGTTTATCCGAGTCACCAGCCTCAGAAATCGCAGGTTAACAGCAGCTCAGATTAGAGACCAGGTCAATGCCACACAGAGTTCTAGCAGCAGACACATCTCTTCAACAACTGTTAAGAGGAGACTTTGTGCAGCAGGCCTTCATGGTAAAATGGCTGCTAGGAAACCACTGCTAAGGACAGGCAACAAGCAGAAGAGACTTGTTTGGGCAAAAGAACACAAGGAATGGACATTAGACCAGTTGAAATCTGTGCTTTGGTTTGATGAGTCCAAATTTGAGATCTTTGGTTTCAACCACCGTGTCTTTGTGAGAAGCAGAAAAGGTGAATGGATGGACTCTACATGCCTGGTTCCCACCGTGAAGCATGGAGGAGGAGGTGTGATGGTGTGGGGGTGCTTTGCTGGTGACACTGTTGGGGATTTATTCAAAATTGAAGGCATACTGAACCAGCATGGCTACCACAGCATCTTGCAGCGGCATGCTATTCCATCCGGTTTGCATTTAGTTGGACCATCATTTATTTTTCAACAGGACAATGACCCCAAACACACCTCCAGGCTGTGTAAGGGCTATTTGACCAAGAAGGAGAGTGATGGGGTGCTACGCCAGATGACCTGGCCTCCACAGTCACCAGACCTGAACACAATCGAGATGGTTTGGGGTGAGCTGGACCGCAGAGTGAAGGCAAAAGGGCCAACAAGTGCTAAGCATCTCTGGGAACTCCTTCAAGATTGTTGGAAGACCATTTCCGGTGACTACCTCTTAAAGCTCATCAAGAGAATGCCAAGAGTGTGCAAAGCAGTCATCAAAGCAAAAGGTGGCTACTTTGAAGAACCTAGAATATAAGACATATTTTCAGTTGTTTCACACTTTTTTGTTAAGTATATAATTCCACATGTGTTAATTCATAGTTTTGATGCCTTCAGTGTGAATGTACAATTTTCATAGTCATGAAAATACAGAAAAATCTTTAAATGAGAAGGTGTGTCCAAACTTTTGGTCTGTACTGTATATATATATATATATAATTTTTTTCCCTACGGATTGCACAAATGAAGAGCGTATATAAAGCATGAAGTCCTTTCTGTTCCCCGTGTCCTCATACATTCATATTCTAAACTTTGTGCATTCCTGACAAGGCCTGCGTGACCCCCCGACATCCATCATTATGACAGCAGGTGGGGCCCGGGGGTGCAGACTTTAGGTAAGATGGCAGGAATGGAATATGAAGAAGAGGTGTTGCACGTCTTTCCCTCCCTTCATCCACCACTGAGGACATCCCCATTCATAACCACCACACCAGTAATTATATCATTAACTCCTCCATCGCTGCATTCCAGGCGAGAATCCATTCAACGGTGAAAAGAATTTAATTCGACTCCGCTCCACCCGGAAAAAAATAACGCCGTACATTTGTAAACCAATGCACGCTGACGGGGTGGGGGAGGGGGGGGGGGATTTTTTTTCTTCATTAACCTTTTCTTTGCTGCCAGCTTATGGCAAGGAATAGGTTAAAAAAAGACATTCCTTGACCAGCTGAGCAGTAACAGCACCACGCTGCTTTCTGTAAAAGGATAGATCAGGAATAAGTTTGAATGTGCTGGACTTTGTTAGAAATCTGCCTGGGGGACAGAAGGGTGATGAGATAAACCATCTCTATTCCCCTTCCCTTCCCCCCACCTCGGCCCCCTCGGCAGCCTGGACCCCGCTGGGCCCTGGACAGACAGAGCCTTTGCTTATCATATGGTTTTAAAGGGGGACGATGAGATATTGATGGCGATGGACGACCAGATGAAAGGGAGGAAGAGGGGGAAGATGTGTCAATTTATCTTTTTTTTTTCTGGTGCAAAGTGCAATAACGTAGGGCAGGGGAAAAAAGAATGGCAAAAATATAATAAAGGATAATAAAGGGTAAAATGTAATGGGTTTAGTAGGGGAAGGTATATGGTATAGTGTAACGTAGCGTTACAGAATAACAATAGAACAAATAGAACAGAAACAGTAAAATAGATACATATATATGTGTTTATTATTATTATTATTATTATTATTTATTATTATTATAGCTCTATTTATTCCATGTGAAAAAGGGGTATACATAGGAACAAAACGAGTAACCGACTGGTACAGGAGGAGCGAGGACCATGCCCGCTAGGGCTCACAATCTACAAATATACATTGTGTAAGGTTACGTTCACACCATGAACTTTTGGGGAGTTTCTGATGTTGCAGATTTTCTTCACCCATTAAGTAAAATAGGTTACCTGATTTTTTTCGAAAATAAGTAGTATAAAAAAAACTCACCAAAAACCCAAAGTGGGAACGTAGCCTTAGGGTACGATACAATATAGTATAGCTGCGGGTTGTAGAGAATCCCATATAACAGTGTGATATAATCTGATAATAAAGTATAGAATTATATAATACAGTATAATATATGGTCTAAAATTATACCATACCTTATATAATTATATCCCGGGCAGCTTTGGCAGGACATTATCTGACACTATATGATGCAAGGTATGACATGGCAGGGTAAGGCATACAGTATGAGATGTGGTATGTGCGGCATGGTGTTATACGCTCCTGTATCATACGGGGTACGATGTCCTATGGTATGACATTTTATAATGCAATGTGACAAATGGTATAATACAACATGATTTATGGCATAATACTGTGACTCCTCGTGGGCAGGGTCCGCTCTCCTCCTGTACCAGTCGGTGACCCCTTTTCACATGCAAAGCGCCATGGAATAAATGGCGCTATAATAATAAATAATAATAATGCACAATTCCACCTGTTTTAGAGGTACCTTTTGGGCCCCTGTATATATATGTATACCGGGAGCCCAAGAGGTAATAAATATATGGAAGAATATCTCACAGTGTGAGTGATGTGGCATGATATTATATAAAACTAGATGATCTATGGCACCGCGTGGCATGCTATGGGTGATAGAGCAAGATACTAGATAATATCCTATGTGATGTGGTACATTATGGCAAGATGTTTTCTAATTTGGTATGATATATGGAATGATATGAGATAATACAACATGATATTCAGTACATGATATATGATGTAATATGATACACGGCATGATATATGCTACGATGTGACGTGATGTTATATAATACAATATTACATACGGTAAGTTATTCTATGGCATTATATTATATGTTACAGTAAAATATATGGAACGATATGGCACGGTATGATATCATACAATATGATATATGGCATGATCTGATAATGACTGTAAAGCGCTGTGGAATTAATGGCGCTGTATAGGCGAGTACAATAAAGATAAATGAAATGACACTACATCATGTGATATGATAGACGATACAATACGGCATGATGTGATATGATATAGGGTATAATATGGAATGATATGATATGATATAGTACAACATGATATGTAATAATCAGTGGTATGTGTGATATGATTTAATACAATATGATATATGGGACGATGTGACATAATATTATATAATGCAATATATGAGTTAAGTTATTCTATGGCATGATATATTTTACTGTAAGATCTATGGAATGATATGACGCGGTCTGGCACAGTATAATATATGGTACGATATGGCATAATATTATATAATATGACATTATATATAGCACGGTCTGGCACAATATGATATATGGAATGATATTATATATGATATATGGTACCACACGTCATAAACTTACAGATTACAGTATGACATGTAGAAGGATATGGCAGGATATGATACATACAATATAATACATGGCGCAATATGCTATAATACAGTGATATATAGGAAGATACGGCAGAATATGATACATATAATATAATATATGGCGCAATATACTATAATACAGTGATATATAGGAGGATACGGTAGAATATGATACATATAATATAATATATGGCACAATATGCTATAATACAGTGATATATAGGAGAATACGGTAGAATATGATACATACAATATAATATATGGCGCAATATGCTATAATACAGTGATATATAGGAAGATACGGCAGAATATGATACATACAATATAATATATGGCGCAATATGCTATAATACAGTGATATATAGGAAGATACGGCAGAATATGATACATATAATATAATATATGGCACAATATACTATAATACAGTGATATATAGGAAGATACGGTAGAATATGATACATACAATATAATATATGGCGCAATATACTATAATACAGTGATATATAGGAGGATACGGTAGAATATGATACATATAATATAATATATGGCGCAATATGCTATAATACAGTGATATATAGGAGGATACGGTAGAATATGATACATAGAATATAATATATGGCGCAATATGCTATAATACAGTGATATATAGGAAGATACGGCAGAATATGATACATATAATATAATATATGGCACAATATACTATAATACAATGATATATAGGAAGATACGGTAGAATATGATACATACAATATAATATATGGCGCAATATACTATAATACAGTGATATATAGGAGGATACGGTAGAATGTGATACATACAATATAATATATGGCGCAATATGCTATAATACAGTGATATATAGGAGGATACGGTAGAATGTGATACATATAATATAATATATGGCACAATATGCTATAATACAGTGATATATAGGAGAATACGGTGGAATGTGATACATACAATATAATATATGGCACAATATGCTATAATACAGTGATATATAGGCAGATATGGCAGAACATGATACATATTATATTTGGCACTATGTACTATAATACAGTGATAGATGGAATAATACAGAATATTATATAAAACTGTATACATGATGATATCCGGTACGATACAGCACAGGATGGGCGATACGGCGTGTGATATAACGAGGCATGGTACGGATGCTGCGGTATTATATAGGGGATAGTATATCACAATGTAATACACAATATCAGAATATAATCCACCATTTCTTCCAAACTTTTCACCCAGTACTGTAAGACACCCCAGATATATATGGAATAAGAAAAGAATAATAAAAAAAATCACCGCCTCTATTTTTATACTGTATTAGACACGCAACATCCTCCCCTCTAATAAAAAATAAAAGTGACCCCTTACATTATAATACCCAGAGCCCCCAAAAATGCAGCAAAGCAGCACAACAAGAGAAACTAATCTGCACCATCAGGGACTGAAGCCACGCGTCCACCCAGACCAAGGTACTGAAGACGTCTGCAAAACACGACCTGCCTTTTTCTTTTAATCTCAATCGTCACAATGAAATGAAATAAAATCATTCTGCGTCAATCTGTTTCCGTTTAAAAAAATAAATAAATAAATAAATTAAATTAAATATTGAAATATATATATATATAAAAAAAGAAAAATGACATAAAGAAAAAGAGAAGAAAAAAAAAGAAGTGAAGAGAATAAAACAGATGGAGGGTCGGGCGCGGACATTATTTTGTGTGTATTTAAGATGAAGTGAAGCGATGCAGGCGGCAGAGTCACCGGTTCCTACTTCCACTTTCTACTTCATCATGTGTGACTGCTCGGGTAATGGGCAGACTTGGATGTAATAATTAAAAAAAATGAATGTTTCCACGCAGACGACAATATTGCAAGTGGTTCCGAGCGTCTCTAATGTATCTGAATGCGCCAACGACAATTAAGCAGTTTAACCTCTTGCAGGATGGAGACAGTAGGATGTCCTCCGAGGAAGGGAATAGCTGCGCCTCATTGTGTGATGTATATGACGCCGCCGCCATATATGAGCATTATTACCATATACATATTCATGGATGGCATGGCTTGCAGTAGCTGTAGGCTCGGGCGCACCATTAATTGCTATTTTACATGTATTTCCAACGGTTAAGCCTTTGCCGGTTACTCAGATGGCACGGACAGATGTTGCCAGAGTCGGCGCCGTCCTTTTTTTTTGGTTTCATGTCGTAAATTAGGTAAAGCAAATATTAATCTAAAGTGAAGGAATATAAAGAGTGAGGTTTACTGCTACTGTATGGAGAGCACAGTCATGTGGAGCCCGCCTGGAGGATGGGAGGATGGAGCTGAGCAGCTCACTACTACACCGGCAAAGAACTCAGCAATGGAGGCGGGTTAACCCCCTTTATTCCAGATGACGTCTACAGTACATAGATATTATTATACGCGCACATGACATCCCCACTCCACTCTGGTAGATTGTAAGCTCTCGGGGGCAGGGTGCAAAAGGTATGGAGGGTATAGTGCGGAGGAAGAGGAGGCCGCTGTGCAAAGGACTGTACAGGAAGATAGATAGAAAGATGGATAGATGGATATATACAGATATTATACAGTTGATAGATAGACATCGGATAGATAGATATAGGAAGATAGATAGATAATATATAGGTAGAATAGATAAATATAGAAATAGGTAGATGATAGATAATAGATATAATAGATAAAGAGATAGGTAGATATAACAGATCGATAGATATAGAGATAGGTAGATAGATATATGGATAGATAGATGATAGATAGATAGATAATATATAGACGATAGAAAAGATAGATATAATATATAGATAGATAGACATGGGATGGATAGGAGATAGATATGAGATATTGATAGAATAGATAATAGATAGATAATAGAAATAGGTAGATAGATGATAGATATAATAGATAAAGAGATAGGTAGATAGATATATGGATAGATAATAGATAGATAATAGATAGATAGGAGATAGATGTGAGATATTGATAGATAATAGATATAATAGATATATAGATAATAGATAGATAATAGATAATAGATAAATGATAGAATAGATAGATATAGTAGATAGATAGACATGGGATAGATAGGAAATAGATGTGAGATATTGATAGATAATAGATATATAGATAATAGATAGATGATACATAGATATGGGATAGATAGATAGATAATAGATAGATAGATGATAGAATAGATAGATAGATAGATAATAGATAGATAATAGATAGATGATAGATAGATAATAGATAGATAGATAATAGATATATAGATAATAGATAGATGATACATAGATATGGGATATATAGATAGATGATAGAATAGATAGATAGATAATAGATAGATAATAGATAGATGATAGATAGATAGATAATAGATAGATAGATAATAGATATATAGATAATAGATAGATGATACATAGATATGGGATAGATAATAGATAGATAATAGATAGATAGATAATAGATAGATAATAGATAGATAGATAATAGATAGATAATAGATAGATAGATAATAGATAGATAATAGATAGATAGATAATAGATAGATAATAGATAGATGATAGATAATAGATAGATAATAGATAGATAGATAATAGATAGATGATAGATAGATGATAGATAGATGATAGATAATAGATAGATGATAGATATATAGATAATAGATAGATGATACATAGATATGGGATAGATAGATAGATAATAGATAGATAATAGATAATTAGAGAGTTATAGATAGATGATAGCTAAAGAGCCACATTCATCCTTTTCCCCAGCTCTTCCTTTCACAAGTGTTAACCCTTCACTAGCTGCCATTTGGGTTATAAAGGGTTAAGCCATGTGTCAAATACCCAGTGCCATCTCCCCCTCTGTTATCTTTCTTTCCTGTTCCCAGCCATTAACCCCTTCCTCGCCAGCCTCCTCCCTTGCCTCTTCTCCTATAACTTTTCCTCTTCCCAGCAGTGAGTGGTGCAGGGCAGTGGCCGGCGCAGTGTGGGGTTCTGTCTGGCCGCAGGGTGGGCACAGGAGGGCAGGGTGCCCTGTGTCCGGGGGGCAGGCCAGGTGTGGGGCACCCAGCAGGCATGTGCTTCCTCTCCTCCTGCCTTGTGTATACACAGCAGCACGGTATATTCCAGCAGGGTACAATGTTAAAGAGCCACCACTAGTCGCCCCCAGTGCTCCTCAGTCTCTGGGTCTTTTTGTCTCTGGTGCAGATTAAACGTCACGTCCGTACTTGAACTTGAATTTTATCCCATTGTACAGAGGCAGCCCCAGCCATAGAGAGACCGAGAGCTCCCAGAGAACCAGGACTCCGCCATCTTCACCATGAAATAGTCCTCCCCCCAGTGCCAGCCAAGTGGAGCAGTGCAAAGTGCTGGCCAGTCAATTGCAGGGCAGTGCCAGGCTGACTGCTAGCAGCAGACACTCACTCACTCTCTGGTGGCAGCAGGGTCAGCTCCCCCTCTGGCATTCTTCTTTTTTTTTTTTTTTTTGTTTGGCCAGTGATTATTATTATTATTATTTTGTATTTTTTTATTTTATGTTTATTATTTTTTTTATTTTGCATTTACACCATTTTTTGTGCATTGCTATTTTTTGTTGTTGCATTGATGGGAGAAGTGCCATTGGAGTGGGCACCGGCATTTAGTAACTTGGAGGAGAAGTGCTGCCGCTTCCTGGCACAGAGGGGGCACCCAGGGCTCCTGCTCTGCTGAATTTTTTTTTTTTTCAATTTTTTTTTTTATAAGAAGAAGAAGAAGAAGAAGCTACCAGGAGGAGGAAGAAAGAGATCAGAGAGCAAAGGAGCAGGAGGAGGAGGAAGAAGGAGAAGAAGGTGCTGGGAGAGGAGGAAGGAGTCCCCCGGTTGGCTTGCAGATCTCCGGGCGATGCCACTGTAAATGCCACTGCAATGTCCCGTCGCAAGCAAGGGAACCCTCAGCACTTATTACAAAGGGAAATCATTACACGTAAGTGCCTGCATGGTCAGGGGGGCACTGCTACTGCCAGGCTGCAGGGGAGCCTGGAGGAAAAAGTTTTGTACTGGGGGGGAGAGGAGCTAGGAAGTTGGGAAAGTTGCAGGAGGACGCATGTGATTCTTTTTTTTTTTTGACAGTGTCTCACATTCCCAGATCCCCTCTCCATTCATTTGTATGCCTTTCCCCCTGTATTTTGACACTAGATCTAATGAAGCACATTGGCCTTTGTCCCGATCATATTGCACTGATCTCTCTGTACAATGCGATCGGATGCAATTTAGCAACAATTAACATTGCATCTGTCTTGAATCTAGTGACTCTTCCTGCAATGCAAGCAGTAACTACTTGGCACCTATGACTTTTACTGTCATGGCCAAATTGCTTGTATCACTTTCTACAAGGCATTGATTATTAGTATTAGCATCGGTGCAATCAGTTCTGGTTGTCATTATGTAATATTTGCAATGCCACATGGGTTCAAACCTGGCATTGTCACAACCTGGTTGGTTTTCGCTTTGATTCTAGTGATCATATTGCATTCATCGCTATGTGATGCAAATGCTTGATATTAGGGATTTGATGCAGGTTTGGGCATGATCCATGCAATCTTGTATAAGACCAGATTGCATAGATCACTTCATGCAATGCAATCTATTGCAATTATTCAAAGATTGCACAGATCACTTTATGCAATACAGTCTATTACAGTTATTAATACAAGGTTGCAAGGATCAGATTGCATAGACCACTTC
Source organism: Phyllobates terribilis (assembly GCF_046119375.1). NCBI lineage: Eukaryota > Metazoa > Chordata > Amphibia > Anura > Dendrobatidae > Phyllobates > Phyllobates terribilis. The sequence continues at coordinate 49,841,473 of NW_027362767.1, read as the reverse complement.
CTGCAATGCAATCGATTGGAATTATTCAAAGATTGCACAGATCACTTTATGCAATACAGTCTATTACAGTTATTAATACAAGGTTGCAAGGATCAGATTGCATAGACCACTTCACGCAATACAATCTATTGCAATTATTCAAAGATTGCACAGATCACTTCATGCAATGCAGTCTATTACAGTTATTAATACAAGGTTGCAAGGATCAGATTGCAGGGATCACTTCATGCAATCTGTTACTGTGATAATTATTAAAAGGTTGCACAGATCACTTCATGCAATGCAATCTGTTACAGTTATAATAAAAGACTGTACAGATCACGTCTTGCAATGCAATCTATTACAGTTATAAGTATTAAAAGATTGCAAGAATCAGATTGCACAGGTCATTTTATTTAAAAAAAAAAGTGCATTAAATCAATATCATTATTATTCTTACTGCAAGAAATATTAGAAGATTGCACGGCACTGAGCGTCTGTAGACATTAAATGTGCAGTTAAAAGTTGCAAGGGTAAAAGGAGGGGATCATAGGGAGGTAGGACCTGGGCAGGACAGGCTGGGGGGAAAGCTAATGACAAACACATGCTTATAACAGAATTACAACTGCCTGGTTGTAAAATGGAAATGCAACCAAACTGGCAGCAGAGTCTGGGGAGGGAGAGGAGGGAGCGAGGAGGGGGCGCTGGATCAATTTATTAGGAGGGGAGGGAGACTGCACACTGGAGATGGGACAGGGATCTCTCCCATGGAGCTGGCACTCACTTGTCCTGGGTTGCCACCATGTGAGTGCTGCAAACCTGGCAGAATAAAGTCACCGGACAAGAGACGGTAATGGGGCCCATGTGAAGAGTGCAGGGAAGTGGTCTTCTAAACTTTTACTATCCCTCGTCTACAGCCCATGTGTGTACCTAGTCACCTACAAAAGGGCGACAGACACCTGTAACGGTAGAAATTGGCGCAGTTTTCGATATACGTGACGTCGATTTGCCAACTGTCAATGCAGTGAGCCTGGTTACAATTAGGATAAACGTAGATTTCGAAAAATATCCACTCTCCACATGTAACCACAGCAAGGCTAAAAAATCGTAAAATGCCGGGTGACCCAGAGCCACCGGCTCATACTGGAATTGTGACTTGGAAAGTAGTAAAACCCCCCGTATATGCGAGCACAGAGCCGGCCTCATCTCTGGCCCATTACAAGTTTAGGCTTGGTGTTTCGTCGTGCGGGGTATAAAATGTAAAATAAAAGGCACCACATGACAAAGTGTCATGTATTAGTGTAGTGCGGTATGTATGGTAGTTTAGCGCGGCATTTCATGTATTTAGCTTGGCTTTATGCTATATAGACAGGCATCGAGCATTAATATTGATGTATACCTGCTGTGACGATTAACACGGGGAGCTGGCAGATCTGTAATGGCTGATTGTAGTGAATAAGGTCGGTGGTTGGTTATTGAGGTCGTGCTCATACCGGATGGGGGACAACATTGAGGTCATACATGTCGACTGGGTTGTGTTCATACCGGATGGGGGACATGGGGACAACATTGAGGTCATACATGTCGACTGGGTTGTGTTCATACCGGATGGCTGACATGGGGACAGCATTGAGGTCATACATGGGGACAGGGTTGTGTTCATACCGGGTGGCGGACATGGGGACAGCATTGAGGTCATACATGGGGACAGGGTTGTGTTCATATCCGATGGCGGACACGGGGACAGCATTGAGTTCATACATGTCAACTGGGTTGTGTTCATACCGGATGGGGGACATGGGGACAACATTGAGGTCATACATGTGGACAGGGTTGTGTTCATACATATGGTACATTGGGCAGCATTAAAGTCATAAATGTGGAAAGGACTTTGTTCATACATATGATATATGGAGACTGCATTGTGGTCATACATTTGGACAGGACCATGTTCATAGCGGACAGTATCGTGATCATACGGGTGGACAGGGTTGTGTTCATGCATATACATCATAGGTATAGGGTTGTGTTCATACATAGGTACAGGGTTGTGTTCATACGTATAGTACATGGCAACAGCATTGTGGTCATACATGTTGACAGGGTTGTGTTCATACATATAAGTCATAGGGACAGGGTTGTGTTCATACATATACGACATATGGACAGGGTTGTGTTCATACATATACGACATATGGACAGGGTTGTGCTCATACATATACGACATAGGGACAGGGTTGTGCTCATACATATACGACATAGGGACAGGGTTGTGCTCATACATATACGACATAGGGACAGGGTTGTGCTCATACATATACGACATAGGGACAGGGTTGTGCTCATACATATACGACATAGAGACTGGGTTGTTCTCATACATATAGTACATGTTGCTGCATTGTGTTCATACATATAGTACATGGCGATAGCATCGTGGTCATACATGTGGACAGGACTTTGTTCATACATATGGTAGATGGGGACAATACTGTGTTCTTACGTGTTAACAGGACCTTCTTGATACAAAGGAACATAACTACATTGATACATGGTGTCAACATTGTGTTCATACATGGAAAACGTGGATAGTATAGGAATATATTTATACATGTTCTAATTTGTTGGCGTGTGTACATACATTGTTCATACGTGTGCTAACGCTCAGGAATTTGTTCATACGTATAAATAGGAGAACATTCATACATGTGCTGATATGCAGGAGTGCGTTCACACACGTGGATCCGACTTGGTTTATACTTGAGAGACAAGTTCATATCTGGGCTACATGGTTAAAAAACTGTCCCTACATGCGTACAGGATTGTTTTCATACTTGGACACTTGACTGCTCCTATGTAGTTACACATTCATTCTTAAGGGTCCATGGGCTCGGGATTGTTCTCATACACAGGCTTGGAATTGTGTCCATACACAGGCTTGGGATTGTGTCCATACACAGGCTTAGGATTGTGTCCATACACAGGTTTAGGATTGTGTTCATACATGGTGCACATATAGACAGGACCATGTTCATACATGGGGTCCGGGACAAGGCTCTGGAGGCTCGGAGCACAAGGAGCCGGGAGCCCAGGGTTCAGCACATTTTCCCGCCCCCTGCTCGGTCTTCCCGAGCGGCTGCTTCGTCTCCTTTTCATCTTGGCCCCTTCTACCTTTTAAAAAATAAAAGTGTAAAGACTCCCCTGGCCCCTGTCTTCTCTTACCCCCATCCCTCAGGTGTCTGCTGTGTCTGGGGGACTGTAGAGAGGGGAGAGCCGGGGAAGGCAGAATATTTATGGAAGATTTTAACAAATTTAAATAAATAAATATATATAGGGATATATAAGGGACTCTCTCCCCTCCCCTGGCTTGCTGGCGAGAGCTGCCTGCTCCGCTACCATCCTTTCCTTCTCTCCCTGTTCTATAATTCTTCCTCTCCTATTTGGATTATTTTTTATTTTTATATATTGCAATATATATATATATTTTAGATTTATATTGGAGATGGGATTGCTTCTCCTCTGTGGTGTATTTCACCTCTCGGTGTAGAGATCTGCTCATTCATTCCTGGGTGCAATATTTGGCTTTTAAATTGTAAGATTTTTCATGTATTATTTTTGCAATTTTTTCTTTTTTTTGTTATTTTTGTGCGTATTTAAATTTGGGATTTCTGGATGGTATCATAGATGGAAGCTTTGGATGCAGAGGCCTGTCATTGTTTTTTTTTTTTTAATTGTTATTAAACCTCCCCACCAAATATGTCTTGGATGCAGGAGGACGTGAATCAGGTAGGTATATATTTTTGCTGTTTACATCTCTCCCGATCTTAGGACTATTGATCAGTGATCCAGAAATGACATCATTGGAGGCATTTGAATATTCATGAAGTTGGCGTTGGCAGACGGCGTAACCCCTTCTTTGCCATAGTCAATCATGGTGCGTGCACCCTTGGTCACGCTCTAGGTTAATGATTTCTGCTCTTGATTGAAGAACTTTGAAAAATGTAAAAAAAATGACAACATTGTTGCAAAATTTTTTGAAAAATTTTTGTTTTTTGCATTCTCTGCAGATGTTTTTTTTTCCTGTTTTATATACTATTTGACATTAGCTTTTTCTCCTATACTAGTGCAAGTCTTTGGCACTGTAGTTTTGTATAGGCACGTGTGTAGATTTTTGCAAATTTAGAAATGGGTTAAGCAGGGTTGGGGTTTCCCCCCTACTCCACCCCCAAGGGATTAACAAATTATGCAAACAAAAAAAAAATGATAATGGGATTCTGGTACCTTATGCAGAGTCTTAATTGAAAAAAAAAAGTCGTGTTAGGGTTTTGCGATAGATTTGCAAGTTACTGAGAATATAAAGGGACCTGCTAGGCTGGATATTGGGAGTTGTAGTATATTGATTGTATACGGCGTACGCTGCTGCCTGGCTCCCTCATTGTATTCTGTTGTGGATTAGCTTGACATCTCCAGAATAAACAAGACAGCCTTACTCACTGGCCAGAGACCTGCAAACAAGAGATCCCAAGCAGCATGCGGCCGGCACTACTGCTGCAAATAATATATTACCAGAGCGATATGTAATAATCAGAATAAATAAAAAAAGAAAACTGAAGGGGAGAGCGAGGGAAAGCGTCCATGTTATAGCATGAAAATACCTGCAGATGTGGTGGAGAGAGAGTAGTCAAACCAGTTTTTATTGTTTATTGTGTAAAAGCCCTCTGGTTTGTGTTATATAGGAATCTGGTAACTGGGACGAGCGAGCGGCTGCATCAGATGCCGATCACCTTATAGGCTTGCAGTCAATTTGCACAAAAAAAAAATAGAACGATCTTCTACCTGCGTGCGATGGGGAAGGGGGATTGTCGTGTTTTGTAGTTAAGAACATCAAACCACAGGGGTGAATGGTGACCTATCTGTAATAATCGCTGAGGAGGGATTTCTGCTGATACTCAGGCCTACGTCCTCATCACTGCGCTGAGCACAGATCGGCCGGGACGATAACAACACAGCCAGCCCCAAAGTTTCCTACTTTACGTTACACATATGACGTGGGAATAGTGCGATTTATACGTGGTGTATGGTGTGTGGACATGTACAGTACATGGGCTTATATGTGTGTACAGTATATATGGCTACAGTATTTGTGTGTACAGTATATATGGCTACAGTATATGTGTGTACAGTATATATGGCTACAGTATTTGTGTGTACAGTATATATGGCTACAGTATTTGTGTGTACAGTATATATGGCTACAGTATTTGTGTGTACAGTATATATGGCTAGAGTATATGTGTGTACAGTATATATGGCTACAGTATTTGTGTGTACAGTATATATGGCTACAGTATTTGTTTGTACAGTATATATGGCTAGAGTATATGTGTGTACAGTATATATGGCTACATTATTTGTGTGTACAGTATATATGGCTACAGTATTTGTGTGTACAGTATATATGGCTAGAGTATATGTGTGTACAGTATATATGGCTACAGTATTTGTGTGTAAAGTATATGTATCTACAGTATATGTGTGTACGGTATGTGTGTATAGTGTGTGTATAGTATATATGTGTACGGTATATCTGTGTTTAGTATATGTGCTTATCTATGTGTGTACATGTGCTTATATGAGTGTGTGTACAGTACATGTGCTTATATGTGTGTACAGTATATGTGTGTATGTGTGTACAGTATATATGTATGTGCGTACAGTATATGTACTTATCTATGTGTATGTGTGTACTGTACATGTGTATATGTACAGTATATGTGTATACATATGTGTGAGTATAGTACAAGTGCTTCTATATGTGTGTAGTATGTGGTCTTTCATATGTGTATGTGTGTACAATACATGTGCTTTTATGTGTGTGTGTACTGTATGTGCATGATGTATGTGTTTAGAAATATCCATGTGTACAGTATATCTATCAGTCTACTATTATAATTTTCTGTATCTAACGTTCTTTCTTTTTCTCGACTTTTTTTCTTTCTCTTTCTTCTTTTTACTCTAAATTTATTCCCATTTTCTTCATTTCACTTCTATCTATCTCCTTCCTCTATTTTTCACTCGTTCTGTCTTTCTTTCTTGCTCTTTCCTTCTTTCTTTTTCTCTCATGCTCTCTTTTTTTCTTTCTCACACTTCTTTCTTTTTCTATTTCTTTCTCTCTTTTGCTACCTCTTTTTCTCACTTTATCTCTTTCACGTTGTTTGTTTCTTTTTCTTTCTCTCGCCTTCTTTCTTTCTCTCATCTTCTTTCTTTCTCTCGCCTTCTTTCTTTCTCTCATGTTTTTTCTTTCTCTTTTTCTTTCTTTCACTCTTTCTTTCTCTTTTTCTTTCTTTCACTCTTTCTTTCTCTTGCTTTCTTTCTTTCGCTTTTTCTTTCTTTCACTCTTTCTCTCGCCTTCTTTCTTTCTCTCATGTTATTTCTTTCTCCTTTTCTTTCTTTCACTCTTTTTCTTTCTCTCGCTCTTTCTTTCTCTTTTTCTTTCTCTCACTCTTTCTTTCTCTCGCTTTCTTTCTTTCTCTTTTTCTTTCTTTCACTCTTTCTTTCTCTCGCCTTCTTTCTTTCTCTCATGTTATTTCTTTTTCTTTCTTTCACTCTTTTTCTTTCTCTCGCTCTCTTTCTTTCTCTTTTTCTTTCTTTCACTCTTTCTTTCTCTCACCTTCTTTCTTTCTCTCATGTTATTTCTTTCTCATTTTCTTTCTTTCTCTTTTTCTTTCTTTCACTCTTTCTTTCTCTCGCTCTCTTTCCTTCTTGCACACTCATGTGTTATATCAATGAATAGTGAACACTACCTCTCGACCAGCAATTAAAGGGCACCATCTTCCTTTCATTCCTTCCCTCTTTATTTCATATAGACGGAACACTTCAAGTGTTCTAGTGCATAAATGACATAATCTCAACCGTAGGATTTCATCAGTCAGTGAGCGCAAAGATGGCAGATCTTCCCATGAGATGACAGGTGGCAGGCGTTTCACTGTATGGTTTGCGTCATGTGAACTCCGCTCGTTTCATGTATTAATCATATATCCTAATAGTCATTTTTGGTGAAAAAAAAAAAAAAGAATAAAACAGCCGTGAAAAGCGGATTATGAAGGCCGCTAACCCCTTCGTTGCCAACAGGTAGCGTTGCACAGGAAAATGATTGTGGTTGGGCGTCTCTTGCAGTGCAGGAAGGAACCTCACTTGTTCGCACTAAATATCTATGCACAGATTAATATTTGACATCTGAGCGTCCCAGCCGCTCGTACTTTGCAGAATCACATTTTTTAGGCCTTGTACAATTTTATATACCACCCGAAAAACATTCTCTGAATTCCCAGATGTTTTTGAAAAATCATTTTTAGCATCTATTTTTTAATTACGGTTTTGCAAGCAGCTTATTCTCTTAAAGGGGCCACAGCAGGGTGCTGCGTCGCAGTCTCGGGAGTAGTTTTTGAGACTTAACGAATTTACCCTCATTTGCAAAAATTGCGTAACTGTGCAAGGTGAGATGTAGACGAATGGGGGTCTTGAAGATAGGGATTGGTTTTAATGCAGCACTATAAGGAAGTAGATTTTTACTTTTAAAGGGCCAGCACTTGTTTGTGGCTCTTGTCCAGGTATGCAGCATTACCGGTGACAGTGCACAGACCTTGCATGTTGTTTTTGCAGATCGATTTCTGTAAAATAAACTTTTCTCAACGACTTATGTTTCTTTTTAAGCGGCACATTTCAGCAGTGCCCTGAAGGCTGGTAAGTGACAGATTCTGGCTACTAGGGGGAGCTCCGAGCCTGCAGGATTGTGAGTCGCCGGTTGTAATTCCTTCCTAGTATTTTAACTGTGAAACGCTGAAATCGACATACAAGTCTGTTTACTGCTGCAGCATCCGAGGCACAAAGGGAACATTTTATTTATGCAAATCTTTTGAGGCTTTTGTCCGTACCTCTAATAAGTCCACTCACCTCCTATGTTAGATTGAAGTTCATAAGTACGTCTCAATCAGCATAGGGCAGATTCTGTGGATAGATTCATCCAAGTATGTTCAAGCTAACGATATAATTATTTTAGTTTTTTAATTTGTTTTTAAATCATTTTTTATTATTTTTTTTGAATTTTTTTTTAAATGTGTTTATTATTTTTGAAAAATTACCATATTATTATTATTTTTCTCAATAGGCCGACCCTTAGCTTGGGTTAGGTTTAAATTCACCCATTTTTCAAGTTTTCCTTTTTTGGATAACCCATGATAAACTTGCTGGCTTTTGGCAGGTCGCAAGATGGTACAGCCTAGGGCATTGCAAAGTAGAAGCTCTCGTGCTCTGTATCCTATAGGAAAAGAGTAGTATGCAGTCTCGCGTGCACTCTGCTGTGGATAGGTAGTAGTATGCAGTCTCGCGTGCACTCTATACTATGGATAGGTAGTAGTATGCAGTCTCGCGTGCACTCTGTGCTATGGATAGGCAGTAGTATGCAGTCTCGCGTGCACTCTGTGCTATGGATAGGCAGTAGTATGCAGTCTCGCGTGCACTCTGTGCTATGGATAGGCAGTAGTATGCAGTCTCGCGTGCACTCTATACTATGGATAGGTAGTAGTATGCAGTCTCGCGTGCACTCTGTGCTATGGATAGGCAGTAGTATGCAGTCTCGCGTGCACTCTGTGCTATGGATAGGCAGTAATATGCAGTCTCGCGTGCACTCTATACTATGGATAGGCAGTAGTATGCAGTCTCGCGTGCACTCTATACTATGGCTAGGCAGTAGTATGCAGTTTCGCGTGCACTCTGTGCTATGGATAGGCAGTAGTATGCAGTCTCGCGTGCACTCTGCTATGGATAGGCAGTAGTATGCAGTTTCGCGTGCACTCTGTGCTATGGATAGGCAGTAGTTTGCAGTCTCACGTGCACTCTGTGCTATGGATAGGCAGTAGTATGCAGTCTCGCGTGCGCTCTGTGTTATGGATAGGCAGTAGTATGCAGTCTCGTGTGCACTCTATACTATGGATAGGCAGTAGTATGCAGTCTCGCGTGCACTCTATGCTATGGATAGGCAGTAGTATGCAGTTTCGCGTGAACTCTGTGCTATGGATAGGCAGTAGTATGCAGTCTCGCGTGCACTCTGTGCTATGGATAGGCAGTAGTATGCAGTCTCGCGTGCGCTCTGTGCTATGGATAGGCAGTAGTATGCAGTCTCGCGTGCACTCTATACTATGGATAGGCAGTAGTATGCAGTCTCGCGTGCACTCTGTGCTATGGATAGGCAGTAGTATGCAGTTTCGCGTGCGCTCTGTGCTATGGATAGGCAGTAGTATGCAGTCTCACGTGCGCTCTGTGCTATGGATAGGCAGTAGTATGCAGTCTCGCGTGCACTCTATACTATGGATAGGCAGTAGTATGCAGTCTCGCGTGCACTCTATACTATGGATAGGCAGTAGTATGCAGTTTCGCGTGAACTCTGTGCTATGGATAGGCAGTAGTATGCAGTTTCGCGTGAACTCTGTGCTATGGATAGGCAGTAGTATGCAGTCTCGCGTGCGCTCTGTGCTATGGATAGGCAGTAGTATGCAGTCTCGCGTGCACTCTATACTATGGATAGGCAGTAGTATGCAGTCTCGCGTGCACTCTATACTATGGATAGGCAGTAGTATGCAGTCTCGCGTGCACTCTATACTATGGCTAGGCAGTAGTATGCAGTCTCGCGTGCGCTCTATGCTATGGATAGGCAGTAGTATGCAGTCTCGTGTGCACTCTATGCTATGGATAGGCAGTAGTATGCAGTCTCGCGTGCACTCCGTGCTATGGATAGGCAGTAGTATGCAGTCTCGCGTGCACTCTATACTATGGATAGGAAGTAGTATGCAGTCTCGCGTGCACTCTATACTATGGATAGGCAGTAGTATGCAGTCTCGCGTGCACTCTGTGCTATGGATAGGCAGTAGTATGCAGTCTCGCGTGCACTCTATGCTATGGATAGGCAGTAGTATGCAGTCTCGTGTGCACTCTATGCTATGGATAGGCAGTAGTATGCAGTCTCTCATGCACTTTATACTATGGATAGGCAGTAGTATGCAGTCTCGCGTGCACTCTGTGCTATGGATAGGCAGTAGTATGCAGTCTCGCGTGCACTCTGCTATGGATAGGCAGTAGTATGCAGTCTCGTGTGCACTCCGTGCTATGGATAGGCAGTAGTATGCAGTCTCGCTTGCACTGTATACTATGGATAGGCAGTAGTATGCAGTCTCGCGTGCACTCTATACTATGGATAGGCAGTAGTATGCAGTCTCGCGTGTACTCTGTGCTATGGATAGGCAGTAGTATGCAGTCTCGCGTGCACTCTGTGCTATGGATAGGCAGTAGTATGCAGTCTCGCGTGCACTTTATACTATGGATAAGCAGTAGTATGCAGTCTCACGTGCACTCTGTGCTATGGATAGGCAGTAGTATGCAGTCTCGTGTGCACTCTATGCTGTGGATAGGCAGTAGTATGCAGTCTCGCGTGCACTCTGCTATGGATAGGCAGTAGTATGCAGTCTCGCGTGCACTCTATGCTATGGATAGGCAGTAGTATGCAGTTTCGCGTGCACTCTGTGCTATAGATAGGCAGTAGTATGCAGTCTCGCGTGCACTCTGTGCTATGGATAGGCAGTAGTATACAGTCTCGTGTGCACTCTATACTATGGATAGGCAGTAGTATGCAGTCTCGTGTGCACTCTATGCTATGGATAGACAGTAGTATGCAGTCTCGCGTGCACTCTGTGCTATGGATAGGCAGTAGTATGCAGTCTCGCGTGCACTCTGTGCTATGGATAGGCAGTAGTATGCAGCCTCGCGTGCACTCTGTGCTATGGATAGGCAGTAGTATGCAGTCTCGCGTGCACTCTATGCTATGGATAGGCAGTAGTATGCAGTCTCGTGTGCACTCTATACTATGGATAGGCAGTAGTATGCAGTCTCGTGTGCACTCTATGCTATGGATAGGCAGTAGTATGCAGTCTCGCATGCACTCTGTGCTATGGATAGGCAGTAGTATGCAGTCTCGCGTGCACTCTATACTCTGGATAGGCAGTAGTATGCAGTCTCGCGTGCACTCTATGCTATGGATAGGCAGTAGTATGCAGTCTCGCGTGCACTCTATACTATGGATAGGCAGTAGTATGCAGTCTCGTGTGCACTCCGTGCTATGGATAGGCAGTAGTATGCAGTCTCGCGTGCACTCTATGCTATGGATAGGCAGTAGTATGCAGTCTCGCGTGCACTCTATACTATGGATAGGCAGTAGTATGCAGTCTCGAGTGCACTCTATACTACGGATAGGCAGTAATATGCAGTCTCGCGTGTACTCTGTGCTATGGATAGGCAGTAGTATGCAGTCTCGCGTGCACTCTGTGCTATGGATAGGCAGTAGTATGCAGTCTCACGTGCACTCTGCTATGGATAGGCAGTAGTATGCAGTCTCACGTGCACTCTATGCTATGGATAGGCAGTAGTATGCAGTCTCGCGTGCACTCTGCTGTGGATAGGCAGTAGTATGCAGTCTCGCGTGCACTCTGTGCTATGGATAGGCAGTAGTATGCAGTTTCGCGTGCACTCTGTGCTATGGATAGGCAGTAGTATGCAGTCTCGCGTGCACGCTGTGCTATGGATAGGCAGTAGTATGCAGTCTCGCGTGCACTCTGTGCTATGGATAGGCAGTAGTATGCAGCCTCGCGTGCACTCTGTGCTATGGATAGGCAGTAGTATGCAGTCTCGCGTGCACTCTATGCTATGGATAGGCAGTAGTATGCAGTCTCGCGTGCACTCTATACTATGGATAGGCAGTAGTATGCAGTCTCGTGTGCACTCTATGCTATGGATAGGCAGTAGTATGCAGTCTCGCATGCACTCTGTGCTATGGATAGGCAGTAGTATGCAGTCTCGCGTGCACTCTGTGCTATGGATAGGTAGTAGTATGCAGTCTCACGTGCACTCTATGCTATGGATAGGCAGTAGTATGCAGTCTCGCGTGCACTCTATACTATGGATAGGCAGTAGTATGCAGTCTCGTGTGCACTCTATGCTATGGATAGGCAGTAGTATGCAGTCTCGTGTGCACTCCGTGCTATGGATAGGCAGTAGTATGCAGTCTCGCGTGCACTCTATGCTATGGATAGGCAGTAGTATGCAGTCTCGCGTGCACTCTGTGCTATGGATAGGCAGTAGTATGCAGTCTCGCGTGCACTCTGCTATGGATAGGCAGTAGTATGCAGTCTCGCGTGCACTCTGTGCTATGGATAGGCAGTAGTATGCAGTCTTGCGTGCACTCTGCTATGGATAGGCAGTAGTATGCAGTCTCGCGTGCACTCTATGCTATGGATAGGCAGTAGTACGCAGTCTCGCGTGCACTCTGTGCTATGGATAGGCAGTAGTATGCAGTTTCGCGTGCACTCTGTGCTATGGATAGGCAGTAGTATGCAGTCTCGCGTGCACTCTGTGCTATGGATAGGCAGTAGTATACAGTCTCGTGTGCACTCTATACTACGGATAGGCAGTAGTATGCAGTCTCGCGTGCACTCTGTGCTATGAATAGGCAGTAGTATGCAGTCTCGCGTGCACTCTGTGCTATGGATAGGCAGTAATATGCAGTCTCGCGTGCACTCTATGCTATGGATAGGCAGTAGTATGCAGTCTCGCGTGCACTCTATACTATGGATAGGCAGTAGTATGCAGTCTCGTGTGCACTCTATGCTATGGATAGGCAGTAGTATGCAGTCTCGCATGCACTCTGTGCTATGGATAGGCAGTAGTATGCAGTCTCGCGTGCACTCTGTGCTATGGATAGGTAGTAGTATGCAGTCTCGCGTGCACTCTATGCTATGGATAGGCAGTAGTATGCAGTCTCGCGTGCACTCTATACTATGGATAGGCAGTAGTATGCAGTCTCGTGTGCACTCTATGCTATGGATAGGCAGTAGTATGCAGTCTCGCATGCACTCTGTGCTATGGATAGGCAGTAGTATGCAGTCTCGTGTGCACTCCGTGCTATGGATAGGCAGTAGTATGCAGTCTCGCGTGCACTCTATACTATGGATAGGCAGTAGTATGCAGTCTCGAGTGCACTCTATACTATGGATAGGCAGTAGTATGCAGTCTCGCGTGTACTCTGTGCTATGGATAGGCAGTAGTATGCAGTCTCGCGTGCACTCTGCTATGGATAGGCAGTAGTATGCAGTCTCGCGTGCACTCTGTGCTATGGATAGGCAGTAGTATGCAGTCTCGCGTGCACTCTGTGCTATGGATAGGCAGTAGTATGCAGTCTCGCGTGCACTCTGTGCTATGGATAGGCAGTAGTATGCAGCCTCGCGTGCACTCTGTGCTATGGATAGGCAGTAGTATGCAGTCTCGCGTGCACTCTATGCTATGGATAGGCAGTAGTATGCAGTCTCGCGTGCACTCTATACTATGGATAGGCAGTAGTATGCAGTCTCGTGTGCACTATGCTATGGATAGGCAGTAGTATGCAGTCTCGCATGCACTCTGCTATGGATAGGCAGTAGTATGCAGTCTCGCGTGCACTCTGTGCTATGGATAGGTAGTAGTATGCAGTCTCACGTGCACTCTATGCTATGGATAGGCAGTAGTATGCAGTCTCGCGTGCACTCTATACTATGGATAGGCAGTAGTATGCAGTCTCGTGTGCACTCCGTGCTATGGATAGGCAGTAGTATGCAGTCTCGCGTGCACTCTATGCTATGGATAGGCAGTAGTATGCAGTCTCGCGTGCACTCTATACTATGGATAGGCAGTAGTATGCAGTCTCGAGTGCACTCTATACTACGGATAGGCAGTAGTATGCAGTCTCGCGTGTACTCTGTGCTATGGATAGGCAGTAGTATGCAGTCTCGCGTGCACTCTGCTATGGATAGGCAGTAGTATGCAGTCTCACGTGCACTCTATGCTATGGATAGGCAGTAGTATGCAGTCTCGCGTGCACTCTGCTGTGGATAGGCAGTAGTATGCAGTCTCGCGTGCACTCTGTGCTATGGATAGGCAGTAGTATGCAGTTTCGCGTGCACTCTGTGCTATGGATAGGCAGTAGTATGCAGTCTCGCGTGCACGCTGTGCTATGGATAGGCAGTAGTATGCAGTCTCGCGTGCACTCTGTGCTATGGATAGGCAGTAGTATGCAGCCTCGCGTGCACTCTGTGCTATGGATAGGCAGTAGTATGCAGTCTCGCGTGCACTCTATGCTATGGATAGGCAGTAGTATGCAGTCTCGCGTGCACTCTATACTATGGATAGGCAGTAGTATGCAGTCTCGTGTGCACTCTATGCTATGGATAGGCAGTAGTATGCAGTCTCGCATGCACTCTGTGCTATGGATAGGCAGTAGTATGCAGTCTCGCGTGCACTCTGTGCTATGGATAGGTAGTAGTATGCAGTCTCACGTGCACTCTATGCTATGGATAGGCAGTAGTATGCAGTCTCGCGTGCACTCTATACTATGGATAGGCAGTAGTATGCAGTCTCGTGTGCACTCTATGCTATGGATAGGCAGTAGTATGCAGTCTCGTGTGCACTCCGTGCTATGGATAGGCAGTAGTATGCAGTCTCGCGTGCACTCTATGCTATGGATAGGCAGTAGTATGCAGTCTCGCGTGCACTCTGTGCTATGGATAGGCAGTAGTATGCAGTCTCGCGTGCACTCTGCTATGGATAGGCAGTAGTATGCAGTCTCGCGTGCACTCTGTGCTATGGATAGGCAGTAGTATGCAGTCTTGCGTGCACTCTGCTATGGATAGGCAGTAGTATGCAGTCTCGCGTGCACTCTATGCTATGGATAGGCAGTAGTACGCAGTCTCGCGTGCACTCTGTGCTATGGATAGGCAGTAGTATGCAGTTTCGCGTGCACTCTGTGCTATGGATAGGCAGTAGTATGCAGTCTCGCGTGCACTCTGTGCTATGGATAGGCAGTAGTATACAGTCTCGTGTGCACTCTATACTATGGATAGGCAGTAGTATGCAGTCTCGCGTGCACTCTGTGCTATGAATAGGCAGTAGTATGCAGTCTCGCGTGCACTCTGTGCTATGGATAGGCAGTAATATGCAGTCTCGCGTGCACTCTATGCTATGGATAGGCAGTAGTATGCAGTCTCGCGTGCACTCTATACTATGGATAGGCAGTAGTATGCAGTCTCGTGTGCACTCTATGCTATGGATAGGCAGTAGTATGCAGTCTCGCATGCACTCTGTGCTATGGATAGGCAGTAGTATGCAGTCTCGCGTGCACTCTGTGCTATGGATAGGTAGTAGTATGCAGTCTCGCGTGCACTCTATGCTATGGATAGGCAGTAGTATGCAGTCTCGCGTGCACTCTATACTATGGATAGGCAGTAGTATGCAGTCTCGTGTGCACTCTATGCTATGGATAGGCAGTAGTATGCAGTCTCGCATGCACTCTGTGCTATGGATAGGCAGTAGTATGCAGTCTCGTGTGCACTCCGTGCTATGGATAGGCAGTAGTATGCAGTCTCGCGTGCACTCTATACTATGGATAGGCAGTAGTATGCAGTCTCGAGTGCACTCTATACTATGGATAGGCAGTAGTATGCAGTCTCGCGTGTACTCTGTGCTATGGATAGGCAGTAGTATGCAGTCTCGCGTGCACTCTGCTATGGATAGGCAGTAGTATGCAGTCTCGCGTGCACTCTGTGCTATGGATAGGCAGTAGTATGCAGTCTCGCGTGCACTCTGTGCTATGGATAGGCAGTAGTATGCAGTCTTGCGTGCACTCTGCTTTGGATAGGCAGTAGTATGCAGTCTCGCGTGCACTCTATGCTATGGATAGGCAGTAGTATGCAGTCTCGCGTGCACTCTATACTATGGATAGGCAGTAGTATGCAGTCTCGTGTGCACTCTATGCTATGGATAGGCCGTAGTATGCAGTCTCGCGTGCACTCTGTGCTATGGATAGGCAGTAGTATGCAGTCTTCTGTGCACTCTATACTATGGATAGGCAGTAGTATGCAGTCTCGCGTGCACTCTATACTATGGATAGGCAGTAGTATGCAGTCTCGTGTGCACTCCGTGCTATGGATAGGCAGTAGTATGCAGTCTCGCGTGCACTCTATGCTGTGGATAGGCAGTAGTATGCAGTCTCGCGTGCACTCTATGCTATGGATAGGCAGTAGTTTGCAGTCTCTCGTGCACTTTATACTATGGATAGGCAGTAGTATGCAGTCTCGCGTGCACTCTGTGCTATGGATAGGCAGTAGTATGCAGTCTCGCGTGCGCTCTGTGCTATGGATAGGCAGTAGTATGCAGTCTCGTGTGCGCTCTATGCTATGGATAGGCAGTAGTATGCAGTCTCGCGTGCACTCTGTGCTATGGATAGGTAGTAGTATGCAGTCTCGCGTGCACGCTATGCTATGGATAGGCAGTAGTATGCAGTCTCGCGTGCACTCTATGCTATGGATAGGCAGTAGTATGCAGTCTCGCGTGCGCTCTGTGCTATGGATAGGCAGTAGTATGCAGTCTCACGTGCACTCTGTGCTATGGATAGGCAGTAGTATACAGTCTCGTGTGCACTCTATGCTATGGATAGGCAGTAGTATGCAGTCTCGCGTGCACTCAGTGCTATGGATAGGCAGTAGTAAGCAGTCTCGCGTGCACTCTGTGCTATGGATAGGCAGTAGTATGCAGTCTCGCGTGCACTCTGTGCTATGGATAGGCAGTAGTATGCAGTCTCGCGTGCACTCTATGCTATGGATAGGCAGTAGTATGCAGTCTCGCGTGCGCTCTGTGCTATGGATAGGCAGTAGTATGCAGTCTCTCGTGCACTCTGCTATGGATAGGCAGTAGTATGCAGTCTCGTGTGCACTCTATGCTATGGATAGGCAGTAGTATGCAGTCTCGCGTGCACTCTGTGCTATGGATAGGCAGTAGTATGCAGTCTCGCGTGCACTCTGTGCTATGGATAAGCAGTAGTATGCAGTCTCGTGTGCACTCTGTGCTATGGATAGGCAGTAGTAAGCAGTCTCGCGTGCACTCTGTGCTATGGATAGGCAGTAGTATGCAGTCTCGTGTGCACTCTATGCTATGGATATGCAGTAGTATGCAGTCTCGCGTGCACTCTATGCTATGGATATGCAGTAGTATGCAGTCTCGCGTGCACTCTGCTATGGATAGGCAGTAGTATGCTGTCTCGCGTGCACTCTATACTATGGATAGGCAGTAGTATGTAGTCTCGCGTGCACTCTGCTATGGATAGGCAGTAGTATGCTGTCTCACGTGCACTCTGTGCTATGGATAGGCAGTAGTATGCAGTCTTGCGTGCACGCTGTGCTATGGATAGGCAGTAGTATGCAGTCTCGTGTGCACTCTATGCTATGTATAGGCAGTAGTATGCAGTCTCGTGTGCACTCTATGCTATGGATAGGCAGTAGTATGCAGTCTCGCGTGCACTCTATGCTATGGATAGGCAGTAGTATGCAGTCTCGCGTGCACTCTGTGCTATGAATAGGTAGTGTTATGCAGTCTCGCGTGCACTCTATGCTATGGATAGGCAGTAGTATGCAGTCTCACGTGCACTTTATACTATGGATAGGCAGTAGTATGCAGTCTCGTGTGCACTCTATACTATGGATAGGCAGTAGTATGCAGTCTCGTGTGCACTCTATACTATGGATAGGCAGTAGTATGCAGTCTCGCGTGCACTCTGTGCTATGGATAGGCAGTAGTATGCAGTCTCGCGTGCACTCTATGCTATGGATAGGCAGTAGTATGCAGTCTCGCGTGCGCTCTGTGCTATGGATAGGCAGTAGTATGCAGTCTCGCGTGCACTCTGTGCTATGGATAGGCAGTAGTATGCAGTCTCGTGTGCACTCTATGCTATGGATAGGCAGTAGTATGCAGTCTCGCGTGCACTCTATGCTATGGATAGGTAGTAGTATGCAGTCTCGCGTGCACTCTGTGCTATGGATAAGCAGTGTTATGCAGTCTCGCGTGCACTCTGTGCTATGGATAGGCAGTAGTAAGCAGTCGCGCGTGCACTCTGTGCTATGGATAGGCAGTAGTATGCAGTCTCGCGTGCACTCTGTGCTATGGATAGGCAGTAGTATGCAGTCTCGTGTGCACTCTATGCTATGGATATGCAGTAGTATGCAGTCTCGCGTGCACTCTATGCTATGGATATGCAGTAGTATGCAGTCTCGCGTGCACTCTGTGCTATGGATAGGCAGTAGTATGCTGTCTCGCGTGCACTCTATACTATGGATAGGCAGTAGTATGTAGTCTCGCGTGCACTCTGCTATGGATAGGCAGTAGTATGCAGTCTCGCGTGCACTCTGTGCTATGGATAGGCAGTAGTATGCAGTCTTGCGTGCACTCTGTGCTATGGATAGGCAGTAGTATGCAGTCTCGTGTGCACTCTATGCTATGTATAGGCAGTAGTATGCAGTCTCGTGTGCACTCTATGCTATGGACAGGCAGTAGTATGCAGTCTCGCGTGCACTCTATGCTATGGATAGGCAGTAGTATGCAGTCTCGCATGCACTCTGTGCTATGGATAGGTAGTGTTATGCAGTCTCGCGTGCACTCTATGCTATGGATAGGCAGTAGTATGCAGTCTCACGTGCACTTTATACTATGGATAGGCAGTAGTATGCAGTCTCGTGTGCACTCTATGCTATGGATAAACAGTAGTATGCAGTCTCGCGTGCACTCTATGCTATGGATAGGCAGTAGTATGCAGTCTCGTGTGCACTCTATACTATGGATAGGCAGTAGTATGCAGTCTCGTGTGCACTCTATGCTATGGATAGACAGTAGTATGCAGTCTCGCGTGCACTCTGTGCCATGGATAGGCAGTAGTATGCAGTCTCGCGTGTACTCTGTGCTATGGATAGGCAGTAGTATGCAGTCTTGCGTGCACTCTGTGCTATGGATAGGCAGTAGTATGCAGTCTCGTGTGCACTCTATGCTATGGATAGGCAGTAGTATGCAGTCTCGCGTGCACTCTATGCTATGGATAGGCAGTAGTATGCAGTCTCGCATGCACTCTGTGCTATGGATAGGTAGTGTTATGCAGTCTCGCGTGCACTCTATGCTATGGATAGGCAGTAGTATGCAGTCTCACGTGCACTTTATACTATGGATAGGCAGTAGTATGCAGTCTCGTGTGCACTCTATACTATGGATAGGCAGTAGTATGCAGTCTTGCGTGCACTCTGTGCTATGGATAGGCAGTAGTATGCAGTCTCTTGTGCACTCTATGCTATGGATAGACAGTAGTATGCAGTCTCGCGTGCACTCTATGCTATGGATAGGCAGTAGTATGCAGTCTCGTGTGCACTCTATACTATGGATAGGCAGTAGTATGCAGTCTTGCGTGCACTCTGTGCTATGGATAGGCAGTAGTATGCAGTCTCGCATGCACTCTGTGCTATGGATAGGCAGTAGTATGCAGTCTCGCGTGCACTCTATGCTATGGATATGCAGTAGTATGCAGTCTCACGTGCACTTTATACTATGGATAGGCAGTAGTATGCAGTCTCACATGCACTCTGTGCTATGGATAGGCAGTAGTATGCAGTCTCGCGTGCACTCTGTGCTATGGATAGGCAGTAGTATGCAGTCTCGCGTGCACTTTATATTATGGATAGGCAGTAGTTTGCAGTCTCGTGCACTTTATACTATGGATAGTCAGTAGTATGCAGTCTCACGTGCACTCTGTGCTATGGATAGGCAGTAGTATGCAGTCTCGCGTGCACTCTATGCGATGGATAGGCAGTAGTATGCAGTCTCGTGTGCACTCTATACTATGGATAGGCAGTAGTATGCAGTCTTGCGTGCACTCTGTGCTATGGATAGGCAGTGTTATGCAGTCTCGCGTGCACTCTGTGCTATGGATAGGCAGTGTTATGCAGTCTCGCGTGCACTCTGCTATGGATAGGCAGTAGTATGCAGTCTCGCGTGCACTCTGTGCTATGGATAGGCAGTAGTATGCAGTCTCGCGTGCACTCTGTGCTATGGATAGGCAGTAGTATGCAGTCTCGCGTGCACTTTATACTATGGATAGGCAGTAGTATGCAGTCTCGCGTGCACTTTATACTATGGATAGGCAGTAGTTTGCAGTCTCTCGTTCACTTTATACTATGGATAGTCAGTAGTATGCAGTCTCACGTGCACTCTGTGCTATGGATAGGCAGTAGTATGCAGTCTCACGTGCACTCTATGCCATGGATAGGCAG
The DNA here is from genome assembly GCF_046119375.1 of Phyllobates terribilis. NCBI lineage: Eukaryota > Metazoa > Chordata > Amphibia > Anura > Dendrobatidae > Phyllobates > Phyllobates terribilis. The sequence goes on along the minus strand of NW_027362767.1, from coordinate 49,821,281 downwards.
TAGTATGAAGTCTCGCGTGCACTCTGCTATGGATAGGCAGTAGTATGCAGTCTCACGTGCACTCTATGCCATGGATAGGCAGTAGTATGCAGTCTCGCGTGCACTCTGTGCTATGGATAGGCAGTAGTATGCAGTCTCGCGTGCACTCTGTGCTATGGATAGGCAGTAGTATGCAGTCTCGCGTGTACTCTGCTATGGATAGGCAGTAGTATGCAGTCTTGCGTGCACTCTGTGCTACGGATAGGCAGTAGTATGCAGTCTCGCGTGCACTCTGTGCTATGGATAGGCAGTAGTATGCAGTCTCGCGTGCACTCTATACTATGGATAGGCAGTAGTATGCAGTCTCACGTGCACTCTACACTATGGATAGGCAGTAGTATGCAGTCTCACGTGCACTCTACACTATGGATAGGCAGTAGTATGCAGTCTCACGTGCACTCTATACTATGGATAGGCAGTAGTATGCTGTCTCGCGTGCACTCTATACTATGGATAGGCAGTAGTATGCAGTCTCTCGTGCACTTTATACTATGGATAGTCAGTAGTATGCAGTCTCTCGTGCACTTTATACTATGGATAGTCAGTAGTATGCAGTCTCACGTGCACTCTGTGCTATGGATAGGCAGTAGTATGCAGTCTCACGTGCACTCTATGCTATGGATAGGCAGTAGTATGCAGTCTCACGTGCACTCTCTGCTATGGATAGGCAGTAGTATGCAGTCTCACGTGCACTCTGTGCTATGGATAGGCAGTAGTATGCAGTCTCGCGTGCACTCTGTGCTATGGATAGGCAGTAGTATGCAGTCTCGCGTGCACTCTATACTATGGATAGGCAGTAGTATGCAGTCTCGCGTGTACTCTATACTATGGATAGGCAGTAGTATGCAGTCTCACGTGCACTCTGTGCTATGGATAGGCAGTAGTATGCAGTCTCACGTGCACTCTATGCTATGGATAGGCAGTAGTATGCAGTCTCACGTGCACTCTATGCTATGGATAGGCAGTAGTATGCAGCCTCGCGTGCACTCTGTGCTATGGATAGGCAGTAGTATGCAGTCTCGCGTGCACTCTGTGCTATGGATAGGCAGTAGTATGCAGTCTCGCGTGCACTCTGTGCTATGGATAGGCAGTAGTATGCAGTCTCGTGTGCACTCTATGCTATGGATAGGCAGTAGTATGCAGTCTCGCGTGCACTCTGTGCTATGGATAGGCAGTAGTATGCAGTCTTATGTTCACTATATCCTATAGGTATTCTCACCAGTGGCGGACGCATCATTGGTGCAACCTGTGTAGCTGCACAGGGGCCCAAGAGGTAAGGGAGACCATTTATACCAGCAGGTGCAATTTTGCATTTTTAGGAGCTCTTGGGCTGCAAAGGGCCGATATATTGTTCTTGCACAGGGGCCCTTTTCTGTATGTGTCCGCCAATGTGTCTCACGTGTCCGCCAATGTGTCTCACGTTCACTATATACTATAGGAAGATAGTAATATGCAGTCTGACTTGCACTATATCCTATAGATAGTCAGTAGTCTGCAGTCTTGCATGCACCATATCCTATAGGAAAGTAGTAGTGTAGAGGCTCGTGTGCACTATGGCAGTAGTGTGCAGACTTGCGTGAACTATATATTATAGGTAGGTAGTAGTATTTACTCTCATGTGCACTATATCCTATAGGTAGGCAGTCGTCTGCAGTCTTGCGTGCACTCTATACTATAGGTAAGTAGTTTGCAGTCTCGCGTGCGCTATATCCTATAGGTAGGCAGTAGGATGTGTTCTTGAGCACTGTATCCTATAGGTAGGCAGTAGGATGTACTCTTGTGCACTGTATCCTATAGGTAGGCAGTAGGATGTGTTCTTGAGCACTGTATCCTATAGGTAGGCAGTAGGATGTACTCTCGTGCACTATATCCTATAGGTGGGCAGTAGGATGTACTCTGGTGCACTATATCCTATAGGTAGGCAGTAGGATGTACTCTTGTGCACTATATCCTATAGATAGGCAGTAGGATGTACTCTCGTGCACTATATCCTATAGGTAGGTAGTAGGATGTACTCTCGTGCACTATATCCTATAGGTAGGCAGTAGGATGTACTCTTGTGCACTATATCCTATAGGTAGGCAGTAGGATGTACTCTTGTGCACTATATCCTATAGATAGGCAGTAGGATGTACTCTCGTGCACTATATCCTATAGGTAGGCAGTAGGATGTACTCTGGTGCACTATATCCTATAGGTAGGCAGTAGGATGTACTCTTGTGCACTATATCCTATAGATAGGCAGTAGGATGTACTCTCGTGCACTATATCCTATAGGTAGGTAGTAGGATGTACTCTCGTGCACTATATCCTATAGGTAGGCAGTAGGATGTACTCTTGTGCACTATATCCTATAGGTAGGCAGTAGGATGTACTCTTGTGCACTATATCCTATAGATAGGCAGTAGGATGTACTCTCGTGCACTATATCCTATAGGTAGGCAGTAGGATGTACTCTTGTGCACTATATCCTATAGGTAGGTAGTAGGATGTACTCTTGTGCACTATGTCCTATAGGTAGGCAGTAGGATGTACTCTTGTGCACTATATCCTATAGGTAGGCAGTAGGATGTACTCTCGTGCACTATATCCTATAGGTGGACAGTAGGATGTACTCTGGTGCACTTTATCCTATAGGTAGGCAGTAGGATGTACTCTCGTGCACTATATCCTATAGGTAGGCAGTAGGATGTACTCTCATGCACTATAGCCTATAGGTAGGCAGTAGGATGTACTCTCATGCACTATATCCTATAGGTAGGTAGTAGGATGTACTCTCGTGCACTATATCCTATAGGTAGGCAGTAGGATGTACTCTCATGCACTATAGCCTATAGGTAGGCAGTAGGATGTACTCTCATGCACTATAGCCTATAGGTAGGCAGTAGGATGTACTCTCATGCACTATATCCTATAGGTACGCAGTAGGATGTACTCTCGTGCACTATATCCTATAGGTGGGTAGTAGGATGTACTCTCGTGCACTATATCCTATAGGTAGGCAGTAGGATGTACTCTCGTGCACTATATCCTATAGGTAGGCAGTAGGATGTACTCTCGTGCACTATATCCTATAGGTAGGCAGTAGGATGTACTCTCGTGCACTATATCCTATAGGTAGGCAGTAGGATGTACTCTCGTGCACTATATCCTATAGGTAGGCAGTAGGATGTACTCTCGTGCACTATATCCTATAGGTAGGCAGTAGGATGTACTCTCGTGCACTATATCCTATAGGTAGGCAGTAGGATGTACTCTCGTGCACTATATCCTATAGGTAGGCAGTAGGATGTACTCTCGTGCACTATATCCTACAGGTAGGCAGTAGTCTGCAGTCTCGCGTGCACTATATCCTATGTGAAAGTAGTAGGTAGTAGTGTGTAGCACTGTACCATCGCTGATCTATGTATTCATTTAGGGTCCGAGGAATAAAAGGGGAGGAGAACATGGGGGAGTTATCTTTTTGCATGGAATGCATGCTAATCTGAGAGAAATAAATTAGGTCAGACAAAAGACCATTGGTGTCAGAGGAGCACTCATCCTCAGACATAGGGCAGCAGAAACCTATCTGACTAGTCTTGTACTTGCATTGTGCAGTAGTGTACGCAGGAGACCTGCCGACGGTATTCACATCTTTTCACTAGCCCTTAAAATTTAAGAAAAGAGGGGGGCTGGGTAGAGGGAGGTGGGGGGTTTCCTTTTCTGACACACGGGGAGAATATTGTAATTTATCTCATCGCACTTAATTCCTCCGTGTGTATGTAACATGTACGCTGAAAAAAAAGAAAGAAAAAATTACTCCATCTTTGCAATCGAATCGCTCTGCCCAGCCATGAAACGGTTAAAAGAAAGAAGTTCCAAATTGTATCTCACAGTATATATTTCGGAAAAGCAGTTACCAACTCGTTGACTTACATTCGATGGTTTCAAAACATTTTTTTTTTTTAATTGATTTAAAAAAAAAAAAAAAAAAATATGAAAAATTAAAATTTGGATTTCTCTTGTGCAGAACTATAACAAGGTATCTCATCACTGTTTTATTTTCTTCTTCTCTTTGTGGAACGTGTCTTTCACAATTTGCATTATTCCCCACACCCCACCTCCTGAATATTTATAGGTTCAATAAACGCTTCTCAATAAAGTATATTTATATTTTCAATAAACCTGAGATGCTCCGGCAACTGGTCCCAAACTGTGAGAAAGACGAGACCCTTTTATAATGTATCACACTAAATCACCGGATCTCAACGCCGGTTACTTATACAGATATTTTTCCATGTAAAACTGCGAGATAAAAATAAAAATGCAAAAACATTTAAATGAATCCGGACTAAAAAGAAAATGTAAGTGCATAAATTAAAATTGCAGAATACAAAATTTGGGGGGGGGACCGAATTTTTGCCTCTTGTTAAATTAGTAGAGTTGATATTCAGTCCAAAAAAAATAAATAAAAAAATAACGGAGGAATGTAAATTAGACTTTGTTATTTCAGATGAAAAAAAAATTGACTCGTTTTACGTAGCCAGTGTTAAAAATTGTCCCAAAAAAAATAAAATATATATTATATATATGTGTATCTGTGTGCACGGTATATCTATGTACCTAAATTTACTATTATTTTAATATTTTTGTATTTTTATGTTGTTTTTTTTTTATCCTTACCGATACCTGATAATGCACAATCGTCATATTTACTCTGAATTCTGCTTTATACAATGCGTCTAATATTTCATCTGCTCCGTTCTGGGCTTCGTTACCTGTGAAGCTCATGTGACAATTTTTCTTCTCCGGTATTAGAATTTGCATTTATTTGTTTTCTCTATGCTGCAGCAGCTTGCACTGGCATACGTACTATATATAAATATGTATATAAATATATGTATATGTATTTTTTAGTTTTTTTTTATCATACTTTTCAAAAATGTCTCTATTTTCGATTACAATGTAGGAGAGAATGGGAATAATTATACTTGGTGCGACTTAATATTCCAGATTTATTACTTTTTTTTTTCCATCCTCTTAATTGGTTAAGTGGCGTGCAGACTATTGCTCGGTGTAATCTGCGACAAGTCCTTCAAAGCCTGAAGTGGTCAAGAGTCTCATTTTTCAGGCAGAGCAGTGGAAAATGACTTTTTTTTTTTTTTAAACCACGTCGACTGCATTCTTGATGTAGATTCCTCTATTCCGATATATTCCCCCTCCGTGTCGCCTGTCTGTGAGCGTCTTGAGCTTATAAAACAGTTTTACCTCAATGCACTTGGATCCTGCAGCGTGTACAGTATCTGGGGAATGGGATTGATCAATTATTAGAATGGCGTACAGGTGTCGGAGAGCTGGGTTTGCAAGGTGTAGCGGAGCTGAATTTGCAAAGTGCAGCTCAGCTGAGTTTGCAAGGTGTAGCAGAGCTGAATTTGCAAGATATAGCAGAACTGAATTTCCAAGGTATAGCAAAGCTGAGTTTGCAAGGTATAGCACAGCTGAGTTTGCAAGGTATAGCAAGGTTGCAAGGTGTAGCAGAGCTAAATTTGCAAGATATAGCAGAGCTAAATTTGCAAGATATAGCAAAGCTGAATTTTCAAGGTATAGCACAGCTGAGATTGTAAGGTATAATAGAGCTGTGTTTGCTAGGTGTAGCAGAGCTGATTGTCATTTGGATACAGTGTATATATATATGAATTTATCTAAGACGGCGCCAGTAAATCTTCGAGCACTCCAGTTAGACCACTTTTTTAATGGCCTGACATCACATTATCGTAATAAACCCTAAGGAGTTAAATGACAAATTCAGCTCTGCTATATCTGTGAAAATCCAGTGTGCAAAGTAGAAAAGCTCAGAACTGTCAGATACTTGTTGCAGGGTTGGGGGTTGATTTCGGACGTATACGGCATTTTAGGGTGGACTGGTAGGGTTAGTAATGTGCGGGTTAACCCTAACTATCCGGGTTAAGTTATCTGGTCTTTTTGCATTCTATAAATCAGAGCAAATGAATAACGACTTGGGCTTAAAATCAAAAAGTAATTCCGGTTTCTTGGGTTCCCGAATTAGCGACATTTTTTTTTTTACCAATCTGCGACTGGTAAATTACTTACGATACGTAACAATATAATGCGAGCGACTTAAGCCTGTGAACGGCTTTGCAGAACACGGCAACGGAATACCCAAAATGTAGCAGAGCTGAATTTGTCATTTAACTCGTTTGTGCCTGGATGCATTGAACTACGATCAGTCCTTCAGTCCTTTTCATCTATAAGGAGGGGGAGGGGCTGACGTAAACTTCATCTCGTCCTATTAGCAAAGTTTTTATTATGCTGAGAGCAATCATCTGATTGGTTACTGAAACGGGCGCCGTTTTTTTTAATTTTTTTTTTTTTTTATTATCGTCTTCACTTTTTTTTTTTTGCAGATTATTAAGAGGAGGGATTGTGTTACTATATCATCAGCTTATACTATTATTAATCATTCAGCCCTTTATGTTTTCTGTATGGCCCTAGAGGGCATTATTTTTTATTTATTTTAATTTTTTATTTATTTTGCCTCTTTTTTTATATATATTTTAGATCCCAATTAAATCCACAGTAATTATTATTTTTTTTTATTCCTTTTTTTCCCTTTTTTTTATAAAGCCACACGGCAACCAATTTCTCTGGCTTTATTACTGTAAGAATTTGGAAAAGCTGAGTGACGGCCCCTGTCTAATGGCGGGCCGGTAGTATGTCACCCAACTTTCCTAGAGCCAGACACATCCAGGGAGCAGCTGCTGCATTATATGATACTAATGAGCCCGGGGATATTACATGACATATTCATTGTATCCGCCATGGAAACTAAACTTGTGAAGCACCTTGTCTGCCTCCTGTGAAAATATGACATATATTACCAACATGGGAGCCATATTTTACATATTTTTTTTGACAGTTTTCTGAAAAATCTGCTCAGAAAATAAAAGAAAAAAACCTACAGCGCAGAACGGGGTAAACAAAACCTTATTTCCGGGATTTTTTTTTTTTATTTATTTAATTTTTTCTTCGGCAACCTTTCAAAAAAAAAAAAAATTTCTAACAATTCATTACATTTTTTCCAATATATGTTTGGCATAACGTTCTCACTTAAATCGCAAAAAAAAATTAATAATTTGCATCTGCCACATTTTTCGACTTTTCCTTGCAATTAATTACAACCCCGCGTATTCTCGCCGGCTGTTTGTTGTCTGGTAGAATACAAGTTGCAGTTTGGAGAGGATGTGGCTACGGTTGACATCATGATGGCTGATGCAGTGCAATAATAATAAAAAAAAATAATAATATATATATATATATATATATATATATATATATATATATATGTATATATTTATTTTATTTTTTTTAATAATTTTATTTATTTATTTTTGTGTTTTTTATTTTTTATTTTTTTAATGCAGTGAGACATAGTGGATGTATATAATTCATCTGAGTGAGAGGATACAGGTATGATCTGGAGTGATATGTACCGCCAAGGGCACGCTGCATCTCCTGCGACGGGGAGGATGGCGCGGGGGAGGGGAGCGTTACAGGAATCAGCGTAGCTATTAAGAGACATCTATCTGTTTTTAGACTTGTTTATGCCATTGATAGCTTTAACACAAATGTCCTCAGGCGCGCTTTATGTGGAAAAAAGGTTCAATTTTCCCTGGGTAGGTTAACACTCAGGTAGCTAATATGCTGAGGCTGAATGTGACAATCTGTAGCTGTTAAAGACTTGAGGATGCAGAATAATAGGGTTTTTCCCTTTAAGAATAGATACCTGGTGGCTATGATGGTTGTCACCGAGCTTTCCAAGACCTCTGGGTGGTCAATCCACCTAGATATAAAGGGGAAGAGATGTATAACTGGGCGGCTATGGTGTCTATACAACTATGTGATAAAGCTCTGTTCACACATGCATTGTGATTTTCGTCAAGGGATGGATACTGGTGGAGCCTGACGTACCCGATTAAAATATTGGGGCCTTTCAGGTTCCTTCAATATATCCATAATTTTAAAGGGGATAGATTACAAGAATTCTTAATGCAGCAATATTTTTTCTCATCAAATATGCCAGAATCTACGATGTTCTTAAAACGATGTGAACACGGCCTAAAACCGACGGGAGCTCAGCCTAAAACCAACGGGAGCATGGCCTAAAACCGATGTGAGCACAGCCTAAAACCGACAGGAGCACAGCCTAAAATTGATGTGAGCACAGCCTAAAACCGACGGGAGCACAGCCTAAAACCGACAGGAGCACAGCCTAAAACCGATGTGAGCACAGCCTAAAACCGATGTGAGCACAGCCTAAAACCGACAGGAGCACAGCCTAAAACCGACAGGAGCACAGCCTAAAACCGACTGGAGCACAGCCTAAAACCAACGGGAGCTCAGCCTAAAACTGATGTGAGCACAGCCTAGCCGGGATCAGAGGGAACGTATGAGTTATACATACTCCTGGCCAGAGCCCGTCCAGTGGGTGCGGTCAGACTCCATACACTTGTATAAAGCGAGGCTGCTCCCTCTAGTCGGCCGGGAGTATGTATAAGTCATACATACCCTCTTGCCCCGGGTAAGAAACCAGCAAATCCCCGCAGCGCACAGTGAGTGCCCTGGGGTGATTCATAAGTCTGCAGTCACTATGACTGAAGACTTATTGATTTGGACCGGACAACCCCTTTAAAGCGATGTGAACATGGCCTTAAACCAATATGAAAACAGGCTTAAAGGGGTTGTCTGGAACTTTTACACTGATATCCGGGACTCCCGCTGATCAGCTGTTTCCGGTGTCGACGATGGCTGGAAGTACTTCGTTACTTAGCTGCACAGCTCTGTCAACTGTATAATGACCGCAGCCCCCTATTGAGCATTTTTGGCCACTGCAAGCACTGGAAACAGCTGATCGATGAGCGTGCTGTGTGCTCCGTGAATCAGATATTGATGGCATATCCCAAGGAAATCGGTCAATTTCATCAGTGTTTTTTAATCAGCGTTTGGTCAGCGTTCACTACTATAGGTATAAGTGCTGTCTGTGAAAACCACGGATAGCACTTGTACAAGAAAAACTGACATCTGAATGAGCCCTTAAACCCGTGTGAACACTGCCTTAAAACTGCCGTGAACACAGCCTTAAACCGATTTTAACACGGCCTTAAACCAATGTGAACATGGCCTTAAAACCGACATGAACACTTCCTTAAAACCAACGTGAACACGGCCTTAAACAGATGTGAACACGTCCTTAAAACCCAATGTGAACATGGCCTTAAACCAATGTGAACACGGTCTTAAACTGACGTGAACACGGCCTTAAAACCGACGTGAACACGGCCTTAAAACCGACGTGAACACGGCCTTAAAACCGACGTGAACACGGCCTTAAAACCGACGTGAACACAGCCTAAAACCGACGAGAACACAGCCTTAAACCGACGTGAACACGGCCTTAAAACCGACGTGAACACGGCCTTAAAACCGACGTGAACACGGCCTTAAAACCGACGTGAACACGGCCTTAAAACCGACGTGAACACGGACTTAAAATCGACGTGAACATGGCCTTAAAACCGACGTGAACATGGCCTTAAAACCGACGTGAACACGGCCTTAAAACCGACGTGAACACGGCTTTAAACCGACGTGAACACGGCCTTAAAACCGACGTGAACACGGCCTTAAAACCGACGTGAACACGGCCTTAAAACCGACGTGAACATGGCCTTAAAACCGACGTGAACATGGCCTTAAAACCGACGTGAACACGGCTTTAAACCGACGTGAACACGGCCTTAAAACCGACGTGAACACGGCCTTAAAACCGACGTGAACACGGCCTTAAAACCGACGTGAACATGGCCTTAAAACCGACGTGAACACGGCCTTAAAACCGACGTGAACATGGCCTTAAAACCGACGTGAACATGGCCTTAAAACCGACGTGAACACGGCCTTAAAACCGACGTGAACACGGCCTTAAAACCGACGTGAACACGGCCTTAAAACCGACGTGAACACGGACTTAAAATCGACGTGAACATGGCCTTAAAACCGACGTGAACATGGCCTTAAAACCGACGTGAACACGGCTTTAAACCGACGTGAACATGGCCTTAAAACCGACGTGAACACGGCCTTAAAACCGACGTGAACATGACCTTAAAACCGACGTGAACACGGCCTTAAAACCGACGTGAACACGGCCTTAAAACCGACGTGAACATGGCCTTAAAACCGATGTGAACACGGCCTTAAACTGTGACTAATTTCTTTGTTTTTTAATTTAGAAAAATATTTTGAAAGAATATTCACACGTTTTCTCATTTGTTCTATTTCAGCCGAACAGCACCATGTCCAAACGGTAATCACGGATGAAGACGACGGGCTTCCCATCCCAGAGCCGGGGACCATTAACCTGTCCGGCAGCGGGAACGACCCAGACTTGTTAACATGTGGACAGTGTCAAATGAACTTCCCGCTGGGAGACATCTTGGTTTTTATAGAGCACAAGAAAAAACAGTGCGGAGGTCTGAGCGGAGGCTGCTACGAAAAGAGTCTGGATAAAAGTAGTCCTCCGCCCCCATCTCGCTCCGAGCTCAGGAAAGTGGCAGAGCCGGTGGAAATCGGCATCCAAGTCACGCCCGATGAGGAAGACCGTCTTCTCACACCTACGAAAGGAATTTGCCCGAAGCAGGAGAATATTGCAGGTACGGTGCCATTTTTATTTTTTCTGCGACCCAATAGAGACGGACATCAGATATGGTCAAATATTAGCTTCTTGCTGAATTTTTTCTTTATTATCATCATTGATACATTTATTGCTTAATAAATTAGAAAATTCCATTAGTTTAGGATTCGGCATCTTCTAACCCCCTATATTCATAGATGACCATGGACCGTGGAGAAAGAAAGGCTGTACCCCAATAGGAGTCTGTAGCTTAGAGTGCTCCCTAGGTCTGGATCTCAGGGTGGGATTACTGAGCGCACCCCGAGTCTGCGGCGTAGCCGGTGGCGCTGACCTCTTCTCCGTAGTTATATGTAATAAGCAGTCGTTTAATCATCAGATGAAAGCGTCGCTATCTGGGCTGCTATCATGTGAAGCTGCGGCTTTCATCCTCCTGGCGCGGAGCCGCTCGCTACCTTATGAGTCTGAAGTTGCATTGATTTGCATGTTAGAAGTCGGAGGATTAGCGCTAATCCTAAACCTATTTATCCTGAAGCCGGTGTGAAGGAGAGTTCCTTTTTTACGTTTTCCTAGAATGCAAAACTTGTCATCTTCTCCTCCGCGACTTAGGAAGCGATTAACCACAGGTAATTGGAGATAATTGCCCCATACGTAGAGCTGTAGCTGCAGCTCGGGGTGAAACTACAACTCCCAGCATTTCCTCTTCATTAGGACTGCAAACCTCTATGCTGGGAGTTGTAGTTCCGATACAAGTTGAGGAGGCCGGGTTGCAGACTACTTATGACTTCTCATCTTTTTAGTCTGCAAATCATGCTGGGTGTTGTAGTTCCACAAAACCCGACAAGTTATACTATTCCGAATATTGATTATAACCTATCCTGTTCTTAACATGCTGGGAGTTGTAGTTCCGTCAAATTAGAAAATCTACAAGTTGCAGACTGCTGATTATAATCTCTTCTGAACTCCGCATGCTGGGAGTTGTAGTTCCAAAAAATCCATAAAGACACAGTTTGCAGACTGCTTATTATAACTTCTCCTGTTCTTAGCACTTAGCATGCTGGGAGCTGTAGTTCTGTAAATTTAGAAAATCCCAAATTGCAGACTGCCGATTATAACCTTGTCTGATCTCAGCATGCTGGGAGTTGTAGTTGCACAAATCTAGAAAGTCCCAGGTTGCAGACTACTGATTACATCTCTTAGCATGCTGGGAGTTGTAGTTGCACAAATCTAGAAAGTCACAGGTTGCAGACTACAGATTATAACTCTTAGCATGCTGGGAGTTGTAGTTTCACAAATCTAGAAAAGTCCCAAGTTGCAGATGAAATATTATAACCTCTGCTGTTCTCAGCATGCTTAGAGTTGTAGTTCTAAAACAGCAGGAGAGCAGTAGGTTGCGGACCCCTGATTCCAAGTCTGAGGGCATGATGGGAGTTGTTGTACTACAATAGCTAGAAAGCTGCAGAATATGGACGACATGTCCTGTTTTAAGTCGGCAAGATACTGTATGCTAGGAGTGGTAGTTCCAGTACAGGAGGAGGTTGTAGTTTGCAGACCCCTGATTTCCTTCTACTCTTCACAGCTGGTGTAGATTAAGCCATTCTGGGAGTTATAGTTCTCCAGCTCGTTCACTAATATTAAGAGCTGTGATGCCAGGTTATTAGGGAGCAGAGCGATGGCAGCGCTGGGATTTTCCACGTCCCGTCTAGCGCTGTTGTAGGGAGACGGAGGTGCCGCAGCAGCAGCGCAGAGTATCAGGCCGTACAGCTGCGGTGACAGCGGAGCAGAGGGGAGCGCTCTCCCAACGCGCGCTTTTTGCAGATTACTATTGTTAAGCAGCCGCCAAAACACAGTGTCAGATAATAGCGACGTGCATTAGCGAGCGGTACTATTTGTGCTCGCATATGACGGATATTCTGATTTCCTCACCGTACTGTCTGGGGGTCTTGGCTTCTCCCTCCCTCTCGGAAGCAAGAACCCGCCATGTGCTCACAACACTTTATTTTATTTTTTTCTTTGTCGGGAGTTTTCTGGCAGCGATTTGCTCTCCCAAGTTTTAAAGCAATTAAAGGTTAATCCCGAAAATAGTAGCAGAGACTTGCTGTGTCAGCCGGAGGAAAAGTTCTGGAAAGCGCAGAGAAATTGCGGTTTTCCTATGTCGGGAGAAGCAGGTCTAAAGCATCGCATGTAGCAGAGCTGAGTGGGTGAATGCGGCATCGTTTGTTCTCTGAGTTTACTAAATTGCAACTTCAGCTCTGCTACATCTGCAGATGTTAGGCTGGGGTTTACAGGAGAGGATGTAGGTTGGGTTCACATCTACGTAGACCACCAAAAATGAGAGCCAATGGGGTTTAAGAGGTCTATTAATATTTTTCCAGCAAATATGATGAAATCTGCAGGTGTATTTAGATGTAGCAGAGCTGAATATGTTATGTAGTCCCTGGGTCTGCATCATTTATGTACAGCATAGTTTAGCAAAAATATTTGCAGGACCCTGACCCAGCGGTCACGTCGGTGGTCCGTGGTCACCTCCTCGGCGCCTCTTTAAGTAGTGACGTCATTACATTGTGGCACAACGTGTGCCGCTAACGTACAATGATAAAGTCGGTGTAATATGGACATATTAGGAAGAAATGACAAACTCAGCTCTGCTATATTTGTATTTTTTATGCTGAATTTTATGGAATAGGATTTGAAGTCGTGGTGTGAATACTGCCAATGTAGCAGAACTGAATCGAAGACTAAAGACTTGCCTGCAATCCTATGCGCAATATTGAGATAGTACGATATATGACAAACTCAGCTCTGCTGCATTTGTACATTTGACAGTTTTATTGGAAAGAGTATATATATCGATTTAGCAGACCTAAGTATGTTACTCGGGTTCTGGGTCTACATCAGTACAGGTGTACTGACTTTTTTAATAGAGAATATTGAGACATGATGATATATGACAAACACAGCTCTGCTGCATATGTACAATCAGGCTGAGTTTGATTGGTAATAATGACAATGGCTGTATATATGTAGCAGAGCTGAATATATTATTCAAGCCCTGTAATAGGTTAACTGCAGTCCTGTGTAGAGTATTAAGATAAGATGATATATGACAAACACAGCTCTGCTGCATTTATACTTTTTAGGCTGAGTTATATTAGAAAGAAAATAGTAGAACTATATTAAGATGTAGCAGAGCTGAATATCTTACTCAGGTCCTCAGTCTTCATCTGTCATAGGTATACCTGCTTTTTTATGTAGAATATTGACATATTATGATAAAATGATACATGACAAACACAGCTCTGCTGCATTTATACATTTCTTGCTGAGTTTTATCAGAAACAATTAAGAGAATGGCTGTACGTAGATGTAGCAGAGCTGCATATGTTATTCATGTCCTGTAATAGGTTAACTTGCAATCCTGTGTAGAATATTAGGATATTATGATCAGATAATTTATGACAAACACAGCTCTGCTTAATTATATTGGAAAGAAAATAATACATCTATATTTCAATGTAGCAGAGCTAAATATCTTACTCGGGTCGTGGGTCTATATCTATCATAAGTATACCTGTTTTTTTTTTAATGTACAATATTGAGATATTGTGATATGGCGATATATGACAAACATAGCTCTGCTGCATTGATACATTTCAGGCTGAGTTTTATCAGAAACAATTAAGAGAACGGCCGTGATTATCCCTTTTTTTAAAGTCATGACCGCTAATTATCAGGGCTGTCATTGGCTAAATATGTCACCGATATTGCCGTAAACCATGTCGGGCTTTACTGTAATAAGGCAGCTGCCTGACACTCATCGTATCCGCTTTGGACTCGTCGTATTCCAAATTGCAAGCTTTTCCTCGGTTTCTCTTGCTTGGCATGTGGAAGGTTTGCACAGTCATCCGCAGGAGAAGACTTGCTGTGACACCTGATGCTGCTGCCATTAAAAAAGAGCTGCGGAGTAATCATCGGAAGGGCAGATCACTGAGAACACAGAAAAGGGGGCAATGAGAGGGGAATGTAAAAAAGAGTGGACCCCTGATGTCAGCACAGGACGAAAAGCCAAATGCATAATGTCTGCTCAATTTCATGCAATTTATTGCTTTCTGTTATCAGCCATTTCAAGTTGGAGAGAGGATGACTGACGACTAATAAATCAGTAAGAATGTCTGCTACGTTTTCCATTTCTCCAAACTTTTAGAAAAGTTGATTTCAATAGGTGTAGCGCTTTAAACACTGATGATATTAATTTACCGTCCCTTTAAAGGGGCGATCAAAGGTACAAGGGGCGTATCCGTAACGACCATACATTTACTATTGGCCACCGGGCTGATCATTTGTGCTGGGATCCATTATTAGGACTTATTTACATGGTGCAAATGGTAGAAAATATGCCAAACATTTAAAGGGGAAGTTGCCCGTGTGAATGTGCACACTCGCACCTGTGTACGTTGGTTGTTACAGTTTTTGCCAGTTTTTACAGATTTTGCAAAATTTCGTGATATATATTACAGGATGGTGAAAGTAACCTCTGTCTGATAACAGCGAACAAGGTATTAAAGGGTTATTCCCAAAATATTATGTTCTGCCCTATCCACAGGATAGGAGATAACTTGCTGATCTCTGGGTGGGCGCTGCGCTTGGCTTTATCCAGCAGTCCCATAGACAATGAATAGAGAGGAAGATGAGTGTGTGCACCTCCACTCTATTTAAGACAGTCCGCATAGCCTGGTTTCTCAGTTCCAGAGCCCTGAGGATCCCAGCAGTTAGACCCCTATCTATCAGGATAGGAGACAACTTGCTGATCTCTGGGGAGGGGGCTACATTTGTTTGTTTTTTTTCCAGCAATCCTATAGACAATGAATGTCGTGTGTGCACCTGCGCTCCATTTAAGATGGTCTGCAGAGCCTGTGATTCCTCGGTTTCAGAGCCCTGAGGATCGCAGCGCTTAGACCCCTTTTTGCTAGCATAGGAGATGACTTGCTGGTCTCTAGGTGGTCACTACGTTCGATTTTTCTCTGGCATTCCCATAGACAATGAATGGAGTGTGTGCGCCTACTTTCCATTTAGGATGGTTCCTTGGTTCCAGAACCCTGAGGATCTCAGCAGTTAGACCCCTTTCTGTTAGGATAGGAGATAGCTTGTTGGTCTCTAGGTGGGCGCTACCCTTGATATTCTCTGGCAGTCCTATAGACAATGAGTGGAGTGTTCACCTATGCTCCATTTAAGATGGTCTGCAGAGCCTGGTTTCTTGGTTCCAGAGCCTTGAGGATCCCAGTGATTAGACCCCTATCGATCAGGATAGGGGATAATTTGATATTTTGGGAATAACCTTATCAATTCACCTGCAATGAAGATAGATTAGAGTTAAGAGTTAGTGTCCCTATAAATGTGTGGCCCTAATGGGTATTGTTCCAGATTCCCCAATTTTTTTCTAGATCCTAGTGAATAAATAATTTTTAGAAGGGACTTTCTGGCCACCCTGTACAGTCCAGTAGCCACCCACATACATATGCCTTCCCCACAGCGCTGAAGACCTGACATTCATGGTATATTTAGAGCAAGGTATGCGACAGAGGCTGAAGGTGTGTCAGCGGGCCTTCTGTCACACTTTTACAGTTCAATTCCATAGAATAGATTAGATAAGGGCCCCCGGGTCATCACAAGACGGCATTCTTCACAAGGAAATAACTCGGGCTGGATGGTCACTGTTCATCCATTCCCCCGGTACGTTCACCAGGAAACATCTCACAAAGTAAATGCAGTTTATACGCTCAGTTGCTCATGCTGGTATTTTTTTAGCCGGGTAATATAGTTATCGTCCAGAGCTCAAGGACAACACTAAAGTTCACTCTATCTTCTCTTTTTTTTTTTTTCCTCGGAGGGACTGAAGGTATTTTAGCTCTTTTCTAAGCCACAAACACCCTCTAGTGTCTTATACGACATATATATTAATTTTAGTTTTTTGTAAAAAAAAAAAAAATAAAATTTTGGTAAAATTTTGTCAAATTATAGAAGAAAAATAAGACCTCGAATGGCCTTGTCCTTGGCTTGGCGTGAGTGAAGTGCATGGCAGACTGACTACTGGTTGAGGTGGCTTACTCAGAGTATGTGACTTCACAAGAGGTGGAGTAGAAACATTGACCAGGTTGGGTACCCGCAAATTTTGGGTTTTGGCAGAAATTGGTGAATTGAGTAGAGAGATAGGAAATCAGACCTAAAATCTACTACTCAATATCAAAAAGGAAGATCCCGCCCGGCTTTCCTCTTCTCCCACAGACCGACTTCCTCTTCGTGGAAAATAGGAACTTTTTTTGAGAAGGTTCTGGTAGTCATGTCAAGTCAATGGAGAACATAGAAGACAATGGGAAAATTTACAAAAACTAGAATGTTTGATACGGATTGTCCAATCTCAAGGCCAAATTTCACCATTTTGTAGAAACTTCATATAGACAACGTAGATGTCCGTCCATACATGATTAGGGTCAAAAATTGATGGGTGATAGGGACCATTTCCAAGAACTGTAAGCTCATAGTATTGCTCTTGGAGATTATATAGTATCCCTAAGCACCAACCAGGGTCTTCACTTTTTTTTTTTACCACTCGGAAGGTCAACAGATAGACATCTCACCAACTTCTCACCTTGTCTACGGTCACTCTTTGTTTTTGCCCATTTTTTTTCATCGTCTGAGGCCCATTTGTCCTTTAAAAGTATCGTGTGCAGCTATGTTACATTACGTGACTTACACCTCTCCCGGATTTTAAGGGCAGGGGGTTCTGAAGGGGCCAGCGTGGAAAAGAATGTAGCACATGACATGTTATTACTGATACGAACCACCTGCACATTATCTGTATTATCTGCGTCCAGTCCTTTTTTTTAAAAATAATCTTTAAGAACTATGCGAAAAATGCACTGTGTTATCATAAAAATAGATTTCTCGCACATACTGAGAATGTATTGTTTACAGCAAGGTCAGAGCCGGGCAGAACCTCGATACTGTACAACTTTGCTAAATCCCTCCGGCTGGATTAACCTGTTGAATATACCATACCGGTTTCAGGTCTTTATGTAAATTCGGGAAGTAGATTGAATTTTGGTTGATCCCAGAACCTACAAAAGTTCTTTTAGATCTACTTGGTGCAAATATAAAAATGAGGCCCTTTTCAGCAGCTTTCTGACGCTACCACTCCGCTAACCACATGGACAGGAAGTTCTGGTGCACCACATCTCACGTTCATGACATAAGTACATTTTCTTCTACCTTGTTTGTAGCACCAGTGGAGACCACCTGCCAACGTAGGTTCTCAGAACCCATTAACATAGGGACAAAGCCAAATTGGAATGGTCCTACTGTCTCCAAAGGCCCCGTCACCACAGTCTAGGCAGGCAGACATGCCCTTGGTGGTGGACCTATTTTCATAATTTATCCTTAGCTGCTTCTACTGCAAACTGCAGCATGTTTCCGTTGTCCCACATGTGACAACAGGCTCAGTGGTTACAGTTAGTGTTTCGCAGGGCGAGGGTTATGGGTTCCTGTCTTACCAGGGTAACATCTGCATAGAGTGTTCTCACGGGTTTCCTACAGTTGCCCTACTTTACTTTCATACCCACAAAAACTGACTGGTAGGCTACTCGTCCCTGATTAGTGGGGAAATTAGATGGTAAATTTGTCCGGCTGTAGGGATTGACTGATGTTGGAACATTGATAAATCCTCCTCTCATGTTACACTAACGCCAACCTGCTTCCTGCAGCACGGTGCCACCTAAACGCTTCCTGCTGTGTACAGCATTGGTTTCATTCTCCTTTCAACACCCCACATTGTGTTACTATCAAACTTCATCTGGGCTTGTGCTGGTGCGATCATACAACATGCTGAAACATTATCGCACCTTCTGCCGTCTCCTACGACACCAGCATCACTCCTCCTACAACACGCCAGGGTGAGCAATATTCACGCCTACTACATGCCACTGCGTGCCAGCATCACACCGCCTGCTACCAGAGCTCTAAGCCAAAAGATGGCACCGCACCGCGGTCACACCCTGTACAGCAGAGCCTGGACAGCTACTGTCACACCCTGTACAGCAGAGCCTGGACAGCTACTGCCACACCCTGTACAGCAGAGCCTGGACAGCTACTGTCACACCATGTACAGCAGAGCCTGGACAGCTACTGTCACACCCTGTACAGCAGAGCCTGGACAGCTACTGTCACACCCTGTACAGCAGAGTCTGGACAGCTACTGTCACACCCTGTACAGCAGAGGCTGGACAGCTACTGTCACACCCTGTACAGTAGAGCCTGGACAGCTACTGCCACACCCTGTACAACAGAGCCTGGACAGCTACTGTCACACCATGTACAGCAGAGCCTGGACAGCTACTGTCACACCCTGTACAGCAGAGCCTGGACAGCTACTGTCACACCCTGTACAGCAGAGCCTGGACAGCTACTGTCACACCCTGTACAGCAGAGCCTGGACAGCTAAACACCCTGTACAGCAGAGCCTGGACAGCTACTGTCACACCCTGTACAACAGAGCCTGGACAGCTACTGTCACACCATGTACAGCAGAGCCTGGACAGCTACTGTCACACCCTGTACAGCAGAGCCTGGACAGCTACTGTCACACCCTGTACAGCAGAGCCTGGACAGCTAAACACCCTGTACAGCAGAGCCTGGACAGCTACTGTCACACCCTGTACAGCAGAGCCTGGACAGCTACTGCCACACCCTGTACAACAGAGCCTGGACAGCAACTGTCACACCATGTACAGCAGAGCCTGGACAGCTACTGTCACACGCTGTACAGCAGAGCCTGGACAGCTACTGTCACACCCTGTACAGTAGAGCCTGGACAGCTACTGCCACACCCTGTACAACAGAGCCTGGACAGCTACTGTCACACCATGTACAGCAGAGCCTGGACAGCTACTGTCACACCCTGTACAGCAGAGCCTGGACAGCTACTGTCACACCCTGTACAGCAGAGCCTGGACAGCTACTGTCACACCCTGTACAGCAGAGCCTGGACAGCTAAACACCCTGTACAGCAGAGCCTGGACAGCTACTGTCACACCCTGTACAACAGAGCCTGGACAGCTACTGTCACACCATGTACAGCAGAGCCTGGACAGCTACTGTCACACCCTGTACAGCAGAGCCTGGACAGCTACTGTCACACCCTGTACAGCAGAGCCTGGACAGCTAAACACCCTGTACAGCAGAGCCTGGACAGCTACTGTCACACCCTGTACAGCAGAGCCTGGACAGCTACTGCCACACCCTGTACAACAGAGCCTGGACAGCAACTGTCACACCATGTACAGCAGAGCCTGGACAGCTACTGTCACACGCTGTACAGCAGAGCCTGGACAGCTACTGTCACACCCTGTACAGCAGAGCCTGGACAGCTACTGTCACACCCTGTACAGCAGAGCCTGGACAGCTACTGTCACACCCTGTACAGCAGAGCCTGGACAGCTACTGTCACACCCTGTACAGCAGAGCCTGGACAGCTACTGTCACACCCTGTACAGCAGAGCCTGGACAGCTACTGTCACACCATGTACAGCAGAGTCTGGACAGCTACTGTCACACCATGTACAGCAGAGCCTGGACAGCTACTGTCACACCCTGTACAGCAGAGTCTGGACAGCTACTGTCACACCCTGTACAGCAGAGTCTGGACAGCTACTGTCACACCCTGTACAGCAGAGCCTGGACAGCTACTGTCACACCCTGTACAGCAGAGCCTGGACAGCTACTGTCACACCATGTACAGCAGAGCCTGGACAGCTACTGTCACACCCTGTACAGCAGAGCCTGGACAGCTGCTGTCACACCCTGTACAGCAGAGCTTGGACAGCTACTGTCACACCCTGTACAGCAGAGCCTGGACAGCTACTGTCACACCCTGTACAGCAGAGCCTGGACAGCTACTGTCACACCATGTACAGCAGAGCCTGGACAGCTACTGTCACACCCTGTACAGCAGAGCCTGGACAGCTGCTGTCACACCCTGTACAGCAGAGCCTGGACAGCTACTGTCACACCCTGTACAGCAGAGCCTGGACAGCTACTGTCACACCCTGTACAGCAGAGTCTGGACAGCTACTGTCACACCCCGTACAGCAGAGCCTGGACAGCTACTGTCACACCATGTACAGCAGAGCCTGGACAGCTACTGTCACACCCTGTACAGCAGAGCCTGGACAGCTACTGTCACACCATGTACAGCAGAGTCTGGACAGCTACTGTCACACCCTGTACAGCAGAGCCTGGACAGCTACTGTCACACCCTGTACAGCAGAGCCTGGACAGCTACTGTCACACCATGTACAGCAGAGCCTGGACAGCTACTGTCACACCCTGTACAGCAGAGCCTGGACAGCTACTGTCACACCCTGTACAGCAGAGCTTGGACAGCTACTGTCACACCCTGTACAGCAGAGCCTGGACAGCTACTGTCACACCCTGTACAGCAGAGCCTGGACAGCTACTGTCACACCATGTACAGCAGAGCCTGGACAGCTACTGTCACACCCTGTACAGCAGAGCCTGGACAGCTGCTGTCACACCCTGTACAGCAGAGCCTGGACAGCTACTGTCACACCCTGTACAGCAGAGCCTGGACAGCTACTGTCACACCCTGTACAGCAGAGTCTGGACAGCTACTGTCACACCCCGTACAGCAGAGCCTGGACAGCTACTGTCACACCATGTACAGCAGAGCCTGGACAGCTACTGTCACACCCTGTACAGCAGAGCCTGGACAGCTACTGTCACACCATGTACAGCAGAGTCTGGACAGCTACTGTCACACCCTGTACAGCAGAGCCTGGACAGCTACTGTCACACCCTGTACAGCAGAGCCTGGACAGCTACTGTCACACCATGTACAGCAGAGCCTGGACAGCTACTGTCACACCCTGTACAGCAGAGCCTGGACAGCTACTGTCACACCATGTACAGCAGAGCCTGGACAGCTACTGTCACACCATGTACAGCAGAGCCTGGACAGCTACTGTCACACCATGTACAGCAGAGTCTGGACAGCTACTGTCACACCCTGTACAGCAGAGCCTGGACAGCTACTGTCACACCCTGTACAGCAGAGCCTGGACAGCTACTGTAACACCCTGTACAGCAGAGCCTGGACAGCTACTGTCACACCATGTACAGCAGAGCCTGGACAGCTACTGTCACACCCTGTACAGCAGAGCCTAGACAGCTGCTGTCACACCCTGTACAGCAGAGCCTGGACAGCTGCTGTCACACCCTGTACAGCAGAGCCTGGACAGCTGCTGTCACACCCTGTA
Organism: Phyllobates terribilis; assembly: GCF_046119375.1. NCBI lineage: Eukaryota > Metazoa > Chordata > Amphibia > Anura > Dendrobatidae > Phyllobates > Phyllobates terribilis. Next base: position 49,799,228 of record NW_027362767.1, on the reverse strand, counting down.
CAGCAGAGCCTGGACAGCTGCTGTCACACCCTGTACAGCAGAGCCTGGACAGCTACTGTCACACCATGTACAGCAGAGCCTGGACAGCTACTGTCACACCCTGTACAGCAGAGCCTGGACAGCTACTGTCACACCCTGTACAGCAGAGCCTGGACAGCTACTGTCACACCATGTACAGCAGAGCCTGGACAGCTACTGTCACACCATGTACAGCAGAGCCTGGACAGCTACTGTCACACCATGTACAGCAGAGTCTGGACAGCTACTGTCACACCCTGTACAGCAGAGCCTGGACAGCTACTGTCACACCCTGTACAGCAGAGCCTGGACAGCTACTGTAACACCCTGTACAGCAGAGCCTGGACAGCTACTGTCACACCATGTACAGCAGAGCCTGGACAGCTACTGTCACACCCTGTACAGCAGAGCCTAGACAGCTGCTGTCACACCCTGTACAGCAGAGCCTGGACAGCTGCTGTCACACCCTGTACAGCAGAGCCTGGACAGCTGCTGTCACACCCTGTACAGCAGAGCCTGGACAGCTGCTGTCACACCCTGTACAGCAGAGCCTGGACAGCTACTGTCACACCATGTACAGCAGAGCCTGGACAGCTACTGTCACACCCTGTACAGCAGAGCCTGGACAGCTACTGTCACACCCTGTACAGCAGAGCCTGGACAGCTACTGTCACACCATGTACAGCAGAGCCTGGACAGCTACTGTCACACCATGTACAGCAGAGCCTGGACAGCTACTGTCACACCATGTACAGCAGAGTCTGGACAGCTACTGTCACACCCTGTACAGCAGAGCCTGGACAGCTACTGTCACACCCTGTACAGCAGAGCCTGGACAGCTACTGTAACACCCTGTACAGCAGAGCCTGGACAGCTACTGTCACACCATGTACAGCAGAGCCTGGACAGCTACTGTCACACCCTGTACAGCAGAGCCTAGACAGCTGCTGTCACACCCTGTACAGCAGAGCCTGGACAGCTGCTGTCACACCCTGTACAGCAGAGCCTGGACAGCTGCTGTCACACCCTGTACAGCAGAGCCTGGACAGCTGCTGTCACACCCTGTACAGCAGAGCCTGGACAGCTACTGTCACACCATGTACAGCAGAGCCTGGACAGCTACTGTCACACCCTGTACAGCAGAGCCTGGACAGCTACTGTCACACCCTGTACATCAAAGCCTGGACAGCTACTGTCACACCCTGTACAGCAGAGCCTGGACAGCTACTGTCACACCCTGTACAGCAGAGTCTGAACAGCTACTGTCACACCATGTACAGCAGAGCCTGGACAGCTACTGTCACACCCTGTACAGCAGAGCCTGGACAGCTACTGTCACACCCTGTACAGCAGAGCCTGGACAGCTACTGTCACACCCTGTACAGCAGAGCCTGGACAGCTACTGTCACACCCTGTACAGCAGAGTCTGGACAGCTACTGTCACACCCTGTACAGCAGAGCCTGGACAGCTACTGTCACACCCTGTACAGCAGAGTCTGGACAGCTACTGTCACACCCTGTACAGCAGAGTCTGGACAGCTACTGTCACACCCTGTACAGTAGAGCCTGGACAGCTAATGTCACACCTCAAACAACGCACCCTGAAATCTCTGTCTTTACAGGGCCGTCTACCTAACAAGCAATGCCCCACTGTACCGTAGGGGGGATACGAGGGCCCAGGGGGCTACTGTGCTCGCCATAATGCTTCTTCACTTATCTACACTATTACCTCACTATCTAACGATTGCAAGTCTATTATTTCATATCTATCTATCTATTTATCCCATATCTATCTATCTATCTATTATCTATCTATCTATTATCTATATATCCATTATCTATCTATTTATTTATCTTATCTATCCATTTTACCCGCTCATATATTTTTCTTTCTTTTCTTTTTTCCTCTATTTTTTATTTCCTCTTTATTTTTATTTCCTTTCTTCTCTCTCTACCTCTTTTTTTCTTTTTTTTTTATTTAATTTTTCTTACTTTTTATTTCTTTCTTCTGTTTCTCTCTCTTCCTCTCTTTGTTTCTTTTTTCTTCTTTTTTTTCTGTTTCTTCTTTCCTTTCTTTCTTTTTTTCTTTCCTCTGTCTTCCCTTCTCTTTCTTTCTCTCTTCCTCTTTCTTCTTTCTCTTTCTTCCCTTTTTCTGTTTTTTCTTTCTTTCCTTTCTTTCTTCTCTTTCTTTCTCTCTTCCTCTTTCTTCTCTCTATCTCTTTTCCACTCTTACTTTTCTCTCTCTTCCGCTTTCTTCTCTATTTCTTTCTTCCTCCCTTCCTTTCTTTTTGTTATCTATCTATCTATCTATCTATGTATCTATCTATCTATCTATCTATCTATCTATCTATCTGCAGGGGACGCAGCTTCACATTTTATTCGGTTACTTAGAGGGGTATTATTAATTTTCTACCTCTCAAAATCTAAAGCTAATCCCACAGTTTATGATGACCAGTGCCCCTGTATTTCACCGACTTTTTTTTTATTCTCTTCCCTTGAGCTAATTACGTCTCCATCGCACAGGGGTGAAAGCTAAAAAAGTGGGTGGAGTATCTGGGGATTTGGAATCCGGAAATCCCTGAGATGTAATGAAAACAGAACGTACTTTTCACTCGCACTGTGTCTTGCTGGCAGTGAGGTCGCTTTCACGAGCCAATGTTTTTATTGTTGGTGTGCTCTAGACAAGCACTGGGAATGACTCGTTAACCCTTCTTGCTGGCTTAAAAATAGATCGATATAGTCAAACCTAACATATTTTTTAATTTCGTCCCCCCCCCCCCAAAAAAAAATTAGCATTTAACCTTTTATGTCCAGGCGGAATCTGCAGGGCACTGTGGGTCCTTTCAGTTCTACAAAGGGTCAGCCATATGCACAGCAGATGTTAAAGCCTGTGCGGACAACGCTTCTTTTTTTTGTTGCAGCCATTAAAATACAGGCCGTGAGGACTGTCACAGTATATCACCACTTTGCAGGCATAATTGGTATATGAATATATTAGCATATTTTACTGAGACGCTGCTAAAAATAAAGTTCCCACGGTGTCGTTTTCACGTATTTATTAATTCTCTTCCAATTGCTGGATGTCCATTCCTCTCGCTTTTTTTTTTTTTTTTTTTGTGGTCTGAAACTTATTGTTGTGTTTCTGCGTTCAGGATTTCACACCAATTCCTCTCATTATAGACTCGACCATCATCGGATTCATTAAGGGCCAGAGACCATCTTAGTCCGGCGATCACTCTTTTATTTTTCATCACTTTCTATAAGGTGGAGAAAAAGTTGAGGGAATTACCCAATAGGTCTGACCCGAAACGCAACAGCTTAGTCAGTTCCAATAGCTGCAACCTTGGGTCTTTGTATAAAAAAATAAATTAAAAAAAGTCGAATTTTTATTTTTTTTTTCTAGGTCAAGGGACAATGACAATTTTTGATTTTTTTTTTTTTTTTTACTTGTATTTTCTTTCAAGAGGCAAAACAATGTCAGGGAAATGACTGTCTGGACCTAAAGTGGCTCAAACTGGAACACAACAGTTCAGTCAATGCCAAAAGCTGCACTTTTTGAGTCTTGTTACAGCAAAAAAAAAAAAGAAAAATACCATTTTATTTTTGTATTTAGGTTAATAGACAACACATCGGACCCGTTGGGGCTCACGTCGAAATGCAACAGTTTGATTAGTTCCAACCATTCTTGTTATAAAAAAAAGTCACTTTTTTATATTTAGGTCAATGGACAACAGATCGGGCCCAGGCTTACAACAACTATTTTTTCCTCATGTTATATTGACAGGTATTTTCTATAGAAAGATTAAAAAAAAGGAAAATTATTCAAATAACCCCGTAGGCCTAATGGGCCACAAACAGAACTGAAATGCAACAGTTCATTCAGTTCCAAAAGTTTT